>NC_060139.1:647265561-648583478 GCF_021461385.2 Schistocerca piceifrons
TACTGGAAAACGGGAGAGGCATTTCGTGTCTAATTCACGGTATACACTCCTGGAAATTGAAATAAGAACACCGTGAATTCATTGTCCCAGGAAGGGGAAACTTTATTGACACATTCCTGGGGTCAGATACATCACATGATCACACTGACAGAACCACAGGCACATAGACACAGGCATCAGAGCATGCACAATGTCGGCACTAGTACAGTGTATATCCACCTTTCGCAGCAATGCAGGCTGCTATTCTCCAGTGGAGACGATCGTAGAGATGCTGGATGTAGTCCTGTGGAACGGCTTGCCATGCCATTTCCACCTGGCGCCTCAGTTGGACCAGCGTTGGTGCTGGACGTGCAGACCGCGTGAGACGACGCTTCATCCAGTCCCAAACATGCTCAATGGGGGACAGATCCGGAGATCTTGCTGGCCAGGGTAGTTGACTTACACCTTCTAGAGCACGTTGGGTGGCACGGGATACATGCGGACGTGCATTGTCCTGTTGGAACAGCAAGTTCCCTTGCCAGTCTAGGAATGGTAGAACGATGGGTTCGATGACGGTTTGGATGTACCGTGCACTATTCAGTGTCCCCTCGACGATCACCAGTGGTGTACGGCCAGTGTAGGAGATCGCTCCCCACACCATGATGCCGGGTGTTGGCCCTGTGTGCCTCGGTCGTATGCAGTCCTGATTGTGGCGCTCACCTGCACGGCGCCAAACACGCATACGACCATCATTGGCACCACGGCAGAAGCGACTCTCATCACTGAAGACGACACGTCTCCATTCTTCCCTCCATTCACGCCTGTCGCGACACCACTGGAGGCGGGCTGCACGATGTTGGGGCGTGAGCGGAAGACGGCCTAACGGTGTGCGGGACCGTAGCCCAGCTTCATGGAGACGGTTGCGAATGGTCCTCGCCGATACCCCAGGAGCAACAGTGTCCCTAATTTGCTGGGAAGTGGCGGTGCGGTCCCCTACGGCACTGCGTAGGATCCTACGGTCTTGGCGTGCATCCGTGCGTCGCTGCGGTCCGGTCCCAGGTCGACGGGCACGTGCACCTTCCGCCGACCACTGGCGACAACATCGATGTACTGTGGAGACCTCACGCCCCACGTGTTGAGCAATTCGGCGGTACGTCCACGCGGCCTCCCGCATGCCCACTATACGCCCTCGCTCAAAGTCCGTCAACTGCACATACGGTTCACGTCCACGATGTCGCGGCATGCTACCAGTGTTAAAGACTCCGATGGAGCTCCGTATGCCACGGCAAACTGGCTGACACTGACGGCGGCGGTGCACAAATGCTGCGCAGCGAGCGCCATTCGACGGCCAACACCGCGGTTCCTGGTGTGTCCGCTGTGCCGTGCGTGTGATCATTGCTTGTACAGCCCTCTCGAAATGTCCGGAGCAAGTATGGTGGGTCTGACACACCGGTGTCAATGTGTTCTTTTTTCCATTTCCAGGAGTGTATGATTTATAAACATCTACGCCCCTTCTGGTAATCAAAATAGGGTGCGCAGAGCCCAGTTCTTTGCTACTGACCTTTTATATCTGTTACGACGGAATACAGAAGACGTGGTACTTGGGGGTGACTTCAACTGCGTTTTAAAGCCTAAAGATCAAAGGCCGAATTTGAATGGTTGTCCAACTCTCGCAGAAACAGTGCGTCAGCTCGAGCTGGAGGACACATGGGAAATACTACATGGGGGTTAAAGCTGCTTTACGTATTACACCGCACAAACTGCCAGCTGCATCGATAGGATCTATGTGGGGAAAACTCTGAGGGGGCAAATATCGGCAACGGAAACGTGGCCAATATGTTTCTCAGACCACTTGGCCTTCCACTGTACCACTGGTATGACCAGGCAGAAAACGTTCCGTGGCAAAACAGGATGGAAATTAAATGTAGACATCCTCCGAGAGCAGGGGCTACGAGAACAGTTGCAGGAGGTCTGGGAATCGAGTCTACACAGGCAGGCTGCTTTTCCGTCTGTCACGATGTGGTGGTGCCACTATACGTAGCCTCGACTTATTAGGTGCTTGAAGGCCTATAGCTACGCGAGGAACCGCTTGCAAAAGGAGACCTTTGAATTTTACTTTAGATACCTACGTGATTTATACTCCGAAACGTCTGTCACGCACGAAAACATCGTACAAATTAAAAGGATTAAGGCAAAGTTGTTACTACTGAAACAGAAACAATTGGAAGGCCCCAAAATCCGCTCTAGAGACACCAACTGTACTTCCAATGAATATCCATCCTCGTTCCACCTCGGCAGAGAGAAACGACGAGCAAGACAAACACTGATCAGTAAATTGAAAACGGAAGATGGCAGCTTCTTGACGACTCAGATGGAAATAAAGGATTATATCACTGACTATTACCGGAGACTCTATATGGCAGTCCCGACAGATGTTGAGATCATCTCCGCCATGCAAGATCTTCTAACAGTGAAACTAGCCGAGGCTGACAGGGAGTCACTGATGAGTGAAGTCACTGCGGATGAAATTAAGATGGCTTTGAGGAAGGCTCAGCCTAATAAATCCCCTGGCGCGGATGGACTTCCCATTGAATTTTATAACGAATACTGGCATCTACTGGAAAATTGTTTTGTGCATATATGAAACGAAATTAGAGCAGGTCTCCAACTACCAGAAGACTTCAATGGCAGTTTAATTGTACTTGTTCCGAAACAACACCCACACGAAGACATCAATCATTTTCGACAAATCTCCCTCCTGAATTCCGACTATGAGATTGTGGCCCACGTGTTTGCAAATAGAATTAAAAACGTCCTAGGGACGATAATCCATCACAGCCAGTCAGCAGCAGTGCCTGGACGCACTATCTTCAAAAGTCTTGCCGATTACAGAGAGATCATCTCGCTCAGTGCAATTACACGGCCGACTGCAGCAACTCTTGCTTTAGACCATTGTAAGGCATTTGACCGGGTTTCGCACCGCTATCTGTTCCAAATTATGAAACATCTTGGATTCGGTGACGACTTTATTACAGTGATTCAAAATATGTGTACCGCTGCCACTTCTAAGGTCATTGTTAATGGTCAGTTCACCCGACCGATTCCTATTGAAAGATCAGTAAGACAAGGATGCCCCATGTCTATGCCTCTCTACGTAATAGCAATTGAGCCACTTCTCCGGATGCTCCATTGCAAACTTCAAGGCTTAACTGTCTACTCATGCAACATAAAATGTATTGCCTATGCGGACGACGTGAGTGCTGTCATACGGTCGGAACAGGAGCTACAGGAGATCACTGAATACGAACGAGCATCAGGCTCCAAATTAAATTATACGAAGACCAGATTATTGCTGATTGGGGGAGGCTTTCCGACAGATGTAACTTGTCCCTACAGGTTGTGCGAGACTGTCAAACTGCTAGGTATAAAAATGAGCAGTTACCCTATAAGAACAACGGCAGTCAATTGGAAAGAACTCTTGGCCATCACGAAAGCCTGCCTTCAACAAAATAAAAGCAGAGAACAGAATCTGCTTCAACGAGATCAATTCATCAATACCAAGATCCTTTCCAAAACCTGGTATATTGGGCAGGTTCTCCCGGTGGTAGACACTATTGCCAGGGGCATCATGTCGGCAGTCGGATGGTATGTTTGGAGGGGTGAGATATTCAAGGTGGGGATCAACGTCGTCACTCTCCCTCCGGCGGAAGGGGGCCTGGGTCTAATAGATGTCCCAACGAAATGTAAGGCTCTCCTCTTACGTAACACACTGTGAAACGTCCCCTTTGAACAATTTCTACAAGACTGTGCTTAAACTGATACACAATATTTTTTAGCGCAACGCAATCTGACTTTCAAAAAATCCCTACAAAAGAATCGCCCTGACTAACATTAACCTATGCATTTCACAAATCGCTTACCTCACAAAAATCTTGGTTACTCGAACTACTGCAATACAGCATGCACCACTACTGCCAGCTAAATAAAAGATTCAAACTACGGAAGGCACTAACTACTGATAGGCATAGTTAGCAAATGAAAGATTTTAATAGAGAACAAACAATGTATTTACCTTAATAGTCATAATATATATAGCAGTTCATGACAAATTACAAAACTTCGCCATCTCTCTCCCCACATCCACCACTGCTGGGAGCTCACCTCCAACTGCGCAACGCTACGCGCTGTTCACATCCAGCTGCCGCTGCCCAACACTACAATGGCAGACAACAATGCTAACTAGCCACAGACTGCACACAGCACAGCCAGTGACTTTCATACAGAGAGCGCTATGTGGCGGCGGCGTTACCAATATAAGAACCTAAACAGCCTACTTACATAGCCCCCATGCTCCCCACAAAAAATTTTACAAATTGTTTTGGGGAGTGGCCAATAATGATTTGATAAAATTTTCCATAATTACAATAACAAAGAAATCACAGGCACACACTTATTGATACAATGTTGGTCAAAAGCTAAAATTTTCTCACAGTCCATAAAGACAGTCCTGATCATTCATAACAGTAAAACTGCCGTTTCTTTTCTCAAAGTCTGAGCAGTAAAAGACAATGCACACGGAAGTAGTGGATTTCCATGCAGTCTTGAAGAAGTAGTGTTGTCCTTCCAACGGAAAGACAGTGCTGACTCTCGACATGCAGTCAGGTAATGGGCCACAACTGAGCAAACCCACCGTAGAGTCAGTCGAAGTTTTGAAGAATATTGGTAGGTAGGTCATCACAGAGCAGACCCACTGTAGTCCTGGTAGAGATTATGGTATTGGTGGGCCACCAGAGGTGCAGACCTATTGTAGTCCTTGTAGAAATAATGGTATTGGTGGGCCATCAAAGATGCAGCCCCAATGTAGTCCTTGTAGAGATGGCCAGCAGCCATCTGCTGCGACTGTGGAGGTGCACAATCACCATCGAAGAGTCTTGCAGAGAAGATAGCAAGTCCATAAGCCACCACTTGTACACTCACGAAGTTTTTGGAATTGTCCTTAGAACCAGCAATGCTGTTATCCAGTCCCTTGCTGAATTATTAACACACGTGCAAACACTATCAGTCCCTACTTCTCACATATTGTCCATATACTATGACCAACAGAAATGTGTGCAGTGAAATGTAACTTACAAGTTAATAATATGATGAACTGGTGACAAGTACAATTTTATAACATAAAAATACAATAACAAAGGTACAAAATATATCATTAAAGAACTTAACGGTACAGACAACATTTGTAGTAACACAGGCTTTACAAAAGAATCGAAATAACATATATGTCAGTGTTACAGGAATTATGACATGAGTACATACATAAAAGATCAGAATAACTTTCGAAACATCAACTTCACACATGAGCATTAAAACAAAACAGAATAAATAATGTCTAAACATCTTTACAAAGTAAATAACATAGTATTACAAAAATTCTACAACATAGCTCTCATCAGCTAAACACATAAAGACAGGAAAAACACAAATACACAAGGGTACACAAACATATAGCAGAATAACACAGGGGGGAAAGGACAGGGTTTTGTTTCAGTGTGACATTTGGTACTCCAGTCCAGCCCAAAACTTCGTTCCATAGCTTTCGTCTTATTTCAACATTTGTTTTCACCAAAACATCCTATCCAAGCATGCTTTCTGTATTTATATGTTCACATATTTCTTACCTCATTATTTATTTTCCATTATCTTACATCATTTATTTCCAAGAAAATCCTACCTGAACTTGTTGTCTCTAAACCCTACTTTTTTGTTCATCTCCTCTTTCAAAATAGTTTTTTTCGGCCAAACCATATTCTTATAGCTTTTCAATGTGTTTCTTCCAATTCATCATAGTTAGTTTCTTATATAGTCTACCCCCTCTTAAGCTAACTTAAATCGACTGAGCTCAGATGCTAAACTAAGGGACGAGGCAATGCAGCAGCACAAAACAATTAACACAAACAGCAATGACCAAAAAAATGGAAAATTCCAAAGCAAGCTAGAGTAAATCTAAATTACCAAGCAATGCAACATTACAACTAATATGAGGCAATGCGCAGCAAACAAGAAAAATAAATCTGGATTAGCAGAGTAACACAAATTAAAATTCAGTAGCACTATGCCTGGCAAACAGCAGCAGTAAATGCTATAACGTATACCTAAGCATGACAAAGCTCAAGCAGAAAAAATAGTACATTAAAGACAACAACGCAGATAAAGGTAATGTATAATCGCATCTTAATGTCTATGTAATTAAAGTGGTGCACCACAAAAACTAATTCTACAAAAAATTACCAAGTACTTGAAAAGAAAATTATGAATGCAGTTCCTGTGAAGGTAAATGTCATTTTGTGCTCCCTCATTTTTTTGAAAAAATTATTATTTACTCGACCTGTAGACAGAAAATATTTATATTAGTACATCTATAAAATTTTATTTTAATCAATGCTGCAGTGCAGCTAGAAACTAGATATTAAACAAAATGAGTACATAAATACATAAAGCAAGCGATATGGCATTTCTCTCAATTAGCAAGACAATAGCCGTGAAATGTTTCTCATCGTTTCATTAGGCATTTTAGTAAATATCATAAATTAAGAGCTCCACAGTATAATCATATGTTTTCAAGTTCGACCGTGTCGTGTTTTGCGAGGCTTTCTACACAGGAATGTCAATAGTGAGGATATGGCCTCCCCTTTTCTTTTCACCTGTGCCTCTGAAAGGCACTCGCTAATGACTTCTTTCCAGGCGACTGTCGCCCATCTGGATGCCCACAACACATTACGTGCAGGTGGTCACTTAACTTTCTTACAGGAATATTTACGACAGCAGTTTCCGCTACAGTGACAGTCTCATATAAAAATATTTCACAGGTCAAGAATTAGCGTTACAAGTGTGTAGAAACAAAATCCTATTGATATAACAGAGTCTAAAAAATTTTCGTCGGCATTGTAATACATTCACGCATTTACATACATTTCATAACTCTTAAAGTACGATTCTTGGTTTCCAACATCCTTTTCATAACGTAAATCAGAGTCCCTAACCACTACTCATTATTCCTTACCTTATTCGTCGACACTTCTTCAATATTTCATCATAACAGATACGTAGCATAATCGAATAACTCATATAGCATCAGCTTACTGATCATAAACATACCGCAACAGCATAATACACATAGTCATCGTAATAATAACATCATAACACCTCAGTGAACTCTCAAAATCGTCGTAGCTTCCTCCAATAATTTCAAAACCTAAAAAAATTCTCTGCTCATGTCAAAAGTGTCATCTGCCTCAAACGCACTTTAAAAATCATATTCCCATACCAAATACATCATTCAAAGATCTCATAGTATCACAATGGTTCCGAAAAAATATGAACATTTCACAAAGTACGGACAAAATACAATTTCATAAGTGTGAAGGTATCCAACTGTGTAATTGCGTAAACATGTGTCACTGATGTAGTAAAAAAAAAATGTTTATCTCTCAGTTAAATGATCAGATAGCTGTGTAATTCTGTCTTAGAGAAATATGGTACCGATGTGTAAAGTTGTATAAGCAAATACCATATTAGCTAGGGCTCCTTGTGCTTGCCAAACACATGGTACACAAAGTAAGCGTGTACCCCCCTGAGGATTAATGTAATTATACCCTCAGGTGTTACAGATTACAGCAATGGAATGAAATGTATCACGGAAAACCCTTGTATCATTGTACTTCAAATATCTTAAAAAAATTAATGTTTTAAGTGCGAAATTAATCACTCAAATACGTGTACTGTAGCGCTAAACTGTGCGTCATGTTGTAAGATAATCTCTGTGGAAGTCTCGTAGTTATCGTCCTCCGAAAGCTAAGTTCTGCAGAAGCCAATGTACTTACCTCATGATAAACAAAAGTGAAATGCTTTGCGTATAGATATCTTAGTTATTACGCTTATTGCTGTGATGAAGAAAGTACTGTGCTGTAACGTATTGTTGTGCTACGGAAAAGGCTGTCTCCTTGTAGCTATACCACAAAAGTTTCTACTAAAACATGTTTTACTTTGCAGAATAATACAGAAAAACTGTGCAGAAATAAAACTGAAACACTGCAAAAGCAACACTGTATATTGTCACTCATTAGTAGCGTCATGATAAAATCGTGTAGCTGTCACATAAACTAACCACTGTGTCATCTGGTATCTCACAGAATGTACTTTAAATCCAGAATGTATTTTCAAGTAAACCAAAATGTTGCATTAAAATCTCATTAACAGTACTGGTAAATGTTCTAAGTATGTAAGCCATATAGTTGTTACATAATCGTGCAACTATAACGCAAGAATGTACACACACAATGACACTGTGACGTCTGTTCACTATAACAATGCATTCGTAATTTCTGTTTAAATAAGTTCTCTTGGTTCTTGATTGGATATTTAATTTCAAACATTGTTGCATATTAACAGATTCTAAGTCTGACAAAGCATACTGGTAATGTAAAGTGAAAAGTTATATGGCAAAGACAAAGTTAAAAAGCAGATTATCTTTCAATAAACGGTTTTACATGCGAAATGTGGTGCAATGCTTTACTCTTCCTAGTAAGCAGAGTTTCAACTTCAAAACAGTTATCATGTTGTATACGTCCATAAGGAATGCTAAAATTTTTCTCAAGGTTGCTTATGTTATTTTTCTCAAGCCCAGCCAGCGCAAGTCATTGTCTGTCTCTTTGTTGGCGCGCGTCGTTATTGGGATTTGGAGACCTAACTTCTACAAATTCACTCTGACAAGAAGGCCCTGACCTGTTTGAATCCCGCCAGTTCTGATGCAATTCAGGTCTGTCGTTACGATCATATCGTCTGTCGTCATGTCGGTAGATTCCGTAGTTTCTTCCTTGTCCGTCACGTGGTGGAGAATTTCTCCCTGAATCGTAACTGTGCGCCGAACTGTTGCGTCTGAAGTTATTCTGCCTCCCTTGATAATAATTGTTTTGGTTCCCATATTGTCTGTTTCTCTGATTGTCTCTGTGATAGTCATTACCGTGTAGAGGTGATCTTTCCCTGTAACTATTATTACTCTGCCAGTGGTTGTCATATGGGTGGTGTCTGTTTTGGTCACGATTTGCGTTGTAAGAATAGACTTGTCGTGTCCAGTTATTATTTCTGTCGTCACGGAAATGTGACGCATATGACCTGTAATTTTTGTGTTCCTGTTTCGGCTTTCCGCAATTGTCAGTGTCAATTTCTAATTCTTGTAAGAGTCCCTGAAAAGCTTCAATGTCGTCTTTGCAACGTCCTGCCAAAATAATATGTCGTAAATGTTCAGGCAATTTGAGTAAGCAAATGCGGATGAGTTCTGAGGGGCTGTATGGGTTTGAAAGATACTGATTCTTATGCAACATGTCTTCAAAATATGTCACAAGACTGGAAAATTCAGATTGTTCGAAATGTTTCATCATTATGATGCTATGTTTTACTCGGTCTTGTGTAGCTTGAGACCAATATGCTGAGAGGAAGGCATGATAAAAATCTCCTTCACTGTGACAATCGTGAATGACCGATCGCATTCTTACAGCTGGTTCATTCTCCAAGTAGCCACACATAAATTCTAACCTGTGCTCCAATGACCGGTTGGGAGGAAAACAATGAGAGAATTGATGAAGCCACGCTTGTGAATGAATGTCGTTGCCAGAATTCTTAAATCTTTTGAATTTACGTGTAGTAATGAACAGCTTATAGTCAAAATCATCGTGTCGGCGAGTCGCATATCGGTCATTGTTAGGTCGTGTCGGCGGTTCCATCTCAAAATTCGGTGCACATTGCCAGTTTCTTTCATAACTTCCGAAATGCCCTGTGTTATAATTTTGCGTCTTTTCCGTATTTCTAAGTCCCTCTTCCCGTATTGGAGCGCGAGTGTCCTCTGAAATTTGTAATTTTTGTATTACTTGTGCCAACTGATCTTGTACTTCCCGGATTTCTCTTTTGCACTGTATATTGATTTGATTTTGATTGAATTTCCTAATTTGTTCGCACTCTTCTGTGTCATTAAAGACTACCGGTTTTGTGTCATTCAGATTATCATCTACCTTCGTAGATAAATTAGTGAACTGATCCGAAACATCGGCTACTTTCTCCGATAGTGTACTTATTTCCTCAGTGTGTTTTTCTGAACCAAGTTTCAGAGTATCTACTGTGTCCTTTAAGTTTTTCTGAGTTTTTGCAAGTTGCGTAACCGAATCGGTAGATGCAACTGAGTCAAATTTAGCTTGCAAGGTCTCATGATTTTCATGAACAATAGTTTGCAGTTCTTTTATGGCTGTTCGTGATTCTGTAATGCATTCTCATGCCGCGAAAAAATAGGTTGAAAATGCTCACAAATTTGAGTTTTTACGTCATTACAGACTTTTAGACATCTCGATTCAATGTTATGTAACTCAGTAGTTAAATCTTCACGAGTTTGTTCAAGAGTTTGTTCCAATGAGTCTAACTTTTTAAGATTTTGTTCCACTGTGTCTAACTTTTGAAGCTTTTGCTGTGTTTGTCTCTGATTTTGTTCCATTGTGTCTAACTGTTGCTGTGTTTGTCTCTGATTTTGTTCCATTGTGTCTAACTTTTCAAGCTTTTGTCCCATTTGTTGCATTAATTGTAATAACAATGCACTGGTGTCTGAAACATGTTCCTCAGTGCTTTTCGGCAGTGAATTTGCACCGGCAACATTCACATTTTGACAAGCAGAAAATGTGTCTTGACTTATTTGAGAAAACGGTGAGGACGCAAAACCTGAATCTACAGTATTTGCAAGATTGTGTCCTGTCATTTCGGATTTCTGAGGCGAGCTGTTGCCGAGCGATCGATCGATAATGCTTCCCTGTTCACTACCTGTTTCACTGTCTACGCCATTGTTTGCAGCCCGCTCCATTTTTCTATGCACAGTTACCAAATTACTACTTTGAACGTCTGTTAATTCATTACACAGTGGTGCTGGCAAGCTATTCTCGTCGTCACTATTATTTCTCAGTTTACTTTGGAGCCTAGTGTTACGTTTTTCACGCGCCATTATTGTCACAATATATCACACGATAACACAGAAAAACACAATTTGAAGAGCAAAAATAAGAGAACACATTAACATAGCACTGAAAATAATATCTATTTAATTGCAAGCGCAGCTGCGAAATACTTGGTGCAAATCTAAATGCATGCCACAACTGTGTACAACAATGAAAAACTACAACTACAAAGGAGATTCTCTCTACAATTACGCGCAATCAATAAACAAAAGCTTCACTAATTACACAAACTACAAGAAAAAAATCAGAAGATTCCAGTGAGGTATCCTCGGCTAAGGGTCGACATATGATACGTCCCCTTAGAACAATTATACATGACTGTGCTTATACTGACACACAATATTTTTTAGCGCAACGCAATCTGACTTTCAAAAAATCCCTACAAAAGAATGGCCCTGACTAGCATTAACCTGTGCATTTCACAAATCGCTTACCTCACAAAAATCTTGGTTACTCAACCTACTGCAATACAGCGTGCGCCACTACTGCCAGCTAAATAAAAGATTCAAACTACGGAAGGCACTAACTACTGATAGGCATAGTTAGCAAATGAAAGATTTTAATAAAGAACAAACAATGTATTTACCTTAATAGTCATAATATATATAGCAGTTCATGACAAATTACAAAACTCCGCCATCTCTCTCCCCACATCCACCACTGCTGGCGGCTCACCTCCAACTGCGCAACGCTACGCGCTGTTCACATCCAGCTGCTGCTGCCCAACACTACAATGGCAGACAACAATGCTAACTAGCCACAGACTGCACACAGCACAGCCAGTGACTTTCATACAGAGAGCGCTATGTGGCGGCGGCGTTACCAATATAAGAACCTAAACAGCCTACTTACAACTGCAGCTGTGCCACAAATACCCCGACAGCGCACTTCGTATGGCCATAAGGACATATCAACCATACAACATGCTAATACCAATAAACCTGGGGGAAGTGCACTATAAGGCGAATCATATCAGGATATTTCTCTTAGAATCCAACTACCTGAAGTCTAAATCGAGTGCTCCATTAAGTGATCTAACATCCACTCAACTATATCGGCTGATGAACGAAACTGGAAGAGCCAACCGCATGGTGACGAAGTACCCCTCTACAGATTGGACTAGAATCTGGACAAACATCAATAACAGTGTTCTAGGCACTGACGTCCGATCGACTTGGTACAAAATTGTCAATCAGACAATACTAACTAGAGAGCGACTCCATAAAATACATCTGTCGGTGTCAGACAAGTGTCGAAAATGTAATGTCATCGACACATTACAACACCGTTGCGCCTGTGGTGAGAACGGCCATATATTGAACTGGTGTCGTAGGACCATGGCATCGATCTGCAGGACAACGCAAAACATCTCTCTAACATCGATTCTCCAACCGGATGGAACTAACTATCCGGTAACCAAAAAGAACACGTGGACGTGGTTGGCAGCGCACACACTGCACTACATCATTAATGCCCAGGAAGACCGGACATACATGGGCTACAGAGTATACCTAGCCACACAGGCTAAGTTACTGTTGAGGGACCCAAAATATAAGAGAAAGTTTGCCAATTACATCGCGGCGTTACAACTAGTTACTATATGACACACATACGATGAAGAGACTTATAAAAGGATGCTAGAGGAACAGATGGAGGAACGAACAGGTGTTCAGTTTTTAAAACCCAAGTTCACAATTATTGTACTTGTACTTTTTTTGACTTTGTTTTGTATTATCATCGATAGTCGGGAGAAAATTTTCAGTTTGTGACTGACGTTGTGAATGTCACTTTATCCGAAGGAACATTGCCGAACATCACACTCCAGCACACCACACGACGGTCACGGACTTCAGCGACGTCTGCCCTCACAACTACGAGAAGGAAACATGGGCGAAAAGAAAGGATCACTTAACGGACGAGGCCAAGCTTTAATGCTTGGGGTATATAAAGTGAAACAATTTCTGACGAGCCTAAGGATGGGTTGAAGGGGAGGAAGGAGACCCAAAAAAAAAAAAAAAGTGGTTAAGGCGTTGGACTGCTAATCCAATGTGCTCTGCACGCGTGGGTTCGAATCCCATCCTCGTCGAAGAATTTTACGTAAAGCACCCATTTCGGATCACGCCTTCTACAAGCGAAACGCCACTCAGTAGTAACAATGGAACGTGTAGGTGGCAGATAACATCTGTAGGAAATACCAAACTAAGCCGCCTACCAGATGGAAGGACACAACATTCGATAGCGTACGCCTTTCGAATCAAACATCACCTCAAGGCCTATAAACGAATCGAAGTTTAGCACCATGGTGCTGATTGGGAACGGTGCGTTCTTATTCATATTCTTCTCGCAGTCATTTTAACGTATCGAGCCTATAATACCCCACAACTGTAGCGCAAGTTTGCTCTCCGTCCGGCCGTCATATACGGAAGCGATCTGATAGGGTCAGGCTCCATCGCCCACAGCAGCAGCCTCTGGTCACACAATTCGGCTTGGAAGAACCTGGTTTGCCCTTCGTAAGAAACTAGAAAGCAACATCAGCGATGAGGTCAACGAAGGTGCCAAATGAATGTTGCGAATCGAGATAATCGCGTCATTGCAGTAATTGTTATACTGAATGCACAGGACATTTCTCATTTGCATTAGACAACGCTACACAACGATTCGGTGCTTATGTCTGCAGAAAGTAAGTGGGCCGACTACTTTCCCCCGATTGGATACCGACGTGGACGGATGCCATCATTAAATGATTCACGAGTGGGAGCTTGGTCAGCTGCACTGCAGCAGAGCGTTACAGCGTTAACACCAGCCACATTACGATGCGTTTTCGAATCGACAAACAACTTCTTTCCGCAATGACTACAGAGGGACGCAGTTTCCGATGCATCAGACGAGGTGGCCGAGTGGTTGGTAGTCAGCCGGCGGACGCGGTCGAGGCCGGACGTGCTGTGCTGCGCGCCGCGCCGTCGCTGTTTACGTGTGGTGAGTGGTGGTGGTGGTTAGTGTTTAACGTCCGTCGACAACGAGGTCAGTAGAGACGGAGCGCAAGCTCGGGTTAGGGAAGGATTGGGAAGGAAATCGGCCGTGCCCTTTCAAAGGAACCATCCCGGCATTTGCCTGAAACGATTTAGGGAAATCACGGAAAACCTAAATCAGGATGGCCGGAGACGAGATCTTGTGGTGAGTCGCTGCGCTTGCTTCAGTGTCTACCAGTGTTTTGGTGTGATCTGAAAATGACCTCGGTTTCGTGATGTCTCAACCGAGTAGGAAAGATACACTGAAGCTTACTTTTGACAGAAACTTTGTCCGACCTAAATCTTTCGAAGTTGAACAATGGTTAGAAGATGAAGTAAAGATAGGACTTGAGGACATAATCGGGATACATCTTTCGATTGCCAGTAGCACCGTTTTCGTTAAATTATCTAGATCAGACATGTGTGAGAAAATAGTTGAATCTTGTGGTGGTATCCTAAAGTTTAAACGTAGCGATGGAAAGGTGGGAGGAGTTGCTTTTTCGCATGCCGGCCTAGGAATACGGACTGATGGAATTTTTGAACTTCCATTTGAAATAACCAATGAACAGATCAACGCAGTGCTTTGTCCGTACAGTAAAATCAAATGGTCCAAATTGCTCTGAGCACTATGCGACTTAACATCTGAGGTCATCAGTCGCCTAGAACTTAGAACTAATTAAACCTAACTAACCTAAGGACATCACACACATCCATGCCCGAGGCAGGATTCGAACCTGCGACCGTAGCGGTCACGCGGTTCCAGACTGAAGCGCCTTTAACCGCACGGCCACACCGGCCGGCTACGGTAAAATCATAAGCAATATTGCGGAACGCTGGTCTGGTGCACATAAATTCCCGGTTCTTAATGGGGTGTGGCAATTGAAAATCGAGCTGCAGAAGCACATCCCGTCTTATATTAACGTATGCGGGTATCGTGCGATAGTAATGTACGATGATCAGCCTCGAACGTGTGCCGCATGCAACTCGACAGGTCACGTGCGGGCCGAATGCATGCAGAGGCGAGTGGGGCAGCTGCCTGCTGGCGAGGCTGCCAGACCCCCCGCAATGACAACACTGCCTGTGACGTACGTTGCCGTAGCGCGTGGGCTTTCGGCTACACCCACGGTTACCGAAGTCAGTGAAAACACTGTAGTGCCTGCGACAGTGACGCGAATGGAGACTGTTGCAACGCCGGAACAGACCCCACCTACACCTGTAGAAATATCGACATCTGCCGTAGTCACAGAAGAGCAGGCATCCGACATGCAAACGGCTGCGTCCCCATCGGCCCCTGCTACTCCACGGGGGGAATCTCCAGCAGGTTACGATCAGAGCCCACAAAATCGTACATCTCCCAGAAAAACTAAAAAACGGAGAGTTGCCCGCCAGGGCGCAGAACAGATTGCACCGGTTCTACGCGAAAAGGCTAAACAGATAGGTGAACAACTAAGTGAAAAAGCATCTGATAGCACAAACCGTGATGATCCCTCAGCCAGTTTACCATCAGTCCTTGACAGTGTCTCAGATGCTCTACCTCTGAACCCCGAACAGTCAGCTAAACTTCGAGCCGACTGTGATGACCGCATGGTCAAACTCTATCCTGTTGAAGAGTCAGTAACGACCTCGACACGGCCACCGCCAACTAGTTGGGCAGACGATACAGAATCCAATGGCGAAGTAGACAGTATGGATACTTCAGAAACGGTGACAGCCATAACTTCAGTCTCCAAAGACTGCTATGTTAATGAGGAAGATAACGCCTCGACAGAAACTACCGCGCAAAAAGAACGCGCGACTGATCCCTTTTCAAACGGAGAATATTTTTAACTCTGCCTTTAAAGTGACTGTCAATACATGTTTTTGTGATCTGGAATTGCTTCCAAAGTGCTTTTTCGACGTGACGTGTTTTTACAGCGCTATTTATGTTTGATATTGAACTGATTTTAGGCATTGCTCCTGTTTATTCAACCACAATTCCGCCACAGGCCTATCGACTTGCTACTCTCAATATTAATAAGATACGTAGCGCTCTTAAATTACAACATTTAAAAGACTTTTATATGCAGCTGATGTAGACATTTTATTTGTACAGGTAGTAACGGAGATCAGACTTGATTGCATACCAGGTTATAATGTGATCACTAATCCTGGGGCCGGTTGCGAATTAGGTACAGCTTTTATTGTGAAGGAAGGTATCATTATTAATGACGTCACAAAATTGCCGAACATTAGGATCATTGCGGGCACTTTTTATAACAACAGACTAATTAATGTATATGCCCCATCCGGTTCCAGTAATAGACGTCAAAGAGCAGACTTTTTTTAAAGAAGAAATAGTTCCTCTCTTTGGCGTCCGCCACGACAATGTCATCTTCGGCGGCGACTTTAACTGTGTCATCAGAGCAAAGGACCAGACTCCCAATCTTAACAAATCACTTGAACTGGAACGAATTGTATGAGACTTGCGCTTAGTTGACTCTTGGGAGCTCAAGCATGGGGCAGCACCTGGGTTTACCCATATCACGACCCATTCGGCAAGCCGTCTCGATCGAATTTATGTCACACCCACTTTGAGGAATAACATTCTGCAGTCAGAAGTACGGCCAGTGGCGTTCTCAGATTATGCTGCATACATCTGTACTGTCACTCTAGACCGACAACGAACGTGTCGATACAGGGGCCTGTGGAAATTAAATGTTTCACATCTACAAGACTCGGCGTGTCAAGAAGCCTTCCTCAATACCTGGCGAGAATGTGAGCAAAGATTTGCCTCTTATAATTCGGCCATTGATTGGTGGCTCAGGTGCGCCAAACCTAAAATTAGGTGGTGTTTCATGAACTACGCACGGGAAAAGAGCTTTTGGCTTCAAAGGACGATCAATTTCTATTTTCATTGTCTGCGGGAACTGCATGTGCTCGGCACTTCGGCTGTCGAGAAATGTCAACGAATTAAGAAAATCCAGGCCAAACTCCTAACCCCAAGGAGGACGCAGTTAGAAGGCTACAAAGTCAGTTCGCGGGTCCAGACTACTGTACACCAAGAACTCACCTCAGTCTACCATATGATCCAAGAAAGTAAGAAAGGGTCCCGTAAAATACTGACGGAGTTAACTGCTGAGGATGGCGCAACGCTGACTACGCACAACGAGATTAAAGCGGCGGTGCTAAACTACTTCACCACCTTGATGTCAAATAAAGAAGTTAACGTGCAAGCGCAGAATGATCTTTTGAATAATTTGCGCAACAGAGTCAGTCTCGTGGACGCGTAAAAGCTATTAGCCGTGGCAACCGAAGAAGACGTGGAATATGTACTCTGGGAAAGGGCTAAGAATAAATCCCCCGGACCTGACGGAATTCCCGCCGAATTCTATCAAAAATTCTGGAACACCATAAAGGCGAAGATCACTTGCATCTGTAACGAACTCCTAGATCACAACAACGTGATCCCCACCAGCTTCTGTGAAGGCATAATCGTTCTAATTAAAAAAAAACTCAGGCAGTGCAAACGCAAAAAATCTAAGACCGATAACGCTGCTCAACAGCGACTATAAAATCTTTGCGAGACTTTTGGCCCAAAGGCTTAAAACTGCAATGACCAGTATCATTGGCCCTTACCAGACCAGCGTGGGCAAGGATCGGAAAATTCAACAGACTTTGTGCGACTACCGTGATTTAATCTCTATTGCGGAAGTGTGCCATCATGTTTTTGGATTTCGACAAAGCTTTTGACAGGGTAAACCACCAGTATGGGTTTTCCATCTGGGTTCGTCGCAATTATACAACAGATGGTAGCGACTAATTTATCCAGAGTCATCATCAATGGCCAGCCTACCCGAGCAATAGAGATAGCCAGTTCCGTCAGGCAGGGCTGCCCAATGTCCATGGCGCTTTTTGCGATTGCCATTGAGCCTTTGTTAGCTACCCTGTCGCAAAGTTTACAGGGCATCGTCGTACATGGATCCCGAATAGTGTGCAGACGATGTCGGTTTCGTTGTACTCAATAGAACTGAAGTGGAGACTGCATTATAGATAGTCAGGCAATATAAGCAAGCGTCAGGTGCACAACTAAACTGGACAAAGTCTGGAATATACAGTATTGGGCGCGGCCTAGGATCGCACCCTCAGAGACAACTACGTCAGCTGAAGATCTTCAAGTGTCTTGGAATTGATTTTCAGAGTAATACTCGGCACACAATTGCAACCAACTATAGAAAGCTTCTACGGACTATTCGTGCCAGCATGCGGGAACACAGTGTACGAAAACTAAATGAAATTCAGAAAGTAACGGTCGCAAATGTATACCTCACCTCAAAACTCAATTATATAGCTCAAGTTTTGCCAATGTCTGCACTCACTGCAAAACGAATTATGTCAGCATTAGGACAGTTTGTCAGCCATCATCACATTTTTAAAGTTCAGTTTGACATCTTAACGCTTGCCACAAAAAATGGTGGCTTAAATCTTGTCGATGTTGGAAAGAAGGCGCAAGCTTTATACATATCAAAAACTTTCCACCAATGGAAACACTCAGCTGATAGTCTCGCTGCTCACCTGCTTACTGAGATAACTCCGACCGACCTCAGTCCACCTATCACGATGCAACATATTCCAAACGGACTTTACCATTTAAAATGGTTTTTACTGGAGTACAGTTATGTACAAACAAGGATCCCCGAACAAGAAATGAAGACAGTGAAACACGTGTACCAGGAACTCATGAAAGACAAGAAGAAAAATAACATCGAAGAAAAATACAACTTTTACAACTGGAAGGTAATCTGGGAGAACACCCATTGTCCGTACTTGCCGTCAACAATGAAAGCCACTTGGTATTTCGCAGTTCACAGAGAATTGGCCACTAACTCCAAACTACATAACATACACCTCGCAGAATCGCCTTTGTGCACAACGTGTAATTTAATAGATACTGATGATCACAGGTTTGTGTGCGACAAAGTAAAAGATATATGGGAATATATCACGAACAAGTTAGCACTCATCAGTAGAACATCGCCCAGATATATAACACCTGCTGCCTTTCTGACGCCGGATGATACTCCGTACCCACGGACGAGAAGGAACGCACTAAACTGGTTAAAAGCCGCAATGGTACACTACTTATTTACAAAAGAAGAAAAGATTAAAGAAGACTTATGGGTCTATCTTACAACTCAGCACCATATGCTAATGAAAACGAAAAACTATAAGGATAACTTCGCCAACTACCTGCTCAAAACTGTAACGTAAAATGAAGAAACTAACAGATCAACTGATTGAATTTCATGTTAACGAACATTCAGCAGATACTCACTCCAGATAAGACGGACCGTCTATAAGGCGAATAAAGTGTCATGTTGACCGAATCACAAGTTGCAAACATACTGAAGTAATCGATTAGCAAGAGTTCAAGCTTCATTTCGTAAGAAGAAGAAAATTCAGTTACCTGTTTCGAGGAATATTTTAGTTCTCTTTCAATTTCGAAGAGTTCAGAACACAGCTTTTTAATTTTAGAAGAAATGGATTTTCACTTTTCTTTTAACTTCTTTGCTGTTTTCTGTTACCACAAGGCGATGGAGCCGCGATACATTTCAGTTACTATCTCCTTCATATGGATGATTGTATCGTGCACGACGCATGTAATCCACCACGTTTTCATTTTCCTTAATTCAAGGCCTTTGGTGCCGCGCCGACGAAGGCGACTTAATGGCGAGCAGAAGGACGGGCTATAAGGGGTGGATGGAGGTTGTAAAAAAAAAAGTGGTTAAACGGTGAAAAAAAGTGGTTAAGGCGTTGGACTGCTAATCCAATGTGCTCTGCAGGCGTGGGTTCGAATCCCATCCTCGTCGAAGAATTTTACGTGAAGCACCCATTTCGGATCACGCCTTCTACATGCGAAACGCCACTCAGTAGTGACAATGGAACGTGTAGGTGGCAGATAACATCTGTAAGAAATACCAAACTAAACCGCCTACCAGATGGAAGGACACAACATTCGATAGCGTACGCCTTTTGAATCAAACATCATCTCAAGATCTATAAACGAATCGAAGTTTGGCACCATGGTGGTGTTTGGGAACGGTGCGTTCTTATTCATATTTAAGTGCTCACTTCTCGCAGTCATTTTAACTTATCGAGCCTATAATACCCCCATGTAATTTTTTGCACTACCTGCTGTTTCGGCGTTCGTGTCTTAGTAGTTATTATCCCAGGATAGCTGAGAAGTTTTTTGGTGTGCGTAGTCTTCTCGTGCCGGGCCCCTGGTCATGTCAGGCGGACCTGTGTCCACTATGGAGAAGCTCGTGGGGCAGCCTTCGCGACCCTCCGACTCTTGCACCGCGCCTTTCGGGGAGAACCGCGTCGGAAACGCCGCTCCCCCCGGCTCCCCGTCGCACACAATGCTCCGCCCACCTCGCAACGGGCAAAGGATCGCTTCAATCGCGCCAACCGCCACAAATCGCCAGTGGACACCACCGGCACTGAAACCGATCATCATGAAGACTGACCACCGTCGCGTGTCAGGGTCCATTCATCCGCGTCGTCGTCGTCGTCCGACGATTCACCTGACCGCCTAGTAATTGATCTTTCTCGTAGTGAGGCGGCGAACACATTGGCTCTGTCTGACCACCACCCGGCTGTACCTGCACCTCTTTTTACGCCGTCCCGCCACCGTGGCGAGTCTTCTGGACACCCGTGGCCCAGTCGGAATGTCCTCTGGCCGTCGCTCCAGACGCCCCTCCGCCCACGCGGGCTGTGGTGGCAGCGGATCGTGTTCCGATACCCCCCTACCGGGGGACGCTTCACCGGATGGTGCTGTGGATGAGGAAATGGCTCAAGCTCCCGACTCTCCTTCTCAAGAGATCCCGTCAAGCCCTCTGAAGAAAGAGAAGATACCCCTCATTGTGGTATATAATGTCACTAATTGTACGAAACTGAACACTGAGCTCCAGCGGCTCATTGTCGGCCAATTGAGAGCTGTTTACCAAAAGGATCATGTGAAATACCTGCTTGACAGTAGGGACGACTATCTTACCATTCTCGATTTCATAAAATCAAAAGCGATGCCTTACTTTACCCACCAGACGTCGGGTAATCGCCGCACCAAAATCGTCATCAAGAACTTGCCACCAGAGGTTACAGCAGAGGAGGTCAAGGAGGAACTGCTTCGACTCGATTTCGAAGATCCTTTGGTCCACCAGTATAGCAAGAGGAATCCTGAGACCAGGGCATTGATCCCCTGCCCTACCCACGTCGTATACCTTTCCCGGAGGGAGGACATAGAGCGGATTTACCAAATCCAGTATCTTCTGTACACGAAAGTCCGGATTGAATCGTACGAGGGCCGCAACGGGCCAGCCATCTGTCGCAAATGCCAACGTTTACGACATACTGGGAACTACTGCTCCCTGCCGTTGCAGTGTCTTAAGTGGGCTGGCCCACATTTAGTGGAGAACTGCACACTCCCTGCTTTGGAGAAACCTACCTGTGCCAGATGTTTGGGAACGACGCACGATCCCCACCACATGGCATCCTGGAGGGGGTGCCCTGTTTACCAGAAGGCACTGAAGTCTTCTCGTCTGCCCAAAAAGAAACCAAGAACAAATTGACCTCCTCCACCGCTACGGGACATGACCAACTATCCGGTTTTGCAGGATCAGCCTGGTGCACTGTCCTCAGCAGCCACTCTGGTACCAGCCACTCAGGCACCAGATGGTTCGGTGGCTCCTGTGCCCCTTCCTGCCCAGACTCCCACGACATCCTTTGCTGCTGCAGCCCGGTCTCCTCCTCATTGTCTGTCTTCCGTGACGGCTCCCACTGCTCACCAACTACAGGAGCCAGCTGCAGCTCCCTCCAGTCCCTCTGCCCCTACCTTCACTCTGCCTACTACTACACCTGCACCTGCGCGCCGTAGGGGCAAGCAGACCACCCGGGACCCTCCCCCAGTGGTGGAGACTGATGCGTCCTTTTGGGTGGACATGTGCGAAATTCTCCAGGTCATCTCCTTTTTCATGAAACCCCACATCCAGGCTGTTATTCGTGACACTGCACAAAAAATCCGTCAGTCGGAGGGCGGGCTCTCCAAGGTCATCGCCCTAGTGGAAGGGCTTAGTCAAATATTGTTGTAATGGCGAATGGACCTCCACACCAACACCAGCCCCCTCGTGATCTTGTCACTTGTATTTTTAATGCCAATGGCATAAAATGTATGAAGATGGAATTGAATGCCTTCCTCCATGACTATCGTGTGGATGTTTTACTGGTCACAGAAACACACCTCAAACCGGCAGACGATTTCCGCCTTCGCAACATGGTGTGTTACCGCTCTGACCGCCTTGACCACCATGGTGGAGGCACAGCTGTATTCCTCAGCAAAGCTCTTGTCCATACCCAAGAGACTCTCCAGCAAATGGAACACATAGAGGCCACAGCGGTTACCATCTCCACACGCCTTGGTGCCATTACCTTTGCAGCAGCGTATTTGAGCCCAAACAAGCCACTGCTGGAAGCAGACCTCCGCACATTGTCATCCTTCGACAGGCTCATCATTGGGGCAGATCTCAATTCCAAGCACCCAGCTTGGCATTCTCGCGTGTCTAACCCCAAAGGCCGGCTCCTCCTTGACCTGTAGGATACTTTAGCACTATCAGTCTATGGCCCCCACGAACCTACCCATATCCCAGTCTGTACTAGCTGCCAGCCAGACGTTCTGGATGTGGCCATCTGCAAAAACATCACCGCTCAGTTTTCGCTGGAAGTTCTCCACGAACTGGTCTCTGACCATGAGCCAGTACTCTTGCACCTCACCAATGCTGCCCTTTCATTTGATGTTCGTTCCACTGCGACCCTCACCAGTTGGGACAAGTTTGCCAGGGTACTTAATAACACCACTCGACACGACCTCGATTTGACAACACCGGCCAATATAGTCCGTGCTGTGGATTACCTTACCGCCAAAATACAGAAAGCAGTGAAACTCTCCACCTCCACTGCACCTCGTAATTTAACACCCCTGGACGACTTGCCCCCTCTGTTACGAGAGCTGAAGGTGCAAAAGAACCGCTACCGCTGGAAGTGGAAGCAGTTTGGTGACCCTCAGGACAAACGCCAAATGAGACGCCTCCAACGCGAATTCAGCCACCGGCTCGCCGAATGGAGGTCAGAACAGTGGGAGGACAGGATGTCTACTTTCCTACTCCACCAAAAATCTGACTGGGCTGTCATTCGCACCCTGCGGCGTTCTAAGCCAGCGACTGCCCATCTTATTCGCACAGCAGTGGGCTTGTCATATGATACCCTGCAAATTGTGGAAACGCTGGAAGATGCGTTCAAGGCCCAAAACCGCCCTCTGGTCCAGGACCTTTCTCCGAACGAACTACAGGAAGAACATGAAGTCCTGACAGCTGTTGCTGCTTTCCACATCCGCCCACCACAGTCTGCTCCACTTCTTACGTCCATGGCAGAAATTCAGCGCATCCTTCGACGGAAACGTGGCCGGTCGGCCCCTGTATTGGATGGAATTTTAAATGAACATCTTTGCCACCTTCCCCGCACACCACTCATCTTGTTCACCAATATTTTAAACTGTTGTCTCACATCTGGCCTTTTCCCTCTTCAGTGGAAACAAGCCAAGCTGATTGCGATCCCCAAGAGGTTCAAGGACCCTACAGTCCCCACCAACAACAGGCCCATCGGCCTCCTAAACACTATGGCGAATGTCCTTGAATCTGTGATCCTTCACCGACTTTCCCAACCTCTTGCGGCAGCTGGGACGATCTGTCCTGAACATTTTGGATTTACTTCGCACCTCTCTGCTGAACTTCAGGTCCTACGGAGCACTGAACACATCAGCAAACGCTTCAACACTGCCAAGTCGACAGCTGCCGTTTTTCTGGACTTGCAAAACGCCTACGACAAGATCTGGCAAGACAACCTCGTACACAAGATGCTGACACAGACTCCAATACCGGATATTTATGTCAGGATCGTGGATGACTTCCTCCGTGGTAGGACTTTCCTAGTGTCTCAATGGGGAATGCGTTCTGGCATTCCCCAATTGTCGGTAGGCACTCCGCAAGGATCGGTGTTATCTCCCATCCATTTTAATATCTATGTCAATGATATTCCGGTCATCCCCGAGTGCCACCTTGCACAATACGCTGACGACACAGCACTAAACACCACTGGCCGCATTACTGACGCCGTCCAGCGACAGGTGGACGCCACTATTACCTGGTGCCGGACAAACAAAATAGCTCTCTATGTCGCCAAAACTACGGCAGTTTACTTCACGAAACGGCGCCCAGTCCTCCGCCGCAATATCTTGATTGCAGGCGTGCAGGTGCCCTGGTCCCCGACAACCACCTATCTCGGGGTCTAGATGGACCACAAGTTGCTCTTCCACTGTCATGCGGAGTATGTCACCAACAAGGGGCAAAAGCTAACCAGGGCTTTGTACCCGCTCTTTCGCAGTAGGGAACTTAACCTGCACACCAAGCTCCGCATTTACCAAACAATTATCCTGCCTGCCCTCACCAATGGATGTGCTGCTTGGGCCACGATTAGTGTCACCAGGATGCTGACATTGCATCGCCTGCAGAACAAGGTGCTCAGGTGGAGCCTACACGCCCCGCCACTCACGAGAATTGTCACTCTGCACGAGGAAGCGGAAATCGTCCCTGTAAAGACGACCATATGCAACAATGCGCGGCGGAGAAAGTGTATGCCTTGCGGGACACTGTCCATGGGTTACGCCACGTTGGGACCACACTTCCACGCCGCTGGCATCGACATCCGGTTCCCCTAACCATCCTAGAGGAATCGGATTCCGACCATGGCTAACGATAGGCCTGGCACGCCCACCACGGACGCATCCTTTGACGGGACTAGCCCCCATTCTACGTCCAATACTTTCCAATCATACCTGCCCACATTAGGCTAAATTTTTCTGCCTGACTCATGTAGTACTGTCACCGTCAGAGGGTGGTACGGGACTACAAGTCCCACCGCCACACCTCCAAAGTGAATTGCAGTGACGCAGTCACTGCCCTGTGGATAAATTTACTGCCTCACCAACACAGTTAGACCGCAATAGACCGGTGATGCTGTATTGTAACATTTCACAAAAAAAAATCATTTTGACAGTCTGTTTTCCATCAGGTCGCCATATACGGAAGCGATCTGATCGGGCCAAGCGCCATCACTAACAGCAGGAGGCCCTTGCTCACGCAAGTCGGCCAGGAAGAACGCGGCTTGCTCTTCGAAAGAAACTTACAAGCAATATCAGGATGAGATCAACGAAGGTGTCGAATAAATGTTGCGCATCGAGATATACGCGTCGTTGCAGTAAGTTGTAATACTGAATGCACAGGACATTTGTCATTTGCGTTAGACGACACTGCATGACGATTCAGTGCTTATGTCGGCAATAAGTAAGCGGGCCCCACTATTTTCCCCTGATTGGATACCGACGTGGTCGGATGCTATCATTAAATGATTAACGAGTGGGACTTGGTCAGCTGCACTACAACAGGGGATTAAGACGTTAACACCAGCTACAGTACGATGGGTTTTCGAAGTGACAAATTAGCCAGGAGTAACGACGTTTTTTACGGTTATTACATGAAAATGAAGACTTGGTTGTCTTGCCAGCCGACAAAGTGATTGCCACCGTGCTTCTGAACTGTGCAGACTACCACCTGAAGATGCTACATTTAATAGTAGACGCCACGAACCGCATGCTTAGTCGTGATCCCACACGGGCTATTGTCAGAAAGACAGGGAAATTATTGAAGGATTCTGGCTTACCAGATAAAGTGGTGAAGAAATTAACGTCTCGTGCCGCCAGACCTCCCAGGCTTTATGAATTACCAAAGTAACAGAAGGAAAGTGTTCCTCTGAGGCCCATTGTTAGTGCAATCAGTTCGCCCACCTACAGACTTTCTAAACATCTGGTAGGATGATTAGCACCAAAATTGGGACAGGATGTCTGCTGCAGAAACGTGGGCTAAGACCAGTGTTCCCGCCCGCCCCCCAAGATACGAGATATGTTGCGCCCTGTTAAAGACGACATTGCTCTTCGAGTGTCCAGTGTGTATGCTGTACCCTGTGAATGTGGCAGCATGTATATCGGACAAACAATTCGCACGGTTGCGGAGCGTGGTACTGAGCACAAGCGCCATATAAAACAATGGGAGCTTCACAAGTCGGCCATAACGGAGCATTGCCCAGAAAATAGACATAAAATACAGTTCTAAAATACAAAAGTGTTGGCTCATGCGTTTACATATTGGGACTCCATTATAAAGAAAGCGGCCGAGATTCGTTTAAACAACAACAGTTTTAAGAGAGACCGGGGATACATACTCAGCAGGGCATGGGGACGGGTGTTGGACATCGCAAGAAAGAAAAGACAGATGGGCGACGGGGTGCGGCAGTCTCAATCGTGGCGCTACCCCTGGCGCCACCTGACGTCACCGGTGCTGCCACAAGCGATAGCTCCGCTATCTGCCCGGGTCGACATACGCGCGCGCGCCACGTTCCGTCGATCAGATTGGCTGCTGATGATATTATGCCTATATAAGCAAGAAACCGCAGCAGCGCCGGCAGTCAGTGAACTCCTGACGACAATGGTGGAGGTGGCCATCGAAAGCTCGAAGATTTTATTCGAATTGACGCGGCTGGAAAACCGAGAACGTTTGATTCACACTGCAATGCTTATTGCGAAGTAGATTCTGTTCAAGCACTTCCTGGTCTACAGACGGCCATTCCTTATTCACATATTTTATGAAATATACGTATAGCAATACTTGGAACTTGGCGGGTGAAGCTCCCAAATTTAGGAGCAGAGAAATTCTTAAGCAAACTTCAAGCAGCGGCAGCATAGAGAACCGATGATCGGCACGGAATACTTTATCGAACTGTTTTGAACACCAACATTGTGGAAGTCGCTGTGATACACTTGAAACGCAGCATTTAATAAAACCAATCAAAAAATAAAAATAAACAACTACAAACAAATTAAAGCAATAAAACGAAAAATAAACAGGATACTTAAGCATGTAGAACTAGGCCCTCAAAAAAGAAACTGCATAAAGAAGAGGATACATTTGCGCAAGAATCCAGATCATTCTTCTTACTAACCAGCGAGATCGATTTCAAAACAACTTGCTCCACAACATTCATTGTCGCTTCACATTTAAGTTTGTCCAATAATTTATTTCTCCCTGCCGTTTCCTTGGTGGATCCCACTGCAAGACATACAGTTTCCTTCCAGCTACCGGCATTACTCCTTTCTAAGGTAATTTACACACAACAAGTTTTTTTTAATAAAAGAAAGTGATTAAGGCGTCGAACTGCTAATCCAATGCGCTCTGCACGGCTTGGTTCGAATACCTTCCTCGCCGAATAATTTTACATAAACCACTCGTTTCTGGTCTCTGCTTCTACACGCGAAACGCCGTTCAGTATTAGCAAAGGAACTCATACGCAGCACATAGCGTCTGCAAGAAATGCTGAACACAACCCCCCCCGCCCCAAGATGAAATGACACCACGACAAAGGATGAGTTCTGTTTAATTGCACACATTGCACAACCATTGTAACGTACCACGCCTTTAATACCTCAGCTGCACTACAACTTGTGGCTAGCGACATTCTGTATTCCGACAACGCGATTGCGCTGACGACCGTCACCAGCGGTCGCCCAAAGCATTGGACGCCATCGTATCCCTGTATCACATCGCCAACAGTTGGAGTCACCACTCACATATGCCTAACGTAGTACATCACGACGAAAACGAGTGTTCGAATGTCACGTATTTCCACATTTTAATACGCAATTTCTCTCCGACGCACATTTGCCGTACGTGATAAGATGCTAATAGACGACCTTGAGGATACCACATTCACACTCAGGTAGGAAGAACATGGTTTGCTCTTCCTAACAAATCTTCAAGCAGTACCAGACACGAAGCCGATAAGGGTGACGAATTAATATTGGCGAACCAGAAGTCATGATGTACGTAGCGTTGCCGTGCGGGATAAGGCGGGCGGGAAGGCGTGCCGGTGCCCAGCACGAATCCGCCTGGCGGATTAGTGTCGAGTTCCGTTGCGCCAGCCAGTCTGTGGATGGTTTTTAAGACGGTTTTCCATCTGCCTCGGCGAAAGCGGGCTGGTTCCCCTCATTCTACCTCAGTTACACACTATGTCGGCGATTGCTGCGCAAACACTGTCTCGACGTACGCGTACACCATAATTACTCTATCAAGCAAACATTTGGGGTTAATCTCGTCTGGTGTGAGACGTCCAGGGAGAGGGGGGTGGAGTGTACTGGGGGCCGAACCGCACGATAACCCTGGGTTCTTCGGTATGGGGCGGTTGTGGGGTGAGTTGGGCTGTTGTGAACCACAGAGGGCTACGGCGGGGACGAAATCGCTCCGTCGTTTCTACGCCCCCAGTTCCATACAATAAAATACAATACAGGTCATAATATTGAATGCATATGACAATTTTCTTGTCCTTTAGACGGCACTGCAGGACAATACAAACCATACTGCTGCAGAAAGTAAGTGCGCCGATGATTTCCCGCCTGTCGGGTGCCGACGTGTTCGGATGCCTATCGTTAAATGATTCACCAGTAGAAGTTAGATCATCTGCACTGCAGTAGGGTTGAAAAATGGTTCAAATGGCTCTGAGCACTATGGGACTTAACAGCTGAGGTCATCAGTCCCCTAGAACTTAGAACTACTTATACCTAACTAAACTATGGACATCATACACATCCATGCCCGAGGCAGGATTCGAACCTGCGACCGTAGCGGTCGCACGGTTCCAGGCTGAAGCGCCTAGAACCGCTCGGCCACACCGGCGTATTCGGTTGACAGTAAAAAATAAAGAAAACTTCCGTTAAAACCGAGACCAAAGAAATACCGAAAAGTACCTGTTAGCCGGCCGGTGTGGCCTTGCGGTGCTAGACTCTTCATTCTGGAGCCGCACGACCGCTACGGTCACAGGATCGAACCCTGCCTCGGGCATGGATGTGTGTGATGTCCTTAGGTTAGTTAGGTTTAAGTAGTTCTAAGTTCTAGGGGACTGATGACCTCAGAAGTTAAGTGCCATAGTGCTCAGAGCCATTTGAGCCACACCGGCTGGCGCGCTGCAGTAGGACATTAAGACGTTAATACCAGGTACAATACGACATGGTCAATGCGTTTTCGAATCGACTAATGACCGGAATTGTTAAAGTCGCCTTCACCGTTTCAGAGGACGAGGTGGCCAGCTGTTGAGTATCTGCCTGCAGAGGCGCTGGCGAGCGGTCGTCGTCCGTGCTTCGGGCTGTGGCTTTCTTATTTACTAACGCAGGGCAAGTCGATCGCTTGTAGCGATAACTCATGCCTTACTAGAATGATTTTTAAAATTCAGTGATGGTTAAAATAATAAGAAAAGGTGCCTTGAACATAATTTTCGAAAATGCATTTGCACAACCAACCTCTTTCGAAGTGGAACATTTCATTGAAGAAGAAATGAAAATCGAATTTGAAATTATTGGAATTCATTGGTCGATATTGTCAAGCATAGTTTATGTGGAGATTACAGACACCAAATTCTGTGAAAAAATTGTTGAATCCTTTGGGTTAAGTTTGAAGTTTAAGTACAGCCACGGCAATGTAGGTGAAGTAACACTTCCACATACTGGGTTTGGAATTCGAACTACTCAGATTTTCGATGTTCCATTCGAAGTACCAGCCGAAGACAAACGTCACGATATCACTTACGTCAAAGTCTTAGGTAACATTGCAGAATTTTGGTCATCTGCTCATAAGTTTCCGGTTTTGGATGGCCTTAGAAACTTAAAGTTGATTTACAGAGACACATCCCGTCGTACATCACTGCTTGTGGATACCGGGAAATTGTAATTTACGACGGACATCCATGGACCTGTGCTAGATGTAACTCGACGGGCCACGTCCGAGCAGAAAGTTTTTCTATTTATTTATTTAGACGTCAAGATCCGTAGGACCAAATTAAGGAGCAAATCTCCAAGGTCATGGAACGTGTCAGTATACGAAATTACAACATAAAAGTAAAAGCAGATAAAAATAAAATGTTTATGAACCCGAAAAGGCTCAATTCATAAGTTTAAGTAAACGCAATCAACAAGGATCAGCTTAATTTTTCAAGGAACTCCTCGACAGAATAGAAGGAGTGACTCATGAGGGAACTCTTCAGTTTCGATTTGTAAGCACGTGGATTACTGGTAAGATTTTTGAATTCAAGTGGTAGCTTACTGAAAATGGATGCAGCTCTATACAGCTCATCTTTCTGCACAAGAGTTAAGGAAGTGCGATCGAAATGCAGGTTGATTTCTGCCGAGTATTAACTGAGTGAAAGCTGCTTATTCTTGGGAATAAGCTAATGCTATTAACAAGAAATGACAGTAAGGAATATATATACTGAGAAGCCAATGCCAAAATACCCAGACTCTTAACACTTATTGCCCGAACTGCCCGTTTCTGAGCCAAAGTAACCTTTTAGAATGGGAAGAGGTACCCCAAAATATAATACCATACGACATGAGCGAATGAAAATAAGCAAAGTAAAGTAATTTTCGTGTCGAAAGATTACTCATTTCAAATACTGCTCGAATAGTAAAATTGGCAGAATTAAGTCTTTGAACAAGATCCTGGACGTGGGCTTTTCACAACAATTTACTATCTATCTGAACACCCTGAAATTTGAATTGTTCAGTTGCACTAATCATATGCCAATTCTGTGAAGTTAAAATGTCAGGTTTTGTTGAACTGTGTGTTAGAAACTGTAAAAACTAAGTCTTACTGTGATTTAGCGTTAGTTTATTTTCTACAAGCCATGAACTTAGGTCATGAACTGCACTATTTGAAACCGAGCCAATGTTGCACACAACATTCCTTACTACCAAGCTAGTGTCATCAGCAAACAGAATTATTTTAGAGTTACCTGTAATACTAGATAGCATATCATTTACATAAATAAGGAACAGAAGTGGCCCTAACACTGATCCCTTGGGCATCCCTCACTTGACTGTACCCCACTCAGACCACACATCACAGCCATTCTCAACATTATGACTAATGACCTTTTGCTGTCTGTTGCTAAAGTAAGAGGCGAACCAATTGTAAGCTACTCCCCATATTCCATAATGGTCCAACTTCTGGAGCTATATTTTGTGATCAACACAATCAAACGCCTTACTTAAATAAAAAAAAAGTCTGGCTTTTGAAACCGTTTGTTTAGCCCATCCAGCACCTCACAGAGAAAAGAGAATATAGCATTTTCAGTTGTTAAACGACTGCTAAAGCCGAACTGTACATTTGATAGCAAATCGTGTTATATAAAGTGATAAATTATATTTACATATACAGCCTTTTCAATAACTTTAACAAACTCTAATGGCATAGAAATAGGCCTAAAATTGTCTACAGTATGTCTTTCTCCCTTTTTATAAAGCGGCTTTACTACTAAATACTTTAATCGTTCAGGAAACTCATCATTCCTAAAGGAAAAATTACTAATATGGCTAAATACAGGACTAACATGTGCAGCGTAGTACTTTAATATTCTGCTAAGCACTCCATCATATCCATGAGAGTCCTTAGTCTTCAGTGATTTGATTATTGACTCAATCTCCCCCTTGTCTGTATCACAGAGGAGTATTTCAGACATCAATCTCGGAAAGGCATTTGCCAAGAAAGTTATACGATTCCCTGCAGAAACAAATTTTTTTGTATAATTCACCTATAATGCTCAGAAAATGATTGTTAAATACTGTACATATATCTGATTTATCAGTAACAAAAATATTTTTACTACGAACTGACTTTATATCGTCGACGTTGTGCTGCTGACCAGACACTTCCTTCACAACTGACCATATGGATTTAATTTTATCCTGTGAATTAGCTATTCTGTTTGCATACCACATACTCTTTGCCTTCCTAATAACATTTTAAGCACCTTAGAATATTGTTTGTAATGGGTTACTAAAGCTTGATTGTGACTACTTCTAACATTTTGATATAATTCCCACTTGGTTCTACATGATGTCCTTATCCCACTAGTCAGCCACCTTATTGTTATTTCAAATTCAGTATTTCTCTAAGTTTAAAGTTTTCTTTCACGGCACTGTTCACATGTGCAGCACACGGTCAACTGGCAATCAATACTGCTCAGCAGTTGAATAGGACATCTAAAGCACACGTTACAGAAGGAAAAAGATTTAAAAAAGAGTACGCAATATTTTCATTTATAACTACATTTTTAAGGAAGACTTGCACATGTCGACCCCATTCGCGTAGTAAAGTCGTCTGACTCCTCTGTGTTTACGTAGTTACATTGCAACACAGATTCTCGAAAGCAATTCAGCGCTATGGGTATATGTACAAACATTTGTATTTTGTCTTTCAGATATTTTAATTTCGTTATCATTTTTGTTTGTGATTTTGTGCGAATATTTATTTTGTGTGCAAAAATATTGAGTGTCAAGATATTTTTTACGCAGGCAGACAACAGTACATACCGTGTGAAATAATTCAGTGTTACTTTGATTTTTCCACATATATTTCTGTTGCATCAAAGAATTTTTTTACTTTCGGCTAGTCGACTAAAAATTCATTTCGTGTAGCTACAATAGGAATACTGTTTAGCAAATCTGTTTTTATACTTCAACATCTGTGGCAAGCAACAAGTATTCCGTCGCGTTACCAATCGAAAACCACATCACAAACTAATGTCTCAGTAATTAATGACACAGAAGAAGCACAACAATCGTTACACATAAATAATTTACTTGAGATTTCAGAGAATGCAAATAACTTTCCAGCACAAAGGAATTCCTTATTAGTAAACGCATCAGAACAGATTTCCAACAGTGAACCAGAAATTTCAGAAAATGAATGGGCAGGTGAAAAGTCGCCACATTCACTCGAAATTTCCCAACAGCCACTTATTGAGACACTCTATTCGGGTTTTTCATCTATTTCTTTCGAGGAAACAGTGCAAGGGCCTACATCTTTTATCGACAATACGCAACCAGCCGTTGCAAATCCAGTAAATATGAATACGGAAAAAAATAATCCAACTTCGTTAGACTTGCTGCTATAGATGGACAAAACACTGAAACAAATACAAACTAACAAGAGGAAATAAGTAAATTTCAAGAAGAAATACACTGATGAACCAAAACATTATGACCATCTGTTTGACACCTTGTTTGTTCGTCTCTGAAACTAAATACATCACTGATTCTGCGTATAAGGATCCGACGATTTGTTGGTAGCTTTGTCGAAGTATGTGGCGTTAGATTTCCACGCATAGGTCATGTAATTAGCGTAAATAACGGGCCGGTGATCTGCATATTCCATGGATGAAGGGTATCAGACGGATGCCATATTCCTTGACTTCCGGAAAGCGTTTGACTCGGTGCCCCACTGCAGACTCCTAACTAAGGTACGAGCATATGGGATCGGTTTCCAAGTGTGTGAATGGTTCGGAGACTTCCTAAGTAATAGAACCCAGTACGTTGTCCTCGATGGTGAGTGTTCATCGGAGGTGAGGGTATCATCTGGAGTGCCCCAGGGAAGTGTGGTAGCGCCGCTGTCGTCTTCTATCGACATAAATGATGTTTTGGATAGGGTGGTTAGCAATGTGCGGCTGTTTGCTGATGATGCTGTGGTGTACGGGAAGGTGTCGTCGTTGAATGACTGTAGGAGGATACAAGATGACTTGGACAGGATTTGTGATTGGTGTAAAGAATGGCAAATAACTCTAAATATAGATAAATGTAAATTAATGAAGATGAATAGGAAAAAGAATGCCGTAATGTTTGAATACTCCATTAGTAGTGTAGTGCTTGACACAGTCACGTCGATTAAATATTTGGGCGTAACATTGCAGAGCGATATGAGGTGGGACAAGCATGTAATGGCAGTTGTGGGGAAGGCGGATAGTCGTCTTCGGTTCATTGGTAGAATTTTGGGAATATGTGCTTCATCTGTAAAGGGGACCGCTTATAAAACACTAATACGACCTATTCTTGAGTACTGCTCGAGCGTTTGGGATCCCTATCAGGTCGGATTGAGGGAGGACATAGAAGCAATTCAGAGGCGGGCTGCTAGATTTGTAACTGGTAGGTTTGATCATCACGCGAGTGTTACGGAAATGCTTCAGGAGCTCGGGTGGGAGTCTCTAGAGGGTAGGAGGCGTTCTTTTCGTGAATCGCTGCTGAGGAAATTTAGAGAACCACCATTTGAGGCTGACTGCAGTACAATTTTACTGCCGCCAACTTACATTTCGCGGAAAGACCACAAAGATAAGATAAGAGAGATTTGGGCTCGTACAGAGGCATATAGGCAGTCATTTTTCCCTCGTTCTGTTTAGGAGTGGAACGGGGAGAGAAGATACTAGTTGTGGTACGAGGTACCCTCCGCCACGCACCGTATGGTGGATTGCGGAGTATGTATGTAGAGGTAGATGTAGATGTATTCCGTGATGGTACGTGACAGCGACCCAGGTGGGCTCTGTATGATTTACATCAGGCGAATTTAGGCACCGGGACTTCCACGTGAGTTCGCTATAATGGTCCTCAAACCACTGTATCACGATTCTAGACATGGACAGCCGCACTGCTGAGAGATGACATCGCCGTCGGGGAAGACATCAAACACGAAAGCATGCATATGGTTCGCAGCTGTCACCGTGTCTTTGGTTGTTACCACTGACCCCCTGACAGAGCAGGAGAATCCCACAGCATGTACTGCTCCTACCAGGCTGCGTTCGTAGCGCGCTGCACGTTACGAGCCGCCGTTCACCTCGATGATGTCGCTTATGGAGATGACGATTGACCTAGTGTAGCAAACACGTGATTCACTTCAAGTGCCGAGACGTTTTCATTGCTTGACAGTGTAATGCCGATTGCCCCAATCCTTATTGAAGATATGAACATGTAGGGGTGGTTTGCTGCGGATCTCCATGTTCTACATTGTACGATGACCGGTGTACTCCGAAGCTTTGATTTTATCCATACTGGATGAGAGGTCGTGGTTGTGAATGTCAATGTTAAAAAATATGTTGTGTCTAGACAAGACAGCCTAGACACAATGAGAGGAAGCCGAAAGGCACGCGCTTAAACTCACGCAGGCTGGCGTGAGGTCTGAAACAGGATACGTAATGAATGCTATAAAGAAAAGTACGTAGCTTCTGGAATACTTAACTTTAATCCACATTTGTAGAACATCGCTCTTGATGATACATTAATAGAATCTCAATATCAATTGAGTACGGCGCCTTGCTAGGTCGTAGCAAATGTAGCTGAAGGCTATGCTAACTATCGTCTCGGCAAAGGAGAGCGTATTTGTCAGTGAACCTTTCCTTGCAAAGTCGGCTGTACAACTGGGGCGAGTGCCAGTACGTCTCTCTAGACCTGCCGTGTGGTGGCGCTCGGTCTGCTATCACTGACAGTGGCGACACGCGGGTCCGGCGTATACTAATGGACCGCGGCCGATTTAAAGGCTACCACCTAGCAAGTGTGGTGTCTGGCGGTGACACCACAAAATATATCGGGTCAACCACTTGTTTATAGTGTAAAATACTAAGACTGACGCGTTTCGGAAGTCAAGCTTCCATCATCATCATAATAAAAAGTAAAAGAATCTGTTAAAGCTCTCTAAAATGGAACATGCACCAGGCATCAATAAAATTGATACTAAAATTAAAACATCGTGGCTACTTCCCTTGTTGCAGCCGTGTCTTCCAAGGTGCATCTCCACATAGTCGTCAAAATATAAAAATCTCTAAAATGGTGTCGCCTATGGTGTTCAACATCTAACCACATGGCTCTCTCATCTATCGTCGAAAAACCGCTTTTCAGACCAATAATACGCTGCGGTTTAAACTAAGAAATAATTTGCAGCAGGAAAGCGATAAATATGAGAGAGCTGGGGTCTATAAAATTCAGTGTAAAACGTGCAACGCAAGCTATGTAGGCCAAACTGGTCGGTCCTTTAAAGTACGTTACAAAGAACATAGTGATGTTTTCCGGCTTAATAATTTCGAAAAGTCAGCTGTAGCCACGCATACTTGGGAAACGGGACACCCCATGTTGGGTATAGATCAGGATCTCGTTATTTTACAAAGACAGGACAAAGACAAAAAGCTGGATATACTAGAACAGCTGGAAATTACGCTACATAGTGTGGATAATCAGAACACACTGAATGAACAGCTAACTGGTGATACAAATAACCTTTTCAAACATTTCACTGGATTCTTTTAGTAACTACATTTTTAGCTATTGGTAGGATACCATCATTTCGTGAGGTCCTTGGAACATGTATACGTTATCTGTTTGTATAGACATCTCTGTGACTACCTTGTTTACTTGCGCGTGAGCTCACTCGCTTTTCAGTGTCGTGTTTGCTACGTGGTGTGTGGTATCAACGAAGACGCACGGGCGGTTTACGACGATAGAGGAGAGAGCCATGTGGTTAGATGTTGAACACCATAGGCGACACCATTTTAGAGTTCTTTATTTTGACGACTATGTGGTGATGTACCTTGGAAGACACGGCTGCAACAAGGGAATTAGCCACGATGCTTTAATTTTATTATCAATTTTATTGTGCCTGGTGCATGTTCCATTTTAGCGAGTTTTAACAGGTTCTTTTACTTTTTATTATTCTGTTGATGGAAGCTTGACTTCCGAAACGCGTCAATCTTAGTGTTTTACACTATAAACAAGTGGTTGAGCAGATATATATTTTAACATGTACTCCGAAGCACTTGTGCGTGCACGAGCATTGCGCTCTTTCGACAGAGATGCCGCAGATCTCCATCTATCCTATTTTACAGAGCAGAGAAGCCTTCGAAACCCACTTACTGTGAAGGGACGTGGACATCCAATCATTTAGCGCCTAATGGTAATTTCACGGTCTTCCTTTCTCTTTCCGTAGGTGTTCACGACAGTAGCACGTGAAGTTTCGACTAGCTTCGCCATGTTCGGGATACGCGTTCATAGGCTTTACGTAATAATAATCTGCCCTTTGCCAAATTGCTTATCTCAGCTGATATCCCCGACTGTAGCCCATGTCTACCCTATGGTGATGCCCCGTCCGTGTCTGCTCCGCTTACATACTTCTGTTATCGCGTCACGTGCCCACAACGCCACCGGGCGGCATCCAGCGTCGTGATAGGCAGTGGTCATTATGATTTGGTTTATCAGTGTAAGTAAAGATATGAAGAAAATTGAGGAAAAACGGCAAAACCTGTCTCTACACATCCGACAAGAGATTAGAAATTACTTACAACCTGTTATTACGAGGTCTGAGGCCAAGCTGCGCAGCCTTGAAACTGAACAAAATAATTCAAAAACTGCGCAACACAACGACAAGGTAGAGTTACTTGCAAAAATAAATACCTCCGGACCGAGTGCAGTAGTCTCGCATTTCACAGAACGTCATGACGACCTTAATATCACTTTTGAAATAATCCGGTTCTCACCGCAGCCACAATTTCGACAATAAGCACTTTTACACTGCTTGTAAATTCGAAAGTCTTAGCAACATCCACCTTCAAGCCTGATTGGATCAATTTTATTCTTGTTCTTTTTTTTACGGTCACGGATGTAATAGCGATGAATTATTCAATAATTTTGAGGAGATGTTACGTGGCAACCAATGTCTCACAAAACCGTAAAGTCCGTCTGAGTTGATACGCATTTGCTTAAAAAATAATGACTTCACATTTGCGTCACGCGATGTTAGCAGGAAGATGCAAGGACGACCTCAAAGCTTTCCAGTGTTTGCTACAAGAACTGGAACTAGACACCGACAACTCTATCACAAGAAAACGTGGGAACAGTAATCAGAATTCGCGATATTCGTTTCCCCCGTAAGATCATAGAAACGATGAACGCTCTCGCAAAACTCATTATCACAGAGACAACTACAGAGAACATAAGAGACATCATCCGTACGTTTCACATTGGCAAGACTGAAACAACTTCCGCGACAGAGGCTTTTTCCGTAGTAACGTTCATAGCATCGTAATCGACAGAACACTGACCATGAATAAGCACAGATATTATCACTTTAACGAGAAAATCTATAGGCACAACTCGTATTCTGACAGATGAAACTTTGACAGATCAAGCTCGCATAACTCACAAGAGAACAGGACATACGGAGACAGTCGTCAAGATACGCAATATTATCAAAACACTTATAGACAACTACACAGTCAACGTTGGCAAAACGCTATGAGATCAAACCCGCAACGACACGTTCAGACAGTTGAAGTGAGGCTACCTAACTTAGCCGACAATGAGGGGCGTGGAAATAACACACAACAATGACTCGCAACGTTAGTAGCTGACGACATAGGAGACAGGTCTGAAGACATCGCTGCGAAACAGTAAATTTCATACGTCATGAAGACATACGAAATATTTTATTACAGGGATCAAGTAACACACAGAATGCTGTCGCACATCCATTGATACATGTTTCTTTCTGCTGTTGACTCAGGTAGCCGCATATCTGTGATTAGCAAAGCTGCATTCAACAGATTTACAAACTAAATATAGAAACGAATCTTCAGAAAACCTTCCGTATACTGTATATACAGAAAGTTGCCATAGAGAACTTCATTGCTTCCTCTTTAAAAGACATTGCACAGGAAAAGGATAAGGATCCCATGTGGAGACACCTGAAAAATAAATGTCATGACGAAACACAGTGATAAGACGGTATTACCGTTTACACAAAATCATTCCCTTTAAGGAACGTACTATCAACGATTACGTTTCGCTCTTACGTACTTCTTATGACTTCATAAAGAAAATCATTTGGTACACGCTGCCAGTTACGCTCATTTTTGAGCACGTAATTGTTTCAACAAACTCTGCATAACACGCTACTTCTTTGACATGGAAAAGAAAATCAGAAAAGTTTTATCTCTATGTAAATTGTGTCAATGGCAAAGCCATCTACAATTACGTACCATGCCCAACTGTTTCCCATCATTCCTACGAAGTTAAAAGAATTAGTCACTATAGGTCTTCTAGGCCAACTCGCAAGAACTTAGCAATGTATTTTCATACATTTTTGTTGCCGTAGAGCTAACTTCTAAATTTGTCTCACTCACCCCCGTTACGAAGAGCCACTGGGAAAACTGTATCACATGCATTCGTGAAGTATTTCGTACGTCAAGTAGGACATGTTGACAAGACAATTTCGGACGATGGTCCCCAGTTTCGATCACGCTTCAGGGCAAGAACTTTAAGAAATCACAGAATTAAACCCATATTTATCTTTCTTTGTTGTCCACAAGCTAATCCTTCAGTACGCATGGCGTGCGAAATCAATAAACTTTGTAGATTATATTGTCACCGCCAACATCAGTATTGGGACAGCAAATACAAATTTGTCAGAACATTTTTAACGAATTGCCACATGATTGTACTTCATTATCGCCTTTACTTTTGCTTAAGAAGAAGCAGCCGCCACACCGCATCAGAGAGCTTGTACCATTTCTTAATTCACGCTTACTATATCACTAAGAGTTAACAGCTAAAATAAACATGAAGAAGTTATACAATGGTCAGAAAGTACTTGTGAAATCCCTTCCTTCACCGCACAAATATAAGCATCTAAGTCATATGTTTTTATTGGTGTGCAACAGACCTTATAGAATTCGTCGCAGAGCACACGACTACACACTATAAATGAAAACAATACTCACTAGAAAGAGTAAAAAGACTTGATCACATAACACACATTAAATCATTTGTGGAATAGTGGCTTTTCTATTTTGCGCAGATATGACCATCTGGGAAACAAACTTCAGTCATTACTGGTATGGCATACATTTCTGACATATAATATTTGTTGTGACCCTTTTTTTTTGACTTCGCTGTATATGAAATATGAGACCATTATCCTTTTTCTTATGTTATTAATTACACACCTCTTTGTCTTGAGATCAGATGAATTTTGCTAATACGCATTATTATGGGGTAGTAGATATAAACATGTTTCATCGTACTATACTGAATAAAGATACTAATATGTCATGTTTCAGTGTGTATCCGCACAAGTAATTTATATGGCTCAAACATTCATTACGACTACGAGAGATAGATTATCTCTGACTGGCGATGCAAAAACTCTGTGGATAAAATGTGGAACATTATATGTGTAATGGACTTAACTTATTTCTGGTTCATAGAAGCATCCCAGTGGCATTGTAATTATCGGCATTCTTGTAAGCTGCCATCTTAAGTACCGAATATAATTTAGCAAACTGTGACAATATTTCAACTCATACAAGAGAATGATGTATACTGGAATGTGGCTAGTAAAATCGTTTATGGAAAATTACAGTTTCATGAATGGAAAAGGTACGTTCAATTCTCTGCTTATTTTAACTTCTCCCTTGTTTGAATGACAATTCTTCAGAGTAAAATACTTCTTGGCGCAACCTCTGTTGAATTTCACGCGACCAGTGTTTTGCTAAGTTCGGCTGTTCAAACTCATCGTGCGTCCTTCTAGATTCGCATGCATCGGTTGCCCATAGTGCACATTCTCCTTGAACATAACCTGATACAAAGCTTACAAACAGTGCATCAGTCCAATTCCTTGGCAAAGCTCCCCTGAAGCTTTGCACGAACGCTACGGGATTTACGGTCCTCTTATCGGGATTAAATACCCGAAATTGCCAACATTTGATCATTTTCTCTTCGATATTAGGCATATAATACACGTACAGACCCGCAGCAGCTTCTTGTGGACTGTATGGAGGACTATAGTATGGCGAATTACGTTTGAATGTCCGTAACTGGATGCGTCGCCCGAAATTTGTTGTCGTTCAGCTTGATGTACCTTGCTATCACTATTCATCGCCCCTCGAAACTCTTCTAGTTTTCCTTTCGTCATCTTAATAGATTTCTCGACTTGCTCCTTCCATTTCACAAAGTCAGAACCTAGCTGAGTCTTAACCTCTTCTAATCCTTTCTGAAAGAAATTCTGTTCTGGTAATTCGTGTGGGGTAAGGATGAGACAGCTGATTTTACACCATCTGTTACCGCCTGACTGAGCTGCTGTTCCTTTGCCTTTGCCCAGTTATCGATTCCCTCCGAAAAGTAACGCTTATGTACCTCAAAATTTTCTTTGACTTTAGCTACCTGTCCTGAGGAAATATCTTGCACTGTTTTGTTGGGCTAGCAACCGTTTCTTCTAGCTGAATCTGTCGATTCATAATTTCATTGACAGTATCACCCATCTTTTCGGTGCCTATCGGAAATTTTTCCTGAGGCTGTTGCTACTGTTGTCACTCATTCGACAAGGCCTCTTGCATTCTGGTAAGATCAGCTATCGTCTCTTGTATTTCGTTTCGATTTTGCACGATCGGCGGAATTAAGTCAGCCGGTGGCTGGATTGCAGACTACGCTTGTGACGTGGCCGACGCTGACTGTGTCATTTGATCGACTTGAATTTTCATATCTTTTTACTCTTGTGCCATGGTTGACTGCGGTTGTGCCATCTGATCGACTTGAATCATCGTGTCTTTTTGCGCTTGTCCATGGTTGACTGCACTTGCACAATATGAAACACACTATCAGATAGCAATCTAAGCTTTTGCATAACTGCGGTGAGGGAGTCAATCACATGCGTTGAGGATCTAACTAGATCCTTCACCGCAGCTGTGGGGTCCTCTAGTCTGTAGCGTCCGTTACGTTAGCTGACTGCATTTCGCGTTCTTGTCCCGCTTTCACTATAAACTGCTAGCGAGTTAAGACCATGAAATGCTGCCAACAGTTCCATAAACTCTATTTTTCTGTTTGACGCACAGAATAAATGGAGTCAATGTTTCACAAGTAACTGAAATCTTGTAGCGCTTCACAAACTACCGTTACAGAAGTTTGTCTACAAAATGATAGCGAAAATGGGAAATCATTCTTTTCATAGAAACTTATAATAGCAACAGAGTCGTTACTACTTCTACTCAACGCAAGAGCAAAGTTGGTGGCATAACAATTGCAGAAAGATAACTGGTTCGAGATCCTGCCTTTATATGTAGTCTTCCATCGAGTTTGCGGTATGAAATTCGCATGTAACATACTTGCATAGCCTGCACCCAATGTCACTGCAGCAGTACTCGCTCCGTAGTGGAACCAAACAGATACACGCAAGTGTTATACACGGAGTCGTGGCCTAAACGATCGCCAGTTTAACGTCTCTCCCCCTCTGAAGTTTGAAATTAAATTATTATGACTGTATAATGTGTAGCCACTTAAATGGAAACTTTTGGGCGAGAGAAGTCGCTTCCCCAATATTCTTACACAAATATCTCCCCCTCTTCGGGGTATGAAATTAATTACTCTAACTGGAAGAAAATCTCTGTGCCTCTGCAGAATCCTGGAGTTCGTCGAATCTGAAAATGCTTAAAATATTCAGAAGCACAATCGTACGCCGTGGGGAAGTCGTCGTGGGTGCTATGACGTAATCACTCTGCAGCATGGGAATCAGTGTCCAAGTTATGTTTTAGTTTCTATTAAGTCCAGAATTTAATCCCTGAAAATAGAGCATAAGCGACCGTGGTCCAGGCTCTTATGATTTCCCAGAATGAAAAGTTCCCTACGAGTTACGAAACACCAAAAAGTATTCCGAGCCACAAACATGGTAGATGTTAAAATAACCAGAGAATTGAACGTGCATTTTCCATAAATGAAATTGTAATTTTCCATAAACGATTTTCCTAGCCACTTTCCAGTATACATCATCCCTTTGTATGAGATGAAATGTTGTCACAGTTCACGAAATTACATTCGGTGTTCAGGATGGCAGTTTACAACAATGTCGCTAATTACAATTCCACTGCGATTCTACTCTCCGCATTTCTCAATCAGAAATAAGTATGTCCATTGTAGACGTAATGTTCCACATTCTATCCACAGTGCTTTTATATCGCGAGTCAGAGATAGTCTGTCTATCGCAGTCATAATGAGTGTTTGAGCCACATAAATGACTTCTGTGGTTATAAATAATATTTAACGTTTTCTCATTAAAAGACAAAAATGATAATGGAACATTAAGGACACCACCAGGCAAAAGTATGGTTAATAACCCTATGCTACGTGGATCGCTCGAGAACGTGCACGAAGAGAGTGAGTTACGTTCTGTAAGGTACCGACAGGGATGTCGAGCTATGGCCACTCAAGTGCCGTGGTCAACTGCTCTAGGATTCTCAGACCTATCTGGGTGGTTATACAGATACTCGGTTGGGTTTAAATCCGCGGAGTTTGGTCGCCAGAGGAGTACAGTAAATCCTAGTGCTCTTCGAATCACGCACGTGCGCTGCTGTTAGATGCCATCGTGCTGAGGAGAAACAAACTGCATGTGGAGGTGGACACGGTCCCCAATGATAGAAGACCATTTGTGTTGCCCCATTGTGCCTTCCAGAATGAAGAAATCATCTAGGTAATGCCACGGAAAGAGTCTCCAGACCATAAAACTCGCTCCTCCGGCAGGACACTTCCAACGATAGATCCTGGAAGTTTGCTATCAGATGCTTCACGCCGTAGAAGCAAACGACCATCTGTCAGACGGAGCATAGAACGTGATTCGTCTGAAAAGGCCACTTTTCGTCAATCAGTGGACGTCAGGCGTGCGGTACAGGCGTGCAAATTCCAGCCTTCGTCGCTGGTGAACAGCAGTCATCATGATTGCATGAAACAGGCGCTTGTTACGGGGCTACGTTAGCTGAATGGTCGTTGAGAAGACAATCTTGGTAGTCTCATGGTTCATCAACAGTTGCATAGCTAGAAAGAGATTTTCACTCTGCAGCGGAGTGTGTGCTGATATGAAACTTCCTGGCAGATTAAAACTGTGTGCCGGACCGAGACCCGAACTCGCTGCAGAGTGAAAATCTCATTCTGGAAGCATCCCCCAGGCTGTGGGATCGTAAGTTCGAGTCTCGGTCCTGCACAAAGTTTTAATCTGCCAGGACGTTTCAGTAACATATCTATTCGCCCGTACACTTCTTCACGCCCTCGTTTTCCCATGTCGTCTGTGGCGCATGGAGCGCCACAGTTGCCTTGGCGCCGACTTTGGAAAGCACCATTTTGCCATGCATGGCATATTTTAATCATGGCGGCACGCGAACAGTTACAAACTAAGCCGTTTCGGAAATGCCTCATCCTTTTGCCAGAAAGCAATGTGCGTGCCCTTGTGGACGTAAGATAAATCGCTTCTTTTCCGCATTACGACGTCGACTGAAATGTTTTCCGCGTCCTCCCTCCCCCCCCCCCTCCCCTATGCTTCATATACCCTCCACTGCTAGCGCTGCGACCTGCTGTCTATGTATGGTTGTTCCACACTGACGTGAAACATAGGTGCGTGCTTAAATTAACGTGGCTGAACCACGTAGTATCTTGACTACAGTTTATTTTGCTGGTCAGAAAATGCTTTAAATGTCAGAGAATATCATGAGTACATTGTTATGTTGGCCAGAAAATGGTAAAATTGTCAAAGTGCATAATATGTCTTTCTCAAACCTTAATGCTCTGTAGTGCAGCTGAAGGCTTATTTGCCTTAAATACATGCATTTTACTTGTTGGCCTTGTTAGTAGTCACTGTGCCACTATGAAGGGCAACAGATATCTAGGTGGACAGAAATGGAAGAGGTAACCGTATGCCGTGCGTCATAGCGCCAGATAAGACGCCATATGTAAACTGGCTGCCAGTGTTCACGCGGTATTACGTCTGCTCGATGGGGTCTTTGAAGCTGCTGGTGGTGGTGGTCTGGGCGCTCTGCAGGGGCCTCATGGTGGTGGCGAATATCAGGATTGGGGTAAGCGCATGCTCTCCGCTGCTCTCTCTGTGAGACTAACTGGCTCACAGTCTGTTCTTCAGTTTATTGCCACATGACGCCACAACACTGTGGCATAGTTACGTGCGGCACGTGGCTTCTTAACACCCTGAAATTGAAATTTGTGGTAAGTTCTATGGGACCAAACTGCTGAGGTCATCAGTCCCTAAGCTTACATACTACTTAATCAAACTTAAACTAACTTACGCTAAAGAGAACACCCACATCCATGCCCGAGGGAGGACTCGGACATCTGGAGGGGGAGAGCCGCACGAACTGTGACATGACGCCTCAGACCGCACGGCTACTCTGCACGGCAAACACTCTGAAATTAAGCTTATTGTGAACTTACAATTATCTAGTTTCACCTGCACTAGATGTTTCCTTTGGCTTGCAATGGACTTCCATTATCAAGGTCACCTCGTGGAATAACTTCCCTGTTTTTTTAAATATTGCTGTTCAACAAATGTAACCTTTCTTCGACGCCTGCCCTGCTCCGCAAAATTAATGATTAGAAACATAATGGCGTCTTGACACACACATGACACAATCGATCTACGGAGTATCTCAAACGTTTCAGTTCAAATTTACACAATTAATACAGGGCCTTAAACAGAGAATTTTGAGGGACGAATGTTTGATCGGAAATGTAAATTTCTATTTTTATTTATTCAGTCACAATTGCTGTAAATCTAGTCACAGTCCAAGCTATTGAAAGTTCAGCACGGTAGTACAGCTCCATATAATCAGTTGAAAGATTCTTACAGGTCGCTTACATACTGCAATGATATAAGCTTCACAACAAATATGAAGGCTAATAAATTTTGAAGGTTAATTTCGATTTTCGGCAGCCTCCAAATGCATTGTCAGATTGTGTAACTGAGACATCAGCATTGTCCTTTGCACGATTGGTAGTTGCTTGCAGAACTGACCATTTGGATTTCTCTTTCTTTCTTTGGACCTTATCCCACTTCGACATGGGGTTGGCCTTGTTATTACGGGTTTGGCAGTGTTGGATACAGAGGGTGGCCGGATGCCCTTGCTGCCGTCACCCCGAACCTCCCAGGACGTAAGTAGGGTAACCCAGCTGTCTGCGTCTAGTGTAAGCCGAGAAATAGTGCGAACAATTTCAGATGTCTGTGAGTAGTGTAACAGAGGTGGAACGTGGCGACCAGCCAGGTATTCACCTAGCGGGATGTGGAAAACCGCCTAAAAACTACATCCAGGCTGTCCGGCATACCAGCTCTCGTCGTTAATCCGCCTGGCGGATTCGATCCGGGGCCGGCGCGCCTACTCGAGTGCAGGAAGCAGCGCATTAGGGCTCTCAGCTACCCCAACGGGTAGAACTGACCAGTTGGATGCAGACAATAAAATACTCCTCAAATTACGGTACCCGAGGAAAAATGTTAATCACTCATAAGCCAAAGTATGATGTCAATGTAACTTCGTACGTGTACACGCCACTGGAACGTAAGTCAACGAGAATTTTAGAAATTTCCGGGCGAATTAAATACTCAAAAAAATTTCGGTCTTGCAGCCGATCGTCGGTTAATTCATGGCACGATATATCGACTGAGCACCTGCCGGTCATCTTTAGATGAGTCATCGAACACTGACGTAGACTTTTTTTCTTTATTGTATTTAGATCCCGCCCCCCCCCCCCCCTCAAGAGGGGGGCAGAAGCTTAATACGCCACTCTGCTGTCTACAAATAAAGTTAAATAACAGAATGAGGAGATATAACAACAAAAAGAGGCGATAAACGGTGACTGTTTAAAACTAGTACATGGTGAAAAAGTTGTCAAGAAAACATAAAAAACGAAGGGGTCAGTGATGCTGATTAAAACACTTAGGAAATAGATAGACACAATTAAAAAAATGGTGACAGTCTGGTTTCTGTTCGCAGCACTTTAAAAAAAGGGACGCATGACACAGAACATTTATGGAAAACACTGCACTATCGAGTACGAAGGCATATGGCTATGGGGAAGGGGCTGGGGAGGACCCGGACAGATGAGGGGGGAGGACGAAGACTCGCCCTGTTCTGCCCTATGTAGCGCTCTGAGAGTATTTCACGCATGCGTCAGAATCAAGTTGGCAAGCGGACCAGACTTTACGGCGGCAGCACCCTCGCTGATGGAACCGTGGAACTCTTCTGTCTCCTGTGTGTTACCGCTCGCTGGGGCCGTTGACGCACTCCTGTCATCTTCGATAAGAAGAAATCGTGGAAATCATGTGGTTCCACGCACTGTCCAACTGGTAACCGCTATCACAGTTCATCGTATTTTTCGCCAGGCGTATTTCCACCAATCCCTTAATAATGGAGTCCTAAAAAGATGGAGCTGCGGTCAGAATCATAGTTCCGTTATACTCCAATGCATGTCCAGTGGAAATACGTTGTCCGGCAATAGCACAGTCTCTTGGTTCCAAATGGCTACTGCAACACTGATGTTCAGTGCAGCGTTCTTTCATAGAACTGTGATTCTGAGCACAAATACATCTTTATGACGCTCTTTACACCGAATCGGTGTATGCACACAGGTCAGAGGGTGTGCAACGTTGTACTGATAAGTGTTCTCATACTGCCAAGATCAGTATAACTTTTAGTCGATTTTTTCATCACAAATGTCATATACACCCGTGAAACGTCATTTCGTTTCTGCCTCCTCTTCTGGACGCTTCACTTTTTTTACCGGACAGTGTGTCTATGTTCGTCTTAAATACTTTCTTCTGTCATTGTCTAACGGATGATTGTTTCCTAAAAATTACCAAGGTTCTTCAGTCTGCAACGTCATCTCACATACGAGGGGGTCTGAAAAATAATGCCTCCGAATTCTATGTGAAAACACTTAAAGATTTTTAAATAAGCTTTTTAAATAAGCTGTAAGAAAGAAACCGACGCACCACGAAGGAATTGTCCCACTGTTCGTAAATCGGTAGACGTCATGTACATGTACAGACAAAAAAATGATTACAATTTCAGAAAAAGTGAATGATCTATTCAAGCTTCACAAATTGAGCTGGCCCTTATCCTGAGCGATAAGGTACCAAATTCGTTCCGACTGACGCGTAAGATTGTCAAAACCCGAGATGTTGGAGAGCCCTGCCCCGAATGCTCCAAACATTCTCAACTGGGGAGGGAGCCGGCGACCTTGCTGGCCAGAGTGGAGTTTGGCAAGCATTAGAAACTCTCGCCGTGTGCAGGTGACCGAAATGTAAGCCCAGGATGGCTTGCCTTGAAAGGAAAAAAACTGGGCGTAGAATATTGTCGACGTACTACTGTGCTACAAGGATGCCACGGATGACAACCAACGGTGTTTTTCTATTGAAAGAAATGTCACCTCAGACCATAAATTCTGGTTCTGGGGCCGTATGGCGGGCAACAGTCATGTTGGCATCTCACCACAATACCGGGACGTCTCCCAACACGTATCCAGCCTGGAATCTCATTGCCCTGAGTAGAATTGTCTTCAATCATGAGTCCCGCTTCGAACTGAGTTCCGATGACAAGCGAAGTCTTGTCTGGAGTCGCCCTGGGCAGTGGTAGGATATCCAACCTGACTGTCGCCCACCATACGGCCCCACAAGCAGGAGTGATGGTCTGGGGTGCCATTTCCCTTACTACAAGGACCCCTTTAGTTGCCATTCGAGGCACCCTTACAGCACAGCACTACGTCGACGATATTCTATGCCCAGTTTTGTTGTCTTTCGTGGCAAACCATCCTGTGCTTGTATTTCAGCAAAATGATGCCCCTTCCCATACATGGAGAGATTATACGGCTCGTCTTCATGCTTGCCAAACCCTTCCTTGGCCAGCAAGGTAGCCGGATCTTTCCCCAATTGAGAACGTTTACAACGTTATGGACAGGACTCTCCTACTGTATCGGGATTTTGTCGATTTAACGTGCCAATTGGACAAAATCTGGCACAATATCCCTCACGAGGACATCCGACAATTATGTCTGCACACCATCACGCCGGGTGATACGCCAGTATGGCGATGACGAATACACGCTTCCAATGTGCGTTCACCGCATTGTCGTCAAACACGGATGCGACCATCATGATGCTGTAAACAGAACCTGGATTCATCCGAAAAAATAACGTTTTGCCATTCGTGCAGCCAGGCTCGTCGTTGAGTACACCATCGCAGGCGCTCCTGTCAGTGATGCATCGTCAAGTGTAACCGCAGCCATGGTCTCCTAGCTGATAGTCCATGCTGCTGCAAACGTCGTCGAATTATTCGTGCAGATGGTTGTTGTCTTGCAAACGTCCGCATCAGGGATCGAGACGTGGCTGCACGATTTGTTACAGCCATGCGGATAAGATGCCTGTCATCTCGACTGCTAGTGATACGAGGCGTTCCGTATTACCCTTCTGAACCCACCGATTCCATACTCTGTCATTGGATCTTGACAAACGCGAGCAATGTCGCGATACAATAAACCGCAATCGCGATAGGTTACAGTCCGACTTTTATCAAAGTCGGAAACGTGATGGTACGCATTTCTTCTCCATACACGAGGCCTTACAATAACGTCTCACCAGGTAACGCCGGTCAACTGCTGTTTGTGTATGAGAAATCGGTTGGAAACTTTCCTCATGTCAGTACGTTGTAGTTGTCGCCCATGGCGCCACCCTTGTGTGAATGCTCTGAAAAGCTAATCATCTGCATATCACAGCATCTTCTCCCTGTCGGTTAAATTTCGCATCTGTAGCACGTCACCTTCGTGGTGTAGCAATTTTAATTGCCAGTAATGTATGTGTATGTACAACACAGCTACCGATTTCCACCCCATTCGGCTAATATCTTCGTGGTCAGTCGTCTTGTTTTGTCTTAGAGTGTAAAACAAACATTATAACAATCTACATCTTTATTCTTTACTTCTATATATTTGCAACCCGCTGCCACTAAAGGACTCCGAATTGTAGCGTATATATGGCGGTGTCTAGCGTAACTAAGTCGGTGTGTGAGAAACAGCGGTGCTGTAATTAAGTTTCGAATTCTGAAAATCCGTCCACACACGAGGCACCCTCTGCTTCAGGATGATAATGTCGGGCGGCACATAAGCACTGCGACATTTGCTACAACCGGACGCCTTGGGTCACTGACACCGGCCATGCTCCATACAGTCCCGAATTGGCCCCATCCGCTTTTCATCTGTATCCAGAACCTAAAGAACACCTTCGAGGACTTCACTTTGATAGCCATGAAAAGGTGCAAGCAGTGATGAGGTTATTATTTCGTCAAAGGAGTAAAACACGCTACGGTGGCGGTATCAACGAACTGGTATCTCGAAAGAATTGTATTCGTTGCAAGGTTGACTATGTTCAGAAATTAATATGTAGACATAAAGAATAGAGTTGGAGAATGTTATTAACGTCTCTTTTATCTAAAAAAAACTTTAACATCTTTTACAAAAAATTCGAGGGCATCTTCGTATGTTCAGCATTCAGTTGTATAAACAACATTTTCTGTTTTTGTTTCAGTAACAATTTTACTTACTGTTACGACTTCGTGCGTGATAGAACGACTGCACGCCATCAGCCTTGGCCAGTTCACAATTATGTAGCGTACAGTGGGTCATACATCAATACATCTCGCTCCCCATTCTTCCAAACGCCAACATGGTCCAAGAATTACAAACTATGTGAGCTGTTTTGAATGAGTTCACTAATAATTAATGTTTCACATGCTATTACATTTTATACACTAATTTGTAAAGTTTGTGGTTGACAAAGTATTTACACATTTTCATTCAAGTAACTTTAATAAAAATGACATTAGAAATGCGAATACTCATTTTGATTCATGTTTTGACCTCTATTGACATAATTTTTCAGAGTAATGTTCTTGATTATGTAAATTATAGCTGTTTTGCTTTGCGGGTGGCAACTATTAGTAATATGTCCTAATACATAAGAAAACAGCAATTGTAGAGTTATTTTACATTAATTTGTTAGAATATGTTGCTTTCAAGTACATAAGAAACTGTTAATGGAAATTTTTTGAATAATGCAAAATCTTTTTTCAAAATACTGAAAAAATGCAGTTACGCAAGAGAAAACCGGTCAAGCAAACTTTTAATTTGCATGCAATGTTATTTCACTTGGAAAAAATGTGCATATAAGGTGTGAATCGATATAATATGGAAACATTGTTATATGAAAATTATTAAATTATTCAAAGTAAGTTGTCTTTTTTGTATAATTTTGGCGTTAACTGCATACCCTATGTGTGAATAAATGACAGCATAAAAATAATATATGTAACTAATGACTGTTAGGTTTGAAATTTTAGACACGTGAACCAAATACTATTTAGAGGACACTGTTCTTCACGAAAGCGGTGAATTCAATATTTCTTTGCAAATACAAGTCAGCACGTCACTCTTAACGGAACAAAATAGGCAGATCTGAAGGCAATCTCTGGAGTACCCCAGGAAGTGTGATAGCACCGTTAATGTTTCCATTGTATATAAGTGACCTAAAATAAAAAGTGCTGAAATCTAGTTAAGACTGTATGCTGACAACGCGATTGTCTATAGGAAAGTAGCAACGCCAGAAGACAGTATCCTTTCGCACATGACCAGCAGTGTGGTGATGAGTGGTGCAGGCTCTGGCAGTTGACCTTGAACGTAAATAAAAGGAACATGGTGCGCATACTTAGTAAAAAGATCCACTGGTGTACAACTACAATGAAGTGATGAAAGTCATGGGATAGTGACACGCACCTGTACAGATGGCGAAAGTACGGCGTACACGGGGTACAAAGCGCAGTGAATTGGCGGAGCTGTCACTTGCACTCAGGTGATTCATGCGAAGAGATTTCCCAAGTGATTATGGGAATTAACAGACTTTGAACGTGTAATGGTAGCTGTAGCTAGACCGATGGGACATTCGATTTCGGAAATCGTTAGGGAATTTAATATTCCGAGATTCACAGTGTTACGAGTGTCCCTATATTACAAAATTTCAGGCATTGCCTCTCACCACTGGTAACACAGCGGCCGACGTTCTTCACTTAACGACGTTTGCGTAGAGTTGTCAGTGTGAACAGAGAAGCAACATTGCATGAAATAACCACAGAAATGAGTGTATGACGTACGACGAAAAGATACATTATGAGAGAACGGCGCAATTTGGCGGCGTTAATGGGCTATGGCACCAGACGACGGACGCGGGTGCCTTTGCTAACAGCACGACATCGCCTGAGGCGCCTCCTCTGGTGTGGTGACCATCTCGGTTGGACACTCGACGATTGAAAAACCGTGGTATGGTCTAATTAGTGCCGATTTCAGTTAGTAAGAGCTGATGATAGGCCTCGAGTCTGCCGCGGATCTCACGAAACCATGTACCCAACTTGTTAACAAGGCCCTGTGCAAGCTGCTGGTTGTTTCATAATGGTGTGGTCTGTATTTATACTGAGTGGACTGAACCCTCTGGATGTTCAGCTACTTGGAGACCATTCTCAGCCATTTGTGGACTTCATGTCTCGAGGCAAGGATGGAATTTTTAAGGAATGACAATGCGCCATGTCACCGGATCACAGTTGTTCTTGATTGGTTTGAAGAACACTCTAGACAATTGGAGTGAACAGTTTTGGCCACCCATATCGTCCGACGTGAATCCAATCGAACATTTATGTGACATAATAGAGAGGTTACACGGAAAGATGCGAGGGTCTCTGCAATTTGTCGGACACTGAACCATCCGTCTGACCGTGATTGCAGAGATGCACTCGCCAAATCACCATGTAGTAAGAGGGCTCCAAATATTTCGTGAAGACTTTGGGATGGATTGATTACCACCGTAATGTGATCTGCGCAATCCTGGTCGCTGTATCGACATTCAGATGCAGGCAGTTTCTGTATAGCTTGCAACGTCTCATTTAGAACCGACTTATTCTGTCTGCTTTGCTAGATGTATCTAGATAGGAACTGGTCACTGAATTGCATGTACCGTCCCACTGACTAAGGTTAGGGCAGTATAGATCTATCGGAGAACGATCCCATGGTAGAACCAAAGAGTGTTGTCAGCCCTTGTTCAGAAGACATAATGCTTCTGACGAAATAAGATCCTTAACAGTTCGACTGAGAGTACATCTGCTGTAGATATCCTCAGCACAATAAAAGCATTAAGGTCTCCACAAAGGAAGAAGGGACTGGAGGGAGGCTGTTCAGTAGGATCTTGAATAGCTTCAGAAAGTAATTCACCATTTGGGGCAGAAATAGGGAGCTTCATTACATATGACACAGTTCCTCCAGTGTTGCAGACACTGCCTGCAAGCTGGCATAAGGAGAAGAATTGACGAACGAAAATAGCAACTTCACCTTTAGCTCTCTCACCACTAAGATGAGACTGTGACCTCATGGTACAGGAGTGTGAGAGGCTTTAAAATTGGTTTCTTGAAGATACAGGCACAGGAGTCTGCCATGTATCAAGATTATTGGTTTGTCCAACTGAACCATGAAGCTATCAGACTCTACTGGCATATGGGAGTCATTTCATTGCAGAGGTTTATCTATGACTGCCCTTGTTTTTGTTGCTACCGAGATTGCAGACGTACGGCAGTTGAGAATTTGGAAGAGGAATGGTGTTTCCTATCGACACTTTTTCTACCACATTACCTTCATCTATTTGTTCATCAAACAAAATGACTGCTGGATGATTTGGCGGCTTTGCACTTCTCCTTCTATTTTTCTGTTTAATGGTGAAGTTTTGAATTCTGCTTATCATTTTTTCTGCTCCACTGGTAGTGGTTTGGCTAGTCCACTCGGTACTTATGTGTTGCTGGTTTGTCTGTCACCGAAAAGGACGTTGTGGTTGCTTCGCAACTACACTTGCAGAAGCGTGTAATCATGCTTATGGCTTATGCTGTTGGTCTACGATTACGTGGACTCTTCGACCTCCTTGACCCGTTTTCAACCACTGAGGGAGAGCATCAAATGAATATAGCCGGTTACGTAGACTTGTACAACTTTTTTTCCTCAGAATAGGGCACTCGCTTTATTTAAAGTAACGGGTCAGCGTCTTCAGCGATCTTCGATTCTATTACTAACATGTATTTCCAAATCGTTGATTATGGCGACATAGTGACATAGAGATGGACAAAAATATGGAAACATCAAAAACACTTTACCATGCCTAAGACAGTGTAGCAAAAGCGTTTTTGCCATCCAAAATAGCTTCCCATCGTCTCGAAGTGGGTAAATGATTTATATTCAGGGTATTCTTACACCGTTCTTTCTGCAATATAGTGCCAAGTCCAGGTAACGATTAGGGAGGTGTATGGCGATCACGCACCTTTCTTGAAGGTCTCTTGGGCATGCAGCCGAGTTGACTGGTCGTTGTAGAACGAATTTTCGACGGCGTAACGTGCCATCATCATCAGGTTACTCCTGTTCACTGACGACCTAGGCCGGCTGGTGGTGTGGTATATATGCCTGTCGCCTCTCCCCTCCTCTGACTCTGCGTATGGACCGAGGGATGTGCAGGCCGCGGTGGTGGGGGTAGCTTGCGCTGACGAGATGACTGATGGGTGTCAGTACGCATGCCGCCTTCGGAGGGTGTGGTGCCCCGTTTCCGCTGCTCCTGCAATCACACAACATTGCCTCGAGACAAATCATCGTATGAAATACGAGAACACAGAAGTCCTGCACAACACATCCCGCTTTTGGGACTGTGTATACAAGGAAGCGATTGAAATCCGGCTGCACGAGAACCTTATTAACAAGGACAACGGATTTCAACTCAGCCAAGCGTGGAATCCAGTAATAAAAGTTCTGCATGCGTACTGACGCCCATCAGTCATCTCGTCAGCGCAAGGTACCCCCACCACCGCGGCCTGCACATCCCTCGGTCCATACGCAGAGTCAGAGGAGGGGAGAGGCGACAGGCATATATACCACACCACCAGCCGGCCTAGGACGTCAGTCAACAGGAGTAACCTGATGATGATGGCACGTTACGCCGTCGAAAATTCGTTCTACAACGACCAGTCAACCCAGCTGCATGCCCGAGGGACCTTCAACCATCTCATTCGCCGGGAAAATCTACGAACCCACATACGCACCTTTCTCTCCGAAGCACATCACAAAGGATCGATAATACTGAGATGTCGCTGTGGTAGCCATGGCAGATGCGGCAACTCATCCTCGTGCTAAGAAAATCAGTCCTGAACTGTGCGAACAGGGGCCCTGTCGTATGCACGGAATGGACTTCCTACCATTGGATGGACCTGATCAGCCAAAAAGTTCACATAATCCTTGGCAGAAACGCGACCTTGTAGAATAACAACGGGATCCATGGAATACCGCGGTACAGCTCCCCAAATCATGAAGGAAACACTGAAATGCTTCACTCTCTGGACGTAAACGCAGTCAGAAGTTGGAAACAGTGCGAAACATGACTCATCCGATCAAATGCCATTCCTCTCTTATTGTACCAGAATGAAAAATTCTCCTATCATAGCACAAAAATGGCGAGTATTTTCTGGACAGAGTTTAGGCTGTAGAACAAGGGAACTAGCTATTCGACTTATCTGGCAGTTCAAAGACATTTAAATCATAACACTTTGACGTATTCGCGCCTTTCTGATTGTTGATATTAGTAACCATTTCAAGTAATACAAATACAACGTATCAAGTATACTAACGTGACACATTATGTCATCCACCCAGGAACAAATCCACGTCCAGAAATTTTATCACCAAAAACCTTTTTTGGCTATTAAATGTATGGTCTTCAGCCATATAACATTATACGAGTATGTAGTTTACTATGGCAAAACAATCTTCTGGATTCTGGGCACAGGATCAGCGGATGAAGGTGTGTCAACACCTTACAGATCAGAGAGCTCACTGTCCTCGTACAGTAGGGTTATCTCGTAAAAACTCGCGAACATGTCAAAATGTTTTGATTCAAATATCTTAGAATTTGCCAGACAACCCTTCCTTTACTTTTCTAACCCAGCCCTCGACATATTTGCCTTTTTTTGTTCCGTGATAGGAGGTTTTTTTATTCTGGTTCTCAACTTTTACTATGCCATAATTTCGACATTATACCACCATAGCTTAGTAACCGATGCAGATTTTCGTTGACTCGGGCGACGACGGATCCGGTGTATGTTTTTTATTGTCTTTGAAGCCATGTTGCTTATATCGAGGCAAGGGATAAACCTTTCATAAAACTGAATGAAGCTAGATTTTAAAAATCGAGTTTCCAATTTTATCATAAGAATGCATTTTTTATTTATGTGAATCACTTTAAACCTTTTCCGCCAATTCAGTACACATAAGACAGAATTTTACGTGCTAGATTTAGCTCGTCTGTCAACTATAGTATCTTGACAATCGACAAAGATTATTGGATGAAAAAAAAATTCATTTTGAGTTTATCCATTTATCTTCCGTAGCAAAATTTGAACGATTCGTACGCGTGTAAAATATACAAGAGGCGCGCTTTAAAAACCTGTTTTCCACGTTTTTCCACACAAAATCCGAGATGTGCACATACACATGCCGGCATTAGCTAAGCATTAATTTCATCCTCATTAAAATATTTTGGAAAAGGAATTAACCGATTCACACAACTTCCATGGGTGTCAGCCCCGGTTCGACTTTCAGATTTTGCTCAATAGGCTCTAACATAGCTGCAATAAAATAGATGCTCGAATGGCAATGCAAATGGCTGCTGGTCTGGACTAAGCCAAAAGCGTTTTACACCACGTTCCTAGCTCAAATAGGAACTGAGATTCAGTACTTCCCTCCCCTCCCGCCACTAAATCGCGATTTTGCGCGCGGCCTTCTCAGACATACTTCTACAGAGCTTCCGCGGAGTAATGGTATTTGACGTTTTTATAGCTTCATCATCATTGCGGGAATTTGTATTACTAATGAGTAGTTTTGGAATTGTATTTCGCCCTATAGCACCAGGCTTCGTGTGGTTTGGTGTTCATGTTTACAGGTACGACAGTTCTGTAGTGCCTTTTGCAGCTGTCGTCCTCTTATTTTTCGTCACGATCGTCTTCAATTGCCTCTGTCACTATCAATAAATTTACTGTTCCGTCCGGCTTGTGGCTTAGCGTCTGATGTTTCTCCGCTTTCTCTGTATGCAATATACTCATAAATCTTTGATATGGTATATGCTGAAACACCGAATACGTCGGCTACCTCGGTTACGGAGCTCCAACAATTTTCTTACGTTCGAGCTCACTTGGTTCCAACATAATGCACTAACAACTACAAAGAACACTGTTACGACCAAACTGAAACTTGAAACTTACTGAGGGCGTTGCACAAGTTGGCGTTCGTGGGCAAATACAGCAGCGCTCTCTGCAGATATGGCTAGCATCTCTATTTACGTTCAAGCATGCAGTTTTCGCGTTGTTTATTTAGTCTAGTCCAACACCTGTTCATTCCAGAGCGATAGGTGGGAAACATATTTTCAAACTTCAGTCCTCACATTTTAATAGCTAAAAATACATTTTTATGCAGCCGTACCCGTCTACTATCCATACTTCTTATATAGATTGTTAATTACTCTGGAGGGATAGTCTGTGGAGCTCTCTTTGATGAACAGGTCCATCTGATCCATTGGAACATTTTTTCTTTATTAAATCATAAGCCACTTCGAACTCACGAGCGGCTAGGGTAAGAACGATGTGCGCAAATATAGCATAGTTACCTTGGTGAAGCCTTATATATAACTGAGATTCGGCAGCTTCTCCGGGGTCTACCTACTAAAGACACGTTTCGCCTCAACAGCTACCCACTCCATCGGCACACAGCACAACCTGAGGTTGTTTTCTGACGAGGTGTGTACTATCCTCGAGGGCCGAGCCCTTTAGCTCAAACATCGATCCCCGTGACACACAGTGTTCCACTTCCTTGCCGAACTGTTGTCGTTGAAGTTTGCACTGAACTTACAGTTACAGACGACTACCGGTGCACACCTGTCCTCAGCTTTGGAAAGCCTCGTTAGCCAAACTCGTACCCACCAAATAAAACCTGAGCTTTCTGAAGTGATCGCCTTTTGTCAAGATCTAGGACGCACGTAGAGTCATAGGATGCCGCGAACCTGGTGGGCACTAACCCGTCTTCATTTGATATACGTGATGTCTGTTGTTTCGGACAGGTCCGAAAGAATAAGCACCACATACATAATTAAGGCGATGACGAGCAATACCCTCTTCAGTGCAGACGCACAGCAAGTTCGAAATCTTGTGGGAGTCGGCGAGATGCCGCGAGTAATGAAGCTAATGAGTGGGGGCACTATATCAGTAGTGTGTGGTATAAGTTCAGAATTTGGGTCTGACGGGTAGGTGTATTAGGGTGGTCTGTGCGACTGTGGTGACATCTGTGTCCAGATGGCGTAGTAGTCAGCGCATCTGCCTAGTGAGCAGGAGACCTGAGTTCGAATCCCGGTGCGGTACAAATTTTCAGTATGTCCCATTCCCAATGCCCAATGGAGCTAATGTCTTTAATTCTTTGTGTTTCTTCACATGACAGTCACAATTATCTCAGTTTCTTCAAAAAGCTATATTGCGCTCCGGTCTCTTGTTTCCCCCAGTCCCAGAGACGATATGTTTCTTTTAAACAATTCCATACACCTTCCACAAAATTTCGGAAGACCTGCCACAATATTTCGGCGCAGAGTCTTCTGGACATCTTCAGGTGATACTGGCGAAAATGCACCGGCACATGCTTGGTGGATTCACTTGGCGTTGCGCGTGCGCTACTTGAGAGCGTTCGATTCTACTGCGCGCGCGCCCTCCGTGGTGAAAACCCGCCGCATCGGTATCAGTTCGATTCTATCACAGTACTACTACGAAGGGCACGAAGTTTTTCAATGACTGGATTCCATGCCGAATGCAATTCAAAACCGCCGTCTCGATTAATAAGAGACTCATGTCAGACAGTGATATTTCCACGGATCCATTAATAATAGACCTCCAAAAGTTAGACCTATGGGCCACTACATTTGTCTCACTGTGCTTCATTACATCGAAGCAGCTATGCGCCGTCTTGCTACAGGTTGAGTTGAGGAAGTGCGCCGGAATTTGCGAGCAGACCCGGATACAGTCGTACTTAAATCGGACAAAGGTAATGCTACAGTTTTAATGCTACGGGAGGACTATATTAATAAGATTAATGTTTTATTAAGCGACTCAACACATCGCAAAATCGATAAGGATCCTGCAACCCGAGCGGTGCGGAAACAGCAGAACTTCTGACTAACAGTTCCTTACCAAAGGAGGTAATTAAGAGACTCAAACCAAGTGGTTCAGTTCCACCTAGGCTGTATGGATTGCCTAAGATCCACAAGGATAACGTGCAATTACGTCCAATTGTGAGTAATATTGGGGCAGCCACCTACGACTTAGCAAAGTACTTGGCGTGTTTTTGCTCAAACTAATGGTGGGAAAATGTCCACATCACATGAAGAGTTCTATTTGTTTATCAGCAGACTGAAGTTATTGCAGCTGCAAAGTAATGACTTGTTTGCCAGTTTTGATGTGGTTTCACTTTTTACAAATGTACCTCTTATGGACTCACTACATCTCATTGGCAATAGGTTTGGAGCTGACATTACAGCGCTGTTTGAGCACACCCTCTCCTCTACGTATTTTTTATTTAACAACGAGTTTTATGAGCAATCATATGGTGTCGCCATGGGAAGTCTGCCGGCCGAAGTGGCCGTGCGGTTAAAGGCGCTGTAGTCTGGAACCGCAAGACCGCTACGGTCGCAGGTTCGAATCCTGCCTCGGGCATGGATGTTTGTGATGTCCTTAGGTTAGTTAGGTTTAACTAGTTCTAAGTTCTAGGGGACTAATGACCTCAGCAGTTGAGTCCCATAGTGCTCAGAGCCATTTGAACCATGGGAAGTCTTTTGTGTCCCCTGGTGGCCAAACATTTTATGGAAAAATTTGAGGAGCGAGCATTCACCTTTTAAACCAACAGTATTTTGGCGATATGTTGACGATAGTTTTGTAGTTTTGACCCCTTGGTTTGAATCGTCTGCGAGAGTTCCTATAACATCGAAACTCCATACACGAAAACATAAAATTTATTATGGAGTTGGGGAAGGAGGGTTGCCTGCCATGTTTAGACGTCTTGGTGCGACGCACACTTGCACACTTGGTTATTCAGTATATAGAAAGCCCACTCACACAGTCCTTTACTTGCAAGCCGCTAGTTGCCACCCTCCGGCACAAGCGATGGGTGTTTTGAAGACCTTGATTCAAAGAGCCCACGTCATCTCTGCCACCAATACTTCGCAGGCGGAACTGGAGCACGTGCAGACTGTATTTCTGAATGTCGCAGCAAGTGAAGAGAGCGCTGCAGACCTGTAAACGATAGAGCAGAAAAGAGGAAGAGGCCTTTAAAACGACTGCCTATTTACCATACGTTGGTAATATTTCAGCGCAAATAGGGAGAATACTAAGATAATATAAAACGAAAGCAATCTTTCGCCCTCCTGCAAAAATTTCGTCGCTGTTGGGATCTGTCAAAGGTGACCTAGAGCTGCGCAAGGCAGGTGCTTACAGGATACCGTGCGAATGCGGCAAATCTTATATAGGGCAAACAACGCGTACTGTGCAGGATCGCGTTGTAGAACATCAACGGCATACTCGCCTCCTTCAGCCTTGTAAGTCTGCCATCACCGAACACTGTATTTCCACTGGTCACGTAATGAATTACAGTGAGACAAAAACTGTGGCGCATACGTCTAACTTTTGGAGTTCTGTTGCTAATGAATCCGTGGAAAAACGACTGTCTGACAGTGAGTCTCTTATAAATCGAGACGGCGGTTTTGAATTGCATTCGGCATGGAATCCAGTCGTTGAAAAACATCGTGTCCTCCGCATTGCACGGTCACTTTTGAAATGTCTTACTTTTTCAAGCATTGAATATACAAGGCGATTACAAGTTCCAGGATTTACAGCTCGTGGCAGTTCCCTCTTCCTAGTCTTCATCTTACGTAAATGGCATTCTACTGCATGTGTCAGTTCAGCTTTTCCTTCTCCTAATGTACTGTAAACTCAACAGACAAAAAGTTAGTATACCCAGCGCGCATGCGCAGATGTATCGTTAGGCCTATACAGACGGCGCAGCGATATCTAGTCATGTGCTCAACCGCGCGCGCTCTATTTTACCATAAGGAAGTGACAGTCATCAATCAGTGAGATACTTATATTTCAATGAACGTTGTAGGTACTTTAAACGTGGATGCCATGGCATCGGGTGAGCTGCTACGCCCCAGTGGCTTTTGTGTAACAAAGACAAAACTATCCAGTCGAGGGTCTGAGGAATCACAATCTGTGCATCGTCATTCTCTGTATGCAGCATCAGGACACTTGATTATACTGATAGCATACTACAGTGGGAGAAGCAGCGACAAGCCACTGGCGGGGAGGGGGATTTCTCTCAAACTGTGAGACCATCCGTGGCTCATGTATTGCAGAAGTCCATGAAGAGCTGGGTCACAAACAGGTGCTCCAGTAATAGACCAAATGCTAAAGGGGAACTTGGCTTTACCGGCGATTTAATGACATTTTGGGTTGTCGGATGTTATGTCGGATATAGGCGTCGTATTTGCTCGTTATTTCTGTAACATAGCTCGTAACCTTCATCAGGTGCGACATGGGACTGCTCCTCGAGTGGACCTAGTTCAGTATTTGTGTACTTCCCCCTCCACCGTCGGTGGCAGGCGTTCCCTTTGCGGTCCCCGCCTGCCCGCTGCGATTTTCTGGAACACTACCGTTCCGTTTTCCGTCCGCTGCGGTTCTGGATGTTCCCTCAGTTTTCCGCGCCCACCAGATCCGCTCCTGGGTGTTCCACCTTCGATCTGGTGCGTTTATAATTCCGTCTGAGGTACCAGGCGTTCCCCTTACGGTTGGCTCCCACTCACTGCGATCTGCTGGAGCGTTGCCGTTCCGTTTCCGATCCGTTGCGATTCTGAATGTTCCGTCTGCGATCTGCACCCGTTGGACCCCCTCCTGGACGTTTCATCTTCGGCCCGCTGCGCCTGGCACTCTGTTGATCGTTTTATACATCCAAGCCTTTCGTTCTTCTATTCGTGGTGAGATGCAGCTGTCCCCATTGCTCCTTTAACAATTCCAGAGCAGGTTCCCAGGCTCTACTTAGCTGTAACCCCATGTCGCGGTTCATGAGATTATCAGTCACTTTTATCTCAGTCGATTCCCTTATAACTTTGTCCCATTATCTGGGTGCCTGAGTTAGAATCTTGGTTTCATCATAATTGATGGTATGATCTAGTTCTAGACTGTGTTCAGCAATGGCTGACTTCATCACCTGTCTTAATCGGGCGTGCCTCTTATGTTCTTTGCACCTGATATGCACTGTCGTCTGGCCAAGGTAGACAAGCCACTTCGCAAGGTACATGATAAATCCCTGGTTTTCGTGAACTCGTGTCGTCTTCAACACTCCCCACCAGTCCTCCGATCTTGCTGGATGGACGAAAAACACACTTGATATTGTGTTCACGGAGAATCCTACTGATTCTGGCAGAAATAGAACCAGCATTGGGCAGAAACGCCACCGTCTTTGCTTCATCTTGCTCTGCTTCTGGAACCTGTGGTGTAGCCTCTGGTTGGAGTGCCGCCGCAGTTTATTTGGTCGTATATCCATTTTTGCAGAACACAGTTTTAAGATGTTCTATTTCTATGGGTAGACTCTCGTGGTCTGACAGGGCACCTGCTCTGTGGACCAATATCTTAAGTACCCCATTCTTATGCACAGGGTGGTGACAGCTGCTGGCCTGTTGATATATATCAGTTTGTGTTGGTTTTCGATACACATTGTGGCCAACTGACCCATCTGATTTCATTTTGACTAGTACATCCAGAAACGACAGCTGGCTATTCTTCTCCAGTTCTATTGTGAACTTGATATTTGCGTGGCATGACTAAAGATTTTCAAGCAGGTCATTGAGCCGGTCCTTCCCATGAGGCCAGATCACAAAGGTATCATCCACATACCTGAAGAAGAGTGGTATTTTATATCTGGCTCTCCCTAATGTCCTCTCCTGAGATCCCTCCATAAACATCTGGGCAACCGTAGGAGACATGGGCTACCCATAGCTACAACTTCAGTTTTGCTTGTAATATTGGTTCCCGAACAAGAAATACGTGGACGTCAGTTTAAACTTGAACAGGTCCAACAGAGCACCGTCAAATTTCTCCGCTATCAGTTCTAGTGAGTCTTTCAGTGTGACCCCAGTGAACAGTGAAACCGTATCAAAACTAACCATGGTTTCTGAATCTATGATGCGTAGTTACTTGAGGCATTGCAGGAAGTCTTCTGAGATTCGAATGTGGTGAACACACTTCCCCACATACGGAGACAGCAGGTTTTTCAGGTACTTGGCTATTGCGTATGTAGGTGCCCCATCGTTACCGACAATTGGGAGTAGGGGGACACCCTCCTACGCATTTTACACAGTCTATATAGTCTGGTTGGCACTGGTGCTTTTGCCCATAGTTGTCTGATGATCATATTAGGCAACCCTGTTTTCTTCAGAGGAGCCCTGGCCTTGAAGTGTGACTCCACTGACAAGGTGGACAAGAAGACCAGCGTTCACATCAGTAAATTTTCAACACTTATGTACCAACAACAGCATAACTATATAACTACTGCTGCTATTCACCCTCGGCCTAATGGTTTCTTGGTCCCTAGATGTAGGCAGCAGGGAGAGGGGGGGGGGGCACCTTGTGGCCAGTTCTGCACCCAGTGTTCCTGGTCACTCGCAAGGTGGACACCGGTGTGCAGACAGTATGATGAAAACGACAGTGCTCGACACATGGTTTTGTGGAGAGGGATGTGGTGTCATATGAAGAGTGAGGTCCCGTGGTAATGTTGGTACCTCACGACGTAACCACAAGCTAAAGAAAGTCATAGCCAGACGCAGCCACGAATAATAGACAAAGACACGCTCTCCAGAAGTGCTGTACACCGCGATTGCAAGGAAATCGACTTACACCAGAGTGCAGGGCCGCTCACCCGCTCTGATAGCACCTTCATCATAGTTCAGATAGACCAGTGAGCTAGTGAAAGGCTATTCCTGACTGTCATATTAGGCTAAAATGCTTCTGTGCAGAACAATTATCCAGTGCAAGAACTATAAATAGTTGCGACTACTTCAGTAATGTTATTCAATGTAAAGAACGGCCATCGTTGTGTTCTGAGACTGTATTATGTATTATCGTCCCACATATGGACATGGATGCCAGATTAAAGCTTTTTCCTGAAGCTCAAATAATTATATTTATGTGTTGTGGGAGCTCAAATGGTTCAAATGGCTCTGAGCACTATGTGACATAACATCTGAGGTCATCAGTCCCCTAGAACTTAGAACTACTTAAACTTAACTGACCTAAGGACATCACACACATCCATGCCTGAGGCAGGATTCGAACCTGCGACCGTAGCGGTCACGCGGTTCCAGGCTAAAGCGCCTAGAACCTCTTGGCCACACCGGCCGGCTGTAGAAGCTATTCTACCTTCCGTAGAAGTCAAAACTGTGGGACAATCGTCTTGGTTTGCTACGATATGTAATTAGGAACAGAGGATGCAGCTCGTTGTCTAGGCTGGGTTCACCAACAGACGTAGAACGAACTCAACAGTGTGCCAGGGAAGTGTAATGCGACCCTTGTTGTTCGTGTTGTCTATTGATGACCTAGCAGACAATTTTACTGATACATTGAGACTTTTCACAGATGGTGCAAATACTGTTTGAACAAAAATTGTGTATAAATACTCACCGCGGTCTTGATAAGATTTCAAAATGGTGCCAAGGTTAACCTTATCCCTATCCTTTTTTCCAGTGTCACCTATTTTGGGATGGGAAACCACCCATGGTTACAGTGCAATTAATTGCACAACAAGTGTAACTGGCAGTTTATATGTCTAAGACCTTATTTCTTTTCTGTTGAAAACCTCTGCAATTTTCCTCTCGCTTCCCAACCCCTCCCCATCCCTCTTAGCCCTTCCGTCCTTCCTTCCCCGTTCCAGTCTTCTTAGATATTGCTATCGGCGCTACCATACCATCTACCAGCCCCAATATTGACCCTCAGTTCATCCTAACCCTCTCCTTGCCGTTCTTCTCCCCCCATCCCCTCTTCTTCTCGCGCCACTTCATAATGATTTGTTCTTACCTTCCTTCTTTTATTCGTGTAGACAAGGAAAACAGTACATACAGAGTGACAGTTATTGAACAATATGAAAAGAAAATGTAAATTAGTTACAAACTACGGTGTGCACACACTTTATTCAACATGTAAACGTCACTGCAGAGATTCAGATTTAGGTTATGACATCTTCTGTATGCCTTCCATCATTGGCGATGATGTGGCGCAGACGAATACCGAAATTCTGCCTGACCCGTTGAGGTGTCGAAACATCGATTCTGTCGATGACCTCATGAATGGCTCTTCTCAGCTCAGAAATGGTTTTCGAGTTATTGCTCTACACATTGTCTTCAGTATACCCTCACAAAAAGCAGTCCCATGTCTTCAGATCCGGAGATTATGGCGGCCGATCGAGTCCCATGCCAGTGTCTCCGGGTACCCGAGAGCCAGAATGCGGTCCCCAAATTGCTCCTCCAGGACATGAAACACTGTTGTGCTTCGATGGGGTCGAGTTCCGTCTTGTATGAACCGCATCCTGACGAAATCAGGGTCACTTTGGACAATGGGGATGAAATCATCTTCCAAACCCTTCACGTGCCGTTCGGAGTCTCTGTGCCATCAAGGAATATCACACCAGTTATTCCATGGCTGGACACTGCATACCACACAGTCACCCACTGAGAGTGAAGAGACTTCTCGATCGCGAAATGCGGAGTCTCAGTCCCTCAAATGCGACAATCTTGCTTATTGATGAACCCATCAAAATGAAAGTGGGGTTCGTCGCCAAACCATACCATTCATGCGCATATTAATTCCCAACATGCCCTGCAGCCTCCAGAGTAGTTCGAACGTCCTATCTCAAACTGTTCAGCAGTTATGACGATTTTATTTCATATAGTTCAATAATTGTGAGCTGCATAAAAATGTATCCAGAGGTTTATGCATATGCACTGGGATACATGCATGTTGTATTGTTTCTTAATGGTTATATGTAATTCAGTTAGGTTCATATTGTGCCCATGATAAGCTGCATATTGTAGTCAATGTCTGCACTGAGGTTGCAGCCCTGTATGGGTCATAAGTGAGATACCAACTACAGTAATATTACTCTCTTTATCACTGCATTTTAGCATTTGCAGTGTGACACGTACCTTTGTAAATAATTTTAATGTAAGATGTATTACGAGTTTGGAATTGACTGCATACGTTATGTTTCATTTCGTAACCGTAAGCAACACCATCTATTGGTTTGTGATGCAACTCTACATAGTAATTTTCTTCATAAGCAAAGCCTTCTATCGGTTTGCGTTGTAATTCCACTGTATTATTTTACAATGCAACTACTTGTGGGGCATATGTGAAAGACATTTTACTAGTCTGAAGGTTGCTGCGGAACTTCTTTTATATTTTTAATTTTTTTAAAAAACTGCTGTGCGCAAGTCTGTAGGTAATTGGCAGATTGATCGCTACACTAGCGCCCTCCTGTTACTGGCCTCTATTAAGATCACATAGCATAAAGCACCTGGCTGTTGTACACAGCATATGGCTAGGCACAAGTACCCATACATCGGTATAGTCAACAGTAATTTAGTAAGAAGGTTATTTATATATTTTTTAAAATTTGATGAAATTTTTGGCAAACTTTAGCAGTTTCATTGTAACATTTATGTAATCATTACCAGTTTGTGATACCTTGTACATATTGCTTTATAGTCTTCGAAAATAATGTAATATCAAAACATGTAAGATAATTTTCATCACATAAAAAATGTGACTGAGATAAATTTTGTTGCAAGTGATTTAACTGTTCAGAGACGTACACCTGTGTACATCATAAAATGAAATAAACGTTATATCCTCTGACTAAATATCGTTGAGTCACATCTGGAATCGGTCAACACATACATGGGTGTAGCAATTTGAAGGGTATAAAATGGAATTATCATGTGAGTTTAGTCATACTTAATTCAGGTAGCAGAGTTCTACTGGTTGGTAAAATACCAGGAAAGTGAAATCCGTCTACAAAGGAGATGGCTTCAAAACACTGGTGCAGCTCATCCTAGAATATTACTCAGATGTGTGGAACTCATATCAGATAGGGTTAACAGAGCATACTGAACATGTAGAAAGAAGGGTGCACGATTGGTTACAGGTTTTTTCGGCCATGGAAGGGAGTCACGGAAATGCTGATGAACGTGACAGATAGACCAGTATAGACAACCAACATAGCGCAAAATCTCGCTCATGTTGTGCAAATAAATAGTCTTAGTGAAGAATCTAGAAATATTCTAAATGGAACGGGAAGAAGCCCTGATAAGTGGTTCAATGGGAAAGACCCTCTTCCTTGACGCTCTTAATGGTATGCAGGGTGTCGTTGTATAGGTGGAGGAATATGGCTTGCGATCTGAGCTGTGGAAAATATTTTTTGTAATTCTCACTGAAAGTTGCGTGTGAAGCTATACTTACATCTTCTTCGACGACATCTGTTCAAAGGTCACAGAAAGATGTATCGTTTAGTTGTCGTCTTACACAGGCATAGGTTTTCCATCTGTCTCAGCATAGGAAGAGTCACTTTTCAGGTAGGTCGTAAAAACGAATGTTGCACAACGTGTGGAGTTTTTCATAGTTTCATATGTGCATCGCATAAAGTTCTAAAGCTTTGTATCCCGGTATGTAATTTAATCATATTCCTTCGCAGGTATGTAGAATCTAATAACTTATTTGTTACTTTTTTCACTTTTACTTTCTTTATTCAGTTTCCTACAGCTATGATATATTTCTCACTTTTTTATCCTAGAACATTTCTTAATTTGGTCACGTTTTAGGACACGTAAAATTTGTAGGAGGCCTTTTATCTATTTGCTCCATTAGTCATTAACTAACTTGATATTTATTTATTATTTCAATATTATCCTTGACTCTTCTAATTCATTCCCTCATTCGTCATTACTTTTCTTGATGTGGCATTTATCACACATTCTTCTGTTTATTTGTATTGTAAGGATAAAATACAAAGCATTTTTTAGCTATGATCAACTTGTCTGAATGTTTGAATTATGCTGACGAACTAATTTCACTGCCTTATTACCCCATGTAATCAGATTTTCATAATAATTTCACTCTGTCACTTTTCATTTAGTTTTTCATACACAATCAGTTCGTGCCAGTTCACGTTAATTTCTCCATACAATTTGGCATCCATACAATTTGTGCTAATTATACCGTCGATTTATGTGTGTATGTGTGTGTGTGTGTGTGTGTGTGTGTGTTTGTGTGTGTGCGTGTGTGTGTGTCATGCAAACTTTCAGGTCCAATACTCTAAAATTAGCTTCACCTTGCATGTTCTGTGACCAAAATGGTTAAGAAATTTTATTCGTTTGGAGAATAAATAGCAGAGCTTGTGGAAGTCGATCGAATTCCAGCTAAATCATGTTGATCTTCAAGAATGTGTAGGGACAGAAGCTGAAATTTGTCTTTCACAGTATTATGATATCGAGATGCCTTACAGAAAAAATATCTTCCAGATTTCAGCAAAATGACGAATTTAGAAGTGTAAGGTGATTTTTTTAATACAAAACTTGGAAAAAGTAAAAGAAAATTTTCATTATGAACTGAGATATTTCATAGCACTCTATCAGCTGGTTTAAATTTCTTTTCGTGTTGGCACAGTTTTAAATGATGAATTTTTTTCTTGATTGGGTGTATGAGGGACTTTTCGATTTCCAGTGAATATGGCCATACAATAAGTATACAATGTTGCCATATCTGAATTTTAATGTGGAATGTAGTGAAATGTATGAGTGGGATAATGTGTCTCTAATACATAAATTTGATTGGCATGTCAAGGCAGATTTAGTAGATAAATACTTTTCAATTTTCTGCATGTAGTTTAAATTTCCATATAGTTCTTCTTCGTTACATATTATAGTTTAGATTAAAAACTTACTTCAAAAGAAGTTTCGTATTAACGCTTGTTATTCAGCTATACCTCCATGCTGCATAGTTTCTTCACGGTTCTGACATTTTAGTTTTTTTTTTCTCTGTCATGTTTTTTCATAAACTCACATTTCAGCCAATTTTCTCTCAATAGTAGTGACTAACACGAATAAGTTACTGAATGAAATATTTAAATTCTTGTACATATTACGCAGTCCAAACATTCACTACATCAGTGACATGTAAAATTCCATATGCCATCAGAGTTATTATCCAGTTTTAAAGATACTGTTTTTTAACTGGTGCTGTGTCATGTAAATTATTTTGTTTTCTACGACAGACATTGTCATAAAGATTGCCATGGATATCAGCACCATGAAAAATAATACCAGTGAGGGGAGCACAGTTTCTTGGCATTCTCACAAGTCATATCTTGCCTGTTTTTCAATATTTGTCACTGGTACGGGCTATGAATGCTGTCAAATGAAGCCTGTGAGGATCATTTCCACTAATTTATGTGTTTTCTGATGTTTCGTATTCCGAAGACATGAAAAAAATTAGGCTTCGAAAATAATTATGTCTAAAATTACATTTTGCTTTCATGAAAGCTTCAAGTTTTAAGCATCTGACAATAGTAGATACACTCTGATAATCTTTTAAAAGACAATATTTTCGCCACTGGTTGTAAAAAGTTAGTGGCTCATATCTTGTCTTTTAATAAGTTCTACATGGCTGTAGACCCCAGCTATGAAACGTTAATCAACTTCGAAATTTTATAAAATATCTTTTAAATGTAACCGAAGAATCCGTCAAAATCATGTGATTTTGAATTTAATCTACTGCGGTCTGTTTGCAGCATACATAGAAAATGGTTTCATTTTGGCTACCAGAGACATGAACTCTACATTACGACCAACGAAAAGACTCAAAATGAACCAGGAGCTTTCTTGAAATACGTATGAGATACATTTTAAAGAACTGGAACAGACTCTCCTCCATTTTTGCTATATCTGATAACTGTGTCTTGTTTATTTAAAAAAATTATGGTCACAAATTTCTATTTTGATGCAGTGCTATGTAATCCTAATTTCGAAAGTCTGAATAAATGAAAGATATCATTAGTCTACCATTAGGACATGTGACAGCCTAATAAGAGTAACTGTTTTGTTGACAGGGCCCGTACGAGATCGACTTAGAGATGTTTTCACCATGCACTGATATTGGCAGTCTTGGTATTAAATTCAATGTGTCCTACAGTTTTGAACATTGCAAAGTTGCTTACAATGGAAACCTGACGTTTCCGTATGATGAAGACGACGAGGAACTGCTGGTATGTACTTACAAGGGCACTGCTTATCGTCCACTATTCTCGTATGCAACTTTCTTCTTCGTTTGAAATTTCTGCTTGTGTTACTTCGACAGCTAACTTCATTCAACTGGCATTTATTTCTTGGAGGAACTTCTACTTCTGCACACTCAGTATATAGATTCTGATGTTCATTATTCTGAGCACAAACAGCGCTGAAAAATCCTAAACTCTCTCTGACTTTAGTGGCTTCTGAGTTATCTAATACCAGTTCTTTAAAATAATGCCAATAATCTGAATCCTATGAGCTAAGTCTCTATAAACATGAAAAGGGAACATAGCCTGTGGAAAAGGCAGTATTACAAAAGCAGAAGACTGCTTGAGTGAGTTAATTAGTTGCATTTCTTCATATTTCAAGGCATGTTAGCTATTATGTAACATTGACACCTATTTCACGTAATAATACGCAAAAAGGACGCTGCTTGTTTATCGTGACTTTATGAAGTAATAATGATACTTGAATGGAATTATAATTTTTTTAAAAAATTGCATTGACTGTCTACTAACGACTGATTGGCAGCCGGTGATTTACTTTTATGAAGAGAATAGTTTAAGAATAGACGACCATAGTTTTGCGGTGGAGTTAGGATGGCTTTCAGACTTGGATTTAATCTTTTTCACCCACTGTTCAGGATTTACATCGAAAAGACAGTGACAAAAGTAAAAGCCAATGTTCAGAAGATGGGTTAAAACTCAGGGTGAAAGGATGCCATGGACAAGATGCCCTGATGACACCGGTATCCTCTGTTGAACAGAGAAGCAATTGCAGGACCTTCTGAATGGAATGAAAAGGGTACAACCACAAACTGTGCACTGAGTGTGGTGTCACTGCCAGACACCACACTTGCTAGGTGGTAGCCTTTAAGTCGGCCGCGGTCCGTTAGTATACGTCGGACCCGCGTGTCGCCACTGTCAGTGATTGCAGACCGAGCGTCACCACATGGCAGGTCTAGAGAGACTTCTTAGCACTCGCCCCAGTTGCACAGCCGACGTTGCTAGGAATGGTTCACTGACAAATAAGCTCTCAATTGCCGAGACGATAGTTGGCATAGCCTTCAGCTACGTCATTTGCTACGACCTAGCAAGGCGCCGTATTCAATTGATATTTATCTTGAAGCATGTACCGTCAAGAGAGATGTTCTACAATTGTGGATTAAAGTTAAGTATTCCAAGAACTACGTTCTTTTCTTTATAGGATAATTACTTTACCTTGTTCCAGACCTCACGCCAGTCTGCGTGTAATTAAACGCGTGCATTTCGGCCTCCTCTAGCAACACGGTGTTGGCTCTTCTGCCAACACATCACTGAGAGTAAACCAAAGAAAGACGACAGTAATGAGGAGTAGCAGAAATGACTAATATTAGAGATAGATTTAAAATAAAAATTTTGGACCATGAGCAGAGGGAATTCTGTCATGTGGGAAGCAAAATAACAAACGACGTGAAACAAATGGATAAAATAAAAAGCCAACTTGCACAGGCAGAGAGACCATTCCTGACTGAAAGAAGTAATTTGGAGAATAAATTTCTGGGAATGTGCGTTTGGTGTACAGCATTATATAGAAGGGAATCACCAGAAACCAGAAAACGAAGGGACTGAAGTGTTTTGGATGTGTTGCTACGCAAGGATGTTGAAAGATGGACTGATAAGAAACGATGAGATTCTCTGCGAAACTGGCGGGGAGAGGATTAGTGGAAAACAATTACAGGAAGAAGGAAGAAGATTTTAGACACCAGTTAAGGCATCAAGGAATAACTTCCTTGTTACTCGAGGGAGCTCTAGGTGGTAGAAACTGCAGAGGAAGATGGAGATTGCAACGTAACCAACAAATAATTAGGACTTTGGGTAGAAGATGTACTTTGAATCAAATCAGTTATCAGAGGAGTGGAAATTGTTGCGGGCAGCGCCAAAACGTTCAGAAAACATTTGACTCCAAGAAATAATATTTTAATGCTTTCCAGTCAGCGGGTAGTTTAAGTCCAAAATGATATACCCAAGTTCATTCGTAATGAGAAATTTTGTGAACTCTGAATAGGTGTTAGTAATAAACTTCAAAGGAAGTAAAACTATTGTTATCCTGTTGTTAGGGTGCCCAGTTTAAGCAGTCGTCTGCATGGGGCTTGAGCATTTTGTGCTCCATGCAATCCTCAGTTCAAGTTTTCTGCGTTAAATACATTGTTCAAGGGTAAAAACAGCGTGATAACTATTCCTTTTCTACATGCATCGTTAAAAATTTGCAGCAATACGTCCTGGTTGCTACTGTTTGTCGCCTCCCTTGTAGAGAATTATGTGCAATGTGCTATGAGGAAACTAGGAAATCAATTAATTGCTCAGTCGCCATTCATCGATATAAACTAGACTGTGCTCACGTCTCACTAAGTCTGCACCGTCTTCAATTTCTATCCATTTTAATCAGATATTTTCGTCGCTACTGTAAAATCCTATAGATGTTTAAAATAAAGTTTTTCCTCAAAAATAATTTCAAAGTAAAAGGGAAAAGATGGTTCATATCCATTTTTCGAAATTCATTAAAATTTTCTGCTGTATAAACACACCGCTGACCTCCAGTACTGAAACATCACGAAGGTGACAAGCACCAAACATCAAATTGGCTTAAATATAGTGCGTATATAACGAAACATTACGCAACGAGTTTCCCATTCACAACAACTCGCGTTTGAATTTTGACTGATTGTGAGAATATATTGCTATCTCCTGTTAGAAGGAGAAACATCTACGAACGAGTGTCGAATTTTGACAGTGGCAGAATCGTGTCCTAGAAAGGCAATAGTCTAACACTGCACAGTTTTGACGCACATGATGGCTGATATCCCGTGACTGTAAAGTGAGTATTGAAGCAATGGATTCAGGAGAGCTACATTCAACGCCATGCCTTATTTCAACGACGCCACGCGTCTAGCGTCCTAGAGGACACCTTTTGTCTGCTGAGCTGTGCAGCCTTATCGCGCGCCTTCAGCGAAGTTATGGCGCTGTGTAACGCAACGAAAACAAAGACGTCTAGTCCTGTACTTTCAGGACCTGCCTTCCGTCCCAGTATTTATATTTTATTTTGATTGTTGCTCAACTCGATCTCTTGTATTAGTAGTTTTAAATGCACCACAATCTGATATACGCATTGGATTTGGGACAATTCCAGGCTCTGTTTGGTTAGTTTTGCAAGAGTATTGATATATGTATATTAACTGTATCGTGAGATAAGATACTGAGAATAGGCTTGTTGCCACGTGAAATGGTCATGAATGTATTTAATCACACAATGCCTTATGAACCACAATACAATCCAGGAATTTTCTACTCAACCGTTAGCCTATTTGGGGCTCGGATAACGTAGTATCATGTTGTACATATGTTTGCTGTTAGTTGTAGTTAGAGCTGTATGACACATAAATAACTCTCTACTACTGCCTGTTTTGGTAAGCTCAGCACTAGATATGGCAGCTCTACCGCTAACCTGTATGCGATCAACTTTCAAAAGTGATCATCATGCATTGTTAATATTAATAGTATAAATGTTAATTTCAGTTCCGATTTTATGCAAATTGTCTATGAATATATCGTGCCACAAAGATTGTAGCTGCCGTGAATATTAAGTAACAACCTCATCACTGACTCACAATGCAATTAAAAAAGAAGTCACATGTACCTTGCAAGATATCATTACCATATATTACTACCGATGTTCAGAAAAGAAATTTTTTGTACTTTCAACTTTGCAGTTATCGTTCAGTGGGTTTTATACTGTTTCTGTTTATATTAAGCTAGCCTCACTACCTTCTGTTTTAAGTTTACTACTACACTAGACAAAGACGTGTCTATAACAGCGTCAGAGATAGAATCCAGGCTATCGTCTTTTGCTTAGACTGTTACACGAGAACTTTTCTTTTGGTTTGCTTGTATTGTTGACTACTTTTTACCTTCCAACACAGTAATTAAGCTTAATGTTTTTTATATTTTATAGAGCAAACTGATTACTTTCTTGCTTTATGATATCTACCCCAGATAAATGTCGTAACACCAACTAACTAATCTTTTTGTCAATCTCACATCTTTTACCTCCTAACACTTTGGGCGGAACTTTACTTACTAATTTTCTCTTTATTTCCTTTGATATTTTCAAAGCAACTGAACATGAGATAAGTGAAAAGGCTACAGTCTGAAAAAATACGCCAGCCGTAGTGGCCGAGCGGTTCTAGGCGCTACAGTCTGAAACCGCGCTACCGCTACGGTCGCAGGTTCGAATCCTGCCTCGTGCATGGATGTGTGTGATGTCCCTAGGTTATTTAGGTTTAAGTAGTTCTAAGTTCTATGGGACTGATGACCAAAGAAGTTAAGTCCCATAGTGCTCAGAGTCATTTTTTTGAAAAAAATACTTACTTTTTCTTTTCTTTATAACACACCAAGCTCTCTTAATAAGAACTTGTCAAGACGATATGTTCGATGACCAAAGGTACCCAACGCTCTATTACTAATCTAGCATTTTAAAAACTAAACCGCTAGTGCCACTGCTACTTTTTACCAGTATTTTAACACTTGTAAACAGAGCTCTGCCTCTTCAGGCACTGGCGTCTATATACACAAAATACCACTAATGTTGTCGTAGACTGTGCTACCTCACCTATACCGACAACCACAATTTTGGTATCCCAGGCGTCGTCAATGGAAAGTTGGCGAGATGAATATTGATATTCCATCGGGAACTCATGCCATTGTTCTGCCCAGTGTCACACCGTTGAAAGAGATGGACTACGACCCTACCTGCAGAGAGCCTCTGACTTGAATGGATACTGCTGGAAGGGTGTTAGAAATCACCTCACAAATAAAATATTTAGAAACGACCACAAAGAGATATATTCTGAAATTAGCACAGAACACGTAGTCTTAGACGAAGGTGGCCACCACTGACGTAGACATATTCACAGAACAACATACAGAAATAGCACTCACCTACAACTGCACAACTTCAAATGAGAACACTTCAGAGAGAGGATACTCAACTATGAGAAGTACGTTTCGGCAACAGAAAGGGTGTGGTAGACGTCGGTAGATCTTACCATATGGGGCCGGCGCTGCTATTCTTCCGTAGTACTGCGAAATATTCGCGATCGCCAAATGATCGAAACTGAGATCGAAACTCTAGGGTGGCTTCGACTGAAAAAAGGTAGGTAAAGCGGCTACCTGTAGCCTGGTGGGCCATATAACTCGACGCTTCCTTTTTGCACCAGAGTTATCCTAGCCTGGATCAGGTGGGACGGCTGGGTTTTCTGTGTTCTTGCACGTCTCAAGACCAAAATACGCTCCCTTTCAACCTGTATCTTTTAATTTATTAATTCCTCTGAAAGTGATTGCACCTGAATTCTGTGTACAGGTTTTAGTTCCTTTGTATGTAACAAGTTATTATTAGAAACTTTCTTTAGTTTATGTAATTATTTAGATGTTTAATGCGCGGTTGAATCTTTAGTTACTTAGAAATAAAACTGACAGGCAAATTATGGGTAGAGCAGCTGCTTGTTATTCATTAAAAGGTCCCGAATCTGACGCATGATTTCATATTTATTAATTATTTATCGAGTTATCATTTGTTTCTGGCCTTGTGCAGCCACCCACATGCTCGTCACCGAATGTGACATTCTTTGGAGGGTTCGTAACACGAAGTGTTATGACTTGCCTCCCTCAAGAGCTCTGAGTCTGAGACAGGTCAATTAACTACAACTGAGTCATCTCTTCCGTATCCTAAACTGCTTTATCTGTCGTAAAAGTATCTAACGGAAGACAGGAATGAGTCAGTAGAAGAAATGGACGCTATTATTAAACCAACAAGAACGAGATATATGAGGCATGCATATAGAACAAGAATTCAGACACAAAATAAGTGCACTCTTGTAACTTTAATTTTGTGCATTTTCCTTTGGACTTGTTGGAAAAAGCAATGGAAAACCAAATCGTAAATATGTCTCAAGGCTGTCTCAGTGTTATGACAATAAACATTTTCGTCTACAACATAACATATCTATAACATGAATTAATACAAAGCATGGTTAACAAAAGTTCTCACCTGGCATTTAAAATTTACAAGTGTGGGTAATGAGACAAAAAAATTCTTAAAAAAAAGAAGGAAGACGCTGTTAACTCGTGAAGAAAAAATGGCACTTTGCCATACATCACTTGTGATGCAGCACATGTGAGAAAGGGTGGGGTGGAAATTCTTTCTTTACTCACTTACACACCACACTGTGTCCTACAGATGCATTTGACATAGCACTACTTAGACGGCCAAGAGCGACTGTGGCGGGCAAGTGTTGTGACAGCCAACAGCTGGGGTGGTACATGTCACACGTCTCCGGCTCCCTGCTGTGTCCTGGGGGCTCGGTCAGTGACGTCGGAGAGTGGCGAAAGGGACAAGTAGTCCCCCTGTGCTGAGACTCAGATGGGTTTGCTGTATGCCTACTGGAACCAGTCCTCCATTCGACAGACATGTGAAGCCGCTCAGTCTCACCAATGTGAATAATAGACACCAGACAAGAAACGTTCTCTCCTAGCACACTGCCTTCGAGATAGGTGCGCTTGACAGTCAGCCACCGTTATTAATTATAAGTATGTTAATGACGGTAGCAGTCAATCCTCAAATCGGGAATGACTATTGTCTTTACTTAAACTCTCACTTGAAGCTAAGATGGGCCACTCGACACCTGATTCTCTTAAGAGAGTAGTTACTCTGCTCATGCCTCAGTTAATGACTCTTCTTGTAAACAGGTTTTACTATTCATTCGGTGATTGATCTTGTTCACTAGTGGAGAAAACCAGAACTATCTCACCACTACTGCTTTCCATAATGACGACAGAACGAATACTGCTAAACAATAAGCTTGGCTTCTAACAGACTTAATGCACTCTACGCTCTTTTTAACATCCAATATGCAACATCAAAAACCAGTCAACATCCAATAAGCAACATCAAAAACCAATCAACAGTAATGAGTAGCGTTGTTATCCAACAAAACACCAGAAAACACTCAAAAATGTTAGAACGTTCTGAGTGCAATTACTATCCAACAAAACCCCAGAAATCTTTCAACTACACTAGAGTGTTCTGAGCAATAATATTATCACCTACTGCGAAACCAATTATAGTCAAACCGATTCCGAAAACAGTCTTCAATACCAGTCTGTGATGCCCCCACCAACAATCCGTGGCTAAATTTCACCACACCACAAATACTTCTTCACGCTCCAGTGTTTAATATTTCAGGAAGAGGTCACAGTATTTTCCTCGATACGTCATCCGCCATGGAACGGAGATTTAGTCAAACTCTTGGTTACAACCTTGAAAAACTTTAACCAAAAAATCTTGCCCTGACTGAAACTTCGACATGAAACTAGAGCAAAGTCAAACCGGGCAATTGATTGACCACCTCGTAATTTGATACTCAAGTATCCATGGAGCAAACAGCCCTATCGGCCAGTTATCCAAAATGAAACCACGTAACCCCCTTCTCAGAAATCAGGTGCTGTCCGTTAAGACCTTGAAAGAACCATGTCGAACCGTTAAAAGGAACGATTGAAAGGTCTTTTTACTTCTTTTAATGACCAACACTTTGCTTCGCCAGGGTGGGCTGATGGAGCAGCCAAGACCACGGCTTCTCATAATGTGAGGATCTGACATGTGAGGTAGCGACTTTCGTCATATTTTGCGCGGACGTTCCACACTCGACATAAAGAGGCACGTTCTTGGGCTCTTTCCTTGATACTCCTAGGATTTTGAACAAATCGAGGCCGGATTTGATGATGGAAAATTGTATTATCAATGCTATACATCGAAACATCCTTTAAAAACAGTTTTATACTAATTTAATACGGGGTCCGAAGTTAATAATATTTGAGTTATTGATGTTTCCGTGCCTTCACGCTGTAGCTTGCGTAATCGTCACTTGATGTGTGTAATAAAGTGAGATCGGCGGTAGAACAGCCAAGGGATTAAGGTACCAAACCGATGTCCCGAGTACGATTCATGGTCGTGGCATTTTTTTCGATACTTTTTTCGGTGTATCGGGTAATATTGTGAGGACCGTAATATTTTTCTTTGCCTTTTTTAAAAGTAAAACATCATTAGGTCTCATTGATAAGTACATAAGTATATATTATAATGTATTGACAGCTATTTTCGTTGTGATACGTAGTACAAAAGTACACCTAAGTATATTATTGTGTAATCCTATCTGATCGTCTATTCCTGAGCTTTCTTGCAATGAGTTGGATGAAATTTTTCATAGAAATAGGCAAAACACAAATGTTCCTCGCACCATGTGCAACACGCGAATGAAATCCCGCCGCATTGACGTGTTTTCCGATATAGTGTTTGTCGAAAACATATTTGATTCACGTTACTAAATACAAATTGATCAGATATCAATTTGAATTTGTAACAAGCATATAAAAGCATATCTTAGAAGACAAGCTGGTTATGGACCAGGGCTGAGTTTTGGTAGCATCCGCCCTATCTTGTAATATTCGGCTCTGCTGTTATTTCGCATGATTTCGAAGTCATGCGATGAAATTATTTACCTGTTGGAAAAAATAAGCGTCACACGGATGAGAAAGGAAGCCCCACTTTGGTGGTGTCACCTTCATGGTGCAGGTCGGTTGAGCATCATGATCTTACAAAAGTCCTATCTAGCGCCTCGTGTATCACGATGAAAATAATTTTCTATGCATTATATAGACTTTTTTGTTATAAATCACACCTCCCGATGTTTTACTTTAAAAAAAGGAAAGAAAGGTGTTCCCAATACCAGAAACACCGAAAAAAATATCAAATAAAGAACAAAAGATGCATGAACAAGGAACGAACGGGAACTAGCAATTTGGTAGTTTAATGCTTTCAACCCTTATTTAAACACTGTTTATAATAGTAAGTAAAGCATGCCAATTGTTCGCGATCCAAGAAAACAAAATTGTAAAATAAAAAGAACCATGATGTTACAGTGATCGCTGATGATGCGCGCCATTCGAGAGTGGAGTGGTAGAGAAGTAGTATGAAAATGGTTCGATGAACCCTCTGCCAGGCAGTTAAGTGTGAATTGCAGAGTAACCATGTAGATGAACGGCAGACTATTCAGGCATCCAGACCTTTTCCCCTGATACTACTGCAGAGTTTGTTGCCCTCTTACAGGAACCACAGATTAATCTGGCATCTCCACAGATACCGTTGCAGTTATACCACCGGTGCTGCAATCAGTACTGTTGACACACGCAACCTTTCCGTATCACAGGGTTCACGGTCAAGGTGGGAGAATATCATTAGAAGGAGGTACTTCGGAAAATATGGACAAGACAGAGGACAGGCAAAACTCACCACGCGATTTAGAATGGTTAAATTCAGACAATACTCTGTCTCAATGCTGGTGTAGAGCACAGAAGTTAAGAAAAAACTCAACTACAAAGCCATTGGTCATATAAATATCGTTTGAACATGTGATATTAGAAACATTGTAACGGGAAATGTTGCAAAAAATGAAATGAAAATGAAACTTTGTCTATTGATCATACGGTTTTCAACTATTTGGTAATTTTAAATAATCCATAATGCTTCTTAGGCGATGGTTGCGTCGAAATGTAGTAGGAGTGAGCGTCTCCCAAACACTTCTAGAGTCGAACCCACTATACCGCAGAAACAAAATTTATGTGACCATAGACGGTTAACCAAATTTAGTGCACTGCGGTCTGGAATCTCACTGACTGGAGTACAATTGTTTTCAGTGATAAATCCCTCCTCCACATGAGCCCACATCACGAGTGAAGACTTGGTTGCAGGTGCCACTTACAGCAGTGGGATACTAACCTTAACGTCGCCCGCTATACGGCCCGGCAACCAGGAATAGTGTTGCGGGAAGCCATTTCATTTCTTAGCAGGACCCCTTTGACTGTCATCCGAGGCACCCTTCCAGCATAGCGTTCGTCGACGATGTTTACGCCCCGTTTTGTTGCCCTTCATGGCAGACCGTCCTGATCTTACGTTGCAGGAAGATAATCCCGTCCAAACACGGCGGGAGTTTCTACTGGTCGTCTTTGTGCTTATCAAACCCTACCTTAACCAACAATGTAATCGGATCTACAGTGTGTAGCAGTCGATACAACAGTCTATTGCTTCAGGAAGTGTTTCCACTTGTTTAAAGTTATTATATTAGGCTTACAATTTGATCTTTTATCTGCATCTTTGTTAGCCAAAAGCACATTTTCACAGTCATAGCTGTGAGACCGTTTGGAGCATTATGGTTGGTAGCCTCCAACCAGCTCTGGATTTTGACGATATGAACAAAATTTGGCACGACATCCCTCAGCAGTACGTCCAAAAACTCCATCAATCAATGCAAATCTGGATAACTGCTTGCTTAAGGGCTGGAAGTGGACTGACACGTTATTGACTAGTACAATTTGTGAAGGTCTTTCTGTTAAATAAATCATCCAAATTTTCTGAAACTGTAATCGTTTGTTTCTATGTACATGTACATCACATCTACCGACGTCCGTCCCACTGGGATAACTCCTTCGTAGTCAGTGTTTTTTTTTCTTTTTTGTCTTAGTTTGTGTTAGGGTGTATGAGAATTTACACTACTGGCCATTAAAATTACTACACCACGAAGATTACGTGCTAGATACGCGAAATTTAACCGACAGGAAGAAGATGCTGTGATATGCAAATGATTAGCTTTTCACAGCATTCACACAAGGTTGGCGCCGGTGGCGACACCTACAACGTGCTGACATGAGGAAAGTTTCCAACCGATTTCTCATACACAAAAAGCAGTTGCCCGGCGCTGCCTGGTGTAACGTTGTTGTGATGCCTCGTGTAAGGAGGAGAAATGCGTACCATCACGTTTCCGACTTTGATAAAGGTCGGATTGTAGCCTATCGCGATTGCGGTTTATCGTATCGCGACATTGCTGCTCGCGTTGGTCGAGATCCAATGACTGTTAGCAGAATATAGAATCGGTGGGTTCAGGAGGGTAATACGGAACGCCGTGCTGTATCCCAACGGCCTCGTATCACTAGCAGTCGAGATGACAGGCATCTTATCCGCATGTCTGTAACGGATCGTGCAGCCACGTCTCTATCCCTGAGTCAACAGATGGGTACGTTTGCAAGACAACAACCATCTGCACGAACAGTTCGACGACGTTTACAGCAGCATGGACTGTCAGCTCGGAGACCATGACTGCGGTTACCATTGACGCGGCATCACAGACAGGGGCGCCTGCGATGGTGTACTCGACGACAAACCTGGGTACACGAATGGCAAAACTTCATTTTTTCGGATGAATCCAGGTTCTGTTTACAGCATCATGATGGTCGCATCCGTGTTTGGCGACATCGCAGTGAACGCACATTGTAAGCGTGTATTCGTCATCGCCGTACTGTGGTATCATCCGGCGTGATGGTATGGGGTGCCATTGGTTACACGTCTCGATCACCTCTCTTTCACATTGACGGCACTTTGAACAGTGGACGTTACATTTCAGATGTGTTACGACCCGTGGCTCTACCCTTCATTCGATCCCTGTTAAACCCTACATTTCAGCAGGGTAATGCACGACCGCATGTTGCAGTTCCTGTACGGGCCTTTCTGGATACAGAAAATGTTCGACTGCTGCCCGGGCCAGCACATTCTCCAGATCTCTCACCAATTGAAAACGTCTGGTCAATGGTGGCCGAGCAAGTGGCTCGTCACAATACGCCAGTCACTACTCTTGATGAACTGTGGTATCGCGTTGAAGCTCCATGGGCAGCTGTACCTGTACACGCCATCCAAGCTCTGTCTGACTCAATGCCCAGGCGTATCAAGGCCGTTGTTACGGCCGAGAGCTGGTTGTTCTGGGTACTGATTTCTCAGGATCTATGCACCCAAATTGCGTGAAAATGTAATCAGATGTCAGTTCTAGTATAATATGTTTGTCCAATGAATACCCGTTTATCATCTGCATTTCTTCCTGGTGTAGCAATTTTAATGGCCAGTAGTGTATTTCCCTTTGTTCCATCTGATAATTCAACGTAAATAGCTATACATTTCACGTGTACTACACAGGAGCTCATGGTACATACACATACAAGTAATTTCTGTCAATATGATTGGAATGACTCCAGACAGAAGCCACTAAAGAAAGGCAACTGATGATGTTCCGATTAAGTTTCTGTGATGTCCTTGAGTTACGTTAATTTATACCCTGAATTGTTTAATGTCCCTGGATGTTGTCCTTCTTGATGGTATAAATGGAACATCATGAATGAATGAATCCGCACACCTAACTCCATATTGCTTACAAGATAGAGAGAAACCACGGAGCATGTCGATTGCCAAGGCCTTACGTGCATAATAGAGAACATAATTTTCTTCCCAGCCCATAAATTCATTAAACCATCGCCGAGTGGGCTACTGCGTTGACAACTCATAAAAATTGCTTCGGTCACGTGCTGCTCAGTTCTTCACTACAGTGTGGAGAAGTCTATACTTCAGTCTATTACTTCAGGAAGTGTTTCCAGTTGATTTATGTTATTATATCAGCCTTACAATTTGATAATTTATTTGCATCATAGTTAGCCACAAGAACATTTTCACAGTCACAGCTGTTCCACTTCAGTTTCACCTCTCTTCGTCTGGTTATCCAGAGACCCCTGCAGCTGCTCTACCTCATTGTTCTTGATGCTTGACAATACAAATTATTGGTTCCAAAGCACGAAACCGTAGCACGAAAAATTTTGTTGATTACTAGCTATGGAAACAAAGGCAGAGATAGAATGTCAGTAGACATGATGATGTGTTAACGACAGAGAAACACTGTTAGATTAGAGAAGACAATGAAGTTTAAGATTCCTTAGTCACACTGTTTGCCTCTATATCTAGACCTAGCTTAACTGAGATGTACATTTAGTATATACACAGTTAATACTCGTAATCTGAGCGATTTAAAAAAATATTAAATAGTGATCATATATATGCATTACGATTCTTTTAATGCTGAAAATATATGTTGACCGAACCTAATCATGATTCTTTGTAATTTATGGTCTTTTGAAACAATTATTTTGTTGAATTGAGTTTGGTATGTAGAAAACATTTTGGATACATTTGCTTAATCTGATAACCAGTATATTACCATATTTCAAAGTTGTAATATATTTTTATTTTCTCAGACTTCAATTAGATTTGACAAATGGGGCAGTACTGGTGGCTGGAAATATGAAGGTACTTTCGAGAGGTACGACATTATGACATACCTGCTTACCTACTTTCCAAATGCCTTCAAAAGTTTCTATGGCAGCATGGGCATTACAGGAAAACCAATGCCAGCCGTAAGTACTAAAAACACAGTGATTTTATTTAAATATATACACACCTCAAAGGATTGTAGACAGTGTCTCGAGGAATAAACTGAGGACAGTAGCCCGTGCCCAGAAACATCATCGAGTGACGCCATATAGCATAGACTTTATAAGCGCATGTGCCTGCCACTACGCCACTCCTTTGTAGAGATCTGCAGAACTGTTCTTTTCAAAGATCGGATCAGTATTGGTTAGCTCTTTTTCATGACTCAGAACTCACCATTCACTCATAAAAATAAGTAAAAGAAAGGCACATTGCCTTTCTAATTCTGGTCGCTAACCCTGTATTTTATCTGATGTGGTCCTATTTTGAAAGAAAATATAAAGAAGAGTAATAATTTAGTGTTATGTCTCTTGTAATTTTCAGATACGAAAGCTTTAAAAATCGTCTGCTCTAAAATTATAAATATTACAACAAAATCCTAAATATATTTATCAAGTAGAAAAATTTTTAGAATGCAGACGGATTCTTGTTATATTTTGATACTTTTACAGGAGAAAAAATATATATAAATAATAACAAGTGTAACTGAAGTGTATTTGCAGTCATCACTTATAGTCGGTATTATCATATACATTTCCATAAAGGAAAAATTAATATTTTCATTGATAAGTAAAATTTGACCAATTTTAGTCGATGCGAGTCTCTTTCTCTTCTTAGTGCACCTTTGTGCAACTTTTGAATACATTCGTTCTTAGGCTACTGATGTTGCTGTGATACATAACACTTTTAGAAACAGTTGATACCGCCAGCCACAGATATTTTCTTGTTTCCTACTAGTTTAAGGGATTGCCGTTTCTAAACAAATTTCCCTCCATTTAATTTTTGCCCTGCTCTACAACTGCCACACTTTCTGGTCGTGACTTCTTTGAAGCCGACTAATAGGTTCGTTGAACTCCCTCCAGATTGAGGAAGTCTCATGTGGCACAGTGGTAACTGGTTGAGAAATTAGCTCTGTTTTTTTCTTGTTGAACAACCAACGCTTTCATTTCTGCAATATCCTTCATGTAGCAGTTCTGAAATGATTTGTTGTCTGAAAATCCTTGCCTTCGAACCAGGAGATCCAGTAACGTTGCCTGTCTAATCAGTTCATTGCAGGAGATAACGCCAAACCACTCTGACAACCCTTTAACGAAATTATCAACCAATGATTCTGGTTCTTGAGGATATTCTTTATTTTTATCTTTAAAAGATTTTACTCGCTGTTCCACTAATCTTGACAAGATTTTCATTTTTAAAACTGAGACTGTTATCTCCAAGGACACTTATTTGGTAGTTTCATATAAAGCTTTCAAATTCTTAAAGCTTCTTGCATTATCTGCCAGTTTGTACCTTTTAAGTTTAAGGCGATCGATTTTCGTCATAAAATAGCGAGGCAAGAAACTATGGGCTCTATGTTTAAAGTAAATACATGCAGAGAATATTAAAAATATTATAATTTTTTTAAGTAACTGTGATTTTAATAAGTTTTGTAATTACATATAACACTCTGGTATGATGTAAGAGGACTCCTAAAGCCATTAATCTGTTTGGGTTAAATGAATAAATAACAAATTAAACATAACATACGGGTTGTCGCAGGACGAATGGTCAATATTCAGCGTATGACAGGAAAGATCACTTGAAGCAAAATAGATGTGGACACAGGCACTATTCTGAATGGTTTCCGAGACAGAACTTATTTAATGGACATTGTTACTTATTTTCTTAATTGTTCAGCACATTGTCATTGTTTACAATGTACCATAGTAGTTTCGCCGAAGTCGAGGTGAATAATTTGATGCAGGACACATGGCCTGTGGTCTATGAAGTTTGGAAACTACTGCAAACTGGCTTATCTACACCTGGAAGCATGCAAATTTGGTAAGGTATTCCGTATTCTCTCGTTCTCTTCAAGCTACCTGTAAGTCCTTGAGAAAAAATAAATGGGACCATTTTAAAGGAAATTTAATGTAGTTTAATTTTATTCTGCAACAAGGTTTCGCAAGAAGCCCGGATTTCGTGTTGTTCAAAAGTAGGAATTAAACTCCATGGTGAAGAAATAAAAACTTTGAGATTCGCCTATGACACTGTAATTCTGTCAGAGACAGCAAAGGACCTGGAGGAGCAGCTGAATGGAACGGACAGTGTCTTGAAAGGAAGATATAAGATGAACATCAACAAAAGTAAAACGAGAATAATGGAATGTAGTCGAATTAAATCGGGTGATGCTGAGGGAATTAGATCAGGAAATGAGATGCTTATAGTAGTAAATGAGTTCTGCTATTTGGGGAGCAATGTGGTGTCACCGCCAGACACCACACTTGCTAGGTGGTAGCTTTAAATCGGCTGCGGTCCATTAGTACATGTCGGACCCGCGTGTCGCTACTGTCAGTGATCGCAGACCGAGCGCCACCACACGGCAGGTCTCGAGAGACTTACTAGCACTCGCCCCAGTTGTACAGAAGACTTAGCTAGCGATGCAACACTGACGAAGCCTCGTTTATTTGCAGAGAAGATAGTTAGAAAAGCCTTCAGCTAAGTCAATGGCTACGACCTAGCAAGGCGCCATTTATCCTTTGCTATGTATCTAATGAAGCATGTACAGTAACAAGACCAATGTTCACCAATTGTGGATTAAAGTTAAGTATTCCAGAAGCCAAGTACTTTTCTTTATAGCATTCATTACGTATCCTGTTTCAGACCTCACGCCAGCCTGCGTGAGTTTAAGCGCGTGCCTTTCGGTTACCCGTCACTGTGGACTGGGTGTCTTGTCAGTCCACAACAAGCAAAATAACTGGTGATGGTCTCAGTGGAGAGGATATAAAATGTAGACTGGCAATGGCAAGGAAAGCATTTCTGAAGAAGAGGAATTTGTTAACATCGAGTATAGATTTAAGTGTCAGGAAGTCGTTTCTGAAAGTATTTGTATGAAGTGTTGCCGTGTATGGAAGTGAAAGTGGACAATAAATAGTTTAGACAAGAAGGGAATAGAAGCTTTCGAAATGTAGTGCTACAGAAGAATGCTGAAGATCAGATGGGTAGACCACATAACTAATGAGAAGGTATTGAATAGAATTGGGGAGAAGAGAAATTTGTGGCACAACTTGACTAGAAGAAGGGATCGGTTGGTAGGACATATTCTGAGGCATCAGGGGATCACTAATTTAGTATTGGAGGGCAGCGTGGAGGGTAAAAATCGAAGAGAGAGACCAAGAGATGAATACACTAAACAGATTCAGAAGGGTGTAGGTTGCAGTAGGTACTGGGAGATGAAGAAGCTTGTACAGGATAGAGTAGCATAGAGAGCTGCATCAAACCAGTCTCTGGACTGGAGACCACAACAACAACAACAAGAAGAAAAACGCACTAAAGTAACTTTAAATATGTTCCATCTTAGAAAACATTTGGAATAGGACATACATCCACATTTAGTTTTTGCTGCAAATGATAGTTCCTCTCACATTTCTGAATATTGACCATTTCTCCTGAGACAACCTTCATAATGGACTATCATGTATGTTAAAATAATTGTGTGCTATACATACCATTATATTATTTGTATCATATCCACCCAAGGTAATTAAAACCTTCATAAAGGCTACTAACACACCAACAACGGTGACTACAAATGCAACAGACATAGAAGAAGACATAACAGTGCATCTAACAAGAGCACTCACACACCAAGGAAACAGAAGAGCAACAGCACAAGAAGATTACAATTAAAACAAATCAAATAAGGATACAAAGAATAAAGAGCCGAACTCGGATGGAGAGGTGCTCAGTCAAGAAAGCGGGTTGCAAGCTGTATCGCTGTGCCAAGAGCGCAGCGAACAGAGTGACTCCTCAAGTCCCCGTGTGGTCTGCCCCATGTGATGTCCTTGACAAGAGCTAGTACCTTGGTGGGGAGCAGTGAGGCAGTTTGCAATCTGATCCCTAAGAGTGGTGGGGAGTAGTGAGCTAGAGAGCTATCCTGCAGTCTTATTCCTGAGTGTGGTGGGGAGCAGTGAGCTAGGGAGACGGCCTAGGGTCCGTTCAGTGAAAGTGGTGGGGAGCCTGATCTGTTGGGAGTGGAGTGTGCCTGGATCGCTTTGCAATACGCTCCTACCACAGGGTGGCTGAAGACTGCAGCTTTTATGATCGCTGACAACATATTCCGAGTATGGTGCTAAGTCAAAGGATAAGAACTAACAACTCAGTCAAAAATATATAAAAGTTTATTGAACTTTTGATGTCTGAGATATTCTTTTGAACACAAGAGCAGAAATATAATGCTGGTAGTGTCTCCGTTTTTAGCGTTAATGTATTGCACTGAAACACTTACTGTTTCGTTTGTCCCGGTAGCTGCGCGGGCAAAACGGCTGATTCTGAAGCAACAGCGGCCCAGGTTCTGTTACCAGTATGGTCAATGTTTTTTTTTTTTCACTTAGAGACTGCGTAAAGTGTGGTGTTTACTTTTATATCGTCATAATTAGTATTACTACTGAGATGGCTGAGTGAGTACTACCCACCAGCTAATAAGGTGAAAAAAAATTAAGCTTCCTTTATGTTCTGCTTTCGTGGAAGAGAAAACCTTGTGCGCTAGTGAGGTATGCAAATCAAAATGTGCACTTGGTGTACAAAGTTTTCGTAGCCTGGGAAAATTTTTTTTATGGATGCGAGGTGAGGCGCCTTTGCAGCAGCCTAGAGTAGTATTTTCATCTTGATCTTTACAGCCACCAGATACTTTTTGAAATCAGACGAGCTACCACTTATTTTCTTCGAATCATCCATCATCCACTATCTAGAAAGATCTGGTTCTTTGAATTAGTTGAGGAATGGACTGCCCTTCTCTCCTCCTTGGGCAGCAAACGTTACTTTGTACTCTGACGGAACAAAGTGTTGTTTGTTAAATGGAGACCGTAACTGATTGCCACGATCAACAGTGGAGGAAGTGGAGCCAGCTGCTGCTTAGAAGAGCCTTGTCTCCTTTGAGTGCGATGCTGTGCTCCTTGTGTGGATGACGGTTTCAGACACGAGTTTCTATCTACAGTTTATGTTTATTTTGGAATCTTCTAAACTCTGCAATAAGTTTAGGTACAATGCAGCAGAGTAAACTATAGACAGAAACCTGTGTCCAAAACCGTCGTCAACCAAGGCAACAGGGCATCACATTCACAGGAAACAAAGGCTTATTACGCAGTAGTACACACCTCCACTGGCGATCGTGGCTATCAGTTGCCTTGCGCCTACGGTCCATCAGTGTACAAACTCACGTTTGTTATCGAAGAGGGGAGGGGGCGGCATAGTGGCAGACGCCGGTGCCTGTAACTTCGGCTCTATGTAGTGTAATTGGGTGACGTTTTTGGACACGGATTCGTGTCCTCAATTTGTTCCTCTACAGACCCTCCAACCGTGAAGCAACATTCCTGTGACACCCACCCTTTATATATAAGCTCATCGGACAAAAAGTTAGTCAGCCCAGTGCGCATGCACAGATAAATCCCTAAGCCTTTACAAATGGCCCACGTGCTCAACTGCTCGTGCACTGCCTCCACGTGAGCGTGAGGCAGCAGCGATGAGTGAGACATTTACGTTTAAAACGGACATAGGCATGGGTAAATGTAACGTCGTGGCAGATTGACAAAGAGGAGTAATCGTGTTTGAATGTGCTTGTGGCCATACAGCCTGTGAAGTTGCTGGATTTGCTGCTGTTTCACATCGGACTGTTCAACTTGCCTACAAGGAATGGTATGTAACATACGTTCCACGAGACGCGTTGGAAAGAGACCCTGACTGAGAGGGAGCGGAGACGCGTTTCAAGGCTTGTGATTCACATTCGCTTCCAAATGCGACAGGAATTGCTGCAGGCCCATACCAATCAGTTATAGAGTGACCGCCGCAATGGAAACAGCGTGAAATGAACATTTTGAGTCAGTGACCTTGCGAGGGAACAATGCTCACACAGGCTCATAAAGCCGACAACAGCCAAGTTTATCGGGCTCTAAGAATATGTGACCTGTTTTCTGAACACTTCCCCGCCCTATTACGTCTCGACTGGCCTGCAAAATGATCCAACCCTATAGAAAATCTGTGTGACTATTAGAACAGTGGATAAAACACCAACATCAGCTTCCACGCAACTTGGTGGAATTGGGTGTCAAATCCTCAGCGAGTGGCTTAAGCTGGATGCGATGTACAGTGTCCTGGACTTACTTTCTGGCAGAATCAAAGCGGCTACAAAGTCTGTGGACGGAATTACTTGGTGTTAAATGATGCTTGTAATGATTCCTCTAGGCTGGCAAATTTTTTGTCCGGTGAGCTTGTGTCTGTGTGTATTTGTTTGTGTGTGAGTGTGTGTGTGCCTGATTAAATTAAGCAACGGCTATGAAAAGTGCAAAAGATAAGAAAACTGGAAATGGAACGATAAGACCAGAATTTCAAACGATAACGTGTGTTGAATTAGATGAAATATTTATAAATGTTATAGAGAGTGGAAAAGATTCAACGAAAATGTAGCAAAAGAAAGAACTTAGAGAAATGAAGCTATGACGAAAAAAACAATGCGTACACTGGATAGATATCACATTACATCGGTTAAGTTAGCAGACTGTAGAGCTACTAACAACAGAGAGAACATTTCCAAAGCATTCTAAGAGTTTTTTGAAATGTTTTTATAGTTCAAGAAGGAAAACAGAGAAATAGGTGATGTGGCTTTCCTCCTATCGGGACGTGCTCAAGAATGTTTCTAAACTGTATATCTGTTCCCAAACTCCCGATCCTGAGCTCACCTGAGATTGTAATGCCCTCATGCACTGCACGTACATTGTCCAAACCGATACTACACGTAATGCGCCTTTCTTCCCTGTCTATTCATCAAGGTGTTTCAATTAAATTCAAATTCAATGTTAAATGAAATGAGATCTTGGCCTGACGCAAAATATACTAACAAAAAAAAATCGCAGCTCCATGAAAAGTTGTGCCACATAAACTCAAGTTGGCAGGCGTGCTTCTACATCTGAAAGACAATGTCTATTCGGGTTTCGCATCAGTCAAAAATGGCTCTGAGCACTATGGGACTCAACTGCTGAGGTCATTAGTCCCCTAGAACTTAGAACTAGTTAAACCTAACTAACCTAAGGACATCACAAACATCCATGCCCGAGGCAGGATTCGAACCTGCGACCGTAGAGGTCTTGCGGTTCCAGACTGCAGCGCCTTTAACCGCACGGCCACTTCGGCCGGCTAACATCAGTCACTTAATAGTGTCGATAGTATAGCGACTATGAGGAAACAAATCAGTTTTGCATTAAGTACATGCTATAACGGTCGTGAGCATCAATGAACCTGAGATTAGTCGTGGTGAGCTAATGTTAGTCAAGAATGTCTTTAAGGTGTCAAGGACGCCATCGTCAGTACCTCGCCGAATTTGAACCATGTCGTTTAATATGGCTATGAGAACCTGCATGTTCCTTCTGCAATGTTGCACATAGACTTGGCGGGAAAATAACCACAGTACGTGGTTGCTGGCAGTGGTTGTCTCGAGAATGTACCGTCGCCGGATGCTCAGGCTACTTATAGCCACATGTATCTACCGTCAGGCAAGACCATCCTGTTCGGTGCACGGCTCTGCGCATCGAACTGCATCTGCAGCAGCAATTTGAGCAGTAGTTGGCGCCACAGTGACATAACGAACTGTTACAAAGCGACTGTTTCAAGGACAGCTCCAAGCCAGATGCCTCCATTCCACTGACCCCAAACCACCACCATTTCTGACTTCAGCGGTGTCATGCGAGAGCTCATTGAACGGCAGAGTGGAGGTCTAATGTCTTTTCTGATGAAAGCTGGTTCTGTCTCGGTATCAGTGAGGGCCATGTTTCGGTTCAAGGAGGCCAGTTGAGGGACTGCAACCAACCAGCCTGCGTGCTAAAGACACAGGACCTACACCTGCTCTAATGGTTTGGAATACGATTTCGTATGACAGCAGAAATACTCTCTTGGATATTCCACGCACTCTGACTGCAAATTTGTTCGTCAATCTGGTGATAAGACCTGTTGTGCTGCCAATCAAGAACAGCATTCCAAAGAATGTTTCCCAACAGGATCACACTCGCCCACGTATCGCTGTTGTAAACCCAACATGCTCTACAGTGTATAGACAATTTGCCTCATCCTACACGATTACAAGATCTGTCTCCAATCGAGCAAAAAGGAGACATCTTCAGACGACAACTCCAGCGTCATTCACACCATCGTTAACCATCCCTGTAATTATCGCCCAAGGGCAACAGGCATGGATCTCCAGCCCATAAACTGACATCCAGCGCCTGTACAATACAATCCATGCACGCTTGCATGTTTGCATTCAGCTTTCTAGAGGTTATATAGGGTATTAGCGTACCAACATCTCACATTCTCAATGGCTTATCTCGTGCTTACATCGACCTATGATCTAGTAATGTGAATCACTTAAATATGTTACCTAGACAAATCTACCGGGTGATCAAGAAGTCAGTATAAATTTGAAAACTTAATAAACCACGGAATAATGCAGATAGAGAGGTAAAAATTGACACACATGCTTGGAATGACATGAGTTTTTACTAGAGAGGAAAAAAAACAAAGTTCACAAAATGTCCGACAGATGGCGCTGGACAGCAAAACGTCAGTGACTGCGCATGACAATCGTGTATAAAAGGAGCTGCTACAGAGACGGGTGAGAGGTACCCCGATATGTTACAGAATCGCATCATCCCCACCCTGGCTAATAAACACCTGCTGGAACGTCCGATGTTTATGCAGGATGGCGCTCCACCCCATATTGCTAGACGCGTGAAAGATCTCTTGCGCGCGTTGTTTGGTGACGATCGTGTGCTCAGCCGCCACTTTAGTCATGCTTGGCCTCCCAGGTACCCAGACCTCAGACCATACAATTATTGGCTTTGGGGTTACCTGAAGTCGCAAGTGTATCGTGATCGACCGACATCTCTAGGGATGCTGAAAGACAACATCCGACGCCAATGCCTCACCATAACTCCGGACATGCTTTACAATGCTGTTCACAACATTATTCCTCGACTATAGCTATTGTTGAGGAATGATGATGGAGATATTGAGTATTTCCTGTAAAGAACATCGTCTTTGCTTTGTCTTACTTTGTTATGCTAATTATTGCTATTCTGATCAGATGAAGCGCCATCTGTCGGACACATGTTAAACATTTGTATTTTTTTGGTTCTAATAAAACCACATGCCATTCCAAGCATGTGTGTCAATTTGTACCTCTCTATCTACATTATTCCGTGATTTATTCGGTTTTCAAATTTATACTGACTTTTTGATCACCCGGTATTTTCGAAACTTCATTACTCTACATTAACCATTTTTTGGTGTCGCGATTTATTTTCCGTCAGTGTAATAGCAGTACTACGTCTATCAAAAGCTTGCGGAATTGCACGTATATGTGAAAAGATCGATACGCGAAGCATACAACTTCCAACATCATACCTTAGCAAGAGATGCTGCCGCGCACAGGAGAAATTCTGGATACGTAAAATCACAGCGCGAGTCGAAGACTCCGTTCGCAGCTCGTGGTCTTGCGCTAGCGTTCTCTCTTCGTGCGCACGGGGTCCCGGGTTCGATTCCCGGCGGGGCCACAGATTTTGTCTGCCTCGTGATGACTGGGTGTTGTGTGTCTTTCATCATCATTTCATCCCCATCGACACGCCGCAGTGGCTTCAACTCTGAAGACTTGCACCAGGCGAACGGTGTACCCGACGGGAGGCCCTAGCCACACGGCATTTCCATTTCCACTCGTCGATCACTGAGAGGTGGCAATTGAAACGGAAAGTGAAGTTTTTCAGTTTCGAGTTTAAGAAGTAACTCACACACAGATTTTCGTATGGAGGATTTAGAAACAGGAAGCCCTTGTGTAGAGAAGCAACTGAAATAGTTGAAAACAAAAAAGTCCCCAAGAGTGGATGGAATAAAATCGTTCAAATGGCTCTGAGCACTATGGGAGTTAACATCTATGGTCATCAGTCCCATAGAACTTAGAACTACTTAAACCTAACTAACCTAAGGACATCACACAGCACCCAGTCATCACGAGGCAGAGAAAATCCCTGATCCCGCCGGGAATGGAACCCGGGAACCCGGGCGCGGGAAGCGAGAACGCTACCGCACGACCACGAGCTGCGGACGGATGGAATCCCAATTCGCTTTTTACGAAGAGTACTCTGCAGCACTGACCCCTTATCTAGCTAGCATTTTTCGCGAATCTCTCGCTCAGCGTCAAGTCCCTAGCGACTGGAGAAAACCTCACGTTATTTCTGTATGTAAGAAGTGTAAGCGAACTGACCTACACAATGGCGACCAATACTCGTAATATCAGTTTTCTGCCGAGTTATTAAACACTTTCTGATTTCGAATGCAATAAATTTCCTTCAGGCGGAAAAAGGTTCTGTCCACGAATCAGCACGGATTTAGAAAGTATCACTCGTGCGAAACTCAGTTTGCTCCTTTCTAGCATGTTATCGTGCGAACTATGGACGAAAGGCAAGAAGCAGATTCCACATCCCTAGATTTTCGGAAAGCATTTGACACGGTACTCGAGTACAAATTGCTAACGAAAGCCCGAGCCTACAAATTAGATTCTCAGATAACGTGAGTGGGTCGAAGTTTTCTTAAGTAACAGATGCCAGTGCGTTATACACTGATGACGCTTGCCGCTTGGAGTCTGAAGCATCCTCGGTTGCTTTTGGCGGATGACTGATTTCGTGAAGGCAACTAGCATCGCACACGGGGTGCATGTAAAACTCAGTATACGTAGCGTTGTACCCAGGGTCGATCGCAGTCCTCTGCATGGAAACGGACTCCGACGTCTCTGCCATGGTATCGAATGTGGATTTCTCCATCGTCACTATCAGGCTTAGAATCGTAGCGTTGCCCTTAGTTGCTCAGGCGTGCACTACACGCAGGAAGCTGCAACTAGTATAGCAGCTTACGTGTGACAAGCACATGGGGTCTTTTAAATAAGAGGAACCACCCTTGAGATCAGAGACGAATGAAATCGATCGTAGAACAGCCACAGTGTTCTCATAGTGTACTACTTCTCGCTGATAGGATACACTGACGTGGTATACAGTCCGAAGAGTGGTCTGATGCACCTCCCCACGCTACGCTATCATGTGCAAGTCTCTTCATCTGCGCATAACTACTGCAACTAACACCCTACTGAATCTTATTATATTAATCTCTTGGTTTCCCTCTACAAGTCTTACCCCTCAAACTTCCCTCCAAAACTGAATTGGTGATTCCTTGTTGCCTCAGAACGTGTTCTATAAACCGGTCCCTTCTAGTCAGGTTTTGCTGGATATTTCTTTTCCTCCCAATTCTATTTAATACCGTTTCACTAGTTGCATGATCTACCAACTTAATCTTCAGCATTTTTCTGTAGCACCACATTACAAAAGCTTCTATTCTCTTCTAGTCTAATCTGTTTAAAATTTTTGTTTCGCTTCCATACATGGCTACACTCTATACAAATACTTTTAGAAAATATGTTTAAACACTTTAACCTGCCGCGCTGCAGAATATATGGGGGCATCAAGAATTGCCCAGTCTGAAGATAGAAGTTCAAGCCATGCGGCTACGCCTTCAATAATAAAACTGACATTAAAACAATAGCTTTTTGGTTGTCATATTTTTTCTGATTTTAAATGATTTAAAAATACACTAGCTGTGTGGTAATTTTTTTATTTCTCATTTTTTATTTTTATTTTATTTTTTATTATTTTTTATTTTTTATTTTTTTTATTTTTTATTTTTTTAAATTTTTTTCCCATTCGCTCGCACATTCACACAATATATACATTGTACTCACACATGCATACGACAGTTAACACATTCTTACACTCATTCATTCACCTGTACTTGGTGTTAACAAATTTATTTTCTTCAGAAACGCTTCTTTTGCCACTGGCAGCCTACATTTTATGTTCTCTCTACTTGGGCAAAATAACAAAACACATATACTACTTTAAGTATATCTTTTCCTAATATAATTTCCGCAGCGTCACCTGATTTAATTCGATTAGATTCCATTATTCTTGTTTTCCTTTTCTTGATGTTCATCTTGTATCCTGCTTCCGAGACACTTCCGTTCTGTTCAGTTGCCCTCCTAAGTCCTTTGCTGTCGCTGACAGAATTACAATGTCATCGGCCTAAATAAAACTTTGATTTATTCTCCATAAACTTTAATTCCTATTCCAAGCTTTCCTTTCGTTTCCTTTAGTGCTTTCACAATGCACAGTTTGAATAACATTAGCGATAGGCTACAATCCTGTCCCACTCACTTCTCAGACACTGATTCCCTTTCGTGCCCCACGACTCTTATAATTGCCGTCTGGTTAGTGTGTAAGTTATAAATAGCCTTTCGCTCTGTATTTTAACATTGCTACCTTCAGAATTCCAAAGACAGTATTATAGTTAACATTGTAAAAAGCATTCTATATTACTAATGCTGTAAACGTTTGTTAGCCTTTCCTTAACCTATCTTCTAAGATAAGTCGTAGGGTTAGTACTACGTCGCGTCTTCCTACATTTCTCCGGAACCCAAACTGATCTTCCTCGAGGTCGGCTTCTACGTTTTTCCATTGCCGTGTAAGGACTTCGTGTTAATTTCTGCAATCATGACGTACCAGACTGATATTCACACTTGTCGGCTCCTTCTTTCTTTGAATTTGGAATGCTTAATTTCTTTAAGTCAGAGGGCATACACCAGACGAAAGAGTTTTGTCTTGGCTAGCTCTCCCAAGGCTCTTAGTAATTCTGATGCAACGTCGTATGCTCCTGGAGCCTTGTTTCGAGTTAGATCTTTCAGCGCTCTGTGGCATTTTTGTTGCAGTATCGTCTCCCGTCTCAGCTTTATCTGCCCTCTTTTCCATTCGTACAATATTGCCTTCCAGTTCATCTCCATTGTATAGACCGTCTATGTTTTCCATCCAACTTTCAGCTTTCTATTCCTTGCTTAGGACTGGTTTTCCATCTGAACTCTTGACGTTCACAAATCTGCTTCTCTTTTCTCCAAAGGCCTCTTAAATTTTCCTGTAATCGTTTCTAGCCGTCTCATGAAATATGCTTCTAAATCCTTACCTTTTTCCTTAGACATTTTGCACTTCTTGCCAATTTCATTTTTTGGACATTTGTATTCCCTTTCGCCTGCTTCATTCACGGCATTTTTATATATTCTTCTTTAATCCGTTACAGCCAGTATCTCTTGTATTGGCCAAGGATTTCTATTAAGCCATGTGTTTTTAGCAGTATGATCCTCTACTGCCTTCACTGTTTCACCTCACAAAGCTACCCATTCGGCTTCTACTGCTTTCCCCTGTTCTAGTCAATTGTTGCTTAATGCTCCGTCTGAAAGTCTCAACAATCTCTGGTTCCTTCAACCTACCCACGTCCCATCTCCTTAATTTCCTACCTTTTTCATCCGCGGAATGTGATGATAACAAACTGATTCCTGCCTCCACATTTGCTATAATGTCCTCCGTAGGAACCTTTAGTGGTGTGACTGCAAAGTTGCCTCCTTTCGACAGAACTGAATGTTCCTCTTTTGTTAATTCTCCCCCAGACATGTTAATCACAATTCGAGGGTTGCCAGCGACTGATGTTTCACCTCTGCATTTCTGCAGGCCAACGAATTTCCTCTTTTGCCTATTAGTTGCCATTTCTGCACTGAGCTCCATGGTCCTGAACGTTAGACAGTCCACCTTATTCCAGTCATAACACTGCATTATGTTACTGATATATAAATGGAGATGTAACAGCTTACTGCTGATTTCCGCTAGTTCTCGCCGCGTATCGTGAATTCGTTCCCGTAGCATCGCTAGTTCCATGCGGTTGTAAATACGGTGCGCTTGCGCCGAGTGAAACCTTCTCGCCTTCAGAAACTTCGCCACTGTTGTGGTGTCCCGGCAGCATAGCAGGAAAGTAAGCGTACACAGTTGTTGTGCTTTCTTCTTGCGCAGTCCCTCCAGTCGCCGAACCAAAACTGACACTTCCTCCCCGTAAAGGCGTTTAATCATACAATGTAGGCTTTTACGGCCGGTGTTGTCTTCAGTTAAAACTTCCGGGCTGAGAGGCCGTGGTCGATGTATAAAATTTCCACCTGACATTTCGTCTCCATCTGCGGGAGACATCTTCTGAGGTCGTCCGGCTACTGCCACTGAGGCTCCAAGTACTCTCGCATTTATAGAGCGCATGGAGGGCCCCACCATTCGTCACATGATGCCGACGGTATGCGTATCTTTGGAAGGCGTCATCATTCTCGATTAAGAGTAATCGATTGTCATTCTGCTGGTGCAACGTCGACATCCATATTTTGTCCAACTTTAAAACTTCCTCTTTTCTATTAAAATTGTTATGGTGTTTGTGAATTTCTATTGCTTCTCTATACATGCGCGCATGCTTATGGGATGTTCGTGCTAGGACGCTTCTCTCGTTGAATTTAATTTCATGATTCCTATCTCGAAAAAAAATGCTCAGCTACGGCCGATTTTTCGATGTGTCCTAAGCGACAGTTTCTTTTATGTTCGGCTAAGCGGGTGTTTACACTTCTTTTCGTTGTTCCAGTATATACTTGACCACAACTGCATGGAATTTTGTATGCCCCAGGTGTTGCTAGGGGATGTCGGGCGTCTTTTGCAGTTCTTAAATATTCCTTAATCGTCTTGGTGGGTCTGAAGATTGTTTCGTTCCCATACTTGGCCAGAACTTTTCCGACGCGGTCCGTAACCTTATTAATAAACGGTAGGAAAACTTTTCCAGTAGGTGACCGTTGTTGCTCTGGACTTCTGGCTTCTTTTCTTCTTTGATGGAGGGCTCGATCAATTTCCTTGCTGGTATATCCGTTTTTGGTGAAGGCTGATCGTAGGTGATTCAGTTCATCTTGTAAGTAAGTCGGCTCGCAGATTTTGTTGGCTCTGTCCACCAAGGTTTTAATGACTCCTCTTTTTTGCCTAAAATGATGGTTAGATTCCTTGTGGAGGTATTGATCCGTGTGAGTGTTCTTTCTTTACACCTTGTGGGCCAGAGTCCCATCCACCAGTTTAATTACCGACACATCCAGGAAATTGAATTGACCGTTGCTCTCTTCCTCCATCGTAAACTGTACCTTCGGGTTAATGCACCAAGAAGACACCCAACTCTTCTTCACCATGGGTCCACACTACAAATGTGTCATCAACATAGCGGTACCATTTAGCAGGCTTTTTACTGGCAGTCTGCAGCGGTCGCTGTTCGAAGATCTCCATAAATAAATTGGCAACAGCTGGGCTGGGAGGGCTTCCCATCGCCACCCCGTCGATCTGTTCGTAAAACTCATTGTTGTACTGGAAATAAGTTGTCGTCACACAGTGTTTAAATAAAGCCACTATGTCAGTCGTAAAAATATCTGCTATATATGAAATAGCTTCGTTTACAGGCCCCATGGTAAACAAAGACATTACATCGGAGCTCACAAGAATATCATTTGGGCTGACGTTAATCTCCCTCAGTTTTTCAATAAAATGCGCCGAGTTTTTAATGTAACTGTCCGCTCTGCCGCTGTGTGGTTGCAGCAAGCAGGCGAGATATCTGGCCACCTCTTGTGCAGGAGAACACAGTTCGAGAGTTCCCAGCGACAGATGTTTCACCTCTGCCTTTCTGTAGGCCAACGAATTTCCTCTTTTGCCTATTAGTTGCCATTTCTGCACTGCGGAAGATTATCCACCCAGACTTTAAGGACTCCCAAAGGTGCATAAACCACAGGTCCCGTTGAGACCGATTGTGAGTGCCATAGGATCTCCAGTTCAGCACTGCGATCTGGGCTGTGCTCCATCCACACAAACGATATACCCAAGTAGATGGAAGGTGAAACTGCCCTATACGGCGATGATACTGCGCTATTCAACCTCTACCACAACCTAAGCTCTCTGGATAGGCAGCTACAGTCATCTGGACAAAATCTTCCAGTGCTCTGTGTGGAGGGCGAAACAATCCTAACAAGTGTCAAAAAATTCTATTCGCTACCAAGCTCAAGTTCCCCAACAGCTAACTCACTACTGTTGACAAGGATTAATCTTGGTGAAACTCGTTCAAATACCTTAGACAGTGTAAAGAGAAGTGACGAACCTGGTGGTTGCACATAATCATTGCTGTTAACGAGGACTGCGCCCTCTTCAGTAGTAGCAGAACCAACAGTCTGGACAATTGACGTTGTGCCTTACTGGCTCTACAAATGGCTGAATGCAAGGGGAAACCACAGCTGTAATATTTAATAAGGACATGAAGCTATGCTGTATGGTTAAATGATGATGAAATTAGTGGAATATTCCGCAGGTAACATAGTCCCCCATTCAGGTCTCCAGGCGGGGATTACTCAGGAGGATGTCGTCATCAGGAGAAAAAAAATGGCGTGCTACGGATTGGAGAGTTGAATGCTAGATTTCTTAATCGCGCAGGTAGATTCTTCTTCTTCTTCTGTGGCGCTACTGTCCAGGATGAACCTTGGCCTTCCCAACGAGCTTCCGCCATCCATCACGGTAACATGCCACCCTCCTCCAGATTGTGCATCCAAGTTTCCATAGGTCTTCTTCCTCTCCATCTAGCCATCTTGCTCGAGGTCGACCTCGCCCTCTTTCTCCTCCTTCATTATCACCTCAGACTCCTCCATTCGTACCACATGACCTCCCAATCTTATCTTTCTTTACCGTATGATTATTGTTACAGGAGAATCGGCATATATAGTACACAATTCTGTATTGTACCGTTTCCTCCATTGTTCTCTCTCATACACAGGGCCAATCATTCTCCTCAAAACTTTGGAAGTGGGCTGTTTAGGTTTTTATGTTGGTAACACCACTTAGCACTCTGTATGAAAATCACTGACTGTGCTGTGTGCAGTCTGTGGCTGGTTGGCATTGTTGGAATATTTGCTATTGTAGTAGTGGGCACTTGGATGTGAACAGCGCGTAGCGTTGCGCAGCTCGTAGTGAGCCGCCAGCAATGGTGGATGTGGGGAGAGAGATGACAGAGTTTTGAGAGCGGACGACCTGGACGTGTGTCCGTCAGGAAAAGGAAATTTGTAAGACTGGATGTCACGAACTTATATATATATATATATATATATATATATATATATATATGACTTTTGAACACTATTAAGGTAAATACATTGTTTGTTCTCCATCAAAATATTTCACTTGCTAACTATGCCTACGAGTAGTTAGTACCTTCAGAAGTTAGAATCTTTTATTTAACTGGCAGTATTGGCGCTCGCTGTATTGCAGTAGTTCGAGTAACGAAGATTTTTGTGAAGTAAGTGATTCATGAAAGGTATGGGTTACTGTTAGTCAGGGCCACCCACCGAGAGAGGTGGCGCAGTGGTTAGACACTGGACTCGCATTCGGGAGGACGACGGTTCAATCCCGCGTCCGGCCATCCTGATTTAGGTTTTCCGTGATTTCCCTAAATCGCTCCAGGCAAATGCCGGGATGGTTCCTTTCAAAGGGCACGGCCGACTTTCTTCCCCGTCCTTCCCTAATCCGATGAGACCGACGACTTCGCCGTCTGGTCTCCTTCCCCGAAATAACCAACCAACCAACCAGGGCCATCCTTTTCTAGGGATTATTGAAAGTCAGATGTTTCAACTTTCCTCTCAAATCCGTCGATCAGCCTTGCATCGGTTTCCGAAGCGTGAGTCAGAACTGGTCTTACTAGGGTTTTGTAAATATTGAGTTTTAGTGGGCGGCTAAGGAGTGCTGACAGGAATAAATTAATCAAGGCGAAATATGCCTTATTTGATTATATCAGCCTAATCATAATTTCACTTGAGAAGTCATGAAAGCAAGTGACTGTGGAACCAAGATAACTGAAGCTATGAACTCTATCAAATGTGTATCCATTAACACTGAAAGTGTGAGACCCATCTTCTTACTTGCCTGAATTAAGGCTGTAAAAGCTTTTTCAGTGCCGGTTCTGTCTGTGCTATGATGTCTACATCATCTGCATATGCTAAAATGCGGTTTCTATTGACGCTGTCGTAAGCAGCCTTAAAGTCAATAAAGAGGTGAAGTGCTCCAATTCTATATCCAACAGTTTTCTCCAAAATTTGGCACAGTTCGAAAATCTGGTCTATTGTTGCCCTTCTTCGTCGAAATCCACTTTGGTATATTCCAGTTTCTTCATCCACCTATGGGAGTAGCCGATCAAAAATAATATTAAATAACACCTTGTACCCCAGGTTCAGGAGGGTGATTGCACGGAGGTTTCCACATTCCATTCGGTCGCCCTTTTAAGGTATGAGAGACTTAATATTCCTTTATTCCATTCGTCTGGCATCCTTGCCTGTTCCCATATGAGAGTGATAAGTTCAAAAAGGGACTGCTCTAATGTTTCTCCTCCACATTTTAGCACAAATGCTATCAGTGCCGGGAGCCTTGTTATCCTTCAGTTTCCTTAAAGCTTTTTTAACGTCCTCTAACCCTGCTTGTCACATACAATCTGTAGCTTCGTATGGCGTAAGATGCAATGCACACCAGACAAAATATTGAAAACTTTACTAAGAATGATGAAAGAGAGTTTTACTTTAAAGAAAGTCGTTCTTGAAAAATGAAACTGTGATTAGTGCTAGAAACAACTATACAGCCTAAGAAGACCCTAACAATTACTAAGTCCTCTCATTACAGAAATTACAGACGCTCCAACCAGTTGCGCTATTCGTGACCAAATGCAAACAAAGAGATCAGATTAAGAACAATTATGAATGTTATAAGTTATCTGAGGGACAAAGTTCTGACAAATAAACATTTTGTTCTTGAGCATCCATTGGTTACCTTGAAAAATCTTTCCAAAAAGTCCTGTCAGCAGTAGAATCAGTAGCATATGTTTGCAAACAAATTTTCATCTGCATAATAATGTATGCCACACAACTCTGTCGGATTCACAAACGCCCAATCTCCACGTCTTAAAACTCACCTGTTCGTTACTATGCCTTAAATACGACTGTTTCAGCGCAGCACAACTGAGTGGCCAAGAAGTGCACCATAGATTACATTCAGCACAACGTCACGGATGCTATTTCCTACTTGGGCGCCGCGCTCATTCATCTTGTCCCGGTACAGCAGAGGTGAATTATTTTTGATGACAGAAAACATATGAAAACCTTACAGTATTAAATCCGGGGTACCCATTGTGCACAGATCTTCCGATAGCCAAGAAAAACATTAATGTGACCCACACTTTCTTGTGAAATGCCGATTGTGCTTGCAGTTTCTCTCTGAGTGATACGACGATCGTCCTGAATCAATCTGTCAACACTTTGCTTGTGAAACTCGGTGGTTACTGACAGAGGACATCCAACTCTTTGGTTGTCACGCAGGTCAGATGTTCCCACGTCAACGTCTTTAAACATACTCTCCCAACGACGCACAGTACTCACACCAAGACGATCACGGAAACTGCTTTCATTCTCTGATGAATCTCCTTTGGGGTGACACCTTCTGCTGTCAAGAATTCAATGACTGCACGTTGCTTAAATCGCATTGACCGACCGACTGCGCAGGGTTCCATACTTTACACTGTAACAACACAACTGTTCAATGCCAAGACTTCCCGGCAACTGGAGCTGTAGAGAAGAGGCTACAGAACAAGCCAGTACCTGCCGCATACCGATGCTGCCAAGTGTTGAAGAGTTACGAAGATGAAGGCACTACTTTTCAGTCAATCCTCATAGTACCCTATTCGGTTCTTTGGGCAGGGACTACTCAGGATGAAGTCATCAGGAGAAAAAAATTGTCATTCTACGGATTGGAGCTTGGAATGTTAGATCCGTTAATTGGGCAGGTACATTAGAAAACTTAAAAAGGGAACTGGTTAGTAAGTTAGATACAATGGTATTGGTGATGTTCGGTGATGGGAGGAACAAGCCTTCGGGTCAGATGAATACAGGTTAAGATATACAGAATCAAACAGGGGTAACGCAGTAGTAGATTTAATAATGAATAAGAAAATGGGAATGAGGGTAAGCTATTATGAACAGCATAGTGAAAGCACTGTTGTAGTCAAGACAGACACAAAGCCAACAAACTCCAAAGTAGTATAAGGTTACGTGCCAACTATCTCCGCAGATGATGAAGAGATTGAAGAAATTTCTGATAACAGACATTATTCAGATAGTTGAGGGGGACCTAAATTTAATTGTGATGGGGAACTGGAATTCAATAGTAGGAAAAGGAACATTAGGAAAAATTATAGGTGAATATGGACGAGGGGAAATGAATGAAAGAGGAAGCCGACTGGTGGAGCTTAACACATGCATAATTTAATCACAGCTAACATTTGGTTTAACAATCATGAAAGGAGACTGTATGCGTGGAAGAGACCTGAAGACACCGGAAAGTTACAGATTTTAAATTATAAGACATTTACATGAACAGATGAGGACTCTGACGAAAATTTATCAGCTTAGTATTTGTTACACCACCCATCACAAGACTAGAATATTAAACTCGCTTTTGGCTCATTACTGAATACCAAGATCTACCTCTGTCACGGGATGCCTTCTCACTTTCGGATTCCCTTAAAGTAACTTAATGCCTCGCCAAATACGAAGTCTCTTAAGGTAACAGTGCAGTTTATTTGATTCTATGTATCACTTCATAAATTCGGTGATACATCTGATTTTATTACGGGGTTTGTCTCTTCCTGTGTAGATGGGAGATTAAAATTTCCTTAAAAGATATCGCTACAACGAAATAAACCCCTGATTATTGCTCCAACTCAAGAATAATGTCTGTTGTACGCTAGCTATCGCTTCCACCGACCAGAAGGCACTTAATTGGTATTAAGTTGATAGACTAATTAATTATATTGATCATGAGAGTCACTGCATGGTGAGTAATTATATTTTTTCAGCAGTCAGATTACACACACCAGACAGCACAAATGGGAATCCCGGGAGGGAAGACGATGTGCTTTTCTAGGGACATTATTGAGAACTGACATTTGCAGCTGACCATAGAAGGATTCTAGCGTCAGCAATTTACATTTCGCGTAAGGACCACGTGATTAGAAACACGATCAAAACGACCATTTTACTGTCATCCTGCATAAAAAGCAGTCTTGGTTCTACAGGCACACACAAGAGTCACTGATAGTGTTACACCTTCCGGTAGATATGCTGTTTGTGATCTGAAATCATGTCTCTCCATTCAATCACATACTTGCGTGGGATTGTATGGAGACATTTTTTCACGATTACAACAACTGGTGAATCATATTCGTTGCACTCTCATATCTCGAAACGAGTCACCTTTCCCGAGCTGGTCCGTTAAGGGTCCCGCACAGTAAAACAGCAATGTGGTTTTAGACAGTCTCTCTGCATCTTTTAACTGTTAATCAGTGTCAGCCCCGTTCTTCCTGCAGCTTTGTCCGCGTGATCGTTTCAATTTAAGTAAGGAGAAGTTGGACAGCACTGTATTTAGAACCTTCTGCAACCCGTGCAGAAACAGGATGAGCTGAGTTAATGCTACAGGTCCATCTTTTGCCCTCTCATCGGAAATGGGAACATGTCATACTTCCGCCAAGCGTGTACATTGTGTAAGGCCAGCGCCAAATGAGGCTTTCTCCTGCAACACGTGGTATTTGAAAAGATAGTATGGGCAGTTACGGTGGTGTTTCTTAGCGGGAAAATTAGTAAGACTCCAAATCATTTTACGTAAATCGACTGTGCTGTCAATTCTGTAGTTTTGTTCTGGTGTTTGGTATCGATATCAGTAAGATATCGGAAAGAGAGAAATTATAGTGGAACATAAACACATTCGAAAAGGTAAACGATTCTGCACTTAAACACTTTATAATGCAAGAGCCGCGCCGTTTCCGACCTGTTAGTCACGTGGAATGCAACGCTGTCAGTATTCGAATTTAACAGACGTATTTCCCGTGCATGACGTACATGCTCTCTGCAAGTTTCTCTACGATAAACTATGGCGAAAAACTGCTAAGTGATGAAACTACCATCTTTCACTCCAAAGAAAACATCGATTCTTTGTAACAACATAGGTTTCCACAATTGTATGACGCACAACAGTCCTATAAAATGACCGTCTGCTGCCGGAAACGCGTATAATGAAACAGTAGCAGTCTTATCGCAGTTTACCGCTGCCTCTGGTAACTTTCCTTTTGCACACAAAAGTCATGGTCCGATGTTAGTTTCTGTTGATCATGTGCGGAATAATATTGACTTTTCGCTTTGACGTCACATCTCTAGAAAGCCAACTCTTTCCCCTATTAAGCAATGCATATTTAGTATCATTCTACTCACCTGCTCCAGAACACGCAGTTTAATTGATTTTGCTCACTACTCATTTCATGGTATTCTTTCCTAATTTTATGTATTCTCAGTCAATTTCCGTAATTTTACTAGGTTTTCGCGATGTTACGTAGTTCTTCGTATTTCCCTCAGTTTTTACCTATTTTACATTAATTTTTCGTAATTATACCAGATTTCGCTCCAATTTTAAAGATTTTATGTTAGTTTTCATATTTTTTCCCAGTTTTTCTTATGTATACGGTCATATTACTGACATACCCATGTACTGTTTGATTTCCTACGAAAGTATTTGTGCATCTTATATACTAACCAACTAAAAATATCCTAAGACTGCCCCCTCCCTGAGAATCCATACGCATGCATTTCGAACAGGAGTAACATGAAACGTAAGGTAACAATTGCTTCGTGAATGCTATATGAAACTGAAGACTCGATTTGTGTCGAAGATGTGAGACGGAAATGGAGTACTTCGCGTACGTCTTCCTTCGTCTAGAGGAGAGCCTTATATATATATATATATATATATATATATATAAAAATAAGGCTCACCGGCCATTTGACCTTCTTCTTCTGTGCGGATGCACAGTGCCTGGACTCTTAAGGGAATCGGCAAAAAGCCGCGAGTAATGAGTATAATGGGCAGGGGCACTATTAGTATAGTACGGGACAATAAGTTGGGAATGTGGGTCTCACGTATGGCGTGTTAAAGATGAGTCCCTGCAGTCGCACTTTCCTCTGTGTCCTCGGTGGCTCAGATGGATAGAGCGTCTGCCATGTAAGCAAGAGATCCCAGTTTCGAGTCCTGGAAGGGGCACACATTTTCATCTGGCCACGTTGACTAATATCAACGCCTGTATGGAGCTAGGGGTATTCATTCCATTGTAATAACTATATACCTCATTAGGATAATAGAATTAGGATAATGGAATTAGGATAATGGAATTAGTCGGGTGATGCTGAGGGAATTAGATTAGGAAATGAGGCACTTAAAGTAGTAAAGGAGTTTTGCTATTTGGGGAGCAAAATAACTGATGATGGTCGAAGTAGAGAGGATATAAAATGTAGGCTGGCAATGGCAAGGAAAGCGTTTCTGAAGAAGAGAAATTTGTTAACATCCAGTATTGATTTAAGTGTCAGGAAGTCATTTCTGAAAGTATTCGTATGGAGTGTAGCCATGTATGGAAGTGAAACATGGACGATAAATAGTTTGGACAAGAAGAGAATAGAAGCTTTCGAAATGTGGTGCTACGGAAGAATGCTGAAGATTAGATGGGTAGATCACATAACTAATGAGGAAGTATTGAATAGGATTGGGGAGAAGAGAAGTTTGTGGCACAACTTGACCAGAAGAAGGGATCGGTTGGTAGGACATGTTCTGAGGCATCAAGGGATCACCAAGTTAGTATTGGAGGGCAGCGTGGAGGGTAAAAATCGCAGAGGGAGACCAAGAGATGAATACACTAAGCAGATTCAGAAGGATGTAGGTTGCAGTAGGTACTGGGAGATGAAAAAGCTTGCACAGGATAGAGTAGCATGGAGAGCTGCATCAAACCAGTCTCAGGACTGAAGACCACAACAACAACATATACTTCATTATCTTGGACGTAATTAGGATGCACCGTCTCAGGCGTCTCATTGTTTATAAGGTATACGTACAGTGCAGAGTTATATATTTTTATGTTACTCGTAATGGTGAGTAAGTCAGTATACAGCAATGTTTGCATCAGAGTCCGGTGGTTGTATATTGTTTTCCATTTTAATCACTTAACAAGATATAACGTAGAGAGTATAATAAGTCTGACCTTGTGACCTGTTTGCAGGGTACCTACCAAATGGTGAACTTCAAACCGAGGGGGCTAAAACTTGTTAACCTTCCTGAATTGCCGTATGGTCATTTCAGGTTAATGGCGAAACAATCCAAAGATGATAATCCGTTAGGTTGTCTGGAGCTTCGTGTCTATGTCTGGGAAATCCCTTCATAGATAGCAGGTATGTTGATCCGTATGCCTTATATGGATTGTGTATTATTCATAAGCGTACACTGTCTGTGATAAGTATGCTAAGTGCGCCAAATACCAAATTGACAAATGTGTTTGGAGGCAGTTCTTTCGTTATGTTAGCCATGCAGTTGTTTTAACCTCCTGAGTGTCTTTTTATGGTCTATTGCAGGAACCACTTACAACTCGGAGAAGGGATATAATGAGCTGTTTATTTATGTAAGGTGTATGCGTCTCATTCTTACTGTCATACACCAGTTCTATAAAGTCCGAAGTGTGATTGTGGTGGGTGGGCTATGCGAGAAAGAAATTGTTCATGCATTATCAGTAGCCGTAACGTCTACCACAGTGCCACGCTTCAATGCTATTATTTTTAAGAAATTGGTCAAATGCGAGTAGGACTCGTGCACTGAGAGTTCTGTGCAAACTTAATACAGCCGGCCGCGGTGGTCTCGCGGTTCTAGGCGCGCAGTCCGGAACCGTGCGACTGCTACGGCCGCGGGTTCGAATCCTGCCTCGGGCATGGATGTGTGTGATGTCCTTAGGTTAGTTAGGTTTAAGTAGTTCTAAGTTCTAGGGGACTCATGACCACAGCTGTTAAGTCCCATAGTGCTCAGAGCCATTTTTTGAAACTTAATACAGGTGTGTATATACAAGGTGGACGGGACGGATTCATGACTGGAAATGGAAGGAAAATGGTCCCATGGACTTGTGTCCTGATATGCATCCTTTACGTGATAGATGGTGCTCACGGATGACAGTTCCTCTAACCACGTGCCGTGCGTTCTTTGTGCATTGCAGGCTGTGTGATAGACGCGGCGTACTGTAAGCAGCAGAATGGTCCGATACTCATGTCAGGAACAAGCCGAAATGGTGTTTGTGTACGGCCAAGCACATGGAAAAGGTCGACAAGCAGCACAGCTATACAAAAAAACGTTCCCTCACAGACGTCAATCACATCACACAACATTTCAAGCCATTTTTGGGCGTTTGTGTGATCAAGGAGCGTCTGAGACAGACGAACGTGCAGGGAAGCAACGGACGTGGTGAGCTGGTTTCTACAGGATGTTGAGACGAACCCTAGTACAAACCGCAGGCTAGCGGTCAACCAGCATGGTGTTAGCCGAAGTTCGATTACGTGTTTCCTGCATGACAGCCGTTACTGTCCCTATCACCTGCAATACTATAGTGACCACTTTGAACATCTGTTGTGCCGTGGATGGGATACAGCTTTGTAACGTATACTGGGACGATTTGTTGTCATTACAGACACACCTCCCGTTATTGAACACATGTTCATGAGACCTCTTTTACTCCATTTCCGGTCAGGAATCCAGCCCTGCAGATCGTCGGTTTTATTAACGATCACCCTGTACACTTCATCCATAATGGAAATCGAGAATCTCAACGATTTTCCCCTGCTTTCGATACAGATATTGGTCGCGGGAATTCCAAAACCGTATCATAACTTATACAGTAGCTCCTATGACTAGCCCGAAGATACAAAAGGAAACGACTAAGGGACTTAAGTTTATATATGTTAGATATAGAAGCTTTAATAAAATGTATTTTATCTTCTTACTGAAACATGACTACAACTTACATTTTTTTTTTGTTTTCTTTTTTGCATGCAGTAATGTTTGTCTGTCAAATTTTTGATGGATTATGAATGCAATCCATATTCTAAGAGCAAAAGATTGTTTGTGTGATATAACTGCACTTTCACAATTTTAAGATATTTTTTTGTTTCACTTGTACTGTGAGACCTTGCTTCTTGCCAAATTTCATGATTCTAGGTCAACGTGAAGTACCGTATTGGTTTTGATGAATTAGTCATATCATATGACTGAATCGACTTATAAGCTTAAAATTTGTACTCTACCAATTACATGAAGGTTACTGCTGTCAGTATGCCCTTAGGGCAATGGTTCCCAGCCGGGGTGGTAATTACTTCCTGAGCGGTAAATGAAATTTTCTGAGGGGTAAAAGAAGGGTTAATTTGCATTTCAATCACGAAACAATATTGCTTTTAAAAGATCCACATTTTTAGCACTGTTTACTAAGATTGAAATACTGATTTCATAAGTCAATGATAATTAAATTTTTTAAAGTAGCATCGTTAAGGTAAGGCACAGTGAAACTTGCTTGCAGATTAAATGTCTGTGCAAAGCCCGACACTCGAACTCGCGACTTTTGATTTGTGTGGGCAAATACTCACCAGCTGAGCTACCAAAGCAAGACTCACTGCCTGTCCCCACAGCTTTACCTCCGACAGCACCTCATCTTGCATACCTAGCAGTCCCGTAAGAAAGGATATTTTAGAGACATGCCATAGGCTAGGAATGGAGGGAGTTTCCAAAATGATGATATAGAACTTCCTGACGGAGACTCGACTTCGGGACTTCTGCCTTTCGCGAGCATCTGCTCAACAAGTCAGCTAACCAAACACGACTCCTGACCCTTCCTCACAGATTTTCTCCCGCCAGTATCTCATTCTGTACCTTCCAAACTTCATAGAATTCTCCAGCAGTACAGCACTCGTGGCTGCGGCATCGCGGTCGCGAAGTGGGACCGAGGCAGTTTCAGATAAGTTTTTACAGTCTGACGATAATTTATGTATTTGTAATTTTAGCTTGACGATGTCCACTATGGACAAACGGTAGTTACTTTTATTCTGAAGAAGGTTGGGTTATCCCAACTGAAACCTAGGTAAATATAGGTAAACGTTGCAACTGAGGCTGTTGGTTATTAAAATTAAAATTAATCTCCAACTGTGTCAAAGCTATGCCTGTGCAGCAACCTTTCTTGCAGTCGTGTTAGACCTGTAAGTTAAGCAGGAGAGCTTCTGTGAAGTCTGGGAGCTCTGAGGTAAGATACTGGTGGAAGTAAAGCTGTAAGCAATTGTCGTGAGTGGTACTAGGATAGCTCGGCTGGTGAGCACTTGCCGCATTAAGGTAAATGTCACTATTTCGAGTCTCGGTGCGGAAAACAATTATTATTTCCGAGTAGGTTTTTCATCGGCGCAAAACCCGCCGAAGAGAGATAATTTAATTTAGGAAACATCTCCTAGGCTGTGGGTAAGCCATATAGCTGCAATAATTTGTTTCTTCTACAAGTATAGTTCTGCATGTTTCCCAAGGAGCTTCTGTGAAGTAATGTAGGAGATGAGGTACTTGTGGAAGTAAAACTGTAAAGACGGTCATAAGTTGTGATGGGGTAAGACAACAGATGAGGATCTACCTGTAAATAGCAAAGGACCCGGGCTTGGTGTCGGTCCAGCACACAGTTTTAATCTACGAAGGCGCTTTATATCGGTGCACACTCCCCTGCATAGCAATAATTTCTTTCTGGAAACATTCCACAGTCTGTGGCTAAACCATGTGTCTGCACTGTCTTATCTCGCTGGAGTACTAGTCCTGCAGGTTTCGTGAGACGGCTTCTGTGAGATTTGAAAAGTACGAGTTGACGTAGTGGCATAAGTAAAGCTGTGAGAATGGGTAGTTAGTCACGGTTGTGTACCTCAATTGGTGAGCACTTGACCGTGAAAGCTAAATCTCCCGTGATCGATTATAGGTTCAACACACTGTTTCAATGTGCTAGGAAGTGTCATACCAGCGCACAATCCGCTGTCGACCGAAAATTTCATTCTGGAAACGTGCCCCAGCCTCTGGCTACGCCAAGTCGCTGTAGTGTCTTCTTTTCAGGCGTGCTAGTCCTGCATGTTTCTCAGGAGATTTTCTGTGAGATTTGGAAGATACAAAATGAGGTCCTGATAAAAGTAAAGCAGTGAGACCAGTCGTGAGATTTGGCGGAGTAAGGTAACATGTGACCAATCACGAAACCGAGTTCGAGTCTTGGCCTAGATCACAGTTTTAGGCGTCCATTGAATTTCATTCGAGAAATATCCCCCCAGGCTATGTGGCTAAGATATCTCTCTGCTATATCTTTTTTTCCAGATTTGTTAGTACTGCATGTTTCGCAGGAGACTTTCTGTGAAATTTATGAGTTAGGAAATAAGTAACTGGCCGAAGCGAGCTGTTCGGAAGGATCCCGAGCCTTGCTTGGCTAGCTCAGATGGTGGTTACTTATCCACGAAGGACAAAGATCCAGTTCTCGCGTCTTTGTCTGTGACACAATTATAACCTCTCAGGAAGTTTCATAACAGCACCCACTCTGCTGCAGAGTGAAAATTTCATTCCAGTATCATTCCCTTGGCTTTTGCTAAGCCATTTCTCTGCAATTTCCTTCCTTCCAGGAGTGCTACATATGCAAGCTTCGCAGGAGTGGTTCTGTGAATTTTGAATGGTGGGAGATGACGTATGGGCTGATATAAATCTGTGAGCTCTGGTCATAGTTAGTGCTTGGGTAACTCGCAGATTAGCACTTGATTGCAGTAGGCCAAGTTGTCGAGTTCGATTCTCGGCCTGGCACACACTTTTAATCCGCAAGGAAGTTTCATTATCAGCGCACACTCCACAGCAGACCCAAAATTTTATTTTGGAAATATCTCCCAGGCTGTGCCTAAACCAAGTCTCTGCAATATCACATCAGCCAGGAGTGCTAGTCCTGCAAATTTCGCGAGAGAGCTTCTGTGACGTTTGGAAATAACTGGATGAAGCTCTGGCGGAAGGAAAGCTGTGAAGATGGGCCATGAGTCGTGCTTGGTGGGTGCTGTATCTGCAGTAGCAGAAATAAAATGCGAACGATATTCCTCAATCTGTTTTTATTGGGAAAAACCAATAAACGAGCCGGCCGCGGTGGTCTCGCGGTTCTAGGCGCTCAGTCCGGAACCGCGTGACTACGTCGGTCGCAGGTTGGAATCCTGCCTCAGGCATGGATGTGTGTGATGTCCTTAGGTTAGTTAGGTTTAAGTAGTTCTAAGTTCTAGGGGACTGATGACCACAAATGTTAAGTCCCATAGTGCTCAGAGCCATTTGAACCATTTGAACCAATAAACGAGAACATTGCAAATGTCGACACAATTTAAGCAAGAAACAAAGTATGGATCCTACTTCGGATCTTATAACAGAAGAATAACAAAATAAAATGTTTTCCTCACAAGTTTCTCGATCGAGTAAGTCCACCAAAGAAAACACGGAAACAAAATATTGCCGCGTGCCGCGTGGTCTCAGGCGCTACAGTCATGGACTGTGCGGCTGGTCCCGGCGGAGGTTCGAGTCCTCCCTCGGGCATGGGTGTGTGTGTTTGACCTTAGGATAATTTAGGTTAAGTAGTGTATAAGCTTAGGGACTGATGACCTTAGCTGTTAAGTCCCATAAGATTTCACACACATCTGAACATTTTTGAACAAACTACAAAAGAGTGGTCAGCACAGTATTACGACAAAGCTGTCAAGGAAGGCCAGACCACCAATACACGACACTCTTGAGTCACAGTCCGAAGCTACCACTCCTGACGATCTACGACTACCAGCAGACGAGTTGTGTGGATGTTGTGGCTGGGATGGCAGGTCCATACAAATCCAGGCAGCATATCGAACTGCCTTCTGGCCATAAGTGTGCCAGCTCATAAGGCCAGTTGGCGAATGGATCTCATGCATTTATTTTCTATCACGTGAATGGTGTAGGAAAATAGTACGCTTGCTGATCACGACCACTGGTGCTGCGGTCGATCCACGCTGTTCCAGTAGTAGGCTTTGGCGACAGTGGCTGAGACACGATGTTCTGTTTTTGTCTCTGGCAACAGCTTCTGTCGTGACGTAAATATCTACTTTGGTTTCGCTTGCTGTGATGAAGGTATCCCGCATTTCTGTTCTATCATGTGGGATGCCGATGTCCCAGGTGGATGGGGCGGACACTGTGGTCATTCCCCACTGAGCGGTGCGTGGCTCATGTTCGTGCCATCGCTCTCTCTTTTCACATTCTGTTTTTACTGTGTTGCCACCTCGTTTTGTTAATTCAATTACTACTGTTACTGACAGCATCGCTAATCGATATATGCCCCGCCGTATTATCTTTGCTGGACTGCTATTACTTCCCGGTTGTCGTGTGTTCGGGTTAGTTGGGATCTGCCAATGAGTTGAGGGGCGCTAGCAGTGCATTTCGGACCTGGCGGTGTTTGACCTAGGACACGGCAGAAGTTCAGTCGGGGCGCGGCTGCAGTGAGGTCCTGACAGCCATGACTCGCCCGACGGTTGCCGATACATACCACTTGAGTACGGACTACCTTGGTTGGTCGTCGGTCGGTTGTCGTGTCGGACGACATGTATGTTGGCCGGCGATCGCTTGTGGGTTGCCTGCGTGTGCCAACTCGTGATTCGTCCTTGTTATTGCACAGTTGCTATCGTTAGTATTGTCTAGTCCTTGTGCAAGAGTTCGTGAAACTGTGTGTAGATTGTGATGTAGACTGCTCAGTTATTTTAGTGCTGTTTCCGTGCTGATGTGCGGCAGTCGGTCGGTTGGTGTGGATCAGCCAGGAAATCTCCGCGCAGCGCAGTGGGCTGGGCCCGCTGGCGGTCTCTACGCAGTGTCGGAGTGTGTGGGAGGTATTCCCGTGAGCAACAGCGAGTGTTCGAGTTGGCGAAAGTTTGGCCACCATCCGGTGGAGTATAACTGTATTTTGGTTATTTGAAGTTCAAGTGCACCAGTGGAATTTTCTGCCTTGTGGCCGTTAGCGTTCCGGTTACCTGCCCTGGCCGCTGACGTAAAATTCAGGCTGCGTCCTTTCCTAACCGTGTTGTTGCTGTCCAACATGTGTGTGTAGTTTTGACAGCTTATGCATACTTGTTTGTGGGTGACTACGCATTTTACGTTTTGGCTTTGGAGTTCCTTGTGCATTGGTCGGGTGGAAAGCAAGTCGTCTTGCTGGTGGATCCGTTGACTGTCTCTTGGTTGGCTTGCCGGGGGATCGGACATAGATAGGCCGATTACCTGTCTCCCCTAAGCGAACATTAATATTTCAAGTGCAGACCGACCCCCGGAAACTTCTGAGCGCCGTTGACTGTACTGCCTTTTCTTATTGCTGTTGGATTGTGTATTTTAATAGCTTATAGCCGATAGTTTGAATTTGTATCCTTTTAGCTGGGTTTTAAATAATGGGCCTTCAGCCGCTTTAAAATTGAAAGTTCCTTACTTGTCAAGTCTTGCATTGTTTGGGCCTTCAGCCTGTGTAAAATATTGTTCAAAGATAAAGCTTTGGGCCTTCCGTCTATTTAGTAATCGGCTTTCAGCCGCTTTTAAATTAAATTTCTGGTCTTTCAAGTATCAGACTGTGTGGGGCCTTCAGCCTAAGTGAAGATAAGGCGTCTGCCTTGTGCTTTTTTTTTTTTAATTAATTTTACTTGCAGTCTTAAATAATGGCTCTTCAGGCGTCTAAATTAAACTTGTTTGCTTTTAAAGTGTGAGATTTGTGAGGCCTTCTGCCTTCTAAATATTCTGTTTTGAGTCTGAATTTTAAGTTAATGGCATGCAGCCGTTTTTAAATTTAAGTGGTTGTGCCCTTAAGGCATAAGATAGTGTGGCCTATTCAGCCGATAACTAAGTCCAAAAATTTTTGCTGTATTGTTTGGACAGCTAAATAAAGTTATATGTGTTTAAGTGTAACTGACTGCCCTCTTTTGGCCCATTTAGACAGTTACAACCACCTGTTCTGTCCTGTGGAGTTAAGCAGGGCATTTCACCCAACAATACACCCACAGGCGCGAGGTGAAGTCTCACCTCGAGCTGGGTTGCAGATCAATCAGTGACTGTAGCTGCGAGGCAGAAGCAGGTGCTGCATCCACCTCCATCAGCACAGTGGCAGGAGCAGGGAGATCCGATGGGAGTGGTGCAGGCGGCAGCGATAGCAGTGGCATCGGACTGGAAGGCAGACAGTGATCCATCCTGAAATCCAATGGAAGAGGAGATGGCATAGTAGCCAGCACTGAAGCATACCGATGGTGGAGCTAGTTGTTGTGCTTCTAGCACACTGTACCATATGTGAGGGTGAGAGTCGCCATGGAGCGGCCAAAAAGCTTAGAGGCCATGGCTGGGACCCACCAGGGCTGGTTCTTGGGGAACACCATCGCCCAAAACGAGAGTGGTTAGGACATTTCTGAGCTGGGTGGGTGGAGGGTGGGAATAGGATGAACAGGCGCGATCGATTGGTGTGGCCATGAAGTCTTTCTGTTATGAACAACCCATCCTGGGCTGTGGACCAGTATGTGCAAAGGCCAGTTGTAAGGGTGTCGTCCATGGTGTGTTGCTGATCCATTTTGGTCATGTGTATCTGCAGTGTGTAGACAAATCTTTCTCTCAGGTCATTAGATGCAGGATGAAATGAAGCTGTATGGACCAACTGGTTGTCAGGGGTAGCATAAAAGGAAGTGTATTCAGCAGATGTGAACTGAAGGCCATTGTCAGTTACAATTGATTCGGTAAGTCCCTCAATGCCAACGACGTGGGAGATGCAAGAATGGTACTTGTGGAGAAGGTGGAGGACATGCAAGAGACATATGCAAATCCACTGCCAGCGTCCACGAGGATGAGGCAGGAGGAACCAAGGAATGGGCCGCAAAATCCAGGTGTAAGGAGGGCCTAGGGGAAGTAGTCAGAGGCTAAGGAAACAGGAAGTGAGGGGGCACCAATTGTTTACATTCACACATGATACATATTGTCACCATGTCAGTGAGGGTGGCATCCATCCCTCTCCCATAAACGTTTTGGTGGGTGAGACATTTTGTGAGGACAATACCCTAATGTCCATGTGCAGGAGCTCCAACACTGGCCAGTATAGGGAAGGCGGCAGCAAGACTTCCCAGTGATAATTATCCCTGAAGATCAGGAGCATATCATCTCTTACCAACAAGTCACTGTACTAGTGCCAATAAGCTTGTACCCCTTGCTGCATAAGCTGATGACAATTGTGTGACCACCTGTGCTGAACATGGTGCATGATAGCCCAACTTGCTGGTTGATCCACTATGTGATGTGTGACGAACTTGGCATCCACTGACAATGTAGATACCGTCATGGCGACCGCATAATCTAAGTGGAAACAGGTAACTGGGTCGGTATACAAGTCAGGGTTGGGCCCCACCAGGAGACAAGAGAGAAAATCTATGTTGGCATGCACAGCCATGCCTGGTACTGAATGTCATATAAATACTCTGCAAGGAACAATGCCCTGTGTGGGAGGCAGCAAACAGTCCTCAGATGGCTGACTGAAGTGGCACTGAATAGGGAAAATGGTTGAAATGGCTCTGAGCACAATGGGACTTAACTTCTGAGGTCATCAGTCCCATAGAACTTAGAACTACTTAAACCTAACTAACCTAAGGACATCACACACATCCATGCCCGAGGCAGGATTCGAACCTGCAACTGTAGCGGTGGCGCGGTTCCAGATGGAACGCCTAGAACCGGTCGGGCACTACGGTCGGCACTGAATAGGGAGACCAAGGTCTTAAGATCAATGTACAATGTGAACTGGCTTCCTTAGATGAAGTTGTGTAGCTTCTTAAATCTGAAAATGATGGCTATGGCCCTCATCTAGATCTAGCTATAGTTGTTCTATGGGGGTGAGAGAGTTTTGATGCCAAAGGCAATCAGGCGTTCGACGCCATCGACACTGTGAGACAATACAACCCTAACCATAGTCTGACACATCTGTAGCCAAGATGAGAGGTTTGGAGGCGTCATATGAGATAAGGCATGCTGGCTTGAGGAGGGCTGATTTCAGACGCTGGAATGTCTCATCACAAGCCAGAGACCATTCCCACATTTTGCAGTGGAGGTGGTGAAATGGTTCTGCCAGAACTGCAGTGTGGGGAATAAAATGGCTATAGTAATTCAGCTGTCCAAGGACGATGTTGAGCTTTGAAGTGTCCTTTGTAGGAGGTAGCTGGTGTATAGCATTGATGTATTGCGGAATTGAACACAAATGCCTGCGGTGCTCAAGACATAACTGAGGTAGGTTACCTGAGGCACAAAAAAACCGACATCTGTCCTTGTTGCAAGGTAAGCGAGCATCCAGCAGAATGCTGAAAAGTGTACATGGGTACTATGTGGGGCCCTGGGTGGTAGCACCAGCAACTAAGATGTCATCAAGGCAGTTCACTATCCCAGGAATGTCTCTGGTCAGCGTCTGGAAATGGAGTTTAAAAATGGCAAGAGCACTTGTGACCCCAAATGGAAACCGGTTGTAATGAAAAAATCCAAAACGCATTTTGATGACCAGGACAGACTTCGATGTCTCGTCAAATTGTAGCTAGAGGTAGGTGACACGAAGATCAATCTTGGCAAATATTTTTCCACCCACCATTTCTGACAGAATGTCTACACCTTTGGTATGGCTGTTGTTAATAACGGATTGCATATTGACAGTGGCTCTAAAATCGCCACTAACTTGAAGAGACCTATTCAGCTTTTTGACGACGACGATGGTTGATTTCCAGCGACTATGATTTAGTGGTGTCAGAACTTCTTCATCTTCAAGTAGACAAAGCACCAGCTGCTGATTATCACGGATTGCGAACGTTACTGTATGGGCTTGGATGAGTCTTGGAACCACCAAGGGCAGGAGTTCAGTATGGGCTTTGAACCCAGAGACTCCTGGAGATATGTCGGGAACGATGTCCGAGAATGATTCCAGAAGCTCTTGCAGCTGAGTGTCCGAAGACAAGGTCTTGATACCAGGTGCAGAATCATGTAGCTTGAGGCCCAGGGAGTGCAAGAGTTCCATCTCTAATACATTGGTGGCCTTGGAGGCGGTAAGAACCAAAATCTGTGCCATGATATCACGCGTGAGGTACTGGATCGGTGCCGAGAACAATTCCTGTAGCTGGATGATGTCGTTGTTGTAGCTCTTCAGAGAGTTCGTGAATAGACGAAGCGGCAGCGATCCCAACTGGTGGCGCGAATCCCCGTCAACGATGGTGGCTGAGGTCCCAATATCCACTTCAAATATGAGAGGCGTGCCATTTACCTGCGCTGTCGGATTGACAGCCACCATCGTGTACGGAAAAACGCACTGTACGAATGAAGCTGACGAATTTGGTCTGACTCATCCCCTGCGGATTCTGGAGGGTCTAATGTAGTGTGGTCCACAGGAAACAACGTTGACGACAGGTAGACTTCAGCCCCATGACCCTGCACCCCAAACACTGATTATGTCTCCTTCCAAGTACGACAACCTCGTCGTTGATACGTAACAAAATATTGACTACATGAGGACAAACTTTGCTTTTGCCGCCGAAGACAGGGACCAAAGTCTTGGACCCAGGGGTGACCGCAACGCTGTTGGTGGACGCTGTTGGTCGACGTGCGGCTGGCGCCCAAGACCTGTGCCAGCCATTGGAGTGCAGCAGATGACCAATACCTTTTCGCAGGGAGTTGTATGGCGCATGGACAAGAATTATCTTCCATATGAGTGCCGAACCATGTGACAGCTTGCAAAAAGGGTTCTCTTAGAAGAAATGACAGTCTCGGAAAATACCTTGAAGAGTAGCAATTCATTCTATATAAGACTGTGTTGGAAGTTTTTGCCAACAGAAGAACTTTTGCCATGACACTGCCATATGCACCTCTGAGTCAAAATAATATAACAGGCAACATGCTAGTGTCTCGTAGGAGAGAGTAACAGGCTCCTCGTTTGGATGTAATTGCTTGAATACATTATAAATTTCAAGGCCCGCGTTGGCAAGAAAAACGGCGCTACGATGTAAGTTATTGGTGACATTATTTGCAATGAAATGTTGTTCCAAACGGGCCACGTAATTTCCCATGGTTCAACGGTTTTTTCGTACTTGGGAAACGCTGGAGATTCGGCACGGTACCCCCTTAGAGAGGAATCTGAGTTCGACGTATGCGTCGGAACTTGCGAGGGAGTGGAGGACATTGTCTCGATAATGAGCCCATTTGTTTGTTGCAAACGTTTTAATAGTGCAATGACTAGCGCCGAAGGTTCGTCTAAACCTGAAATACCGTCCAACACAGAAAAAAACAAATGAGAAAGTGTATGAATGTCAAGGAAACCTACTCGTCGCCATTTCTGTATCTGCAGTAGCAGAGACAAAACAAGAATGATACTCCTCAATCGGTTTTTATTTGGAAACACCAACATACAAGAACACTGTTGACGTCGACAAAGTAGTAGAAACAATACACAATCCAAGCAAGAAACAAAGTATGGATCCTACTCCAGATCTTATAAGAGACGAATAACAAAATAATCCGTTTTCCTCACAAGTCTCTTGTTCGAGAAAGTCCAGCAAAGAAAAGATGGAAACAAAACTACTAGAGAGTGGTCGGCACAGTATTACCACAAAGCTGTACAGGGAGGCCAGACCACTATTGCAATGAAATCCTGTTCGAAACGGGCCACGTAGTTTCCCATGGTTCAAAAGTTTTGTCGAACTTGGAAAACGCTGGGGATGCGACACGGTATCCTATCAGAGAGGAGTCATAGACCAAAGCTACCGCTCCTGACGATCTGGGACTACAAGCAAATGAGGTGCTTGCGTGTTGTGGCTGGGGTGGCAGGTCCCTACAAGTCCGGGCAGCATGTCGAACTGCCTTCTGGTCAGTAGTGCGCCGGCTTATAAGGCCGACTGGCGGATGGACCCACGGAGTATTTGAGTTCACGTGAGTGGCGTAGTAAAATAGTCCGCTTGTTGATGGCGACTTCTAGCTCTGCTGTTGATGTGTAGTGCTCGGGTAACGGACCCTGGCCGCCGTTTGCTGAGACAAGAGGTTGTGTTTTCGTCTCTGGAAGCGGCCTCGCCCGTACCGTAAATATCTGCTTTGGTTTTATTCGCTGTGATGAAGGCATGCCGCATCTCTGTTCTGACATGCAGGATGCCAGTGTCGCAGGTGGGTTTGACGGGTGCGGCAGTGAGCACTCCAGCAGACAGCAAAGGTCCACTATTTGAGTCATGGTCAGACTCTTATTTCTAATCTGCATGGTAGTTTCCGATCTATGCACACTCTGCTGCACAATGAAAAACTTGTTCTGGAAACATCCCCTGGGTATGCCTTACCCATATGCCCGGAATATCGTTTCTTCCAAGTATACAGTCCAGCAAGATTCGAAGGAAGTTTTTAAAGTGGGAGACGAGGGACTGGCGGAAAAAAAACCTGTGGGATCAGCTGTGGGGTCTGCTCGGGTAAAACAACAGGTGCACAATTACCAGCGAAAGACAAAGCCTTGAGTTCCAGTCTGGTGCTGGATTGCACTTTTCATCTGACAGATTGTTTCATATTGGCTCACATTCTGCTGAGAATGAAATTTGGGTTCTGACCTATGTCTCTTCAATATCCTTTCTTCCAAGAGTCCTACTCCGGTGCACATCGCAAGAGATCTTCTATGTAGTTTGGTAGGTGGCAGAAGGCATACTGTAAGAATTTTCGTATCAGTGCACACTTAGCTGCAAAGTGAAGATTTCGTTCTATGACTGGTCTACTGGCTGTAGCAAAGGTATGTGTCTGCACCATCGTTTCTTCGAGGAGAGCTAGGCCAGCAAGTTTTGCAGGAGAGCTTCTGTAAAGTTCGTAAGATAGCTGATGAGGCATTGGCGGAAGTAAAGCTGTGACGATGGGTCATTAAACATGCTTGGGTCGCTCAGGAGGAGAGCACTTGCCCACGAATGGCAAAGGTCCACTGTTTGTGTCCTGGTTCACCACACAGTTTTAATCCACCAAGAAGTATCATAAAAGCGCACACTCCAATGCACACTGAAAATTTCATTCTGGAAACATCCTTCAGGCTGTGACTAACCTGTAAGCCAAGTGACAGCAGTATCCTTTCTTCCAGGGGAGATAGCTCCGCAGGAGACCTTCTCCGAAGTTAGGAAGGTAAGAGTTTGATACTAGCGGAAGACAAACTGTGAACACGAGTCGTGAGTCACCCTTGGGTGCAATTGCTTACCAACTGAGCTACCCAAGGGTGGTCAATTGTCCAAAGAGTAATATCCAAAATCATTAAATAAGTTGAAGGATAGAATTTTGTTAACCTAAGTTGCATAAGTTGTCTTGGTGGTAATTACCAAGCCAACTCACAGAAATTGAGAGAGTATTTGCTTTGTAGAATCACCTAGAATGATCAGAAATAGTAATATTCAGAATTAAGTTTAAATTCAACTCAAGCCGTTTCACTTTGAAACAATGGAATGGCCTGGGGGAGTTGACGTGAGTCAGAGTCTCGTTCTGGCCAACAGTTCTAATCTGCGAGGTTTCAAACCGACGCTCGCTCCGCTGCACACTGAAAAGTCACAATTTAAGTAACTATAAATAGGCGACTCATTCTGGTGTGACCATTGCTCTTTTCAACATTCTTATACGCTAAAGTATTCTACACCAAAAAGAATTGTAAATGAAAGAGGCGATGGTGGCCTCAGTCTGATTTCACTACACTATGTTTCAGGTTACTACACTTTACAATGAACAACATGCGTCGTAATTTTACTCATTACTATATTCTGTCTTCTGCACTTGCACAAAAGAAAACTGGTATTCTCCTTTTACATGTATACAAAGTTCGACTTAACAATTGCAAGCAGTCTTGCCTTGGGTAGACGTGTCGGTGCTGGTGGTGAGATGCATGTGGCTAACGCAGCTCTTCACGCCTCATGCCCTCAATGGCGGCTGGAACTACGAGCTGTAGCACTCGTATAAGCTACTGCACGTCCGCCATAAAATCTGGGCGCAGGAACTCTTACAATCAGCCCCAGTGGCATAGAGACGGCTTCGACAACCATTCGTCGCGTTCCACTCCACAAACGGCGACGATATTCGCCTCTTCGCTGTTGCACAATCACTTTTGCGTGAGCACAGTTACGCACGTCCGGTCACGTCAACTCTCCCCAGGCCATTCCATTGTTCAGTCCCTGTGTCTCCAGCTACCTCTAGCTACGCTCGTATCACCAAGAGTGGGAGTGTTCCCCTACCACCTTTTCACCGAAATCATTTAGTATTTAAGAATATTTATATTTATTACCCTGGAGTTCATACCAGTCATAATAATTTACTACTAGCGCCTTATAACGTTAAATCATACAGTAATAACTTATAATTACCAAGAAAAGGAATACATTTGACTCCGAGAGCTTAGTGCATTGTCTGAGAGGCAGCGCTAATTCCCAGTTTCGCCAATAGATGGCATCAGGGTGTACTCCCTGGCAGTCTCACACCAGCGCGCCCGTTTCCGACGCGCGGGCTCCAAATTACTGTCAGCCCACCATCATTTCAGTTCCGTTACAAGCTCTTGTTAAATCTGAAAGGTAGCCCATGAGGTATTGGCGAAAGTAGGGCCTAAGCTGTGAGGACGGACTGTGTATCTTACTTAGTGAGCGCGTTCCTGCGAAAGGGAAATGTCCCTTGTTCGAGTCTCATCAGCAGACTGTTTCAATCTGCTAGGAAGTTTGATATTAAAACACAGCCCGCTGCACAGTCAAAATTTCACTCTGGGAACATCCTCCAGATTGTGGCTAAGCCACCCCTCTGCATCATCCTTTTATCTCAGGGTGCTAGTCCTGAAAGTTTCCCAGGGAGGTTTTAGAAGTATGGCAGGTACGAGACAAAGTACTAGTGGAAGTAAAGCTGTCAGGATGGATTGTGTTTCGTGCTTGGACAAACGTCAAAGTTCGCGAGTTCCATCCGCGGCCGCCACTATGTTTTAATATTCCAGGAAGCCTCGTATCAGCTCACACTCTGCTGCAGAGCGAAATTTCGTTCTGGAAACGTCCTGCAGGCTGCGGCTGAACCATGTCTTTATAATATACCTTCTTCCAGGAGTTCTAGTCCTGTGAAGTTTGAAGGTATGAAATGAGGTTTTGGCTTAAGTAAATCTGTGTAAACGTGTTGTGAGTCGTGCCCCTGTAGCTTAGTTTGCCTTCGAAAGGCAAATGTCCCGAGTTCGAGTATCAGTTCCTCACGCTGTTTTAATCTGACATGAAGTTACATAAGGGCGAACACTCTGCTGTAGAGGTTTCAGTTTATAAAATTCCCCAAGACTGAGGCTAAGCCAAGTATCTCCAATACTCTTTCGCCTAGGAATACTAATTCTGCAAATTTAACAAGACAGTCAGTGAAGCACTGATGGAAGTAAACCTCTGAAGAGGGGCCTTGAGTGGTACTGGAGTAGCTCAGTTGGTGGGTGCATGTCCTGCAAAGGTATATGTGCCGAGTTCGTCTCTCCGTCTGGACACAGTTCTAATCTTCGAGGAGATTTCGTATCAGCGCACACACCCCTGCACAATGAGAATTTCATTTCGGAAACATGCCACAGTCTGTGGCGAAACCATCTCTTTGCAGTATCCTTACTTCCGGGAGTGCTAGACCTACACGTTTAGCAGGAGGGCTTCTGTTAAATTTGAATGATATTAGATGGTTACTGGCTGGTGTAATACGCGGAGAACGGGTCACAAGTTGTTCTTTGTTACCTCAAGCTGTCAAAAATGCCAGCAAAGGGTAAAGGACCAGTGTTCAGGGTTGGTCGAGCACATGGTTTCAATCTGCCAATAAATTTCGTAATACTACACTGCCAAGAAGTTTGAGAACACTGCACAGTCCGCTATCTGGAATATGCTTTATTCCAGGATTACTAGCCCTGCAAGTTTCGCAAGGGGTAGATTTTAAAGCAGGAGATGAGGCACTGGTGAATGTAAAGCTATGAGGACTGTCGTGAGTTGTGCTCTGGTAACTCAAAAAGTGAGCAACTACTCATGAATGGCTAGGGTCCCGAGTTTTACTCCTCATGGATGTTTCACATCGGCGGACACTCCGCCGCAGACTAAAACTTTATTCTGAAAGCGTCCCCAGACTGTGGCTAAGCCACGTCTCTGAAATGTCCTTTCTTCCAGGAATTCTAGTTCTTAAACTTTCGCAGGCTAGGTTGGAAGCCAGGAGATGGGTGCTACCGGAAGTAAAGCTGTGTGGATGTATCGTGAGTCGTGCTTGGGCGATTCACTCGGTGAATACTTGCAGTCCGAAGACAAATGTCTCGAAGTCGAGTCTTGGTTTGTAAAACAGTTCTAATCTCCGAGGAGGTTTCATATCGGAGCGCAGTCCACAGCACAGTGAAAATTTCCTTGTGGAAACATCCCGCGCGCTGTGCAAACCCATGTTTTTGGGATATCCTTTCTTCGAGGATTATCTTTCCTACGAGTTTCGCATGCCAAGTTTTGTGAAATTTTTAAAGTAGGAGATAGAGTACAGTCAGAAATAGAGCAGAGAGGACTGTCATGATCTGCACTGTGCTAACTCGCAGGTGAGCACCCAACTGCTAAAATTAAAGGTTCCAGGTTCCAGTCCCGTTCCAGTAAAGAGTTTTAATCTGCAAGGAAGTTTCGTATCAACCCACTCACCACTGCACAGTGAAGATATCTTTCTGGAAACATCGCAAAAGCTGTGGTTAAGTAATCTTTTTGCAACATATGTTCAGAAGTGCTACACTTGCAAGTTTCGAAGGAGAAAAGTTTGAAAAGAAGGAGACGGCTTACGAGATGAAGTGAAACTTTGAGAACAGGTCATGAATCGTTCTTGTGTAGCTGTTTTCAAGAGCAATGGCCACGAGAGGCAAATGTTAGACTCTCAGTCAGGTGCACAGTTTTCATTTACAAGGAAATTCCTTATCAGCGCACACTCTACTGCGGAGTAAATATGGCGTTGTAGAAATGTCCCCCACAGTATGGCTAAGTCATGTTTCTGGAACATTCATTCTTCCAGGAGTAATAGTAGAACAAATTTTGTGAGAGACTTTCTGTGAAGTTTGGTAGGTAGCAGGTTAGGTATTTGCTGAAGCAAAGCTGTGAACGTATCTTGTGTCATGTGCCTTTGAGTCTCACTCAGGCACACATTTTTAATCTGACAGAAATTCTCATATGAATGCGTACTCAGCTGGAGAGTGGTATTTCATTCTGACGTATGACACAGTGTTGTGGAGACTACAGCCTATGAAACGAATGTACGGATATTTTCCTCACACTCTTTGTATCTTGCACCATTTATGTCAGTAAAATTTTAACAGGTGTTTCACATATGCACAACAGGATAATGCACGAGCGGATGTTGCAGGTCCTGTACGTACCTTTCTGGATACAGAAAACTTTCGACTGTTGCCCTGGCTAGTACATTCTCCATATCTCTCACCAATTGAAAACGTCTGGTCAATGGTGGCCGAGCAACTGTCTCGTCACAATACGCTAGCCACTACTCTTGATGAACTGTGGTATCGTGTTGAAGTTGCATGGGCAGCTGTACCTATACACGCCATCCAGTCTCTGTTTGACTCAATGCCCAGGCGTATCAAGGCCGTTATTACGGCCAGAGGTGGTTGTTCTGCGTACTGATTTCTCAGGATCTATGCACCCAAATTGCGTGAAAATGCAATCACATGTCAGTTGTAGTATAATATATTTGTCCAATGAATAACCGTTTATCATCTGCATTTCTTCTTGGTGTAGCAATTTTAATGGCCAGTAATGTATTTATGATTTATCAGATATTAATGGTAAAGTTCAGTTTCATGGGAAATCATATCTTTGGTGTGACAGGAACGCAAAGGAATGTGGTACGGACTGACCGGTATTATACCGAAATGATACACACTACTTCTTCATTGATTCCCCAGTGCCATCTATCATTAAATTAAGAAGTGAATTGTGTCAATAAAGCAGCATATGTACGAGATTTTCTCCGTGTTTTCTAAATCCCAAAAAATTAGCTAGTACATAGACAATTATATCTGTGAATATTCAAACGTTATTGAGAGAAGCTGATCAACTTGTTACAAACAGATAGCAGGTTTTAACGAAGGCATTTTGACCATGAAGGTAACTAAATAAAATTATTTGGGAAACGAAAATTAGAAAAAATAGACTGGAATCCGACAGCTATGTTATTTCCGAGTAATAAATAAAATCACTGTCTTTGGATCCGTCGTGGTTGAAAGTGTATGACATATCTCTTGAAATAGAAAACGAGATCTGTTGTGACTTGGCAAGACAGCCAAGCCACTAGAAGGTAGCCGAAAGGCACGCGTTTAAGCTCACGCAGGATGGCGCGAGGTCTGGAAAATGACAAGGTCTTTATAGTAGCAAAAATAGTACGTAGCTTCTGGAATACTTAACTTTAATCCATAATTGGTGAACATCGGTCTGACGGTACATGCATCACAAGATAAATAGCAGTTGATAATGGCGCCTTGCTAGGTCGTAGCAAATGACGTAGCTGAAGGCTATGCTAACTATCGTCTCGGCAAATGAGAGCGTAATTTGTCAGTGAACCATCGCTAGCAAAGTCGGCTGTACAACTGGGGCGAGTGCTAGGAAGTCTCTCTAGACCTGCCATGTGGCAGCGCTCGGTCTGCAATCACTGACAGTGGCGACACACGGGTCCGACGTGTACTAACGGACCGCGGCCGATTTAAAGGCTCCCACCTAGCAAGTGTGGTGTCTGGCGGTGACACCACACTGTTGGTATTGAAATGTGTGTTGAATCTGCGTCCCCCACTTTACCTGTAGACATGACGGTTCCCGTGAGTTCAGCTGTTCCCGCAGAGACGTTGCCTGCTGGCCAGTCTTTACAGTGTTCCAGTGCAATACCACCCTTCCTCCACGCTGAGATGGTGGAGCGACAGGATTCTGCGGGTTCTCTTCCTGATGATCAGGAGATGCCATCCGACACCGGCACTGCATTATCTGTCTCTTCTGTACCTGATGTTGCTGTTGGTCGTTCTGAGTTGTGCTTCGCGATTTACGATGAGTGCAGTGGTAATGTCTCCTCTATCAAATAGGAGCTTGATGCGTCCGCAGCCCCTCCACATCAGGAGTGTATGTTTTCATGGAGTGGTGTGAAACAGCCTTTTCAACCTGCAATTGCAGCGACGCGTCGTAAAAAGAACAACGTGGATTCCTCGGCATCCGGTGGGGAAAATTAAAATTATACCTTCTTTCCCCACCTCCGGACGTTGAGCAGACACAGATGTGGTGAGTGATTTTTCCTTAGTGTTCTTTTATTGACCTTACATGTGTTAACGGATGCAGGCATATACATTTCTAACTCTCAATTTTAATGGGATACGTTCCCAATTACGGCTTGCTGCGTTACGCCAGTTTATTTACGATTCCCAAGCTGATATCGTGTGTTTACAAGAGGTATTAGTTGATATGTTGTTTCTGCCTGGATACTCTGTTTTCCAATGTCGCGTCCGAAAATTCTACCGGTATGGCTTTGCTTTATCGAGATGGAATCCCGCTGACGGTTTTTACGCTAGATGATGGTCGCTGTATAGGCTGTAGTTTTTATGACCTTTATTTACTAAGACAGAAACCGCGCAAGGTATTGTTGGGGGACGATTTTAACTGCGTCTTAGGTCGTGTAGATTAGACCCCCAATTATACATTTTGTCGTGAATTTAATGTTACGGTGACGTCCTTGAATCTCCAGGATGCTTGGGTTTGCAGATATCCTACATCGAAGTGGTTTACGCTTTTTACAGCTACTTCAAGTAGCTGATTGGACCACTTTTGTTCATCTGCCCCCATCTGTAATCAGCTTCTATCTATAGATGTAATTCCTGCCAGTTTCACTGATCAGTGTGCTGTTTCGATGACTTACAACCACGTCCCACAGCGGGTCCACCTTTCGCGCCCTTTATGGAAGCTAAACACTCTACATCTCACGGATCCCTCTCTGGAAGGTATCATCGCAGACGTATGGGTGCGGATAACCCAGTCCCAGGTGCGTTATTCCTTACTTCCAAAATGGCGGGTTACATTTGATAAAACCCCGGTTTCGAAATACACTCAAGCATTTTAGCGCTGAAAAAGCGGCTGAAATAAGGCGCACTAGGGAAATTTATTACGCTGTCCTTCGCGATCTTTACAATAATGCTCGTGATACCCCCTTGAGGGTCGTCGACGACCACCGTGTGAAGGCGAAACATCTATAACTCAAACGTAGGCAAATGGATTGTGTCCGATTGCGTTCCCAGCCTCGTTCAATCGTACAGGCTTCACAAGCTATCTCAAAGAACGTGTCTTTCTACCATCCGTTCATGGATGGGCGTGAGTGGTCCTCCCAATCTGATATCAAGCGTGAACTTTACCAGTATTATTCCGAACTTTATATTGAAGTGGATTCAGACGGTCCATCGTCTGTTGATTTCACCTCCCTCCTTGATAGTTGTGGTGTGCGTACTATAAGACCTTTGGTACACACACCATCAGATTATTTGACTTGTCGCTCTAACGAAGTCGGCGAGTGTCAGCAATATGTCTCGTGGTCTTATCGTTGCGCGTTTATATTCTGCCGTTAGGTCAGACGATAGAAATGCCACTTGCACGCTTAGAGTAGCAGATTGACGGTGACCAACTTTAAACAGAATTTGATTAATTTTCACACGCATTTATTAAAATAATAAAAAGCACAGACATTATGTAACTTGATTCTGGATGCAGTTTAAAATTGACAGTATGAAGTTCATTTGGTCTTGGTACGTTAATCTTATCCTCACATACCTCTGATACTTGACAAAGTGTCTATTCATTTATCTTCATGGCTATGTACAGGAATATGGTAATCTTATTAGGTGCAGACTGAAACTTGACTATAGACTGGTACAGACTAAGGTACAGACTAATGCAGACTGGTACAGACTAATGCACACAAATGCAGACTTGTACAGACTGGTGCAGACAAATGCAGACTGACTGATCGGAGGTCTGTACACTCGTTATAATAACTCGCACGATCAGGTATCACTGTGCGAGTGTGATCCATGAGGAGAAAATGTTCTACGTTAGCAGCAATCTCATTGGCTGCATTACATATTAATACATGGATCGGCGGAAGCAGAATTTGGTCCATCTCTGAGGCAGCACCATCTCGTAGTGCGGAGACTGACGAGCGCTGCGCCTGCGCTGTTGTGCTTAGCGGGGCGCGCTCTAGTGGGAAAGTTGACTACGCGGAACTATGTACACAACAATAGTGTTTTCACGCCAGCTCTCCAGAAAGAGTTTTTCTCTGTAGTCCATCATGATGATATACTTTATATTGCGGCTCGTTCCCCCTCCCACAAATCGCCTGGCCCCGATGGTCTTCTCAAAGAATTTTATATTTGATTTTGGCCCCTGATAGGAGTTACGATAACTTCCATGGTAAATGAAGTTTTCCACAGAGGTCTTCTCCCGCCCAACTTTAAGATTGCTAAAATTGTCCTGATCCCCAAAAAGCTGGGACGTTTGCGTGTGGATTAGATCCACCCGATTACCCTCTTCAACTATGATTATAAAATAGTGGCAGCAGCGGTAAATAGCCGACTATCGGTATTGTTGGACACCATTATCGTGAGCCATGAAAGTTGCCTTCCGAGTCGTACTCTCCTGACTCCCGTTGCTGAATGTCGTTATATAATTTCGATTGCTTCCACCACTCCTGTGCCAAGCGCTTTGCTTTTCATTGATTTTCACCAAGTGTTCGACAGCGTTAATCATGGATTCTTTATGCGAGTATTGACGACTGTTGGTTTTAACAATGCTGCACGACGGCTGTTTAGCTCTCTAATCACTGGTATTCGGGCATCCATTGACGTAAATGGCAGTCTTGCTTCCCCTATCGCGGTGTGTCATCCATCAAGGGAGTCCATTATCTATGTCGCTCTGTGTGCTGTTTCTGGAGCCATTATTGCGAACTATAGCTGCTCGTTTGGGTGACTGGTCGCTGCTGGGAGAAAGGTTTACCATTCGTGCATTTGCTGACGACGTTATGGTTCTTCTCTGTACCCATGATGATATACCACTGCTGAAGTAAGTTTTGGATTTCTTTTGTCGTCTTACGGGGAGCGCGGGTCAATGACCAGAAATGTCACTTACTCAGTTTCTGAGGATTTGACGCTGTTGAAATTCCATGGGCTTTGAAGGTCACCCGATATCGATCTTTGGGTGTTAGAATTGACAGTTGTCCATTAAAGATGGCTACGATAAACCGGAAGTCTGTCACTGATAAGATTCAGGGAGCGATCATTGAATGCGTGCGTTGCTCCCTCTCACTTGTTCCTAAGGTCCGGGACATGGAAACGTATGCGTTAAGTAAGGCTCATTTTATTGCACGAATCTTTCCACTTCCTGCGAAGTTTAACTGACAGGTTTATCTGGAGCAACTCTATATTTCGCGTGCTGTATGGTGTCATGCCATACTCATCCGTCGCACCGTTTTAACATGTCAACGCGCCCCCCAGTCACTTACAGGTCGCCTTTATGACTGTATCCGACTGGCGAGTTTAGCACCTCCAGTAGATACTGCTAGGATTACTTACAAACTACGGCACTTTAAGGAATTTTTTTGAAGTCAGTTATTTAGGAGTAAATAGCCTTTCCCAAGCGAACCTCTACCTAAAAATGGTGTTAAGCCGCTGGCCAATACCTTGTAGTATTTCCTCTGTGGAAGCCCTGTCGCCCCTAACGAACTGGAAGAATTTTTGGTCTAACATTAACCTCCCGATTTTCCCGATGGCAGTGGTGTCCTCGTGGTACCAAGTTGTTCATAATATTATACCTACCAACGTGCGACATTTTCGTATTCGTCTCAATGTGACGGATCGTTGCCACTGTTGCAATGAAACTGATACATTATATCATCGGCTGACCTCCTGCTGTCATGACCATTGGAGATGGCCCCTGCACGTTCGGGGGTACGAATAGGCCTGCACTATTCCTGCCTGTCGTAAGAGGCGACTAAAAGGAGTCCCAAACGTTTCAGCCTATATGTGATGGTCTTCTCTCGGGTTTGACCTACATCTTTTTAAATTCTTCCGAAGAGCGAGCCAACTGCGGAAGGGCACCTTACATGGTGCATTTTGTTCATTGTGCATTGAGACTTCTAGCCAGCTTTATCGTTGTCGCATTGCTGTCCCCGTCGTTCTCCATCTCTTGGGCGAGGATACTTTCCTGGGTGCAATTTCCACTATGCACTGTGCAGTCTTGCTTCTTGCGGAGACGACCACCATGGACTTCATTGCACCTAATATCCAACATGGTAGCCAGTCCATTGAGGTGGGGCCGCCATGTATCCTGTTGGTTGCTGAGGCTGGATGGCGCCTGTGGGGAGGGCCCTTGGTTGAAGTGGGTGGCATCAGGGGGGGATGACCTGCAATGAAGCATGGTACATCATCTCTCACTGGTGGCCAGCCGTCAGCAGTCTCTAAGCGTTTTCGGACTCAATGTAATGCTCAGAAATTCGATCTGCAAACGATCCCCTCGCTCGCCAAACCGTGGGAGGAGCGTAAGTCTCAGTATGGCAGTGACAGTTATTTGCACCGGTTCCTAGTTTGTACGAGAGCTGATGGGGAGTCTTTCATGTCCACAAAGCCTCAGTTCTTTCTAGAGCATTTAGAGGACAGGTTTGGGGAGGTGGGCGTCTCGTAAGTTGTTATGTTAGACAAAGTAGGTCAATACATGGGAAAGTGTTGGGGCGATGTGGGCCGCAGTGACCGACGAGACAGGGGAGCCAGATATAAGAACCTCCAAGAAGCTGCGCATAAGGAACGTGGAAGGCCCACACCAACGTCTTATCACAGTAGTTAAATATAAAGTGGATGCCCTGCCTCTAACATGGATGAGGCCGAGTCCTGATGCTGAATTGTGGTTGCTTAGCGTATCATAGCGGACTTTAAAAATGGTTCCTGCTGATACAATGTACCCAAAGGCCGCCTGGAACTATATTCCTACGGCATTGGTAGAGAAAAGATCTGGGCAACGTTTACTAGCTTCGGCACAACATAGCTGATGATGTAGGCCACTCACTAGAGCAGATTCAGGCTGAGGTGGAAATGGTGCTGAAATTGGTCTCCTATCATCTGAAGCAAGCAGCAATAGGCATACGCCATGTAACCGCTCTTTAGAGAGTGGTTATTCAGAAACGAGTATTGGATTAAATTCTGTAATACGAAATGACCCAAGAGCCAAAAACGGTAGTTGTATTTCGAAGTAATAGTTAGTTAAAATTTTAAAAAGAGTAGATATTTGAAATATAGTAACGAAATGTGGTACAAAGGGAATCCAAGAAAAACATAAGAGAGCTGCGTTTAGTTTTGAATATAATATATAAACCAATGCGCAGCATTGTTAGCTCTCTTGAGTCTTTGTTTCCAATGGTGCATGTTCGCAGTCTTCCGTATTAGTCGGAAGTTAGGGATTATAAGCCTAATTAAATATCATTCTGATAACTGGATTAGATATTGGATTGGTGGATATCTGATTCTTTTGAGATGTTGGGACAGAAAATAGTTGGACCTTATCATACTAAAATCTTTGCCGATGGTTGTCAAGGCGATTCTGCTAATAAACGAGACGTGAGATATAGTGTCCGTGTAAAGACTAAATTTGTACTGAAAAGACATAGAAAGAAATCGAACTTATAATTAATATCGTGTCGTCAGAATTAAGAAGCTTAGACATTGTAAAGCCAGAGACATACAATACTGGCCATCAAAATTGCTACACCATGAAGATGACGTGCTACAGACGCGAAATTTAACCGACAGGAAGAAGATGCTGTGATATGCAAATGATTAGCTTTACAGAGCATTCACACCAGGTTGGCGTCGATGGCGACACCTACAACGTGCCGAAATGAGGAAAGTTTCCAACCGATTTCTCATACACAAACAGCAGTTGACCGGCGTTGCCTGGTGAAACGTTGTTGTGATGCCTCGTGTAAGGAGCAGAAATGCGTAATCGCGACATTGCTGCTCGCGTTGGTCGAGATCCAATGACTGTTAGCAGAATATGGAATCGGTGAGTTCAGGAGGGTAATACGGAACGCCATGCTGGATCCCAACGCCTCGTATCACTAGCAGTCGAGATTACAGGCATCTTATCCGCATGGCTGTAACGGATCGTGCAGCCATGTCTCGATCCCTGAGTCAACAGATGGGGACGTTTGCAAGACAACAACCATCTGCACGAACAGTTCGACGACGTTTACAGCAGCATGAACTATCAGCTCGGAGACCATGACTGCGGTTACCCTTGACGCTGCATTACAGACAGGAGCGCCTGCAATGGTGTACTCAACGACGAGCCTGGGTACACGAATGGCAAAACGACATTTTTTCGGATGAATCCAGTTTCAGTTTGCACCATCATGATGGTCACATCCGTGTTTGGCGACATCGCGGTGAACGCACATGGGAAGCGTGTATTCGTCATCGCCATACTGGCGTATCACCCGGTGTGAGGGTACGGGGTGCCATTGGCTACACGTCTCGGTCACCTCTTGTTCGCATTGACGGCACTTTGAACAGTGGACGTTACATTTCAGATGTGTTACGACCCGTGACTCTACCCTTCATTCGATTCCTGCGAAACCACACATTTCAGCAGGATAATGCACGACCGGATGTTGCAGGTCCTGTACGTACCTCTCTGGATACAGAGAACTTTCGACTGTTGCCCTGGCTAGTACATTCTCCATATCTCTCACCAATTGAAAACGTCTGGTCAATGGTGGCCGAGCAACTGTCTCGTCACAATACGCTAGCCACTACTCTTGATGAACTGTGGTATCGTGTTGAAGTTGCATGGGCAGCTGTACCTATACACGCAATCCAGTCTCTGTTTGACTCAATGCCCAGGCGTATCAAGGCCGTTATTACGGCCAGAGGTGGTTGTTCTGCGTACTGATTTCTCAGGATCTATGCACCCAAATTGCGTGAAAATGTAATCACATGTCAGTTGTAGTATAATATATTTGTCCAATGAATAACCGTTTATCATCTGCATTTCTTCTTGGTGTAGCAATTTTAATGGCCAGTAATGTATTTATGATTTATCAGATATTAATGGTAAAGTTCAGTTTCATGGGAAATCATATCTTTGGTGTGACAGGAACGCAAAGGAATGTGGTACGGACTGACCGGTATTATACCGAAATGATACACACTACTTCTTCATTGATTCCCCAGTGCCATCTATCATTAAATTAAGAAGTGAATTGTGTCAATAAAGCAGCATATGTACGAGATTTTCTCCGTGTTTTCTAAATCCCAAAAAATTAGCTAGTACATAGACAATTATATCTGTGAATATTCAAACGTTATTGAGAGAAGCTGATCAACTTGTTACAAACAGATAACAGGCTTTAACGAAAGCATTTTGACCATGAAGGTAACTAAATAAAATTATTTGGGAAACGAAAATTAGAAAAAATAGACTGGAATCCGACAGCTATGTTATTTCCGAGTAATAAATAAAATCACTGTCTTTGGATCCGTCGTGGTTGAAAGTGTATGACATATCTCTTGAAATAGAAAACGAGATCTGTTGTGACTTGGCAAGACAGCCAAGCCACTAGAAGGTAGCCGAAAGACACGCGTTTAAGCTCACGCAGGATGGCGTGAGGTCTGGAAAATGACAAGGTCTTTATAGTAGCAAAAATAGTAAGTAGCTTCTGGAATACTTAACTTTAATCCATAATTGGTGAACATCGGTCTGACGGTACATGCATCACAAGATAAATAGCAGTTGATAATGGCGCCTTGCTAGGTCGTAGCAAATGACGTAGCTGAAGGCTATGCTAACTATCGTCTCGGCAAATGAGAGCGTAATTTGTCAGTGAACCATCGCTGGCAAAGTCGGCTGTACAACTGGGGCGAGTGCTAGGAAGTCTCTCTAGACCTGCCATGTGGCGGCGCTCGGTCTGCAATCACTGACAGTTGCGACACACGGGTCCGACGTGTACTAACGGACCGCGGCCGATTTAAAGGCTACCACCTAGCAAGTGTGGTGTCTGGCGGTGACACCACAAGATCATTTTTCATCTGCTAGTTCTCGCAATTAGATTCACAACGTGATGTTTTATGCCCGACCCACACGGCAGGAAATGGTTCTTAACTAGCCGGGACAATATACACACAAACTTTTGAGATCAGCTCCGCTGCCGGGGGGAAAACGGCGAAGCGATATCCGTGCAGTCGCGACGACGGTGGGTGTACGGGCATAGCCACCATACAATGGGTATGTCCGGTGACTGTGATATCCAGGTAACAGAGTTTGTCCACTGTGGGCAATGGCAGTGCCTCTTCCATTTTGGAGGACATGTTCATGAGCGCTGATCTGTTCAGGCTAAGAATGGTTCCCAGGGTTCTTCCATACTGTCAGAGTCACGCAATGGCATTATGTACTTCCATAGGTGTATGCACCAGGAGCAGGAGGTAGCCTGCATATCCTTGGCAACAGAAGGTATGGCTGCATCCACACTGAAGATCATTGGCCGGTAAGCATTATCCATATGAAGATGGTATCTGTTCCTTGGGACATGTCCGGAAGAACAGATAGCATCTTCATATAGATAAAACTTACCGGACAATGATCTTCTTCAGTGCGGATGCACTCATATTGCTCACACTGTTACGGGAATCGGTAGATTGGCTGCTGCGAGTACTGAGTACAGTGGGGACGGGCACTGCAAACGTAGTTTGTGGACGGTAAATTGGAAATGTAGATCTAACGGGGAGCGTGCGAGAGGTAAGTCCCTGCAGTCGCACTATCCTCTGTGTCTTCGATGGCGCAGTGTCGCCCTGCGAGTCGAGCGAGCAGGTCGTAGTTAACTTCCGCCTGTGCCGTTGCGGCGCTTGTGTCGAAGCTACTCTGTCTTATTGTGTATCGGCCGGAGTCATATCGTAGTTGCGTAGCGGAGTTCGTTGTCTTTTTCCTCTTGGCGGCGGTGTTTTCTGCCCGCGCCATAGTGTCTGTCGGGTCTCCTAAATCTTTTCGTCGTCGAGCTACTGTTCGTTTCAGTTTTGACAAGAGTACGCGTCGTGTTCAACCTGGCTCCTTAGAAATTCACGATTGGTTGGCTGATGTTACCCGTGTCACACCTGAACAGGTAGATACTGCTTACTTTGATTCTGATTTGTATGCATTCTTAGTGAAGTTTTATGATTCCGTTCAAGTAGAACGGCTTCTCTCTCAGGTTGGTTCGAAAGTGTTCTTTACACATCGCGATGGTTCCGTTAGTCAAGTCGTCCTTGAAAATGCGGCACTTGAGTATACTCTGGTTAGAATTTATAACCTTCCTCCTGAAGTGGACGATTCATTTCTTAAAACAGCGTTGCTTCCGTTTGGAGTCATACGGCATATCCGATGGGAACGCTGGTCAGCACAACATCGCTTCCAGTTTTATAATGGTATCCGGACTGTGGACATGTGCATTAAAAAGAATATTCTTTCCCACTTAACTGTTTGTGGTTACCGAATCCATGTTACTTATGCAGGGCAAGAAGGAACATGTCTTCTCTGTAACAAAAGCAGTCATCTCAGATCTGATTATACGCGCAGTTCTACTGTTCTGACGCCGTCTTACCAAAAACGTTTTTCTTTAACGTTAGCAGACATAGTATCTTCGCAGTCAGCTGTCAGTCAATCTCCAGCTTTAAGCGATGCAGGGGCAACATTACTCCCTACTCATCGCGCATTTCCACCGTTACCGGTGCCTCCCAGTGAGACCTCTGTCCATGAGGGGACGTCAGCTCCTGCAGAGGAAGTCAAACGCCGGCGGACTGAGGACGGTACAGATTTCGAGGACGCCCCACTTCAGTCTCGTTCTTGTGATGCTTCGTTGACAGAGGGTGCACCTTCTGGCAGTAACGAGTTGTCTACTAACGTTAATTGTGATTCCAATATTACCAGAGATGATGTAGCTGCTTCTGTTTGTAGTGGCGTGGCACGACAGCCAAGCCACTCGGAGGTAGCCGAAAGGCACACGTTAAGCTCACGCAGATTGGCGTGAGGTCTGGAACAAGGTAAAGTAATTATCCTATAAAGAAGAGAACGTAGTTCTTGGAATACTTAACTTTAATCCACAATTGGAGAACATCGCTCTTGTTTAGACATTATTACACTGAATATAAACTGGTAATGGCGCCTTGCTAGGTCGTAGCAAATGACGTAGCTGAAGGCTATGCTAACTATCGTCTCGGCAAATGAGAGCGTATTGGTCAGTGTAGCTTCGCTAGCAAAGTCGGCTGTACAACTGGGGCGAGTGCTAGGACGTCTCTCTAGACCTGCCGTGTGGCGGCGCTCGGTCTGCAATCACCGACAGTGGCGACACGCGGGTCCGACGTATACTACCGGACCGCGGCCGATTTAAAGGCTCCCACCTAGCAAGTGTGGTGTCTGGCGGTGACACCACACTGTTGATATTGAAATGTGTGTTGAATCTGCGTCCCCCACTTTACCTGTAGACAAGACGGTTCCCGTGAGTTCAGATGTTCCCGCAGAGACGTTGCCTGCTGGCCAGTCTTTACAGTGTTCCAGTGCAATACCACCCTTAGTCCACGCTGAGACGGTGGAGCGACAGGATTCTGCGGGTTCTCTTCCTGATGATCAGGAGATGCCATCCGACACCAGCACTGCATTATCTGTCTCTTCTGTACCTGATGTTGCTGTTGGTCGTTCTGAGTTGTGCTTCGCGATTTACGATGAGTGCAGTGGTAATGTCTCCTCTATCAAATAGGAGCTTGATGCGTCCGCAGCCCCTCCACATCAGGAGTGTATGTTTTCACGGAGTGGTGTGAAACAACCTTTTCAACTTGCAATTGCAGCGACGCGTCGTAAAAAGAACAACGTGGATTCCTCGGCGTCCAGTGGGGAAAATTAAAATTATACCTTCTTTCCCCACCTCCGGACGTTGAGCAGAGACAGACGTGATGAGTGATTTTTCCTTAGTGTTCTTTTATTGACCTTACATGTGTTAACGGATGCAGGCATATACATTTCTAACTCTCAATTTTAATGGGATACGTTCCCAATTACGGCTTGCTGCGTTACGCCAGTTTATTTACGATTCCCAAGCTGATATCGTGTGTTTACAAGAGGTATTAGTTGATATGTTTTTTCCTCCTGGATACTCTGTTTCTCAATGTCGCGCCCGAAAATTCTACCGGTATGGCTTTGCTTTATCGAGATGGAATCCCGCTGACGGTTTTTACGCTAGATGATGGTCGCTGTATAGGCTGTAGTTTTTATGACCTTTATTTACTAAGACAGAAACCGCGCAAGGTATTGTTGGGGGACGATTTTAACTGCGTCTTAGGTCGTGTAGATTAGACCCCCAATTATACATTTTGTCGTGAATTTAATGTTACGGTGACGTCCTTGAATCTCCAGGATGCTTGGGTTTGCAGATATCCTACATCGAAGTGGTTTACGCTTTTTACAGCTACTTCAAGTAGCTGATTGGACCACTTTTGTTCATCTGCCCCCATCTGTAATCAGCTTCTATCTATAGATGTAATTCCTGCCAGTTTCACTGATCAGTGTGCTGTTTCGATGACTTACAACCACGTCCCACAGCGGGTCCACCTTTCGCGCCCTTTATGGAAGCTAAACACTCTACATCTCACGGATCCCTCTCTGGAAGGTATCATCGCAGACGTATGGGTGCGGATAACCCAGTCCCAGGTGCGTTATTCCTTACTTCCAAAATGGCGGGTTACATTTGCTAAAACCCCGGTTTCGAAATACACTCAAGCATTTTAGCGCTGAAAAAGCGGCTGAAATAAGGCGCACTAGGGAAATTTATTACGCTGTCCTTCGCGATCTTTACAATAATGCTCGTGATACCCCCTTGAGGGTCGTCGACGACCACCGTGTGAAGGCGAAACATCTATAACTCAAACGTAGGCAAATGGATTGTGTCCGATTGCGTTCCAAGCCTCGATCAATCGTACAGGCTTCACAAGCTATCTCAAAGAACGTGTCTTTCTACCATCCGTTCATGGATGGGCGTGAGTGGTCCTCCCAATCTGATATCAAGCGTGAACTTTACCAGTATTATTCCGAACTTTATATTGAAGTGGATTCAGACGGTCCATCGTCTGTTGATTTCACCTCCCTCCTTGATAGTTGTGGTGTGCGTACTATAAGACCTTTGGTACACACACCATCAGATTATTTGACTTGTCGCTCTAACGAAGTCGGCGAGTGTCAGCAATATGTCTCGTGGTCTTATCGTTGCGCGTTTATATTCTGCCGTTAGGTCAGACGATAGAAATGCCACTTGCACGCTTAGAGTAGCAGATTGACGGTGACCAACTTTAAACAGAATTTGATTAATTTTCACACGCATTTATTAAAATAATAAAAAGCACAGACATTATGTAACTTGATTCTGGATGCAGTTTAAAATTGACAGTATGAAGTTCATTTGGTCTTGGTACGTTAATCTTATCCTCACATACCTCTGATACTTGACAAAGTGTCTATTCATTTATCTTCATGGCTATGTACAGGAATATGGTAATCTTATTAGGTGCAGACTGAAACTTGACTATAGACTGGTACAGACTAAGGTACAGACTAATGCAGACTGGTACAGACTAATGCACACAAATGCAGACTTGTACAGACTGGTGCAGACAAATGCAGACTGACTGATCGGAGGTCTGTACACTCGTTATAATAACTCGCACGATCAGGTATCACTGTGCGAGTGTGATCCATGAGGAGAAAATGTTCTACGTTAGCAGCAATCTCATTGGCTGCATTACATATTAATACATGGATCGGCGGAAGCAGAATTTGGTCCGTCTCTGAGGCAGCACCATCTCGTAGTGCGGAGACTGACGAGCGCTGCGCCTGCGCTGTTGTGCTTAGCGGGGCGCGCTCTAGTGGGAAAGTTGACTACGCGGAACTATGTACACAACAATAGTGTTTTCACGCCAGCTCTCCAGGAAGAGTTTTTCTCTGTAGTCCATCATGATGATATACTTTATATTGCGGCTCGTTCCCCCTCCCACAAATCGCCTGGCCCCGATGGTCTTCTCAAAGAATTTTATATTTGATTTTGGCCCCTGATAGGAGTTACGATAACTTCCATGGTAAATGAAGTTTTCCACAGAGGTCTTCTCCCGCCCAACTTTAAGACTGCTAAAATTGTCCTGATCCCCAAAAAGCTGGGGCGTTTGCGTGTGGATTAGATCCACCCGATTACCCTCTTCAACTATGATTATAAAATAGTGGCAGCAGCGGTAAATAGCCGACTATCGGTATTGTTGGACTCCATTATCGCGAGCCATGAAAGTTGCCTTCCGAGTGGTACTCTCCTGACTCCCGTTGCTGAATGTCGTTATATAATTTCGATTGCTTCCACCACTCCTGTGCCAAGCGCTTTGCTTTTCATTGATTTTCACCAAGTGTTCGACAGCGTTAATCATGGATTCTTTATGCGAGTATTGACGACTGTTGGTTTTAACAATGCTGCACGACGGCTGTTTAGCTCTCTAATCACTGGTATTCGGGCATCCATTGACGTAAATGGCAGTCTTACTTCCCCTCTCGCGGTGTGTCATCCATCAAGGGAGTCCATTATCTATGTCGCTCTATGTGCTGTTTCTGGAGCCATTATTGCGAACTATAGCTGCTCGTTTGGGTGACTGGTCGCTGCTGGGAGAAAGGTTTACCATTCGTGCATTTGCTGACGACGTTATGGTTCTTCTCTGTACCCATGATGATATACCACTGCTGAAGTAAGTTTTGGATTTCTTTTGTCGTCTTACGGGGAGCGCGGGTCAATGACCAGAAATGTCACTTACTCAGTTTCTGAGGATTTGACGCTGTTGAGATTCCATGGGCTTTGAAGGTCACCCGATATCGATCTTTGGGTGTTAGACTTGACAGTTATCCGTTAAAGATGGCTACGATAAACTGGAAGTCTGTCACTGATAAGATTCAGGGAGCGATCATTGAATGCGTGCGTTGCTCCCTCTCACTTGTTCCTAAGGTCCGGGACATGGAAACGTATGTGTTAAGTAAGGCTCATTTTATTGCACGAATCTTTCCACTTCCTGCGAAGTTTAACTGACAGGTTTATCTGGAGCAACTCTATATTTCGCGTGCTGTATGGTGTCATGCCATACTCATCCGTCGCACCGTTTTAACATGTCAACGCGCCCCCCAGTCACTTGGAGATGGCCCCTGCACGTTCGGGGGTACGAATAGTCCTGCACTATTCCTGCCTGTCGTAAGAGGCGACTAAAAGGAGTCCCAAACGTTTCAGCCTATATGTGATGGTCTTCTCTCGGGTTTGACCTACATCATTTTAAATTCTTCCGAAGAGCGAGCCAACTGCGGAAGGGCACCTTACATGGTGCATTTTGTTCATTGTGCATTGAGACTTCTAGCCAGCTTTATCGTTGTCGCATTGCTGTCCCGCTCGTTCTCCATCTCTTGGGCGAGGATACTTTCCTGGGTGCAATTTCCACTATGCACTGTGCAGTCTTGCTTCTTGCGGAGACGACCACCATGGACTTCATTGCACCTAATATCCAACATGGTAGCCAGTCCATTGAGGTGGGGCCGCCATGTATCCTGTTGGTTGCTGAGGCTGGATGGCGCCTGTGGGGTGGGCCCTTGGTTGAAGTGGGTGGCATCAGGGGGGGATGACCTGCAATGAAGCATGGTACATCATCTCTCACTGGTGGCCAGCCGTCAGCAGTCTCTAAGCGTTTTCGGGCTCAATGTAATGCTCAGAAATTCGATCTGCAAACGATCCCCTCGCTCGCCAAACCGTGGGAGGAGCGTAAGTCTCAGTATGGCAGTGACAGTTATTTGCACCGGTTCCTAGTTTGTACGAGAGCTGATGGGGAGTCTTTCATGTCCACAAAGCCTCAGTTCTTTCTAGAGCATTTAGAGGACAGGTTTGGGGAGGTGGAGGGCTTGTCCAAAATTAGCTCTGGGTCAGTTTTGATAAAAACGGCATACTCTATGCAGTCACAAAGGTTACTTGCTTGTGACAAGTTGGAGGATGTTAACGTTACCATCACACCACATAAGAGTTTAACTATGGTCCAGGGTATTATTTTCCATAGGGATCTACTTTTGCAGTCTGATTACGAGCTGCACGCCAACTTAGAGCGTTGAGGTGTGCATATCGTCTGAGGGATAATCAGGTTGCTACCAGCCCTCCATATTCGCCTTTGAGGGTGATACATTACCAGAGAAGGTCTAGGTGATGGTCAACTGGTGTGGTGTCAAGCCCTATATCCCTCCCCCAATGCGGTGCTTCAAGTACTGGAAGTTTGGCCATATGTCTTCCCGCTGTACTTCCAGCCTCACATGTCGCAATAGCAGACACCCAACACATCCCTATACTCCATGTGCCCTGCCTCCCATGTGTGTCAACTGTGGAGAGCATCATTCACCCTGCTCACCAGACTGAAGGATCCTGCAGAATGAACGCAAAATCATGGAATATAAGACCCTGGACTGACTGACCTATAGTGAGACTAAGAGGAAAACGACTGACTACATCCTGTTCGAATGACATCTTCATATGCCGCTGCTATGACAACCATGGTAGCCCCATCATTTCCGAGAATTCGAGCAGGATCACCAAGCCGTACAACTACCCATGCCCCCTTGCCCGTGGGGGGCTCTACCCACCCTGTTGCTCCTGTGCCACCTACCTCGGGAGAACTCCCCCCCACCCATCGAGGACATCCGTACCCACTTCTAATCCAGAGAAGCATCCAACTTCTTCGGATACTCCCACTCTCAAGGGGTCCCTTGGGTCCCTCCCTACCCAGGTTTCCATAAGCGGGAAGGATGATGCCTGGCAGTGGCGTAAGTGCCCACAAGAGGCTGGTGATAGAGCTTTGCGATCCTCCTCCATCCCACAGACTGAATCAGTGAAGCCCTCAAAGCCAGCGAAACCCAAGGTTCAGCGAGAGACGTCAAAGAGAAAGACCTCTAAAGCCAAAGACCTTGCGGTGGCACTCACCCCACCACAACCTTCAAGCTCTGCGTCTGAGGACGACGTGGAGATCCTGGCGTCCGCTGAGGACCTCGATCTCGCTGGTCCCTCAGATGCAATGGATAGCACTAGCACAGCTGCTCAATCGGTGGCAGCAGGTGACCCAGCAGCGTAATCTGCCTTCCCAGTCCATTCACGCCTTTCTCAGCCATGGACAATATCATCCTCCAGTGGAACTGCAGCGGTTTCTTAAACCATCTAGCTGAGCTCCGACAACTTATCAGCCTTCACTCTTTCTTCTGCATTGCTCTTCAGGAAAATTGGTTTCCAGCCTTGTGAACTCCCGCCCTCCGTGGCTATTGGGGTTATTATAAGAACCCGGCAGCTTATGAAAGGGTGTCTGGTAGCGTCTGCATCTACGTCCTGCACTCCCTTCACAGCGAATCTGTCCCTCTACAAACACCTTTAGAGGCTGTCACTGTTTGAGTGTGGACGACACAGGCTGTTACTGTCTGCAGTCTGTATCTTCCACCAGTTGGTGATGTCCCGCAGCATGTCCTGGCTGCACTAATAGCTCAATTGCCGCCACCGTTCCTGTTACTGGGCGACTTCAACGCCCATAACCCTCTGTGCGCTCGGTCAGGGGCAACAGGTCGAGGCTCCAACATTGAGAACGTATTGGCACACCTCAACCTTCCCCTTTTAAACGATGGTGCCTTCACACATTTCAGTATGGCACATGGCATGTACTCCACCATTGACCTGCAGCCCTAGCCTCTTACCGTCTGTCCAATGGATTGTGCATAACGACTTGTGTGGTAGTGCCCACTTTCCGAACACCCTGTGGGTTTGGGGGTAGAATAGGACGCCGTATTCCTGCCTGTCGTAAGAGGCGACTAAAAGGAATCTCAACTGTTTTGGCCTTTAATGTGATTGTCCCCTAAGGGGTTTGATTACTACCTTTCCAAATTTTCCGTTAGTGCGTACCATTTGGGAAAGGACGCCTTACGTGGTGCATTCTATATCCATCTTGCCCTACGATCTGGCATATTCGTTGTTGTCATGGAGTTGGACTTACACTGAGCTTCTGGCCACATCGGCTGGAGTGTGATCCAGGTAGCCTACATTCCCTCCATTGTGTACATCCATCTTTACTCCCTTTATTAATGGATATTCGACACCCAACAACAAGCGTGGTAGCCAGTCTGTTGTGGTGGGGTTGTCATGTACCGTCTTGGAGGTAGCCCCCTGACTACAAAGGGATCGCACTGCTGATGCCTGAGCTGCTACCTCCCCACGTATGCCGAGGAGTAGATGCCTATCCCTCTGGGGCATCGGGACTCCCAGCAAAGGCCATCCTGCCAGGTGGTCTTTGCTGTGGCTGGGTGGCGCCCGTGGGGAGAGCCCCTGGTCGGAATGGGTGGCATCAGGGCGGATGACCCGCAATGAAGCATGGTACATCATCCCTCGCTTGTGGGCCTCCACCATCCGTTTCTAAGCGATCGAGGTCTAACCTCAATGGCAAGAAATACGAACCAAGATCGTTTCCCTCCCTGGCCACTCCATGGCAGAAACGTATGGCTAAAGAAGGCAGTGGAAACTATTCACCCCAGTCCCTCATGTGTACACGAGTTGATGGTGAATCATTTATGTCGACCAAGCCCCAGTGTTTTGTGGAGTATATAGAGGACAAGTTCGGGGAGGTGGATGGCTTGTCCAAAATTCGATCTGGTTCAGTTCTCATCAAAACAGCATCCTCTGCCCAGTCGCGGAGATTGCTTGCTTGTGACAAATTGGGGGATGTTTCAGTTAGCATCAATTTCCCTGAGAGTCTCAACATGGTAGAGGGTATTATCTTCCAACAATGAACTGTGTGCCATCTCAAACGACGAGGTGTTCACTTGTTCCGGCGTGTCTATAAGGGTCCGAGGGATAATCACGGGTGCCTTCATCTTGGCCTACGAGCGTGATGTCTTACCCAAATAGGTTAAGGTGATGGTTTACCGTTGTGATGTGAAGCCATATATCCCTCCTCTGATGTGGTGTTTGAAATGCTGGAAGTTTGGGCACATGTCATCCCACTGTACTTCCGTCATCATGTGTCGAGATTGTGGACATCCTTCGCATCCCAGTACTCCATGTACCCCGCCTCCTATCTGTGTTAACTACGGAGAACACCATTACCCCTGTTCGGCGGACTGCCGGGTCTTCCAGAAAGTACGGAAGATAATGGAATATAAGACCCTGGACCGCCTGACCTACACGAAGGCTAAACGGAAATATGAGAGGCTCCATCCTGTGTCAATGACGTCGACCTACGCCGCTGCTGCAACAACAGTTCTCCCATCATCACGTGGTTGACTCTAAGATCGGTCAGCATCCACCAGCCCCCTTGATTGTGGGGGGCAATTCACTCCCTGTTGCTCCTGCTCCATCTACTTCCGAGGCAACACCCCCTGCCCTCAACCATCGGGAACACCAGTCCCACGTCTAAGCCAGAGAAGTGTAAGTCTTCTTCAGCTTCTCTCGTTCGGAAAGGATCCCTTGAGGCACTCCCTTCCCAGGTTTCTACCAGCGGCCAAGCAGACACCCACCAATGGCTGATGAAGCCATAGGTCGCTGATCGTCGAGCTTCGCGATCATCTTCAGTCCCAGAGAATGACTCCAGTACGCCCTCCCAGCAACGGCAACCAAAGGAACAGCGAGAGAAAACGCCATTGAAGACCCGTAAGACCAAGGCACCTGTGGTGGCACCGACTCCACCGCTACCTACAAGCTCTATGTCTGAGGATAAGGTGGAGATTATTGCGTCCTCTGAGGACCTCGATCTCGCCAGTCCCTCAGACGCAATGGATAGCACTTGTGAAGGCGCTCCATCAGAGGCAGGAGGTGACCGAGCGGCGTAATATGCCTCCCCAGTCCGTTCATGCCTTTCTCAGCCATGGACAATATCATCCTCCAGTGGAACTGCAGCGGTTTCTTCCACCATCTTGCTGAACTCTGTCAACTTCTCAGCCTGCACCCGTTCTTCTTTATTGCTCTTCAAGAAACTTATTATAAGAACCGAGCTGCTTACGAAGGGGTGTCTGGTGGCGTCTGCATCTATATCCTTCACTCTCTTCACAGCGAGTCTGTCCCTCTACAAACACCTTTAGAGGCTGTCGCTGTTCAAGTGTGGACGCCACAGGCTGTTACCGTCTGCCGTCTTTACCTTCCACCGGATGGTGATGTTGCGCAGCATGACCTGGCTGCACTGATAGCCCAATTGCCGCCAACATTCTTGTTACTGGGCGACTTCAACGCCCATAACCCTCTGTGGTGTGGGTCAGTGGCAACAGGTCGAGGCGCCACCGTTGAGAATGTATTGGCACAGCTAGACCTTTCGATTTTAAATGATGGTGCCTCCACACATCTCATTGTGGCACACAGAAGGTATTCCGCCATCGACCTTTCGATCTGCAGCCCTAGCCGATTACCTTCTGACCATTGGAGTGTGCATGATGACCTGTGTGGCAGTGACCACTTTCTGATCTTTCTGTCACTGCCACAACGTCACTCTTCTGGGCTATGAACAAGGCTGACTGGGACCTGTTCTCCTCCATTGCCGCTATTGAGCCTCTTGCTGACGCCATTGATGCGGTGGTTCTTTCGGCCACCACCGGCGTCGTTACTGCCACAGAATCTGCTATTCCCGTTCTTCTGGGTCCCCTCTTCGGCGGACTGTGCCTTGGTGGTCGCCTGAGATTGCTGAGTCGATTAAAGATCGCATGCGGGCGCTCCAGCGTCACAAGCGACATCCCTCCACAGAACACCTCATCGCCTTCAAACGGCTCCACGCGCGGGCCCGCCGCATCATTTGCCAACACAAGTATTGGCCTCCATGTGGCTCCATCGCAGGTCTGGGCCAAAATTCGACGCCTCTATTGCTATCGGTCCCATGTCAGCGTCCCTGCGCTCTCACTGAATGGAGCAGTTTGTACTGACTCCGACGTAATTGCGAACCGCTTGGCAGAGCATTTTGCTCTGAGTTCCACTTCAGCGAATTACCCTCTGGCCTTCCGCTCCATTAAAGAGCGGATGGAACGTCGGAGCCTTGCTTTTCGCACCCACCATTCTGAATCCTACAATGCTCCAGTCAGTGAGTGGGGATTTCACAGTGCGCTTGCCGCTGCCCAGATACTGCTCCTTGGCCAGATCGCATCCACTGTAAGATGCTGAAACACCTTTCAGTGGACTGCCAGCGACGGCTCCTCGACCTTTACAACCGCATTTGGGTCGAGGGTGAGTTTCCGTCGCAATGGCGGGAAAGTATTGTTATCCCCATTCTGAAACCTGGGAAGAACCCTTTGGAGGTGGACAGCTACCGTCCCATTAGCCTCACCAACGTTCTTTGCAAGTTGCTTGAACGGATGGTGAGCCGTCGGTTGATCTGGGTATTGGAGCCACGGGGCCTTCTGGCTCCATCTCAGGATGGGTTCCGTAAAAACCGCTCCGCCGCCGACAATCTGGTGAGCCTGGAGTCGGCAATCCATACTGCCTTTGCCCGCCGTCAGCACCTGGTCACTGTCTTTTTCGACATGCGTAAGGCGTACAAAACGACATGGCGTCATCACATCCTTCCTACACTTCATGGATGGGGTCTTCGGAGCCCTCTGCCGATCTTTATCCACAATTTTCTGTCGTATCGTACCTTCCACGTGCAAGTCGCGGCCTCAAATAGTTCCTCCCGAGTCCAGGAGAATGGGGTACCACAGGGATCTGTCCTCAGTGTCTGCCTGTTTTTAATTGCAATAAATGGGCTCGCTGCAGCGGTGGGAAATTCTGTCTCCGTATCTCTGTATGCTGATGACTCCTGCCTTTACTACATCTCTATTGTCATTGCAGCTGCTGAACGTCAGCTACAGTGTGCTATCCGTAAGGCGCAGTCTTGGGCTGTAGCTCATGGGTTCCAGTTTTTGGCAGCCAAGACCTGCGTTATGCATTTCTGCCGGCGATGCACTGTTCACCCGGAGCCGCGGCTTTATCTTGACGGCGAACTTCTTGCTGTGGTGGAATCACACAGGTTTTTAAGGGTGGTTTTCGATGCCCAGTTGACTTGGCTGCCTCATATTCGGCAGCTTAAACAGGCGTGTTGGCGGCATCTAAATGCTCTGCGATGCTTGAGCCACACCCGCTGGGGCGCCGACCGATCTACCCTGTTACGGCTCTACCAGGCGTTAATCCAGTCTCGTCTGGATTGTGGGAGCCTGGCTTATGGCTCAGCATCCCCATCTGCATTGCGGGTGCTGGACCCAATCCTCCACAGCGGGATACACCTTGCCACTGATGCCTTCCGGACCAGCCCTGTGGACAGCATACTTGTGGAGGCAGGCGCCCCTTCACTGCGGTTACGACGCCAACAATTTCTGGCTGCTTATGCTGCCCATGTTTCTAGCTTGCCCGGTCATCCAAACTATCGTGTCCTGTTCCCGCAGTCAGTCGTCCATCTGCCAGAACGTCGGCCCTGGTCGGGTTGTCCGATCGCCATATGCGTCAAAAAGCTTCTCTCCAGGCTTGGGTTTTTCCCTGTTACACCTCCTTTCCGGGCACCTCTGCGTACACCCCCGTGGTGTGTGCCTCGCCCTTGCCTTCGGCTCGAATTGGCACAGGGCCCGAAGGACTCAGTGCCTCTGGAGGCTTTCCGACGCCGCTTTTATTCCATCCTGGCCACGTATCAGGGCTCTGGCGTTGTTTACACTGACGGCTCGATGGTTGCTGGTCGTGTCGGTTATGCTCTGACTCGAGGGGACCACTATGAACAACATTCTTTGCCAGCTGGCTGCAGCGTTTTTACTGCTGGGCTGGTCGCCATCTTTCGTGCCCTAGAGTATATCCGCTCCTGCTCAGGTGAGTCGTTCGTCATCTGTAGAGATTCCCCGAGTGGTTTACGAGCTCTCGACCAGTGTTTCCCTCGTTCTCGTCTGGAGAGGCTATCCATGGGTCCCTGCATACTCTTGCCCGTTGCGGCCGCTCTGTGGTCTTTGTGTGGACCCCCGGTCATGTCGGTATCCCGGGCAATGAACATGTTGACTGCCTGGCCAAACAGGCCAGCAGTGAACCCATCCTGGACATTGGCCTCCCGGAGCCTGATTTGCGGGCAGTCTTACGCAGCAAAGTTCTCTCGCTTTCGGACAGTGAATGGCGCAATCTGCCCACGCCAAACAAACTCCGTTCTCTCAAGGTGACGACGCGTGTGTGGCAATCATCCATGCGAGCCACTCACAGAGATTCAGTTGTTATTTGTCGGCTCCGCATTGGCCACACCCAACTGACACACAGTTATTTATTGTGTTGTGATGACCTGCTTCTCTGTCGCTGCGGGGCAGTTTTGACGGTGGTGCATATTTTATTCACTTTTCCGCTTTTAGCTGTGCTCAGGCAGACATTTGCGCTGCCTGATATGCTCCCTGCCCTTTTAGCTGATGAGCCTGCTATGGCTGGTTTAGTTTTACATTTTATTCGTTCAGGGGGTTTTTATCATTTACTCTGAGTGTTTCTGTTTTCTTTTATTGTTTTGTGTTCATTCTGGCCTTTGGCCTACAATTTTAAGCTGAGTTTTTAATGTGTTCTTGGTGATTGGCTTTTCCTTTTTTATCTCTATGGTCAACCAACCACCGTCACACTCTGTGTGATTTTAATTCGTTTTGTCTGCTCTTTGTCTCAGTTTCTCTTGTCCTTTGTCGTCTGTCATCTTTTCCTTGTTCGCTTTTATTCTCTGTGGGTGTTTTTAAGGTTTGGAAAAAGGGACCAATGACCGTAGTAGTCTGGTCCCTTTAACCCCCCATACCAACCAACCAAACAACTCCCATTATTAGTGGGTATGTATGTCCTTACCTCTGTATATAGTGCTCCTGTGCCCCTTCAAACATTATTGGAAGCTGTGGCTGTCTGCGTAAGAACTACCCAGGACATAACTATCTGCAGTGTCTATCTCCCTCCAGGTGGTACAGTCCCCCTGACTGAATTGGCTGCACTTGTCACCCAACTCCCCACGCCTTTTCTTCTCCTGGGGGATTTTAACGCCCACAATCCCCTGTGGGGTGGAATGAAGATTACTGGCCGAGGCAGAGATGTCGAGAATCTCATCTCCCAACTCGACCTCTGCCTCTTAAACACTGGCGCCGCCACACATTTTAGTGTGGCGCATGGCACGTTCTCGGCCATAGATCTGTCGTTGTGCACCCCAGGGCTTGTACCATCAGTTCACTGGAGAGTCGATGACTACTTGTGTGGTAGTGACCATTTTCCCATCTTCCTTTCACTACCCCAGCGTCGCTCCCATGAACGCTTGCCCAGATGGGCATTTAACAAGGCAAACTGGGAAGTGTTCTCCTCTGCTGCCACCGTTGAATCTCTCCCCCACGGTACCATCGATGTGGCGGTTGAGACATTGACTGCAGCGATTGTTTACGCTGCGGAACGTACCATTCCTCGTTCGTTAGCGTGCCCCTGGCTAAATTCAGTGCCTTGGTGGTGTACGGAGGTCGCTGAAGCCATTAAAGAGCGTCGGCGGCTCTTCAGCGACATAAGCGTCACCCGTCTTTGGAGAACCTCATTTTATTCAAACGCCTCCGTGCTCAGGTCCGGCTGCTCATCAAAAGGCGGAGACAGGAGTGCTGGGAGAGGTACGGTTCCACCATTGGTTCCCGTACTTCAACCTCCAAGGTATGGATGAAGATTTGGCGCCTCTTTGGATTGCAGCACTCTACAGGTGTCCCAGGGCTTACCATCAACGGGGCGGTATCCACCAATACCGATGCAATCGCCGAGCATTTCGCTCAGCACTATGTTCGGGCCTCTGCGTTTCGCGCGCTGAAACGCCGGGAGGAAGGCAAACGGCTTTCTTTTGCTTCTCGCCACCCTGAGGCGTATAACGCCCCATTTAGTTCATGGGAACTCCAAAGCGCCCTGGCACAGTGCCCCGATACAGCCTCTGGGCCAGATGGCATCCCCAGTCAGATGCTCAAACACCTGTCCCCGGACCGTCAGCGATGTGTTCTTGCCATCTTAAACCGCATATGGGGCGATGGTGTCTTTCCGTCGCAGTGGCGAGAAAGTACCATCATTCCGGTGCTGAAGCCTGGTAAGGACCCGCTTAATGTGGATAGCTATCGGCCCATCAGCTTTACAAATACTCTGTGCAAGCTACTGGAACGTATGGTGAGTCGACGGCTGTGTTGGCTGCTCGAGTCTCGGGGTCCTTCGGCTCCATGCCAGAGCGGCTTCCGTCAGGGCCGTTCCACCGCCGATACTTTGGTCTTCCTTGGGTCTGCAATCCGCACTGCTTTTTCCAGGCGCCATCACCTCGACTCCGTCTTTTTCGACCTCTCCAGAGCATATGAGATGACGTGGCGGCACCATATTCTCGCCACGTTTCACGGGTGGGGTCTGTGGGGCTCTCCACCCATTTTTCTTAAGAATTTTTTATCTGTTCGGACATTCCGCGTTTTACTTGGCACATCCCATAGCTCACTTCATGTCCAGGAAAACGGCATTCCACAGGGCTCTGTATTGAGCGTGCCACTTTTCCTTGTGGCCATTAATGGCCTTGCAGCAGCAGTGGGCTCGTCTGTCTCACCCACGTTATATGCTGACGATTTCTGCATCTTTGTCAGCTCCTCCACCATTAGTGTTGTAGAACGTAGGTTGCAGGGAGCCTTACGCACGGTGCAGGCGTGGGCCGTAGTCCATGGGTTTCACTTTTCTACTGCGAAGACTTGAGTTATGCACTTTTGTCGGCGTCGCACTGTCCATCCCCACTCTGAGCTCTATCTTCAGGATGCCATGCTCAGGGTTGCTGACACTTACCGTTTACTGGGATTGCTGTTCGATGCCTGGCTTACTTGGCTTCCACATATTCGTCAGCTCAAGCGTCAGTGCTGGCAGCATCTGAATGCCCTCCGCTGCCTCAGCAATACAACTTGGGGTGCAGATCGTAATACGCTGCTGCAGCTCTACAAAGCACTCAAGCTGTCCCCACTGGATTATGGGAGTGTGGCGTATGGCTCAGTGTCGTCCTCAGTGTTGCAACTGCTGGACCCCATTCAATACTCTGGGGTTCGACAGGCGACAGGAGCATTCCACACCAGCCTGTTAATTGCCTACTTGCTGTGGCTGGGGCTCCTCCACTTCGCGTCCAGCGTTAAAAACTCTTAGCTAACTATGCTGCACACGTCCGTTGTTTGCCCCATCACCCTAACTACCGTCTTCCTTTCGCTAATGCGGCAGTCCATATCCCCCACCGGCGGCCGGGATCAGGCTATACAATTTTGATCCGTGTTTGGTCCCTCCTTAGTGAACTCGAGTCTTTGCCTCTTCCCTCTGCTTTTCAGGTCCACCCACATACACCACCTTGGTATATTCGTCGGCCGCAGCTTCGGCTCGACCTCCAACGATGGCGAAAAGATTCAGTTCCTCCTGCAGTCTTGCGCCGCCAATTTCTTGCTCTCCTCGACGCATCCCGTGACTCAGAGGTTATCTATACAGATGGCTCGATGGTTGATGGCCGTGTGGGGTACGCTTATGCTCTTGCGGACTATGTAGACCAGCGCTCCTTGCCGGAAGGCTGCAGTGTTTACACCGCAGAGCTAACAGCCATTTTTCGTGCCCTTGAGCGTATTCGTACCAGCACTGGAGAGTCCTTTGTCATTAGCAGTGACTCTCTCAGTAGTCTACAGACTCTTGACCAGTGCTACCCACGCCATCCCATGGTTGTTGCCATCCAGGAGTCCATTCATGTTCTTGAACAGCGTGGACATTCAGTGGTGTTTATATGGACCCCGGGACACGTTGTGATAGCGGGAAAGGAACTCGCCGACAAGTAAGCCAAAGAAGCTACCCGCAAACTGACGCTGGAGATCTGCCTCTCGGCAACTGATCTCCGATCGGTGTTGCGCCGTTGGGTCTTTGGGATGTGAGGAGACGAATGGCGCACTCTGGCTGCACCCAACAAGCTGCGGCGAGTAAACGAGACCACGACTGTGTGGGGTTCCTCCATGCGGGCCTTGGCCTCTCACAGGGATTCTGTTGTTCTCTGTAGGCCCCGCATTGGTCACTCTTGCCTGATGCATGGTCATCTGCTGCGTCGAGAGGACTCCCCTCATTGTCGCTGTGGTGCAAACATGACGGTGGGCCTCTTTTAACCGCTCTCAGGCGAACTTTTAATCTCCAGGGTGATTTATCATCTCTTTTAAGTGACAATGTCTCTATGGCAGATCGGGTTTTAAGTTTTATTCGAGCAAGCGGCTTTTATAGGTCCATTTAATTTTATTACATCACCCTCTTTTCAGCTGTATCTTCTAATTAGTTTTGTGTTGTAATTCGACTCCACCCTAATCTTTTAGGCTGGAGGTTTTAACGTGTTGCAGAGTGGCTGGCTCATCCTTTTATTTTCGTGATCAGCCAGCCAAAATGCTCTGCTGTAGTTTTAATTCTTTCTGCCTTTCTTCTCTATGTTGTTTTTGTAGTTGTGCTCCGTTTTTCATGTTGCTTTATTATTGACCTTGGGGCTTTTCTTCCCCCGGAATTTTTCTTTTAGTGCTTCGAATGATTAATGGATGGTTTCACTGTGCTCTGTGTGTTTCTGAAACAAGGGACTGATGACCTTTGCAGTTTGGTCCCTTTAATCTTTAAACCAACCAACCAACGAAAAACGGTTGTTTTTGGGGGTGTCCGAATACTTTTATCACATAGTGTAAACTGAAAGCAACAACTGTACAAAAAGATAAATATCTTGAGAAGACTCTGAAACAAAAACGGAGGTATAGAATCTATTATGAGTGAGTTGGCCTTTTACACATGCATTGTTATTTGATTATTTAACCGTTTACGTCAACTGTAACATGAAACTTTTTATTCACAGGAATCTCGAAGAAAGGCAAAAAAGGCATGCGCATCATCGGCTGAAGTACAAGGAAACAGGACTAAATCGCCTGACTGGATCAGCAGAAAAATAAATATATAAATGAAGTAAAAACAAAATAATAGAAATTAAAAATTAAAATAAATAAGAAAGTAAGAAATTTCTCTCTCTCTCTCTCTCTCTCTCTCTCTCTCTACCCAGTAGGTGCAACTCCACTCATTTTGTACAGTTTCTAGACAAGGACGATTTTTTTCAAAATGGTTATGACCGATTTAGTTCCCCATCCAAGGCTGATTTAGTTCCTCATCCATGTGTTATCGGAGCTTTGCCTGGTCTCGAACGATCTCACTGTCGACACGAACTAGAGCCAAAGTTATTTTTAGCTTCCCTCATTTTTTATCTACACTATGACTATCGGTTGTTCTTCATCTGGCTGTAAAAGTAATCTTATAACATTGTTGACAGGAGCCAATTACTGTTTTATCCATTTTCAAAACGTAAAGCATATGATTAACTGTGCATGTCAGCATCGCTGACAACTAATCAGAGAACGATAAGTGAACCATTTTCATTTTCATCGGCGTACTATCGCCTTCACCACTCCGTGGCTCTACTTTAGCTTTTTCAACTGTGTAGATGGTGCGCCCAAACCACAAGTCTTTCTAAACACGCTTCAACTTTTTCGAAAACGACACTGAAGTGTTCTTCGTCAAGCGATTCTAATTTAAGGGCATGGGACGCGGTTCCAGTGAGTACTTAGATTCTCGTACGCAGAATTTGATGGGAGATTACATATCAGTGTGAGATTCATTTAATAAAGCAATAGTCTTTTGTGTGTGTGGGAGGGGGGGATGGAGGAGAGAGGGCATCAGTTTTCTCACCTATTTGATGAGGCTTGCCACAAATTTTTCTCCCGTGCCAATCTCTTCATGTCAGGGTAGCAGTTGCATCCAACGTTCTGAGTTATTTGTTGAACACATCGCAATCTCTGCCTTCTCGGGCAGTTTTTGCAGATAGCTTAAGTACCATGAAAGTTACTGCTTGATGTCTTGACACATATTCTATCGTCTTCTCACCTTGGCCTTCCTGCACTTACTAGTTATTTTGTTCCCAAGTGACTTCTTCTGCTAAATTCCCGTCTTTTCCTGAACATCTTTGTACTTCCTTCTTTTGTCGATGAACAGAAGTACCTATTATGTTATCCAAAGTTTCTTTATTGTTATTTTCGTCGTAATCAAATTTAGTCAAAATTTTGTGATTCCCGTTTTTAGAGATGTCTATTCATTTTCAATTGAACTGCCTATTGTGATATCCATTATAGTGGTATTTATAGCTGTAGTAAATGCAATGCATTATTCTCGTTATTCTTCGGTATTTCAGTATCCCGCTCGACACGAGTATGTATCTGCTCCTGGGAAAGTCTTACAACACAAGAACTGATTTCGGAATCTCTGTCTGGCAATGATGTAATACATCTGGGATCTGCCCTGTCTCCAGGATTTTGCTAATTATACCTGCTCGTTTTGCGGTTTCTCAACTGTATATTCGCTGTGACTAGCTGGAATATATTATAGGATTCAACTAACCTCGTTAATATTACAGAACTCATATTCTCCCCTGACTCTGTTCTCTGCTCCTTGCTCAACTCCAGCGTTTCAATAACCTACATTTATTAGACTTTTATCTCTTTTCACATAATGAATTACACGTTCAGTACGCTCCTCATATATTGCCTCTATCTCTTTATCTTACGCTCGTGACGTCGGACCGTTTACGTGGACTTCTTTTTCGCGTTTGTTCGCGCTCAACTCTGATGAGAATAATACTACCACTTAACTGTTCACAGTAACTCACTCTCTGCCCTTTCTTCCTACTCAGGATTAATCCTACTGCTGTTTACACCGTTTTCTGCTGCTGTTGATGTTACCCTATTTTCATCTGACCGAAAATCCTTAATCTCTTTCTATGTCACTTCACTGACCCCCCAGAAAGCTTGGACTGAGCGGTCTCTTTTCAGACTTTTTACCTTCCCTACCACAATCAGATTTCTGGTATTCCACTTTCTGACTCGAGGAAACAGTTTTATGAATTTTATACTAATATAATACCATAACGATGCCAATATATTTTTCGGTAATGCTTTCAAGGTAAACGCCAATTGCTAGTAAAATCACTTTTAACTTCACTTCGTAATATGTCGTTATTATTTTTGTATAAAATTTCCATAAACTTTTTACATATAAAGAGGGTGATTACTTCTACTTGAAAATGAAATTTCGTTATCACTGTGCGGCATTTGTCTCTCTTCACAGAACTTGATGACACTGATGCCTAAGGTGGTTTTGTTCATATAACAACGCGCTGTATCTGATTTATAATTTGAAGAACACCTTTAGAAGACTCATGCTTACTAACTTACCGCTTATGAGATTTCCCACTGTTTCATATACGTTTATTAAACTCATACAGCACGCCAAGATACAAATATACTCAACACATAATCTGAGTTTCATTTATCTCTTGTTGATGTAACACACTTGCTTTCAGTTTTCTAATAAATATCAATGCAGTCAGAAGCACCAACAATCATTTTGAATATGATGAAGTAGAATGCATACCTTTCCAACTAATCCTTGTTCGTAATCTGCTTTCAGAGCCCTGCCAACGGGCATTTCTCAGAATTGGCTTCCCTAATATAAAGATTGGTTTACAATTGTGTTCACGAAAGAAAATCGATTGCTCTCTTTTTCTTAGATGATGTGCCGCTTTCAAGACATTAACTAACAATTCAATGCTAACACTACTGACATGATCCACAGCGATGTCATCACTCAACTATGTTGCCTGTCACAAAACACTAAATTTACAGATACCTACGTACAGTGTTTCAAAATAATTTTCTTCCGCTAATGACTTTTGAATTAACAGGACATTAATAATATTATTTACACTTTTAGGGTTAACCAAATTCCAAATATACAAGAAGTGACCGTGTGCAATTTGATGCAAATTCATCGGTGCTTCATCCTCGGTAATTATATGAAATATTAGTCTTCATATAACTGTCGTACTATTACAACTTGAGTGGGAACTCATACATCTGACCCAAGTAAATCGGTAATTGAATATAAGATACAAAGGATTCTTTGCCTCCTTTTTTTAAAAAAAATCTTATGGGACTTAACTGCTAAGGTGATCAGTCCCTAAGCTTACACACTACTTAACCTAAATTATCCTAAGGACAAACAGACACTCACCCATGCCCGCGGGAGTACTCGAACCTCCGCCGGGACCAGCCGCACAGTCCATGACTGCAGCGCCCTACACCGCTCGGCTAATCCCGCGCGGCTACAAAGAACGAATCGACAGTCTCAAAAGGACATAGCTTTGGTGTTAACTTTAAGCAATTTGATCCCAGTATTTTAATTCATACTGTGTTTCCAACTTCATACATACAAGTTGTTATAAACAAGCAAAAGCGTCCTATTTCTACTGTTGGTACTAAAATAGCTTCTATAATTACGAGCCAAAACAACTGTAATGTACTGCTTCTGTTGTTATACTCCTACAAACGTAAATCTGTAAATCTGATTATTTAGAAACTGAGATATTAGCCTTATTTCACTCACAAATAAGAATTTATTCTCAACAACGTCACACACTCCACTGATTATTTTGAAATTATAGTCATATATGTAATGCCTGCACCAACAAACGCAATTATTATGTATGTGTATCGTGAGACATTTCTTTAGTTTCTGATTTACTATGACTTCAATCGATTAATCAAGACATTGCAATTATAGTAGGCAGCATATACATTCATAAACAGCATATGCATTCATAAACAGCAATCATAAACATCATTTGCAAAAGAGATGGGAGAAGAGGTTGCGTCCTATGGCAGATAATGTTCTCACGGATTATGAGCTCTCTTATACATTATGAATAGATACCCACATTACAACCTTAACAATGAGAAATAAGGTGCTGATATCCTTGTACAAAACTAAGTGAAACGATGTACTTTCTCGTTTACAGTGTTCTATGGCTAGTTATCAGCTTATTTCAGCAGGTTGCAGCATTCTGAAACAGTTCAGTGCGTGCTACGGTGAACACGAATACCCATTAGGTCCAAAATATACCATTTCCGTGGGATAGTTTCCATTTTCCTCATCGATACCACGAGCGACGACTTGTGTGCCCTACTTTCCTCAATATCGTTACATTCATGCTGATTTGTCAACTCTGCTTCGATTGGAAATCAAGACGGTTTTATTTTCGCTCAGGGACTGATAAGATGAAGCACTGGGGCGCCAAAATTCGAAGGACAGAGAAATTGACATATACAGAAGGTGGTAGTATCGCGTACACAAGGTATAAAAGATGGAGCTGTAATTTTACTCAGGTGATTCAGTGGAAAGGTTTCCGACGTGATTATCGCCGGAAGACGGGAATTAACAGCCGACTTCGATCGCGGAGTCGTAGTTGTAGACAGACGCAGGGACATTCCATTTCGAAAATCGTAAGGGAAATCAGTGTTCCGGCATCGACAGTGGTTCAAATAACTCTGAGAACAATGGGACTTAACAACTGAGGTCATCAGTCCCCTAGGACTACTTAAACCTAATCAACCTAAGGACATCCACACATCCATGCCCAAGGCAGGATACGAACCTGCGACCGTAGCGGTCGCGCGGCTCCAGACTGAAGCGCCTAGAACCGCTCGGCCTCACCGGTCGGCATCGACTGTGTCAGGAGAAAGAATACTAAATTTCAGGCATTACCTTTCACCCGGATAACGCTGTCACCAGTGGCCTTCACTTAACGTCCAAGAGCAGCGGTGTTTGCGTAGAGTTGTTACTGTTAGTAGACAAGCAACACTGCCCGGAACAACCGCAGCAATCACTGTGGGACGTACGATGAACGTATCCGTTAGGACAGTGCGGCGAAGTTTTTGGGTTATTTTGCTATGGCAGCAGACGATCGGTGCGAGTGCCTTTGCTAAAAACACGACATCGCCCGCAGTACATTTCCTGGGTTGGTGACTTCGGTTGGACGCTAGAAGAGTGGAGAATCGTGGTCTGGTCACATTAATCAGGATTTCAGCTCATGGTATAGTTCGTGTGTGATGAGGTTGTCGCAAGGCACTGTGAAAGCTGGTGGTGCTACCGTAATTGTGTGGGCCCTGTTTACAAGCAATGGACTGCGTTCCCTGGTCCGACTGTATCGACAATTGACTGGAAATGGTTATGTTCGGTACTTGGAGATCATTTGCAGTGACTAATGGCCTTCATCTTCCCAGAGATGTCACTGGGCCACAATTTTTAGCGACTGGTTTGAAGACTATTGTCGACAATTCCAGCGAATGATATGACCACCCAGATCGCCCAACACCAGTCCCATCGAATATTCATGGAACATAATTAAAAGTTCAGTTGCTAACCCAAATTGGCCAACATTTTGACAATGGTTATAGAGGCAGCATGGCTCAATATTTCTGCAGGCGGCTTGCAATGAGCTGTTGAATACATGTCACATGCCACGTCGACTTGCTACACTAGGCCGGACAAAAAGAGGTATTCTATCATTTTCGTCCCCTCACTGTACAAGGATCACAGTGCATATGCATCTAAGCTGCAACGCACTAAATACTCAAGATTCAGGTCAACTTTTACAATACTGGTTTTACAATGCAGCAACGATCCACACAATCATATTCAGTGTAGCCAGTAAAAATGTGAAGTATAGTTTATAGATAATCAAAACAAAATTTGTTCAGAATACTAGTGAATATGAATGTACAATGTAAGTTTTGTAAGCGAGAGATGGTCCTGTTAGGTTCGGGAAGGGGAGCAGCGACCATGTTCAACCACTGTCTCGACAGGTGACGACGCTCTTCTGCGGGAGATGTCAGTCTGCTGTAGCGAGCGGAAGTCACGTCCCAGAGAGAAGAGGAAGATCCATCTCGAGTGTTCTAGAAGTTTCGCTTAAGAATACTTCCGTCGAAACTAAAATATAAGACGCTGTTTGAGAGCAAGGACACTTCATGGAAACCCCCCCCCCGCTGCGGGTTTGGGGGTAAGAATAGGTCCGCGGTATTCCTGCCTGTCGTAAGGGGCAACTACAATAAGTCTAAACTGTTTTGGCCTTTAATGTGATGGTCCCCTAAGTGGTTTGACCACTCCGTTTCAAAATTTTTCCGTTAGTGCCTACCATATGTGGAAGGACGCCTTCCGTGGTGCATTCTATAACCATCTTGAACTAACATCTGGCATATTCGTTATTGTCATGGAGTAGGACTTACACTGCTCTTCCGGCCACATCGGCTGCGGTGTATTCCGGGTAGCCTACATTCCCTCCATTGTGCACTTCCATCTTTGCTCCCTTTATTCATGGATATTCGACACCTGACAACCAGTACGGTAACCAGTCCGTTGCGCTGGGGTCGTCGTGTACAATCTTGGTGGTACCCCCTGACTACACAGGGATCGCACTGCTGATGCCTGAGCTGCTACCTCCCCACATATGCTGAGGAGTAGATGCCTAGATTCTCTGGGGCATCGGGACTCCTGCCAAAGGCAATCCTGCCAGGTGGTCTTTGCTGTGGCTGGGTGGCGCCTGTGGGGAGGGCCCCTGGTCAGAGTGGGTGGCATCAGGGCGGATGACCCGCAATGAAGTGTGGTACATCATCTCTCGCTGGTGGGCCTCCACCAGCAGTCTCTAAGCGATCGAGGTCTAACCTCAACAGGAAGAAATTTGATCTGAGACCATTTCCCTCCCTGGCCACTTCATGGGAAGAACGTATGGCTAGAGAGGGCAGTGCAGATTATTTACCCCAGTACCTAGTCTGTACGCGAGTTGATGGTGACTCATTTATGTCGACCAAGCCCCAGTGTTTTGTGGAGCATATAGAGGACAACTTTGGGGAGGTGGATGGCTTGTCCAAAATGCGCTCTGGTTCAGTTCTCATAAAAACAGCATCCTCTGCCCAGTCAGGGAGGTTGCTGGGTTGTGACAAGTTGGGGGATGTTTCAGTTAGCATCACGCCCCATAAGAGTCTCAACATGGTCCAGAGTATTATCTTCCACAGAGATCTTCTTCTGCAGTCCAATGATGAACTACACGCCAACCTAGAATGATGAGGTGTTCACTTCGTAAGGGGTGTCCATCGGGTTCTGTGGGATAGTCAGGTAGCCACCGGTGGCTTCATCTTGGCCTTCAAGGGTGATGTCTCACCCGAAAAGGCTAAGGTGATGGTTTACCGTTGTGATGTGAAGCCATATATACCTCCTCCGATGCGGTGTTTTAAATGCTGAAAGTTCGGGCACATGTCATCCCACTGTACTTCCGACATCACGTGTCGAGATTGTGGACGTCCTTCGCATCCCAATACTCCATGTGCCCCGCCTCCTATCTGTGTTAACTGCGGAGAACACCATTCCCCTGCTCGCCAGACTGTAGGATATTCCAGAAAGAAATGAAGATAATGGAATATAAGACCCTGGACCATCTGACCTACCCCGAGGCTAGGTGGAAATTTGAGCGGCTACATCCTGTGCCAATGCCATCAACTTATGCCGCTGCTGCAACACTGGTACGATCTTCTCCCGTGTCGTCACGTACAGTTGCCTCTCAGCTATGTCAGATACACTGGCCCCCTTGGTTGTGGGGGGGGGGGGGCACTTCACTCTCTGTTGCTCCTTCTCCATCTACTTCAGGAGCAACACTACCCCAACCATTGGGGATATTAGTTTCCCCTTTCCAGCCAGAGAAGTGTGAGACTTCTTCGGCTACTCTCTCCAGGAAGGGGTCCATTGGGGCCCTCCCACCCCAGGCTTTGCCCAGTGCTAAAGCGGACACACCTAAATTTCTGAAGCAACCGCCGGTCTCTGGTTGTAGGGCCTCACGGTCGTCGTCCGTCCCTAGGACTGACTCAGTGAGGCCCTCCCAGCCAGACCCACAAAACAGCACAGCGCACAAACCAGACGAAGAAAAAGGCTCCGAAACATCCTGACATTGTGGTGGAACCTGTCCCACCGCAACCTTCCAGCTCCGCTTCAAAGGATGAGGTGGAGATTCTGGCGTCCGCTGAGGACTTGGATCTCGCCAGTTCCTCAGACACGATGGATAGCTGTTGCACAGGTAGTGACTGGGTAGAAGTAGGGGCCCAGGAGGCATAAACTGCATCCCCAGTCCCTTCACGCCTTTCCCAGCCACTGACAATATCATCCTCCAGTGGAACTGCAGCGGTTTCTTCCACCATCTAGCTGAGCTCCGACAACTTATCAGCCTTCACCCTTTCTTCTGCATTGCTCTTCAGGAAACTTCGTTTCCAGCACTGCAAACCCCTGCCCTCCACGGCTGTTGGGGTTATTATAAGAACTGGGCACCTTATGAAAGGGTGTCTGTGGCGTCTGCATCTATGTCCTTCACTCTCTTCACAGCGAGTCTGACCCTCTGCAAACACCTTTAGAGGCTGTCGCTGTTCAGGTGTGGACGCCACAGGCTGTTACCATCTGCAGCCTTTACCTTCCACCGGATGTTGATGTCATGCAGCATGTCCTGGCTGCACTGATAGCCCAATTGCTGCCAACGTTCTTGTTACTGGGCGACCTCAACGCCCATCACCCTCTGTGGTGTGGGTCAGTGGCAACAGGTCGAGGCGCCACCGTTGTGCATGTATTGGCACAGCTCGATCTTTCCATTTTAAATGATGGTGCCTTCACACATTTCAGTGTGGGACATGGCACGTACTCCGCCATCAACCTTTGTATCTGCAGCCCTAGCCTCCTACCTTCTGTCCAATAGAGTGTGCATGAGGATGTGTGTGGTAGTGACCATTTTCCAATCTTTCTGTCTCTGCCACAGCGTCACTCTTCTGGGCACCCTAGCAGATGGGCTATGAATAAGGTTGACTGGGACTTGGTCTCCTCCATTGCCGCTATTGAGCCTCTTTCTAACGACGCCATTGATGCGGTCGTTCACTCGGTCACCACCGGCACGTTACTGCCGCAGAATCTGCCATTCCTCGATCTTCTGGGTCCCCCCATCGGAGGACTGTGCCTTGGTGGTCGTTTGCGATCGCCGAAGCGATTAAAGATCGCTGGCGGGCGCTCCAGCGTCACAAGCGGCCTCCAACTTTAGCAAACCTCATCGCATTTAAACAGCTCCATGCGCTGGCCCGCCGCATCATTCGCGAACACAATCAGAAGTACTGGGAGAGGTATGTGTACACCATTGGCCTTCATGTCTCTCCATTGCAGATCTGGGCCAAGATCAGACGCCTCTATCGCTATCGGACCCCTGTCAGCGTCCCTGCGCTCTCACTGAATGGACCAGTTTGTACTGACTCCAACGTAATTGCCAACCGCTTGGCAGAGCATTTTGCTCTGTTTCGCTTCTGCGAATCACCCACTGGCCTTCCGTTCCATTAAAGAGCGGATGGAACGTCGAAGCCTGTCATTTTGCACCCACCATCTCGAATCCTACAATGTTCCATTCAGTGAGTGGGAATTTAACAGTGCCCTAACCGCTTACCCTGATACCGCTCCTGGGCCAGATCACATCCACTGTCAGATGCTGACACACCTTTCAGTGGACTGCAAGCGACTCCTCTTCGACCTTTACAACCGTCTCTGGGTCGAGGGTGAGTTTCCATCGCAATGGCAGGAAGGCATTGTCATTCCCATTTTAAAACCTGGCAAGAACCATTTGGAGGTGGACAGCTACCGACTCATTAGCCTCACGAACGTTATTTGCAAGTTGCTTGAACGGATGGTGAGCCAGCGATTGAGTTGGGTACTCGAGTCTCAGGACCTCCTTGCTCCGTCTCAGGGTGGGTTCCGTAAATGCCGCTCTTCTGCTGACAATCTAGTGAGCCTCAAGTCCGCCACCCGTACGGCCCTTGCCCGCCGTCAGCTCCTCATCGCTGTCTTTTTTGACTTGCAGAAGGTGTACGATACGACGTGGCGCCATCACATCCTCTCTACACTTCATGACTGGGGTCTTCGGGGTCCTCTGCCGATTTTCATACGCAATTTTCTGTCACGTCTTACCTTCCGTGTGCAAGTCGCGGCCTCCCATAGTGCGTCCCAAGTTCAGGAGAAGGGGGTACCACAGGGATCAGTCTTAAGTGTCTGCCTGTTTTTAATTGCAATTAAGGGCTTGCTGCGGCGGTGTGTGCGTTTGTCTCCGTTTCGATGTATGCTGATGACTTCTGCCTCTACTATAGCTCCATTGGCATTGCAGGTGCTGAACGTCAGCTGCAGGGCGCCATCCAAAAGGCGCAGTGTTGGGCTGTAGCGCATGTCTTCCAGTTTTCGGCTGCCAAGACCTGCGTTATGCATTTCTGCCGGCGATGCACTGTTCACCTGGAGCCGCGGCTTTATCTTGACAGTGAACTTCTTGCTGTGGTGGAGTCACATAGGTTTTTTGGTGTGGTTTTTGATGCCCGGTTGACTTGGCTGCCTCATATTTTGCAGCTCAAACAGATGTGTTGGCTGTGAAACCATATATCCCTCCTCCGATGCGTTGTTTTAACTGCTGGAAGTTCGGGCACGTCATCTCTCTGTACTTCCGGGATCACATGTCATGATTGTGGACGTCCTTCACATCCCAATACTCCATGTGCTCCACCTCCCATCTGTGTTAGCTGCGGAGAACACCATTCCCCCTGCTCGCCGGACTGTAGGATATTCCAGAAGGAACGAAAGATAATGGAATATACGACCCTGGACCGCCTGACCTACACCTAGGCTAAACAGAAGTATGAGCGGCTCCATCCCGTGTCACTGACGTCGACCTACGCCGCTGCTGCAACAACGGTTCTCCCATCGTCACGTATCGTTGGCTCTAAGATGTGTCAGAATCCACCGGCCCCCTTGGTTGTGGGGGGCACTTCACTCCCTATTGCTCCTGCTCCATCTCCTTCAGGAGCAACACCCCCCAACCATCGGGGACATCAGTTCCCCCTTCCCAGCCAGAGAAGAGTAAGACTTCGGCTACTCTCGCCGGGAAGGGGTCCCTTGGGGATCTTCCTTCGCAAGTTCTGACCAGCGGAAAAACGGACGCCCGCAAGTGGCTGAAACAATCAGCGGTCCCTGGTTGTAGGGTCTCACGGTCGTCGTCCGTCCCTGAGACTGACCCAGTGAAGCCCTCCAAGTCTGAACCACCGAAGGCACAGCGCGAGAAGCAGAAGAAGAAGAAAGTCCCAAAGAATGACGACATTGCGGTGGCACCTGTCCCACCGCTTCCTACAGGCTCTGCGTCTGAGGATGAGGTGGAGATTCTGGCGTCCGCTGAGGACCTCGATCTCGCCAGTCCCTCAGACACCATTGATAGCACTAGCTCAGGTGCTCACTTGGAGGCAGCAGGTGACCCAGCGCCGTAATCTGCGATCCCAGTCCCTCCACACCTTTCTCAGTCATGGAGAATCCCATCCTCTAGTGGCACTGCTGCGGTTTCTTCCAACATCTAGCTCAGCTCCGACAACTTATCAGCCTTCACCCTTTCTTCTGTAATGCTCTTCAGGAAACTTGGTTTCCAGCAATGCGAACCCCTGCCCTCTGTGGCTATCGGGGTTATTATAAGAACCAGAGCAGCTTATGAAAGGGTGTCTGGTGGCGTCTGCATCTATGTCCTTAACTCTCTTCACAGCGAGTCTGACCCTGTACAAACAGCTTTAGAGGCTGTCGCTGTTCGGGTGTGGACGCCACAGGCTGTTACCATCTGCAGCCTTTCGTTACCACCAGATGGTGATGTCACGCAGCATGACTTGGCTGCACTGCTAGCCCAATTGCCACCACCTTTCTTGTTACTGGGCGACTTTAACACCCATAACTCTCTGTGGGGTCGGTCAGTGGAAACATGTTGAGGGGCCATCATTGAGCATTTAGTCGTAGCTCGATCTCTCGATTTTAAATGATGGTGCCTTCACACACTTCAGCGTGGCGCATGGCACATACTCCGCCATTGATCTTTCGATCTGTAGCCCTAGCCTCTTACCGTCTGTCCAATGGAGTGTTCATGACGACCTGTGTGGTAGTGACCACTTTCCGATCTTTCTGTCACTGCCACGGCGTCACTCTTCTGGGCGCCCCAGCAGATGGGCTATGAATAAGGCTGACTGGGACTTGTTTTCCTCCACTGCCGCTATTGAGCCTCTCTCTAACGCCGGCATTGATGCGGTGGTTCACTCCATCACCACCGTCATCGTTACTGCCGCAGAATTTTCCATTCCCCGTTCTTCTGGGTCCCCTCGGCGGCGGACTGTGCCTTGGTGGTCGCCTGAGATCGCTGAAGCGATTAAAGATCGCCGGCGGGCGCTCCAGCGTCACAAGCGACATCCGTCCATAGACCACTTTATCACCTTCAAAGGGCTGTGTGCGCGAGGCCGCCTCCTTACCCGCCAAGGCAAGCAGGAGTGCTGGGAGCGGTATGTGTCCACCATTGGCCTCCATGTCGCTCTATCGCAGGTCTGGGCCAAGATTCGACGCGTATACGGCTATCGGACCCCTGTCAGCGTCCCTGCGCTCTCACTGAATGGAGTAGATTGTACTGACTCCGATGTCATTGCAAACCGCTTGGCAGAGCATTTTGTTATGAGTTCCGTTTCTGCGAATTACCCCCTGGCCTTCCGCTCCATTAAAGAGTGGATGGAACGTCGGAGCCTTTCGTTTCGCACCCACCATCCAGAATCGTACAATGTTCCATTCAGTGAGTGGGAATTTCGCAGTACCCTAGCCCCTTGCCCTGATACGACTCCTGGGCCAGATAGCATCCACTGTCAGATGCTGAAATACCTTTCAGTGGACTGCCAGCAACGACTCCTCGACCTTTACAACTGTATTTGGGTCGAGGGTGAGTTTCCGTCGCAATGGCAGGAAAGTTTTGTTATCCCCATTCTGAAACCGGACAAGAAGCCTTTGGAGGTGGACATTTACCGTCCCATTAGCCTCACCAACGTTCTTTGCAAGTGCTTGAACAGATGGTGAGCCGGCGCTTGAATTGGGTACTGGAGTCTCGGAGCCTTCTGGCTCCGTCTCAGGGTGGGTTCCGTAAAGGTCGCTCGGCCGCCGACAATCTGATGAGCCTGGAGTCAGCCATCCGCACTGCCTTTGCCCGCCATCAGCACCTGGTTGCTATATTTTTCGACATGCGGAAGGCGTACGATACGACATGGCGTCATCACATCCTTTCTACACTTCATGGATGGGGCCTTCGGGTCCCTCTGCCGATCTTTATCCGCAATTTTCTGTCGTATCGTACCTTCTGCGTGCAAGTCGCAGCTTCCCATAGTTCCTTCCGAGTCCAGGAGAACGGGGTACCACAGGGCTCTGTCCTCAGTGTCTGCCTGTTTTTAATTGCAATAAACGGGCTCGCTGCAGTGGTGGGAAATTCTGTCTCCGCTTCCCTGTATGCTGACGGCTTCTGCCTTTACTATAGCTCTTTTGGCATTGCAGCTGCTGAATTTCAGCTACAGGGCGCAATCCGCAAGGCGCAGTCTTGGGCTGTAGCGCGTGGTTTTCAGTTTTCGGCTGCCAAAACCCGCGTTATGCATTTCTGCCGGCGCCGAACGGTCCATCCTCAGCCGTGGCGGCTTTATCTTGACGGCGAACTTCTTGCTGTGGTGGAGACCCACAGGTTTTTGGGTGTACTTTTTGATGCCCGGTTGACTTGGCTGCCTCATATTCGGCACCTTAGACAGGCGTGTTGGCAGCATCTAAATGCTCTGCGATGCTTGAGCCACACCAGCTTTGGCGCCGATCGATCTACCCTGTTACGGCTCTACCAGGCGTTAATCCAGTCCCATCTGGATTATGGGAGCCTGGCTTATGGCTCCGCTTCCCCATCTGCGTTGCGGGTGCTGGACCCAATACTACACAGCGGGATACGAGTTGCCACTGGTGCCTTCCGGACCAGCCCTGTGGACAGCATACTAGTGGAGGCAGGTGTCTCTCCCCTGCGGCTACGGCGCCAACGTTTGCTGGCCGCTTATGCGGCCCATGTTTTTAGCTTGCCCAGGCATCCAAACTATCGTCTCCTGTTCCCGGAATCTGTCGTCCATCTGCCAGAACGTCGGCCCCGGTCAGGTTGTACGATCGCAGTCCGCGTAAAAGAGCTTCTCTCCGGGCTTAGGGTTTTCACTGTTCCACCTCCTTTCCAGGCCACTTTGCGTACACCCCCAATGTGTGTTCCTCGCCCTTGCCTTCGGCTCGACTTGGCACAGGGCCCGAAGTACTCAGTCCCTTCAGAGGCCTTCCACCCCGCGTTTATTCCATCCTGGCCACGTATCAGGGCTCTGGCATTGTTTAAACTGACGGTTCGATGGTTGCTGGTCGTGTCGGTTATGTGCTAACTCTAGGGGACCATTCTGAACAACGTTCCTTCCCGGATGGCTGCAGCGTTTACACTGCTGAGCTGGTCGCCATCTTTCGTGCCCTAGAGTATATCCGCTCCTGCTAAGGTGAGTCCTTCGTTATCTGTAGCGATTCCCTGAGCGGTTTACGAGCTCGCGACCAGTGTTTCCCTCGTTCTCGTCTGGTGATGGCTATCCATGAGTCCCTGCATACTCTTGCCCGTTGCGGCCACTCTGTGGTCTTTGTGTCGACCCCCGGTCATGTCGGTATCCCGGGCATTCAATATGTTGACCGCCTGGCGAAAGAGCACACCAGTAAACCGTCTCTGGAGATTGGCCTCCCGGCGACTGATTTGCGGGCAATCTTACGCCGCAAAATTTTCGAACTATGGTACACTGAATGGCGCAACCTGCCCATGCCAAACAAACTCCGTCGTATCAAGGAGACGACGACTGTGTGGCGGACATCCATGTGGGTCTCTCGCAAGGAGTCTGTTGTCCTCTGCCTGCTGTGCATTGGACACACTCGGCTGATGCACGGTCACTTATTGCGCCGTGAGGGTCCCCTGTATGTTGCTGCGGTTCTGTTTTGTCTGTGGTCCACATTTTGTTGGAGTGTCGCCTTATAGCTGTGCTCAGGCAGACGTTAGCTCTGCCTGATACGCTCCCTGCCCTTTTAACAGATGACTCTGCCATGGCGGACTTAATTTTGCGTTTTTTTCGGGCAGTGGGATTTTCTCACATGATGTAAGTGTTTGTCTACATTTTTTGTCGAGTCTGGCCTTTGGCTTACGGTTTTAGTCTGAATTTTTAATGTGTTCTCGGTGGTTGGCTTTTCCTTTTTTGTCTCTATGGTCGTCCAACCACTGTCACACTCTGTGTGGTTTTAATTCGTTTTGTCTGTTCTTTGTCTGAGTCTTTCTTGTCCTGTGTCGTCTGTTGTCTCCGTTATCCGTTTTTCTACTCTGTGTGGGTGTTTTTAAGATTTGGAACAAGGGACCGATGACCGTTGTAGTCTGGTGCCTTTAATCCCACAAACCAACCAACCAACTTCATGGAAACGCCAGGTAGGATTCACACGTGGCCATTCAGGATGGGAGCAAAGGAATTCTCTGTCAGTAAAAATACGTTGTGTATGTGACAGATCGATAGTAAAAGTATCACAGAAAGGGCTACGAGTGAGTAGAAGTGTGGCTTTCTGTTGTGACTCATAAAAGCAGCCAATTGTTGGTATTAGGAAAAGTGATGTCACAGGCGGAGAGAATGTTGAAAATAAGGTAGTGTCCCCATGTTATAGACTGATCATAATGGGTGTTCGCCGAGGTTGGACCATGTAGCTAGTGGTCGTTCGACCTCAGCAGTGCAATAAGCTTTATTACTATATCATCTTTGAAACATAGTGGACAACAGTGGTAAAGGAAATGACCACTGGCTCTAAAGCTACATCTTGAACTGTGACAATACCTGCAATTTGTAACAAGTGGTTAACTAGATCAACAAAGCTTATGTCGAGTGACGTCTCACACTGGCGCTGGAAAGCAGGGCTACGTTTGTTTTGTGTCTGTGTATATACTCAGTGCTGCGGTAGATAATCACAGATGCTCCTTCAGTCACGAGTGCCTGAGAAAATTTAATAGCCGTGAATAATTCTGTGAGATGGGCGCTAATCAGTATCAGAACTATCCTAACGTTTCACGTATAAAATGTCAGCGTGGCAGTTTATATGGCATTTCCAGAGCCAATAACATTACACAATTTCCAAATAATCGCTCCAACAAATACACAGTACAGACAAGAAAAAATGTAAAAATTGGCACACTACAATAAGAGACTATGAAAAGTAATCAAATACCATAATGAACTCAAGAACACCAGAACTATAAGGTCAACTAAAGATACATGAACCATTCATTCCAATACGCACAACTGTAAACTGTACAAACAGCCCAACTTTCATAATAAACTAAAACTATTACTAACGAAAATATATACATACAATAATAAATTCACAATGAAAACTGTAGAATATTGGAAAACATGAAAAAAGACATGCAAAATCCCCACAATAACAAATTCGTTTATTTTGGCATCACAAACTTATACACTAACATTTCCATGCAACAAATAATACAAATAACTGAAAACAACAGCCTACAATACAGAAAAATTTTATGAAATAATAGATCTTCTCAGTCTGCTCCGAAACTCTTTCGAATTTAATCAAAAAATCTATACACAAACTAATGGAGTAGCAATGGGCAACAGCATTGCCAGTGCAATAGCAGACACCTTCCTTAACATACCGAAAGAATAATTTTCCATTCTCAATCGCCGCACATAAACAGAATTATATCCTGCTATAGATACGTCAATGACACTTTATCACTTATAGTCCAAGAAGATCTACAGCTCCAAAATGATCCAGCAAGGACTGAATAACTTTCACCCTAGAATGAAATTTACCATGGAAATGGAAAGAAATTAAACTTCCCAGACTTAAAAATTACCAACCGTAACCAAAAACACACTTTTGAAGTTTTTAGAAAATCGTCTACAACAGACACCATTATCAACTGTAGCTTTTGATCCGATATCCCAGAAACACACCCATTTTCTCTCAATGATTATTTGGATTGCAGATCTATCGCTATAACAACCAACAACAGAGAAGCAAATAACTACATTCCAGTACACAGCTCAGAAAAAGTTTCGACGCCGAAAAAGTATACAAATTATACAAAGAACAGAACTCACAAACAAAACAATACAAGGTAATGTAATGTATCACTAACTAGAGAAACCACAACCAAACAGAAAATCACAATGTACTGGCGGTCTGAATGGAAAGACTGTCAAACAAGATCAACAGAATACTAAAAGATACACCAGTAAGACTAGTATTCTGAACTACCAACAACCTAAACCTGGGACTCCACCCGCAAAGAAACCAAAATGGCAGATTTTGTTAATCCTGGCATACACAAAATTACCTGAAATACTTGTAAGAAATTTTGCATTGGCCTGACTGGACGGAATTTTAGCATCAGTGTTAGAGAACATACTAAGTGATAGTGACAGCAGTCAAGGGAGTCTCTTTATCCACTAATAGAGCCAAAACAATTCCCTAGACAAAATCGAAACTCCACTTGAAGTGTTACAGATTATACAAAAAGGACTTCCCTTGAGCAAACTGGATGAACTGGAAATTTATATACACATTAAAAATTATCCACATAACATATTAAATGAACAGACTGACTTCAAACATAAATATTTCCTAGCAAATATAACTGACATACTGGAAAATGACATACAATAAGACCATTAGAAGCTAACTTGGAAGATTCAATTTAAAATGCAATGTTATGATGTGTTTCATGCTGCAGACCAAACAATACAAAAAAATATTGGTAATAACCATCATATGAAGTAACGGGGAACATATTGCACTTTTTATCCTTAAAAATCAAGCTGTTGAAATTAATCGAAAACATTCTACATAATACACAATACTTCAAGAACAAATTAATCCCTACATATGTTCCTACCAAGGTAATTACAAAACCCAGCTCGGTGACACAAGTTATGAACTATTGACAAAATTACAAATTAAAAGGAAATTAAGGCCAAATTTCGTTATGAAGAAAAGCTGGATAAAGACATTTGTAGCACCTCTATGACATAGTAAAAGTGTTAATCCCTTAACATATGATTATATAAGTATATTTGTAGACAAATATGTATGGCTCACTAGTTGAAACATATGAGCTATATATACAATGAAAATTAACAACCTAATGTACACATAAAACCAAACAAAAACTCCAACACATTAATACCCTAATCAGGGTTTTTAATTACAATAGCTGTGTTAGGGTATTGAAATGAACAAACGGTAATAGATAAAAATCTTTGCTGGACCGGGACTCAAACACACTCTGGCTCAAATTTTCACCTGTTATCATTTATTCCTTTCAACATCCTAACGCAGCTAATGTCATTAAAAATTGTAATTGGAACCAACGTCTCCAAACTTACCGTTTCCGTGCTACAGCCGTTTGAAAACCTGTCTGCTAGGTAAGTATGTAACAGAGTAGTCATGGTGTGGGTGCTTATGTCGGATCCACTGATGTCATCTGACATCAACCCCACCTCTCTGAACTGGTTCGAGGCTCTTTCACGTGTCTGTGAATGTTAGAGCGACGTGGTTGAGCAAACGTTAGCAAAATATACCCACATGATCATTGTGTATGGCGAAGCCCACGATAATGGAAGAGCTGCTTGCCGCCTTTATCGAGATCGTCACCCCAATATCTGACTCCATTCATACCCTTTTCGTCCCAACTACGCAATGACTTCGAGGAATGGGTACCTTCACTGTCAGCGGGAGGGATTGTGGTGCTCCAAGGAGGCGCCACACATCCGAAATGGAAGACGCTGTACTGCACCGCGGTGAAGAGAACCCATCAACGAGTACACGAGAAATTGAGCGTGCAATGAATGTTGTTCCCAGCACATTTTTGTACGTTCTGCATGACCAACAATTACATCCATACCATCTCGAAAGGATACAGTCACTAATACCAGCCCGACTTTGCACTTTCGTTTAATCTTCTTTGGTGATTAATGAGTGGAATAGTAAAACAAGTGATGTACTGGATAACGCCTAATAAATTATTTGTAAAAATGGTCGCACTTCCAACATGTTTTCAGTTGGTTGTAGCACGGAAATGGTACCTTGCCGGACATGGGTTCCAACAGAAAATATTATCTACTCAGTGCACTCTACAAGTGCTAGAAGTTCGCAAACGGATTTTTAGAGTACCCTATTTACTGATCATCTTTTCAATACTAACCCATACACACGCACAAAAATATTACTAATATAGATTTCACAAAGGATGAAATAGATCTATTACAAAAGGAACTCAAACACAACAATGAACCAAAATTGTGTAACACATCCAGGAAAACCTTACAGCTGCAATAAAAGTTCCCAACAAAACATAAAAGTGAATTAACAATTTAAGTAGGATGCGTTTTAGAAAAGCATATACCTAACAAAAGAAATTACAATCCCTTATTCACACTAAAATAAATCATAAACTAATGAATAACAGAGGTAAAATCTGATATGGGCAACAATATAGTTATACTGAAATTCTATGGATACGTAAATAAGATCAAAAATTTTTTCGAAGCCAATAACATTACACAATTCACAAGTAATCCCAATAACAGATATTCACCACAGACAAAAAAAGTTGTGAAAATGGTCGTACTATACTAACAGACTTAGAAAAGAAATCGGATATCATCATGAACTGAAGAACACCTACCCACAAGGTCAACCAAAGATACATGAATCATTAATTCCAATACACCCGATTGTGAACTATACATACAGTCTACTTCCACAATAAACAAAAGACTTCACACATTACTAACGAAAATACATACAAACAATAAAAGATTCACCATAAAAAGTTCTAGGGCACTGGCAAATACCATAAAGGACATAAAAATTCCACACAGTGCCAAATTTGTTTACTTTGGCATCAAAAAACCACACAGTAACGTTCCCATGCTAGAAACAACACAAATTATTGAAAACAACCTACTACAATTTGCAAAAGTTCCTATCACAGGAACGGATCTCCTCAAATAACCCTGTCCTAAAACTGATATAGTGGCAGTGGCAACAAGCACACCTAGCACCATAGCAGGCACCGTCCTTAACATGCTGGAAGAACAATTTTCAGTTCTCTATTGCAAAGCCTTAATAAAACAGTGTGCTATTTTAGATACGTTGACAGCCCTTTAATACTTTCAGATGGAAACCATTTCGAAGTCCAAAAGATCCAACAAGCACTGAACAACTTCTCTACTAAAATGAAATTTATCATGAAAATGAGAACAAATAAATCTGTGAACCTGCTAGACATAAAAATTAGCAACAATAACAACAAACATAGTTTTGAAATTTACAGAAGTTCAACTGCAACAGGCACCGTAATAAACTGCAACGTTTCTCATCCAAAATCAAAACAATACCCCTACTTCCATTCAGTGATCAATTGGATTGCAAATCTACCGATACGACAACCAGCAAAATAGAAAGAAATAACCATACTCCGATACATCGCCTACACAATATACTGCGTGCATTCCAACCCTTTAGCATCACAGTCCTGTAATTTTCTCTTTTATAGGGTCTACTATTACTTTCTAAGTTAAGATTGACTGCTTCGTTTGTATTGTTTAGAGATCTTATATCAGTTTTTATACGGTATGGTATGACTAGGGAATGTACTGGCTGTGATCGGACACAAGGATAATTTTATGCTGTCAATAAACAGCTGAAATCTGTGTTGGCTCCAGATGACAGGCTCCTGACTAATGTTCAAAGCTGCGGAGACATTGGGGCTCTGGTGACGACCCCTGTGACACGTTTGCTGTCGTTGGAATCTGCAGGTGACTTGGTTGTTACTGTGTCTTCTGATAACGCAACCTCATATGGATCCATCCTAAGTCGAGAGAGAGTGGCGGTGGGTGGTAGATTCCTGTGTCACTTTTCCGTAGGGAAAAAGGGGAATTGGTGACGTGGTTGACTCCTTCTGCGTTAGCATCAGGTACGAGATGCTAAAAAGTGTTGATAACACTTCTGAGCCATCACAGGATGGCTCTCCTGTTGGACCAGTGACCGAATCTCCTCCCCAGTCCAGACAAGTGCAGAGGGCGATATGCCAGTCATTGGGAGCTCCAACGTTAGGTGGATGATGGAGCTCTTCAGGGTAAAAGCACACAGGGTTTGAAATAATGTCAGTATGCACTCAGTACATTCGCAAGGCTGTCCTGACCATGACACGAGGACGCCCTGCTAGCGACTATCGACTGCACTGGACACAACTGGCACATGTCGGCAAGGATGATCCCTAACGCTTAGGGTTCTAAAGTCACCCTCGGTTCCTTTCAGTGGATGGCTGATTTGGTGAAAGTAACTAGCATTGCAGGCTGAGTGCAGGTTAAGCTGCCTATTTAAGGCATCGTATCCAGGGCCGATCGTGGTCGTCTGGTTTGGTGAAGAGTGGAAGGTTTAAGCCAGGGGTCTGCAAACGTTTTAGTCCACGGGCCACATTGACTCCTCCACAAAGTCATAAGGGTCAAGTTCTACCCAGTGGGATTAAAGCACCCTAGCACTCCATGATCACCGTAATGTAAGGTTAAAGGAAAGATGAAATCGCAAAAATCTAAAGTTGTAGGGATAGCTAGCGCTGAAACGAACTACGATTTTTATTTGATTACATGATTTTGATTGGTGGACGTACCTGACCGAAATTCTGGCGTATTTTATTCTGGCGAATTTCACCGACAAAAAAGTATGTCACTGCAGATTCTTCACGAAAGTGTCCTGCAAAGTTAACGAAATCTCAAAATAATTGTTAGCAACACTATTACTGCAAGACGTAACAGAAATAGAGTATGTCAACGCATTGTTATTTCAAGCGGCGCAACAATAAGTTTAGTTATATAGACTTCTAGCGAGTAGCAGAGCCAGAGCATATATTTGATAGTTCTGTTGCGTGATTGTCTTTATGTTGCGAGTGTCTCACGAGCTTTTTAGTGTTTTATGCGCTGTACTAGTAGGTGAGATGACGAAGTGTGGGACAATTCAAAGTTTGAATTCGAAGAGACAAGGAAAATTTGAAAATAGAAATACGTATAGCACGACTTGAGTATTTTTTCACTGTATTTTATAGTGGAACTACAATGTAATTGTGAGTATTTAATTTAGTGATTTTAAAGTACCTTAAAAATAAATTCATTGCGTTTTGTTTATGCAGACTACTCCCTAGTTTTATTAGTATTAAATAGCAAAATTATATTTTTAAGTTACAATCTTTTGTGAAGTTCTGTACAAATATGGAAAAGAAACGAAAGGTTGACAGTGAATGTAGAATTTTTAAAGAGCAATGGGACTGTCAATATTTCGTGGTGGAGTCAAGCAACAAACCAATGTGTATTATTTGCAATGAAGCAATATCAGTCTTCAGAGAATACAATATAAAACGTCATTATGAGACTAAGCACTCTCAGAATTATTCCAAGTTTACAGGATGCGAACGATTAGAAATGTATGAGTCTCTGAAACGCCAGCTAAAAACCCATCAGTCGCTGTTTAAGAAAGTAAATGCTGAACATGCAGCAACTCGTGATAGTTTTCGTGTGGCTCATTTAGTAGCGAAACAGTGTAAGCCATTTACCGAAGGTGAATTAATTAAGAACTGTATTATTGCAACAGCAGAAGATATGTGTCCAGAAAAAGTTAATTTATCTAAAAACATAAGTTTGTCGGCAAACACTGTGACTCGAAGAAAAGATGACATTGCATAAAAAATATCAGCACAACTGCGTGACAAAAATCAAGACTTAGAATGGTTCTCTTTGGCCGTGGATGAGTCAACAGATGTGTCAGATACTGCTCAAGTGCTACTTTTTATTCGAGGGATTGACAAAAATTATGAAGAGTGTGAAGAGCTCCTTGATGTTCACAGTATTCACAGAACGACCACTGGCGAAGATATTTTTAAAGGAGTTGAAAGGGCAGTTCAGAAAAACAATCTTCAGTGGAAGAAATTAAAATGTATTACAACGGAGGTGGCAAAAACACGTGTGGGAAAAATAAAGGTGTTGTTGCTCTCCTTTCTAAGGCCATAGAAAATGACGGTGGCTCAAAACCATTACTAGTGCATTGTATTATTCACCAAAAGTCTTTGTGTGGAAAACATGTTGACGTCTCAGAAGTTTTAAAGCCAGTTGTTTCAGTTGTTAATTATATCAGATCCCATGCACTCAGTCATCGCCAGTTCCGCGAGTTTCTTGAAGGTATTGAGGAAAGCGACTTGTCATATTATACTGCAGTGCGCTGGCTAAGCTGCAGTAAAGTCCTGGTCCGTTTTTTTAAACTCCGAACAGCAATTGAAATTTTTTTGAATGAAAGGAATCGTCCTCAAGCTGAGTTACGGAACGGTGAGTGGTTATGGAAAACAGCATTTTATACAGATTTAACTAAACATATGAATGACCTTAATTTAAAATTTCAAGCTGAAAGTCCTTTCGACAAAAGATTGCTTTGTTTCAATCTCAGTTGAACAAAGTATGCTTCACGCATTTTAATAGATGCCAAACATTCAGTCAGCAAACTGAGATTCCGTTTCCTGTAACTTTCGCAATTGAAGCTTTAGGCGCTTTGAAATTTAATTTTGAATCACGTTTTTCAGATATCGACGCAAATTCAAACGATATCAAGATTTTCAAAATACCTTTGACATCGATATAGAAGCGTTACCAGCAGAACTTCAGTTTGAAATTATTGATCTGCAATGTAGCGTCTTTTTTAAAGAAAAACATTCAAAGTCAACATTACTGGAATTTTATAAGTGTCTTCCATCCACACAGTTTCCAAATTTACATAAATTTGCCTGTGGCTTTTTTTCCGCTTTTGGTACTACTTATTTGTGTGAAAAAACTTTCTCCAAAATGAAACATGCAAAAAGTATTTACAGATCAAAATTAAGTGATTTGCATTTGAAGTCGCTGATGATTATCTCTACCAGTAAACTTGACCCACAACTGGAGGTAATTATGAAAGGAAAGTTACAGCTACATAAAAGTCACTAATTAACACTAAGAAGTTAAATTTCTTTGCGTGAATACTCTAACACTGTGACTTTTCAAGATATAAATTAATTACAGTTATTTTTATACATCAGTTACAACTAAAATATCCAATATCATTATGTACACCAGGTATTGTATTTTCTTTAAATTGCCTTTAAATAAAAATATTTTATACGATTTACTTGCTATATGTATTTTACAAGGTAATCAAAAGAAAGTGAAACCACGCTTAAGAAGCATCTTCCATAATGATTGATTACTAAGGTTAGTCGTCGAAGTGGCGTCCATTTGAAAGACTTGCACCAGACTCGTGAGTAGAATAAAATGCAAAGAATTTTTTTACTGAAAATGTTTTCGCCAAACTAGTCTCTTAACCGTTCTTTTTTTTCACTATCACACGGAGAATGGTCTGTCTGTCTGTTTATTGAGGATAGCCACAAGTTTAACCATGACCTTCCGCTTTGTAAAGATAGAGCTCCGACGATGTCGCGGTGTATTGGTCGCGATAGGCCTCGAAACTCATTTGTTGGCAGTATAGGTACCACCTCAAATATTTGGCTGGCCGGATACCGGGGATGTCCGTTCAGCTAACGCGGGCCAGTTTGTTGGCCCTCGTGGGCTGGTTTCGGCCCGCGGGCCGTAGTTTGGAGACCCCTGGTTTAAGCCAGTGGCTCAGACGACTCTGCTACGGTATCGGATGCGAATTTCTCGATATCCGATATCGGGTGAAGAATTGGAGTTTTCATCTTATCAGGTCAGACGTCCACTTCACGCAGGAAGCAGCTGCTGGAGTAGCAGAGTACATGTGGCGTGTACGTGAGGAATTTTTAGGTTAGAGAAATCCCCTCCCCTTAGGATCTGAGGTTAATTGACTGCCAAAATGGAAGATGCTTCAAACACAACGTTCTGAGAGAACGCTTTTCCTCGCAGATCAGATATAGAAAAGGTTAATATGACATTAGTAAACTTCGGGAACATCCGAGGATAGGTCTCAGAATTAGTATCGCTTGCAGAAGGTTATGATGCCCAGATAGTTTTAGGAACAGGAAGTTGGTTGAAACCGAAAGTGAATTGTAATGAAAGTTCAAGTTCAGATTAAAATATTTATCGTAAGGTTAGGTCAGCCGCCAATGTTAGCGGCGTATTTTTTGCATTACAGAACTCGCTAATGTCTAGCGAGGTCATCATGGATCCCGAATGCGAATTAATCTGGGGGAGGCTACGCAGCAAAGTTCGGTTAAATATGGTAATCGATGGTTTTTATAGATAGCCTAGGTTAGGACCTTAGTGGTAGGGTGCCTTATAGAGAAGTTGCGGAATTTCACGACTATGTTTCTCGATTATGCTGTTGTACAACGAGGTAACTTCAGTTTGACGGGTGTAGAATGAGAGATATTGGAAATCGTGTGACATTATTCTGAACGTCTTGGCCAAAATTGTTTTGAGCAGATAGTTAGAGAGCTAACTCGTGAAGGTAACGTCGAAGAACAGACTTAAATTTACCAAATCAATTATTGTCGAGGAAGGTATCAGCGCTAATAAGACTGTTATAGCAACTATGACTACGGGTCTTACAAGAAATTTTAAGAAGGGTAGGAAGATATTTTTGCTTATGAAGAGCGTCGAGATAGTAACCGCAGAGTATATGAGTAATCAGCATCAAACATTCAGTTATAAGGACGAAGATGTGGAACACAAACGAGAAAATCCAAAAACATCGTTCATCTACATCTACATGATTACTCTGCAATTCACATTTAAGTGCTTGGCAGAGGGTTCATCGAACCACAATCATACTATCTCCCTACCATTCCGCTCCTGACCAGAGCGCGGGAAAAACGAACACCTAAACCTTTCTGTTCGAGCTCTGATTTCTCTTATTTTATTTTGATGATCATTCCTACCTATGTAGGTTGGGCTCAACAAAATAGTTTCGCTTTCGGAAGAGAAAGTTGGTGACTGAAATTTCGTAAATAGATCTCGCCGCGACGAAAAACGTCTTTGCTTTAATGACTTCCATCCCAACTCGCGTATCATATCTGCGGATCCCACACCGCGCAGCAATATTCTAACAGAGGACGAACGAGTGTAGTGTAAGCTGTCTCTTTGGTGGACTTGTTGCATCTTCTAAGTGTCCTGCCAATGAAACGCAACCTTTGGCTCGCCTTCCCCACAATATTATTATGTGGTCTTTCCAATTGAAGTTGCTCGTAATTTTAACACCCAGGTACTTAGTTGAATTGACAGCCTTGAGAATTGTACTAATTATCGAGTAATCGAATTCCAACGGATTTCTTTTGGAACTCATGTGGATCAATTCACACTTTTCGTTAATTAGCGTTAACTGCCACCTACCACACCATACAGCAATCTTTTCTAAATCGCTTTGCAACTTATATTGGTCTTCGGATGACCTTACTAGACGGTAAATTACACCATCATCTGCGAACAACCTAAGGAAACTGCTCAGATTCAGTATGCCTTAGACGAGCAAGGTGTTAAGCGCTGGGAAAGACCCACCTTAGTTTAATAGACGTTAGAAAATTGCACCGGAGAGAAAGAGAGCTTCATCTCAGATTACGAGAAGTCTAAATCTAGCCGACAAACAAAAGTTGTGAAATAAGCTTAATGAGAGAAATGGGCCGCACGGGATTAGCCGAGCGGTCTTTGGCGCTGCAGTCATGGACTGTGCTGCTGGTCACGGCGGAGGTTCGAGTCCTCCCTCGGGCATGTGTGTGTGTGTTTGTCCTTAGGGTAATTTAGGTTAAGTAGTGTGTAAGCTTAGGTGATGACCTTAGCAGTTAAGTCCCATAAGATTTCACACACATTTGAACATTTTTGAGAGAAATGAGAGAACTGTTAATGTTCTTGAAAGGAAATGTAACTCATTCACGAAGGAGTTGGCTTGTAAGGCGCTTATTCGAGCGATTCTTGGGTATATTTCATCAATATGGGATACTTAGCAGGTAGGATTGATAAAAGAGATAGGGAAGGTACAAGGCAGAGCTGCACGTTTCACCATGGGATCATTAAGTCGATGTGAGAGTTTTACCGAAATGCTCAGCAAACTCCACTGACAGACGTCACATGAGAGGGATTGTGTTTCACGGAGAGGTTTACTACTGAACCTTCTATGCAGCACTTTCTGGGAACAGTCGGACAACGTATTACTTTCTCCGACATATATCTCGCGTACTGACCACTACGATAAAATTAGTGAAATTAGGAGCAACACAGAGGCCTAGCGACAATCATTCTTCCCATGCGACAATCGCGAGGGGACAAGCAAATTAGGAGAGATCAGTAAGAAGCACCAGTAGCACCCTCCGTCTCACACCATTAGATTGCATGCGGAATATGATGTAGATGTAGATACAGATACACAGTAATATAACATTAAAAGAGAATGCCCAGGCAAACAAAAAACCACATACATAATAGCGATCTGCATGGGAAAACTATCAAACGAGATGAACTGAATACTAAAAGATACATAAAACTAGCATTCAGAAGTAACACCAAAACAAGAAACTCCAATCTGGAAGTGACATGTGACATTTGTAACAAATTTTACATTGGAATAACTGGGTGACAGTGTAACATGAGATTGAGAGATCATACTGGAGGTAGTGACAGCAATCAGCCAAGTCTCATCATGAATTTAAAAAACCAAAACCATGAACCCGACAAAATCGTAATTGCACTTCAATTTGCAGCGTTCGTTGGTTGGATCAATAGCTGTAGCTTTTGCTGCGGTCTCTGCAATCTCTCCTGTTAAGTTAATATAGCTGTCGAAAGATGGAAGAAACGGCCTTCGAAGATGTACCAGCTATCACCGTTCCCTAACACGTGGCTCACCTGCAGGTCTTCGGTCTGAGGCGTCGGACTAGACCAATGAAAGGCAGAATAGTCTGGCAGCGTATCTGTTCAGAAATGAACATTTAAATGACAGGTAGCCCAGTCACAAGTTTCCTAAAGCATTAGTAAAAATAAAGCAGCTACTAGACGAGCAATGGACTTAATGTAGGACAAGTTAAAAGAACAAAATTTCAAAATATAGTAATGCATTCAGCATAAAGACCAGTCCCTAGTGAGAGCGCAGAATGAATTACTGTGAATGATTGTAACAAAGACTCTGGCCATGAGTCAAAAATGCGGGCATAGTAACATGGGTCGGACAATAGAACTTAACCATGCCACATGTCGATTTTCAGCGCCGGTGTCTCGCGGTGCAAACGTAGCGACAGCACAGACCCAACCACCGCAGCAGCAGCAGCTCGTGGATGTTTAATACAAGGTTGCTGCAAAGGTAACAGAAACACTTCCTCAAAATGGTGGTAACTGTTGCAGCTTCGCGATGCCGACACCTTCAGTAACTATAAAAAAAATGGGGTGGGGAGCTGCACTGTTGAAAGACTCAGTCGACGAACTACCGTGCACCTCCGAGCTGTTCTGGCCAACTGGAGAGTCGAGGTCTTGCCTTCAAGTTGTGTGGTCCAAACTGGCGCGCACTCCCAGAAAACAGGGGATTTTGTTTGTCTCCGTCACCACATTGCTTCGACGACGATTCGAAATAACGGCCAGGAACTGAAGCTATATTTGCCATCACGAGCGTTTTCTATGTAAAATAATCGGGTAATGCCAAAATTATCCTGCCACCTCCAACCGATGATCCTCTTTATAGGCAATTCCTCGACTGTGTCTGCGGATCTGGGAAAGTTACTTTAGTACCATAACTGTTAAATTAAGATTGACGGCTTGTTAATTAATTAACCGACTAGTCTGTGTTTGGTACCAGTTAACTCGTAATTTCATAGGGAGTTCGAATTTGTGATCAGAATTAAAGGATTTATTTTATTACTTTTTCTTCCTTTGCGGTGGGGATTGGTCTGGACAGACGATGTGGCCTCGCCACGTGCAATATGTGCTCGACAAAGTCGCTGCGTAACAAAATTTTACATGTAATGCCGAAAGCACTTGCAGTGAACATATTGCAAGCATTGAAAATTCATATACATATGAAAAATTAACCCCACAGCGTATTAAACGAACAGACCTATTTAAAACGTAAATATTATCTAGAAAATTTTGTTGACATTCTGAAACTTGACAATCGATCAAAAATAAACGACCAAAGATTACACAAACTATTAAACTGTATGTAATTCAAACAGTACTGCTGACTATTTATAACAACTTCGTAACTGTCAAACTACTACGTGACCTTATTTTATCATCATCAAAACAGCGACAATTAACAAAAGGATCCGTCAGTGGTGGAATCTGTACTTGTCGCCCAGCTACACGTAAGTATAGTGTAAGATAACTCCATGTACACATACTTCAAAAGTAAATGACATATAACACCTATAATATTTCCAGGTGTACATAACAACAGTAGTATTGCCGAAAGGGGTCTATTGTACGAAATATAATAAAGCTATTATCAGCTAACTTCGAAGATGCAATTTAAAATATCACATCACAGCACTTTTGCATCTACCTGGGAGCTGTCCCGTTACACTGTGTTTTGGGCAGTGCGTTTTGATGAGTGAACAATACAGGATTTTTATTGTTGTCTAACTATTGTCAAAGAAACAAAGCTGCCTTGAATAACAAAGTGTATTATTACTTTACCAGCCGTTCCCAGCCATGCATTGTTGTGACTCGTTCTGGTTAAATGTAAAAGAAAGAAGAGAGAAAGCACACGTTTCAATATAAAGGGGAATTGTATATACATCCTAATGTCCTAGCCCCTCCCTCTCCCACCTCCCTGGTCACTGTCCATCTTCTGCTGCCCCCTGTTAGTCCATCTACTCCTCTTTTCCCCTCTCTCTGCCCATCCTCTCCTTTCCCCTCTGTCTCCAACTCCTACTGGCCCCTCATGCTCCATTTCTCTGGCAAACTTTTCCTGCCCCTTCTCCATCGCCTCCTGCTCTTTCTCTCTGTTCATCACATATTTCTTCTTTATATGACGATCTTCTCTTCCTCCCTGTCCCCATATCTTTCTGCCCCATCAGTCGACCCATCATCATCTCATCACCCTCCCTTTCTCTGTTAATTTTCTTCTCCCCTTTATCTCTCCACCTGCCCTCCTCTCCCTCCCCCCCGCTGCCTCTGTGCATCACCTCTTCCCCTTTCTATGTCGATCTTCTCCTTCCCCTTTCTATGTCGATATTCTCCTTCCCCCTCTCTTTGGCTCTTCCTGTGACTCTTTCTGAGATCATCTCCTCCTTTCCGCTTTCTATATCTATTTCCCCTCACTGCTCTCTTTGAATTTGAGCCTTTCTTACTGTCATTGCAAAATCGTTTTCTGTAACAGCGTTCTAATAAAAAAAACCGTAGGCCATAAATACAACTATCCTGCTTGCTACCATAGGCTGTATGTGCCCAAACATTTATTACCAAAAGTGTAAAATCTGAAGTAAATCCTTCAAGAACTATTTGAGATTATTGGTAATAATGATTCCATTTTACGTATTACATATTTATTTGTATATCAAGGATGTATAAAAGCAAACACGTATTCGAATGCAACGTTTGACAATATTTCTAAGTAGCTGGTACAGAACATTTGAAGGTTTAATTTTTTGAACAAACGAACGTTTACATCTTTATATACATTTCCCCAAGAATTATTATTTATGTCTATATATAGAAACAAACGTCCTGATTGACTGACTCATCATTGCACAACCCAAGCCACGTAAGGTATAAATTTGAAATTTGGAGATGGTGTTGATCTTACACTATAACCATCAATCAGGAAGGGATTTTTCACAATTCCATTCCAAAGAGGGTGAATTAAGAGATGGAGGTTTTTTGAAAGTATGATGCTTTTAAGGAAAGTTTGAAGCTAGAACTACGAAACTAGCATTTGATTTTTCTGTCAGAAATAAAGAAACATTTTTCAACATTTTTCGAAAATTAAATACAGGGTGAAAGTTTTCTTGAAAATGAATAATTTTTAAAGAATTATTAAAGCATTTTGTGGCAGGATCTATGAAAATTGGTAATTATATTCTCGGTTAGAAATAAAAAAATATGTGTTTCAGTTTTTTATAAATTTAATCTCTAAAGCGACGAAACAGGGAACGAAATGTTTTACTTAAACATTACATAATGAAAACATTTTTAAAGCTAAATCGATTTAAATTTGATTTTAGCCTTTCGGTAGGAAATAAAAAAAATACGTGTTTAAGTGCTTTCGGAAACTGAACCCCCAAGGGAACGAAATAGGGCCTGACTGATCACTGACTGATCATTGCCCAGGCCAAGCCACCAAGGGCAGAAACTTGAAATTGTTGTTGTTGTGATCTTCAGTCCTGAGACTGGTTTGATGCAGCTCTCCATGCTACTCTATCCTGTGCAAGCTTCTTCATCTCCCAGTACCTACTGCAGCATACATCGTTCTGAATCTGCTTAGTGTATTCATGTCTTGGTCTCCCTCTACGATTTTTACCCTCCACGCTGCCCTCCAGTACTAAATTGGTGATCCCTCGATGTCTCAGAACATGTCCTACCAACCGATCCCTTCTTCTAGTCAAGTTGTGCCACAAGGTACTCTTCTCCCCAATTCTATTCAATACCTCCTCATTAGTTATGTGATCTACCCATCTAATTTTCAGCATTCTTCTGTAGCACCACATTTCGAAAGCTCCTATTCTCTTCTTGTCTAAACTATTTATCGTCCACGTTTCACTTCCATACATGGCTACACTCCATACAAATACTTTCAGAAACGACTTCCTGACATTTAAATCTGTACTCGATGTTAACAAATTTCTCTTCTTGAGAAACGCTTTCCTTGCCATTGCCAGTCTACATTTTATATGCTCTCTACTTTGACCATCATCAGTTATTTTGCTCCCCAAATTGCAAAACTCATTTACTACTTTAAGGGTCTCATTTCCTATTCTAATTCCCTCAGCCTCACCCGATTTAATTTGACTACATTCCATTATCCTCGTTTTGCTTTTGTTGATGTTCATCTTATACCCTCCTTTCAAGACACTATCCATTCCGTTCAACTGCTCTTCCAAGTCCTTTGTTGTCTCTGACAGAATTACAATGTCATCGGCGAACCTCAAAGTTCTCCATGGATTTTAATACCTACTCCGAATTTTTATTTTGTTTCCTTCAATGCTTGCTCAATTTACAGATTGAATAACATCGGGGAGAGACTACAACCCTGTCTCACTCCCTTCCCAACCACTGCTTCCCTTTCATGTCCCTCGACTCTTATAACTGCCATCTGGTTTCTGTACAAATTGTAAATAGCCTTTCGCTCCCTGTATTTTAACCCTGCCACCTTCAGAATTTCAAAGAGAGTATTCCAATCAACATTGCCAAAAGCTTTCTCTAAGTCTACAAATGCTAGAAACGTACGTTTGCCTTTCCTTAATCTTTCTTCTAAGATAAGTCATAAGGTCAGTATTGCCTCATGCGTTCCAACATTTCTACGGAATCCAAACTGATCTTCCCCGAGGTCGGCTTCTATCAGTTTTTCCATTCGTCTGTAAAGAATTCGCGTTAGTATTTTGCAGCTGTGACTTATTAAACTGATAGTTCGGTAATTTTCACATCTGTCAACACCTGCTTTCTTTGGGATTGGAATTATTATATTCTTCTTGAAGTCTGAGGGTATTTCGCCTGTCTCATACATCTTGCTCACCAGATGGTAGAGTTTTGTCAGGACTGGCTCTCCCAAGGCTGTCAGTAGTTCTAATGGAATGTTGTCTACTCTGGGGGCCTCGTTTCGATTCAGGTCTTTCAGTGCTCTGTCAAACACTTCACGCACTATCATATCTCCCATTTCATCTTCATCTACATCCTTTTCCATTTCCATAACACTGTCCTCAAGTACATCGTCCTTGTATGGACCCTCTGTATACTCCTTCCACCTTTCTGCCTTCCCTTCTTTGCTTAGAACTGGGTTTCCATCAAAGCTCTTGATATTCATGCAAGTGTTTCTCCTTTCTCCAAAGGTCTCTTTAATTTTCCTGTAGCCAGTATCTATCTTACCCTAGTGGGATAAGCCTCTACATCCTTACATTTGTCCTCTAGCCATCCCTGCTTAGCCATTTTGCACTTCCTGTCGATCTCATTTTTGAGACGTTTGTATTCCTTTTTGCCTGCTTCATTTACTGCATTTTTATATTTTCTCCTTTCATCAATTAAATTCAATATTTCCTCTGTTACCCAAGGATTTCTACTAGCCCTTATCTTTTTACCTATTTGATCCTCTGCTGCCTTCACTATTTCATCCCTCAAAGCTACCCATTCTTCTTCTACTGTATTTCTTTCCCCCATTCCTGTCAATTGTTCCCTTATGCTCTCCCTGAAACTCTGTACAACCTCTGGTTCTTTCAGTTTATCCAGTTCCCATCTCCTTAAATTCCCATCTTTTTGCGGTTTTTTCAGTTTTAATCTACAGTTCATAACCAATAGATTGTGGCCAGAGTCCACATCTGCCCCTGGAAATGTCTTACAATTTAAAACCTGGTTCCTAAATCTCTGTCTTACCATTATATAATCTATCTGATACCTTTTAGTATCTCCGGGGTTCTTCCCTGTATACAACCTTCTTTCATGATTCGTAAACCAAGTGTTAGCTATGATTAAGTTATGCTCTGCGCAAAATTCTATCAGGCGGCTTCCACTTTCTTTTCTTAGCCCCAAACCATATTCACCTTCTATGTTTCCTTCTCTCCCTTTTCCTACTCTTCAATTCCAGTCACCCATGACTATTAAATTTTCGTCTCCCTTCACTACCTCAATAATTTCTTTTATCCCATCATACATTTCATAAATTTATTCGTCATCTGCAGAGCTAGTTGGCATATAAACTTGTACTACTGTAGTAGCCGTGGGCTTCGTGTCTATCTTGGCCACAATAATGCGTTCACTATGCTGTTTGTAGTAGCTTACCCGAACTCCTATTTTTCTATTCATTATTAAACCTACTCCTGCATTACCCCTATTTGATTTTGTATTTATAACCCTGTATTCACCTGACAAAAAGTCTTGTTCCTCCTGCCACCAAACTTCACTAATTCCCACTATAACTAACTTTAACCTATCCGTTTCCTTTTTTAAATTTTCTAACCTACCTGCCCGATTAAGGGATCTGACATTCCACGCTCCGATCCGTAGAATGCCAGTTTTCTTTCTTCTGATAACGACGTCCTCTTGAGTAGTCCCCGCCCGGAGATCCGAATGGGGGACTATTTTACCTCCGGAATATTTTACCCAAGACGACGCCATCATCATTTAACCGTACAGTAAAGCTGCATGCCCTCCGGAAAAATTACGGGTGTAGTTTTCCCTTGCTTTCAGCCGTTCGCAGTACCACAACAGCAAGGCCGTTTTGGTAAATGTTACAAGGCCAGATCAGTCAATCATCCAGACTGTTGCCCCTGCCACTACTGAAAAGGCTGCTGCCCCTCTTCAGGAACCACACGTTTGTCTGGTCTCTCAACAGATACCCCTCCGTTGTGGTTGCACCTACGGTACGGCTATCTGTATAGTTGAGGCACGCAAGCCTCCCCACCAACGGAAAGGTTCATGGTTGGTGAGGGGGAACTTGAAATTAGGAGGTGTTAATCCTATACTGTAGGTACCGTTTAGCAGGGACTTGTTCAAAATTTCACATCGAAGGGGATGAAAAATGGGATGAAAGATTTTTTTTTAAATATGTAGCTATTAAGGCAATTTTGAAGCTAGAACTACAAAAACTGGCAGTTGGTTTCTCGGTCTAAAGAAAATAAAATCCTTAAACCGCTAAGGGGATAAAACAGTGAGGTAAATTTTTCTTGAAAATAAATATTCATTAAAGGACTACTAAGAGATTTTTACAGCTATATCTGTCAAAATTAGTATTAGACTTCTGAGGGAGAATTATAATCTTACGTGTTTCAGTGTTTTTGGAAATTCTACCAAAAACGGTTCAAATGGCTCTGAGCACTATGAGACTTAACATCTATGGTCATCAGTCCCCTAGAACTTAGAACTACTTAAACCTAACTAACCTAAGGACATCACACAACAGCCAGTCATCACGAGGCAGAGAAAATCCTTGACCCCGCCGGGAATCGAACCCGGGCACCCGGGCGCGGGAAGCGGGAACGCTACCGCACGACCACGAGCTGCGAACTAATTCTACCCCTAAGGAGAAGTTATAAGAGAAGAAAGTTTTTAAGGGAATATTTCATTACTAAAGCATTTTCAAAGGTAAATCTAAGTTAATTCGGATTGGCTTCTGGTTATAAATAAAAAAAATGCATGTTTTGCTGTTTTCGGAAATTTAATCACTGGGAGGATAAAATAGGGGACGAAGATTTTTACGCAGATATTTCATAAAGAAAGCATTTTTGAAACTAAGTGTCTGAAAATTAGTATTTGGCATAGTGGTTAGAAATAAAAAATACGGGTTTCGGTGGTTTTTGGAAACACGGCTACTAAGGGTGTGAAAAACGGGATGAAAATTTACATGAAAGTGATGATGATGATGATGATGATTGGTTTGTGGGGCGCTCAACTGCGCGGTTATCAGCGACCGTGCAAATTCCCAACCTTTGCTCAGCCCAGTCTCGCCACTTTCATGAATGATGATGAAATGATGAGGACAACACAGAAACCCATTCAGCTCGAGGCTATATGAAAGTACACTGACGGAAAAAGTGCAGCACCAAAAAGTTATTAATGTAGAGTAATGAAATTTCGGAAATACATTGGTCTAGGTAACATGCGTAAGTGATTGACATTGCAAGCTCGAAAGTTAACGTACGCGCTTGGTAAGCCATTGCAAATACGAAATGATGAGACTTCATTAACTAGTATAGTCGTCAGAATGTTGAATGCAATCACGCAGATGTGCATGCATTGTGTTGTACAAGCACTGGATGTCTATTTGTGAGATGAAGTTCCATGGCCATTGAACTTGGTCGGTCAGTACAATGACGGTTAATGCTGTTTCTGGATAAGCCTGGAGATATCGTCTGATGATGTCCTATATGTGCTAAATTGATGAGAGATCTGATAATCAAGCTGGCCGAGACAACATGTCGACACTGTGTCGAGCATGTTGGTTTACAACAGGGGTATATGAGCGTGCCTTATCGTGTTGAAAAACATTACTCAAATTCTGTTCCTGAATGGCATCACCACAGATCAAATCAGCAGATTACCGTACAGATTTGCAGTCAGGGTATGTGAGATAACCGTGAGAGTGTTCCTGCCGTCATATGAAATCGCACCCCAGACCATTAGTCCCAGTGTAGGTCCTGTACATCTCGGACGCAGATGGGTTTCTAGCAGGCCTTCAACTGGTCTCCTTCAAACTAACACGGTCATCACTGGCCAGAACCGACTTTTATTAGAAAACACAACAGACCTCCACCCTGCCCTCCAATGAGCTATAGTTTGAGACCACTGAAGTCTCAAATGGCCGTGGTTTCGGTCAGTAAAGTGCGCGCTAGAGAGGATCTGACTCGGAGCTGTCCTTGAAATAACCGATTTGTAACAGTTCATTGTGTCACTGTGGTGCCAACTGCTGCTGAAACTGCGGCTGCGGATGCAGAACGATTCACCAGAGCCATACGCCGAACACGACGGTCTTTCCTTTCGGTAGCGCCACGTGGCTGTCCGGAGCCTGATCTTTTTGTGACCGTGCATTCTCGTGACCACTGCTGCCAGCAGTTACGTACAGTGTCCACATTCCTGCCAAGTCTCTCCGTAGTCACCCAGAACAAACATCCAACTTCTTGTGGCCCATTACACACCCTCGTTCAAACTTAGTGATGTGTTGCTAATGGCGTCTTTATCGACTTAAAGGCATTCTTGACTAACGTCAACTCACCAAGTCCAATCTCGAAGGTAACCAATTAGCTAGTGCTCTAGATCGTTAGAGCGTGTATTTAAAGCAAACCGGATCTGCATCCTGATAATGACGCTACTGCCTCCACTCTCACGCGACTGGTCCGAAATCTTCATAGATAGTGTCTTTCTGACGGAGAAACACGCCTACCAACATTCATTTATGTAGCACAACTCTTTGTTGGTCTTACCATTTCCTTGCGTCGATGTATTTTATTATATTAAAACATTTTTATACTTATATGTATGAGAAATGTTATTTGACTTCTAAGGATATACGTGTTAGGGGACGAAAGTTTCTATGGAAAATTCACCACAAGAACTCAAAAGGCAGGATTAACAAAGATCTCCCACTAGAGCTACCACAATCGCTCTTTGTTCAGAAGTACTTTCGGAAAAGGCCCTACTTCTATTATCTTAATTTGCGTGATAAGTGTAGATGTTGCACTTTGTAAACAAAATAAAAATTCGATTAAAGGAAAAGCAGAAGATATGTGTAGGCTACTCAGTCTACGCGAGCGTAGCAGCTAGCGCTAAACTAGTATGTTTATATACTATATCCTGCTGTCCACCAAAATTGCAACAGTCTGAAGGGAACATCCAAATCAGGTAAAATTTACAGCATGCTTTGCGACGACGAGACATGCACATGATTAGCATTTCAGAGCAGGCGCACATCCCGGGCACCAGTAGCGCTACCACCAAGTGCTATATAAAGGGGGAACAGACGGCCCTGTGGATGTACTGGAATCGTTGTTTCGTGCTGTTGTTTTGTGTAAACAGCTTCGGTATGCCTCGTAGAAGACAGCGAGCGTCTTTCGAACACGTTTCGCAATTCTACCGATGAAAAATACACTCCTGGAAATTGAAATAAGAACACCGTGAATTCATTGTCCCAGGAAGGGGAAACTTTATTGACACATTCCTGGGGTCAGATACATCACATGATCACACTGACAGACCCACAGGCACATAGACACAGGCAACAGAGCATGCACAATGTCGGCACTAGTACAGTGTATATCCACCTTTAGCAGCAATGCAGGCTGCTATTCTCCCATGGAGACGATCGTAGAGATGCTGGATGTAGTCAGGTGGAACGGCTTGCCATGCCATTTCCACCTGGCGCCTCAGTTGGACCAGCGTTCGTGCTGGACGTGCAGACCGCGTGAGACGACGCTTCATCCAGTCCCAAACATGCTCAATGGGGGACAGATCCGGAGATCTTGCTGGCCAGGGTAGTTGACTTACACCTTCTAGAGCACGTTGGGTGGCACGGGATACATGCGGACGTGCATTGTCCTGTTGGAACAGCAAGTTCCCTTGCCGGTCTAGGAATGGTAGAACGATGGGTTCGATGACGGTTTGGATGTACCGTGCACTATTCAGTGTCCCCTCGACGATCACCAGAGGTGTACGGCCAGTGTAGGAGATCGCTCCCCACACCATGATGCCGGGTGTTGGCACTGTATGCCTCGGTCGTATGCAGTCCTGATTGTGGCGCTCACCTGCACGGCGCCAAACACGCATACGACCATCATTGGCACCAAGGCAGAAGCGACTCTCAACGCTGAAGACGACACGTCTCCATTCGTCCCTCCATTCACGCCTGTCGCGACACCACTGGAGGCGGGCTGCACGATGTTGGGGCGTGAGCGGAAGACGGCCTAACGGTGTGCGGGACACCATCGATGTACTGTGGAGACCTCACGCCCCACGTGTTGAGCAATTCGGCGGTACGTCCACCCGGCCTCCCGCATGCCCACTATACGCCCTCGCTCAAAGTCCGTCAACTGCACAAACGGTTCACGTCCACGCTGTCGCGGCATGCTACCAGTGTTAAAGACTGCGATGGAGCTCCGTATGCCACGGCAAACTGGCTGACACTGACGGCGGCGGAGCACAAATGCTGCGCAGCTAGCGCCATTCGACGGCCAACACCGCAGTTCCTGGTGTGTCCGCTGTGCCGTGCGTGTGATCATTGCTTGTACAGTCCTCTCGCAGTGTCCGGAGCAAGTATGGTGGGTCTGACACACCGGTGTCAATGTGTTCTTTTTTCCATTTCCAGGAGTGTAGTTGCCTACAGGGATTGCAGACTATCCTTCAGAGAAATCGGTTATCTTGTCGTACAGAATCGAGCAACTGTGATGCAGATCTCTAATCGGTGGATTCTGGAGGGCAACTGACCGACGGGACTGATCGCACCCCTCTCGTTGCTCCGACCACTACACGTAATTAAGCGTATTGTGTGCATGGCATTCATGGATCGCTCTGCCGCATTACGAACCGTATCACAACAAATTCAGTCTATTGAACAAAAAGTAGTGTACGCACGTACCATTCGACGACGTGTGCAGCAGACTGAACTCTGCGCAAAGCGTCCATTGCTGTGTTTCCCAATCATTCAACGCCACAGGCAGGCCTCGAGCGCGTGCGGTCGGCGGGAACGGGATTCCAGAGTCCCCAGCCAAGTTCAGCTTCCGAGCGGTCGTCACAGCCGACACATGTGAAAGCTGCATTCTTCTTCTCATGTATACCGCCGGCGTCTCAGGTCTGGACCTGCCTTCAGGTCTATTCTCAGAATAGCTCATAGCTCGTTGACACACTCGATTAACGCGGCCGGGAAAACATTTACTACTCGCTTGCAACCGAGATAGTGACCAATCACTCTGATCTGCGTTGCAGGCGCGTGTAATCATTGAGAGCACTCTATTTTTTTTAACGACTTATTTAACCATACAGTGTATCTATCACGCTATCACAAAACACCAATCCCAGATGTGCCCTGGGCCATGTTGCACAGCTCACAGACACGCACCCAATCATAATTTCAGTACACACTATAGCAAATTGCTACTAAATAATACATCACACAGATGTGTAGATACGCTCAGTACTCGTAAACTATCCTAATAACGCATAGCAGAGCCTGCAGATCCATAGCAATATGGTTTCAAAACAGTGAAAGAAAAGGGAATTAATGAAAACTTTAAAGAAGTTACAGACAAAGCATAAAAGTAATTAATTTATAGCACTGAGGCAAGAAAAAGACCAATGTAAATCGTACTAATGGGGAGAGACTTGTACGAGCTTGATGCCATGCATCTTTCATTGTGTTAACGCAGCTTAACCACAATGTCTGCATTCAACAGACTATAGAATGTGGAGGGCAATGCATATTTTACTTACTTCTTTATAAGAAAGTATTAGTAGTAGGGAGTTGATGGCATAAGCACACTTTTAATATCAAATTGATATGCAAATTAATTACATTGTTCAATTAATCACCCACGGCCACGCCCACCCCTGCCCCCGGATGACATCACATGTTTTCTCAGCTGCATGTGTGTGTTAGAGTTCGCCAGAGATGCCTGCTGAAAAACCCTCCTACAGGCAGGGTAATCGAAGACACTACACGCTACCAAAACTGATGGGAAAAAAATGAGTCACAGTTCTAATTACACTTCGAAATAGTTGTGAAGAAACCAGCAGTCATAATGAATGATTCATAATCCAGTACATGTACTGGGGGAAAATCGTCGTCCTATAAGACTGCAGAGTGCAGAGGGGTAGTAGTTGAATGGGCATTCCTCTCGATGTACAATCAAAAACTCCCAAAAACCAAGGCCCTCTTACTTCCCTTCACATCTCCCACTATCCCCCTCTACGATGCTTCACCGAGCATTTCACGCCCCTGCTATCACCCTGTTAGTATGATACTCCTACACCTGCTAAAATATAGCAACAGAGCCCCCACACATCGCAGATGCACCCCTGCTGTTGCACCCTTTGCACCACTCACGATATGTGGCATTTCCTCAGACAATGGTCCTAGACAACACAAAAGGGAAATTAAGTAGCATAACCCGTACCCATCTGTAGAACGGTCCAGTTGGCCTGAAAACTAGGCCTTCCACCATCTTGCTGCCGCCTTAAGGCGACGCTCCTACCCCAATACCATAGTGTGTATAGTCTACTAAACAATAGGAGATAAAAGGACGACCGCCTGGTGCAACTTATTCGTGTAAAATATAGTGACAGAGACCACACGCCCTTCCCCCCCCCCCCCCCCCCCCCGGACAGACAGCGGCTGTGTCTGGTGACCACCACAGCAGACATGCCCCCTCCCTCCTTGTGGGTTTGGGGGTTAGAACAGGCCTGCGGTATTCCTGCCTGTCGTAAGAGGTGACTAAAAGGAGTCTCAAACATGTCGGGTTTGACCTCCAAGTCTCAAAATTTTTCCGAAGAGCGAGCCGACTGGGGAAGGGCACCTTACTTGGTACATTGTGTCCATCTTGCGTTGAGAACTTTCGCCAGCTCATTCGGCGTTGCATTACAGTCCTGCCGGCTCTCCATCTCTTGGGCATGGATACGTTCCTGCGCGAACTTTCCACCATGCAATGTGCAGTGCCACTTTCTGCACTGATGGTGACCATGGACTACATGTCACCTAAAATCCAGCACGGTACCAGTCCGTTGTGGTGGGGCCGCCATGTACCCTGTTGGTTGTAGCCCCCTGACAACACAGGGATCGCTCTACTGATGCCTGCACCTACTCCCATCTCCCTGGGCATCAGGACTCCTGGCAATGGCCATCCTGCCAGGTGGCCCTTGCTGTGGCTGGGTGGCGACCATGGGGAGAGCCCTTGGTCGGAGTAGGTGGCATCAGGGTGTATGACGCGCAATGAAGTATGGCACATCATCTCTAGCTGGTGGCCAGCCACCAGTAGTCTCTAAGCATTCAAAAGCTCACTTTCAGGCTAATGTGTATGATCCTAAATCGTGCCCCTCCCTGGCCCCACCATGGGAGGAACGAAAAGCTATGAATGAGAGCGAAAGGTATTCACCCCAGTATCTCGTCTCTACCAGAGCTGACGGGGAATCATTTGTGTCCGTGAAGCCGCAGTTCTTTGTAGAACATTTAGAGGACAAATTCTGGGAGGTGGAGGGATTGTCCACAATGCGGTCAGGGTCAGTCTTAATAAAAACAGCATCCTCTGCCCAGTCACGAGCCTTGCTCGCTTGTACGAAGCCTGGGGGATGTTTCTGTTACTATCACCCCACATAAAAGCTTAAATATGGACCCGGGCATTATTTTCCACAGAGATCTTCTTTTACAGTCCGATGACGAGCCGCGTACCAACTTAGAGCGCCGAGGAGTCCATTTCGTCCAGCTCGTCCACCGGGGTTCGAGGGATCACCAAGTTGCAAACCGGTGCCTTCATCTTGGCCATCGAGGGTGACACATTACCTGAAAAGGTCAAGGTGACGGTCTACCGGTGTGATGTAAAGCAATATATCCCTCTCCCGATGAGGTGCTTCAAGTGTTGGAAGTTCGGCCATATGGCTTCCCACTGTGCTTCCACCCTCATGTGTCGCGATTGTGGTCGTCCATCCCATCCTGATACTCATGTGCCCTGCCACCCATCTGTGTCAAGTGCAGAGGGCACCATCCCCCTTGCTCGCCGGACTGTCCAATTCTGCAAAAGGAAAGGAAAATAATGGAATACAAGACCCTGGACCACCTGACGTACACTGAGGCTAAGCGGAAATTTGATAGGCTTCATCTGGTGTGCATGAGGTCTTCTTATACCGCCACTGTCACTCCTGGTACAGTTCCATCAGCTCCAATACTTCCAGTCAGCTCTCTGAGTCGAAGGACCACACCTGGCCCCTTGATAGTGGGGGGCACTCCACTCCCTGTTGCTCCTGCTCCATCTACTTCAGGAGCAACACCTCCCTAACCATCGGGGACATCAGTTCCCCCTTCCCAGCTGGAGAAGCATAAGACTTCTTCAGCTCTTCTCGCCAGGAAGGGGTCCCTCAGGGACCTACCTTCGCAAGTTCCGACTGGTTTAAAAGCGGACAACTGCAAGTGGCACAAACAACCACCGGTCGCTGGTCGTAGGGACTCACGTTCGTCGTCTGTCCCTGAGACTGACCCAGTGAAGCCCACCCAGCCTGAACCACCGAAGGCACAGCGAGAGAAGCTGAAAAAGACAAAGATTCCCAAGAATCCCGACATTGTGGTGGCACCTGTCACACCGCTTCCTACAAACTCAGCGTCTGAGGACGAGGTCGAGATTCTGGCGACTGTTGAAGCCCTGGAACTCGCCGGTCCTTCAGACACCACGGATGTCACTCATGCAGGTACTGAATTGGTGGCAAAGAGTTAACAAGAGGCGTAAATTGCCTTCCCAGTCCCTTCACGCCTTTCTGAGCCATGGACAATATCATACTCCAGTGGAACTACAGCAGTTTCTTCCATCACCTAGCAGAGTTGCGACAACTTATCAGCCTTCACCCTTTCTTCTGCATTGCTCTTTAGGAAACTTGGTTTCCAGCGATGTGAACTCCCGCCCTTTGTGGCTATCGGGGTTATTATAAGAACCAGGCAGCTTATGAAAGGGTGTCTGGTGGCGTCTGCATCCATGTCCTTCACTCTCTTCACAGCGAGTCTGTCCTTCTAAAAACACCTTTACAGGTTGTCGCTGTTATGGTGTGGACGCCACAGGCTGTTACTGTCTGCAGTCTGTATCTTCCGCTGTATGGTTATGTCTTACAGCATGTCATGGCTGCACTGATAGCTCAATTGCCGCCACCTTTCTTGTTACTGGGCGACTAAAACGCCCTTAACCCTATGTGGGGTGGGTCAGTGGCATCAGATCGAGGCGCCACTGTTGAGAATATATTGGCACAGCTCGACCTCTCCCTTTTAAACGATGGTGCCTTCACACATTTCAGTGTGCCACATGGCACGTACTCTGCCATCGACCTTTTGATCTGCAGCACAAGCCTCTTACCTTCTGTCCAATAGAGTCTGCATGTCGACCCGTGTGGAAGTGATCACTTTCCGATCTTTCTGTCACTGCCACAACGTCACACTCTCTGGGCGCCCTTGCAGATGGGCTATGAATAAGGCTCACTGGGACTTGTTCTCCTCCATTGCCGCTATTCAGCCTCTTTCTAATGACGTATCAGGGTTCTGGCGTGTTTTACACTGATAGTTCGATGGTTGCTGGTCGTGTCGGTTATGCTCTAACTCTACAGGAACATTACGAACAACGATCCTTGCCGGCTGGCTGCAGCGTTTTCACTGCTGAGCAGGTCGCCATTGTTGTGGACTGGCAAGACAGCCAATCCACTAGGACGGGAGCTGAAAGGGCACGCGTTTAGCTCACGCAGGCTGGCTTGAGGTCTGGAACAGGTCAAGGTCTTATAGTAGCAAAAATAGTACGTAGCTTCTGGAATACTTAACTTTAACCCATAATTGGTGAACATCGCTCTGACGGTACATACATCACAAGATAAATAGCAATTGATAATGGCGCCTTGCTAGGTCGTAGCAAATGACGTAGCTGAAGGCTATGCTAACTATCATGTCGGCAAATAAGAGCGTAATTTGTCAGTGAACCATCGCTAGCAAAGTCGGCTGTACAACTGGGGCGAGTGCTAGGAAGTATCTCTAGACCTGCCGTGTGGCGGCGCTCGGTCTGAAATCACTGATAGTGGCGACACAAGGGTCCAACGTATACTAACGGACCGCGGCCGTTTGAAAGGCTACCACCTAGCAAATGTGGTGTCTGGCGGTGACACCACAGCCATCTTACGTGCCCTAGAGTAAATCCGTTCCTGCTCAAGTGAGTCCTTCGTTATCTGTAGCGATTCCCTGAGCGGTTTACGAGCTATCAACCAGTGTTTCCTTCGTTCTCGTCTGGTGATGGCTGTCCAGGAGTCCCTCCATGCTCTTGCCCATTGCGGCCACTCTGTGGTCTTTGTGTGGACCCCAGGCCATGTTGGGATATCCGGCAAGGAAAATGTTGACCACCTGGCGAAAGAGGCCACCAGTAAACCATCTTTGGACGTTGGCTTCCTGGAGACTGATTTGCAAGCTTTCTTACACCTCAAAGTTTTGGCGCTATGGGACGCTGAATGGCGCAATCTGACCACACCCAATAAACTCCATGCTATCAAGGAGATGACGACTATATGGCGGTCATCCATGCTAGCCACTTGCAGAGACTCACTTGTCCTTTGTCGGCTCCGCATTGGCCACACCCGGCTGACGCACAGTTATTTACTGCGTCGGGAGAACCCTCCTCTATGTCACTGCGGGGCGGCTTTGACAGTGGCCCACATTTAGTTCGCCTGTCCCCTTTTAGCTGTGGTCAGGCAGGCATTTTCGCTGCCTGATACGCTCCCTGCCCTTTTACAAGATGGCACTGCCATGACAGGCTTAGTTTTGCGTTTTATTCAGGCATTTGCTCTAAGTGTCTATTTTTATTTAGTGTTGGGTCTGGCCCTTGACCTACAGTTTTAGCCAGAGTTTTTCATGTTTCTCGGTGGTTGGCTTTTCGTTTTTTTCTCTATGGTCGGCGAACCACCGTCACACTCTGTGTGATTTTAATTCGTTTTGTCTGGTCTTTGTCTAAGTTTCTCTTGTCCTGTATCGTCTGTCATCTTTTCCATTTTTCGTTTTTACTCTGTGTTGGTGTTTTCAAGTCTTGGAACAAGGGACCGATGACCGTTGCAGTCTGGCCCCTTTAATCCCCCAAACTAACCAACCAACACACACCTTTAGAGGCTGTCGCTGTTCGGGTGTGGACGCCACAGGCTGTTTCTATTTGCAGTCTTTATCTTCCACTGGATGGTGATGTCCCACAGCATGTCCTGGCTCCACTGATAGCCCAACTGCCGCCACTTTTCCTGTTACTGGGCGACTTCAACACCAATAACCCTCTGTGGGCTGGGTCAGGGCAACAGGCCAAGGCGCCACCATTGAGTATGTATTGGCACAGCTCGACCTTTATATTTTAAATGATGGTGCCTTCACAGATTTCAGTGTGGGACATGGCACGTACTCCGCCATCGACCTTTCGATCTGCAGCCCTAGCCTCCTACCTTCTGTCCAATAAGAGTGCGCATGAGGGTGTGTGTGGTAGTGACCACTTTCCGATCTTTCTGTCACTGCCACAGCGTCACTCTTCTGGGCACCCTGGCAGATGGGCTATGAATAAGGTTGACTGGGACTTGTTCTCCTCCACTGCCGCTATTGAGCCTTTTTCTAATGACGCCATTGATACGGTGGTTCACACGGTCACCACCAGCATCGTTACTGCCGCAGAATCTGCCATTCCTCGTTGTTCTGGGTCCCCCAATCGGAGGACTGTGCCTTGGTGGTCGCCTGAGATCGCTGTGGCGATTAAAGATCGTCGGCGGTTGCTCCAGTGTCACAAGCGGCATCCATCTTTAGACCACATCATCCCCTTCAAACAGCTGCATGCACAGGCCCGCCGCCTTACCTGCCAACGCAAGCAGCAGTGCTAGGAACAATATGTTTCCACCATTGGCCCCCACGTCTCTTCATCGCAGGTCTGGGCAAAGATTAGACGCCTCTGTGGTTATCGGACCCCTGTCAGCGTCCCTGTGCTGTCGCTGAATGGGGAAGTTCGTACTGACTCTGAAATAATTGCCAACCGCCTAGCAGACCATTTAGCTCTTAGTTCCGCATCTGTGAATTACCCACTGGCTTTCTGTTCTATTAAAGAGTGGTTTGAATGTCGGAGCCTTTCATTTCACACCCGCCATCCTGAATCCTATAATGTTCCATTAAGTATGTGGGAATTTCGCAGTACCCTAGCCACTTGCTCCCAGGCCAGGTCGCATCCACTGTCAGATGCTGAAACACCTCTCAGTGGACTGCCAGCGACGCCTCCTCGATCTTTGCAACCGCATCTGGGTCGAGGGTGAGTTTCCATCACAATGGCGGGAAAGTATTGTCATCCCCGTTTTGAAACCTGGCAAGAACACGGCCCCATTAGCCTCACCAACGTTCTTTGCAAGTTGGTCGAACGCATGGTGAGCCAGCGGTTGAGGTCGGTTCTCGAGTCTCAGGGCCTTGTGGCTCCGTCTCAGGGTGGGTTCCATCAAGGCCGCTCTGCCGCCGACAATCTGGTGAGCCTGGAGTCAGCCATCTGTACCGCCTTTGCCCGCCGTCACCATCTCGTCACTGTCTTTTTTGATATGCAGAAGGCTTACGATACGACATGGCGCCATCACATCCTCTCTACGCTTCATGGTTGGAGTCTTCAGGGCCCATTACCGATATTCATCCGAAATTTTCTTTCGCATCGAACCTTCCACGTGCAAGTCGCAGCCTCCCGTAGTTCCTCTTGGGTTCAGGAGAACGGGGTGCCACAGGTATCTTTTTTAAGTGTCTGCCTGTTTTTAATTGCAATTAACGGGCTCGCTACGGCGGTGGGAATGTCTGTCTCAGCGTCCTTGTATGCTGACGACTTCTGCCTTTATTATAGCTCCATTGTTATTGCAGCTGCTGCACGTCAGCTGCAGGGCGCTATCCGTAAGGCGCAGTCTTGTGCTGTAGCGCATGGCTTCCAGTATTTGGCTGCCAAGACCTATATTATGCATTTCTGCCGGCGACCAACATTTCACCCTGAGCTGTGGCTTTATCTTGCCGGCGAACTTCTTGCTGTAGTTGACACACATCGTTATTTGGGTATGGTTTTAGATGCTCGGTTGACTTGGCTCCCACATATTTGGCAGCCTAAACAGATGTGTTGGCGGCATCTTAATGCTGTGCGGTGCTTGAGCCACACCAGCTGGGGCGCCGACCGATCTACCCTCTTACGGCTCTACCAGGCGTTAATCCCATCCTGTCTGGATTATGGGAGCCTGGCTTACGGTTCAGCATCCCCATCTGCGTTGCGGATGCTGGACCCAATCCTACACAGCGGGATCCGCCTTGCGACTGGTGCTTTCCGTACCAGCCCTGTGGACAGCATACTTGTGGAGGCAGGTGTCCCTCCACTGCAGTTACGGCGCCAATGTTTACTGGCCGCTTATGCTACGGATGTTTATAGCTTGCCCGGGCATCCTAACTATCGTCTTCTGTTCCCACAGTCGGTCGTCCATCTCCCAGAACGTCGGACCCAGTCGGGTTGTACGATCGCAGTCCGCATCAGAGAGCTTCTCTCCAGTCTGGGGTTTTCCCTCTTCCACCTCCTTTCCGGGCCCCTCTGCATACACCCCCACCGTGTGTGCCTCGACGTTGCTTTCGGCTCGAATTAGCACAGGGCCCAAAGGACTCAGTCCCTCCGAAAGCCTTCTGCCTCCGCTTTTTTTCCATCCTTGCCACGTATCAGGGCTCTGGCGTTGTATACACTGACGGTTCGATGGTTCTTGGTTGTGTCGGTTATGCTCTGACTCTAGGGGACCACTATGAACAACATTCATTGCTGGCTAGCTGCAGCGTTTTCACTGCTGAGCTCGTCGCCATCTTTCATGCTCTAGAGTATATCCACTCCTGCTCAGGTGAGTCCTTTGTTATCTGTAGTGACTCCCTGAGCAGTTTACGAATTATCGACCAGTGTTTCCCTCGCTGTCGTCTGGTGATGGCTGCTGTCCAGGAGTCCCTCCATGCTGTTGCGCGTTGCGGCCGCTGTGTGTGTGTTTTTTTTTTTTTTTTTTTTTTTTGTGGATCCCTGGCCATGTTGGGATACCTGGCAATGAACATGTTGACCGCCTGGCCAAACAGGCCACCAGTGAAACGACTCTGGACATTGGCCTCACAGAGACTGATTTGCGAGCTGTCTTATGCCGCAAAGTTTTCGAACTTGGGACACTGAATGGCGCGCCCTGCCTTACCAAACAAACTTCGGGCCATCAATGAGGATCCGGTGTTTGGCGCTCCTCCTTGTTGGTCTCTCGCAAGGAGTCTGTTGTCCTCTGCCGGCTGCACATCGGACATATATGGATGACGTACGGCCACTTACTGCGACTTGAGGACCCACCTTTATGTCGCTGCCGATCCATTTTGACGGTGGTCCACTTTTTGTTGGAGTGTCCACTTTTAGCTGTGCTCAGGCAGACGTTCGCACTGACTGACACGCTCCCGGCCCTTTTAACAAATGACACTGCCACGGCAGGCTTAGTTTTCCGTTTTATTTGGGCAGGGTTTTTTACCACTTAATCTGAGTGTTCGTTATGTTTCTTTTATGTTGAGTCTGGCCTTTCACCTCCGATTTTAGATTGAGTTTTTAATGTGTTTCTCGGTGGTTGGCTTTTCCTTTTTTTGTCTCTATGGTCGGCCAACCACTTTCACACACTGTGTGATTTTAATTCCTTTTGCCTGGTCTCTGTCTGTGTTTCTTGTCCTGTGTCGTCTGTCGTCTTTTCCGTTGTTCATTTTATTCTATGAGGATGTTTTTAAGTTTTCGAACGATGGACCGATGACCGTAGCAGTCTGGTCCCTTTAATCCCACAAACCAACCAACAGTGTTACACTTTCTGGCAGAAATGCTGTGCAAAATGCTGGGCGGAATTTGGAATCAAGACTACCCATTCAATCACATATTTCTATTGGATACTGTAGAGACATCTTTTAATGATTACAGCTACTGGTGAATCATATTCATGCCGCTCTCGTATCTCGAAACAAGTCACCCATTTTTTTATCGACCGTGTATGCTAAAGATCCCATACACCAAGGACTCCAGCACTGTTTTTAGACAGTCAGCCTACATCTTGTAACTGCTCTGAAGTCTCTGCCCCGCCTTCCCTGCAGATTAGTCTATATGATCGTTCCACTTGAAGTCTGATCTGTACGGAAATCAGAAACTGCTATATGTAAAGACATTCTGCATCCTGTGGGGAAACAGGACGAGCTGAGTTAATGCAACAGGACCGCGTTTTGAATACTCAGTTAAAATGGGTACATGTTGTCATAACTCCGCCAACCGTGCACAGTGTGTAAGGTTAGCGCCAAATGAAGCTTTCCCTTGCAACACGAGGTAGTAGAAGAGAGAGCAGGAGCAGTTATGGTGGTGTTTCTTGTTGGGAAAATTAGGTGGACTACACATCATGCATGGGATGGAGGAAGGATGAAAATTTTGTGACACGTCTCCAAACTACATACAGGTAGTCCGAAGGAGATCCGTGTCTCTCAGGGTGCATTCATGTCTATCACCCAAACATATGTGACGATCCTATTAAATATACATGTATTGGTTTGTTGGAGCCGGTGGTTTGTGATCGGAGTCGCTTCCACTGACCAATGTAAAGTTTCTTCACCTGTACTGTAGGGTAACCATATCCAACAGAATATTAATCACACGAGACGGTTCCAGCATTGCTCCTTCATAAGCAGTTTAATACATTGTTTTTTTCGGGTGTAGAACACCCAATCAGAGTTCATCACCATACACTTCTTTTTTTTCTACCATGACTTAGAGATCTGCGTCAGCTGCTTCTAAACTGACATTAACACATTTCGATTCTCTGGCTCTCACAGAAAACTGAACATTGCATTGCCTAAACCATACAACTACCACATCACAGGTTGGTGGAAACATAACACAGACACAACGTTACTCATTGACAAAAATGTGGAGGCCATCGCGACGTATGGAAACGGGAAGAGTTTGCAGTACTGTAGAGCGCTTCCAACACCTATTCGAAGGTGATTACCTGTACAGTTAATCTAATCTTCCCATCGACAGGGTAGCAGATGTCTCAGTGCTCTGTTTCGAAAAGCATTGTTCCTTCAGTTTGCAGTCATCTACGTGATTAATGTTCTGGTTACTGTTCCAGACTTGACCATCGCCGGAAGGTGCTGTTCATAACACGCATGAGGTAGCACAAGTAAAAAGAGGTACTGTTATCTTAATGATGAAAAATAATAAAAAATAAAAATAGAACATGTGTAGAGTATCACAGCAGATGGAAATAGGACAAGTCTGTAACAATGAGGAACGCTTCCAAACAACTGTATTAAGGTGATGGCTGCTACATTTAATCCCATGTTCCACAGTGACAAGTAGCAGATATCCAGTGATCCATCAAGGTTCCCTCCATCTCAACGGAGTGGTGTCACTCAATCATTAAACGGTAATCAACAGCGTGTGCAGTGGATGATTGGGATTGGAAAGACGCCATTGAGGGGGGGAGGGTGCTGGGGTACACGTGCAGCTGAGAAATCACGTAACGTCATCTTAGGGCGGTGCTGGACCGACAGAAAGAACACAAAACGCTCACAATGAACCAACGAACTCATGAGACTCAAACAAGATGCAAGACGCAAACGAAAATTATATCAAAGGGCGATAGCAGATAGGGAAAGACAAATAAGACTTAAAGCATAAAGGCTGGCACAAGAGTTATACAGACAGACCTTATACAACACGCGTAGACAACAATGGGAGCTATTTGTAACAACACAAACAGAGCAAAATATATCGGGGGAACCATACAAATACTGACAGAGAAAATAAAAACCCCACTAGTTCTGGGAACGTTAAAGCCGGATGGCGGCACGATGACGAGGGTATGGAGGAATACAGCGGAGTTTCTGCTGTATAAACTGCTCCCTGACGACGTCATCAATACAGGCATACAATATCATTCAACAGTAAGAGAGAACCTACACACACCATACAATACTACACTGTCACCTGTCCTTTTGCAAAAGAAGAGGTTGCGCTAGCTTTCTCAGAGCTCAAAAACAAGAAAGCACCTGGACTAGATGGTATCCACTCGGAAACACTGAAAAAACTAGCACCGCAGATCACCCCGTTCCTAACAACATCACTGAACGATGCCTTACGGCTGGGCGGGGTACCTACAGTATGGAAAACCTCCAAAGCAGTCATTATTAAGAAATCAGCAGACAGGTATCCTTTAGAACCAAAGACTTACAGGCGAATATGCCAACACCCTAGCAAAGATTCCGGAGAAGCTCCTGTGTAAGCGCTTGCAAACACACAGAGCTTCCACGGGTATGAGCCAACACCAATTCGGCTTCAGAACTGGCAGATCAATTGATGATGCCATCAGCCAGCCCCTACACGTAGTTAACACTGCCAAACAGAAATACGCCATGGCAATAATGATTGACATTGCCGGAGTATTTGATAATCTCTGCTGGCCCGCACTCTTTCAAAGGTTAAAACATCTGGAGGTACCGTAGTCACTGTACAACAGTTTCCCAGACTACTGTAAGGACCGAGTAGTCGAATGGCATATGTCAGCAGGAAAGTAATTAAAAGAATTACCAAAGGCTGTTCTCAAGGGTCGATCTGCGGCCCCATCTTCTGTGACATAACAATCGAACCCTTCCTACAACTTCTGGATGGGGATGACAAAAAAATGTTCAAATGTGTGTGAAATCGTATGGGACTGAACTGCTAAGGTCATCAGTTATTAAGCTTACACACTACTCAACCTAAATTATCCTAAGGACAAACACACACACACCCATACCCGAGGGAGGACTCGAACCTCCGCCGGGACTAGCCGTACAGTCCATGACTGCAGCGCCTTAGATCGCTCGGATGGGGATGACAGGTCAGACGGAATTGTCGCCTACGCAGATAACCTCTTAGTTGCAGTCACTGCAGACAACAGAGCCCAGTGAGAAGAGAAAGCCAGTGGAATACTACAAACAATTACACTATGGTGTCACAACAATAAACTCAGGATGGCCGAAAATAAAACCACATACACATTACTGAAAGGATCACTCCAAAGGAATCCTTCGGTTAAAATTGAGCACACAAACATCAAACGGGCACACGTTACGCGATATCTTGGGGTACACATAGATGAAAAATTGAATTTCCACGAACACATATGCTAACAACACACAAAGCAGAAAAATACTACACAAACTGGTGAGGTTAAATTCAAAACAGTACAGATTACCTCTACCAGTCATACGGACATACCTCTGTGCACTCTCTGAATCAGTACCTAGCTTCGCAGCTAGCACGTGGGCACATAGACTGAACGTGGTCACCAACAAAGCATCGGTCAGACGAGGGCAGAGAATTGTCCTCCTTAGGCTATCTGGAGCCTTCGGCACCAACTCAGCGGATGCACTGTGTGTGGTGTTCGGAATATGCCCTATAGATATCACGATCAAATAAAGAGCTGCAAGGTAATGATTAAAGATGGGGAGACTAGATAAGGTACACACAAGAATTGGTGTGCCGGTAGAGATGATACGTCACCTTAAAAGTTGGCACTTGGATACATGGCAAGGTGAGTGGGAGCCAGTGATAAGGGACGTAGGCTGCACGACTTCGTCCCTGACATAAGGAAACGGTTGAGAATGAAACATATCGATCCCAGCCGTGGTATGGTACTTTTCTTAATCCGACACCGACTTTATCCCACGCACTTAAAACCGCGTGAGTCTGAGGCAGACACCTACAGGCACATGCGGGGAAGAAGGTATCCCAGAACACACCGTCTTTTTCTGCGGGCAATACGCGAACAATAGACATAGACTACACTTAGAGTACACAGATACAGACTTAGATATATACACAGCAATAAGAGACGAAGAACAATGGGCACAATTAAACTTACTGACAAACAACACAGCAGTAAGAGGCGAAGAACAATGTGTACAATTAAACTTACTGACAAACAACATTTCAGCCGGCCGGGGTGGCCGAGCGGTTCTATGCGCTACAGTTGCAGGTTCGAATCGTGCCTCGGGCATGGATTGGTGTGATGTCCTTAGGTTAGTTAGGTTTAAGTAGTTCTAAGTTCTAGGGGACTGATGACCTCAGGAGTTAAGTCCCATAGTGCTCAGAGCCATTTGAACCATTTTGATACAACATTTAAAAATCAACACATTAAGAGTACATGCGGACACGACATAACAGACATGCCTATGTGCAATGTAACAACAATCTCCAGAGGGTGGAAAGCGATACCCACAGTGACAGCGTAAACACTGACAATGAGGAGGAACAGGAGGAGGAAGCCAAGACGTGGCAGTGAATAAGCGTAAGGTGCTGGCGATGTGGCCAATAAATCACCAAATGCTGTACACGGAAGGGCACCTAAAGTTAATACATAGGATTAGTAACAAATAGGATAAGCAATACTTTTTCTCCACTAATAACCATTTGTGTGTGAGTGTGTTTGTGCGTGCGCATATGTTTCTGTGTGTGTTTGTGTGTGTGTGTGTGTGTGTGTGTGTGTGTGTGTGACTGGCGGTCAACGGGTGGAAGAAAACATTCCGAGGTATTCATCGTCAGTCACATTCAGTGAAGGTACTACCAAATCTCTCCTCTATCCCATCATCTTTTTATATTCTTCTTCAAAAGCAACAACATTTATTTATATTTTAACCTTCAGTAATTGTTATATTGAAAAGTATCATTCATTGTAAATGTTGTAGATAAAACAAAAGAAAAGATACTGTAAAGAGATGGAAAACTAAAATTGTAAGATGTACGACCTGTTTTAAAACATCAGGTAACAGGTCTATAATTTGGTAATAAATAAACAAAAATACTGCGAGTTCACTTGGACAACAGGTGCGCTTTGAGCAACAGTTTCGATGGCGAGCGGCACTGCTGGTGATACAGTACCTCTCCTAAAGCACTCACGTAACTGCCAGTATTTTCCAGTGTCAACTGAACAGGCCCAACGGGGACAGGAATTCGGAGATGTTCGGTTGAGTTAAATAGAGAACAATTCTGGGTTTTACCGGTGCCGTAAACCGAGTATACTTTGACCGCAGTGGTTACTTTGACCACTCACATACCAGAAGTTCTACAGCTCTCAACTGGCTCTTAGTTGAGTGTTCAGTATATAATCTTTGGTGGTAAAGTTTATCAATGGCTAGATGGCGCCAAGTAGCGCCAATTTTCTCGCGCAACAATTGCTGAAGCTGTTGTGACTTACAACTGTATACGAAAAAGTGTATTAAAGCCTAACTGTTCAGAATACACCCACATCACTTAACTGCAAAGCCATCTGTGTTTACATCTACATCACGTATGTTACTCTATTAGTTCTGGAAGCAGACCACTGGTTAGATTTTGATGCGTATATGTATATCTGCCAGTATATTAAGATTTCTGATTTCATGTGCATGTTTTCTCTGTTTCGGGATTATCTGACACGGTCCATTGTTACCCCAGAATTACAAATACAGAATTAATCAAACAATGTTCATGTAAATGACAGTCTGGAACTAAGGAATGCAAACATTAACCATCAGTACAGAGATGAAGGCTCATTTTCAATCGTTAATGTGCCTACAAAAAGTCACGTATTGCTCAAATTGTAGGCTATTGCGGTTCAGGCAGTGATTAAGATATGACATTTAATGTGAGATATCTCCGGAAGTACGGAATGAAATTTGTCTGGCCACAAGTTCCATATCTTGATGCAGTAAATGGAGGCCAAATAACCTTAATTCTAAATGCAAAAGTTGTTATTAAACTAGGACTTGGGTTTAAGACTGATGGAATTCGAAGTATTACGCTCAACTAAATTTGGAGCAACGTATGTGACACTCTATCCCACTACTTTTCATTATATTTATAATTCTGATGATGGATCACAATTATTTATGTACATACTACGTTGGTTTCTTTTATGACGCTTAATAAAACACTTACGAAAACTTTAAAGCTAGTATTTATTTCTGGGTCGTCAAAGTTTCATTGTGTTTTTGAAATATTGACCACAAGTGGAATGGTAGTTGACAGTTTTGGTGGAACTGTAGGCTGGTCAATGTATCTTCAAATCCATGCTAACTTCGATCACCTCCAATTTTTTCCATTAATTGCTCTGCATTTTAGAAAATGTATTACACTAATTAGTAAGTAATCCTTTCACACAAGTCCCAATGTTCAGTATCATAAACAGCACAGAAGTTAACAGTCATCTCAAATGCAAAAACGGTCGAAGAAACCTAGTTTCATGGACAGGAAATAGACGCCCTATGTCCGCCACTGATGATAAACGATATAATACGTTTTTTCATTTCCATACGCACAGTTCTAAGTGTATCCTGACGATCCAAGAGCTCTTGCCCCTGAGTACATTTCCGTACATGCTTAGGGACAGCGGATTTCATCCAAAGGCACTTCAGAAGACAAGTGGAAAATTTTCATGTACCTTATCCCACAACCGCCATGTAATACATCACTAACCTTTTCGTCAGCGTAATTAAACTAACGAACTCAGCCGTTAAAGGTAACTAAGCATTCATACAAATCACTGTCCTGAATTTTACAGAAAATCTGAATTCTCAAGAAAATCTAAATTCATGTCATCGAGTACCGCTACGTCTACTTTTCAAATGGTTCAGATGGCTCTGAGCACTATGGGACTTAACATATGAGATCATCAGTCCCATAGAACTTAGACCTACTTAAACCTAAGTAACCTAAGCACATCACACACATCCACATCCGAGGCAGGTTTCGAACCTGCGACCGTAGCGGTCGCGCGGTTCCACACTGAAGCGCCTAGAACCGCTCTGCCACAGCGGCCGGCGTCTAATTTTGGTACTAACCTTATGCAATGATAAATTTCAAAGCCCGTCGGCCACGGGAAGGCACAATCAAGTGGATAGGGTTAACTACGTGGAATGTCACTGTTTATTCCAAATAAATGTTTACAATTTACAAAATGAACAAATGTGGCACCGCAGGTCGAAGTCACCCGGCCACAGAACCATCGTGCCGAACAACGACGTAGACAAACTACGGCATAGGTGCGTGCGGTCAGCACGCCAACACTCGGCTGCCTGGTACACTGACTCAGTAACTGCGACTTCAAGCAAGTCCTCTGTCTGTTCGAAAACGCACGTATTGTCTTTTCGGTTTATGTCGTATTGACCTACTGCAGAGCAGCTAGCAAAACTCCCACTCGTGAATCGTTTAATGACATGCGTCCACGTCGGCCTCAGATCGGCAGCAAATCATCGGCGCACTTACTTTATGCAGAAATAAGCTTTTTATCCTCCTACACTGTAGTTGTGGGCATGAAAAATGTCACATGCATTCAGTATCATGACTTACGGCAACGCCACGTACATCGCGACGTCTCGATACACAACATTTATTCCTCACTTGTATTAGATTCATGGGCGATATTGCTCGCCAGATTTTTAAGAATGGCAAACCATGTTCTTCCTACCTGAGGGTGAATGTGGCATCCCCATGTATTTGTAGATTAGAACGTACGCCCGATTGAGGGAGGGACGGTACGATCGGTTTGTCGGTGAGAAGCTGCATATTGAAAAGAGGAAGGTAACCTTCCGACATTCAAAAAATGGTTCAGATGGCTCTGAGCACTATGCGACTTAACTTCTGAGGTCATCAGTCGCCTATAACTTAGAACTAATTAAACCTTACTAACCTAAGGACATCACACACATCCATGTCCGAGGCAGGATTCGAACCTGCGACTGTAGCGGTCACGGGGCTCCAGACTGAAGCGCCTAGAAATTCGATTGGTTTATAGATCTCGAGACGATGTTTGATTCGACAGGCTTGCGCTATTGAATGTGGCGTACTTCCATCTGGTAGGCAGTTCTCTTCCGTATTTCTTACAGACGTTATCTCCCACGTACACGTTCTGTTGTTACTACTGAGAGGCGCTTCGCATGTACAAGAAGCGATCGGAAACGGGTGCTTTACGTAAAATTCTTCGACGACGATGGGATTCGAACCCACGCGTGCAGAGGACATTGGATTAGCAGTCCAACACCGTAATCACATTTTTGCGTGCCTACTACCGCCCTCTCTGCCATTGCTTGCGCTGTCCAGGAAACGCCTTCTTCGGCGAGCTTCTTGGCTGTATTGGAAGAAAGAGACAGTCGGGAAACTTCCTTTATCAGTACTTGAACTCAAAAGTACGCTGTTACTTCCTGACGCCAGTTAATTGCTTTTTTTGGATTAATAGAAGTGAAAACACTCGTAATTGGAAACAAACGTTTTCTCTCATTGTTATAAACAAAATGTATCTTCATCAGCAGTTTCTGAAGACGGAAGTATTGTGATTTGTAACAGTTTTTTTTTTACTTTTCTTTCTTGTTAAAAGACGAACAAAAGCACTAATTATATTGGCATAAAGATTAACACACGAAAATTACATAAGTGTTTCGTTAAAAATCTTCAAATGAATAGATACATCCCAGACTAGTTTTTTCTAAGAATTATCGAATTTCTTGTTTCTCAAATAATATAGATAACATATTATCAAACTCCTCCTTTTTTTTTTTTTTTTTTTTTACTTCGGATACTTCTAGTCTCCCGGTCCGTCAATTGGGCAGCGCGGCAGATGGCGTGGACGCAGACACAGTCGCTAGGCGGCGCTGCTATAAACTGCGAGCGCTGCCATCGCCGCCATAGCGCTGTGCGCGGGCCACGGCTCACGCGCTAGCCTATCGGCGCTCACAGCGGCCCCATTAAGCCGGCAGCGCAGGGGCTCAGAAGTCAGTCGTGCTCTGAGTGCGCTCTTGTGTTGTTTGCTGTACACATGGTTGTCGGTACCTCATCTCGCTACGGCTGGGTTATCGATCTGCTTTACTGCTCGGACTTGTTTGCTGCCGTATCCGTTCGCGTATGTTGTTGCTGACTTCGTTGTCGTCTCCCTGTGGGTTTTGGCGGCTCACCGTCGACGCTTTCAGCCGGTCAGCCTGCGTCTCCAGATAGTTTCTGATTCTAGTTACTAGAGGGCTAATTTCCTGTGGCTGTACACTGTCTCCATGTGATCTTGAAGTGTGTAGATCTTGTCATTTCCATTTCCGTTTATGATGTAGTTCCCATAATAACCAGTTATCCACATCGAAGTGTCGTATTTTGTTTTCGGGTAGTACTCTGCTTGAGGCCTGAGGAGTCGGTGCTGTAACTGTTTTCAGTATTTCTTTGGAGGAGAGTTAACCTCCTTTTGACCCCAGTACCAGTTTATCAGCTGCCCACAACAACTAAATCGGTGCTTCTGTGCGTCTGTTGGAAGACACCTGTAGTATTTGTCAGTGTCACTTAATCCAATAAGATCACCAATGGTACAAAGACGTCCCATTACGTCCAATGCTGGGTTGCTTACCAGTATAGGAGAGCCCTGGCAATAGTGACCATATGTAAGGGAAAAATGAATTGAAGTTTGTTTCGGGGAGGGCACTCAGCTTAGGTATTTCGTGCAGCAATATTGATCAATGTACCGCAGTGCTGTAATGGGTAACATTTCTGCTTGGCAGGCATGAAGACCCGGGTTCGAGCCCCGGCCGCACCACGAATTTTAATTCATTTCGTCTACTTCGATCATTATCGTACACAATAAAACGACTCACATGTCTCACGGAAGCAATTATAATCCAATAAGATTTACTTTCTCACTAGTAAGAACTGCGACGGCTGTTCAATGAAGAATGATTTTTTTTGAGAGATCCTTCAAAATCGCCTCCGCAACCTTCACCGCTGCTTCTGACGATTGATAACTCCTCCTACGAAGGCTTTCTTCATGTTAGGGGATAGAAAAAAGTCACATTGGGCTAGATCCAGACTAGAGGGAGGGTGAGGGATACACTTCACGTTGATTTCTGCCAGATATTCAGCAACAACATTGGCAATATGCGGCCGCACATTATCGTCGTGCAACATCCAGCTTGCTTTAACCGAAATGTGGTCTTTCGCGCCTAATCTGGACGTCCAATGTTTGTAGGTCATCGCTGTAGTATTGTCCCATTAATGATGAGTATGCAGGTACAACATGCTGATAAACCATTCCATGAATAGCAAACAATGAGATGACCACCACTCTCCCAGAGGAAGCAACCACTTTTGCTTTTTGGGGGGTTGATGATGGAGATTTCCACAGTGAGCTTTGCTGTTGGTCTCAGGATCAAAATTATGTAGCCAAGTTTCATCAGCAGTGATAGTATTTGAAAGAAACTCCGGATGTTCCTCTAACATCAACTTTACTTGCATACCAGACCAGTACGCGAATGTCCTTTTGTTCGAGAATCAACAGTCTTGGAACCCATCTCTCGCATACACGTGTTATGTGTAATTTTTCTGTCACAAACGTGTGGGTGCCACCGAATGAAGTGTTCAGTATTTCAGACCGTGACGTTCAGGTGAATCGTCGATCCTCTCTCACAATGACAGTAGCGGTGTTGATGTTTTCTTCCGTAAGAGCAGGAACTGCAGCACTGGGTCTACTTTCCTTTGAAATTGATTGCCTCCCCTCTTTAAACATTTTAAACAACCTTCGAGCTGTGCTGTAGGCAAGAACCGATTCTCCATAAGCCTCTTGTAACAATGTATGGGCCACAGCTGAAAATTTGTTGAGACGGAAGCAGAATTTCAAAGCCGCATATTGTTCCTCGAGTGTTACCTCCATTGCAGCGGTAGGCGATACTGAACATGTCTGACCTAGCCTGTCTCTCACTGGCAGGAACCAGGAGTCCCATAGTGAAGCTACTACGGTGTGTTTGTTGCACATTAAGGTAACAGAATATCATATGACTAAATTTTAGCGCGGGAAATTATCATCATTAAAAATTATGATCATCCTTTATTGAACAGTCCTCGTACATTGTTCATAACTGCTAGATGACGCTGCGTCTAAGGAATGAATTTTCAAGCTAATATTTTCCATACTGTGATCCATGCGATTGGTTGGCGTTTTACTTCAATTGCTTTCGAAATATGTTTTCTGCCATTCATCCAGCAAGGTCTTTATCGCTACAGCAGTGTTTCGTAAAAGACTTCCTAATTAGTCTTTCTTTTCCCAGAAGTAAAATTCACTTACATGTTTCAGTCTGCAATTTTAGCTGTTTCTGTAAATTTGCAGTTTCATATTTGCACTGTATGTGATGTGTAACAGCCTCGATGTGCTAGTGTGTGGATCGTTGTTAATTATCACGATGGTTCTCTTTACGCACAGTTCATCCGGTTTCCTCCTGACGTTATCTGGTTGCAAACTTCTTCTTTGCCTTGACTGTACGACTGAATTGTAATGTAACAAGAAGATACGGCCTTGTCACACAACCAGCTGGCAGCTGCGTGATCTTTCTGGCTTGTACAGAGGAAACATCTGAGCCACATAATATGCTTTGCAGAGTATGTGGATGTGTAAAATCCTGATTTCATGGATGATACTTGCTGACCGCCAGTTACATTTTCATTTACTGCCTTGTACTTTATTCGTTATATGCTACCAATTTTTAACGCGTCATTTTTAATGTTCGCCGATCTATGAGGACTTCTTAACATGTGTGGTGGTTTCACAATCGTTGTCCACGGTACACCGACAATTTCAAAGCCTCTAATGCCTAAAAGTTTACATTTAACCTCGCTTAGTTTTGCCCCAGAGACATAAATCTTACAATTTTGGTAAGCAGTGATCAATAAAGTGTTATATTTTAACCAAAGTTCAGTCTTGATCACAACACTTACGTCTGAATATAATAGGTGATCGGTTTCGGTTATATTTATATAACCATCTTCAGACCTGTGAATTAATTTTAGAATAAATCTTAGTTTCCACATAACTTTCAGGCTGTAAGAGAACCGAAACATGATCTCCTGACAGTGCGGTGGCCGCCTAAGACAGTCCAATTAGTGTTGCACAAAGTCTTCTGTGCAGTTTCTCCAGTGACAACACGAAAACGACATCGAAAGCGAACTGCCCTGTGGTCCGCTCGTTTTTATTCTGGTAACCTATGTTAGCTGTGATTACGTCTAAAGCTTGTTTGTCAGATCCTATTTATACCATGATCCCTGTAAAACAGTGGTAACACAGTCAAATGGTTTGCAGAAATAAATCAAAAAAGTGGCGTGTTTCATGTTATTCACTGCAGCTACTGAGATGAAGTGTCGGTGTTCGTCAATTGCAGGCATAGTAGAGCTCTCCAGAAGGCAAGATTGATGTGTTTTTACTGTTTTGTTAAAAAGAGGCGTCATTATGTCGTTTATTGCGCTGTTCACCGTGCTATAATCAAAGTTCATTCAGACTACTGGGTCAGTGTCGTCTATTTTCTAGTGACCCGTCCGCTATGGTACTAAAACACTTGTACCTAAATTGAAGTATAAAGGAACGCGACGTCTCCTGGTTGTCTCATTGAGTAAAAGTACCGCTAATGGCATTCCGGAACTTAAGGTGAAATTCTGTCGCCAGACTGCCAGGGTACAGATGACTTTTGTAGATGGCGACTTGGTGATGAAGTTTGAAACGACTTCTGCTCTAAAATCCGACAATTTCCTCATTATCGGCATGAGTAACTTCTCTAGGAAAAGCATGCACTACATCGCTGAAGGGAAGATTTATCTGCCTCTTCAAGAGAGCGCCACTGGCAGCAGACTTCCAGATGGCGTCACGAGCGGCCACACGAAGCCAGCAGTCGACGCGCGCTCATCCCCGACTACTTTTTACATCCACCAACAAAGGAACCAGCCAATAAGAAAACTGTAGTCATCCGCTCGGTCAGGATTTAAGACCGCGCCTTGTCCGCAATTGGTAGTTCATTGAATACTGATGATTTCCTAAGTCGCTACCGTCGCCGTCTGCTGTCTTCGACGTCGCGCTTCAGCGGACGCGTCCTGCTCAGTACGACACTTTCGGACTTGGAAAGCTTTTCAGTGGTGGCTATTGAACTTGGACAAAATATCACATCCCGTGCTGGATACGTATTTTCTCTCTGAACGTAGGCAGAACGGACTAGGCACCACAGTAGTGACTTTACATGTCTTTCATTCCAAGTGTTGTTATGGTTTCCTGCTAGGCACTGACAAAATTTTTTATTTCTTCCTGGACATTTCGAGAGAAAGTTAACATTTTGTTGAATATTCCGATGAGTTTTGTTTCAAATTGGGTGTTAACAAACGTGTTGAGCCACAGTGCTTCTCGTTGTCAATTTTTAAGACATTTTTCAACAGGTACCTAATAGATACATAGATATAATATCTTTATCAACAGAAGGTCTAGGATTTGACTTCATTCTCAGAGCTATCATTTTTTTCCGTTTAAAGCTCACAATTTTGGCGTCGACACGTAGATCGGGATCGATGTAATTTTGTAGATCGTCTAACTTGACAGTTACAGCATGGGAAAACAATCCACGATCACATTAGCTGCAAGTATTGTTTCACTGATACCATCAGATACCTCCATTCTAGCTGAGAAATGTGTATTTCACCAAGGTGGGATACTTCAGTTCGCAAGCGTCTTTCAGTTGAAGTTTCTAACTTTACAATAGTTGTTTGGGAGGAGAAGGAGGAGGAGGAGGACAACGACAACGACATCAACAAAGGCAAGATTAACGTTTACATCCCGTCGACAACGACGACATTAGAGACGCAGTACACGCTCGATTAGGGAAGGATAGGGAAAGAAATCGACCGTGCTGTTTCGAAGGTACCATCCCAGTATTTGCCTTAATCGATGGAAGGAAATCACGGAAAACATAAATCAGGATGGTCGGATGTGGGTTTGAACCGTTGTCATCCAGAATGTGAGTCCAATGTACTTCTGAGGCTTGGGAACTGGTGTATCGTGTGTAACACATTGTAAAAATCGCCCTTCCCCCTCAGATTTAAAAGGTTTTGAGTGTCCCTTCTTAACAAAGAAATAAACCCCTCTTTGTAAAAACTGGGTAATTCTGCATCTTTGCTGTTCCCTGATGTTGTGTGTAAATCCAGTATGGTTACATAATAGAATTTACAGATGATTCCTTGGCCTGACCGTAAATATGCAATCTAGTTTTCCGGAATTCCCTCCCGGAATAAAACAGCGGTACCCATTCATTCTTCAGGATCCACATTTGCTATTATTTTGGAACCAGATATAAACAAATATAAAAGAGTAAAAAATGGTTCAAATGGCTCTGAGCACTATGGGACTTAACTTCTGAGGTCATCAGTCCCCTAGAACTTAGATCTACTTAAACCTAACTAATCTAAGGACATCACGCACATCCATGCCCGAGGAAGGATTCGAACCTGCGACCGTAGCGGTCACGCGGTTCCAGACTGAAGCGCTTAGAACCGCTCGGCCACGAGCGACCCGCTATAAAAGAGTAGCTTCCTACAATAAACCTCTATATGATTCTGATTCATCAGTGATTTGCTCTAGTGGTCCTAATTTCGTTTCACGTTATTTGTACCAGGGAGACTATGTTGAACGATTCAGTCATAGACACAGTAAGTTCCTGTAGAACAGACAAGACAACTGTGTTCCCGTTCTAGCCTCAGAATGGGAGTCTTCAACGTGATCATCATTCCTGTTGTCTTTCGAGTCTTGGTACGTGTTTTCCTTCCGTACTATTTTGACATTTCATTGAACTCTTTAACTGCAGCGTACACTGGTCAGAAACATCTCGACAGACGGAAGCGTTGGAGGGTTTAGGCCGAAACCGGTATCTATCTGTTCTTGCAGCGGCTTCTGTATCGACATCGCAAGCGGAAGGGCCGTCAGAGGAAGTGTGCTCTCACTTTCACCTATGATATTTGCTTGTTTGGTGACACCATGCCCCGACCGCTGTTTGTTGTGGGCCTGGGCAATGAAGCATCGTCTCTAGCGGTAATTGCCCTATACTTGCGGTGCACTGTTTACTGGGTCGGTATTGCCTGCTGCACGATGTGCTATTGTTCAGTTATTCTTTCTCATCTATGAAAATTTCTGCGTGATACCAGCAATTATGTTTGGCTTGGAGGTTAGCTTCTCGTGGACCTACTGCCGTCGAGGGCAACGAATCAAAGGGTTGTTGTGGTATCAGATGACGGATGTGGCGTATTGAATATTCCAGATGATTTATTTGCTTCCACTATAGTGCTCTGTTCACTTCGGTCTTAATCACAGCGCCCCACAATGCTGATGAAGTATCCCAGCTGCCTTTGCAACACAACACTGTGTTGTGCCGTCCTTGGAGAGCCCACATAGTTCTGATGATGTCAGGATCGCTGGGCCAGCAACCGACTCAGCGGCCACCGTCCGCGTTGATTCCGCAGTCTTTCACCGTGAGCCATAGGCTGGCCCTCCCAATGCTTCTTCCTCGATGGCGTAGGTGAGAACGCGGCAGTAACGACCGCCTACGATCCGATGTCCAATACTGCAGCCCTTGCCTTGGAAGTCTACGGCATGTGTCGGGAGCCGAGACAACTACTCGCGGTAGCGAGCCGAAGAGTGTCCCGCCACTGGCTGGCTGCGGACCCCTCAGGGGGTCGAACCAACGACCTGCTGTTGACTGGGATGCTGCCGCACCATCTGCTGCTGCGTGTAGCCAGGTGATGTGACACGCCTCGTCGTCTAGGAGAGCTGCCACACTTGAATGAATCTCATTAGAAAATGGCACATATTTATACCCGTCTGTGCATCTATTTTGCTAAAGCGTCACAGGTCACTACCCACCACGTACGCACCCCCCCCCCCCCTCCCTGCAGTATTCCTGCCTGTCATTAGAGGAGGCGACTAACAGGAGTCTCAAAAATTTCGGCCTTATGTGATGGTCCCCTGTTGGGTTTGACCCCCACATCTCAAAATTCTTCGGAAGAGCGAGCCAATTGGGAAAGGGCGCCTTACTTGGTGCATTGTGTCCATCTTGCATTGAGAATTTACACCAGGTTATTCGTTGTTTCATTGCAGTCCTGCCTGCTCTCCATCTCTTCGCCATGGATCCATTCCTGCATGCACTTCCCGCTATGCACTGTGCAGTGCCACTTCCTGCATTGACGGCAACTATGGACTACATGTCACCAAACATCCAGCATGGTAGCCAGTCCGTTGTGGTGGGGCCGCCATGTATCCTGTTGGTTGTAGCCCCCTGACAACACAGGGATCGCTCTACTGATGCCTGCGCCGTTTACTCCCCATGTGTGCCAAGGAATAGATGCCCATCTCCCTGGGGCATCGAGACTCCCGGCAATGGCCGTCCAGCCAGGTGGCCCTTGCTGCGGCTGGGTGATGCCCATAGGGAGGGCCCTTGGTTGGAGTAGGTGGCATCAGGGTGGATGACACGCAATGAAGCGTGGCATATCATCTCTTGCTGGTGGCCAGCCACCAACAGTCTCTAAGAGTTCGAGGGCTCATTTTAAAGCTAACGTTTATGACCCCCAAATCGTTCCAAACCCTGGCCACACCATGGGAGGAACGAAAAGCAATGAATGAAAGTGACATGTATTCGCCCAGGTATCTCGTCTGTACCAGAGCTGATGGGGAACCCTTTCTATCCGTGAAGCTGCAGTTCTTTGTCGAGTATTTAGAGGACAAGTTTGGGGAGGTGGAGGGCTTGTCCAAAATGCACTCTGGGTCAGTTTTGATAAAAATGGCATCCTCTGCCCAGTCACGCAGGTTACTTGCTTGTGACAAGTTGGGGGATGTTAATGCTACCATCACACCGCATAAGAGTTCAAATATGGTCCAGGGTGTTATTTTCCATAGGGACCTACTTTTACAGTCTGATGACGAGCTGCACGCCAACTTAGAGCGTAGAGGTGTTCATTTCGTCCGGCGCGTTCATCGGGGTCCAGGGGACAATCAGGTTTCTACCGGTGCCTTCATCTTGGCCTTGGAGGGTGATACACTACCGAAGAAGGTCAAGGTGATGGAGCTTTAAGTGCTGGAAGTTCGGCCATATGTCTTCCCGCTGTACTTCTAGCCTCACATGTCGAGATTGCGGACGCCCATCTCATCCCAATACCCCATGTGCTCCGCCTCCCATCTGTGTCAACTGTGGAGAAACTCATTCACCTTGCTCGCCAGACTGCAGGATCTTACAGAAAGAACGCAAAATCATGGAATATAAGACCCTGGACCGACTGACTTACACTGAGGCTAAGTGGAAATTTGAACGGCTACATCCCATGTACATGATGTCATCTTATGCCTCTATTGTCACTCCTGCTCCAGCTTTAGCTGTACTACAAACAGTCAGCTCTCAGAGTCACAGAACCTTCTCACACTGTTGCTCCCACACCATCTACCTCGGGAGCTGCACCCACTAAACCACCGGGGACACCAGTCTCCACTTCTGAGCCAGAGAAGCGTAAGTCTTCTTCGGCTTCTCTTGCTCGGAAGGGATCCCTTGGGCCACTCCCTTCCCAGGTTCCTGCCAGCGGCACAGCAGACACTAACCAGTGGCCGAAGAAGCCACAGGTCGCTGGTCGTCGAGCTTCGCGATCATCTTCGGTCCTGGAGACTGACTCCAATAAGCCTTCTCAACCACGGCAACCAAAGGAACAGCGAGAGAAAACGACATTGAAGACCCGTAAGACCAAGGCACCTGTGGTGGCACCTACTCCACCGCTACCTACAAGTTCTGCGTCTGAGGATGAGGTGGAGGTTCTTCCTTCCACTGAGGACCTCGATCTCGCCAGTCACTCGGACGCAATGGATAGCACTTGCACGGGCGCTCCATCCGAGGCAGCAGGTGACCCAGCGGCGTAATCTGCCTTCCCATTCCCGTCACGCCTTTCTCAGACATGGACAATTTCATCCTCCAGTGGAACTGCAGTGGTATTTTCCATCATCTAGCTGAGCTCCGACAACTTATCAGCCTTCTTTTCTTCTGCATTGCTCTTCAGGAAACTTGGTTTCCCGCAATGCGAAACCCCGCCCTCCGTGGCTATTGGGGTTATTATAAGAACCTGGCAGCTTATGAAAGGGTGTCTGGTGGTGTCTGCATCTATGTCCTTAACTCTCTTCACAGCGAGCCTGTCCCTGTACAATCAGCTTTAGAGGCTGTCGCTGTTCGCGTGTGGACGGCACAGGCTGTTACTGTCTGCAGTCTTTACCTTCCACCGGATGGTGATGTCACACAGCATGACTTGGCTGCGCTGCTAGCACAATTGCCGCCACCTTTCTTGCTACTGGGCGACTTCAATGCCCATAACCCTCTGTGGGGTGGGTCAGTGGCAACAGGTCGAAGCGCCATCATTGAGCGTTTATTGGCACAGCTCGATCTTTCTATTTTAAATGATGGTGCAGTCACTCACTTCAGCATGGCGCATGGCACGTACTCTGCCATCGACCTTTCGATCTGCCGCCCTAGCCTCCTACCTTCTGTCCAATAGAGTGTGCATGAGGATGTGTGTGGTAGTGATCACTTTCCAATCTTTCTGTCACTGACACAGCGTCACTCTTCTGGGCACCCTGGCAGATGGGCTATGAATAAGGCTGACTGGGTCTTGTTCTCCTCCATTGCCGCTATTGAGCCCTTTCTAATGACGCCATTGATGCGGTGGTTCAATCGGGCACCACCGGCATCGTTACTGCCGCAGAATCTGCCATTCCTCGTTGTTCTGGGTCCCCCCATCGGAGGACTGTGCCTTGGTGGTCGCCTGAGATCGCTGAGGCGATTTAAAATCGCTGGCGGGCGATACAGCGTCACAAGCGACATCCCTGTATTGAACACCTCATCACATTCAAACGGCTGCGTGCACGGGCCCGCAGCCTTATCCGCCAAAGCAAGAAGGAATGCTGGGAGAGGTATGTGTCAACCATTCGCCTCCATGTCTCTGCATCGCAGGTCTGGGACAAGATCCAACGCCTCTATGGCTATCGGACCCCTGTCAGCATCCCTGCGCTCTCACTGAATGGAGCAGTTTGTACAGACTCCGACAAAATTGCCAATAGCTTGGCAGAGCATTTTGCTCTTAGTTCCGCTTCTTCCAATTACCCAGTGGCCTTCCGCTCCATTAAAGAGTGGATGGAACATCGGAGCCTTTCTTTTCGCACCCACCACCCAGAATCTTACAATGCTCCATTCAGTGAGTTGGAATTTCACAGTGCCCTTGCCGCTTGCCCTGATACCGCCCCTGGGCCAGATCGCATCCACTGTCAGATGCTGACACACCTTTCAGTGGACTGCAAGCGACGCCTCCTCGACCTTTACAACCGTCTCTGGGTCGAGAGTGAGTTTCCGTCGCTATGGCCCGAAAGCATTCTCATCCCCGCTTTGAAACCGGGCAAGAGCCCTTTGGAGGTGGACAGCTACCGCCCCATTAGCCTCACCAACGTTCTTTGCAAGCTTCTCGAATGGATGGTGAGCCGGCGCTTGAATTGGGTACTGGAGTCTCGGGGCCCTCTGGCTCCGTCTCAGGGTTGTTTCCGTAAAGGCCGCTCCGCAACCGACAATCTGGTGAGTCTGGAGTCGGCCATCCATACTGCCTTTGCCTATCATCAGCACCTGGTTGCTGTCTTTTTCGACATGCGGAAGGCGTGTGATACGACATGGCGTCATCAGATCCTTTCTACGCTTCATGGATGTGGTCTTTGGGGCCCTCTGCCGATCTTTATCCGCAATTTTCTGTCGTATCATACCTTCCGTGTGCAAGTCGCAGCCTCCCATAGTTCCTCCCGAGTCCAGGAGAACGGGGTACCACAGGGATTTGTCCTCAGTGTCTGCCTGTTTTTCATCGCAATAAACGGGCTCGCTGCAGTGGTGGGAAATTCTGTCTCCGCTTCCCTGTATGCTGACGACTTCTGCCTTTACTACAGCTCTACTGGCATTGCAGCTGCTGAACGTCAGCTACAGGGCGCTATCCGTAAGGCGCAGTCTTGGGCTGTAGCCCGTGGTTTTCAGTTTTCGGCTGCCAAGACCCGCGTTATGCATTTCTGCCGGCACCGAACAGTCCATCCTGAGCTGCGGCTTTATCTTGCCAACGAACTCCTTGCTGTGGTGGAGACCCACAGGTTTTTGGGTGTTGTTTTTGATGCCCGGTTGACTTGGCTGCCTCATATTTGCAGCTTAAACAGATGTGTTGGCGGCATCTAAATGCTCTGAAATGCTTGAGCCACACGAGCTGGGGCGCCGACCGATCTACCCTGTTACGGCTCTACCAGGCGTTAATCCAGTCCCGTCTGGATTATGGGAGCCTGGCTTATGGCTCCGCTTCCCCATCTGCGTTGCAGGTGCTGGACCCAATCCTCCACAGCGGGATACGCCTTGCCACTGGTGCTTTCTGGACCAGCCCAGTGGACAGCATACTTGCGGACGCAGGTGTCCCTCCATTGTGATTAAGGCGCCAAAATTTACTGGCCGCTTATCCTGCCCATGTTTTTAGCTTGCCCGGGCATCCAAACTATCGTCTCGTGTTCCCGCAATCGGTCGTCCATCTGCCAGAACGTCGGCCCCAGTCAGGATCTACGATCGCAGTCTGCGTCAAAGAGCTTCTCTCCGGGCTTAGGGTTTTCACTGTTCCACCTCCTTTCCGGGCCACTTTGCATACACCCCCATGGTGTGTTCCTCGCCCTTGCCTTCGGCTCGACTTGGCACAGTGCCAGAAGGACTCAGTCCCTCTGGAGGCCTTGCGCCGCCACTTTCTTTCCCTCCTTGCAATGTATCAGGGCTCTGGCATTGCGTGCACTGACGGCTCAATGGTTGCTGGTCGTGTCGGTTATGCGCTTACTCTAGAGAACCATTCTGAACAACGTTCATTGCCGGCTGGCTGCAGCATTTACACTGCTGAGCTGGTCGCCATGTTTCGTACCCTAGAGTATATCCGCTCCTGCTCAGGTGAGTCCTTCATGATCTGTAGCGATTCCCTGAGCGGTTTACAAGCTCTCGACCAGTGTTTCCCTCGTTCTCGTCTGGTGATGGCTATCCAGGAGTCCCTGCATACTCTTGCCCAATGCGGCCGCTCTGTGGTCTTTGTGTGGATCCCCAGTCATGACGGCATCCCGGGCAATGAATATTTTCACCGCCTGGCGAAAGAGGCCATCAGTAAACCATCTATGGACAGTGGCCTCCCAGAGACTGATTTGCGAGCAGTCCTCCACCGAAAAGTTTTTGCGCTTTGGGACGCTGAATGGCGCGATCGGATCACGCCCAATAAACTCCGTGCCATTAAGGAGACGACGACTGTGTGGCGGTCATCCATGCGAGCCAACGGCAGGGACTCAGTCGTCCTTTGTCGGCTCCACATTGGCCACTCCCAGCTGGCACACAGTTACTTACTGTGTCAGGAGGACCCTCCTCTGTGTAGCTGCGGGGAAACTTTGACAGTGGCCCACATTTTGTTGGCCTGCCCCCTTTTAGCTGTGGTCAGGCGGACATTTGCGCTGCCTGAATCGCTCTGTGCAATTTTAACTGATGACCCTGCTATGGCTGGCTTAGTTTTGCGTTTTTTTGGGCAGGTGTTTTTTGTCATTTCAATATGAGTGATTATGTTTTATTTTATTGTTTTGTGTTGATTCTGGCCTTTTGCCTACGGTTTTAAGCTGAGTTTTTAATGTGTTCTCGGTGGTTGGATTTTCCTCTTTTATTCTATGGTTGGCCAACCACCGCCACACTCCATGTGATTTTAATTTGTTATGTCTGTTCTTTGTCTGAGTTGTTCTTGTCCTGTGTTGTCTGTTGTCTCCATTATCCGTTTTTTACTCTGTGTGGTAGTTTTTGAGTTTTGGAACAAGGGACCGATGACCGTTGCAATCTGGTCCCTTTAATCCCACAAACCAACCAATCTGATTCTAAAAGTTCCGATCTCGCTCTTGGTCAGATGTACCTAGCAGATCGGATGGTGCCACAGGTACAGGATGCTCTCCTTCTTTTTCACAGGAAAAACAAGGAAGTCTTATTTTGCTGGGCTCCAGGGCACATAGGCATCAAGGGAAATGAGCTCGCTGATACTAAGGAGGCTTGCTCCCTTCTTCCTCCTCCTGCTCACTGTTCAGTTCCTCTCCGAGTTGTCACTTCATTTATGACCAGGAAGACCATATTTTGCCCCCAGGGGCTCAGCATTCATTTGCTGGGTATGGGCTTGGCGATCCCGGGGTTCCTGAGCTGGGAACTGGTAAGCGCCGCCAGTCCCCCGCCACAGTAAGCTCTGAGCATACTTCAGCGACCACCGTGAGGCGCGGCGGTGGAATATTGTGTGTCTCAGGGAATGGGGATCTTGGCTTGGCCGCCTGGATCGCGAGGATGGAATAAACCTCTATAAACAACGCCTCAATCTCAAGGTGTGCTGCGCGCTGATGAGATGCATGGCTGTTGAGGTGGAACAGTAGTTAGCGGGCAACCTCTGGCGAACCTGCCGCACCTCAGTTGTATAAGGCTTACCTAGGCACGCGGGGCTCTGTCTAGCTGGACTCCTAGTTCCCTAGCTGCTCATGGGACCGAGATGAAACCCTCGAACTTTTCTTCTTCTCCTCCCAGCGGAAAGGGTGGGCCGCTGGTAGGTTCTAACACCCAATCTAAAAAGAGGGCTCGTGTATCCAGTCCTCCTGATTCAGGTAGTAGTAACAGAACGCATACTGCTTTGCAGAATGTGTTTCTTGTAAGTAAAATTAAAAGATGGGAGTTTCGAAAAAGTTTCACCATTTTATATCCAGAAGGGCTTAGAAGGTATTGGTGGCACATTAAAATCTGTAAAGCGCTTGCGAAATGGCACCTTGTTGGTTGAAACACCTAGCTTCCAGCAAGTCCAGAAGGCACAATTGCTTGGGGAGTTTGCGGTAGAGACTGAATTTCACAACACCTTGAACTACAGCAAGGGTGTTGTGACTTGCGGAGATCTCGTTGACATTCCCCAAGACGAACTGAAGGCTGAATGGTCCCGGGAAGCAATTGTCGACGTGCAACATGTTATGAAACAGGTGGATGGTGCTGTCATGAAATCGGACTCGTTTATCCTTACGTCTAACAGCACCAAATTGCCAGAGCATGTGAAGGCAGGTTTCGTACGTCTCAGTGTACGGCCTTATTACCTTGCCCATGCGGTGTTTTAAATGCCAACACTTTGGACACACTACTCTCGGCTGTAAAGGGGAAGCCACTTGCAGGAAATGTGGTAAAGCCGCCCTTGAGGAAGCTGGTTGCTCCTCTCCTCCCAAGTGTGTCAACTGCTCTGGGGATCACCCTATGTGGAGTAGGGAATGTAGAGTTTTCCTTGAGGAACGGAAGATCCAGGAACTTAAAACCACCAAACGCATCCCGTACGGTGAGGCAAAGAAAATTTACGAGTCCCTGCAGCCACCCACGTTCACTGCGTCCTTTTCTTTCGTTCTGAAACAGCTAGTCTTGAAAACCGATGCCACTACACAAACGGAGGTTGCTACTGTCAGCACTAGCACCTGCGTTTGTCCATGTACGTGTGCTGCTGCTGTTCCTGTGAAGCCTGCTGCTCCCCCCTGGCCTTCTGACCAGGCCGTGGTAGCTGACATCATGGAACTTCCTGCCCCTTCCCGGGTCCAGTCTTGTGAACTGCCCAGCGCTGCTACACCCCCTACTGCTTCTGAGGTTTTGGCTCCAATGCCACCTCAGGCCAGAAAATCGAAGCCAAAGCCAAAGGTAAAGACTCGCCCGCTAAAGCAGACTGAAGTTATACAGTCTGCTGATGTTGATGTCATTCTCTCTGACGTCTCTCTCGACTCCTCTTTATAGGCGATGGAGGTTGATGTCAGACTGGGGCAATCATCTCGCCCCAAAACTGAGCCTCCACCTGTTGTGGGCTCTCCTCCCCAACAGAAAGTGAGAATGAAGGTACTCCCACCCTGATAGATGGCTCCCATTATACAGTGGAACATGAATGGATTCCGGGCACATGTAGAGGAACTGAACCTCCTAGCACGACAACGCCCCCTGTGCTTGTGTTTACAGGAAATGCATTTAAAACCATCTGATGCTCCTGTACTAAGGGGCTATATGTTGTATCGCAAAGATGACGTGACTGGAGAAAGGGCCAAAGGCGGAGTCGCCGTGTTTGTCAATAATGACCACCACTCCTCTGCTCTCTCCCTGGATACTGACCTGCAAGCAGTTGCAGTTGAACTTCATTCACGTGGAGGCTTACCGTTTGCTCCCTTTATTTACCCCCTCTGGATGCAATGACCTTAGACGCTTTCACAGATCTTATCGACAAACTCCCCGCCCACTTCTCCTCCTGGGAGACTTCAATGCCCATCATGTCCTGTGGGGCTCCACTTCTCTTTGCACTCGAGGTCGAATTTTGGAGAGCCTCCTAACATCTCAAGTGTTGTGCCTCCTCAACACAGGTACTCCGACTCATTTCTCTACTGCTACTGGATCATTCTCAGCCATTGACCTATCCTTCTGCTCTCCAACCCTTATCGACTCTGTTCAGTAGGTCATTGGCGATCTTCATTCCAGCGATCACTTCCCCATCCGCATTCATCTCTTGGATGGTGTATTGCTGGAGCAGAGGCCGCCATCGTGGATGATTGGCAGGGTAACTGGCCACTGTTTACTCGGTTGGCTGTCTTTGAACGCTACAACAGCGTACAGGAATGGGTGGATCGCATCACACTTGTGATCCATCATGCTGCTGACCTGTTCATACCACAGTCTTCTGGCCCTCTTAAGCAGCGCCTTGTGCCTTGGTGGACAGAAGAGTGCCGTTCAGCCATCCGGAACAGGCGTGTGGCTCTTCGCCGATTTAAATGCCGCCCAACAGCGGTCAGTCTCACCGCCTTTCGAATCGCGAGAGCCAGGGCACGCCGTGTCATTAAAGAGAGCAAGAAAAGTTCATGGAAGGAGCTCCTGGACTCCATCAACCGTTCCACTTATTCCACAAAAGTATGGGAAGCCATCCGGAGGAATTCTGGTAAACGCAGCCGTTTACCAATAGCTGCAGTCCTGAACCAGGGATGCCTCCAAAGGACACCCAGAGCCATTGCTCAGACGCTGGCAGAGCATTTTGCACGAAGTACTGCCACTGCAACCCAGGATTTAGCGTTTCGTCGCTACCGTGCGACTGTCGAAAGAGCGAACTTGGACTTCAGGTCGAACAGTTCTGAGGCCTACAACTCCCCTTTCTCCATGTGGGAACTTGAATCAGCACTTACTGAGACTTCTGACACTGCACCAGGTTACGACCGCATCCGGTAACCCATGCTTCGACATCTGCCAGCGGCGTCAAAGGAAATCCTCCTCGAATGTTTTAATGTCATATGGCTGACAGGAGTGTTCCCCACCTCCTGGAGGGAGGCAATCCTCATCCCTCTCGTCAAACCAGGAAAGGACTGCACATGTCCCAGTAGTTATCGTAGTATCGCCTTGACAAGCTGTGTCGGCAAGACCCTGGAACGGATGATTAACCGTCGTCTGGTCTGGCTGTTAGAGACCATACAGCTCCTTAGCCGCTTTCAGTGTGCCTTCCGAAAATTTCGGTCCACGATTGACAACCGGACCCTCCTAGAGGCGGCTATTCAGCAGGCTTTCCTCCGTCAGCATCACTGTATCGGTATCTTATTTGATATCAGTAAGGCATATGATAGTACTTGGAGACACTGTATTCTTTTACAACTGCATCAATGGGGCTTTCGTGGGCGCCTCCCCATTTTCATTCGGTCTTTCCTGTCTCAGCGGTTTTTCCGGACCCGCGTTGGTAACACACTGTCTAATCGCTTTGAGCAAGAGAACGGTGTCCCCCAGGGCAGTGTTTTAAGCCTTACCCTCTTTGCCATAGCCATAAACACTATAACGTCCACAGTGAGGAGTCCAGTACAGTGCTCCTTGTTTGTGGACGACTTTGCTGTTTTCTGTTCCTCCTCCAGTGTTGCAACCGTGAGCCGTCAGTTGCGGCTAACAGTGCGGCGGTTAGAGTGGGCTGCAAAGACGGGTTTTCACTTTTCTGCCGATAAGTGTGTTTGTGTTCATTTTAATCGTTCTCGTCGTCTTCTTGCTTTGCCTGCCTTGCATATGGGGGATACTCTCCTACATTTTAGAGACACAGTCCGGTTTCTGGGCCTAATTTTTGACTCCATGTTGTCATGGCTGCCACACCTACGTGACTTGAAAGCCAGAACCCTGAAGGCAGTGAACATCCTCAAGGGCCTCCGCCACAGGTCTTGGGGAGCGGACAGGGCGCGTCTCCTTCAGCTTTACTGAGCTTTTGTGGGTTCACGGCTGGACTATGGGTGCACAGTGTATAGGTCAACAAGGCCATCTTATTTGCAGATCCTTGACGCTGTTCACCATGCTGGGATTCAACTGGCCACAGGCGCTTATGGGACCAGTCCGGTACCCAGCCTCTGTGCTGAGGCTGGGGAACCGCCACTTACCATCCGGCGGCAGCTACTGCTGGTGCGCCAGGATTGTCAGTTTCTTGCAGCTCCCAGCTCGCCCGCTCACCATCTTGTTGCCCATCCACCTCTGGACTGCCTTTTTTCCCGCCGTCCCTGGGCTACGTTGCCGTTTGGGATCCGTGTGCAACGTGTGCTTGAGTCCCTCGGTGTGGAGTCTGTACAACCACAAATCCAGGGTTTTAACCGCGTGCCACCCTGGTTACTGAAGAGGCCCGGTGTGGTTTTAGATTTATTGCAGGACAAGACATTGCAGTCCTGCCACCGTTTTTAATGCAGCATTTTCTGCCATTTTATCTGAGCACCACGATTATGTAGCTGTTTTTACGGATGGGTCGACACAAGGGGATTCTGTGGGTTGCTCAGTTGTTTCTCTGGACCGTGTCCTCAAGGTCCGACTGCCTCAGACTTTTACTGTCTTTGATGTAGAATTGTCTGCGATCTTGCGGGCACGGGAGCAGATGAGACATTCTTCCTCTCCTAAATTTCTGGTCTCTTCCGATTCACTCAGTGCCCTTCACTCATTGCAACGTTTGTATCCGGCAGACAAAATAGTCCAGACCATCCAGGATGCCCTCCTCCGACTATAGCGACTGGGGAAGGTTGTAGCTTTCTGCTGGGTTCCGGGGCATGTCGGCATTGCTGGGAATGAAAGGGCAGATCTCGCAGCCAAGGAGGCGTGTCTCGATCCACAAGTATCTCAGTGTGCTATCCCCCTGCACGCACTCACCTCGCTGTTGAGCTCACGAGTCTTGCGTCGGTGGGAGGATGAGTGGCTGGGAGTGACTGACAATAAGCTCCGTATAGTCAAGCCCACAACGCGTGTGTGGTGTACTTCCTTTCAGCCCCATCGACGGGACGAGGCTCTCCTCACTCGGCTTCGCATAGGCCACAGCCCTATGACACAGGGCTTCCTGCTCTGGCGAGAGGACCCTCCAATGTGTGGTGCTTGCGGCGTCCAGGTCACTGTTCGCCACGTTTTATTGGATAGCGTTTTATTTTCTGACCAGCGGGCCGCGGCTGACTTGCCAGCGGACCTGCCATCTCTTTTAGGCAACACTCGGACGAATGTAGCTAAAGTTTTAAAGTGCTGTGCCGAGTCAAATGTTTTTTCAAACATTTTAGGGAGAGGATTTTAATTTGCTCACTGTGTGGCAAGCTCGCCCATATTTTATTTAAGTGACCGGCCAATGTCAATTTCCTGTAGCATTCTTGTTGCTATGTTTTCCCTTTCCTTCTGTTTTACTTTCTTATGTAGTATTTTCCTTCCTTTCCTGCTTACTTTGAGTTTTTGCTTCAGTTTTATTAGGTCTGTCCACATTCGTTCCTTTTAATGTGTGTCAGGGCGCTGATGACCTCGATATTGAGCGCTCATAAGCTCCAACACACACACAAGACCATATTTTGGTGGGAGTCTCAGAGACCGGAAGTGAGGAACAATAAACTGCGTCCCATTATGACTTCAGTGCGACAATGGATTACCTCTTTCCGCTCGCGGCTGTGTGAAGAAGCAGCCCTTACTCGGCTCAGTGTGGGACATTGTCCATTGAAGCATGGCTTCCTCTTCCGTCGGGAGGAGCCCCCAGTATGTCAGAGATGCGGGACACAGCTGTCAATTCGACATATTTTAACTAAGTGCGTTTTATATGTCGAGCTGAGAGTTGAACTGGGTTTCCCACTAGATTTTGCCTCTGTTTTAACTGATAACGAGGCGACTATTGTTCGTGTCGTAAGATTTTGTGTGGTGTCCAGAATTCTTCCCAAAATCTTTGGTGTGATATCTTAATGTGTCACCGAGTGGCTGGTCATGTATTATTTCTAATTCGTCATCCAGCTACCGTTATTTGTCGCTTTGTAACAGGATCTTAACAGGTATTTTATCCATAATTGTTTAACTTATCCCGCTATGTCACGCTGGGGTTTTATTACGGGCTTTTCTGAGCCTCACCTTCTTGGGGCTACTTTACATTGCCTGTGGTGGGATCACACGTAGTTTTCCAGTTTCTTGATTTTCCTCAATAGGTTGCAAAAAATAACTTAGGTCTAACATTACTGCAAGGGCACTGATTCCCTTGCTGTTTGGCACCCTCCACCATAAATAATAATAATAATCATCATCATCATCATCATCATCATCTTCTCTGTCGCGAGGACCCATCTCGGTGTCGCTGTGGCTCCCTTCTTACTGTGGTCCACATCTTGCTTGATTGCCCAAATTTAGCTGCTCTTTAGCGAACTTTCAACCTTCCCAGCACCCTGCCTTCGGTGTTGGGTGACAATTGCTCAACAGCAGATTTAGTTTTACGTTTTATTCGTGAAGGGGTTTTTATCAAGCCATCTAAGGGTGGGCGTTTTGCCTTCTCTCTGGGGCCTCCACCTTCCCTCCATTTTAACTCTGTCATCCTTTCTCTGCATTTTTTTGTCTTCGTGTTTGTCTTTTCCCTTCGTGTGCTCATCACGCCTTATCTTTTTGAGGTGGATATTTGAATGTGTTGCAGAGTGGCTGCCTCATCCCCTTTAATTCTTGTGATCAGCCAGCCCAGACCATTTGCTCTATGATTTTAATACAATCTTCTACTTTTCCTTATGGTGTATGTTTTCCCCGTTTTTTATTTGACCATTCGTTTTCATTTTTAGTGCGGTTCCACATTCACTTTCCCCCTTTTCCTTTCCCAAACGTACTTAGGGACTTGTTTCCCCCTGACCCTTTGCGTGTGGAACATGGGACTGATGAGCCTGTAATTTGATCCCTTTATCCCTCAAAGCAACCAATCAATCGGGGGAGGGGACCAAACAGTGAGGTCATCGGTCCCATCAGATTAGGGAAGTAATTTGTTATATTTGACATAATTCTTCGAGCTGTCAATTTTGGAAAAGGAAAAACCTGTGCCGTAAAGTACGCTTTAGACAGAAAACAGGAGTTGATAGATGTTATCCTTTGCACCTTGTACATTTTGCTCTGTAAATTTTCTACTACAGCTCCATGGATTTTGTTGGGTGTTTCTATCCAGTTAACGGTGATCGTCTTCATCGGGCATTAGAAGGATCCCTAAGCTTTTGTGTTTGACATCTGTTTTTTCCCATTTCAGACTTATCTGACCCACGCCCCTCAGGATTAATATTTTATTTTTGTTTTCAATTGTGTTCGCACCTGATGCGAGACAATACTTTTTTGAGATCCTTTCTAATATAAGTGCGTCGCCCTTATTTCTCAGTACAACACCCACATCGTTAGCATAAGCTGTTTATGACTGTTTTAACGCCGGCTAGGTGGGAGTTTAAGTAGATGGGACCTGGATAAACTGACTAAACCTGAGGTTGTACAGTGTTGCAGGGAGAGCATAAGGGAACAATTGACAGGAGTGGCGGAAAGAAATACAGTAGAGGAAGAATGGGTAGTTCTGAGGGATGAAGTAGTGAAGGTAACAGAGGATCAAGTAGGTAAAAAGACGAGGGCTAGTAGAAATCCTTGGGTAACAGATGAAATATTGAATTTAATGGATGAAAGGAGAAAATATAAAAACGCAGTAAATGAAGCAGGCAAAAGGGAATACAAACGTCTCAAAAATGAGATCGGCAGGAAGTTCAAAATGGCTAAGCAGGGATGGCTAGAGAACAAATGTAAGGATGTAGAGGCTTACCTCACTAAGGGGAAGATAGATACTGCCTACAGGAAAATTAAAGAGACCTTTGGAGAAAAGAGAGCCACTTCTATGAATATCAAGAGCTTTGATGGAAACCCACTTCTAAGCAAAGAAGGCAAAGCAGAAAGGTGGAAGCAGTATACAGAGGGTCTATACAAGGGCGATGTACTTGAGATCAATATTATGGAAATGGAACAGAATGTAGATGAAGATGAAATGGGAGATACGACACTGCGTGAAGAGTTTGACAGAGCACTGAAAGACCTGAGTCGAAACAAGGCCCCAGGAGTAGACAACATTCTATTGGAACTACTGTCGGCCTTGGGAGAGCCAGGCCTGACAAAAATCTACCACCTGGTGAGCATGATGTATGAGACAGGTGAAATACCCTCAGACTTCAAGAAGAATATAATAATTCCAATCCCAAAGAAAGCAGGTGTTGACAGATGTGAAAATTACCGAACTATTAGTTTAATAGGTCATAGCTCCAAATACTAACGCGAATTCTTTACAGACGAATGGAAAAACTGGTAGAAGCCGACCTCGGCGAAGATCAGTTTCGATTCCGCAGAAATGGTGGAACACGTGAGGCAGTACTGACCCTACGACTTATCTTAGAAAATAGATTAAGGAAAGGCAAACCTACATTTCTAGAATTTGTAGACATAGAGAAAGCTTTTGACAATGTTGACTAGAATACTCTCTTTGAAATTCTGAAGGTGGCAGGGGTAAAATACAGGAAGCGAAAGGCTATTTACAATTTGTACAGAAACCAGATGGCAGTTACAAGAGTCGAGGGGCATGGAAGGGAAGAAGCGGTTGGGAAGGGAGTGAGACAGGGTTGTAGTCTGTCCCCGATGTTATTCAATCTTTATATTGAGCAAGCAGTAAAGGAAACAGAAGAAAAATTCAGAGTAGGTATTAAAGTCCATGGAGAAGAAATAAAAACGTTGAGGTTCGCCGATGACATTGTAATTCTGTCAGAGACAGCAAAGGACTTGGAAGAGCAGTTGAACGGAATAGACAGTGTCTTGAAAGGAGGATATAACATGAACATCAACAAAAGCAAAACGAGGATAATGGAATGTAGTCGAATTAAGTCGGGTGATGCTGAGGGAATTAGATAAGGAAATGAGACACTTTAAGTAGTAAAGAAGTTTTGCTATTTGGGGAGCAATATAACTGATGATGGTCGAAGTAAAGAGGATATAAAATGTAGACTGGCAATGGCAAGGAAAGCGTTTCTGAAGAAGATAAATTTGTTAACATCGAGTATAGATTTAAGTGTTTGGAAGTCGTTTCTGAAAGTATTTGTATGGAGTGTAGCCATGTATGGAAGTGAAACATGGACAATAAATAGTTTGGACAAGAAGAGAATTGAAGCTTTCGAAATGTGGTGCTACAGAATAATGCTGAAGATTAGATGGGTACATCACATAACTAATGAGGAGGTATTGAATAGAATTGGGGAGAAGAGGAGTTTGTGGCACAACTTGACAAGAAGAAGGGACAGGTTGGTAGGACATGTTCTGAGGCATCAAGGGATCACAAATTTAGCACTGGAGGGCAGCGTGGAGGGTATAAATCGTAGAGGGAGACAAAGAGATGAATACACTAAGCAGATTCAGAAGGATGTAGGTTGCAGTAAGTACTGGAAGATGAAGCTTGCACAGGATAGAGTAGCATGGAGAGCTGCATCAAACCAGTCTCAGGACTGAAGACAACAAGAATGACAATGTTATACCTGTTAAACTAGCATGGACTTTGCGCCGGAAGGGCTCTAAGGGGATGTCAAATAAAAACATAGTCGGGGGACTACCGTGAGGAAGGCCCCTTATTATTTGTATGGGCTTTGTTGTTTGGCCATTGACCGCCATCTTAGCATTTATACCAGTCACCATATTGTTTATTGTATCAATAAGCCGATGACGAAATGCCATTTTTTTCCATGGTTTGAAACAGGTATCTGTGGTAACATGATCGAAGGCTTTTTAGAAATCGGTAAACAACGGGGCACATTTGATGTTGGACACCGAGGTAATTGAAATGATGTCTCAATATTCCGATATATTCTGAAAAATATTTATGGTTGAGGTACGTGACTGATGGGGACAAAAAATTTTTTCGGCGAAAGATGAAAGTCTTTTATTTATTATCCTACAAATTATTTTGTAATCAGAATTCAAAAGAGAAATAGGACGGAAGTTCTTTAAATTGCTTTTGCACTTATTTTTGGTATCAATACTATTTTGCTCTCCTTAAATTAAGAAAGGATCATTTCTCCGTTAATTACGTCATTTACCACGCAGGTAAGCTTGTCACCAATTAAAAACCAGTAATGTGCATAAAATTCAATAGGAAGACCGTCTGGTCCCGGAGATTTTTTTTTGAGTGGTGAGCTATCTATAATCTCTTTTACTGCTTCGTTAGTAACTGTTGACAGGATTTCCTGTATATCAAATGTTCAAATTGAGCCGTGTTCTTGGCCACAGTTCCGGTTTTTCCTTATTCCACTCCTCTTTGGAGTTTCCGCGCTTTCCTAGAGGGCGTTGTGGAGCCTCCGCGAGCGCGCTGCGAGGAGGCGCTGTGTGCCGTGCCCAGGGCGGAGGAGGCAGTTGAGGCGAGTGTTTGGCACTGGACGACCGTTCTGCAGCGGACGCTCGGCTCCTCTGTGCTGAGTCTGGATGGGCCCAAAAACCCAGGGCGTGAGGACACACAAGGCCGTAAATCTGTGGACAACGTTTGGTTTACGTTCATGGGCTGGGGAAGCTATGAAGTTCGTCTGCGGCTGCCATTAACCTCGGAAAGTTGGTGTCATCACTGAAAGTAAGAATTTTCATCTAGTTAGTGCCACGGCCGTCGTCTGGCGGCGCCAATCTCCCGGTCTTGTGGGAGCTATTAATAGCTGTGTGGCAACGTTTCTCTGATTTTAGTTTGTGATCGGAAATTCCCTTGCGTGTGTGTTACTGCCCCCTTGCATGATCGTGCGTTTGTACGCAATACTGACTTTAGGCGTGCGTCGTAAAGAAACAAAAGAAAAAAATTTTTCGGGGTAGGTCACTACTTGGATAAGCACATTGTAAAACGTAAAATAATCTTGTGCTATCTGGCAGAGAGAGAGAGAGAGAGAGAGAGAGAGAGAGAGAGAGAGAGAGAGAGAGAGAGAATGAGAATTAATTTTATGGATGTCAGAGATGCGAGATTGTTAATGTTCGCCAACATCTGTTGTGTTTTAGTACGTAGGTATATTTCTTCACTCGTTATTGTGTATACATTCTTGTGTTAAGGAGTTTAGTCCCCATGGAATTTAAGTGCTCTATTTAATTATAATTAAGGTAGTGTTAGAATTTCTATTTGATAATCCGCCTAGCCACGACTGATGTCTGTTGCTCGGTCTGTCTGAAATGTTGGGCCTATTGGGTGGAGACCGTTGCTGACTCTCTCCCCTCAGCTCCGAAGTCCCGTATTGATACTACGGCGGTAGTTCTGATGGAATCTCATTTTCAGATGGTGTCTAGTCTTGTGAGCACAAATAAAGCTACCTTTGCCTCTGTAATTTTCGTGCGCTGGTCAGCAAGCTTTGGTTAATGATTAAAAATTCGCCAGCTGGTCTTCGTCCAACCTAGTGGCTCTTGTTAGACGAGTTTCCTTTCCAGTTCGGGTAAATGTTTCCTCCTCCTGATGGAGCCATCCTCTTTCCTGAGCCACGCTGGGGTAAGGCTTGCTCGATTGTCTGTTGCTGCTCTATGTTACAGGAGAATGAAATAAGGGGTTAATTACCTACACCATTATGCCCAAGAAAGGCCAGTTAGAGTAGTTCTGTATAACCTAAGTATTGTACGCTATTAAGATAGTTCTGGGTTTGGAGAAATTGCTGTTTGGTAAACTTTAGCCTTCTGTGTCGGTAATCCGACGTATTCCACGATTTAACATTGTTATAGAACTGAAAGATTTGGTTTTGATGAATTTGCTGAGACGTGACTTAATTATTTGCTATTGATGTTGATTTAAATGAATCATCTTTAATTTGTGGTTGTAATTCTTAATCTGTGATCGTCCTTAATGTTGTAACATTTAATGTACGTCTGATTGTCCCCTATGTCACCTAATGACTTCAGAGACTGAATGTGATCCTTGCTCAAGTTTATGGGACCTCATTAACCGTTGATATTTATTGTCTTAAAAATGTTTGTTAAAAAAGGAATAATCTGATTCCTATTATTTGTTAATTCTTAAGGTATATAACAAATATTAAGAGTGCAAATATTCTCTCATTGTTAGACTTGCTTGTTCTGTGGTTTACACGGAAGGGTGTGACAATAAATGCAAAATCTAAAGTGAAGCGTTGGGGCGAATTAATCTTTCCCTTATTACCGTTAAAGATAATTGATTATTTGTCGCTTGTTGTTGAAACTGGTTCTGAGTACATGACAAATGAGTGAATTCCTAAGGGACTAAATTGCTGACGTCATTGGTCCCTTAACTTACACACTACTCTAACTTAAACTAACTTATGCTAAGAACAATACACACTCCCATGCCTGAGGGAGGACTCGAACGTCCTGCAGGAGGGCCTCCTCATTATCTCTGTTATTTGCGGGAAGTCTTCAAAAGCTCCTTCGTCAGTTTGATTGGTGGAGTACAAGTTGTGATAACTATGTATTTCATAAAGTGTGTCCTTTTGGAATGTAAGCTTTCAACCATCAGGTGTCGGAACTTCGTCGACGAAAGTTCTGCGTCTGTTGTTTGCATGCCGTGGAAGGTGGTACAAGGACGCTGTTTCATCCCCGGAACTAGATTTGGCCTTCGACTTAATTTTGAGACCTTCCATTTGCTGCCTCTTAAGATTTGCTTCCGTTTTTTTAAATATTAGCTAGCCGAATCGTTCACTTATTTGCTTGCTTGTAGAAGTCTCCTAACAAGGCATAATAAAACTTTAAATTAATTTTCAATTATCGGAATCTTTTAAAGCTGTACTGTACGAGGAATCGCCTGAGTTTTGGCTTTGCTCTTCTCGTCCACCAGTCGAGAACGGTTGGGTGCCTGTCTGCAGCACGTAAGCATATTGTCTACGCATCTGTGATGGCTAGTTCTGGATCTTTTTCTTTTAAAAGAGGCATTTGAATTGCACTGATTTCTAAAAAGGCGTGTTGGTTGCTTACATAGATTAATGCAAATTAAAAGGCTACAATGGTCACTAAAATACACTGGAACTGTTTCTGCGTGAAGTAAAGATTTTTCCAAGGCCAGTGAATAATAAATCCTATCAGGTCTGCGGCATGAATTCGTTATGTATGTATACTCGACTGAAGTTGGGTGTTTGCGTTCCCAAGCATATGTGAGTTGCAGATGGCTCGCCAATTGTTTTTACTTAGATTAGTAATTAAAATTGGATGGCTGGTCCTCCCGATTCAAAACACTGTTAAAATCCCCACCAAGGATTAGGTCACATGGATTTTTCCCTAATAAATAAACTAGTTCGTCTTCAAAAAAATTTTGTGCGGTCCAACCTGTGATAATTCCCCGAAGGTGTGTGTACATTAATAAAAGTGATGTCAAAAATTTTAATACCTATAGCTCCCCTAGTCTCTGTTCTTAGAATCCCTTCTCTAATTAAAAATACAGTTCCGACAATTGCTTCACGTGTGACATTAACAATTTCTACATAACCTGGAATTTGGAATACCGCTACTGAAACCTCGTAATACGGCGATAACTGTCAGATTCATACAAAAATTCTTTCAAAGTTGCCAATTTAAACGGCCAGCGTACTTCATTAATGTTTATCGTCGCAACTGAATACGCCTGCATCATCAAAGAATGGGCAATAGCTAGTTTTTAGTCACGATCCGTTGAGACACAAACTGCATGAAATTTCTCCACGTAGAAAACAATGTAAATCTTTCATTGTTATAAAATTAGTATTGCTACGAAATCCTACAATGTAGTTGTTCACCAACGAAATTGCCTTAGCCGACAATTTTCCCCTTAACGGTTTATAAGGCAGTGTTTTATGTCGCTTAAGGCTTCTGTTCTCCCCTCATCAGATCCTTCCCTGACAATTTAATACTTGATACTTTTTTTGCTGTTAGTGTTGTCAGGTTTGAGTTTTCCTTGTGGACACGGGACAGAAAGATTGGATTGAAGTTTGTTTGCGACGGTGACTGTCCGGTAGGCTGGTGGCGACGTTCGAATTATGAGCACTCGTTGGCGCCGTCATTACAACGGTAACAGGCTGTGGGGTAGACAATGCCGCTTTTGCGCTTCCTCCTTGGGCATGTTGCCCTTTGGAGTCAGCGTGTTGTTCTTTGCAACTTCCTCTTGTTTATCGTATTGGATGGTCTGTTGTGCTGCCGGCTCTGTCGTTGGCGTCGCAATCTCACGCATATTGGTCAGTGAGCCGCTATCAGCAATGGCAATTTCTGGTGCGGTCCCTGGATTATCTGTCGCTGTGTTTGTCACTACATCAACTTGCATTCCCTCGAACGTTTCCAATGAAGTTTCATTACACTGTTCTGATTTCCTGCTCAGATGGGATTTTTTTAAATTCTTTATTAACACAATACAATCAATACAATATGAAGATACAAAACAACCCGCCACCTTAATAATTAGTGGGTCTACATATTATACTACATTTTACAGCATTGTTAAATCTCATTTTTCTATAACTGGCATAAATATGAGAAAGTTAATCTGTTGGGCTATCCTACTTCTTCTAATCTATTCTGCAGCGATTACAAGTGCGCTAGTTGATGTATAAACCTACCATTGAAGGCCTGCTCACTGAGCTAAACCCATGTGAGCTGCCCCAGGCACTGTGCTGGCCAGGTCTGTATTGTCGCTGCAGTCCCCACTTCTTAGTGTTTTAGTTTCCTAATCTACTACTGCTACTACCAACTATTAAGTTCTATATCTTCGGTAGAGTGCAGTTGTCATTGCCTGGAAGGTGATGCACACGCTGGCCTGGTCCAGTGGTGCGGCGGATTCCAGTCATGAAGTGACTGGCCTGTTCCGCACTCGGCGGTATGACGGGTTTGATGTTATCCATCATGGTTTCTTACAAAGTCTCTCAAGATCTTTTGTGATACCTCGTTTGCCAGAATGTTAAGGATGCTGAAGGTTTTGGGACGTCGTATTAGGGCATAGGTGTCATTGTTGGGTAAATGTGCTCTTAGGTCATGCGCCACATCATGCAATAAACAGTCAGATGATGTGCTCAGGTGTACCGTCTTGAGCGCCACAGTCACACGCTGGTATAGCTCTTTTCCCAAACCGACATTGGTATGACGGGTATGGCCCATGTCCCGTGAGAAACTGCAGTAATCCCCTACTTGGCTCGAAATAGGTCATCTCAAGACGCTCTTTGATGTTAGGTAGCAGTTGAAAGACCCTTCTACCAGTTTCTTCGTTTTCCCATGATGTCTGCCACAACTCCTCCCCCCTTCTTTTGATAGCAGGTTTGTCTCCCACCTGAACCCCCAAGATGTCCCTGGTCTTGTCCACCTTACCTTTAGAGGCCCAATACCATGCTGCCTGTTCTCTTATTTTTAAGTCCAATGGACATAATCCCATCAACCCCCCCCCCCCCAGGAGTCGTTCTGTAGGCCCTACAGATCGCATTATCATGTTTCTCTGCACCCTTCTCACGGCCATGGCTGGCATCACCCTCGTGAGGCTGTGCACCCAGACCCCACACGCGTAACCTGCTACTGACGATAGGATGCTCTTATGATACAGTTTGATCAGAGCGGGTGGCAGATGAAATCTTTTATGACCTATGTTAATGAGATTGTTTAGAGTTTCTAGGGCATGTAATGTTATGGTTTCGATGTGAGATGTGTAGCTCCATTTTTCATCAATGATTACTCCTAGATATCGTGCTTAGCGACGCTGGAGAACTGGTGTTCCATCTATTCTAACTGTGAGGTTTCTGACCAGACTGCCTTGTAGAAGAAGGTATGTTGACTTGTTTGGTGCGACCTTCATTTTTTCTTGTTGGCACCACTCAGTATTATTTCCCCTTCTACCTTTGGCTCTAGGTCTACTCGGCTACGGCCGCCGACCAACAGGAGGGCGTCAGCGTAGGCTATCACGTATAGCACATCCTTGCTGAGTTGTAGTTTCTCCAACAGCGGCTCTACATTTACGTCCCAAAAGAGTGGCCCCAGTACGGAGCGCTGGGGACTTTGGGAGGACGACGGTTCAATCCCGCGTCCAGCCATCCTGATTTAGGTTTTCCGTGATTTCCCTCAATCATTCCAGGCAAATGCTGGGACGGTTCCTATGAAAGGGCACGGCCGACTTCCTTCCCCATCCTTCCCTAATCCGATGAGACCGATGACCTCGCTGTCTGGTCTCCTTCCCCAAACAACCCAACCCAACCCTGGGGACTTGTCGCTAGGCGATGATAACCAAACTTCCCTGTCCATGCAATAGCTCGTCAGACAGCCATAGAGGGGCCCTGCGCACTCCTTCTCACGCAAGTGGGAGAACAGCGAGGGCCACCACAAGTTGTCAAAGCCGCCACTGATGTCCACCATGATGCTGATTACGTATTTGTACGGGGCTGAGCTGCAGATCTCAGCCGCCAGGGCGATTGCATCAGACGCCGATCGCCCTGGCCAGAAGCCAAACTGTCTGTCGCTCATCCCGCACAAAATCCTGTGTGCAGTCAGTCTGTCAGCCAATAGCTTCTCTAACAATTTCCCCATGATGTCTAGGAGACATATTGGTCTATAAGACTTTGGCTCAATGGGATCTCTATCCTTGCTCTTTTTTTTATGATGACCATGTTTGCTCTTTTCCAGATCTTCGGGAATTTGCCGGTCGTGAGACAGTCGTTAAATAACCCTGTGAGAGGTGCTATTAGCTGCTGTGGGGCGAGGAACGGTACCACCTCCGCTACTATACCGTCTGACTCTGGTGCTTTTCCCCGTTTTAGTGACTTGATCTGTGCAGCAACTTCTTCAGAGAACGGGTACACCCTGGTGTCATTGGTGTACTCCTGCTGGTCTGCCCTGCGAATTTGCTGTTGGGTCTGTTTCTCCATTTTCCTTATCGTCAGGCAGCAGAGTCCGCAGGAGGACCTCGGCGGTCTCTCGGCAGGACTCTGTTGCTCTGCCATCCTCTGACAGTAGAGAGGACCGCTGGAGACCTTATCTTTTCCCTGACCAACTTGCAGGGAACTCCCCACGGATCAGTTTCAAGTTGTCTTAGTACATAGCCCTCCCAGCTCTTGATCCTTACCTCTTTTAGTTGTTTTTGAAATGCATCCTTCGCTTCTCTGTATTACTACAGCCAGTGTTGTTTTTCTGGCCAGACAGAACTTCGCTGGTAGTACTTCCTCGCCCGTCGGACAGACTGGCGCAAACGTTAGAGGTCAGCCGTCCATGGTGATGGGGAGGCCGCTACGGCCCCCCTCCTAGTTGGCACAGCAGCTTTTACCGCCCTAATTACCGACCCCACCAGTTCTTCGGCGTACCTATCCACCTCCAGGTCACCTTCGGCCAAGGGAGGTACATCATATTCTCGAGCTAGTCGCTCCCAATTTGTCTTACTGAAGATGTATTGGATTTCCCACCCCAGGTCCCAGCGGCACTCTTCGTGACTGAGGTGAAAGACAATCAGGTTGTGATCGCTTGTAGTAACTTGATCTTTTACTACCCAGCTTTTGATGTTGCTGCTTATGTTAGGTGTGGCCAAAGTGACGTCGATGTTTGTTCCTAACCCACCTCCGCCTGTATAGGTAGGGGGATTTCCTGGTTTGTTGGTCACAAGAAGCTGTTGGGCCATGATCAGCTCTTCAGCCTTTTCGCCGCTTGCGTCTCTGGTGCCACTGTGCCATAGGGGGAGTTAGCGTTCGTATCTGCGGTAATGATAACCATTTTCCCCTGGAACGCCGTGGTGGTTCTTGCAAGATGGTGTAGATGATCTTCAAAATTCTCTCCGTACAGGAAGTACATATTTACGATATACACCAAGCCAAGAGGCGTCTGTAGCTCCACAACGTTACAGTGGCTGTTTGACAACTGCGTTATTGTTGTTGCCCTTGGCCCCTTATTTGTTATGATTGTGACTGCCTGAGCTTCTTACCTGGTGGAGATTACTTGCCAGGAGGCTGACATGAAGGGGATTAGTCCAGCTCGAGAATATGGCTCCTGCGGACAGATTACGTCCAGTCTCAGCTCCTCCACTATCCTTCGCAGCTCTTGCATGACAAGTCGGCTGTTGTGTGTGTTGATTTGTCCTATTGTGATGCTAGGTGTCATTATGGAAAGTATGTATGGAAATAACATTCAGGCCAGGGTTTGTTCCAGTCATGTGCACAGTCTGTCCTGGCCAATTGGCGAACTGCATCAATTTCCTCCCTTTCGAATCTTTCCCCTCTCCTTCAAAACACTTTCTTAAGCAAGTCACGCAGGGCTCCGAATTCGGTGGGGAGGTTCATCGACCTTAACTGTATCCTGTCTACAGCCTCCATTGTGGAGAGGGTGACCCTTCTTCCGTATTTGTGCCCTACACGTACGACGTGCCTGAGTGTTGTAGTAAGGACAGTCGGTTGCTCCAGGTGGAAGAGCTGCATTGCAAATTCTAGGTTGGGATAAATTCTCCTTGGGTCCACTTCTGTGGGTCTTGATGATGGCTCCAGTTAAGTTGTGCTTGTGACAGAACAGTAAGATTAATTTCGAGGGGTCTTCTTGTGTGGGGATTGTGGTGTTTGTGTTTGGAGCTTTCGAGTCGTTATCTGACGTGTGGCCGTTTGGTGTTGTGGTAGGTTGGCTCGCTGTCGCTGATCGCGCGCCAAAATTTGCCACTTCAGGGTTAAGTGTGGAGGAGCAACCGGAGTAGCATGAGCCACAGGTTGTCTGTATAGATATATATACTTTGGATGTTTTTTGTTCATCTGACTCTCCTCCTGGTTCTGTTTGTATACTTCTATCTGTCATAATTATTTCCCGTTGTTTGGTATTCCGTATTTCATTTAGGAATTCTTTGCATTTACGCGCCCTTTCAGCATCTCTCCTTTGTTTGCGAGGGATTTCCTTTTCTTGACAGTTGTGATTTGGTTTGCAGCGTCAGCCATAATCTGTTCTGGCTATCAAGCGTTGTTCCAACATCTTATAAGTTGGGCAATTCCTGCCAGATGCTCCGCAGGACATATTACCTCTGCGTGTGCATGGAACGCAAACGCTTGTTTTGCTGCAGTTATTCCTGAGGTGGTCTTCAGAACCGCACCTGGAGCAAGTTGGCTTCGTAGTACGGTATTTATGTATGTTATCAATGTCCGCGCAATTGTGCAATGATGTACCACCAAATAGTCTTCAACATTTATCGCATGGAAGCCTATATAGACCTTGCGAATTGTCGTTAGCCTCTTCCAAAGGGCCCCTGAGACCTCTGCCACATGGTGGACTACGTCTGTCCCTTGGTTCTCTCCTGAATCTTAGTTTGAGATCTTTCATAAAGCTTTCTATGTCCATGTCGTCGAGTTTTGTTGGCACAGTGTGTCACAGAGGTCTTCTTTTGTTAGTGATACTGGTACAACATATAGGATGACTAGTGGATTTTTTTTTCGTCGGGGCCCACACCGAACTGACTTAGAAAGTTTTTGATTGGCAAGTAATTTGTTCTTGTCTTCTGTGGCAACGTCAACGTTGACAACGTTCTTTGTTGCCTTGACCCTATTGATTTTAATTTTCTCTGGCTGGGTTCAACAAGGTTGCAAAAACATCTTGAACATTTTTAATATCCTCTCCTGGGAGTGGTCTTAAAAAGACTGCTGTATCAGGTCTTTTCGACACTTTTGCAATTGTTTCCTTTGCCGTTTGAGCCTTTCTCTGCTTGTGCAGCAACGCCGGCCCATGTCTTCGTTGGTTGTTTCCTTAGTCTGTCGATTTCTTTTTCTAACTCTCCAATTCTACCCTCTAGCTTGGCGTTGGCGATTGACCATGCTGCTAGCTCGTTCTTAAGTGTTTGAATGGCTGCCGGCCCCCCTGTGGGTTCGCGGGTAAGAATAGGCCCGTGGTATTCCCGCCTGTCGTGAGAGGCGAATAAAAGGAGTCTCAAACGTTTCAGCCTCACGTGATGGTCCCTTGTTGGGTTTGACCTCCATATCTCAATTTTTCCGAAGAGCGAGCAGATTGAGGAAGGGCGCCTTACTTGGTGCATTGTGTCCATCTTGCATTGAGATCTTTCGCCAGCTTATTCGTTGTTGCATTGCAGTCCTGCCTGCTCTTCATCTCTTGGGCGTGGATACGTTCCCGCATGCAGTTTCCGACATGATATGTGCAGTGCCTCTTTCTGCACTACTGGTGACCATGGACTATGCCACCTAAAATCCAACATGGTAGCCAGTCCATTGTGGTGGGGCCGCCATGTACCCTGTTGGTTGTAGCCCCCTGACAACACAGGGATCACTCTACTGATGCCTGCGCCGTTTACTCCCCATGTATGCCAAGGAGTATATGCCCATCTCCCTGGGGCATCAAGACTCCCGACAATGGCCATCCTGCCAGGTGGCCCTTGCTGTGGCTGGGTGGCGCCGATGGGGAGGGCCCTTCGTCGGTGTAGGTGGCATAGGGGTGGATGACACGCAATGAAGCGTGGCACATAATCTCTTGCTGGTGGCTAGCCACCAACAGTCGCTAAGCGTTCAAGGGCTCATTTTAAAGCTAACGTTTGACCCCAAATCGTTCCCCTCCATGGCTACGCCATGGGAGGAACGAAAGGCAATAAATGAAAGTGAATCGTATTCGGTCATGTACCTTGTCTGTACCAGAGATGATGGGGAATCATTTGTATCGGTGAAGCCTCAGTTCTTCGTAGAGCATTTAGAGGACAAGTTGGAGAACTTGTCCAAAATGCGCTCCAGTTCAGTCTTCATAAAAACAGCATCCCCTGTAGTCACGGGCCTTGCTCGCTTGTAAGAAGCTGGGGATGTTTCAGTTACTATCATGCCCCATAGTTTAAATTTGGTCCAGGGCATTATTTTCCACAGGGATCTCCTTTTACAGTACGATGACGAGCTGTGCGCAAACTTAGAGGCGCGTTCACTGGGGTCCGAGGGGTCATAAATTTGCCACCGGTGCCTTCATCTTGGCCTTAGAGGGTGACACATTACCTGTGAAGGTCTAGGTAATAATCTACCATTGTGATGTCAAACCCTATACCCCTCCCCCAATGCGGTGCTTAAAGTGTTGGAAGTTCGGCCATATGTCTTCTCGCTGTGCTTCCACCCTCATCTGTCGCGATTGTGGTCGACCATCCCATCCTGATACTCCATGTGCCCCGCCTCCCATCTGTGTCAACAGCGGGGAGCACCATCCCCCTTGCTTGCCGGACTGTAAGATTATACAGAAGGAACGGAAAATAATGGAATACAAGACGTTGGATAGACTGACATACACCGAGGCTAAGCATAAGTTTGACCGAATACATCCAGTACGCATGACGTCCACTTATGCCGCCACTGTCGTTCTTGTTACAGTTCCCATAGATGAACCACACACTGTCAGCACTCAGAGCCAGAGAACCACACTTGCCCCCTTGCTGCTGCTCTATCTACTTTGGGAGCAACACCCTCCCCCCCCCCCCCCCGACAATTCGGGACATCAGTTCCCCTTTCTGAGCCAGAGAAGCGTAAGACATCTTCGGATCCTCTCGCCAGGAAGGGGTCCCTTGAGGACCTCACTTCGCAAGTTCCGATCGGTTTAAAAGTGGACACCCGCAAGTGGCTCAAACAACCACCAGTCGCTGGTCGTAGGGCCTCACGGTCGTCGTCCGTCCCTGAGACTGACCCAGAGAGCCTGCCCAGGGAGCCTGCACCACTGAAGGCACAGTGCGATAAGCTGCAAAAGAAAAAGGTTCCCAAGAATCCCGACATTGCGGTGGCACCTGTCCCACAGCTTCCTACAAGCTCAGTGTCTGAGGACGAGGTCGAGATTCTGGCGTCTGAAGACCTGGATCTCGCCGGTCCCTCAGACGCCATTGATGTCACTCGCCCGGGTACTGAATCGGTGGCAGCGAGTGAACAAGCGGCGTAAACTGCTTTCCTAGTCCCTTCACGCCTTTCTGAGCCATGGGCAATATCATCCTCCAGTGGAACTGCAGCAGTTTCTTCCATCATCTAGCTGAGTTCTGACAACTTACCAGCCTTCACCCTTTCTTCTGCATTGCGCTTCAGGAAACTTGGTTTCCAGCAATGCGAACACCTGCCCTCAGTGGCTATCGGGGTTATTAGAAGAACCAGGCAGCTTATGAAAGGGCGTCTGATGGCGTCTGCATCAATGTCCTTCACTCTCTTCACAGCGAGTCTGTCCCTCTCCAAACACCGTTAGAGGCTGACGCTGTTCGGGTGTGGACGCCACAGGCTGTTACTGTCAGCAGTCTGTATCTTCCACCGGATGGTGATGTCCCACAGCATGTCCTGGCTGCGCTGATGCTGATCCTCCAATTGCCGCCACCTTTGCTGTTACTGGGCGACTTCAACGCCCATAAACCTCTGTGGGGTGGGTCAGAGGCAACAGGTCGAGGTGCCATCGTTGAGAATGTATTGGCACAGTTCGTCCTCTCCCTTTTAAACGATGGTGCCTTCACACATTTCAGTGTGGCGCATGGCATGTACTCCGCCATTGACTTTTCCATCTGCAGCCCTAGCCTCTTATCTTCTGTCAATGGAGTGTACATGACGACCTGTGTGGTACTGACCACTTTCCGATCCTTCTGTAACTCCCACAACGTCACTCTTCTGGGCGCCCGTGCAGATGGGCTATGAATAATGCTGACTGGGATTTGTTCTCCTCCATTGCCGCTACTGAGCCTCTTTCTAATGACGCCATTGATGCGGTGGTTCACTTGGTCACCACCGGCATCGTTACTGCCGCGGAATCTGCCATTCCCCGTTCTCCTGGGTTCCCTCGGCGGCGGACTGTGCCTTGGTGGTCGCCTGAGATTGCGGAGGCGATTAAAGACCGCCGGCCGGCACTCCAGCGTCACAAGCGGCATCCATCTTTAGAAAAACTCATCGCCTTTAAACGGCTCCGTGCGTGGGGCCCGCCCCATCATTCGCCAAAGCAAGCAGGAGTGCTGGGAGCGGTATGTGTCCACCATAGGCCTCCATGTCACTCCATTGCAGGTCTTGGCTAAGATTCGACGCCTCCATGGCTATCGGACCCCTGTCAGCGTCCCTGCGCTCACTGAATGGATTAGTTTGTACTGACTCCGACAAAATTGCCAACAGCTTGGCAGAGCATTTTGCTCTGAGTTCCGCTTCTGCGAGTTACCCACTGGCCTTCCGCTCCATTAAAGAGCGGATGGAACGTCAGAGCCTTTCTTTTCACACCCACCATCCTGAATCCTACAATGTTCCATCTAGTGAGTGGGAATTCCACAGTGCCCCAGCCGCTTGCCTCGATACAGCTCCTGGGCCAGATCGCATCCTCTGTCAGATGCTGAAACACCTTTCAGTGGACTGCCAGCGACGCCTCCTCGACTTTCACAACCTTATCTGTGTCGAGTTCCTGTCGCAATGGCGGGACAGCATTGTTATCCCTGTTTTGAAACCTGGCAAGAACCCATTGGAGGAAGACAGCTACCTCCCCATTAGCCTCACCAACGTTCTTTGCAAGTTGCTTGATCGGATGGTGAGCCGGCGGTTGAGCTGGGTACTGGAGTCATCGGGCCTTCCGGATCCATCACAGGTTGGGTTCCGTAAAGGCCGCTGACTCTCTGCTGATCCTGGATTCAGCCATCCGTTTGGACTTTACACGCCGTCAGCACCTCGTCGCTGTCTTTTTAACATCCGGTAGGAGTATGATACGACATGGCGCCATCACATCCTCTCTACGCTTCATGGTTGGGGTCTACCGGGTCCACTACCGATTTTCCTACGAAATTGTCTGTCGTATCGTACCTTCCGCGTGCAAGTCGCGGCCTCCCATAGTTCCTCCCGGGTTCGGCAGAATGGGGTACCAAAGGGATCTGTCCTAAGTGTCTGCCTGTTTTTAAATGCAATTAACGGGCTCGCTGCGGCTGTGGGAACGTCTGTCTCGGCTTCCTTGTATGCTGACGACTTCCGCCTCTGCTATAGTTCCATTGGCATTGCAGTTGCTGAACGTCAGCTACAGGGCGCTATCCACAAGGCAGTCTTGGGCTGTACCGCATGGCTTCCAGTTTTCAGCTGCCAAGACATGTCACGCATTTCTGCTGGTGACGAACAGTTTACCCAGAGCGGCAGCTTTATCTTTCTGGCGAACTTCTTGCTGTGGTGGAGACACATCGGATTTTGGGTGTGGTTTTTGATGCCTGGTTGACTTGGCTCCCACATATTCGACAGCTTAAACGGATGTGTTGGCAGCATCTAAACGCTCTGCGATGCTTGAGCCACACCAGGTGGGGCGCCGACCGATCTACCCTCTTAGGGCTCTACCAGGCGTTAATCCAGTCTCGTCTGGATTATGGGAGCCTGGCTTATGGTTCAGCATCCCCATCTGCGGTGCGGGTGCTGGACCCAATCCTTCACAGCGGGATCTGACTTGCCACTGGTGCTTTCTGGACCAGCCCAGTGGACAGCATGCTTGTGGAGGTAGGTGTCCTACTGCGGTTACGGCGCCAACGTTTATCGGCCACTTACGCTATGCATGTTTGTAGTCTGCCTGGGCATCCCGATTATCATCTTCTGTTCCCTCAGTCGGTCGTCTATTTCCCAGAACGTTGGCCCCAGTTGGGCTGTATGATCACGGTCCATGTCAGAGAGATTCTCTCCGGGCTTGGGGTTTTCCCCCCTCCACCTCCTTTCCGGGCCCCTCTGTGTACACCCACATGGTGTGTACCCCGCCCTTGCCTTCGGCTCGAATTGGCACAGGGCCTGAATGATTGTCTCTCCAGAGGCTTTCCGCCGCCGCTTTCTTTCCATCCTTGCCACGTATCAGGGCTCTGGCGTTGTTTACACTGACGGTTCGATGGTTGGTGGTCGTGTCGGTTATGCTGTGACTCTAGGGGACCATTACGAATAACATTCATTGCCGGCTAGCTGCAGCGTTTTCGCTGCTGAGCTGGTCGCCATCTTTCGTGCCCTAGAGTATATCCACTCCTGCTCAGGGGAGTCCTTCGTTATTTGTAGCGACTCCCTGAGTGGTTCATGAGCTATCAACCAGTGCTTCCCTCGCTCTCTTCTGGTGATCGCTGTCCAGGAGTCCCTCCATACTCTTGCCCGTTGCGGCTGCTCTGTGCTGTTTGTGTGAACACCAGGTCATCTCGGCATCCCAGGAAATAAACGTGTTCATGTTCTGGCCAAACGGGCTGTCGATGCATCAGCCTTGGTGATTCGGCTTTCGGAGAGTGACCTTAGGTCAGTTTTGTGACAGAAGGTGCTTTGCACTTGGATGAGGAATGGCGCTCCCTGCCTTCTCCCAACAAACTTCAGGCCATCAAGGAGTCTACTGGTGCATGGCGCACCTCCTTCACCTCTCTCACAAGGAGTCTGTTGTCCTCTGCCAGCTGCGCATTGGCCACACGTGGATGATGCACAGCTATTTACTGTGCTGAGGACCCATCTCTGTTGTGGTGGGTCCGCTTTGATTGTGGTCCACATTTTGTTGGCCTGTCCCCTTATCACTGCGCTCAGGTAGACGTTTGCGCTGCCTGATACGCTCCCTGCATTATAAACAGATGACTCTGATATGGCAAGCTTAGTTTTGCGTTGTATTCAGGCAGGGGTCTTTTACCACTTGATCTAAGTGTTGGTTGTTTTTTTGAGTCCGGCCTTTGGCCTTCGATTTTAGACATTTTTTTAGTGTGTTTCCGGCTGTTTGGCTTTTCCTTTTTTGGCTCTATGGACGGCCAACCAGTCACACTCCGTGTGATTTTAATTCCTTTTGCCATGTTTCTGAGTCTTTCCTGTCCTGTGTCGTCTCTTGTCATCTACATCGTTCGTTTTTATTCTGTGTGGGTGTTTAAAGTTTTTGGAAAAAAGGACCGATGACCATCGCAGTCTGGTCCCTTTAATCCCACAAACCAACCAATCGTGGATATCTCCATGTCTAGGGGTGACGGGTGACGCCGATTCAACACACAATTCGACATCAACAGAAGCAGCTACATCATTTCTGGTAATACTGGAATCACAATTAACGACAGTAGACAACTCATTACCGCCAGAAAATGCACCCTCTGTCAACGCGGTATCACAAGAACTAGACTGGAGTGGGGCGTCCTCGAATTCTGTACCATTCTCAGCCCACCGACGTTTGATTTGCGCTGCAGGAGGCGTCGTCCCCTCATGGACAGAGGTCGCACTGGGACCCGCGGTCACCGTAAATGCTTATGAGTAGGGGGATGTTACCCCTACTTCGCTTAAAGTTGGAGTGTGATTGACAACTGTTTGCGATGACACTGTCTGTTAACGTTAAATAAAGACGTTTTTGATAAGACGACTTCAGAACAGTAGCACGACGCGACAATCGGATCTGGGACGACCCCTGTCGTTACAGAGAAAACATGTTCCTTCTTGCCCTGCGTAAGTAACATGGATTAGGTAACCACAAACAGTTAAGTGGGAAGATATATTCTTTTTAACGCACATTCCCACTGTCCGGATACCATTATAACATTGGAAGCGATGTTGTGCTCACCAGCGTTCCCATCGGATATGCCGTATTACTCTAAACGGAAGAAACGCTGTTCTAAGAAATGAATCGTCCACTTCAGGAGGAAGGTTATAAATTCTAACTCGAGTGCCGCATTTTCAAGGACGATTTGACTAACGGAACCCTCGCGATGTGTAAACAACACTTTAGAACCAACCAGAGAGAGAAGCCGTTCTACTTGAAAGGGATCATAAAACTTCACAAAGAATTAATAAAAATCAGAATAAAAGTAAGCAGTATCTACCTGATCAGCAGTATCACGGATGACATCAGCCAACCAATGGTGAATTTCTAAAGAGCGGGGTGTAACACGACGCGTACTCACGTCAAAACTGTAACGAACAGTAGCTCGACGACGAATAGTCTTAGCAGACTCGACACACACCATGGCGTGGGCAGAAAACACCGCCACCACGAGAAAAATGAGAACAAACTCCGCTACACAATTACATTGTGAATCCAGTGGATACAGCAACAAAACTCAGTAGCTTCGACACAAACGGCACAGGCGGAAGCTACCCCCCAGGGGGTCCACAACTCTTTTGTGGACACGTGCGTAGCGAGCACGGGACCCCGAGCTAATGTGGCCTTCCTTCTTTTCCGGGCTGCATACCCCCCCTTTCCGTATCCTTCCCCATCCCCCATCTTCGCCCCCCCCCTCATCTCTGGATCTTTCCTTCCCTTTCTCCCCCTATGGGAGTATGGTTTGTGCCTACGTCCAGAGACGGACGCTTGTAAATGTACTGCACTCTTCTCCTTACTTGCTTGTATGTCTTCATCTTTCTTCGTCCTTCTCTTTTCCTTACCTCTTCTCTTTACCCTTTTCTCCGCTGTGGCGTTTGAGACCTCTCTTCTTTCCTTTCCCTGTCTCTTTCTTCCTTCCTGTGCGTGTCTGAAGGCCGACCCACGCACTTCCATGCGTAGCCGGTGACGGGGTAACGCGTAATTCCCCGCCCCAGGTAGACAGGTAGGACACGTACGTACCCCTTGGTAATGGCCAGGCCCAGGGAGGCGTGATTACCCGAGCTGATACCTTCCGAAGGTGCCGATTGGTCCCTCCGTCCGTTTGTCAGGAGGTGTGACCTGAGATGTGAACAATCACCTAAGGCGGGTGTGCCCTCGGTGAGGGCCCCCACAAGGAAGGAGCGCGCCATCGGAGACGCCGGTAATCATGGGGGATTCTTCCGCAATGGTTTCCTCACCTTCCACTATGTCTGCTCATAAACGTAGGTTCACTGAGTCTCAGCCACAGACGGTTCTTCCATCGTTGCCACAGTTCCTTGTTGTTTCTCGGTCTGACGAAGGTCAAGACTTTTCCACGGTCAACCCTTTCATTATTCAGAAAGGTGTCGACGCAATTGCGGGTCCTGTAAAGTCTTGTTCCAGATTACGGAACGGCATCCTATTGTTGGAAACACACAGTGCCCTCCAGGCTCAAAAATTGCTGCGTACTTCTCTGCTCCACACCTTCCCTGTCCAGGTGGAACCGCACCGTACCTTAAATTCCTCGCGTGGAGTCGTTTATACACGCTCCCTCGATGGATTGTCTGATGAAGAAATTCAGCACTACCTGTCTGACTAGGGCGTCACAGCTGTTCATCGGGTTATGAAAAGGGTTGACTTGAACATCATTCCAACCCGCACTGTCTTCTTGACATTTGACAAAGTTCAACTCCCATCGAAAATCAAAGGAGGCTATGAGATAATTTCCTTTCGCCCTTATGTCCCAAACCCTACGCGTTGCTATCGATGTCAGCGGTTCAATCACACCAGCCAGTCCTGTTCCAATCCGGCCAAATGTGTTACGTGTGGCAAGGATGCTCATGAGGGTGCTTGTCCACCTCCATCCCCTCGCTGCATCAACTGTATGGGTGACCACGCTGCTTCCTCTCGAGATTGCCCCGTTTTTAAGGACGAAAAGCTCATCCAGGAAATAAGAGTGAAGGAAAAGGTGTCGACCTTTGCTGCTCGAAAGTTACTCGCCAGTCGACAGCCCACTGTGCCTCAGAAAGGAAAATACAGCACTGTCCTTGCTTCTCCTCGGCCAACAAAGGAGGCGGCCACGCAGACTTGCGACCTCACATTTAGTACCACGATAGTCAGATCGGCCAGCGCAAAGATGGCCCGTTCAACCTCACCACTTTAGCCTGCCCACTCAATGGCTCACCCTTCGTCGGGTTCTGCTAAATCTCGAGCCCAAAAGTCAGACGCCAAGTCTTCAAAAAAAGAGCATTCTCGTGAAGAGTTTTTACGTACCGCAACTTCACAACCATCGGTTCCTCCTTCATCTAAACATCATATTTCCAAGAAGGCTACGAAAAAACACAGTTCCTCTCCTCCTCCGCCAAGGCGTGTCCCATCTACAGCACCACCTGGCGGAAATCGCCCTCGGCCGTCTTCTGTGTCGCCGAGGCGCACTGCTGGTGGCCGGTCAACTGGCCGATCGTTGGTGGCTGGAGCTGCTCCTGACCAACCTATGGATCAGGATCTTCTGCCTGCGACTGAATGCCATTCCAAGCTGTCGGTCGCAAGCTCTGAGCAGTCGTTGAGTTGACAGCACCCTTGGTCACGTTCTTCCATTTTCTGTTCACCCTATGTCCATTATCCACTGGAATATCCGCGGCATTCGAGCCAATCGGGATGAATTGTCGATCCTCTTACAATCCTACTCGCCGGTCATCTTCTGTCTTCAGGAAACAAAGCTGCGTCCCCATGACCGCTTTGTTCTCCCTCATTTTCAGTCCGTCCGATATGACCTCCCCTCTGTTGAAGGCACTCCAGCCCATGGAGGACTCATGATTCTTCTCCACGATACTCTCCATTATCACCCAATCCCCCTAAACAGTTCCTTCCAAGCTGTCGCCGTCCGTCTTTCCCTTTCTGGATACACGTTCTCTCTTTGTACGGTACACATTCCATCGTCCACACCAATGGCACGAGCTGATCTCCTTCATCTTCTTGGTCAGCTTCCAACCCCTTATTTGCTGGTTGGGGACTTCAATGCCCACCACCCGCTTTGGGGATCTCCACATCCTTGTCCACGTGGCTCACTATTGCTAGACATCTTCCACCAAGCGGATCTAGTCTGCCTCAACACTGGGGTCCCCACATTTTTGTCTGCCTCCCCAACAAATTTATCTCATTTGGACCTTGCGGTCGGTACTGTTCCGCTAGCTCGGCGCTTCGAATGGTTCGCCCTTGATGATACACTCTCGAGTGACCACTTTCCATGTGTTCTTAGACTGCAGCCTCAACTGCCATATATGCGCTCGCGACGCTGGAAGTTTGCCCAAGCTGATTGGACACTTTTTTCGTCTCTAGCGACATTCGATGACCGTCGCTTTCCCAGCGTCGACGATGAGGTCACACATATTACCGACGTTATTCTCACAGCTGCGGAACGTTCAATACCACGCACCTCCGCATTGCCCCGGCGCCCCCCAGTTCCTTGGTGGAACGAGGCATGCCGTGACGCAATACGTGAGCGGCGACGTGCTCTTCGCATTTTCCGTCACCATCCAACTTTGGCAAACTGTATCCGATATAAGCAGCTCCGTGCGCGATGCCGTCGCGTCATCCGCGATAGCAAGAAGGCAAGCTGGCAATTCTTTATTAGCTCATTTAACACCTTCACTCCCTCCTCGGAAGTTTGGAGTCGGCTTCGACGGTTCTCAGGCGCGCCTAGTTTCTCCCTGGTCTCTGGGCTCACTGTCGCGCATGATACCTTAGTGGACTCATTGGGTCAGCACTTTGCTGAGATTTCGAGCTCTTCAAATTACCCGCCAGCGTTTCTCCCGAAGAAACGTGCAGCGGAAGTGCGACATCTTGCTTTCTCCTCTCAAAATCGCGAAAGCTACAATACTGTTTTCTCAATGCGGCAATTCCAACATGCCCTCTCTTCTTCTCGCTCCTCCGCCCCAGGACCGGATGGTATCCATGTCCAAATGTTGTTGCATTTATCAACCCATAGCCTGCGTTACCTCCTTCGCCTTTACAATCGAATTTGGACCGACAGTACCTTTCCCAGGCGATGGCGGGAAGCTATTGTCGTTCCCGTTCCGAAACCTGGAAAGGACAAACATCTCCCCTCTAGCTATCGTCCCATTTCTCTCACGAGTAGTGTCTGTAAGGTTTTGGAGCGTATGGTGAATTACCGTTTAGCTTGGTGGCTGGAATCCCGCAGTCTTTTAACACCAGCCCAATGCGGATTCCGAAATCATCGTTCTGCCGTTGACCATCTTGTTGCTCTCTCCACTTATATCATGAACAATTTTCTCCGGAAACGCCAAACGGTAGCAATATTTTTTGATCTGGAGAGAGCATACGATACCTGTTGGAGGACAGGCATCCTCCGCACACTGTTCTCTTGGGGCTTTCGAGGCCGGCTGCCCCTTTTTCTTCGCGAATTTATGGCAGAGCGCGCATTTAGGGTGCGGGTGAACACTACTCTCTCCCGTACTTTCTCCCAAGAAAACGGGGTACCCCAGGGCTCCGTGCTGAGTGTTGTACTGTTTGCCATTGCCATTAATCCAATTATGGATTGTCTCCTTCCTGATGTCTCGGGCTCCCTCTTTGTGGACGATTTTGCGATCTACTACAGCTCTCAACGGACCAGCCTGCTTGAAAGACGTCTTCAAGGATGTCTCGATCGCCTCCACTCGTGGAGCATCGAAACCGGCTTCCGTTTCTCACCCAGTAAGACCGTTTGTGTTAATTTTTGGCGACGTAAGGAGTTTCTTACGCCGTCCTTACATCTAGGTCCTGTCAACCTTCCGTTCTCCGATGTCGCTAAATTCTTGGGTCTTATGTTTGACAGAAAACTGTGCTGGTCCTCCCACGTTTCCTCTCTTTCGGCTCGCTGTCTGCGTTCCCTTAACACCCTCCGTGTCCTGAATGGTACCTCCTGGGGAGCGGACCGAGTGGTCCTTCTCCTCCTCTATCGCGCCTTAGTGCGCTCGAAATTGGATTATGGAAGCATAGTCTACTCCTCTGCTCGGCCGTCTATTCTTCGGCGTCTCGACTCTATCCACCACCGTGGATTACGTTTAGTGTCTGGAGCTTTTTACACCAGCCCTGTGGAAAGCCTTTATGCTGAGACTGCTGAACCTCCGCTGTCCAATCGGCGGGCGGTCCTTCTTAGTCGTTATGTTAGCCATCTGTATTCCATGCCTGCTAATCCAGCCCATGACCTTTTTTTCGACGCCTCCCTTGATGTCGGGTATGCAGGCCGCTCCTCCTCCCTAGTACCCCCGGGAGTCCGCTTCCGTCAACTGCTCCATTCTCTTTCCTTCCGCTTTCCTAAAACCTTCTTGACAACTTGGGGTACAGCACCGCCTTGGCTCCGTCCCCAGATCGACTTGCTCAGAGACCTATGTCAATTTCCCAAGGATGGTACCCCTACACTTGTCTACCGTCGGGCTCGAAAACATCGTTAGGTGTAGGGAATGCCTATATTGTTGGCGACACCCCAAATCACTTCGGCATCCCGACCAGTGTTCGGTTTATACTGCGGAGCTTTACGCTGTTCTCCAGGCTGTCCACTACATCCGCCGCCATCAGCGGATACAGTACGTAATCTGCTCAGATTCTCTCAGCTCTCTCCTCAGTCTCCAAGCTCTTTACCCAGTGCACCCTCTGGTCCACCGGATTCAGGACTGTCTGCGCTTGCTCCACCTGGGGGGCGTCTCAGTGGCGTTCCTCTGGCTCCCAGGACACCCTGGTATCTGTGGGAATGAGGCGGCCGATATAGCGGCCAAGGCTACAGTCTCTCTTCCTCGGCCAGCTATTCAGTCTCTTCCGTTTACCGATCTACGGAGCGGTTTATGTCGCCAAGTTGCTCATTTATGGCATGCGCATTGGTCAACACTTCCCCATAATAAATTGCGGGGAGTGAAAGCCCTTCCTTGCGCTTGGACCTCTTCCTCCCGAAAGCGTCGTCGGGAGGAGGTAATTTTAGCTAGACTCCGGATAGGGCCCCCCCAGGGGGTCCACAACTCTTTCGTGGATACGTGCGTGGCGAGCACGGGGCCCCGAGCCATTGCAGCCTTCTTTCTCTCCCGGGCTGCATTTCCTTTCCCTTCCCCTCCTTTCCCCTCCATACCCTTCCCCCTCGCCCTCTCCTCTCCCTCTATTGGTGTCTTTGCTTATGTTGGCCCCCGCTATCCTCCTGGTTCTGTTGGTTTTACACTCTGGCTTTGTTGCGTAATCATCTCCTCCTTTTGGCATTCCTTGGTCCCCCTCTGGGGTTTGACCTCCATTCCAAAATTTCTCTTCCGTAGTGTGAGCCATTTGGGGAAGAGCACCTTACCTAGTGTCTCCGACGTGTGCCCTCCTAGTATATTCCACCTTTTCTTCTACGTCGTTGTCTGATGCTAGGGTGCATAGCCAGCACGGTAGCCAGCCCGTGTGGTGGGGTCGCTATGTACCCTTTTGGTTGAGCCCCCTGAACACACAGGGATCACACTTCTGATACCTGAGCTGTGACCTCCTCATGCATGCCTTGGAGTGGTTGCCCGTCATCCTGGAGCATCGGAACTCCCGGCAATGGCCGCCGTGCCAGACGGCCCTTGCTGTGGCTGGGTGGCGCCCGTGAGGAGAGCCCCTGATCGGAGTGGGTGGTATCAGGGCGGACGCTATGCAGATGAAACGCATAAGGGTCCAAACCTCTGGCCGCTCTTCTGCGGCCGTCTCTCTGCGTGGTACTGATTCCTCAAGTGCTGCTTCTCTTGCCCCTTCGGCCTTCCCTTCCGTGGCTACCCCCTGGGAGGAGGGTCAGGCCCGTCGTCTAGGGGCAAAACCTTTCCCCCGTTATCTAGTTTGCACCAGGACTGATGGAGATATTTTCACCAGTGTCAAACCTTTATTCTTTGTGGAACACATTGAAGACAAGTTCGGCGAAGTGGACTCCCTGAGCAAGATGCGGTCGGGTTCATTACTGATAAAAACTGCTTCGGCTGCCCAATCTGCGGCCCTTCGTGCCTGTACCCATCTTGGCACAATTCCCGTGTCCATTACCCCTCACCAGTCTCTAAATATGGTACAAGGTGTGATTTTTCACAGAGACCTCATCCTTCAAACTGATGAGGAACTTCGGGACAATCTCGGACGGCGGGGTGTTCACTTTGTTCGGCGTGTTCAGAAGGGTCCTAAAGATAATCGTATTGATACTGGTGCCTTTATCCTGGCCTTTGAAGGGGATACCCTTCCTGAGAAAGTTAAGATTATGGTCTATCGCTGTGATGTGAAGCCGTACATCCCACCTCCTATGCGGTGTTTTAAGTGCTTGCGTTTTGGCCACATGTCTTCTCGCTGTACCCAGGACCCTCTCTGTGGTGACTGTGGACGTCCACTCCATGAGGGGAGTCCCTGTGTTCCCCCTCCTGTATGTGTAAATTGTCATGGTAGTCATTCTCCACGTTCAGCAGATTGCCCAGTCTATAAGAAAGAAAAAAAGATACAGGAGTATAAGTCTCTTGATCGTTTAAGCTACACAGAGGCCCGTAAGAAATATGCACGATTGCACCCTGTGTCCATGACATCTAGTTACGCCTTGGTTACATCTTCATCCCTTCCTCCCCCTTCCTTACCCCCGTCCCGGACCCCTCTCCTTCCCCCCTCCCCTGCGGCTCCCACACCTTCTCCTCTGGGCGCCGCTCCCCCTCCCCAGCCGGAGAAGTGTCCCACTCCTTCGGCGTCTGCCGGTCAAGGGCGCCTCTCCCGGGATGCCCCTTCCCGGCACCTTCCAGGTCAAAGGTCTGCTGCAGCGCGGCGACCGCGAGAGCCGCGGTCTATCGGCCCCCAGGTCGCCCGGTCTCTTTCTGTTCCTGATCTTGCTGCAGCTGGCTCCATTATGCCACACAGCCCTCCTCGATCTCAGCCTGAAAAGAAGAAACATAAGTCCCGGGACAAAGAGCCTCTGGTGTCACCGGAGGTCCCTTCCCCGGCTTCACAACCGGATTCTGACCTGTCGTTTATGGATGTCGCCCCCTCCTTGTCGGTGACGGGTGGGGACCCGGCGGTATGACTGGATTTAGCGTGTTCCGCCCTCATTTAAACCATCGTTCTGTGGTTCTCCAATGGAATTGTAATGGCTACTATCGTCACCTTCCGGAATTGAAATCCCTTCTTTCGTCCTACTCAGCAGCTTGTGTGGTTCTCCAGGAATCTCATTTTACTGATGCTCACTCACCGACCCTCCGTGGGTTCCGTGTTTTCTGTCGAAATCGGGTTGGACCCTTGCGGGCTTCTGGTGGCGTTTGTACGTTGGTCCGTACAGACATTGCTAGCACGTGGATTCCTCTCCAAACTACATTGGAAGCAGTTGCTGTTAGGGTCCACTTAGACTCTGCAGTCACAGTATGCAATCTTTATCTCCCTCCTGACAGGACTCTTACACCTGCTGCCTTAACCACCCTTCTTCAGCAACTTCCTCCTCCCTTCCTCCTCCTTGGGGATTTTAATGCTCATCATCCTTTGTGGGGCAGTGCCTTTCCATCTAGAGGAGGTCTTCTTATCGACCAATTTATTGCAGACCACGACCTGTGCCTTCTTAATGATGGCTCCCCTACTCATTTCAGTGCTGGTCATGGTACCTTTTCTGCCATTGATCTTTCTCTTTCTTCTCCCTCTCTCCTCCCTTCATTACACTGGTCGCCACACGACGACCTTTGTGATAGTGACCATTTCCCGTTGATTATCACGCTCCCTTCCCGCTCCCCGATGGAGAGGTTACCTCGTTGGTCTTTTCACCGCGCCGATTGGCCTCTATATACTGCACAGGTCGAGTTTTCTCCCTCTTTGTCGGGTTGTATTGATGACGTCCTACGTGACGTGTCTGACGCGATTGTTCGCGCTGCTAACCTTGCTGTCCCGCGCTCATCTGGACAATTTCGTCGTCGGCAAGTCCCGTGGTGGAGTACGGCCATTGCCATTGCCATCCGTGATCGCCGTCGAGCTTTGCAACACTTTAAGAGGCACCCATCTGTAGCCAGCCTTTCTACCTTCAAGCGCCTTCGCGCTAAAGCCCGTTATTTAATCAAACAGAGCAAGCGGATATGTTGGGAACGATTCGTTTCTTCCCTTGGTTCCACTGTCCCTCTGTCACGGGTATGGGCTACACTTCGCTCTCTCCAAGGTTGCCATCGGCAGTCCACCCTCCCAGGCCTTCACCTCCCAGATGGCATTTGTACGGACCCATTAGTTCTCGCAGAACATCTTGCGACCCATTTTGCAGTGGCATCAGCGTCGGCCTCCTATCCAGCTGCTTTCCTTCATCAAAAACAGCAGGCTGAAGCTGTCACCTTATGTTTCACCACTTGTGAGTCAGAATCTTACAACGAACCTTTCACTGAATGGGAATTTCTTTCTGCTCTATCTGCTTCTCATGATACAGCTCCTGGCCCAGATTCCATTCATAACCAGCTGCTTCAACATCTCAGTGCTCCACAACGGCACCATCTTCTTCGGGTGTTTAACCGTATCTGGCTCCAGGGTGACTTCCCTTCTCAGTGAAGGGATAGCATTGTGGTTCCTGTCCTTAAGCCTGGTCAGAACCCCCTATCTGTTGACAGCTATCGGCCAATTAGTTTGACCAATGTTGGTTGTAAGTTACTTGAACGGCTGGTAGCCCGTCGGCTCACTTGGGTCCTCGAATCTCGGGATCTATTGTCCCCTTACCAGTGTGGCTTTCGAGAGGGACGATCTCCAATCGATCATTTGCTTCGCTTGGAATCCGCAGTTCGGCAGGCTTTTTCCCAGCGCCGCCATTTGGTTGCAGTGTTTTTTGACCTTCGCAAGGCCTATGACACGGCCTGGCGCCATCACATCTTACTAACCCTTCATCAGTGGGGTCTTCGGGGCCCACTCCCGATTTTTATCCGCCAGTTCCTGATCCATCGGTCATTCAGAGTTCGAGTTGGTACTGCTTTTAGTTCTCCACGGACCCAGGAGACGGGCATCCCACAGGGTTCTGTCTTGAGTGTCCTTCTTTTCCTCATTGCTATCGATGGACTTGTGGCCTCTGTCGGTCCCTTGGTCGCCCCTGCCCTGTATGTGGATGATTTCTGCATTTGGGTTAGTTCCTCCTCGATGCCATCTGCAGAACGGCAGCTCCAGGTGGCTATACGGCGTGCCTCTGCATGGACCCTCTCCCACGGGTTTCAATTCTCTCCTTTAAAATCGCGGGTGGTCCACTTCTGTCGCCGTACTACGGTCCACCCTGATCCAGAGCTCTATCTCGCTGCACAAAGATTGCCTGTGGTTCCACAGTTTCGTTTCCTAGGTCTTCTTTTCGACAACAAGCTCACTTGGCTGCCCCATATCAGGCTCCTGAAGGTAGGATGTTTCCGTAAACTCAATGTCCTTCACTTCCTTGCCCACTCCTCCTGGGGTGCGGACCGTTCCCTCCTCCTCCGTCTTTATCGTGCTCTAGTTCTGTCACGTTTGGACTATGGTTGTCAAGTTTATGGTTCAGCTGCTCCTTCCACGCTGCACGTGCTGGATCCAGTCCACCATCGTGGTATCCGTTTGGCCACCGGTGCCTTCCCTACTAGCCCTGTTGATAGTCTCCTGGTTGAAGCTGGGATCCCCCCCCCTTTCTGTTCGGCGGTCCCAGCTTCTGGTGTCTTATGCCCTTACTATCCGTTCTTCTCCCGCTCATCCTTCCTATTCTATCCTATTCCCAGACCATGGACGTCGCCCGCCTGACTCCCGCCCTCGGGCGGGTTTACCGGTTGGGCTGCGCCTTGCGTCTCTTACCCGTGATTTTCGGCTTCCTTCTTTGTCCTGTCTTCCTCGCTCCCTCCCCTCCACCCCTCCTTGGTTAGTTCCTCGGCCTCGAATTCGGATGGATCTCCGCCGCGGTCCGAAAGATTCCGTCCCCCCGGTGGTGTTCCGTTCCTTTTTCCGCCAAATTTTATGGGAGTTTCGGGATGCTGTTGTTTTTTACACTGATGGCTCTAAATCTGCTGATCATATTGGGTATGCCTTCACGTCCTTTGTTGGAACGGAAAATCATCTACTGCCACCCTCATGTGGGGTGTTTACTGCGGAATTGATGGCAATTTCCCGGGCCCTTACCTTTATTAAACAATCCCAACACAACCGCGTTTTGTTATGTACGGACTCGATGAGTGGCCTTCTTGCTATTGACCGGTGTTTTTCGCGCCATCCCTTGGTCTCTGCCATCCATGACCATCTCGCTGATCTTCACCGTGCTGCTTGTTCCATTGACTTCCTATGGGTCCCGGGCCATGTGGGTATCCCGGGTAATGAGCTCGCTGATCGTTTGGCTGGGGGAGCAGTTACTTACCCCCCGTTTTCTGTAACCCCTCCTGCAGCGGATTTACGGCTTCACATCAAATCCCACTTTGCACAGTCATGGGCCAATTCTTGGGAGGCTACTCCACTGTCTAATAAACTTCGTGCCATTAAGGTGAATACAGGCCCATGGCGTTCTTCCTTTAGCCTCTCCCGCAAGGACTCGACCACACTGTCGTCTCCGCATTGGCCATACCAGGCTTACCCATGGTTTCCTTTTGCGTGATGAGCCACCCCCGCTATGTGGTTGTGGAGCATTCCAGTCAGTGGCCCACATTTTGGTTGAATGCCCCCTTCTTTTGGCTCTGCGTGCTCAGTACAGACTCCCCCACACTTTACCTTTGATGTTGGCTGACGATTCCCGGATGGTCTCTCTGGTTCTAGGTTTCCTCCGGGAGAGTGGTTTTTATTCTCAGTTTTAAAGTTTTTAATCTCCCTCTGGTGTTGGGGCAGGGCGGTGAGTGTTTGGGTGTCTCCCACTGTAGGCAGTGTTCAGAGATTCCCGATTCACCTCCCTGACCGGAATCCTCTTTTCTTTCCCTTTTACTCTGTTTTTACCCCTTCTTTTTAAGGCTTGGTTAGTTTTTCTATTCCCATACGTACTTTCTGCATTATAGCAGTTGTCCCTTTTAAGTCACAGGTGGTCTTGCCTATGCTGTTTCAGCATAGTGTTGGGTTCGTTCTCTTGCCAACTTCCCTCATTTGTTTTTACTAATGACAACGTGACTGCCCTTTTACGTTTCCCCTTTATCCGTTTTATTTTTCTGACTATACTGAGATGTCCCGTTAGCAGAATGGAGTCTATTTGAAACAAGGGACTGATGACCTTGCTGTTTGGTCCCTTTAACCTCAAACAACCAACCAACCAACCGAATAGGGCACTGTGTTTTTAGCCATCGACATCTTTTAAGCGGTGATCCTCCCCCACTCTGTCCCCACTGCTCTCAGCTGTGGACGGTCAGACACCTTTTAATTGAATGCCCCTATTTTAATCCGTTACGCTCCCGTCTACAGCTATCGCCTGATCTATCGTTGATTTTAGCAGATGACACGCGCTCAGCTGACCGCATTCTACAGTTTATTAGTGACAGTGAAATGACGTCAGTCATTTGAAGCCTTTTTTTGGGGGGGGACAACCAACCCATTTCTATAGTGGATTTTTAAGCATTCCTTCTGCCTTTAGTTTCTCAAATTTTATGACTTTGTTCCCCTTGCTGCTGATTTTAAATTTCGTTTTTTCCTGTTTCCTACGTCACGGGCTGGGCGCTAATGACCATAGAAGTTTTGCGCCCTAAAACCACAAAAAAAAAGGCGGAAGCTAGCTACGACCTGCTCCCTCAAAGCGCAAGGCGACACTGTCCACTCGGCCACATCGTCTGCTGGATCGAAAACACTCTCTCTCGCTGCTCCTTGCGGAAAGAAGACGTTTCTACTTCGATAACACATCGTACCGTGGTTGGTGTTAGTCTTCATGCCCTGCTCCAGTGCAGCTGACCAAGCTCTTACTCGTGAATCGCTTAATGATAGCATCCGTCCTCGTCGGTATCCGATCGGGGGAAAATAGTCTTCCCACTTACTTATTGCAGAAATAAGCACTGAATTTTCGTGCAGTGTCGTGTAATGCAAATGAGAAGTGTCACGTGCATTCAGTATCACAACGTACTGCAACGACACGTACATCTCGATGCGCAACATTTATTCGTAACCTTCGTTAACCTCATCGCTGATATTGCTTGCAAGTTTCTTACGTAGAGCAAACAACGTTCTTCCTAGCCGAGTTGTGTGAGCAGAGGCTCCTGCTGGTGGCGATGGAGCTTGGCCTTATCAGATTGCTTCCGTATATGGCGTCCTGACATTTTTTGGTGACATGTTACAATATAGCATCACCAGTCTTTAGCGGTCTGTGTTGGTGAGGAAGTAAACTTATCCACAGGGCATTGACACTGCGTCAGTGTGGCGGTGGGACTGGGAGTCCCGCACCACCCTCCGACGGTAACAGTACTACAGCAGTCAGGCAGAAAAATTTAGCACAACGTGGGCGGGTAGGGTGGGAAAGTATTGGACGTAGAATGGGAGGGGGGAGGGGGCAGGCGGGTTAGTCCCGCCAAAGGATGCATCCGTGGTGGGCGTGCCAGGTCTATTGTTAGCCAGGGTCGGAATCTGATTCATCTCGGATGGTTTGGGGAACCGCATGTCGATGCCAGGGGCGTGGAAGTGTGGTCCAACGTGGCATAACCCATGGACAGTGTCCTGCAGGGCATCCACTTTCTCATAGAGCCGCTGCGCGTTGTTGCGTATGGTTGTATTGAACGGGACGATATCCGCTTCTTTGTGCAGAGTGATAATTCTCTTCAGTGGCGAGGTGTGCAGTCTCCACCTGACCACCTTGCTCAGCAGGCGCTGCTACATCCGCATGCTGGTGACGCTAATGGTGGCCCATGCAGCAGAGACATACGTGAAGGCAGTCAGGATGACTGTTCGGTAAATGTGGAGGTTGGTATGCAGGTTAAGTTCCCACCTGCGAAAGAGTGGGTACAAAGCCATGGTCAGTTTTTACCCCTTGTTGGCGACATACTCCGCATGACAGTGGAGGAGCCGCTTGTGGTCCATTTTGAACCCGAGATAGGTGGTTGTCGGGGACCAAGGCAACTGCATGCCTGCAATCGAAATATTGCGACGGAGGACTGAGGGCCATTTGGTGAAGTAGACTGCCATACTTTTGGCGGCATTGAGAGCTATTTTGCTTGTCTGGCACCAGGTGATGGCGTCCACCTGTCTCTGGAGGCGGGTGAAGACGCCATCAGCAATGCGACCAGTGGTATATAGTGCTGTGTTGTCAGCATGTTGTGCTATGCGACACTTGGGGACGACTGGCATATCATTTACATAGATATTAAAAAATATGGGAGATAACATCGATCCTTGTGGAGTGCCGGCCGACAATTGGTGAATGCTGGAACGAATTCCCCACTGAGCCACTAGGAAAGTCCTACCATGGAGGAAGTTATACACGATATTAACGTAAATATCCGGGATAGGGGCCAGTGTCAGCATCTTGTGTACTAGGTTGTCTTGCCAGATCTGTTTGTAGCCACTCTGCAAGTCGAGAAAAACGACAGCTGTCGACTTGGCGGTGTAGAAACTTTTGCTGACGTCTACAGTGATCTGTAAGACCTGAAGTTCGGCACAGGTGCAAGGTGAATCCAAATTGTTCAGGACAGATCGTCCAGGCGCCGCAAGAGGTTGGGAAAGTAGGTGAAGGATAACAGATTCAAGGACCTTCGCCATAGTATTCAGGAGCCTGGGTGGCCAGTTGTTGGTTGGGACCATAGGGTCCTTGAACATTTTGGGGATCGCAATCAGCCTGGCTTGTTTCCACGGAGGAGGGAAAAGACCAGACGAGAGACAACAGTTTAAAATTTTGGTGAACAAGGTGAGTGGCATGCGGGAAAGGTGGCAAAAATGTTCACTTAAAATTCCGTCCAATCCAGGGCCCGACCGGCCATGTTGCCGTTGCCGGATACGCTGAATTTCTGCTATGAACGTAAGGAGGGGGCAGACTGGGGTGGGCGGTTGCGGAAAGCAGCAACAGCTGCCAGGACTTCATGTTCGTCCTGTAGTTCGTCCGGACAAGGGGGCGGTTTTGGGGCTCGAATGAATCCGCCAGCGTTTCCACAATTTACTGTATCAAACGAAAAGCCCGCTGCCGTGTGAATAGGATGGGCAGTCGCTGGAATAGAACGCCGCAGGGTGCGAATGCCAGCCGAGTTAGACTTTTTGTGCAGGAAGAAATCGGACATCCTGTTCTCTCATTGTTCGGACCTTTAGTCGGCGAGCCGGTGGCAGAATTCACGCTGGAGGCGTCTCATTTAGCGTTTGTTCTGGGAATCGCGAAACTTCTTCCACCGCCGGCGGTAGCGGTTCTTCTGCATCTTCAGCTCCTGTAACAGGGGAGACAAATCGTCCAGGGGGGGGGGGGGGGTTAAATTCCGAGGTGCAGTGGAGGTGGAGAGTTTCACTGCTTTCTGTATTTTGCCCATAAGATAATCCACAGCACAGACTATATTGGCTGGTGTCGTCAAATCGACGTCGTGTCGAGTAGTGTTATTAAGTACCCTGGCAAACTTGGCCCAATTGGTGAGGATCACAGAGGTCCGAACATCAAATGAAAGGGTAATATTGGCGAGTTGCAAGAGTACTGGCTCATGGTCAGAGGCCAGAACGGACTGGGATATGTGTAAGTTCGTGGGGGCCACAGACCGATAGCGCTAAAGTATCCTCTGGGTCAAGGGGAGCCGGCCTTTGAGGTTAGAGATCCGAGAATGCCAAGCTGGCTGCTTGACATATAGATCCGCCGCAACAATAAGCCTGTCGAAGGGATGCCAATGTGTGGGGGTCTGCTTCCAGCAGTGGCATGTTTGGGCTCAAATACGCTGGTGCAGGTGTGGTGGCACCGGGGCGTGTGTAGACGATGGCCGCTGGGGCCTCTGTGTTCCATTGGCTGGAGAGTCTCTTGGGTATTGGCAGGGGCTTCGTTGAGGAACACTGCCATGCCTCCACCACGGCGGTGTGGGCGGTCAGGGCGGCAACACTCGATGTTGCGAAAGGTGGAAGTCGTCTGCCGGTTTGGGGAGTGTTTATGTGACATCCACAGATGTTGTTATAGACTCGATACTTTAAAATGACTGCAAGAAGTAAGCACTTAAATATAAATAAGATCTCATCGTTCCCCATTACCACCATGGTGCCAAACTTCGATTCGTTTATAGATCTTGAGATGATGTTTGAATCGAAAGGCGTACGCTATGGAATGTTGTTTCTTTGCATCTGGCCGGCAGTTCTGTTTCGTATTTATGACATGCGTAATTTACCGCCTACACGTTCCGTTTTTAATACTGAGTGGCCTTTAGCATGCAGAAGGAGTGATCGCAAACTGGTGGTTTACGTAAAATTCTTTGACGAGGATGGGATTCAAACCCACGCGTGCAGAGCACATTGGACTAACAGTCCAACGCCTTAACAAATCGGTCACTTTTATTTTTACAAATAACATAATCAACTGAACAAGTACAATACCTTTTACGACTGAAATTAGTATCATAACCGATAACTTTATCTGTGGGTATTCAGCTGCGTTAACAAGAGTTTTAAACATGGAGTTTTGACAAGTATTTTTTGACGTAACAGCGAAAAGTCCATGAGTTTTATACAAACGTTCTAAATGTGAAATAAATGTGTTTATACAAACGTGATATTTCCGTAGTTACCACAGAAGTTTACAAAAATCTAGCTGAATAGAAGTACCTAATACACACACAAAAATTCAATATGTAAGACTATCTTTCCACAGTTTCTTCGTTGTTAAACTAACAGTATTGTTCGGGGACGTGCAAATGTGTGTGATAAATGAAATAAGTATGGTTGGATCACCGTCACAAGTTGTATCAAAAAAAGATGCACTTCTGCCTCTACAGGATATTCTGGACTGTATGCGTTTCTATTAATTACTTCGACAGTACAGAATATGTCTTCGGTCAACATATCACCAAATTTCTCTGTTAATAGTTATCTTTCGCATTCATTGTTCAACCTAATAATTTCCACACGTACGGTCCAGACTTCCCAAGTGCTTTTTATTGGAAATTGCCACAGATTTTTCTTCCGCTGGAAAAATTCCAATGATTTTGCCCAGTGGGCTCCTGTGCACTGCTATGTAGGGAGTGCGAAAACGCCGAAATTTCTTTCTTCAGATTGCGATCTAAATCCTCGGAATAACAACAAACATGAGTGAGATCTATAAAATCACAATCCACATCACAGAATCCAATACTTCAAAATCTATGGCATAGTGTTTCAGGAACGAAGTCAAACTTTCCCACTGTTTGGTGAAAAAGAACGGTATGAAACAAACTCGCTACAGCTTCCTTTACCTGCCTGGGTTCTACAGTCAGTTCTAGTGTCTCAGACCTGGCCTTCATAATTTCAGATTGGTTAGCTGAATAGGGTAGAACTACGCGAAGTAATTCATTAGGTCCAATATCCCATCCCGCAATTTTATAAGTCACATGCGGTTAACTTTACGACAAGAAACAGGAACCTACAACTTCACTATGTAAACATGCAAAACACACCGTCACCCATTGCAAATACATGCACCAACCAATGAACTAACATACTCGGGCAAGAGAAGGTATTTCCAACAGTACGAACATGAGGTATCTAGCGTCTTCAGAAGCAACTCCGACAGAACAGTTCCACTGGTATAAAATTGTGTACAAACGATATCTCGACTCAACGACCTGTGCATAGCCTAGTTACGGGTTAAGTACCGCCTCGTCTGCTGGTTGGAATATCTCTCTCTCGCTACTCTTTGCGAAAAAGTCCTTTCGTTGATTGGAAAACGCACCATACCATGGCTGGCATTAACGTCTTAATGGCCTGCTGCGGTGCACCTGACCAAGCTCCCACTCGTGAATCACATGATGATAGTACCCATCCTCGTCGGTATCCGATCGTGGGAAAACAGTCGGCACACTCACTGCAGAAACAAGCACTGGATACTCACGCAGTGTCGTCTAATGCAAATGAGAAATGTCCTGTGCACTCAGTATCACAATTTAACGCAATGACGCGTATATCTCGATGCGCAACATTAATACGTCACCTTCGTTGACCTCATCGCTGATACTGCTTGCAAGTTTCTTACGAGGAGCAAGCTACGTTCTTCCTAGTGAGTGGAGGCTCCTCATGTTGGCGATGGAGCTAGGCACTATCAGATCGCTTCCGTATATGGCGGCCTGACGGAAAAGAAACTGTCGAAAGCGACAGTAGTTTTTTGGCAGTGTACTACTACACATCGTCACCGGTTCAGTTCCGGTAAAGCTGCCTTAGTGGGCAAGTGAGAGGAGACTGAAAGCAATTGCAGATCAACAGCCGAGCGTAGGACTTTCAACGTGCGAGCCCCCAGGGCCTCAGCATTCATTTGCTGAGTACGGGCTTGGCGACCCCGGGGTCCTCAGCTGGGGACTGGTCAGCGCCGCCAGTCTGTCACCGTAACCCTCGGACATGCTTCAGCGACCACCGTATGGCGCGGCGGTGGAATGTTGTGTGCTGTGGGGAATGGTAATCTTGCCTTGACTGCCTGCATTGCGAGGAAGGTCAACCTCTATAAAAACACCTCAAACTTACGGTGTGCTGCGCGTCTATGAGATGCATGGCTGTTGGGGTGGAACAGTCGCAAGCGGGCAACCTCTGGGGCACCTGCCGCACCCCAGTTGTATAAGGCTTACTCAGGCACACGGGGCTCTGAGTGGACCTTTAGTTCCCTAGCTGGTCGTGGGACCGCAATGGACCCTTCGACCTCTACGTTTCCCCCTACCAGTGGATTGGGTGGGTCATTGGTAGGAAAACACACCCCATGAAAAAAGAGACTTCGTGCTGCGAGTCTACCAGCGCCTGGTGGTGCTAGAGATTTATCAGACTGTCGTAACAGAGCACATGCTGATATCCAGAATGTGTTTTTGATTGTTAAATGGAAGGAGGGTAGCTTTGAGAGGGTTTCTCCCTTTTACATCCACAAGGGTCTTCCGGGAATTGCAGGAACACTGAAATCTGTGAAGTGACTGCGCAATGGGACTCGGTTGAGACTCCTAGTTCCCGTCAAGTCGCTTCTCTTCGGAAAGCAACCTGTCTCGGAGAGTACGCTATCGAGACCGAGCTCCACTTTGAACTATATTAAGGGTGTCGTGACGTGTAGGGACTTGGTGGATATCCCCAAAGACAAGCTGAAATCTGAGTGGGGTGACGAAGGTATTGTTGACGTGCAGCGTATTATGAAACGAGTCGATGGGGACCTAGTCAAATCCGACTCCTTTATTCTCACGTTCAGTTGCCTGAAACTCCCAGAGCATGTTTAAGTGGGTTTCTTATGTTTGCCAGTACGGCCATATTTCCCCAAACCAATGGGCTGTTTTAAATGTCAGCACTTTGGGCATACTACGTTGGGGTGCAATGGGATAGCCACTTGCGGTAAATGTGGTCAGCCTCCCCATGAAGGAGCCGATTGTTCATCGCCTGTGAAGTGTGTAAATTGCTCTGGGAGTCACCCCTTCTGGAGCCGGGTCTGCCCCATGTATCTCGAGGAACGGGGGATACATGAGATCAAAACATCCAATCGCCTCCACTATGGTGAGGCCAAGAAGCTCTTAAAGGCCATGCAGCCTCCTGTGTTTACAACACCTTTCGCTTCCGCTCTGAAAAAACGGGTACAAATGGCCACCGTTGCTACGCAAACGGAGGTTGCTAGTGTTGGCACTAATACCTGCGTTTGCCAGTGCACTTGTGCTGCTGCGGTTGTTTTGCAACCTGCAGCTCTCCCCACAGTTTCGGACAAGGCCGTGGTTGCTGAGATTGGGGTACTTGCTGCCCCTTCCCATATGGTGCCTTCTGCCCGGGCATCTAAAACTCCAACTGTTGACAAGGTTCTGCATTCTAAGCCTCCCAAGACAAAGACGTCGAAGGTGAAGGTTTTACCACCTGAGGAGACGAGTCAGTATCAGTTAAACGACGAGGCCATCGTACTGTCTGACATCTCCCTTGGGTCGTCATCGCAGCTGATGGACATTGATGTCGCCCGGGGGCGATCTTCTCGCCCCAGGAATAAATCTCCGGCCAGTACGGGCTCTCCTCCAAAACACAGAGGCAGGGTGCAAGTTCAGCCACCCCGATCACTGGCTCCCATATTACAGTGAACCCTGAATGGGTTCAGGATGCATGTGACCGAATTACGACTCCTTGTATGAGAGTGCCCCTTGTGCTTATGTCTCCAAGAGACACATTTTGGGGCCACTGATGCTCCATTATGGAGCTATACCGTATATCGAAAAGATGATATGATGGGGAAAGAGCAAAGGGTGGTGTTCCGGTTTTTGACTGTGACATGCACCACTCATCTGAGCTCCGTCTCGTTGCGGACTTGCAAGCAGTTGCAGTTGACCTTCTTGTGGGGTGGAGGCTCACAATCTGTCCCATTTACTTACCGCCTCAGGATGCAGTAGACCTTATTAGCCAACTCCCCCGCCCATTTCTCCTTCTGGGGGACTTCAGTTCTCATAATGTCTTATGAGGCCCTACGACTACTTGCCCCAAGGGTCGCGTTGTGGAAAGCCTCATGATGTCTGAAGAACTGTGCATCCTCACTTCTGGTGTTTCCACTTATTTCTGTACTGCTTCAGGGTCGTCGTCAGCTATTGACCTTTCCTTTTGCTCTCCAGCACTTGCGGATTCTGCTCTGCGGGAGGTTGCTGCTGACCTTCATTCTAGTGACCACTTCCCCCTTTGCATTCGCCTCCTGGATGAGGCTGTGGCATTACCAATGCCGCCCAGGTGGCACCTCTGCAGAGCTAATTGGACACGTTTCAGCCATCTGGCTGTTTCGGAACACCGTGCCAGTGGCCACGAATGGGTCGACCATGTTACAGCCGTGACCTCCCATGCTGCTGAATTGTCGATGCCACGGTCATCCCAAGAGGCGTCCTGTCCCTTGGTGGACCCCTGAGTGCCGCTCAGGAATCCGAGCCCGCCGTGCAGCTCTGCGTCGCTTCAAGTGCCGTCCCTCAGCTGACAATCTTGCGGCCTTTCGGGTGGCAAGGGCCAAGCCGCGGCGAGTGATTAAAGAGAGCAAACGACGGACATGGCAATCGTTCTTGAACTCCATCTCTCGCTCCACTACTTCTACAAAAGTATGGGAAGCCATCACGCGGATTTCCGGGAAACGCAGCCAACTACCTGTTCGGACATTGCTGCATCAGGGATGTCTCCTCACGGTGCTGAGAGACATTGCCCAGACACTGGCCATGCGTTTTACGGAATCTACCGCCACTATTAACTGTGATCCAGATTTCTTCCGCTACCGCACTGCCATCGAGAGGGATCACTTGGACTTCTGATCTCCAAATTCTGAATCCTACAACTGCCCTTTCACGATGTGGGAACTGGATTCGGCGCTGTCTGTGGCTCATGATACTGCGCCTGGTCATGATCAAATCCGGTACAGCATGGTGCAGCACTTGTTGCTGCCATCCAAGGAAGTTATCCTGAATTGTTTTAATATGATATGGTTATCCAGCACGTTCCCTGACTCGTGGAGGGAGGCGATTTTGATTCCCCTCCTCAAACCAGGGAAGGACCGAACGCATCCCAGTAGTTATCAAAGTATTGCTTTGACGAGCTGTGTCGGGAAGACGTTGGAATGCCTGGTCAACCGTCGCCTGGTTTGGCTCCTCGAGACCAGGCAGCTCCTTAGCCACTCTCTGTGTGGCTTTTGGGGATGTCGTTCAACTAAAGACAACTTGACCCTGCTTGAGGCGACCATCCAGCAGGCCTTCCAACGTAACCAGTATTATCTAGATGGGTTCTTAGACATTAATAAGGCGTATGACACTATTTGGCGCCGCCTTATCCTCAATCAACTCCATCAGTGGGGCTTTCGTGGCCGTCTCCCCATCTTCATTCGGTGTCTCCTATCCCACCACCTCTAACGATACCGTGTTGGTAATGTGCTATCTGAATTGTACGTGCAGGAGAATGGTGTTCCTCAGGGAAGCGTTTTAAGTGTCACCCTCTATACCGTCGCCATTAATAGTGTCACGTCAACCATCCGGAGTCCTGTCCAGTGCTCCTTGTTTGTGGACGATTTTGCTGTTTTCTGTTGTTCCTCCGATCTTGTCATTTAGTCAGCAGTTGTAGCATACTATAAAGCGATTAGAGGCATGGACTGCGAAGACGGGTTTTACCTTATTGCAGACAAGTGTGTGTGTGTGTGTGTGTGTGTGTGTGTGTGTGTGACACTGTGAGGTTTCTGTGCTTCACTTTTGATTCCAAGATGTAGTGGTTGCTTCACCTTAAAGACCTCAAGGTGCGGGCCCTGAAGGCACTGAATATTTTGAAGTGTCTGAGCCATCGGTCCTGGGGAGCAGATCGGGCGCGTCTGCTGCAATTTTATAGGGCTTTCGTCCGATCGCGTCTTGACTATGGTTGCACCGTGTATGGGTCAGCAAGGCCTTTGTATCTGAAGATTTTTGACGCAGTACACCATGAGGGTATCAGGCTGGCCACAGGTGCCTTTTGTACCAGTCCCATCCCCAGCCTGTGTGCTGAGGCAGGGGAACGCCGCTCGCCATCCGGCGGAAACTCCTCATGGTGCGATGGGTGTGTCAATTCCTTGCCTGTCCTACCTCCCCTGCGTACCCTACCGTTGCCCGACCGCCTATGGAACGTCTCTTTTCCAGTCGTCCCAGCGCAACGAGATCATTTGGGATTCGTGCCAAGCATTTACTTGCGTCCCTTGGTGTGGAGCGTGTGGCCCCCCAACGGCAAAGTCTTACTCGTCCGCCTCACTGGTTGCTCCAGAGGTCCAGCGTCCTTTTAGACTTGTCGGAGTACCGGAGGAGCTGCACTCCTGCGTTTGTTTTTACCTCCTTATTTTCCGATATTTTACACCAGCATCCCGACCATGTACCAGTATTTACGGATGGCTCTAAACAGGGGGACTCTGTTGGTTGTGCTGTTGTTTTCCTTGATCGAGTCGTCAAGTTAAGACTTCCTGCGGCGTTTACCATCTTTGATGCCGAATTGTTTGCGATCTTGCGGGCGTTGGAGCAGTTGAGATGTGTTCCCAGTCTTACGTTCCTCATCTGTTCTGACTCCCTAATTGCCCTTCAGACCATGCAACACTTGTACCCAGTGGATACGGTCGTCCAGAACATTCAATGTTCCCTACTCCACCTGCAACGGCAGGGGAAGGAGGTTTCTTTCTGCTGGGTGCCGGGGCACGTGAGTATTAGGGGAAACGAGCTGGCGGATATGGCTGCCAAAGATGTATGTTCCCTCCCTCACGTTGTTGCATGTGCCGTCCCCCTCCATGCTGTTACCTCCCTCCTGCGTTTTCGTGTCCTGCGTCAATGGGAAGAGGAGTGGCTGGCAGTCGGTGAAAATAAGCTGCGTCTGGTCAAGGACACCACGCGGCCATGGCGTACGTCCTACCAGTCATGCAGGCGGGATGAGGTTCTCCTCACTCGCCTCCGCACCGGGCACAGTCCATTAACACATCGTTTTTTACTCCGGCGGGAGGACCCCCCAATCTGCAGTGCTTGTGGCGTCCAGATTACTGTCCGCCACATTTTACCTGACTGTCTTCTATTCTCTGACCAGAGGGCGGTGGTTTCTTTGCCACCGGATTTGCCCTCTATTTTGCAAGACGACGCAACGACTGTGGTTAAGATCTTACGGTTTTGTGTCTCGTCCAATTTGTCGCCTCGGTTTTTAGGGAGAGGCTTTTAATGTGCTGCTGGGTGACTGGCTCACCCAGGTTTTAGGTAAGAGGTCCGCCAGTCACGATTACCTCCTTGTTTCCCTTCGGTTTCTATTCGCTTTTCCTTGTGTTTCCATTCCTTTTTTAGTGCATTCCTTCTCTTGTTTTTCCTCCGTATGTGAGGATTTGGAACTGCGTCAGGTCTGTGTCTTTTAGCCGTTCTCCTTGTTCACTGTTCGTCTTAGACCCTTCACTGCATGTGTTCCAGTTTTTATGCGTTTGGGTGCTGATGCCCACGCTGTTTAGCGCCTGTAAACCTCACACACACACACACACGCACACACACACACACACACACACACTTGTTGGCGACATACTCCACATGACGGTGGAAGAGCAGCTCGTGGTCCATCTGGTGGTTGTCGGTGACCAGTGCACCTGCACGCCTGCAATCGAAATATGGCGGGGGTGGACTGGGCGCCGTTTCGTGAAGTAGACTCCTGTAGTTTTGGCGGCGTTGAGTTTTTTTTTTTTTTTTTTTTTTTGTCTGGCACCCGGTGATGGTGGCGTCCACCTGTCGCTGGAGGCGGGCGATGACGGCGTCAGTAATGCGGCCAGTGGTAGATAGAAAGAACGACGGACTGATAAGCTTTAGGTTATATAGAAGGAAAAGGGAAGCGAGGAAGGAAGAAATTCCAGATACTGGTTGACATGATGGACGGTACGACATACAGCAAAGAAGGAATTATAGGATCCATACGTTGAACTGACTGCGAGAAGCAAGCACTTAAATATATATAAGAGCTCATGGTTCCCAAGTACCACCATGGTGCCAAACTTCCATTCGTTTATAGATCTCGAGATGATGATCGGTTTGAAAGGCATTCTTTATAGAATGTTGTCTTTTCATCTCAAAGTCGGTTTAGTTTCGTATTTCTTACAGACGTTATCTGCCACCTACACGTTCCGTTGTTACTACTGAGTGACGTTTCGCATGTAGAAGGCATGATCTTAAATGGATGCTTTACGAAAAATTCTTCGACGATAATGGGATTTTTCTATTTTTAAGCTCTTTTCGGAGGATGACATTGGTTTGCATCCGAATTCACCCATGTATCTCACATGTGTGCGGAAATTTATGCTAGTTTTTACGCAAAACTCGCACGCAACTGGTAGGAGTTTCTTTTTTTTATGACTCTTGGAATTGGCCCTTATCAAAAGGACAGACGCTTTAGAAGACTTTGAGAGGTGAGGCGTGGCGAGGTGCCAAAACGACAAACTGCAAATTTTGTGCTTCTTCGTAAATAAAGTAACCCATGCGGTTAGTAGGAATTCTTTTTTAGAAAATTTTCGCAGTCTGCAGGACTTTTATTTTTTTTATCTTCATTCTTTTATTTGTACTAGTTTCCCCGAAAGAGTGAGTGGCAGGTAGGCGGCGGCAAAGAGGGCAGGGGTCAAGGAAATTGCGGCCTGGCCAAGATCTCCTCCCCCCCCCCCCACACCAGTCACCCATTCGTATAGGTTAATTTTTTTAGGAGTGTGATCAACAGGCAGACAGAGGCAAAGATAAGAGGGGTCGTAAATCCCGAGGCCTGGCCTCCCCCATACCTGTCAGTACGGTGCCGCCTCCTTCCAATGTAGGCAACTTCATGTTATATATATATATATATTCAATGGGGATGAGCAAAGAGTTTTGAAAACACATTTTATATGAAGCTGTCGTCCGGAGCGTTTGGTGGCGCTCCCACAGGTATAACAAGAAGTCTAATGGATCATTAATGTTCTTGACAAATATGGCGTAGATGGTGTGCCCTAAAATCCAGACTGTGGCATTTCTCTTAGCTTGTGGAAAGTGTTTAATGTCTGGAATGACAGCTGTTAATGGGGAAAACGACCATTGGTAAGTTCTGTTTATGAATGTGAGCATGTCGCAGGAGCTACTCCACCATATCGTGTGGTGCTGCAACTGAGCCTATGCTCGACAGTACCCCGTTCGTCACAGTGCTCGCACTTTGAGGACGCAGTTAGGTGAAAACCGCCAGTCGTTCGTAAGTGGTCACATTGCGAATGATGACCTTATACCACATACTGCACACATGTCAGTAACAACTTGTTGCTAACGTTTTACCAAACAAGAACCCAGTTGTTGTGGGGATATTGATCTATTTCATTATTCGGTGTTGGCAAACCTATCATCTCATGGTACAAAGATTTTGCAGACCGCCTGTTGGGGTCTCGAGGTATGGAGATGTGATAACTTCGTGACAAGAAAAATTCTTTGAAAACGGCGAGCTGAAAGGTATCTGACAGACATTGATTGGTGCACTGTCTGAAGGGGCCACATGGGTGCGGAAGAGGACATATGTCGTACTGTGAGGGCTGTTCTCTACAACGATGGGAATTCTGTGGACAAGCAGGGCAGCACATTTCTTCCTGACGTCCACGAGACCCAGTCCTACGCGAGGCTGGGTACACGTGGCAAGTTTCACTTTGGCTGCTGTGGCGTGGTCACATTTTTAGAGTGACGCTTGGCTGATCGTGTGTGCCAGTGGAGGTGGGACATTGAGCGCTTGGGCCTCATCTTGCTTTAGCCAGAATGTCGGTATTTATTAATTCAACACGCTGTAGGAGATGCAATTGTCGGGTGACGTGACGAACCATGAGACCCTTGACAGTCGTAGCAATGTGACCCCAATTATGAGCGGCCGTCTTTATAGGTCAAGCAAACAAGTGAATTCCAAGCATCATGTGAGGCAGCTATGGTGTACAAAGAGGGGGGGGGGGGGGGTTGTTTGGTGGAAGAGACCAAACAGCGTGGTCACCGGTCTCATCTGATTAGGAAAGGATGGTGAAGGAAGTCGGCCGTGCCCTTTCAAAGTAACCATCCCAGCATTTGCCTGGAGCGATTTAGGGAAATCACGGAGAACCTAAATCATGATGGTTGGACGCGGGATTGAACTGTCGTCCTCCCGAATGCGAGTCCAGTGTACCAAGAATCGGCAGCATAGTTTCGACAGGCACCTATCTGGAGTAGCACCGTTTCTTCCGGGTTCACTTTCGCACCTGCAACCTGGGCAAAAAGATGGAACAGAAGATTGACTAAAGTGATGTCCTCCTGTCGTACAAAGACGCCGACCTCATCTGCATACCGGCGGAGTAGGGGGTCAAGAGCGACAACAAAAAGAAACATAATGAGTGGGCTCCCTTGTCGCACCGACCTTTCTGGCCTAAAGGGAGCCGATAGTTTGCCATTAATCAGAATAGGTGATAATGCCCTCGTTGGAATAATTTTGAGGGCGCAGACAAGTCTCATGAAAGCCGATTTGGTCTAACAAGGCAAATATATAATTGTGATCGAACCTATCAAAGGCCTTCCTACAGTCAAAACATAAAATCGCCCCTGGAGAACGTGTGGCAGCAGCAGCAGTGTAAGCCACGGCAGCAAGGATGCCCCTCCCTGTCATGGGGCACATCTGGAAGGAGCTGATAATTTGTTTCATTAGTTTTTGGCCTGGTGGCGATATATTTGCTGAAAAGCTTGTAATCACTGTTAAACAGTGTGATCGGGCGCAAGTTCTCGACTTTGTCAGCCCCAGCGGTCTTGGGGAGAAGGACGACCATTCGCTGTAGGGATTCTGCCGGACACTGAATCCCACACAACAGTTCATTGGCCACCTTTGTTAGGATGGCTCTAATTCATCCCAGAATTAGAGGTAAAATTCTAAAGGAACCCTATCAGGACCTGGGGATTTATTTCTAGCAGACGATTTGAGTGCATCTCAAAATGTCTTCAGTCATGATGGCGGAAAGGAGGTTCGCATTAGCCTCACGTGTAATCAGGTTTCGCATTTCACCCATGAATACATGTGCGGCCGCTCTATCGCGGTCGTGGTGTTGAAACTCGGCACTAAAATGGGTAAAAACGCGTGCATGAATGTTCCTCTTATTGGTTAGTCGCTCCCCACTCTCCAGTCGAAGACACTTAATAATTCTGGTAGCACCCCATCTCCGCTCTCTTTCAGTATGGTGGACAGTCGGTAACTCATCAAGGCCCCCACACATCGACTCCTAAGTAAGAAACCATGAATATCTTGGACCTGAAGTTTAAAAATTTGAGCTGCCACAGATTTTAATTGAATCAGAAACTGCTCATCGACAGTCGTCGGTAAAGAGATGGCATGTTTTAAAATCCCCCCCCCCCCCCTCCATGCGGGTCAAGGATTAGAATAGGCCAGCGGTATTCCTGTCTGTCGTAAGAGGCGACTAAAAGGGGTCTCACATCTCTGGTTTTATGTGGTAGTCCCCTGTCGTGTTTGACCTCCATGTTCCAAAATTCTTCTGAAGAACGAGCCAATTGGGGAAGGGGGCCTTACAAGGTGCATTGTGTCCATTGTGCATTAGATGTTCAGCCCACTTTCTGGTCGTCGCATTGCAGTCCCACTCAGTCTCCAGCTCTTGGGCGTGGATACATTCCTGGATGCAGTTTCCGCCATCCACTATGCTGTGTCGCTTTCTGCTCCGACGACGACCGTGGACTACTTGTTACCTGATGTCCAGCACAGTAGCCAGTCCACTGTGGTGGGACCGCCCGACAACACAGGGATTGCTCTGCTGATGCCTGCGCCGTTAACTCCCCAGGTATGCCAAGGAGACGATGCCTATCTTCATGGGGTATCGGGACTCCCGGCAATGGCCATCCTTCCAGGTGGGCCTTGGTGAGGCTGGGTGGCGCCCATGGGGAGGGCCCTGGGTCGGAGAGGGTGGCATCAGGGCGGATGAGCTGCATTGAAGCATGGCACATCTTCTCTTGCTGGTGGCCAGCCGCTAGCAGTTTCTAAGCGTTCTCAGGCTCAATTAAACCTTAGAAATACGATCCAAAATCGTTCCTCTCGCTGGCCACACCGTGAGAGGAGTGAAAGGCTCAGGATGGCACTGGCACTTACTCTCCCCAGTTCATAGTCTGTACCAGAGCTGATGGGGAGTCTTTCATGGCAGCAAAGCCTCCTTTCTTTGTAGAGCGTTTAGAGGACAAGTTTGGGAAGGTGGAGGGCTTGTCCAATATACGCTCTGGGTCAGTATTGATAAAAACGGCATTCTCTGCCCACTCACGACAGTTACTGGCTTGTGACAAGTTCGGATATGTTTCAGTTAACATCACGCCACTATGAGTTCAAATATGGTCCAGGGTATTATTTTCCATAGGAACCTACTTTCGCAGTCTGATGACGAGCTGCGCCCCAACTTAGAGCGTGGAGGTGTTTATTTCGTCTGACGCCTTCATATGGGTCCAAGGGATAATCAGGTTGCTACTGGTGCCTTCATCGTGGCCTTTGAGGGTGATACATTACCGGAGGTCAAGTCGATGGTCTAACGATGTGATGTCAAGCCTTATATCCCTCCCCCGATGCGGTGCTTTAAATGCTGGAAGTTCGGCCGTATGTCTTCCGCTGTATTCCAGCCTCAAATGTCGAGATGGTTGACGCCCCTCACATCCCAATACTCCATGTTCCCCGCCTCCCATCTGTGTTAACTGCGGAGAGCATCACTCACCTTGCTTGCCAGACTGTAAGTATCTACAGAAGGAAAGGAAAATAATGGAATACCAGACCCTGGACCGACTGACCTACACTGAGGCTAAGAGGAAATATGACTGACTGCATCCTGTGCAAATGTCTTCGTCATACGCCGCCGCTACAACAGTGCTAGCCCCATCAGTTCAGCGCATTCCAGTCTGCTCCCCAAGCTGTAAGACTACACATGACACCTTGACCATGGAGAGCACTACCCTCCCTGTTGCTCCTGACGTAGGTGGCACAGGAGCAACATCACCCCACCCATTGGGGACATCCTCTCGCTTACAAGGGGTCCCTTGGGTCCTTCCCTTCCCAGGTTTCCACCAGTAGCACAAGTGCCCATAAGCAGATGGTGATAGTGTTTCACGATCCTCTTCAGTCCCAGAGACTGAGTCAGTGAAGCCCTCCCAGCCAGTGAAACCCAATGAGTAGCGATAAAAGTCAAAGAAGACCACCTCAAAGCCCAAGAAACTTGAGGTGGCACCCACCCCACCCCAGCACAACCTACAAGGTCTGTGTCTGAGGATGAGATGGATGTTCTGGCGTTCGCTGAGGACCTAGATCTCGGTGGACCATCAAACTCAATGGATGTCACTCACACAGGTACACAATCAGTGGCAGGAGATGACAGTCGTAACCTGCCTCCTTGAGCGCTTCATGTCTTTTCAGCCTGGTCACGACGTCATCCTCCAGTAGAATTGTGGTGGTTTTTTCCACATCTTGGCTGAACTAAGACAGATTTTGAGCTCAACACCTGCTCTCTATATTGACCTCCAAGAAACCTGGTTCCCAGCAATGCTGACGCCTGCCCTTAGTGGCTATCGGAGGTTTTGTAAAAATCGGACAGACTGTAACAGATCGTAATGTGGCGTATGTCTGTATGTCCTTACCTCTGTTTACTCTGAATCACTGTGTCTTCATACAGCCATACGCCTAACAAACTCTTCCATGTCAAGGGGCTGACAACTGAGTGGAAGTGTTCTGTGTGGGCTCTTCACAGGGACTCCGTGGTCCCCGCCGCCTTTGCATCGGCCACACTTGGCTGACACATGGCTATCTTCTCCGGTGTGATGCCCCACCACGTTGTCGCTGCGGTTACTGTTTGACAGTGGTCCAACTTTTGGTGGACTATCCACATCCAGCAGCTCTAAGACGGAATTTTAATCTCGCTGACTCCCTTCCTTCGATTTTAGGAGACGATGCCTCCACGGCTAACTTGGTTTTACATTTTCTGCATGACGCTGGTTTTTATTCTTCGGTTTAAGTTTTATTTCCTGTCATTTTTCTCGCTGCCCTCTCCACTCTAGTACTTTCAGGTTAGAGGTTTTAATGTGTTGCAGAGCGACTGGCTCATCTTTTACCCTCGTGATCAGCCAGCCTAGTACATGTGCTCTACTGTTTAAAGCTCTTCTCTCTGTTTCTTGTATGTCTGTGCTTTTCTTGTCTTGTCTTTTCTTGTCCCTAGTGTGTTCAGCTTTGTGTTTTTTGTCCATCTAGATCTCCTGTGATGTGTACTGCTTGTTTTCCGTTTTATCCCATGGACTTAGATCGATGGAACAAGGGACCAATGACAACGTAGTTTCGTCCCTTTAAATATCAAACAAATAAACCAACCTATCAACCAACCTTTGAAATCTCATAATAAAATTCTCTTCCTCTGTTTTTCCACAATGCAGACTCGGCTCTACAAAGTTTTAAAACAGCACGGACAGATGGCTTCGCCAGGTGAACCCACCAGCTGACAACCGTGGTGTAGTTGGCCAGCTTGGCGTTGCATGTAGTGAGTGTGTCATGAATCTGCCGAAGCAACATGGGGGCACGAACATAGATTACGTTAAACTTCCATACATGGGACATACGTAACTGGTGGTGTGGCGCGCGAAGGTCGCAAAGGAAAGCGTTGTGATCGGAAAAGGAGACTGGCCAATCGTCTGCTCTACGTAGATGATGTACGCACGTTGACACACAGAGCCTATCAAGTCTACTAACCCCATAGCGACAAAAATATGTAAAGACTTGCTGTTCAGGAGAAAGAATGTACCACATCTGTTAACTGAAAGCTGTCAGACAACCAAGTTAAGCGCATGTGTGAGCCATAGGAAACTGATCACTGTCCGCAACCACGCAATTAATATCGCCCCCCCCCCCCCCCCCAACACGACAGGCAGAGTCGGGTTACCAATGAAGGTCGGTACGTCTTCAATGAAAAATATCGCTCTCGCCCTCTTGAAACTGGTTTCGGACGGAGCGTAAACGTTAAGTAGCTACAGGCAGCCGATAACGCACGAGATCCCTCTGCCGGGTGGCAGTCGTATGACTTGTGTCGGCTCTTCGGCAGACATATAAAATAGTGGTACCACACCTAGCTTCCGGGTCTATAATATAAATAGCGGAATACCCCGTTAAAACATCAAGAGACACAACGCTCACTTCCTGCAGAAAAATAAAATCGTACCTACTATGTTGCATAAAACTTCATAAAACTTGCAGTTTCTGAGGGGTCCCAATACAGTTAATATTGTGGTTGTTTGAACCATGTATCTACAGGACACATCTGTGGAAGGCGCATAGATAAAAAGGAAACTGAGCCACCGGTAAGGAGTCAGACACACCGGAGATGGAAAGCAGGGTGCTATGACAGTTACATTTCAACATCGTCCGCCCAGGAGAGAGGCGCAGGATTGGTCGTGTCGCCGTCCGACAGACTTCAGCCAGTGTTGTTGTCCGACGGGGCTTTCCTTGACCCGCGGGCCTGCTATTTGCGCTGTTGTCGTGATTCCGTACCTGTACTGATCTTTTTCGACGGTGGCGAGATTTCACGGCTGTCTTTACCCTTTCCCAGCATACCCTTACGTTTGACTTTGCTCTCGCACACGATTTTCTCCCCCCCCCCCCCCTCCCCCCCTTCAGATTCGGGGTTATAATAGGCCCGCGGTATTCCTGCCTGTCGTAAGAGGCGACTAAAAGGAGTCTCAAACGTTTCGGCCTTTAATGTGATGGTCCCCATTAGGGTTTGACCTCCATTTTTCCAAATTCCACAGAAGTACGAGCCTTCTGGGGAAGGACACCTTACGTGGTGCACCATCAGTCCTCTGTGCCCTAAGGCCTTGGCACTCTTTATCGTCTTGGCGTCGTCACTGCACCCTCTATCCCTTATTTTGGGCACACACACCTGATGGGTTGTGTACGTCACGCCCTTAGTGCGTCACCATATGCACCCACGATCACCATGGACTACCCATGGCACCCAAAATCCAGCACGGTAGCCAGCCCGTTGTGGTGGGGTCGTCATGTGCCCTCTAGGTTGTAGCCCCCTGACAACACAGGGATCGTACTGCTGATGCCTGAGCTGACACCTCTCCACGTAGCCCCCGGGGGCTCAGCATTCGTTTGCTGGGTACGGGCTTGGCGACCCCGGGGTTCCTGAGCTGGGGACTGGTAAGCGCCGCCAGTCCCCTGTCACCGTAACCTCTAAGCATACTTCAGCGACCACCGTGCGGCGCGGCGGTGGAATGTTGTGTGTCTCAGGGAATGGGGATCTTGGCTTGACCGCCCGGATCGCGAGGATGGAATAAACCTCTATAAAAAAAACCTCAATCTCAAGGTGTGCTGCGCGCTGATGAGATGCATGGCTGTTGAGGTGGAACAGTCGATAGCGGGCAACCTCTGGGGAACCTGCCGCACCTCAGTTGTATAAGGCTTACCTAGGCATGCGGGGCTCTGTCTAGGTGGACTTCTAGTTCCCTAGCTGCTCGTGGGACCGAGATGGATCCTTCGAAATTCTCTTTTCTTCCTCCCAGCGGAAAGGGTGGGCCGCTGGAAGGATCTAACACCCAGTCTCTTAAGAGGGCCCGTGCAGTCAGTCCCCCTGACTCCGGCGCTTCTTTGAAAAGTCCAGTCTTAGGTAACAGAATGCATTCTGGTAATCCGAATGTGTTTCTCATTGTGAAACGGAAAGAGGGTAGTTTCGAGAAGGTTTCGCCCTTATATATACAAAAGGGATTGGAGGGAATCTGTGGCTCCTTAAAATCGGTAAAGCGCTTACGTAATGGGACCTTGCTCGTGGAAACTTCCACTTCCCAGCAAGCAACTAACCTCCAATCTGCTAAATGCCTTGGAGAGTATGCCATAGACACCGAACTGCACAGCACCTTGAACTATAGCAAAGGTGTTGTGACGTGCCGGGATCTAGCTGATATTCCCAAGGAAGAACTGCAACGTGAGTGGGCTCCGGAAGGTATCGTTGATGTCCAACACATCATGAAGAGGGTTGATGGCACTCTTGTCAAATCCGACTCCTTTATTCTGACCTTCAGTAGCACAACACTTCCTGAACATGTTAAAGCTGGCTTCCTTCGCCTGAGTGTGAGGCCTTATTTCCCGGCCCCAATGCGCTGTTTCAAATGCCAGCGTTTTGGGCATACCACCTTAGGCTGTAAAGGCGAAGCGACTTGTGGACACTGTGGTCAGGCTGCTCATGAAGGAGTTGGTTGCTCGTCTCCGGCTAAATGTATTAATTGCTCTGGGAACCACCCTGTTTGGAGTAGGGACTGCCGCATATTTTTAGAGGAACGCAAGGTCCAGGAAATAAAAACAACCAAGCGTATCCCCTATGGTGAGGCCAAGAAGATTTATAAGTCGATGCAACCTCCCACATTTGCTACATCTTTTGCAACCCTGGTACAGAAGCGTACTCCAAAAGTCGATGCCTCAACGCAGACTGAGGTGGTAAGTGTTGGCACTTACACCTGTAGCTGTCAGTGCACTTGCAACGCAGCCAGTGTTCCAGAGCCAGTAGCCCCTACTCGAACGGCAGACAAAAGTACAGTGGCGGACTTGGTCCAGCCCCTCGCGCCTCCAACAGCTGAGGTTGTCCCCAAGCCCAGTGCGCCAATTACCACTCCCACATCCGCTCCCCCAAAGTCCACCAAGCCACAGAAAGCTACTGTGCAGCAGCAACAGCGGGTCAAATCCCGTGGTAAACCATCTGACCATACGGATGTTGTTTTACGTGAGGCTTCATCTGACTCTTCCCCAGAGTTGATGGAGTACGATGTATGTGTGGGGCAACCATCTCGTCCCACGCCTGCCCCTCCACCTGCTGCGGTCTCCCCACCCCGTCGGAGAGACAGGATGAAGGTGCTACCCCCAACATAGATGGCTCCCATACTCCAGTGGAACTTGCAAGGGTTCAGGACACATGTGGAGGAACTTCGTCTACTTTCTAAGGGTCGACCATTGTGTCTCTGTCTCCAGGAGACGTATTTCCATCCATCACACTCCCCTGAGATACGAGGCTATACACTCCACAAAAAGGACGACCTGCGTGGAGAGAGAGCTAGAGGAGGTGTCGGTATTTTCGTCAGGACGGACTACCTATCCTCGCCTCTCTCACTTACGACGACTCTACAGGCCGTCGCTGTGTCCGTGCACGTGCGTCATCCATTGACTGTATGTTCACTTTACTTGCCCCCACATGATGCTCTTGATGAAGCGGCCCTCACCGACCTTCTTACACAGCTCCCCCAGCCATTCATTATTTGTGGTGATTTTAATGCCCACAATGTGCTTTGGGGCTCTGCAATTACCTGCCCCAGGGGTAGAGCAATTGAGAGGCTTCTCCTGTCATCCTGTGCCTACTTGCTCAATGGAGGACAGAGTACTCATTTCTGCACGGCGACTGGGTCGTTCTCTGCCATTGATCTCTCGCTTTGCTCTCCGGCTCTTGCCGCTAGTGCTCACTGGGAAGTGGTCGCTGACTTGCACGGCAGTGATCATTTCCCAATCTGGATTCACCTGCCAGACGGCGTGGGCCCCGACAGGAGACCACCACGATGGGCGCTCAGTGGAGCTGACTGGACACTTTATAGCCAGTTGGCCCAATTCGAACACTGTGCGAATGTTGAGGTGTGGGTGGATCATATTACCAAAACGGTCCACCATGCCGCTGCGGCATCCATTCCACAGTCCACAGGTCACCGGAAACGGCCACCTGTGCCTTGGTGGAGTGACGAATGCCGCTCTGCAATCAGGACCAGGCGTGCGGCTCTGCAGCGGTTCAAGTGTCGGCCGACTGCTGAGAACCTTGCAGCCTTTCGGGTGGCGAGGGCGAGATGTCGCCGCATTATTCGTGAGAGCAAGAAGAGGTCGTGGCAAAAGTTCCTGAACACCGTTAATCGTTCCACCAAACGTTCCATTGTGTGGGAGACCATTAGGAGAATTTCTGGCAGAGGAGGGAGGTGCCCCATAGCTGCTGTACTGAATAACGGCACTCTCCACACAGATCCGCGAGCCATTGCCCAGACTATGGCAGCCTATTTTGCGACAGTTACTGCCACAACCAGTCAGGATCCAGGTTTCCAGCGCCATAGAGCGGTTGCTGAGAGGTGTAGTCTGAACTTCCAGCCCACCTCTCATGAAGTTTACAACTGCCCTTTTTCTATGTGGGAGCTGGATTCTGCATTGTCTGGAGCTCGTGACACTTCCCCTGGTCACGACAGGATCCATTACAGTATGCTATGGCACCTCACAATGCGCAACAAAGAAATCCTCCTCGCACTTTTTAATGCCATTTGGGCGTCGGGTCACTTTCCTGACGCGTGGCGTGAGGCAGTTTTAATCCCTTTTTTAAAACCTGGGAAAGACCGCTCGAGCCCAAGTAGCTACCGTAGTATTGCCCTCACTAGTTGCATAGGGAAGACCTTGGAGCGGATGGTCAACCGCCGCCTTGTCTGGATGTTAGAATCCCGGCAACTACTTAGTCGCTTTCAGTGTGGGTTCAGGAGGTTTCGTTCCACCTTCGATAACCTTGCCCTCCTGGAGGCGGCTATCCAACAAGGTTTCCTACGCCGTCATCACCTTATAGGTGTATTTTTCGACGTCGAGAAGGCCTACGATACCACTTGGCGGCGTCTCATCCTGGAGCAGCTTCACGACTGGGGTTTTCGTGGTTGTCTTCCTCTTTTTATTCAGTCTTTCCTCTCGCCACGATATTTTAGATACCGAAATGGTGACGTCCTGTCTGATCGCTTTGAGCAGGAGAATGGTGTCCCTCAGGGTAGCGTTTTAAGTGTGACTGTTTGCCATCGCTATTAATAGCATTACGTCCATGGTGAAAAGTCCTGTCCAGTGTTCTTTGTTTGTGGATGATTTCTCTTTGTTCTGCTCTTCTTCAAGCCTTGCAACGACAACTCGTCAGTTGCAACTTACGATTAGGCGTTTGGATGACTGGGCGCTGAAGAGTGGATTTAAGTTTTCCACCGAGAAGTCTGTATGTGTTCTTTTTAACCGTTCTCGTTCGATTTTAACCTTTCCTGAGTTGCGCTTGAGGGACACTATTCTTTCTTTTAAAGACACGGTGAGATTTCTGGGTCTCATTTTTGACTCGAGGCTCACGTGGTTACCTCATCTTAAAGACCTGAAACGGCGGTCGCTTCAGGCTTTAAGTATTTTAAAATGTCTTAGCCACAGTACATGGGGAGCTGACAGGACTTGTCTGCTCCAGTTTTACAGGGCGTTTGTGCGATCTCGGCTCGATTATGGTTGCACGGTGTATGGGTCTGCGAGGCCTTCGTACTTAAAGATTTTGGACGTTGTCCACCATGAAGGGCTGCGGTTGGCCACTGGGGCATTCCGAACTAGCCCCATACCAAGCCTCTGTGTAGAGGCTGGTGAACCGCCACTTCATATGCGGCGACGGCTACTTACGGTACGCCAGGCGTATAAAACTTTGTCCACACCGTACACACCTGCATACCATACCGTTGCTCAGCCTCCTCTGGCACGGTTATTTCATAACCGGCAACGTGCGACGCAGCCCTATGGGATTCGCGCACAGGATTGCCTCGCTGCGATGTCTGTGGCTGTTCTTCGTGTTTTACGTCGCGGTTGGAGCAGATCTCCACCTTGGCTCCTCCGGCGTCCCAAATTTATTTTAGATTTGACTCGTTTTAAGAAAGATGGCACACCAGATTTTACGTTCCAATCTCTGTTTTTTAACATTTTAGATGTGCATCACGGTTTCACTGTCGTTTATACTGATGGCTCGAAACAGGAGACTTCCCTAGGCTGTTCTGTGGTGTTCCCTGACCGTGTCACCCGGATTCGCCTCCCTGCTGAATATACTGTTTTCTCAGCGGAGCTCCACGCGATCCTGAAGGCACTGGAGCAGATGCATCGTGTTCGGGGCGATCGATTTCTTCTCTGCTCCGATTCTCTTAGTGCCTTACAATCGCTGCAGAGCCTATACCCGACTGAGGAGATGGTCCAGTTGATACATGACCAACTGTACTCGCTCCAACAGCGGGGTAAAGAGGTATCCTTCTGCTGGGTGCCTGGTCATGTCGGCATCTGGGGCAATGAACAGGCTGATCGGGCTGCCAAGGAGGCCTGCAGAGAGCAGGATGTGGTCCAGTGTCCTATCCCCTTGCAGTCAGTCATCGCTGCACTCCACAGGAAGTGCATGGAGTTGTGGGAGGACGAATGGCTGGCGGTGACGGCCAATAAACTGCGGTCGGTAAAGTCAACCACTCGGCCATGGCGTTCCTCCTGCCGGTTGCTCAGGCGGGAAGAGGTGGCCCTCACACGTCTGCGGATTGGGCACTGTCCTATGACGCATAGCTATTTATTACGGCGGGAGGATCCTCCGTTTTGTGCCGCTTGTGGTGTGCACATCTCTGTCCGGCACATTTTAACCAACTGTATTTTATACCGTGATGCAAGGGCAGAAACACAAGTTGTTGAGGATCTCCCTTGTATTTTAGCTGACGATGAGACGTGTGTGGCAAGGGTTTTTAAGTTTTGTTATGTGTCTGGACTCTGGCCTAAACTTTTAGGCTGGAGGTTTTAGTGTGTTGCAGAGTGGCTGACTCCTCCCTTTTTTCCTTGTGGTCAGCCAGCCACTTCCATCTGCTCCATTGTTTTAGCTCCCTCTACCATTTTCTTCCTGTGTTGTCTACGTTTTACTGCTGACGCCCTGCATCATTTTTTCAATGATTGTTCCCCGTGTTCTCTGTTCCGTTTTATGTCCATGTTCTGAGGTTTTCTTTTTTCTTGACACCCGTCTCACTATGATGCTGCACGGGCGCTGAAGACCTTGCTGTCGTGCGCCCACAAACACCTCTTCTACTACTACTACTACCTCCCCACGTAAGCCAAGGAGTAGATGCCCGTCTCTCTGGGGCATCGGGACTCCCGGCAACGGCCATCCTGCCAGGTGGCCTTTGCTGTGGCTGGGTGGCGCCCGTGGGGAGAGCCCCTGGTCGGAGAGGGTGGCATCGGGGCGGATGCCCCGCAAAGAAGCGGGTGAAATCCCAATCTGGTGGTCGCCCGAGCGCCAATGTCTCTAAGCGTGGTAAGGTGGAATTTAACGCTGTGACATATAACCCGAAATCGTTCCCTTCCCTAGCCACACCATGGGAGGAACGTAGGGCTGCAGACAGACAGGAGCTGTATTCGCCACGATACCTTGTATGCAGCAGAACTGATGGGGATTCATTTTTGGGGACTAAGCCTCTTTTCTTTGTGCACAATCTCGAAGATAAGTTTGGGGAAGTGGCGTCTCTTTCCAAAATGAGAAGCGGGGCCATTCTGATACAAGCAGCTTCATCTGCACAGTCCCAGGCATTACTCGGCTGTGAGAAGCTCGGTGACATCCCCGTTACTGTCACTCCCCATAAGTCCTTAAATTTGGTCCAGGGTATTATTTTTCTGCTACAGTCTGATGACGAGCTACGTGAGAACCTGGCACGACGAGGTGTGCACTTTGTCCGTCGTGTCTTTAGGAGGCCGAAGGATAATAGGGTCGCTACCGGTGCTTTTATCCTGGCCTTTGAGGGCGACTGCTTGCCTGAGAAAGTCAAGGTCATGATCTACCGGTGCGATGCCAAGACCTATGTCCCACCCCCTATGCGATGCTTCCAGTGCTGGAAATTCGGACACATGTCCTCCAGGTGCACTGCCAGCCCCACGTGTCGTGATTGTGGACGACCTCCGCATCCTAATGCTCCATGTGCTCCACGTCCCACCTGCGTTAACTGTGGGGAGCATCATTCTCCCTGCTCACCAGACTGTGCAGTCTATCAACGAGAAATTAAGACCTTGCACCGTTTAAGTTACCAAGAGGCAAAGAAGAAGCTAGAACGACTCAACCCCACACCTATGTTGAGGTGTTATGCTACCGTCACACTGCCGCCACCAGCTCCTGCACAGACTCCCTTCTCTGTTGGCCCACAGAGAACTCAAGTCACGTCTGCCCCACCGCTGGGACAGGCCACTCTCTCTTCCACTGCTCCCAAAACACCCAGTTTGGGAGCAGTGTGCCCCAAGAAACCAGGGACGTCAGTCCCCACCTCTCAGCCGGAGCGGCGACAGCCCTCTCCGGCTCCTCAGCCGGGGTAGTGACAGCTCTCTCCGGCTGCTCAGCCGGAGACGCCACAGCCTCCTCCGGCCTCACTTGTTCGGAAGGGATCCCTTGGGGGGAGCCCCCAGGGGCTCAGCGTTCATTTGCTGAGTACGGGCTTGGCGACCCCGGGGTCCTGAGCTGGGGACTGGTCAGCGCCGCCGGTCTCCTGTAACCGTAACCCCCGGACATGCTTCAGCGACCACCGTATGTTGCGGCGGTGGAATGTTGTGTGCTGCGGGGAATGGTAATCTTGGCTTGGCCGCCTGGATTGCGAGGACGGTAAACCTCTATAAAAACCCCTCAATCTTACGGTGTGCTGCGCGCCTATAAGATGCATGGCTGTTGGGGTGGAACAGTCGCTAGCGGGCAACCTCTGGGGCACCTGCCGCACCCCAGTTGTTTACGGCATACTCAGGCACGCGGGGCTCTGTCTGAGTGGACCTTTAGTTCCCTAGCTGCTCGTGGGACCGCAATGGACCCTTCGACCTCTACATTTCCCCCTACCAGTGGATTGGGTGGGCCGCTGGTAGGCAAACACACCCCTTCGAAAAAGCGACTTCGTGCTGCGAGTCCTCCAGCTCCTGGTGTTGCTAGAGATTTATCAGACTGTCGTAACAGAGCACATGCTGAAAATCAGAATGTGTTTTCGATTATTAAACGGAAGGAGGGTAGCTTTGAGAGGGTTTCTCCCTTTCACATCCACAAGGGTCTTGAAGGAATTGCAGGTACACTGAAATCTGTTAAGCGACTGCGCAATGGTACTCTCTTAGTTGAGACTTCTAGTTCCCGTCAAGTCGCTTCTCTTCGGAAAGCACCCAGTCTCGGAGAGTACGCTATCGAGGCTGAGCTCCACTCCACACTCAACTATAGTAAGGGTGTTGTGACATGTAGGGACTTGGTGGATATCTCCACAGACGAGTTGAAATCTGAGTGGGCTGACGAAGGTATTGTTGACGTGCAGAATATTATGAGGCGAGTCGATGGGGACCTAGTAAAATCCGACTCGTTTATTCTCACGTTCAGTTGCCCGAGACTTCCAGAGCATGTTAAAGTGGGGTTCTTACGTTTGCCAGTACGGCCATATTTCCCCAACCCAATGCGCTGCTTTAAATGTCAGCGCTTTGGGCATACTACATTGGGGTGCAGTGGGATAGCCACTTGCGGTAAATGTGGTCAGCCTGCCCATGAAGGTGTAGATTGTTCATCGCCTGTGAAGTGCGTGAATTGCTTTGGGAGTCACCCTGTCTGGAGCCGGGTCTGCCCCATCTATCTCGAGGAACGGAAGATACAGGAGATCAAAACATCCAAGCGCATCCCCTATGGTGAGGCCAAGAAGCTCTTTAAGGCCATGCAACCTCCTGTGTTTACTACATCTTTCGCTTCCGCCCTGAAAAAACCAGTACAAATGGCCACTGTTGCTACGCAAACGGAGGTTGCTAGTGTTAGCACTAATACCTGCGTTTGCCAGTGCACTTGTTTTGCAACCTGCAGCTCTCCCCGCAACGTCGGCCAAGGCCGTGGTTGCTGACATTGGGGTACTTCCTGCCTCTTCCCCTATGGCGCCTTCTGCCCAGGCGAGTAACGCTCCAACTGCTGACAAGGCTCTGCATTCTAAGCCCCCTAAGACAAAGACGCCGAAGGTGAAGATTTTTCCACCTGCGGAGACTGCTCAGGGTCGGTCCGATGACGAGGCCATAGTACTGTCTGACGTCTCCCGTGGGTCGTCATCGGAGCTGATGGATATTGATGTCGACCGGGGGCGCTCTTCTCGCCCCAGAAATAAATCTCCGGCCAGTACGGGCTCTCCTCCAAAACACAGTGGCAGGGTGAAAGTTCAGCCACCCTGATCACTGGCTCTCATATTACAGTGGAACCTGAATGGGTTCAGGAAGCATGTGGCCGAACTACAACTCCTTGTACGTGAGTTCCCTTTGTGCTTATGTCTCCAAGAGACACATTTTCGGGCCACTGATGCTCCTTCTTTACGGGGCTATACCGTCTATCGGAAAGATGATCTGACGGGGGGAAAGGGCAAAGGGTGGTGTTGCTGTTTTTGTCCGTGACATGCACCCCTCATCTGAGCTCCCTCTCGTTACAGACTTTCAAGCAGTTGCAGTTGACCTTCTTGTGGGTCGGAGGCTCACAGTCTGTTCACTTTACTTACCCCCTCAGGATGCGATAGATTCTGAGGCTCTCACGGACCTTATTGGCCAACTTCCCCGCCCATTTCTTCTTCTGGGGGACTTCAATGCTTATAATGTCTTATGGGGCTCTTCGACTACTTGCCCCAGGGGTCGCATTCTGGAACGCCTCATGGTGTCTGAAGAACTGTGCATCCTCAACTCTGGTGCTCCCACTCATTTCTGTACTGCTTCTGGGTCGTCGTCAGCTATTGACCTTTCTTTTTTCTCTCCAGCACTAGCGGATTCTGCTCTATGGGAGGTTGATGCCGACCTCCATTCTAGTGACCACTTCCCCCTTTGGATTCGCCTCCTGGATGAGGCTATGGCATTTCCGGTACCGCCCCAGTGGCACCTCTGCTGGGCTGACTGGACACTTTTCAGCCACCTGGCTGTTTTGGAACACCGTGCCAGCGTCCACGAATGGGTAGACCATGTTACGGCTGTGATCTCCCATGCTGCTGAATTGTCAATCCCACGGTCATCCGGTCATCCCAAGAGGCGTCCTGTCCCTTGGTGGACCCCTGAGTGCCGCTCAGCCATCCGAGCCCGCCGTGCCGCTCTGCGTCGCTTCAAGTGCCGTCCCACAGCTGACAATCTTGCAGCCTTTCGGGTGGCAAGGGCTAAAGTGCGGCGCGTGATTAAAGAGAGCAAACGATTGTCATGGCAATCGTTCTTGAACTCCATCTCCCGCTCCACTAGTTCTACGAAAGTATGGGAAGCCATCAGGAGGATTTCCGGGGAACTCGGCCAGCTCCCTGTCACGGCATTGCTGCATCAGGGACGTCTCCTCACGGCGCCGAGAGACATTGCCCAGACACTGGCCATGCATTTTGCGGAATCTACCGCCACTATTAACTGTGATCCAGATTTCTGCCGCTACCGCACTGCCATCGAGAGGGGTCACTTGGACTTCCGGTCTCCTAATTCTGAACCCTGCAACTGCCCCTTCACAATGTGGGAACTGGATTCGGCGCTGTCTGTGGCTCATGATACTGCGCCTGCTCATGATCAAATCCGGTATAGCATGCTGCGGCACTTGTTACTGCCTTCCAAGGAAGTTCTCCTGAATTGTTCTAATATCATATGGTTATCCGGCACGTACCCTGACTCGTGGAGGGAGGCGATTTTGATACCCCTCCTCAAACCAGGGAAGGACCGAACGCATCCCAGTAGTTATCGAAGTATCGCCTTGACGAGCTGTGTCGGGAAGACGTTGGAATGCATGGTCAACCGTCGCCTGGTTTGGCTGGTCGAGACCAGGCAGCTCCTTAGCCCCTCTCAGTGTGGCTTTCGGAGATGTCGTTCCACTATAGACAACTTGACCCTGCTTGAGGCGGCCATCCAGCAGGCCTTCCTGCGTAACCAGCTTTGTCTAGGTGTATTCTTTCACATTCATAAGGCGTATGACACTACTTGGCGCCGCCATATCCTCAATCAACTCCATGAATGGGGCTTTCGTGGCCGTCTCCCCATCTTCATTCGGTTCTTTCTTTCCCACCGCCTCTTTCGCTATAGGGTTGGTAATGTGCTATCTGATTTGTATGTGCAGGAGAATGGTGTTCCTCAGGGAAGCGTTTTAAGTGTCACCCTCTTTGCCGTCGCCATTAACAGTATCACGTCCACTATCCGGAGTCCTGCCCAATGCTCCTTGTTTGTGGATGATTTTGCTGTTTTCTGTTCTTCCTCCAGTCTTGTCACTGCTAGTCGGCAGTTGCAGCTTACGATACAGCGATTAGAGGCATGGAATGCGAAGACGGGTTTTACCTTTTCTGCAGACAAATATGTGTGTGTGTTCATTTTAATCGTTCTCGACATCTTTTTACCTCCCCTGAATTGCGTCTGAGGGACACCATTCTTCCTTTTAGCGACACTGTGCCGTTCCTGGGTCTCACTTTTGATTCAAAGTTGTCGTGGTTGCCTCACCTTAAAGACCTCAAGGTGCGGGCCCTGAAGGCACTGAATATTTTGAAGTGTCTGAGCCATCGGTCCTGGGGAGCAGATCGGGCGCGTCTGCTGCAGTTTTATAGGGCTTTCGTCCGATAGCGTCTTGACTACGGTTGCACCGTGTATGGGTCAGCAAGGCCTTCGTATCTGAAGATTCTTGACGCAGTACACCATGAGGGTATCAGGCTGGCCACAGGTGCCTTTTGTGCCAGTCCCATCCCCAGCCTGTGTGCTGAGGCAGGGGAACGCCGCTCGCCATCCGGCGGAAACTCCTCATGGTGCGACGGGTGTGTCAATTCCTTGCCTGTCCTACTCCCCTGCGTACCCTACCGTTGCCCGACCGCCTATGGAACGTCTCTTTTCCACTCGTCCCAGGGCAACGAGACCATTTGGGATTCGTGCCAAGCATTTGCTTGAGTCCCTTGGTGTGGAGCGTGTGGCCCCCCAACGACAAGGTTTTACTCGTCCGCCTCCCTGGTTGCTCCAGAGGCCCAGCGTCCTTTTAGACTTGTCGGAGTACCGGAGGAGCTGCACTCCTGCGTTTGTTTTTACCTCCTTATTATCCGATATTTTACACCAGCATCCCGACCATGTACCAGTATTTACGGATGGCTCTAAACAGGGGGACTCTGTTGGTTGTGCTGTTGTTTTCCCTGATCGACTCGTCAAGTTACGGCTTCCTGCGGCGTTTACCATCTTTGATGCCGAATTGTTTGCGATCTTGCGGGCATTGGAGCAGATGAGATGTGTCCCCAGTCGTAAGTTCATCTGTTCTGACTCCGAGTGCCCTTCAGCCCGTGCAACACTTGTACCCATCGGATACGGTCGTCCAGAACATCCATGATGCCCTACTCCACCTGCAGCGGCAGGGGAAGGTGGTTTCCTTCTGCTGGGTGCCGGGGCACGTGGGTATTAGGGGAAACGAGCTGGCGGATGTGGCTGCCAAAGATGCATGTTCCCTCCCTGATGTTGTTGAATGTGCCGTCCCCCTCCATGCTGTTACCTCCTTCCTGCGTTTTCGCGTTATGCGTCAGTGGGAAGAGGAGTGGCTGGCAGTCGGTGAAAATAAGCTGCGTCTGGTGAAGGCCACCACGCGGCCATGGCGTACTTCCTCCCAGTCATGCAGGCGGGATGAGGTTCTCCTCACTCGCCTCCGCATCGGGCACAGTCCCTTCACACATGGTTTTTTACTCCGGCGGGAGGATCCCCCAATCTGCAGTGCTTGTGGCGTCCAGATTACTGTCCGCCACATTTTACTTGATTGTCTTTTATTCTCTGACCAGAGAGCGGTGGTTTCTTTGCCACCGGATTTGCCCTCTATTTTGAAAGACGACGCATCGTCTGTGGTGAAGGTTTTACGGTTTTGTGTCCTGTCCAATTTGTTGCCACGGATTTTAGGGAGAGGGTTTTAATGTGCTGCTGGATGACTGGCTCACCCAGATTTTAGGTAAGAGGTCCGCCAGTCACGAATACCTCCTTGTTTCCCTTCGGATTCTGTCCTCCCTTCCTTGTGTTTCCTTTCCTTTTTTAGACCACTCCTTCTCCTCTTGTTTTGCCTCCGTATGTGAGGATTTGGAACTGCGTCAGGTCTGTGTCTTTTAGCTGTTCCCCTTGTTCGCTGTTCGTCTTAGTGCCTTCACTGCATGTGTTCCCGTTTTTATGCATTTGGGCGCTGATGACCCCGCTGTTTAGCGCAGGTAATTCTCAAACACACAAACACACACCTTGGGGGGAGTCCCTTCCAAGGACTTCCCCAGTGTCTCCCAAGACACTAGCCAGTGGCTGAAGAAGCCAGCAGCTGCTGGTCGAAGGGCTTCCCGCTCTTCATCTGTTCCCGATGATGCGTCAGGAAAGCCCTCCCAGCATGCCAACCCTCCTCCCAAAGACAAGAGGGAAGAGGAAGCTCTCCAAGAAGGATAAGGACCCAGTGGTTCCCGCACGAACGGTTCCTGTCAGCTCAGCCTCTGAGGACGAGGTCGAGCTCTTTGCGTCCCCTGATGACCTTGATCTCGCCGTCTCTTCAGAAACAATGGCCGTAGTGACGTCCGTCGCTCAGTCGTTGGCAGCATGTGGCCCTGCCAAGTAATTTGCCTTTTCAGTGCCTGAATGCTCCTACCGGACACGCTTTGTACAATCCTCCAGTGGAATTGTGGCGGTTATTTTAGCCATCTCCCTGAGCTACGACAGCTTCTAAGCATGACACCTGCCTTCTGCATTGCCCTCCAGGAAACCTGGTTCCCGGCAATGCAGCCCCCTGTCCTTCGTGGATACAAGGGTTATTTCTGCAACCATAGCACTTACAATTGTCAGGTGGCGCCTGCGTGTATGTCCTTACCTCTGTATATAGTGCTCCTGTGCCCCTTCAAACATCATTGGAAGCTGTGGCTGTCTGCGTAAGGACTACCCAGGACATAACCGTTTGCAGTGTCTATCTCCCTCCAGGTGGTACAGTCTCCCTGACCGAATTGGCTGCACTTGTCGCCCAACTCCCCACGTCTTTTCTTCTCCTGGGGGATTTTAACGCCCACAATCCCCTGTGGAGTGGAACGAAGAATACTGGCCGAGGCAGAGACGTCGAGAATCTCATCCCCAACTCGACCTCTGCCTCTTAAACACTGGCGCCCCCACACATTTCGGTTTGGCGCATGGCACGATCTCGGCCATAGATGTGTCGTTGTGCAGCCCAGAGCTTGTACCATCGGTCCACTGGAGAGTCCATGACGACTTGTGTAGTAGTGACCATTTTCCCATCTTCCTTTCACTACCCCAGCGTCGCTCCCATGAACGCTTGCCTAGATGGGCATTTAGCAAGGCAAACTTAGACAAGCTCTCCTCTGCTGCCACTGTTGAATCTCTCCCCCATGGTACCATCGATGTGGCGGTTGAGACACTGACTGCAGCGATTGTTTCAGCTGCGGAACGTACCATTCCTCGTTCGTTAGGGTGCCCCCGGCGAAAGTCAGTGCCTTGGTGGTGTTCAGAGGTCGCTGACGCCATTAAAGAACGTCGGCGGGCTCTTCAGCGACATAAGCGGCATCCGTCTTTGGAGAACCTTATTTTATTCAAACTTCTCCGTGCTCAGGTACGGAGGCTTATCAAACGGCGGAAACGGGAGTGCTGGGAGAGGTACGTTTCCAACATTGGTTCCCGTACTTCACCCTCCCAGGTGTGGATGAAGATTCGGCGCATCTTTGGATTGCAGTACTCTACAGGTATCCCAGGGCTAACCATCAACGGGGCGGTATCCACCGATGCCGATGCAATCGCCGAGCATTTCGCACAGCACTATGTTCGGGCCTCTGCGTCAGGGAATTACCCGCCTGCGTTTCGCGCGATCGAACGCTGGGAGGAAGGCAAACGGCTTTCTTTCGCTTCTCGCCACCCTGAGCCGTATAACGCCCCATTTAGTTTGTGGGAACTCCAGAGCGACCTGGCACAGTGCCCCAATACAGCCTCTGGGCCAGATGGGGTCCACAATCATATGCTCAAAAACCTGTCCCCGGACTGTCAGCGATGTGTTCTTGCCATCTTCAACCCTATATGGGGTGATGGTGTCTTTCCGTCGCAGTGGCGAGAAAGTACCATCATTCCGGTGCTGAAGCCTGGTAAGGACCTGCTTACTGTGGATAGCTATCGGCCCATCAGCTTGACAAGTACTCTGTGCAAGCTACTGGAACGTATGGTGAGTCGACGGCTGTGTTGGCTGCTCGAGTCTCGGTGTCTTCTGGCTCCGTGCCAGAGCGGCTTCCGTCAGGGCCGTTCCACCGCCGATACTTTGGTCTTCCTTGAGTCTGCAATCCGCACTGCTTTTTCCAGGCGCCAACACCTCGTCTCCGTCTTTTTCGATCTTTCCAGAGCATATGACACGACGTGGCGGCACCACAATCTCGCCACGTTGCATGGGTGGGGTCTCCGGGGCTCCCTTCCCATTTTTATTCAGAATTTATCTGTTCGGACATTCCGCGTTTTAATTGGCACATCCCATAGTTCACTTCATATCCAGGAGAACGACGTTCCACAGGGCTCTGTATTGAGCGTGCCCCTTTTCCTTGTGGCCATTAATGGCCTTGCAGCAGCAGTAGGGTCGTCTCTCACCCACGTTATATGCTGACGATTTCTGCATCTTTGTGAGCTCCTCCACCATTAGTGTTGCAGAACGTAGGTTGCAGGGAGCCATATGCAAGGCGCAGGCGTGGGCCCTAGCCCATGGGTTTCAATATTCTCCTGCGAAGACTTGTGTTATGCACTTTTGTCGGCGTCGTACTGTCCATGCCCACCCTGAGCTCTATCTTCAGGATGCTATGCTCACGGTTGTTGACACTTACCGTTTTCTGGGATTGCTGTTCGATGCCCGGCTTACTTGGCTTCCACATATTCGTCAGCTCAAGCGTCAGTGCTGGCAGCATCTGAATGCCCTCCGCTGCCTCAGCAACACAACTTGGGGTGCAGACTGTAACACGCTGCTGCAGCTCTACAATGCCCTTGTGCTGTCCCGACTGGATTAAGGGAGTGTAGCGTATGGCTCAGCGTCGCCCTCAGCGTCGGAACTGCTGGATCTCGTTCACCACTGTGGGGTTAGACAGGCGACAGCAGCATTCCGCACCAGTCCTGTTCATAGTCTCCTTGCTGGGGCTGGGGTTCCTCCACTTCGTATCCGGCGTCAACAACTGTTACGTCACCCTAACTATCGTCTCCTTTTCACTAATGTGGCAGTCCATATCCCATACCGGCGGCCGCGATCGGGCCTTACCATTGGGATCAGTGTTTGGTCGCTCCTTAATGAACTCGAGTGTTTGCCTCTTCCATCTGCTTTCCAGGTCCGCCCACATGCACCACCTTGGTGTATTCGTCGGCCGCAGCTTCGGCTGGAACTTTCCCGATAGCCAAAAGATTCAGTTCCTCCTGCAGTCTTGCACCGCCAATTCCTTGCTCTCCTAGGCGCATACCATGCCTCATAGGTTATCTATACCGATGGCTCGATGGCTGATGGCCGTGTGGGGTACGCTTATGCTCATGCAGACTATGTCGACCAGCGCTCCTTGCCGGAAGGCTGCAGTGTTTACACTGCAGAACTGACGGCCAGTTTTCGTGCCCTTGAGCATATTCGTACCAGTACTGGAGAGTCCATCGTTTGCAGTGACTCGCTCAGTAGTCTGCAGGCTCTTGACCAGTGCTACCCACGCCATCCCATTGTTGGTGCCATCCTGGTGTCCATTCACGCTCTTGAACAGCGTGGTCGTTCGGTGGTGTTCATATGGACCCCGGGACACGTTGGGATAGCGGGAAACGAACTCACCGACAAGTTAGCGAAAGAAGCTACCCGCAAACTGCCGTTGGAGATCGTCCTCCCGGCAGCTGATTTCCGAACGGTTTTGCACCGTCGGGTCTCTGGGTTGTGGGGAGATGAACGGCACACTCTGTCTGCACCCAACAAGCTGCGGCATGTAAAGGCGACCACGACTGTGTGGGGTTCCTCCATGCGGGCCTCTCGCAGGGATTCTGTTGTTCTGTGTAGGCTCCGCATTGACCACTCTTGGCTCATGCATGGTCATCTGCTGCGTCGAGAGGACCCCCCTCATTGTCGCTGTGGTGCGAATTTGACGGTGGCCCATATATTGTTGGGCTCTCCTCTTTTAACCGCCCTTAGGCGAACTTTTAATATCCAGGGTGGTTTATCAACACTTTTAGGTGACAATGTCTCTATGGCAGATCGTGTTTTAAGTTTTATTCGAGCAAGTGGGTTTTATAGGTCCCTCTAATTTTATTGCGTCACCCTCTTTTGTGCTGTATATTTTCCATAGTTTTGTGTTGTCATCCGACTCCACCCTAAACTTTCGGGCTGGAGGTTTTAACGTGTTGCAGGGTGGCTGGCTCATCCTATTATTTTCGTGATCAGCCAGCCTCAGTCCTCTGCTGTACAGTTTTACTTCCTTCTGCCTTTCTTCTCTGTGTTGTTTTTGTTGCTGTTCTCCGTTTTCCATGTTTCTTTATTATTGACCTTGGGGATTTTTATCTTGTGCTTCGAATGACTAATGGATGGTTTCCCTGTGCTCTGTGTGTTTATGAAACAAGGGACCGATGACCGTCGCAGTCTGGTCCCTTTAATCACACAAACCAACCAACCAACTGCGAATTGCGGCGGCGTACGTCACGGGTAGCGTGGCCATCTGACTAGGCGGGTCTCGCTCAACAGTCGACAGTTGCGTCACACGCCGTTGAACACACTGCGCGCGGACGTGATGGGTCGAACCACAACCCGAGCAGGTTCTCGGCTGGCCATCGTAAATGATGATCGCTCGATATCCACCAATCCAGATATACGATGGGATATGTTTCAGCATGTCGATCTTAACTTGCCTGAAACCATTTAATACTGGATACTTGTGCAAGCTAGACTATTTTTCGGCGACATTGCTGATAATGGCGCCATAGTCTCTCAGTTTGTTGTTAATCTCCTCGGGCGTTATTTCAAAGGGGAGCTCAAAGATTCGAACCGTTCTTATTCCCATTCCTGCCCTATGTGTCCGTCTGAATGTTTGAATTTCGCCACCCCACCACATGCTTCTACCATTTGGTCGCACTTTTCAGAACTGGATAACATAAGGAACACAGTCGGACTGACAATCGACAGGTGAATTCCAATCAATTCATCCACTTTGATCTGAAAAGTTTCTTCGATAAATGCCTCAACTTTGTAAGACTTCGGTCGGGCGTAGTTCGGATCGAAAATCAACTTCAAAGTATCGCGTCGCGTTGTCTGTTCCATTATGTCATTCTAGAATGTGATCGTAGACTATGACTAACGCAGAAAGCGCGCACTCACCACACAGCGCCGGCCGCTCGCAGTGATAATGTAAACACCACAACAGCCGCTCCCCACGTCCGCACAGCACGGCCGCCGCCGGCGGAATTCCACTCGGTCACCTCGTCAGCTGCATTGAAAATTGTCTCTCGCTAGTCCTTGTGGAAAGAAGTCGTTTGTCGATTCGAAATCGCATCGTACCGTGGCTGGTGTAAACGCTGTAACGCCCTGCTGCAGTGCAGCTGACCAAGCTCCCACTCGTGAATCATTTAATGATGGCATCCGTCCACGTCGGTATCCGATCGGAAGAAAGTAGTCGGCCTACTTACTTACTGCAGAAATAATCACCGAATCGTTGTGAAGCGTCATCTAATGCAAATGAGAAATGTCCTGCGCATTCAGTATAACAATTACTGCAACGACGCGATTATCTCGATTCGCAACATTTATTTGTTACCTTCGTTGACCTCATCGCTGATGTTGCTTTCAAGTTTCTTACGAAGAACAAACCACATTCTTCCCAGCCGAATTGTGAGAGCAGAGGCTCCTGCTGTTGGCGATGGAGCCTGTGCTACAGTTGGGGGTGTTATAGGCTCGATACGTTAAAATGACCGCGTGAAGTAAGCACTTAAATATGAATGAGAACGCACCGTTCCCAAACACCACCATGGTGCCAAAACTTCGATTCCTTTATAGATCTTGAGATGATGTTTGATTCGAAAGACGTACGCTATCGAATGTTGTGTCCTTCCATCTGGTAGGCGGTTTAGTTTCGTATTTCTTAGTGTTTATCTGCCACCTACAAGTTCCATTGTTACTACTGAGTGTTGTTTAGCACGTACAAGGCGTGTTCCGAAATGGGTGCTTTACGTAAAATTCTTCGACGAGGATGGGATTCTAACCCACGCATGCAGAGCACATTGCACTAGCAGTCCAACGCCTTAACCACCTTTTTTTACATTTTTTTAATCAACTTCAAACGTTCCATCAGCAGGGTGCACATGGCTCAAATGAAACATGAAACTGTTTCAGAACTGGTTGTCGGATTTTAGCGCTGACTTGGAGGTCTGGAAATGCGCGAAACAGCCGCCGCCATGCGATTTGTTACCACACCGTTGTACAAAACGCAAGGGCTCGTCCGGGATACGAACCCGAGACCTCCTGCACCCGGAGCAGGAATCATATCCCCTTTTTTTCCCGTTACACCATTTTTTTTCTTCTAATAGAAGCTTAGCAGCATGAGGCAGGTGGAGGCAGAACGGGCAGGGGTCTGAGTCTTGAGGCCTGGCCGTGATGTCTCCCCCCAGTCCTGTTGCTGAGTTGCTTCTTTATAATATTCCTGGCATAATATGCAAGACATGCTTTGTCATCTCACTCCTGAATCGATAGATCCTTCATTTAAAACAAAAAAATTTCAGTTCTTGTTGAGGCATTAGCAACTGAAGCTTATAGCTTGTAGTGTATTGTTTATTTACTTTGTTTTTTTATTGCCACTGCTTCTTGAAAACATAAAACATGCCTCTTTGTAACAGAAAAGTAATGCATGAAGCAATGGATCCTGAACGTGTATATTTGTTTGCTCTTGTTCTTGTTTTTGTTTTTTTATGAATTTGTTTTATTTTCGCTCCTTTTTTTCTTGTAAGAGAAGAAACTTCATTGAATGTAAAAAATAAATTGTACGGTAAGGCACTGTTGCCATAGCCTTGTTGTCTTATTGATAGTTACAATAATAATAATAATAATAATAATAATGTTAGTTATAAAATAGTAAGAAGCTCATCTGTACACTGGCCTTTGGTTTGTTTTTTTGTCTAAGTTTTTTTTTTCCTCGGGATGTGCTGTGCAATAAGCAAAATTGCCCTCTTTGTTAGTAGAGTAGAATTGATGATAGTATGAAGCTGCAAAACTGTAATTTATTTTTCCTGGTTTTTAGAAACAAGGGTCCTTTCGCTTAATTAAATGATGTGCGTGTATCTCAGTTGCGTGTCAACCAATGCCCAGTCGCTCAAATACTATTTTTAGCATATTGCCGTAGTTCTTCTTGTGTTCTTTATATTTCAGGGCTCTATAAAAAGCATACTTCATTTTCACGTAAAACTCAATGGAATTGTCAGTTCCCAGGTGATTAATAACGTAATTCACGTAGTGTCCCATTAACCAGTGGACGGAGTTGTTTTTTGCTGCGGTAAAATAGCGAGTTTGAGGCCTGAGGAATGTCACAGGGGGAAAATTTTCTACCGAAGACCTCGTAAGAAAAGCCAGTTGTTCTCGAATCCAATTACAGATTTGCAGATTCCAACCGCACGTTAATCTGTGCACTAACTTGTCGATCAGTTTGCATTTGAGACATAGGTTCGTTTCGCTAATGCCGATTGCATGTAACCTTCCATTAGTGCTGACGGTCCCATTCACTGTTTTATACCACGTTTATTTGACGTCGGATGGAAGACCACGAATATGAATATTTTCCCATATGGCGTCCCAATCAAAATGTGGGTATTTGCTTTCTAATTTGTTTCTCCCCTCCATTTTCTTTCAATGACACAGAATATCGCTGGCCGTGATCCGTCGTGAGTGGATTGTGGCACTGCCGAGAGAGCTGAGTTCCACAAAATATACTCGAACGTGCTGGAGCCGGTTATTTATTTTTTGCACATTCACCGGTGCCTGTAGACTTGCAGGCCTGACAACTGCAAATAACTTAGTTGTAATGCTATCAGCGTGGTCGCTAAGGATAGTGGCGGTCCTTTTTATAAAAAGTGCAGACGCCTTATTTCTAATGTCAACTAACCCTAAACCTCCATTCCTGGGATCTAAGATCGCTGTTTCTGTATCTACTCGGAATATTCCACCTCTCCACAGATAACTGGCATTGGTAGACATTATCTGTTTTCCAATCATTTTTGGGAATGGGAAGATCTGCGCTGTAAAGTAGCCTTTGGAGAGGAGGCAATTGTTAATGAAAAGTACCCTCTGAACCTGGTTCATATTACGGTGGAGGTTTTCTCTTGTTGTTCCAAGAATTTTTCCTGACGTATTTCTCCAATTGATAGCTGCCATTTTCAATGGAGAAGGCGTCAGCGTTATTCCCAGTGCTTTGCATTGGGTGACTTTTGTGGCCCAGGCTAATGTGGTGTGTTCGAAACCCCCTAGGTTTAGAAGATTGCTTTTGTTTGCGTTAAGACTTGCTCTGGAGACTCTTCAGTACTTTTTAATTAGTGTTTCCAATTTCGAAATGTCTTCGGCATTACGCAGGACGACTCCGACATCATTGGCATAGGCGTTTATAACATTTCGGTGACCAGCTAATGTGAGACCAGTCAGACTGACATGAACACTATGAAGAAAATGCTGTAAATACAGCACGAATAGGAGCATTGAGAGGGGGCTTCCTTGAGGGACCCCTCTGTGGGTTCGTGGGTAAGAATAGGCCCGCGGTATTTCTGCCTGTCGCAAGAGGGGACTAAAAGGAGTCTCATCTGTTTCGGCCGTTAATGTGATGGTCCCCTAAGGGGATTGACCAATACCTTTCCAAATTTTCCGTTAGTGCGTACCATTTGGGGAAGGACGCCTTACGTGGTGCATCTTAAATCCCTCTTGCCCTAAGATCTGGCACACCTGATATTTTCATGGAGTTGCACTTACATCGAGCTTCCGGCCACATCCGCTGCAGTGTGTTCCAGATAGCATACATTCCCTCCATAGTGCACTTCCATCTTTGCCTTCGTGATGTACATGGATATTTCGATACCTGACATCCAGCACGGTAGCCAGTCCTTTGTGGTGGGGGCCGCCATATACCCTCTTGGTTGTAGCCCCCTGACAACACAGGGATCGCTCTACTGATGCCTGCTACGTTAACTCCCCACGTATGCCAAGAAGTAGATGCCCATCTCCCTGGGGCATCAGGACTCCCGGCAATGGCCATCCTGCCAGGTGGCCTTTGCTGTGGCTGGGTGGCGCCCGTGGGGAGGGCCCTTGGTCAGAGTAGGTGGCATCAGGGTGGATGACACGCAATGAAGCGTGGCACATCTTCTCTTGCTGGTGGCCAGCTACCAGCAGTCTCTAAGCGTTCGAGGGCCCATTTTAAAGGTAACGTTTATGACCCCAAATCGTTCCTCTCCCTCGCCACACCATGGGAGGAACGAAAGGCATTGCATGAAAGTGAGACACATTCGCCCAGATATCTTGTCTGTACCAGAGCTGATGGGGAATCTTTTATATCCGTGAAGCCTCAATTCTTTGTAGAGCATTTAGAGGACAAGTTTGGGGAGGTGGAGGGCTTGTCCAAGATGCGGTCCGGATCGGTGGTGATAAAAACGGCATCCTCCGTCCAGTCGCGGGCCTTGCTCGCTTGTACTAAGCTGGGGGATGTCTCCTTCACTATCACGCCCCATAAAAGTCTGAATATGGTCCAGGGCATTATCTTCCACAGGGATCTCCTTTTACAGTCCGATGACGAGCTGCGCGCGAACTTGGAGCGCCGAGGTGTCCATTTCGTCCGGCGCGTCCACCGGGGTCCGAGGGATCGTCAAGTTGCCACCGGTGCCTTCATCTTGACCTTCGAGGGTGACACGTTACCTGAGAAGGTCAAGGTGATGGTGTACCGTTGTGATGTCAAGCCATATATATCCCTCCCCCAATGCGGTGCTTCAAGTTTTGGGAGCTCGGCCATATGTCTTCACGCTGTGCTTCCGACCTCGTCTGTCGCGATTGCGGTCGACCATCCCATCCTGATCATCACTGTGCCCCGCCTCCCATCTGTGTGAACTGTGGTGCGCACCATCCGCCTTGCTCGCCAGACTGTCCGATTCTGCAGAAGGAGCGGAAGATCATGGAAATCAAGACTCTCGACCGCCTGACGTACGCTGAGGCGAAGCGGAAATTAGATCGGCTTCATCCAATGCGCATGACAGCTTCTTATGCCGCAACTGTCACTCCTGCTACAGTTCCATCCGCTCCAGTCAGCTCTCAGAGTCGAAGTCCCACACCTGCCCCCTTGATGGTGGGGGGCACTAAACCCACTGTTGCTCCTGCTCCATCTACTTAAGGAGCAATGCCCCCCCAACCATCGGGGACATCAGTTCCCCCTTCCCTGCCGGAGAAGCGTAAGACTTCTTCGGCTACTCTCGTAAGGAAGGGGTCCCTTGGGGACCTCCATTCCCAAGTTCCGTTCAGTACCAAAGCCGACAGCAGCAAGTGGCTTAAACAACCGCCGGTCCCTGGTCGTTAGGACACACGGTCGTCGTCTGTCCCTGAGACAGACCCAGTGACCTCCTCCCAGCCTGAACCACCAAAGGCACAGTGCGAGAAGCAGAAGAAGAAGAAGAAGAAACTCCCCAAGGCTACCGACATTGCGGTGGCACCCATTCCACCGCTTCCTACAAGCTCTGCGTCTGAGGATGAGGTGGAGATTCTGGCGTCCGCTGAGGACATGGATCTCTCCAGTCGCTCGGGCGCAATAGATAGCTGTTGTACAGGTGGCGACTCAGTAGGAGCAGGGGCCCCGGAGGCGTAATCTGCCTCCCCAGACCCTTCACGCCTTTCCCATCCATGGCCAATACCATCCTCCAGTGGAACTGCAGACGTTTCTTCCACCATCTAGCTGAGCTCCGCCAACTAATCAGCCTTCATCCTTTCCTTTGCATTGATCTGCAGGAAACTTGGTTTCCAGCAATGCGACCCCCCGCCCTCCGTGGCTATCGGGGTTATTTTAAAAACCGGGCAGCTTATGAAAGGGTGTCTGGTGGCGTCTTCATATATGTCCATAACTCTCTTCACAGCGAGTTTGTACCTCTACAAACAGCTTTAGAGGCTGTCGCTGTTCGGGTGTGGACGCCACAGGCTATTACTGTCTGCAGTATTTACCTTCCACCGGATGGTGCTGTCGCGCAGCATGTCCTGGCGGCTCTGATAGCTCAACTGCCGCCACCTTTCTTGTTGCTGGGCGATTTCAATGCCCGCAACCCTCTATGGTGTGGGACTGTCTCCGATGACCGCGGTCGTGCCGTGGAGCATTTCTTGGCTCAGCTCGACCTTAGCCTCTTGAACACCGGTGCTCCCACGCATTTCCGTGTGGCCCATGGCTCGTTCTCGGCCATCGATCTCTCTCTTTGCAGCCCCGGACTTGTCCCATCCCTCCACTGGAGAGTGCATCCTGACCTGTGTGGTAGTGACCATTTTCCCATCTATTTGTCACTGCCCCAGTGTCATGCTTCTGGGCGCCTTCCCCGCTGGGCTCTCCACAGGGCTGGCTGGCTGGCTTTTACTTCTGCTGCAACCATCAAGTCTCCCCCACAGGGTGACATTGACGAGGTGGTCCGTCTCTTAACCACGTCCATTATTTCGGCGGCCGAGGCTGCCATCCCCCGCTCTTCTGGACTCCCTTGGAGTAGGGCTGTACCCTGGTGGTCGCCGGAGATAGCTGAGGCTGTTCGCGCCCGTGGGCGGGCCCTCCAGCGTCATAGGCGGCACCCGTCTCTCGAGACCCTCAGCACCTTTAAGAGGCTCCGTGCCTTCGCCCATCGTCTTACTACACGGCGTAAGCAGGAGTGCTGGGTGCGGTATGTCTCACCCTTGGGCTCCCGTGTATCCCCCTCGCTCGTGTGGTCCCGGATACGGCGGATTTATGGACACCAGACCCCTACGGGTATCCCTGGGATCTCCTTGGACGGCGCTGTCTGCACGGACGCTGCCGCCATTGCTGAACACCTTGCGGCGCACTTTGCTAAGAGCTCTGCGACTGCAACTTATCCTCCCGCCTTTCGCTCTCTCAAGGAGCGAGCTGAGCAGACGCCGTTATCGTTCCGCACGCGTCGTTCTGAAAAATACAATGCTCCTTTCAGCGAGAGGGAATTCCTCGCTGCCCTCGCCGATTGCCCTGATACAGCACCAGGACTAGACTGCATCCACACGCGGATGGTGAAGCATCTCTCCAGGGACTGCCAGACACATTCTCGCGATATTTACTCGCATTTGGAGCGGAGGCGTGTTCCCGTCGCAATGGCGAGAGGGTGTTGTTGTCCCCATCTTGAGGCCTGGTGCGGACCCACAGGCGGTGGACAGCTATCGTCCCATTACCCTCACCAACGTTTTGTGCAAATTGCTCGAACATATGGTCGGGCGGCGTTTGTGTTGGGTCTCCTCGCTCCATCCCAGGGTGGCTTCCGCCGGGGCCGGTCTGCCACGGACAATTTGGTGCGGCTGGAATCTGCTATTCGTACGGCCTTTGCTCGACGTCAGCATCTCGTTGCTGTATTTTTCGATCTGTGGAAGGCGTATGACACCACATGGAGGCATCACATCCTCGCCACGTTGCATGAGTGGGGTCTTTGTGGTCGGCTCCCGGCTTTTCTTCAGACCTTTTTATTGCGCCGCTCTTACCGGGTGCAAGTCGGTGCCACCTCTAGTTCATCTTATATACAGGAAAATAGGGTCCTGCAGGGCTCAGTGTTGAGCGTCTCCTTATTTCTAGTGGCCATTATTGGTCTGGCTGCAGCCGTGGGGTCGTCGGTGTCTCCTTCTTTGTATGCCGACGACTTCTGCATCTCATTTAGCTCCACGACTACGGGAGTCGCCGAACACAGGCTGCAAGTCGCCGTTCGCAAGGCAGCATCATGGGCTCTGACTCACGGTTTTCAGTTCTCTGCTGCCAAGACTCGAGTAATGCACTTCTGCAGGCGTCGGACAGTCCACCCTCATCCTGAACTTTACCTTGACGGCCACCTGCTTGAAGTGGTGGACATTTGCCGCTTCTTGGGACTCGTGTTTGATGCCGGGCTCACATGGGTTCCTCATTACTCAGCTGAAGCAAAAATGCTGGCGGCACCTCAACGCCCTCCGCTGCCTTAGCCACACGTCTTGGGTTGCAGATCGCTGCACGCTGCTGCGATTGTACAGAGCCCTTGTGCAGTCTTGGCTTGATTATGGGAGCCTGGCCTATGGGTCTGCATCACCCTCATTGTTGAAGTTGTTAGACCCCATACACCACTGTGGGGTTCGGCTTGCCACTGGCGCTTTCCGTACGAGCCCCGTGGATAGTCTACTGGTGGAGGCGGGGGTTGCCCCGCTGCGGATTCGCCGCCATGGACTGCCCGCAGACTATGCTGTCCACGTGCATTGCTCGCCTGGCCATCCCAATCATCGCCTGCTTTTCCCTGCCGTGGTCCTCCATCTGCCTGAACGGCGACCTAGGTCTGGACTTTCCATAGCTGTCCGCGTCCAGTCCCTGCTGTCGGAACTGGGCTCATTCCCTCTTCTGCCTCCTTTCCGGGTCCGTTTGCCCCAGCCGTCCATCCGTCTGGACTTGGCACAGGGACTCAAGGACTCGGTTCCGCCTGTGGACCTCCGTCGCAGTTTTCTTGTGCTCCTTGCCCCATTTCCAGGCTGTGAGCCTGTCTACACTGGTGGTTCCCTAGATGATGGTCGCACTGCCTATGCTTCTACTCACGCTGCCCGTCTTGAACAGCGCTCCTTGCCAGCTGGCTGCAGTATTTTTACTGCAGAGCTGGTGGCCATATTGCGCGCTCTTGGGCATATGCGTTCCTGCTCAGGTACATCCATCGTCGTCTGCAGTGACTCCCTGAGCAGCCTCCAGGCCATCGACCGCTGCTATCCCTCTTCTCCCCTGGTGTCCTCTATTCGGGAGTCTGTTTGCACCGTTACCCGCTCTGGTCGTTCGGTGGTCTTTGTGTGGACGCCAGGTCACGTTGGCATCCCGGGGAACGAACATGTTGACAGGCTGGCCAAAGGGTCGATCGACGCCCCAGCTTTGGAGATCGGCCTTACGGCTCGCGATCAGCAGCTGGTGTTGTGCAGTAAGGTGCTTGGGATGTGGTCTGTTGAGTGGCGTGGCATGACAGCCCCGAATAAACTGCGGGCTGTCAAGGAGACGACCGATGTGTGGTGCTCCTCCCTGCAGCCTTCTCGCAGGGACTCTGTAATCTTGTGTCGGCTGCGGATCGGCCATACCTACCTGATTGGTTGGTTGGTTGGTTGGTTGGTTTGGGGGATTAAAGGGACCAGACTGCCATGGTCATCGGTCCCTTTTTCCAAAGACAAAGAACACCCACAGAGAATAAAAACAAGGAACAGAAGAGATCACAGACGATACAGAATAAGAGATACTGAGACAAAGACAAGACAAAACAAACTAAAACCACACAGAGTGTGACGGTGGTAGGCCGACCACAGACATAAAAAAGGAAAGGCCAACCACTTAGAAACACATTAAAAAATCAGTGTAAAACCATAGGCCAAAGGCCAGAATCAACACAAAACAATAAAATAAAACAGAAACACTCAGAGTAAATGATAAAATCCCCCTGCCCGAATAAAACGTAAAACTAAGTCAGCCATAGTGGAGTCGTCTGTTAAAAGGGCAGGGAGCGTAGCAGGCAGCGCAAATGTCTGCCTGACCACAGCTAAAAGGGGGCAGGCCAGCATAATGTGGGCCACTGTCAAAGCTGCCCCACAGCGACATAGAGGAGGGTCCTCCCGGCGCAGTAAATAACTGTGTGTCAGCCGGGAGTGGCCAATGCGGAGCCGGCAAAGAACTACTGAGTCCCTGCGAGTGGCTCGCAGGGATGACCGCCACACAGCCGTCGTCTCCTTGACAGCACGGAGTTTATTGCGCATTGGCAGTTCGCGCCATTCATCGTCCTATAGCGCCAAGATTTTGCGGCGGAAGACTGCCCGCAAATCATTCTCTGGGCGGCCAACGTCCAGAGATGGCTTACTGGTGGCCTCTTTCGCCAGGCGGTCAACATGTTCGTTACCCGGGATACCGACATGACCGGGGGTCCACACAAAGACCACAGAGCGGCCGCAACAGGCGAGAGTATGCAGAGACTCGTGGATAGCAATCACCAGACGGGAACGAGGAAAACACTGGTCGAGTGCTCGTAAACTGCTCAAGGAATCGCTACAGATAACGAAGGACTCACCTGAGCAGGAGCGGATATACTCTAGGGCTCGAAAGATGGCGACCAGCTCAGCAGTGTAAACGCTGCAGCCAGCCGGCAAGGAACGTTGTTCGGAATGGTCCCCTAGAGTGAGCGCATAACCGACTCGACCAGCAACCATCGAGCCGTCGGTGTAAACAATGCCAGAGCCCTGATACGTGGCCAGGATGGAATAAAAGCGGTGGCGGAAGGCCTCTGGAGGGACCGAGTCCTTCGAGCCCTGTGCCAAGTCGAGCCGAAGGCAAGGGCGAGGAACACACCACGGGGGTGTACGCAGAGGCGCCTGGAAAGGAGGTGGAACACGGAAAAACCCAAGCCCGCAGAGAAGCTCCTTGACGCGTATGGCGATCGGACAACCCGACCGGGGCCGACGTTCCGGCAGATGGACGACTGACGGCGGGAACAGGAGACGATAGTTAGCATGCCCGGGCGAGTTTAGAACATGGGCAGCATAAGCGGCTAGCAAACGTTGGCGTCGGAACCGCAGTGGAGGGACACTTGCCTCCACGAGTAAGCTGTCCACAGGGCTGGTGCGGAAAGCACCAGTTGCAAGGCGTATCCCGCTGTGGAGAATTGGGTCCAGCACCCGCAACGCAGACGGGGATGCTGAGCCATATGCCAGGCACCCATAATCCAGACGGGACTGGATTAACGCCTGGTAGAGCCGTAACAGGGTAGAGCGGTCGGCTTCCCAGCGGGTGTGGCTCAAACATCGCAGTGCATTGAGATGCCGCCAACACGTCTGTTTGAGCTGCCGGATATGAGGCAGCCAAGTCAACTGTGCATCGAAAACCACCCCCAAAAACCTGTGCGATTCCACCACCGAAAGAAGTTCGCTGTTAAGAGAAAGCTGCGGCTCCGGGTGGACAGTACGTCGCCGGCAGAAATGCATAACGCAGGTCTTGGCTGCCGAAAACTGAAACCCATGCGCTACAGCCCAAGACTGCGCCCTACGGATAGCGCCCTGTAGCTGACGTTCAACAGCTGCAATGCCGGGAGAGCTGTAATAAAGGCAGAAGTCGTCAGCATACAGGGAAGCGGAGACAGAGTTTCCCACGGCCGCAGCAAGACCGTTAATGGCTATTAAAAACAGACAGACACTTAAAACAGAGCCCTGTGGCACACCGTTCTCCTGGACGTGGGAGGAACTATACGAGGCCGCGACTTGCACGCGGAAGGTACGACACGACAGAAAATTGCGGATAAAAATCGGCAGAGGACCCCGAAGACCCCATCCATGAAGCGTAGAAAGAATGTGATGACGCCACGTCGTATCGTACGCCTTCCGCATGTCGAAAAAGACAGCGACCAGGTGCTGACGGCGGGCAAAGGCAGTACGGATGGCCGACTCCAGGCTCACCAGATTGTCGGCGGCGGAGCGGCCTTTACGGAACCCACCCTGAGATGGAGCCAGAAGGCCCCGAGACTCCAGTACCCAATGCAAGCGCCGGCTCACCATCCGTTCAAGCAACTTGCAAAGAACGTTGGTGAGGCTAATGGGACGGTAGCTGTCCACCTCCAGAGGGTTCTTTCCAGGTTTCAAAACGGGGATGACAATGCCTTCCCGCCACTGCGACGGAAACTCCCCCTCGACCCAAAGACGGTTGTAAAGATCGAGAAGGCGCCGCTGGCAGGCCACTGAAAGGTGTTTCAGCATCTGACAGTGGATGCCATCTGGCCCAGGAGCGGTATCAGCGCAAGCAGCGAGGGCACTGCGAAATTCCCACTCACTAAATGGAGCATTGTAAGATTCTGGGTGGTTGGTGCGAAACGAAAGGCTCCGACGTTCCACCCGCTCTTTAATGGAGCGGAAGGCCTGGGGGTAATTCGCAGAAGTGGAACTCATAGCAAAATGCTCTGCTAAGCGATTTGCAATGACGTCGGAGTCAGTACAAACTGCTCCATTCAGTGAGAGCGCAGGGACGCTGACAGGTGGCCGATAGCCGTAGACGCGTCGAATCTTGGCCCAGACCTGCGATGGAGTGACATGGAGGCCAATTGTGGACACATACCGCTCCCAGCACTCCTTCTTGCCTTGGCGGATAAGAAGGTGGGCCCGCGCACGCAGCCGTTTGAAGGCGATAAGGTGGTCGAGGGAGGGATGTCGCTTGTGACGCTGGAGCGCCCGCCGGCGATCTTTAATCGCTTCAGCGATCTCAGGCGACCACCAAGGCACAGCCTTCCGCCGAGGGGACCCACAGGAATGGGGAATGGCAGATTCGGCGGCAGTAACGATGCCGGTGGTGACCGATTGAACCACCGCATCAATGTCATCGGTAGAGAGAGGCTCAAAAGCGGCAGTGGAGGAGAACAAGTCCCAGTCAGCCTTATTCATAGCCCATCTGCTAGGGCGCCCAGAAGAGTGGCGCTGTGGTAGTGACAAAATGATCGGAAAATGGTCACAACCACACAGGTCGTCATGCACACTCCATTGGACAGACGGTAAGAGGCTATGGCTACAGATTGAAAGGTCAATGGCGGAGTAGGTGCCATGCGCCACACTGAAGTGTGTGAAGGCACCATCATTTAACAGCGAGAGATCGAGCTGCGATAATAAATGCTCAACGATGGCGCCTCGACCTGTTGCCACTGACCCACCCCACAGAGGGTTATGAGCGTTGAAGTCGCCCAATAGCAAGAAAGGTGGCGGCAATTGGGCGACCAGTGCAGCCAGGACATGCTGCGAGACATCACCATCCGGTGGAATGTAAAGACTGCAGACGGTAATAGCCTGTGGCGTCCACACGCGTACAGCGACAGCCTCTAAAGGCGTCTGGAGAGGGACAGACTCGCTGTGCAGAGTGTGAAGGACATATATGCAGACGCCACCAGACACCCTTTCACAAGATGCTCGGTTCTTATAATAACCCCGATAGCCACGGAGGGCGGGGGTTCGCATTGCTGGAAACCAAGTTTCCTGGAGAGCAATGCAGAAGAAAGGGTGAAGGCTGATAAGGTGGCAGAGCTCAGCTAGATGGTGGAAGAAACCGCTGCAGTTCCACTGGAGGATGGTGTTGTCCATGGCTGGGAAAGGCGTGACGGGACTGGGAAGGCAGATTACGCCACTGGGTCACCTGCTGCCTCCAATGGAGCATCCGTGCAAATGCCATCCATTGCGTCCGCGGGACCGGCAAGAGCGAGGTCCTCAGCGGACGCCAGAATCTCCACCTCGTCCTCAGAGGCAGAGCTCGTAGGAAGCGGCGGGATCGGTGCCACCGCATTACCGTTGGTCTTGGGGACTTTCCCCTTTTTGGCTTGTCACGCTGTGCCTTCAGCGCTTCAGGCTGCATGGGCTTCACTGGGTCAGTCTCAGGGACAGACGACGACCCCGAGGCCCGACGACCAGGGACTGGCGCTTGTTTCAACCACTTGCGGGCGTCCGCTTTTCCACTGGTCGGAACTTGCGAAGGGAGGTCCCCAAGGGATCCTTTCCTGGCGAGAGCAGCCGAAGAAGTCTTACGCTTCTCCGGCTGGGAAGGGGGAGCAGATGTCCCCGAAGGTTGCGAGGGTGTTGCTCCTGAAGAAGATGGAGCAGGAGCAACAGGGTCTGAAGTGCCCCACACAAGCAAGGGGGCCGGTGGATGCTGACCGATCTTAGAGCCGATTCGCGATGACGGGAGAACCGTCGTTGCAGCAGCGGCGTAGGTTGACGGCATTGCCACAGGATGGAGCCTCTCATATTTCCGTCTAGCCTCGGGGTAGGTCAGCCGGTCCAAGGTCTTATATTCCATTATCTTCTGTTCTTTCTGCAATATCCTACAGTCCGGCGAGCAGGGGGAATGGTGTTCTCCGCAGTTAACACAGATAGGAGGCGGGGCACATGGAGTATCGGGATGCGAAGGACGTCCGCAATCCCGACACGTGATGCTGGAAGTACAGCGAGATGACATGTGCCCGAACTTCCAGCCTTTAAAACACTGCATCGGAGGAGGGATATATGGTTTCACATCACAACGATAAACCATCACCTTAACCTTTTCGGGTAAGACATTACCCTCAAAGGCCAAGATGAAGGCACCGGTGGCGACCTGATTATCCCTCGGACCCCGATGGACGCGCCGGACGAAGTGAACACCTCGTCGTTCGAGGTTGGCGCGTAATTCATCGTCGGACTGCAGAAGAAGATCCCAGTGGAATATAAAACCCTGGACCATGTTCAGACTCTTATGCGGCGTGATGCTAACGGAAACATCCCCCAACTTGTCACAATTGAGCAACCTCCGTGACTGGGCAGAGGATGCCGTTTTTATCAACACCGATCCGGACCGCATCTTGGACAAGCCCTCCACCTCCCCAAACTTGTCCTCTAAATGCTCTACAAAGAACTGAGGCTTCACGGACATAAAAGATTCCCCGTCAGCTCTGGTACAGACGAGATACCGGGGCGAGTATCTTTCGCTCTCAGTCATAGCCCTTCATTCCTCCCATGGTGTGGCCAGGGAGGGGAACGATTTGGGGTCATACACATTAGCCTTGAAGTGAGCCTTGGAACGCTTAGAGACTGCTGACGGCTGGCCGCCAGCGAGAGATGATGTACCACGCTTCATTGCGGGTCATCCGCCCTGATGCCACCTACTCCGACCAAGGGCCCTCCCCACGGGCGCCACCCAGCCACAGCAAAGGCCACCTGGCAGGATGGCCATTGCCGGGAGTCCCGATGCCCCAGGGCGATGGGCATCTACTCCTTGGCATACGTGGGGAGTTAACGGCGCAGGCATCAGTAGAGCGATCCCTGTGTTGTCAGGGGGCTACAACCAAGAGGGTACATGGCGGCCCCACCACAACGGACTGGCTACCGTGCTGGATCTTAGGTGCAAAAATGGCCAAGGTCGTCGTCGCAGTTAAAAGAAACACTGCAGAGTGCAGCGTGGTAATCGCCCAAGAGATCGAAAACGAGCGGGACACCATTGCAACGACGAGAAAGACGGCTAAAGGTCTAATTGCGCGAAGGATACAGTGCACCATGTAAGGCACCCTTCCCCAATTGGCTCGCTCTTCGGAATAATTTAGATAGATGGAGGTCAAACCCGAGAGGGGACCATCACATAAGGCCGAAACGTTTGAGACTCCTTTTAGTCGCCTCTTAAGACAGGCAGGAATACCGCGGGCCTATTCTTACCCCCGAACTCGCAGGGGGGTACCTACCTGACGCACGGCCATCTTTTGCGTCAGGAGGATCCCCCCCTGTGTCGGTGTCGGTCCCGGCTGACGGTCGCCCACATTTTATTGGAGTGTCCTTGACTGCGCACCCTCCGGCAGTCTTTTAATCTCCCGGGCACTTTGCCTTTGATTTTATGCGACAATGCCTCCATGGCTGACAATGATTTACATTTTATCCGTGGTAGTCCTTTTTATGGTTCCATTTAGGGAGGTCCTGTTTCTTTCCCTTTGTGTGTCTCTTGTCCTCGAGTCTCTTATGTTCGGTTGCAGATTTTAGTGTGTAGTCGGTTCGTTGACTCTTCCCCTTTTTGTTGTCGTGGTCAGTCAACCAGTCTCCGGCCATCTTCTTTTCTTCTGTTTCCTTTTGGCTGGTGTTCGTCTGTACTCTTCATGTCTGTAGTGTTCGTTCCCGCATTTGTGTTCTTTTAGGGCCTGGCGGGGAGTCTCCTTCCCCTTGGGGTTTTACCTGCTTCGTGCACTTCTGTCTCTCCTGTTTTTGGAATGGGGGACTGATGACCTTAGCTGTTTAGTCCCCCTTAAACATCCCAACAACCACCACCACCAACCTTCCATCTGGTAGGCGGTTTAGTTTCGTATTTCTTCCGGATGTTATCTGCCACCTACACGTTCCATTGTTACTATTGAGTGGCGTTTCGCATGTAGAAGGCGTGATCCGAAATGGGTGCTTTACGTAAAATTCTTCGAGGATGGGACTTTTTTTCTTTACGCAAAATTGCACGCAGCCAGTAGGAATTTTTTGTTTTTAGTTTTTGCAATTTTCTGCTCCATCTTAACAAAAAACTAAAAAACGGACGCAGTCGGTAGGACCTTTTTTTTTTTTTTAGAAAAGATGCAACCAGGGCAACAGGCAGGCAGAGGCAAAGAGGGCAGGGGTCGAATGTCTGAGACCTGGCCACAATGTCTCCCCCATACCTGTCACCAAGTCGCATCCTGATTGTGTTGTAGGTAACTGTTTCTTATTTCATTTTTTGGTGTATTGAATTTTTTTATTTTTTAAATATTTTTGTATTTTTCTTTTTTTTATTAATTGCCGACTTGCATGATGAGTAGTGTGGAACTTAACATTGGGGCCTGTTGACCTTAGAAAGACGAAATAAGACGTGAGGCTACAAAGGAAATGAGAACACCGCCCCAAAACTAAATTCAGCGCGTCCTGCCGGAAGAGAACGATAAGAAGTGCAGTGGGAGAAGAAAAACAAAAGACGAATAACTTAGAAGCCCTGAACTCTGCCAGGACATGAAATTTATGCAACGCACCTGAGAGAAATATGAGCAACTCCATTTCTGCATAATGGGATACCCCTCAGGGGACTCAGCATTCATTTGCTGGGTACGGGCTTGGCGAACCCAGGGTCCCTGAGATGTGGACTTGTGTGCGCCGCCAGTCTGCTGATACCGTAAGCTCTGGGCATGCTTCAGCGACCACCTTTCGGCGCAACGGTGGAACGTTGTGTGTCGTAGGGACCGGGGATCTTGGCTTGATTGCCTGGAACGCGAGGACGGTACATACCTCTATAAAAAACCCTTCAATATTAAGGTGTGCTGCGCGCCGATAAGATGCATGGCTGTTGAGATGGAACAGTCACTAGCGGGCAACCTCTGGGGAACCTGCCGCACCTCAGTTGTACAACGCTTATCCAGGCATGCGGGGCTCTGTCTGGATGGACATAAGTTTCCCTAGCTGCTCGTGGGACGACGATGGATACCACAAATCCTTCCGTTTTTCCTCCTAATTTTTCGCTGGTAGGCACTACCACCCAATCCAACAGGGGGGCTACGTTAGCCAGTCCTCCGGACTCAGGCGTCAGCAAACGTACAGCAGTTCAGAGTAACAGAGCACATGCTGACAACCAGAATGTGTTTTTAATAATAAAAAGGAAAGAGGGTTCGTTTGAAAAGGTTTCTCCATTCTATATCCAAAAGGGTCTAGAAGGAATAGCTGGAACTTTAAAATCAGTGAAGCGTTTATGGAATGAGACACTGCTTGTTGAAACATCAACTGCTCAGCAAGCAGTTAACCTTCACACAGCTAAAAGCTTGGGGGAATACAAATCGATACAGAGCTTCACAGCACCCTGAACTCCAGTAAGGGTGTTGTTACCTGTAAGGATCTCGTTGACATTCCTGTAGAAGAATTAGAGTGAGTGGGCTCAGGAGGGAATTGTTGACGTTCAGCACATCATGAAAAGGGTGGATGGGTACCTGGTGAAATCTGACTCCTTCATTCTTACTTTCAGTACCCCCAAACTCCCAGAACACGTCAAGGCAGGATTTCTTCGACTAAACGTCCGGTCGTATGTCCCAAACCCAATGCGCTGTTTTAAGTGCCAGCGTTTTGGGCATACAACTCCAGGGTGTAAAGGAGAAGCGATGTGTGGCAACTGTAGTAAGGCTGCCCATAACGGAGTTGATTGATTGTTGCCTGTCAGATGTATAAACTGTTCTGAAAGCCACCCTGTTTGGAGGAGGGACTGTAGAATCTTCCTAGAGGAACGTAAAATACAAGAAATAAAAACAACAAAGCGTATCCCCTACAGTGAAGCCAAAAAGTTCTTTAAGGCCATGCAGCCCCCCACATTCGTTACGTCTTTTGCTTCCATTTTTCAGAAACCGCCTCCTAAAGTCGATGCATCTACACATACGGAGGTTGTTAGTGTTGGCACGAACACCTGCACATGTCAGTGCACTTGCAAGGCAGCAAGTGTATCAGAGCCTGTAGCCCCTCCTCGAACAGCAGAGAAAGGTACAGTAGCTAACATTGAAGAGCCCCAGGCATCTCCGATTGCTGAGGCTGTTCCAAATCCCAGCATGTTCATAAACACCGCAGCTCCAGTTAAAGCAAAGCCCCCTAAACAAAGGAAAGCACATGTGAAGCAGCACCAGCAGATTGAATCAGCTGGTAAACCCTCGGATCATGTTACTGTGGTCCCACTAGACGCTTCATCAGACTCTTCCCGAGAGCTGATGGAGTCTGAGAATATGGGGCAATCATCTCGCCCCAAGACAGAGCCTCCACCCGCTGTAGTCTCCCCACCTCGGCGGAAAGAGAGGCAGAAAATAAAACCACCGTGATGGCTCCCATATTACAATGGAACCTGCAAGGGTTCAGGACACATGTGGAGGAACTACGTCTATTGATTCTGGATAGACCTATGTGTGTATGTCTGCAAGAGACAAATTTCAGTGAAACATACACCCCTGAGCTACGAGGTTATGTCCTCCACAAAAAGGACGACGTGAGTGGAGAGAGAGCTCGAAGAGGAGTAGGTATCTTCGTCAACACCGACTACCAGTCCTCGCCTATCTCCCTCACGACGAATTTACAGGCAGTTGCAATATCAGTACATGTGCGTCCTATGATAACAGTATGTTCGCTTTACCTGCCACCACATGATGTGCTCGACGAAGAAGCTCTGTGATCTTCTTACACAGCTCCCCCACCCCTTCATCTTCTGTGGTGATTTTAATGCACACAATATGCTTTGGGGCTCTGTGAGTACTTGCCCCAGGGGTAGAGCAATCGAGAGGCTTCTTCTGTCTTCCAGTGCCTATTTGCTAAATACAGGTCAAAGCACACATTTTTGCATTGCAACTGGGTCGTTCTCTGCCATTGATCTATCACTTTGCTCTCCAGCCATCGCCCACACTGCTGCATGGGAAGTGGTTGATGACTTACACGGCAACGATCACTTCCCCATCCGGATTCACCTGCCACATGCAGTGGAACCGGAAAGGAAACCGCCTCGATGGGTGCTCGGTAGAGCCAACTGGGCACTGTATAGTCAACTCGCCCAGTTTGAACATCGGGTCAGTGTCCAGGAATGGGTGGATCATATTACTGAAGTGATCCACCGCGCCAGTGAAGCGTCCATCCCACAGTCCACGGAACAACCGAAGAGGCAGCCTGTCCCTTGGTGGAGCGACGAATGCCGCTCTGCAATCAGGGCTAGGTGGGCAGCTCTGCGTAGGTTCAAATGCCGGCCAACTGTAGCGAACCTTGCAGCCTTTCGGGTGGCGAGGGCAAAGTGTCGTCGGATTATACGAGAGAGCAAGAAGAGGTCGTGGCAGCAGTTCCTGAACACCATTAATCGTTCTACGCGTAGTTCCATTGTATGGGAGACCATCAGGAGGATTTCTGGGAGAGGTGGGAGGTGCCCTATGGCTGCTATAATGTGGAATGGTACTCTCCAAACGACCCCAAAAGATATTGCCCAGTCTATGGCGGCTCAGTTTGCAGCTATTACTGCAACCGCCAGTCAGCATCCAGCTTTCCGGCCCCACAGAGTGGCTGCTGAGAGGAGCAGTTTTGACTTCCGCTCACCCAGTACAGAAGAGTACAACTGCCCATTTTCCATGTGGGAACTGGATTCTGCATTGTGTGGGGCTCGTGATACATCCCATGGTCAGAATAGAATCCATTAAAGCATGCTGCGGCACCTCACAGGGAGAAATAAAGAAATCCTCCTCCGACTTCTTAATCTTGTTTGGATGTCCGGTCACTTCCCCGACTCGTGGCGTGAAGCAATTTTAATTCCTCTTTTAAACCTGGGAAAGACCGCACGTGACCGGGTAGCTACCGTAGTGTTGCCCTCACTAGCTGCGTGGGGAAGACCTTGGAGCGGATGGTCAACCGCCGCCTTGTCTGGATGTTAGAATCCAAACAACTTCTTAGTCGCTTTCAGTGTGGGTTCAGGAGGTATCGCTCCACCTTTGATAACCTGTCCCTCCTGGAGGCGGCTATACAACAGACTTTCCTGCGCCAGCATCACCTGTTGGGAATATTTTTTGACATTGAAAAGGCATACGACACTACTTGGAGGCATCTTATCATCAGGCAGCTCCACGAATGGTGTTTTAGTGGATGTCTTCCCAATTTTATTCGGTCCTCTCTGTCGCCACGTTATTTTCGGTACCGAGTCGGAGACGTACTGTCGAGTCGCTTTGAACAAGAGAACGGTGTCCCTCAAGGTAGTGTTTTAAGTGTGACGGTCTTTGCTATTGCTATTAATAGTATTACGTCTGTTGTGAAAAGTACTGTGCAGTGTTCCTTGTTTGTGGACGATTTCTCTGTATTTTGCTCTTCTTCAAGCCTTGCAACAACGAATCGTCAGTTGCAACTCACTCTGCGACGTTTGGATGAATGGGCACAGAAAAGTGGTTTTAAGTTTTCAACTAATAAGTCAGTGTGTTCTTTTTAACCGTTCTCGTTCCATTTTTGACTTGTCTGAGTTGAGGATGAGGGACACCGTTCTGAATTTTAAAGACACGGTGAAGTTTCTGGGCCTCAATTTTGATTCTAAGCTTACGTGGCTGCCACACATTAAGGAACTGAAAAAACGGTTTCTTAAGGCGCTGTCTATTTTAAAATGTCTTAGTCACCACACATGGGGAGCAGACAGGATTTGTCTGCTCCGGTTTTACAGAGCCTTCGTGCGGTCCCGGCTTGATTATGGATGCACGGTGTATGGGTCTGCAAGACCCACTTATTTGAAGCTGTTGGATGTGGTGCAACATGAGGGGATTCGGTTGGCCACTGCAGCGTTCAGAACGAGCCCCATACCGAGCCTCTGTGCAGAGGCAGGTGAACCGCCACTTCACCTCCGGCGGCGTCTACTAATGGTGCGCCAGGCCTATCAAACATTATCCACACCATACACACCTGCATACCACACTGTTGCTCGGCCTCCACTGGAAAGGCTTTTTCGCAACCGCCAACGAGCACCAAGGGCCTATGGGATTCGTGCAAAGGATTGGAATTTAGAGATTGGTGTGGCCAGTTTTAATGTTTCACGTCGAGGTTGGAGCAGATATCCACCTTGGCTCCTCCAGAGGCCCAGACTGATTTTAGATTTGGCAAATTTTAAGAAAGACAGTACATCAGATTTTACTTTCAAATCTTTGTTTTTTGCCATTTTAGACAGGCATCATGATTTTACAGTAGTCTACACTGATGGATCCCAACAGGGGGATTTTCTTGGCTGCTCAGTAGTGTTCCCTGAACGTGTCATCAGGATTCGCCTTCCCCAGGAATACACTGTTTTTTCCGCAGAACCTCACACGATCCTGAAGGCCTTGGAGCAGATACGGTGTACTCAGGGCAAACACTTCCTAATTTGCTCTGACTCGCTGAACGCATTACAGTCACTGCAGAACCTGTACCCAGCGGAGAAGTTGGAACAGCTAATTTACGACCAACTGTACATCCTCCAGTGACAGGGTAAGCAAGTGTCGTTTTGGTGGGTGCCAGGGCATGTGGGCATACGGGGAAATGAACAAGCTGATAGAGCTGCCAAGGACGCCTGCAGATTACCGGAGGTGACACAATGTTCTATTCCTTAGCAAGGTGTCGTTTCTGTGCTGTGGCGGAAGTATATGCAACTGTGGGAGGAGGAATGGCTGGTGGTGAGGGAAAATAAGCTTCGGTTGGTGAAACCCACCATCCAGCCGTGGTGTTCCTCCTGCCGGTCACCTAGGCGTGACGAAGTGACCCTTACACGTCTTCGCATAGAGCACTGTCCTCTTACGCATGCTTTCTTACTACGGCGAGAGGAACCCCCACTGTGTGATGCCTGTGGCGTACGAATCACTGTACGCCACATTTTAGTTGAGTGTGATTTGTGTCGTTCTGTCAGGGCGGAAGTTAATATTAGTGGGGATCTGCCCTCGATTTTAGCCGATGACGAGGCGAGTGACAAAGAAGTTTTAAAGTACTGTGATGTTTCTGGGCTTCAGCCTAAAACTTTATGTTGTAATTTTTAGTGTGTTGCCGAGTGGCTGACCACTCCTTTTTATTCTTGTAATAGTCCAGTTCCAAACATGTGCTATGTGTTTCATTTTAACCCATTCCCCTACGTTCTCCTGCAGTTCTCCTCTTTATGTGCTGCTTTCCACTTTGCTCCTGTTGACGTGCACACTTCCTATGTTGACTGTCACCTTTAATTTTAGTCATATTTTTGCACTTGCTGCATTTTAGTGACACTCGTCCGTTGTTGTTTCCGTTCGGGCGCTAAAGACTACACTGTTGAGCGCCCATAACACCATATCCATCCATCCATCCATCCTTAATGGGATAAAAATGAAATGGCACATAATTTGGCAACTAAAAACAGACACTTCTCTTGGAACGGAGTGTGAAGGGAATGGAATAGTTGGAATGTGCTGTCTTCACGGAAAGGAGCGAGCAAAATTGGCAACATAGAATTCAAAGCAAGCGATCTCCGTAGGAAAGAAGAAAGCGAAATAGCAAATGAAAGAAAGGAAGACTAAGCCCTCGATAGGGAGTAAAATTCTCACTCGAATAAACGAAAGTGTGTTCCAATCTCAAAGAAAGGAAAAGAAAATTATAAAAATAATCAAAGAAAAGGAAGAAAGGAAAGTATTTCCGTATTCCATTATTCTTCATTTCTATGTGTTTCTAGCTTCTTCTTCAGTTTTCTGTTTCCGAATTCTTTCGTTACGTCAACACGCTATTACATCTGCTCACGTTTCAGGACCATGATCGACGTCGTCATTAAGGTTGGACAACAGTCGGTGCCAGATTGAAGACTTTACGAAATTGCTGTTCAATGGGATTTGCAAAAAGCGCTGAAAACACCTCTGATATGAGGCTGTCCTCCGGTGCGTTTGATGGCGCTCCCACAGATAAAACAAGTAGTCGACTGGATCACTTATATTTTTGGCAAATATAGCGTAGGTGGTATGACCTAAAATCCACACTGTAGCATTTCGCTTAGATTGCGGAAAAGGTTTAATGTCGGGAATGACAGCCGTTAGCGGGGAAAACGACCGTTTGTCAGTCCTGTTAATGAGTGCGGGCATGTCGCAGGAAACAGCCCACACATCTCGTGTGGTTCTGCAAAGAAACCGATGCTCGAGTGTAGCCGGTTCGTCACAGTACTCGCATTTAGAGGACGGAATTAGGTGAATAGTCGCCAGTCGATCGCTGGTGGTCACAGTGCGAGTGATGACCGTATACCACGTGCTTCGCACTTCCGTCGGTAACAATTTGTTGCTGACGTTTTGCCAATCAAGAACCCAGTTGTTGTGGGCATATTGACGTACTAAGTCATTCGGTGGTGGCAAACCGACCATCTCATGATACAAAGAAGTTGCAGACCGTGTCCTGCGGTCGCGAACTAGTGAAACATGATAACTGTGGGACAAGAAAAAATCTCTGAACACAGTAAGCTTGTATGGTATCCACGAGACATTGATCGGTGCACTGTCAGAATGGGGCTCATGGGCGCGGAAGAGGGCAACCGTCGTACTGTGAGGGCTGTTCTCCACAATGGTGGCAATTCGGTTGATAAGCAGGGCAGAACATTTCTTTCTGACATCTACGAGACCCAGTCCTCCGCGAGACGGAGGCTGGGTACATGCGGCAAGTTTTACTTTGAAAATATGACCACGCCACAGCAGCCAGTGTGCTGCTTGGCTGATCGTGCGTGCCAACGGAGGTGGGACGTTGAGCACTTGGGCCACATACCACGCTTTAGCCACATTGTGAATATCGATCAACTCGACACGCTGTAGAAGATGTAATTGCCTGGTGGCGTGACGGACCATGAGACCCTTGACAGTCGTCGAAATACGGCGCCAGTTATGAGCGGCCATCTTTATGGGGCAAGCAAAGAAGTGAATGCCGAGCAACATGAGGGAGGCAGCGACGGTGTACCATGAATCGGCAGCATAGCCGCGACAGGCACCTATTGGGAGCAGCACCGTTTTGTGCGGGTTCAGTTTCGCACCTGTAGCCTGGGCAAAAAGACTGAACAGAGGTTTAACTAAAGGGATGTCCTTTTCTTGTCGTATAAAGACGCCGACATCGTCGGCGTACGCAACGCACGACGCCCGCGCACCCTCTACATCGATCCCACTGACAGTGCACCCAATTCGGCGGAGGAGGGGGTCAAGAGCGATAGCAAAGAGGGACATAGAGAGTGGACACCCTTGCCGCACAGACCTTGCAATCCTAAAGGGAGCCGAAAGGGTGCCATTTATCAGAATGCGAGAAGACGCTCTCGTTAAGACAAATTTAAGGGCGGAGACAAAGTTCATATGAAGGCCGATGTGACCTAACAAGGCAAAGAGGTAATCGTGGTTAACCCTATCAAAGGCCTTCCTAAAGTCAATCGATAGAATCGCCCCTGGAGTCCGTGTGGCACCAGTGCGAGCCACGACGTCCCTATACGCGCTCACGGCGACAAGGATACCCCTCCCCGTCACAGCGCACATCTGGAAAGGGCTAATGATTTTTCGCATCACAGTGTGCAGCCTGGTCGCGAAGCATTTGCTGAAAAGTTTGTAGTCACTGTTCAACAGCGTGATCGGGAGAAAGTTTTCAACTGTCAGCCCCAGCGGTCTTAGGGAGAAGAATGACTATACCCTCTAGGAACTCTGCCTGACACGGAAGGGCACTCAACAATTCACTTGCGACCTGTGTGAGGATAGATTCTAAGAGATCCCAGAACTCGAGGTAGAATTCTAAAGGAATTCCGTCAGAGCCTGGGGACTTGTTTCGAGCAGACGATCTGAGTGCATCGCTCATGTCCTCCGTCGTGATGCCCCCAAGGGCTCAGCGTTCATTTGCTGAGTACGGGCTTGGCGACCCCGGGGTCCTGAGCTGGGGACTGGTCAGCGCCGCCGGTCTCCTGTCACCGTAACCCCCGGACACGCTTCAGCGACCACCGTATGGTGCGGCGGTGGAATGTTGTGTGCTGCGGGGAATGGTAATCTTGGCTTGGCCGCCTGGATTGCGGGGACGGTAAACCTCTATAAAAACCCCTCAATCTTACGGTGTGCTGCGCGCCTATAAGATGCATGGCTGTTGGGGTGGAACAGTCGCTAGCGGGCAACCTCTGGGGCACCTGCCGCACCCCAGTTGTATACGGCTTACTCAGGCACGCGGAGCTCTGTCTGAGCGGACCTTTAGTTCCCTAACCCCCTGCGGGTTCGGGGGTTAGAATAGGCCCGCGGTACTTCCTGCCTGTCGTAAGAGGCGACTAAAAGGAGTCTCACATGTTTCGGCCTTATGTGATGGTCCCCTCTCGGGTTTGACCTCCATCTTTCTAAATTATTCCGAAGAGCGAGCCAATTGGGGCAGGGCGCCTTACGTGGTGCACTGTATCCGTCGTGCAATTAGACCTTTGCCGTCTTTCTCGTCGTTGCAATGGTGTCCCGCTCGTTTTCGATCTCTTGGGCGATTACCACGCTGCACTCTGCAGTGTTTCTTTTAACTGTGACGACGACCTTGGCCATTTTTGCACCTAAGATCCAGCACGGTAGCCAGTCCGTTGTGGTGGGGTCGCCATGTACCTTCTTGGTTGTAGCCCCCTGACAACACAGGGATCGCTCTACTGATGCCTGCGCCGTTCACTCCCCACGTATGCCAAGGAGTAGATGCCCATCGCCCTGGGGCATCGGGACTCCCGGCAATGGCCATCCTGCCAGGTGGCCTTTGCTGTGGCTGGGTGGCGCCCGTGGGGAGGGCCCTTGGTCGGAGTAGGTGGCATCAGGGCGGATGACCCGCAATGAAGCGTGGTACATCATCTCTCGCTGGCGGCCAGCCGTCAGCAGTCTCTAAGCGTTCGAGAGCCCATTTTAAAGGTAACGTTCATGACCCCAAATTGTTCCCCTTCCTCGCTACACCATGGGAGGAACGACAGGCATTGCGTAACACTGAGACGTATTCGCCCAGATATCTTGTGTGTACCAGAGCTGATGGGGAATCTTTTCTATCCGTGAAGCCTCAGTTCTTTGTAGAGCATTTAGAGGACAAGTTTGGGGAGGTGGAGGGCTTGTCCAAGATGCGGTCCGGATCGGTGTTGATAAAAACGGCATCCTCCGCCCAGTCGCAGGCCTTGCTCGCTTGTACTAAGCTGGGGGATGTCTCTGTCACTATCACGCCCCATAAGAGTCTGAACATGGTCCATGGCATTATCTTTCACAGGGATCTCCTTTTACAGTCCGACGACGAGCTGCGCGCAAACTTGGAGCGCCGAGGAGTTCATTTCGTCCGGCGCGTCCACCGGGGTCCGAGGGATCGTCAAGTTGCCACCGGTGCCTTCATCTTGGCCTTCGAGGGTGACACGTTACCTGAGAAGGTCAAGGTGATGGTGTACCGTTGTGATGTCAAGCCGTATATCCCTCCCCCGGTGCGGTGCTTCAAGTGTTGGAAGTTCGGCCACATGTCTTCACGCTGTGCTTCCGACCTCGTCTGTCGCGATTGCGGTCGACCTTCCCATCCTGATCATCCCTGTGCGCCGCCTCCAATCTGTGTGAACTGTGGTGCGCACCATCCGCCTTGCTCGCCAGACTGTCCGTTTCTGCAGAAGGAGCGGAAGATCATGGAAATAAAGACTCTCGACCGCCTCACGTACACTGAGGCGAAGCGGAAATATGATCGGCTTCATCCGGTGCGCATGACAGCTTCCTATGCCGCAACTGTCACTCCTTCTACAATTCCATCCGCTCCAGTCAGCTCTCAGTCGAAGTCCCACACCTGCCCCCTTGATGGTGGGGAGCACTAAACCTCCTGTTGCTCCTGCTCCATTTACTTCAGGAGCAACACCCCCCCAACCATCGGGGACATCAGTCCCCCCTTCCCAGCCGGAGAAGCGTAAGACTTCTTCGGCTACTCTCGTAAGGAAGGGGTCCCTTGGGGACCTTCCTTCGCACGCTCCGACCGGTTCCAAAGCCGACGGCCGCAAGTGGCTCAAAGTACCGCCAGTCCCTGGTCGGCGGGACACCCGGTCATCGTCTGTCCCTGACACTGACCCGGTGACGCCCTCCCAGCCTGAACCACCCAAGGCGCAGCGCGAGAAGCAGAAGAAGAAGAAACTCCCCAAGGCTACTGACATTGCGGTGGCACCCATTCCACCGCTTCCTACAAGCTCTGCGTCTGAGGATGAGGTGGAGATTCTGGCGTCCGCTGAGGACATGGATCTCGCCGGTCCCTCGGATGCAGTAGATGGCTGTTGTCCAGGTGGTGACTCAGTAGCAGCAGGGGCCCCGGAGGCGTAATTTGCCTCCCCAATCCCTTCACGCTTTTCCCCTCCATGGCTAATACCATCCTCAAGTGGAACTGCAGCGGTTTCTTCCACCATCTAGCTGAGCTCCGCGATCTTATCAGCCGTCATCCTTTCCTTTGCATTGCTCTGCAGGAAACTTGGTTTCCAGCAATGCGAACCCCCGCCCTCCGTGGCTATCGGGGTTATTTTAAGAATCGGGCAGCTTATGCAAGGGTGTCTGGTGGCGTCTGCATATATGTCCTGAACTCTCTTCACTCCACTGGCGAGTGCATCCTGACCTGTGTGGTAGTGACCATTTTCCCATCCATTGGTCACTGCCCCAGTGTCATTCTTCTGGGCGCCTGCCCCGCTGGGCTCTCCACAGGGCTGACTGGCCGGCTTTTACTTCCGCTGCAACCATTGAATCTCCCCCACAGGGTGACATTGACGAGGTGGTCCGTGTTTTAACCACGTCCATCATTTCAGCGGCCGAGGCTACCATCCCCCGTTCTTCTGGCCTCCGAGGAAGGCTGTCCCCTGGTGGTCGCCAGAGATTGCTGAGGCTATTCACGACCGTAGGCGGGCTCTCCACCGTCATAGGCGGCACCCGTCTCTGGAGGCCCTCATCGCCTTTAAGAGGCTCCGTGCCTTCGCCCGTCGTCTTATTGCACGGCGTAAGCAGGAGTGCTGGGAGAGGTACGTCTCCTCCCTGGGCTCCTGTGTCTCCTCCTCGCTCGTGTGGTCCCGGATCCGGCGGATTTATGGATCCCAGACCCCTATGGGGTCCCTGGGCTCTCCTTGGACGGCGCTCTCTGCACCGACGCTGCCGCCGTTGCTGAACGGCTAGCCGCGCACTTTGCTCAGAGCTCTGCGACTGCATCCTATCCCCCCGCCTTTCGCTCTCTAAAGGAGCGAGCCGAGCGGACGCCGTTCTCATACCACACGCGTCATTATGAAACATACAATGCTCCTTTCAGCGAGAGGGAATTCCTCGCTGCCCTCGCCGATTGCCCTGATACAGCACCAGGACCGGACTGCATCCACGCGCAGATGCTGAAGCATCTCTCCAGGGACTGCCAGAGACACATCCTCACCATCTTTAACCGCATTTGGAGCGAGGGCGTGTTCCCGTCGCAATGGCGAGAGGGTCTTATTGTCCCCATCGTGAAGCCCGGTGCGGACCCACTGGCGGTGGACAGCTATCGTCCCATTACCCTCACCAACGTATTGTGCAAATTGCTCGAACGTATGGTGGGGCGGCGTTGTGTTGGGTCCTTGAGTCGCGCGGTCTCCTCTCTCCATCCCAGGGTGGCTTCCGTCGGGGCCGGTCTGCAGTGGACAATTTGGTGCGGCTGGAATCTGCTGTCCGTACGGCTTTTGCCCGACGTCAGCATCTTGTTGCTGTATTTTTCGATCTGCGGGAGGCATATGACACCACATGGAGGCATCACATCCTCGCCACGTTGCATGGGTGGGGTCTTCGTGGTCGGCTCCCGGCTTTTCTTCAAAACTTTTTATTGCGCCGCTCTTTCCGGGTGCAAGTCGGTGCCACCTCTAGTTCCTCTTATATACAGGAAAATGGGGTCCCGCAGGGCTCGGTGTTGAGCGTCTCCTTATTTTTAGTGGCCATTAATGGTCTGGCTGCAGCAGTGGGGTCGTCGGTGTCTCCTTCTTTGTATGCCGACGACTTCTGCATGTCATTTAGCTCCACGACTACCGGAGTCGCCGAACGCAGGCTGCAAGTCGCCGTTCGCAAGGCAGCATCATGGGCTCTGACTCATGGCTTTCAGTTCTCTGCTGCCAAGACTCGAGTAATGCACTTCTGCAGGCGTCGGACGGTCCACCCTCATCCTGCACTTTACCTCGACGGCCACCTGCTTGAAGTGGTGGACACTTGCCGCTCCTTGGGACTCGTGTTTGATGCCCAGCTCACATGGGTTCCTGATGTTACTCAGCTGAAGCAAAAATGCTGGCGGCACCTCAACGCCCTCCGCTGCCTTAGCCACACATCTTGGGGTGCAGATCGCTGCACGCTGCTGCGGTTGTACAGAGCCCTTGTGCAGTCCCGGCTTGATTATGGGAGCCTGGCCTATGGGTCTGCGTGCCCCTCAGTGTTGAAGTTGTTAGACCCCATACACCACTGTGGGGTTAGGCTTGCCACTGGCGCTTTTCGCACCAGCCCCGTGGATAGTCTACTGGTGGAGGCCGGGGTTCCCCCGCTGCGGATTCGCCGCCATCGTCTGCTCGTCGACTATGCTGTCCACGTTCATTGCTCGCCAGATCATCCCAATCGTCACCTGCTTTTCCCTGCCATGGTCCTCCATCTGCCCGAACGGCGACCTAGGTCTGGGATTTCCATAGCTGTCCGTGTCCAGTCCCTGGTGTCAGAACTGGGGTCATTCCCTCTTCTGCCTCCCTTCCGGGTCCGTACACCTACGCCTCCCTGGTGTTTGTCCCGGCCGTCCGTCCATCTGGATTTGGCACAGGGACCTAAGGACTCGCTTCCGCCTGTGGCCCTCCGTCGCCGTTTTCTTGCGCTCCTCGAATCATTTTCGGACTGTGAGCCTGTCTACACGGATGGTTCCCTGGTTGATGGCCGCACTGCCTACGCTTTTGCTCACGCTGCCCATGTTGAGCAACGCTCCTTGCCGGCTGGCTGCAGTATTTTTACTGCAGAGCTGGTGGCAATCATGCGCGCTCTTGAGCATATGCGTTCCTGCTCAGGTGGGTCCATCGTCATCTGCAGTGACTCCCTGAGCAGCCTTCAGGCCATCGACCGCTGCTATCCCTCCTCTCCTCTGGTGTCCTCCATTCAGGATTCTGTTTCCACCATTGCCCGTTCTGGTCGTTCGGTGGTCTTGGTTTGGACGCCCGGTCATGTTGGCATCCCAGGGAACGAACGTGTAGACAGGCTGGCCAAAGGGGCGATCGACGCCCCGGCTTTGGAGGTCAGCCTTACGGCTCGCGACCAGCAGATGGTGTTGCGCTGTAAGCTGATGGGGATGTGGGCTGCTGAGTGGCGTGGCATGACAGCCCCGAATAAACTGCGGGCTGTCAAGGAGACGACCGCCGTGTGGCGTTCCTCCCTGCGGGCTTCTCGCAGGGACTCGGTGGTCCTGTGTCGGCTGCGCATCGGCCATTCATACCTGACGCACGGCCATCTCTTGCGTCAGGAGGATCCCCCCTTGTGTCGGTGTGGGTCCCGGCTGATGGTCGGCCACATTTTGCTGGAGTGTCCTCGCCTGCGCACACTCCGGCAATCTTTTAATCTCCCGGGCACTTTGGCTTTGGTTTTATCCGACGATGCCTCCATGGCTGACAATGTTTTACATTTTATCCGTAGTAGTCGTTTTTATGGTTCGATTTAGGGAGGTCCTGCGCCTTTCCCTTTCTGTGTCTTTTGTCCTTGTGTCTGTTGCTGTTCTGGTGTGCCATCAGATGGTTGACTCTTTCCCTTTTTTTTTCTCATGGTCAGTCAACCAGTCTCCGGCCATCCTCCTTTCTTCTGTTTCTTTCTGTCTGGTGTTCCTCTGTCCTGTTCTTGACTGTAGTGTTTGTTGCTGCATTTGTGTTCTTTTAGCGCCTGGGGGGACGTCTCCTCCCCCTTTGGTTTCTATCTGCTCCGTAGATTTTCGGCTCGCCTGATTTTGGAATGGGGGACTGATGACCTTCGCTGTTTAGTCCCCCTTAAACATCCAACCACCACCACCACCACACCCCTTCGAATAAGCGACTTCGTGCTGCGAGTCCTCCAGCTCCTGGTTTTGCTAGAGATTTATCAGACTGTCGTAACAGAGCACATGCTGAAAATCAGAATGTGTTTTTGATTATTAAACGGAAGGAGGGTAGCTTTGAGAGGGTTTCTCCCTTTTACATCCACAAGGGTCTTGAGGGAATTGCAGGTACACTGAAATCTGTTAAGCGACTGCGTAATGGTACTCTCTTAGTGGAGACTTCTAGTCCCCGTCAAGTCGCTTCTCTTCGGAAAGCACCCAGTCTCGGAGAGTACGCTATCGAGACCGAGCTCCACTCCACACTCAACTATAGTAAATGTGTTGTAACATGTAGGGACTTGGTGGATATCTCCACAGACGAGTTGAAATCTGAGTGGGCTGACGAAGGTATTGTTGACGTGCAGAATATTATGAAGCGAGTCGATGGGGACCTAGTAAAATCCGACTCGTTTATTCTCACGTTCAGTTTCCAGAGACTTCCAGAGCATGTTAAAGCGGGGTTCTTACGTTTGCCAGTACGGCCATATTTCCCCAACCCAATGCGCTGCTTTAAATGTCAGCGCTTTGGGCATACTACATTGGGGTGCAATGGGATAGCCACATGCGGTAAATGTGGTCAGCCTGCCCATGAAGGAGCCGATTGTTCATCGCCTGTGAAGTGCGTGAATTGCTTTGGGAGTCACCCTGTCTGGAGCCGGGTCTGCCCCATCTATCTCGAGGAACGGAAGATACAGGAGATCAAAACATCTAAGCGCATCCCCTATGGTGAGGCCAAGAAGCTCTTTAAGGCCATGCAACCTCCTGTGTTTACTACATCTTTCGCTTCCGCCCTGAAAAAACCAGTACAAATGGCCACAGTTGCTACGCAAACGGAGGTTGCTAGTGTTAGCACTAATACCTGCGTTTGCCAGTGCACTTGTTTTGCAACCTGCAGCTCTCCCCGCAACGTCGGCCAAGGCCGTGGTTGCTGACATTGGGGTACTACCTGCCTCTTCCCCTATGGCGCCTTCTGCCCGGGCGAGTAAAGCTCCAACTGCTGGCAAGGCTCTGCATTCTAAGCCCCCTAAGACAAAGACGCCGAAGGTGAAGATTTTGCCACCTGCGGAGACTGCTCAGGGTCGGTCCGATGACGAGGCCATAGTACTGTCTGACGTCTCTCGTGGGTCGTCATCGGAGCTGATGGACATTGATGTCGACCGGGGGCGCTCTTCTCGCCCCAGGAATAAATCTCTGGCCAGTACGGGCTCTCCTCCAAAACATAGCGGCAGGGTGAAAATTCAGCCACCCTGATCACTGGCTCCCATCTTACAGTGGAACCTCAATGGGATCAGGACGCATGTGGCCAAACTACAACTCCTTGTACGTGAGTTCCCTTTGTGCTTACGTCTCCAAGAGACACATTTTCGGGCCACTGATGCTCCTTCTTTACGGGGCTATACCGTCTATCGGAAAGATGATCTGATGGGGGAAAGGGCAAAGGGTGGTGTTGCGGTTTTTGTCCGTGACATGCACCCCTCATCTGAGCTCCCTCTCGTTACAGACTTGCAAGCAGTTGCAGTTGACCTTCTTGTGGGTTGGAGGCTCACAGTCTGTTCACTTTACTTACCCCCTCAGGATGCGATAGACTCTCAGGCTCTCACGGACCTTATTGGCCAACTTCCCCGCCCATTTCTTCTTCTGGGGGACTTCAATGCTTATAATGTCTTATGGGGCTCTTCGACTACTTGCCCCAGGGGTCGCATTCTGGAAAGCCTCATGGTGTCTGAAGAACTGTGCATCCTCAACTCTGGTGCTCCCACTCATTTCTGTACTGCTTCTGGGTCGTCGTCAGCTATTGACCTTTCCTTTTGCTCTCCAGCACTAGCGGATTCTGCTCTATAGGAGGTTGATGCTGACCTCCATTCTAGTGACCACTTCCCCCTTTGGATTCGCCTCCTGGATGAGGCTATGGCATTTCCGGTACCGCCCCAGTGGCACCTCTGCAGGGCTGACTGGACACTTTTCAGCCACCTGGCTGTTTTGGAACACCGTGCCAGCGTCCACGAATGGGTAGACCATGTTACAGCTGTGATCTCCCATGCTGCTGAATTGTCAATCCCACGGTCATCCGGTCATCCCAAGAGGCGTCCTGTCCCTTGGTGGACCCCTGAGTGCCGCTCAGCCATCCGAGCCCGCCGTGCCGCTCTGCGTCGCTTCAAGTGCCGTCCCACAGCTGACAATCTTGCAGCCTTTCGGGTGGCAAGGGCTAAAGTGCGGCGCGTGATTAAAGAGAGCAAACGATGGTCATGGCAATCGTTCTTGAACTCCATCTCCCGCTCCACTAGTTCTACGAAAGTATGGGAAGCCATCAGGAGGATTTCCGGGGAACTCGGCCAGCTACCTGTCACGGCATTGCTCCATCAGGGACGTCTCCTCACGGCGCCGAGAGACATTGCCCAGACACTGGCCATGCATTTTGCGGAATCTACCGCCATTATTAACTGTGATCCAGATTTCTGCCGCTACCGCACTGCCATCTAGAGGGGTTACTTGGACTTCCGGTCTCCTAATTCTGAACCCTACAACTGCCCCTTCACAATGTGGGAACTGGATTTGGCGCTGTCTGTGGCTCATGATACTGCGCCTGGTCGTGATCAAATCCGGTATAGCATGCTGCAGCACTTGGTACTGCCTTCCAAGGAAGTTCTCCTGAATTGTTTTTATCTGATATGGTTATCCGGCATGTACCCTGACTCGTGGAGGGAGGCGGTTTTGATACCCCTCCTCAAACCAGGGAAGGACCGAATGCATCCCAGTAGTTATCGAAGTATCGCCTTGACGAGCTGTGTCGGGAAGACGTTGGAACGCATGGTCAACCGTCGCCTGGTTTGGCTGCTCGAGACCAGGCAGCTCCTTAGCCCCTCTCAGTGTGGCTTTCGGAGATGTCGTTCCACTATAGACAACTTGACCCTGCTTGAGGCGGCCATCCAGCAGGCCTTCCTGCGTAACCAGCATTGTCTAGGTGTATTCTTTGACATTCATAAGGCGTATGACACTACTTGGCGCCGCCATATCCTCAATCAACTCCATGAGTGGGGCTTTCGTGGCCGTCTCCCCATCTTCATTCGGTCCTTTCTTTCCCACCGCCTCTTTCGCTATAGGGTTGGTAATGTGCTATCTGATTTGTATGTGCAGGAGAATGGTGTTCCTCAGGGAAGCGTTTTAAGTGTCACCCTCTTTGCCGTCGCCATTAACAGTATCACGTCCACTATCCGGAGTCCTGCCCAATGCTCCTTGTTCGTGGACGATTTTGCTGTTTTCTGTTCTTCCTCCAGTCTTGTCACTGCTAGTCGGCAGTTGCAGCTTACGATACAGCGATTAGAAGCATGGACTGCAAAGACGGGTTATACCTTTTCTGCAGACAAATGTGTGTGTGTTCATTTTAATCGTTCTCGACATCTTTTTCCCTCCCCTGAATTGCGTCTGAGGGACACCATTCTTCCTTTTAGCGCCACTGTGCGGTTCCTGGGCCTCACTTTCGATTCAAAGTTGTCGTGGTTGCCTCACCTTAAAGACCTCAAGGTGCGGGCCCTGAAGGCACTGAATATTTTGAAGTGTCTGAGCCATCGGTCCTGGGGAGCAGATCGGACGCGTCTGCTGCAGTTTTATAAAGCTTTCGTCCGATCGCGTCTTGACTATGGTTTCACCGCGTATGGGTCAGCAAGGCCTTCGTATCTGAAGATTCTTGACGCAGTACACCATGAGGGTATCAGGCTGGCCACTGGTGCCTTCCGTACCAGTCCCATCCCCAGCCTGTGTGCTGAGGCAGGGGAACCGCCACTCGCCATCCGGCGGGAACTCCTCATGGTGCAACGGGTGTGTCAATTCCTTGCCTGTCCTACCTCCCCTGCGTACCCTACCGTTGCCCGACCGGCTTCCTGCGTCGTTTACCATCTTTGATGCCGAATTGTTTGCGATCTTGCGGGCATTGGAGCAGATGAGATGTCCCCAGTCGTCAGTTCCTCATCTGTTCTGACTCCCTGAGTGCCCCTCAGACCGTGCAACACTTGTACCCAGCGGATACGGTCGTCCAGAACATCCATGATGCCCTACTCCACCTGCAGCGGCAGGGGAAGGAGGTTTCCTTCTGCTGGGTGCCGGGGCACGTGGGTATTAGGGGAAACGAGCTGGCGGATGTGGCTGCCAAAGATGCATGTTCCCTCCCTGATGTTGTTGAATGTGCCGTCCCCCTCCATGCTGTTACCTCCCTCCTGCGTTTTCGCGTTATGCGTCAGTGGGAAGAGGAGTGGCTGGCAGTCGGTGAAAATAAGCTGCGTCTGGTGAAGGCCACCACGCGGCCATGGCGTACGTCCCCCCAGTCATGCAGGCGGGATGAGGTTCTCCTCACTCGCCTCCGCATCGGGCACAGTCCCTTCACACATGGTTTTTTACTCCGGCGGGAGGATCCCCCAATCTGCAGTGCTTGTGGCGTCCAGATTACTATCCATCACATTTTACTTGACTGTCTTTTATTCTCTGACCAGAGGGCGGTGGTTTCTTTGCCACCGGATTTGCCCTCTATTTTGAACGACGACGCATCATCTGTGGTTGAGGTTTTACGGTTTTGTGTCTTGTCCAATTTGTTGCCACGGATTTTAGGGAGGGGGTTTTAATGTGCTGCTGGATGACTGGCTCACACAGATTTAGGTAAGAGGTCCACCTGTCACGAATACCTTTTTGTTTCCCTTCGGTTTCTGTCCTCCCTTCCTTGTGTTTCCTTTCCTTTTTTAGTGCACTCCTCCTCTTGTTTTGCCTCTGTATGTGAAGATTTGGAACTGCATCAGGTCTGTGTCTTTTAGCCGTTCCCCTTGTTCGCTGTTCGTCTTAGTCCCTTCACTGCATGTGTTCCTGTTTTTATGCGTTTGGGCGCTGATGACCTCGCTGTTTAGCGCCCGTAAACCTCAAACACACACACACTCCGTCGTGATGGCGGAAAGGAGGGTGTCATTGTCCTCACGTGTAAGCAAGTTCCGCATGTCACCCATGAGGACATTTGCGGCGGCCCTATCGTGGTCGCTACATTGAAACGCGGCACTAAAATGGGCAAAAATGTGCACACGAATGTCCCTCTCAGTGGTTAGTTGCTCCCCAGTCTCTAGTCTGACACTGAATAAATTTAGTAGCACCCCGTCTCCGCTCTCTTTCGATATGGTGAATAGTCGGTGACTCATCAAAGGTCCCTACACTGCGACTTGTAAGCAAGGAGCCCCGAAAATCTTGGGCTTGCAATTTAAAAATTTGAGCTTTGACAGCTTTTGACTGAATCAGAAATGGCTCATCGACAATATCTGGTATAGAGACGGCATCTTTTAAAATCTGATAATAATATTCAGTGGTTCTGTGTTTCCACAGCGCAGCTTCGGCGCTAAAACACTTTAAACAGCACGGATTGACGGCTTGGCCAGGTGAACCCACCAGCTGACAACCGAGGCATAGTTAGCCAGCTTTTCGCCACAGGAAGAGAGCGTGTCGTGAATCTGCCGACGCAACGAGGGGGCACGGACATGGGCCACGTTAAACTTCCACACCCGAGATCGACGTAACTGGCGGAGTTGCTGCGCGCGAAGGTCGCAGAACAAGGCGCAGTGATCAGAAAAACAGACAGGGGCGACGTCGGCACTAATTAGGTGATCTGCAATGCAGGTCGACACATAGAACCTATCAAGTCTACTAGCCCCATTTCGATAGAAATACGTAAAGACTTGCTGTTGAGGATAGAGAACACGCCACACATCTGCTAACTGGAAGCTTGCAATCAGACGATCAAGGTCGACGCACTTACGAGCCGTGGGAAACTGATCACTGTCCGCAACCACGCAATTAAAATCGCCCCCCAACATGACGGGCAGCGTCGGGCTACCAATCAAGGTGGGTACATCTTCAATGAAAAATCTCGCTCTCGCCCTCTTTAAACTGGTGCCAGACAGAGCGTAAATGTTAACTAGTTGCCGGCCTCCGATAACGCATGAGATTCCCCTGCCGGTCGGTAGTCGTTTGACTCTCGTCGGCTCTTCTGCAGACTTATATAAGATAGCGGTACCACACCGAGCTGCCGGGTCGATATTATAAATGGCGGAATACCCCGTTAAAACATCAAGGGACACAACGCTCACTTCCTGCAGAAAAATAAAATCATACCGACAATGTTGGATAAAATTTGCCAAGACTTGCAATTTCTGAGGAGCCGCAATACAGTTGATATTTAATGTGGCTATTTTAACCATGTAGCTATAGGACGCACGGGTGTAGGGCGCAGAGAGGAATTTTTGAAAGGGAGTCACCGGTAAGGCGCAGACTCACCGGAGATGGAAAGCAGGGTACCGTGGCAGTTACATGTTTACATCGTCCGCCCAGGAGAGCGGCGCAGGATTGGTCGTGTCTCCGTCTGACAGACTGCCGCCGGTAATGTCACCCGACGGGGTTTTCCGTGACGCGCGAGTCTGTGATTTGCGCTGTTTACGAGATTCCGTATCAGTACTAATCTTTTTCGACGGGGGGGAAATTTCCCGGCCGCCGGTACTCCTTCCTAGCATACCCTTAAGCTTCTGACTTTGCTCTCGCACACGTTTTTCTCGTTGTGTGGCAAAGTCGGTATCCTGCAACTTGGTCTTTGCGTTCCCCACTGAGGCAACAGAGTGCGGTTCTACATCCATAACCTAATTCTCCGCGTGAGGTGGAGAAATGCGCAAAGTATTCGCTGGAGCAGCAATGTTACTGGGCGATGGGTTGGAGTACGCGACCTTGTCAGGAGGGGCAGTAGGTGCACAATCCCCAGAAGGGATGTCCGACACAACAGGCACTGAAGTTGCAACATCGCATGGGGGAGGAGGGGGGGTGGGGGCGTTTGACACTGTAGAACCATTGAGGCAGGCGCGGTGTCGCAAACTGCGACAGTAATGGCACCTGATTCCGGAACGCTCTGAACACGTTCATCAACAAGTGAAGCCACGGAAGTCGACTCCTGCAACGGAGCAGAACGGTTGGTCGGACGACATTCAGTGCTAACGTCAGGGACATAGTGAACAACAGGCGTATGTCGAACAATAGGTACACTAGGAAGAATAGACACACCCGCTACAACCGGTTCACGAACTAGCGAGTCAGCCGGTGGCGGAGAACCTCTAAGAAGGGCACCTGCGTAACTACCTGAGGTTTCTAGGGGCAACTGCACAGGGCGCCGTAGGGGACAAGAATTCCGCATATGTCCAGTGGAATGAGAGAGAGAGCACGTTGGAGGTTGGCCGGTGTAGGAGATGAAAGCCCTATGGCCGCCTATAATAACGAAGGACGGAATGTGTTTCTTCAAGTCCATCCGCACAACACGTACGCCGTTATCACATTGATAAACATACGCGGACGACCAATAATCTTTAGTGACAGCAAAGATAGTCCCATATAAACTTAATGCACAGCGAATTTCATCCAAGGGCACTTCAAAATGCAGATGGAAAGCTTTCACATTTCGTATACCATAGCCGGCATGTAGCACCTTCACGTTACTAATATTCCCATCAGCCTGGTTAAATTTCCGAACCCCGCCATTGACGGCCACCAAACGCTCACATAATTCACTATCAAGGATTTTCAAGAACACTGAATTAACAATAAAATCTAAATGAACACCATCAAGGGTCTATTTGCAATTCCGATCTGATCCAATGATGGATTTCAAAAGCCGTGGGACGCGGAAATTCGCGATGAAACAACAACTGATAGTATTGGACCGGTTGTACGACACCATTTTCCACAATAAATCCTTTAAAACTTACAAAAAAAAAAGAAAGACGCTGAGTAAAGACACCAGGGCGCTGCAAACCACGGCGACCAACGATGTAAACACAGCTGCTAGCGGAGCTCGCGACGGGCACGTCCGCTCGCGGCAACCACTCGGCCACCTCATCTGATGCATCGGAAGCTGCGTCCCTCGCTAGTCCTTGCGGAAAGAAGTCGTTTGTCGATTCGAAAATGCATCGTACTGTGGCTGGTGTTAACGCTGTAATGCCCTGCTGCAGTGCAGCTGACAAAGCTCCCACTCGCGAATCATTTAATTATGGCATCCGTCCATGTCGGTATCCGATCGGGGGAAAGTAGTCGGCCCATTTACTTACTGCAGAAATAAGCACCGAATCGTCGTGTAGCGTTGTCTAATGCAAATGAGAAATGTCCTGTGCATTAAGTATAAAGACTACTGGAACTACGCGATTATCTCGATTTGCACATTTATTTGTCACTTTCGTTGACCTCATCGCTGATGTTGCTTTCAAGTTTCTTACGAAGAGCAAACCACGTTCTTCGCAGCCGAATTGTGAGAGCAGAGGATCCTGCTGTTGGCGATGGAGCCTGACCCCATCAGATCGCTTCCGTATATGGCGGCCGGTAGGAAAGCAAATTGTCGAAAGGCGACAGTTGTGCTACACTTGCGGGTATAATAGGCTCGATACGTTAAAATGACTGCGACAAGTAAGCACTTACATATGAATTAAAACGCATCGTTCCCAAACACCATCTTGGTGCCAAACTTCGATTCGTTTATAGTTCTTGAGATGATGTTTGATTCGAAAGGCGTACTCTATGGAAAGTTGTGTCCTTTCACCTGGTAGGCGGTTTAGTTTAACATTTCTTACAGATGTTATCTGCCACCTACACGTTCCATTGTTACTACGGAGTGGCGTTTCGTATGTAGAAGGCATGATTCGAAATGGGTGCATTACGTAAAATTCTTCGACGAGGATGGGATTCGAACCCACGCGTGCAGAGCACATTGGATTAGCAGTCCAACGCCTTAACCACTTTTTTTTTCTTGATGCATCCTAGCATTAGCTTTTCAGCAGGTGGAAGGGGGGACAAAGAGGGCATGGGTGAAATAACCCGAGGCCTGGCCACAATGGCCCCACCCACTCTCCCCCCTGCGGGTCCGGGGATTAGAATAGGCCCACGGTATTCCTGCCTGTCGTAGGAGGCGACTAAAAGGAGTCCATCCCCCTCACAGGGGTAGTTAGCGCCTGCGTCCGGAGACGGACGGTTCCACGACCTATCATCGTGGTCTTTTTGGTTTTTCACTTCTCGTTTCTTCCTTCCTTTTGTTGGTTCCTTTCTTTGCTCTTCTCCACCTCACTGTCTTCTTTACTCTTTCCCTTGACTTCTCCTTGCCTTCTCATTGCCTTTTTCTCCTTGCCTTCTCATTGCTTTTTCTCCTTGCCCTCTTCTCCTTGCCTTCTCATTGCCTTCTTCTCCTTGCTTTCTCATTGCCTTCTCCTCCTTGTCTTCTCTGGTCTCCGCCTCGGCGTTTGAGACAGTCTGTCCTCTTTCTCCCTCTCTCTCTTCTTTTTCCTCTTCTTCCTTCCTCCCTGTGCGTGCCTGAAGGCCGACCCACGCGTTCGCACGCGTAGCCGGTGTCGGGGTAATGCGTAAGTCCCCGCCCTGGGTAGACATGTAAGGAACGCGCGTACCCCCTGGTAAAGGCCAGGCCCGGGGAGGGGTGATTGCCTGAGCTGATACCTTCTGACCATGCCGATTGGTCCCTCCGTCTGTTTCTCGGGAGGTGTGACCTGAGGTGTAAACATTCACCTAAGGCGGGAGTGCCCTCTGAGAGGGTCCCCACAAGGAAGGAGCGCGCCATCGGAGACGCTGGCAATCGTGGGGGATTCCTCCGCAATGGATTCTACTCCATCTCTTTCGACTTCGACCCAAAAACGGAAACGTGACCAGCCAACAGTGACAAAAGTACTACCGCCTGCCCCACAGTTCCTCGTAGTTTCTCGATCTGAGGATGGAAAGGATTTTTCCTATGTCAACCCTTTCGTTATTCAGAAGGGCGTAGATGCCATAGCCGGATCTGTCAAATCTTGTACCAGGTTGCGTAACGGCACCTTATTACTAGAAACTGAGAGTGCCTTTCAGGCACAAAAACTGCTTAGGGCCACCCTCCTGTACACGTTCCCTGTCTGGGTGGAGGCCCACCTGTAGTCTATACTAGCTCCCTCGACGGATTGACTGACGAGGAGCTTCAATCATTCCTCGCTGAGCAGGGCGTGACGGCTGTCCATAGGGTCATGAAAAAGGTCAACAATGACCTTGTACCGACCCGGACAATTTTCTTGACCTTCGATAGTGTTAAGCTGCCATCGCGCATCAAGGCGGGCTACGAGGTTATTTCTGTTCGCCCCTATGTCCCGACACCTACGCGCTGCTACCAGTGTCAGCGTTTCAATCACACTCGACAGTCTTGTTCCCATGCGGCTAAATGTGTCACTTGTGGCAGGGATGCCCATGAGGGTGACTGTCCACCTCCGTCTCCTCGTTGTGTGAACTGTCAGGGTGACCATGCCGCATCCTCCCGCGACTGTCCTGTCTATAAGGACGAACGCTGTATCCAAGAAATTCGGGTCAAAGAGAAAGTGTCCACCTCGGCTGCTCGCAAGCTATTGGCTAGTAGGAAGCCCACGCTGCTCCCAGCGGGGAAATACAGCACTGTCCTCGCCTCTCCTCGGACTACCTGGGAGGTAGCAACCCAGACATGCGATCTGACCTTCGGCACCACGGTCGTCCGTTCGGCCAGTGCTAAGATCGCGCGGTCGACGTCTCCTCTTCCTCCCATCACCCCACAGACACGAGCACCTTCCTCAACTTCTGCTAAGACGAAGACCCAGAAGTCAGATGCACGGGCCTTCAAGAAGGAACCATCCCGTGCAGACTTCCTCCGTACCTCGACCTCCCAGCCTTCGACCGGTACTTCCACTACACGTCCTTCCAAAAAGGCGCATAAGAAGCACAGTTCTCCTTCTCCGCCACGGCGCATTTCTTCTCCTGCGCCACCCAGCGGTTGCCGCCCCAGGCCGTCATCCGTTTCGCCTGGCCGCACCGCTGGTAGCCGTACATCTGGCCGTTCACTGGCGGAGGAAGCTCCCCCTCCCGGCCATCCTCCCGAGATGGCCGATGACCCTATAGACCCAATGGACGATGACTGTCCGCCTACTGATAGCGGCGGCAGTGCTCGCTCGAAGCCAGGCCCTAAGCGGCCTTCGAGGTGACCACTTCTCTAATCTTCCTTTTCTTACGATGGCACTTATTCGCTGGAATATTCGCAGCATTCGCTCCAACCGAGAGGACTTGAAGTTGCTGCTCCGCTTGCACCGTCCGCTCGTCGTAGCCCTCCAGGAAACGAAGCTACGCCCATGCGATCAAATTGCCTTGGCACACTACACCTCTGTGCGTTTTGACCTACCCCCTGTGGTAGGTATCCCAGCTCATGGAGGGGTTATGTTGCTGGTCCGGGATGATATTTACTACGATCCCATGACGTTGCACACCGGCCTGCAGGCAGTTGCCATCCGCATTACTCTCCCCACTTTTACGTTTTCCTTTTGTACCGTTTACACTCCATTGTCATCTGCCGTTACCAGGGCAGACGTGATGCAACTTATTGCTCAGCTACCTGCACCATTTTTGTTAACTGGAGACTTCAATGCCCACCATCCCCTTTGGGGCTCTCCAGCATCCTGCCCGAGGGGCTCCTTGTTAGCAGACCTTTTCAACCAGCTCGATCTTGTCTGCCTCAATACTGGCGCCCCTACTTTTCTTTCGGACACATCTCACACCTATTCCCATTTAGACCTCTCTATATGTACTCCCCAACTTGCACGCCGGTTTCAGTGGTATGCACTTTCTGATACATATTCGAGCGACCACTTCCCGTGTGTTATCCATCTCCTGCAGCATACCCCCTCTCCGTGCTTCTCCAATTGGACCATCTCCAAGGCAGACTGGGGGCTCTTCTCTTCCAGGGCGACCTTTCAGGATCAAACCTTTACAAGCTGCGATCGTCAGGTCGCACACCTCACGGAAGTCATTCTCGCTGCTGCTGAATATTCCATCCCTCACCCTCCTTCTTCTCCACGTCGCGTACCGGTCCCCTGGTGGACCGCAGCATGTAGAGACGCTTTACGTGCTCGTCGACGTGCTTTACGCACATTTAAACGCCACCCTACAGTGGCGAATTGTATCAATTATAAAAGATTACGTGCGTAGTGTCGTCGTATTATCAAAGAAAGCAAGAAAGCCAGCTGGGCTGCTTTCACAAGCACCTTCAACAGTTTTACTCCTTCTTCTGTTGTCTGGGGTAGCCTGCGCCGGCTATCTGGCACTAAGGTCCACTCACCAGTTTCTGGCTTGAAGGTCGCGAATGACGTCCTTGTGGCCCCTGAGGCTGTCTCCAATGCCTTCGGCCGCTTTTTCGCAGAGGTTTCGAGCTCCGCTCATTACCACCCTGCCTTCCTCCCCCGCAAACAGGCAGAGGAGGCTAGGCCACCTAACTTCCGCTCCTCGAATTGTGAAAGTTATAATGCCCCATTCACCATGCGGGAACTCGAAAACGCACTTGGCCGATCACGGTCCTCTGCTCCAGGGGCAGATTCTATTCATATTCAGATGCTGAAGAACCTTTCTCCTGCGGGTAAAGGTTTTCTTCTTTGTACATACAATCGCATCTGGATTGAGGGACTTGTTCCTGCATGCTGGCGCGAGTCTATTGTTGTCCCGATTCCTAAGCCGGGGAAGGACAAGCACTTGCCTTCCAGTTATCGACCTATCTCGCTTACCAGCTGTGTCTGTAAAGTGATGGAGCGAATGGTTAACTCTCGATTGGTTTGGCTGCTCGAGTCTCGACGCCTACTTACCAATGTACAATGTGGATTTCGTAGGCGCCGCTCTGCTGTTGACCATCTGGTTACCTTGTCGACCTTCATTATGAATAACTTCTTGCGGAAGCGCCCGACCGCGGCTGTGTTCTTTGATTTGGAGAAGGCTTACGACACCTGTTGGAAGGCGGGCATTCTCCGCACCATGCATACATGAGGCCTTCGCGGTCGCCTCCCTCTTTTTATTCGTTCCTTTTTAATGGATCGACAGTTCAGGGTACGTGTGTGTTCTGTCCTGTCCGACACCTTTCGCCAGGAGAATGGGGTGCCACAGGGCTCAGTTTTGAGCGTCGCTCTCTTCGCCATCGCGATCAATCCAATAATGGATTGCCTCCCAGCTGATGTATCAGGCTCCCTTTTCGTGGACGATTTTACCATCTATTGCAGCGCGCAGTGTACACGTGTCCTGGAGCGCTGTCTTCAGCGTTCTCTTGACTGTCTTTACTCCTGGAGTGTCGCCAATGGCTTCCGTTTTTCTGCCGAGAAGACGGTCTGTATTAACTTCTGGCGCTACAAAGAGTTTCTCCCACCGTCCTTACGACTCGGTCCCGTTGCTCTCCCAATCGTGGAGACAACCAAATTTTTAGGCCTTACATTTGACAGGAAACTTAGCTGGTCTCCACATGTGTCATATTTGGCCGCCCGTTGTACCCGTTCTTTAAATGTCCTCCGTGTTCTCAGTGGTCTGTCGTGGGGAGCGGATCGAACCGTCCTACTTCGTCTATATCGGTCGATCGTCCGCTCCAAGCTGGATTATGGGAGCTTCGTATACTCCTCTGCACGGCCATCCATCTTACGCCGCCTCAACTCCATACAACATCGGGGTTTACGACTTGCGATCGGAGCATTTTATACCAGTCCCGTAGAGAGTCTTCATGCTGACGCTGGCGAATTGCCACTCACCTACCGGCGCGATATACTGCTTTGTCGGTATGCCTGTCGGCTACTGTCAATGCCCGACCATCCGTCTTATCGTTCCTTTTTTGACGACTCTCTTGACCGTCAATACGGGTTGTATGTCTCTGCCCTGCTACCCCCTGGAGTTCGCTTTCGTCGCCTCCTTCAACACCTTAATTTTTCACTCCCTGCAACCTTTCGAGTGGGCGAGAGCCGCACGCCACCTTGGCTCCAGGCTCAGGTCCACGTTCACCTTGACCTCAGCTCGCTCCCAAAAGAGGTCACCCCCGGTTCGGTCTACCACTCCCGTTTTTGGAAATTCGTTCGAAGTTCATCGACATGACTTTCATTTATACAGATGGTTCTAAGACCAATGACGGGGTCGGGTGTTCCTTTATTGTCGAGGCGCAAAGTTTCAAATACCGGCTCCATGGCCATTGTTCGGTCTTCACAGCTGAGCTCTTTGCCCTCTACCAGGCTGTTCTTTACATCTGCCGCCACCGACATTCTGCTTATGTCATCTGCTCAGATTCCCTGAGCGCCATCCAGAGCCTCAGTGATCCGTACCCGGCTCACTCTTTCGTACACCGGATCCAACGCTCTCTTCAGCAGCTGGTGGACGTCGGTTCTCCAGTTAGCTTTATGTGGGTTCCTGGCCATGTCTGTATCCCTGGGAACGAAGCTGCAGATGCCGCGGCCAAGGCTGCGGTCCTCCAGCCTCGGACAGCTTCTTGTTGCGTCCCTTCGTCCGATTTTAGCAGGGTGATTTGTCGGCGCATCTGATCTCTGTGGCATGCCGATTGGGCTGCACTTACCGACAACAAGCTTCGGGCCTTAAAACCTCTTCCCGTGGCTTGGACGTCCTCCTCACGCCCTTCTCGGCGGGAGGTGGTCGTTTTAGCCCGGTTAAGAATTGGACACTGCCGATTCAGCCATCGCCATCTGCTGACGGCTGCGCCGGCGCCGTTCTGCCCATGTGGGCACTTGCTGACGGTTAGACACATTTTAATGTCCTGTCCAGATCTTAACACACTGCTCCTCGATTTTAACCTGCCAAATACTTTCGATGCCATTTTAGCGGATGACCCACGAGCAGCTGCTCGTGTTCTTCGTTTTATCAATTTGACAAACCTCGCTAAGGACATTTGATGATGCTGTTTTTTAATCCTATGCCTGTCAGTCTGTCTTTTATCGTGTTTTCCCTTTTAGTTGTTGTGGTCAACTTGTGCCTCGCGGTGCATTCTGAGAGTAGTCAGGGCGCTAATGACCATTGAAGTTGTGCGCCCTAAAACCACAAAAAAAAAAACCACCCACTCTCACTGATTTACTTCAACAGCGACAGTGTTGGAAATACTCTCTAAGTCTGTATGTGTGATACCTTAGCTGTTTCTCTGTTAGTTTTTTCGATTTTTTTCATTTCTTTGAAATTTTGTAAAATCATTGTTTCATCTTTTATGTCCCATGTCGGAGGCAGGATGCATATCCCTTTTTGTTTAACATCTATTCTAATTTTAAAAAAATACGGGTCTTCATCCATTAGACAAGAAAACTTCATCGATTTCGCGGTAATACATCTTGAATTTGGTTGGTCACTCGTAAGCTCATGTGAGTTAAAAGAAAAAAGAAAAATGTTCAAGACGTAAGGTAAATGATATACCCTCTTTGCATAACTAAAGCGTTATTTGCCTCAGTAGCAAAATAAAGCACCTCACCTGTGAAGATCGTTGTCAGTGGGTGCCTGAGATCAATTTGAACATGTCTGACGCTGAGACTGGAATTCGTCACAGTTGTCTGCTTGGTAGGGACAGATGAGAGGGGCTGCTGCATCATCAACAGACTAACCGATCCCTTGTTTTTCAAAAACAATAACCAACATATTGCCAAAGAATTTTTTCAAATTACCCGTTTGTTTTATTCTCCACTAAGCAGTATGCATGTATGCCGAAAATTCGACTAGGTTGTAGCCGTCCCGTCTGGTGACCGTATAATGCACGTAATTTGTCAATATCCACATCATTGTAGTATTCTTAGCCATAGGATAGAAATCCTTATCTGGGTTCGTGATGATAGTGGTAGAGATACTCGCTGGCGAGCTTCTCGATAGAAGTGCGAGTTTTTCCCTCACCCATCGCCAGTTGTTTAAGTGTCCACAGCAGGTGAAACGATGAAGCAAAGTGTCGATTAAACCACACTTAACACATTTGTCAGAGGGATGTAAGTTTATTCTGTCTAATTTGTCATTAGTGGCAATGGTATCGTTCACCACCTGGTACCAACTTGATGCAACATCCCATGTATGAATCTTAAGACTAACGTTCTTCGATAGGGTCTTCCAGTTACAAGATGGATTTTTTTCCTCAATTGTGTTACATTTACGCATCTTAGTCCATTTCTGCGTGACATCATCCGTTGTCAGATGCGGTTTTCGTAAGATGCTTTCGCCTACATAACTTGTTTCAGTGAAATATTCTCGTACATGTTTCAGCTGGAAGCTTATGTGCAGATGTCGACGGGCGGGTGCATGTTTCCGGGGCGAACGACGTGGGACAGACTTGCAGTTATGTTTGGGACGTGACTGTATACTAGGCGCGAAGTTCGTTTCAGAAAAAGGGCGGTGGCTTTTTTATGGATGTCAGTGAGCCCTAACCCGCCGTCGGGTCGTGATATTGTTAGCGTGGCACTGTCGAGTTTAAAAATATTCCCTGTCCACACGAATCTGATAGCTATTTGCAACATTTTTCTGGCCTGAACTTTAGGTATGGGAAATACTTGTGCCAAGTAGTATGCTTTGGAGAAAATACATATATTGACAATCTTGATCCTTTCAACCAAGTTCGCAGAGAGCCAGTTGTTTTCAACAATGAGACCATGCATGCTGTTCGTAACTGCTTTCCAGTTTTTCACCGCCATTTTAAGAGTACATTTGTCGACGATGATACCTAGTGACTTAGGATTGTCCACTTTTTGGGCCCAGGGTATGGATACACGTTCAAGACCTCTCAAGTTAACCAGTTTGCATTTTCCTTCATTGAGTTTAGCTCCAGACACCTTACTGTAGTTGTCGATTTCCGTTTTAATCGTCTTTACGTCGTTTACACAACGAATAACTGCTGTGATATCATCGGCATAGGCACGCACTGCAAAACGAGCTCTTGATATAGATAGACCTGGTAATATGGACTCCAGTTTTCTGAGGACAGGTTCCAGAGAACAGGCAAAGAGCAACATCGAGAGAGGACTTCCTTGTGGGACCCCTCTCTTAAGTGTGATCGGTATTGTCGGCTGGCCGTTAACACACAATCGGGTGGTAATGCTTGTGATGACATTTCGGAGTACGGTTACTGCTATGTTGTCTAATCCAATCCTTTCCATGATCCGGAGTATGTAACGGTGACTCACACGGCCAAAAGCCTTAGAAAGGTCGACAAACAGTAGGGCACAGTTGATGTTGGTCGCCGCTGTGATCGAAATTACGTCCCTGATTTCAGCAATTGTGGTCATTACGCTTCTGCTAGGGATGCGAGACAGATGATTTTTGGGGACATGCCGGGCTATCAAGATCAGTCTACTGTATATCGCTCTTGCAATAGTCTTATAATCAAAATTAACAGCACGATAGGCCGGAAGTTATCAATTTGCCTGTGGTCTCTTTGTTTCGGTATGAGCACATTTCTACCTTCTTTCAACTCGTCCGGTATTCTGTGGCCTCGAAAGACTTCATTAATAATTTCCGTAAAGGTGGGTCCAATGACATGCCAAAATGTGTGGTAGAATTCTTTGGGAAGACCATCTGGACCAGGGGACTTGTTTGCAGGGGAACCGACAATTAAGTCTAAGACATCTGAAACTGCGAAATCGGCAAGAAATTCATTGTTGTCTTCTGGAGTGAAGTTACTGCTCAAAGTATGAAGGAAATCAGACGTCAGATTTTCATCAAGTGGATCGTCTGAGTATAATTCACTATAATAGTGATAAAAACCCTGAACAATGTCCTTTTGGTGCACGAGATGATCACCGTTTGGGGTAGCTAGTTCGTCACTGAAGGTCCGAACACGATTGGAACGGTATTTGATGAGATGGTACAAGGAAGTCATTTCTCTGTAACTAACAGATTTGGTCTTGGCTTTAATTTTTAGGCCATCTAATTGCCTTCGCTTAATGCTTAACAGCTTCGCTTTGGCTCTCTGGATTTGTGCAGCGTAAACGTTGGAGTCGTGAGATTTGTCATATAATTCGCTCAAAATGGCATAATAAAATTCTGTTGTCCTCTTGTTATCCTTCGCTTTCTGATTGCAGTAAGAGATCAGACATTGTCGCAGTTTCCTTTTAGCTGTGTGTGTCCACCACTGTAGTTTAGTTCTGTGCTTGTTAATGGAGCGGAGACAAAAATTCCATGTTGCACAAATGACATCTTCGAGCTCCAGGCCTTGAAGATGAGAAGTGTTAAGCATCCACTGCCCTTTGAACCTTTTTGTTGGTGCTTGTCGAGATTTAAGGTGACCGCATAGGCACAATGGTCAGAGAAGGGAGCTGGAATAACTTCAGTATCAAGAACACGGTTGCTGATATGAGACGATATATAGATTCGGTCAAGTCGACTACTTGAAGTAGGGGTAAAAAAAGTAAATTTAACCAGGGTAGGATGCAGAATTTCCCTCGTATCTTTCAGCCGAATCTTGGTGACGAGTTCTTGAAGATCATGACAGTAATTAAAGTGTGGCCTCTGATCCTTCTGATGTACTAAGCAGTTAAAATCACCACCAAGCACAATGTTAACTGGGTCCTTTCGCAGCAAATAAATGACTTCATCTTTAAAAAAAAGGCACTTCTCGCTGAGTTGTAACTGCTGCCGGAGAGTGCGTACACATTTACAACTGTGACATCAAAGATGTTGCAGCTAATACCGCGACCAGATTCAAGTTTTTCGACTTCTGTGACGGGGATACCTTTACGGACTAGCATGGCCGTGCCTGTATGAAGTTCGTGAGCTACGTTTTCAACCGGATTGGAAACCAGGAATATCAAGACTTTTGACTGCCACCTCCTGTAGTAGAATGATGTCTGCTTCAGATTCGTAAAAGATTTGCCGCAGCATTGCTACCCCCCTGACGGAAGAGGCGACTAAAAGGAGTCTCAAACGTTTCGGCCTTAATGTGATGGTTCCCTAAGGGGTTTGACCACTACCTTTCAAAATTTTCTGTTAGTGCGTACCATTTGGGGAAGGACGCCTTACGTGGTGTCTTATATATCCATCTTGCCCTACGATCTGGCACACCCAATATTGTCATGGAGTTGGCCTTACACCGTGCTTCCAGCCACATCAGCTGCTGTGTGTTCCGGGCAGCATACATGCCCTCCATTATGAACTTCCATCTTTGCCCTCCTGACACATACGAATATTCGACACCTGACATCCAGCACGGTAGCCAGTCCGTTGTGGTGGAGTCGTCATGTACCCTCTTGGTGGTAGCCCCCCTGACTACACAGGGATCGCACTGCTGATGCCTGAGCTGCTACCTCCCCACGTATGCCGAGGAGTAGATGCCTATCCCTCTGGGGCATTGGGACTCCCAGCAAAGGCCATCCTGCCAGGTGGTCTTTGCTGTGGCTGGGTGGCGCCCGTGAGGAGAGCCCCTGGTCGGAGTGGGTGGCATCAGGGCGGATGACCCGCAATGAAGCGTGGTACATCATCTCTCGCTGGTGGGCCTCCACCAGCAGTCTCTAAGCGATCGAGATCTAACCTCAACGGCAAGCAATTCAATCAAAGATCATTTCCCTCCCTGGCCACTCCATGGGAGGAACGCATGGCTAAAGACAGCGGTGGAGATTATTCACCCCGGTACCTTGTCTGTACGAGGGTCGATGGTGAATCTTTTATGCAAACTAAGCCTCAGTTTTTTGTGGAACATTTAGAGGACAAGTTTGGGGAGGTGGAGGGCTTGTCCAAAATGCGCTCTGGGTCGGTTCTCATCAAAACAGCATCCTCTACACAGTCACGGAGGTTGCTCACTTGTGACAGGTTGGGGGATGTTTCCGTCACCATCACTCCCCATAAAAGTTTAAACATGGTCGAGGGTATTATATTCCACAGGGATCTTCTTCTGCAGTCCGACGAACTACTCGCCAACTTCGAACGACGAGGTGTTCACTTCGTCCGGCGCGTCCATCGGGGTCCGAGGGATAATCAGGTGGCCACCGGTGCCTTCATCCAGGCCTTTGAGGGTGATGTCTTACTCGAAAAGGTTAAGGTGATAGTTTACCGTTGTGATGTGAAACCGTATATCCCTCCTCCGCTGAGGTGTTTTAAATGCTGGAAGTTCGGGCACATGTCATCTCGCTGTACTACCAGCATCACGTGTCGGGCCCCCCAGGGGTCAACAACTCTTTTGTGGACACGTGCGTAGCGAGCACGGGACCCCGAGCTAATGTGGCCTCCTTCCTTTCCAGGCTGCATACCTTCCCTTCCCTTTCCGCATCCTTCCCCGTCCCCCATCTTCACCCCCCCCCCTTTACCTCTTGCTCTTTCCTTCCCTTTCTCCCCCTCTGGGAGTATGGTTTGTGCCTACGTCCGGAGACGGACGCTCGAAACTGTTCCAAATTCCGTGCTTTCTACACTTGCAAGTCCTCGTCCTTCCTCTGTCCTTCTCTTTTCCTTCCCTCTTCTCTTTGCCCTTTTCTCCGCTGCGGCGTTTGAGACCCCCCTCTTCTTTCCTTTCCCTTTCTCTATTTTCCTCCCTGTGCGTGTCTGAAGGCCGACCCACGCACTTCCATGCGTAGACGGTGACGGGGTAACGCGTAATTCCCCGCCTCGGGTAGACAGGTAGGACATGTACGTACCCCCTGGTAACGGCCAGGCCCAGGGAGGGGTGATTACCCGAGCTGATACCTTCCGAAAGTGCCGATTGGTCCCTCCGTCCATTTGTCGGGAGGTGTGACCTGAGGTGTGAACAATCACCTAAGGCGGGTGCGCCCTCAGTGAGGGCCCCCACAAGGGAGGAGCGCGCCATCGGAGACGCCGGTAATCATGGGGGATTCTTCCGCAATGGTTTCCTCACCTTCCACTATGTCTGCTCACAAACGTAAGTTCACTGAGTCTCAGCCACAGACGGTTCTTCCATCGTTGCCACAGTTCCTTGTTGTTTCTCGGTCTGACGAAGGTCACGACTTCTCCACGGTCAACCCTTTCATTATTCAGAAAGGTGTCTACGCAATTGCAGGTCCTGTAAAGTCTTGTTCCAGATTACGGAATGGCACCCTGGTGTTAGAAACACACAGTGCCCTCCAGGCACAAAAATTGCTGCGTACTTCTCTGCTCCACACCTTCCCTGTCCGGGTGGAACCGCACCGTACCTTAAATTCCTCGCGTGGAGTCGTTTATACACGCTCCCTCGATGGATTGTCTGACGAAGAAATTCAGCACTACCTGTCTGACCAGGGCGTAACGGCTGTTCATAGGGTTATGAAAAGGGTTGACACGAACATCATTCCAACCCGCACTGTCTTCTTGACATTTGACAAAGTTCAACTCCCATCGAAAATCAAAGCAGGCTATGAGATAATTTCCGTTCGCCCTTACGTCCCAAACCCTACACATTGCTATCGATGTCAGCGGTTCAATCACACCAGCCAGTCCTGTTCCAATCCGGCCAAATGTGTTACGTGTGGCAAGGATGCCCATGAGGGTGCTTGTCCACCTCCTTCCCCTCGCTGCATCAACTGTATGGGTGACCACGCTGCTTCCTCTCGAGATTGTCCCGTTTTTAAGGACGAAAAGCTCATCCAGGAAATCAGAGTAAAGGAAAAGGTGTCGACCTTTGCTGCTCGAAAATTATTCGCCAGTCGACAGCCCACCGTGCCTCAGAAAGGAACATACAGCACTGTCCTTGCTTCTCCTCAGCCAACCCTTCAGGGGGCTCAGCATTTATGTGCTGGGTACGGGCTTGGCGAACCCGGGATCCCCGAGCTGGGGACTGGTGTGCGCCGCCAGTCCTCTGACACCGTAAGCTCTGGGCATGCTTCAGCGACCACTGTGTGGCGCAACGGTGGAACGTTGTGTGTCTTGGCTTGATTGCCTGGATCGCGAGGATGGTACATACCTCTCTAAAAAACCCTTCAATCTTAAGGTGTGCTGCGCGCCAATAAGATGCATGGCTGTTGAGGTGGAACAGTCGCTAGCGGGCGACCTCTGAGGAACCTGCCGCACCTCAGTTGTATAAGGCTTACCCAGGCATGCGGGGCTCTGTCTGGGCTGACGTTTCGTTCCCTAGCTGCTCGTGGGACGCACATGGCAACTACGTATTTCCCTTCACCAACTTCGCAATCAGTCAAGCGCATGAGGGAGGCTAGTCCTCCAGATTTGCAGGTGGAAAAGAGTAACAGGGCTCATGGAGTCGTAAATGACAATGTTTTCATCGTGATTAAGAGGAAGGAGGGCTCATTTGAAAAAGTGTCTCCTTTCTACATACATAAAGGTTTAGAAGGACTCGCAGGTACACTGAAATCTATCAAACGCCTGAGGAATGGTACCCTGTTAGTTGAGATTACTAGGGCATCGCAAGTGGAGCTGCTTCGGAAGTCACCCAAGTTAGGCGAGTGTGATATAACTGTCGAGTTGCACAATTCCCTCAACTCCAGTAAAGGCGTTGTCACCTGCCGTGATTTAATGGATATCGATGTCGACGAGCTGAAGCAAGAATGGGCAACACAGGGGATTGTAGACGTGGACCAAAGGACACGTAGGAATAATGGAGTTATTGAGAAATCTGCCACTTTCATTGTGACTTTCAATTCGCCTGTCTTACCTGAATACGTTCTGGCTGGTTTCCTCCGACTTAGGGTTCGGCCTTATATACCTAACCCTATGCGCTGTTTCAAATGTCAGCGATTTGGCCATACGACAATGAGTTGTGGGGGTGAACCAACCTGCGGTATCTGTGGCAAGGCAGCTCATGAAACTGGGACCGACTGCACATCTCCAGCGCTGTGTATAAACATCTCTGGGAGCCATCCCGTCTGGAGCAGAGACTGCCCTGTCTTTGCGGAAGAACGAAAAATTCAGGAGATCAAGGTGACAAAGAGGCTACCTTATGTGGAAGCCAAAAAAGAGTATAGGGCTGCAAAACCCCCTGTCTTTGCCACGTCCTATGCCTCCTTGGTGCACAACCGTGCGTCGCGAGTAGACGCTTCGACGCAGACCATGTCCAGCGTCGCAGTATCCTCCACCAATACCCGTACCTGTGTTTGTACCTGCCAGAGCACTTCCACTAGCGATATCGCTATTCAGGCTGCTCCGCCTGCACCCACCGCTTTTGCAGAGAAAGCTCCAGTGAAACCTTCGAAGGCCCTCCAGAAACAGAGTGCCTCTCCACTTCCCCCATCCCCAGCTTCCACAAAGAAAACGGGACCAGAGAAAGGGGCACGGCGTTTGACGTCAAACCTGCCAAAGGCACCATCAGATGTCGTCATGGCATCCCTGACTGATGAGGAGGACATCGTCATGGATTTTGATACCTCTTCCCCAGAACCTGGCAGCCCCTCTGCTGCCACTCGCTCTACAAGTGCCTCACCAGCGCGGCGCAAAGACAGGGGGAAATCTAAACCGAAACGCTGATATGGCTCCCATACTTCAGTGGAATCTGAATGGAGTCAGACCTCGCCTTGCAGAATTGCGGCTGTTAGTACAGGCAAACCCCATTTGCATCTCTTTGCAAGAGACACTGACACGCCTGTACTTACGGGATATCGCATGTACAGGAAAGACGACCTGACTGGTAATAGGGCTCAGAGTGGGGTGGCAGTGTTCATTAAGGACACATTCCACTCCTCACCTGTGACCTTAACCACGACGCTACAAGCGGTTGCAGCTCGGATCCTGGCCCAGGTTCATGTTACAGTGTGCTCCTTGTATTTACCACCCGCTGAGCTCATTGACAGTGAAGCCCTCGCACGGCTCATTGATCAGCTACCCCATCCCTTTCTCATTTTAGGAGACTTTAATGCTCATAATGCATTATGGGGCTCCAACAAAACCTGCCCCAGAGGCCAGATGATCGAGCAGTTGATCAGGACTTCCGACATCATACTGCTGAACACAGGTCAGGCCACGCATTTTAGCACCGCTTCAGGTTCGTCTTCTGCCATAGACCTCTCTATTTGTTCGCCTGTGCTTGCGGACATTGCTCAGTGGGTCGTCGACGACGACCTTCATGGCAGCGACCATTACCCTATCTGGCTCCATCTGCCAGTTGAAATGGGTCGTGTCGCACAGCCGCCGAAATGGTTGTTCCGGAAGGGAAACTGGACGCTCTACCGGCAGTTGGCTGTTTTTGAACGGTGTGAAGGCGTCCAGGATTGGGTGGATCACATTACGACGGTGATGCACCATGCCGCTGATGTATCCATACCAAAGTCAAAGGGAACACCTGTGAGGCAGCCTGTCCCTTGGTGGAATGACGACTGTCGTACCGCCATCAGAGACAGGCGGGCGGCTTTGAGGAGATTCCGTCGGTGCCCCACTGCTGCGCATCTGACAACTTTCCGGATAGCACGGGCGCGGGCGAGGAAAATCGTTCAGGAGAGTAAACGGAGGTCTTGGCGTGAGTTCCTGAACTCCATCAATAGGTCCACATCTTCAAGCAAAGTATGGGAAGCCATTAGGAGGATCTCAAGGCGATGCTCTCGACCGCCACTAGCCGCTATACGTGAGCGGGGGTGTCTCCTAACATCTCCGAGAGACATCGCCCGGGCGTTGGCAGAATCTTTTCAAACTATTACGGCCGATTCTAGCCAGGACCCCGAATTTCTGCGCTATCGGGGTACACAGGAGAGGGCTGGTTTTGATTTCCGTTCACAGAACACTGAGAAATACAACCAGCCTTTCTCTTTGTGGGAGTTGGACTCTGCACTGTCCATATCTCGGGATACCGCACCTGGTCCAGACCTGATATCGTATAGCATGCTGCAGCAGTTGGATCTGCGGTCAAAGGAAGTCCTCCTTCAACTTTTTAATGAAATTTGGAAGACAGGCGACCTTCCTAGTTCGTGGAAAGAATCGATTTTAATTCCGCTTTTAAAACCAGGGAAGAATCGGACCGAACCCAGTAGCTACCGTAGCATTAGTCTCACGAGCTGCGTCGGAAAGACATTTGAGCGTATGGTCAATAGGCGCCTGGTGTGGGTTCTCGAATCTAGATCCTTACTTACCCGCTGCCAGTGTGGATTCAGGAGGTATCATCCCACCCTAGATAACCTGATCCTACTCGAAACAGCGATACAAGATGCTTTCCTACGTAAGCAACACCTTATCGGGGTTTTCTTCGACCTGGAGAAGGCGTACGATACTACCTGGAGGCATACCATTTTGCGGCAGCTTTATGAGTGGGATTTCCGTGGGCGTTTACCCACACTCATCCGATCCTTTCTGTCAGACAGGTATTTTATGTATAAGGTTGGGAATGTCCTGTCTGACCGTTTTAAGCAGGAGAACGGTGTCCCTCAAGGAAGTGTCCTCAGTGTGACAGCTTTCGCAATTGCCATCAATAGTATTGCGTCCACAGTACGACGGCCCGTGCAGTGCTCCTTGTTTGTGGACGATTTCTCCATTTTCTGTGCGTCTTCCTCCGTCACAGCTGCTACACGCCAATTACAGCTGACACTCGTGCGATTGGAGAAGTGGTCTAAGACCACGGGCTTTAAATTCTCTTTGGAGAAGACCATTTGTGTAGATTTTAACCGTTCCCGTTCTCTTTTTAATCTCCCTGTTTTAAAACTAGGAGACACTGTTCTCCCCTTTATGGAAAAAGTGAAATATCTCGGGCTTATTTTTGATGAGAAGCTCACATGGTTGCCACACATAAAGGATCTAAAGGTCCGCTGTTTCAAGGCTTTAAACGTCCTTAAATGCGTCAGTCATAGATCCTGGGTCGCTGACAGGGCACGTCTGCTCCAACTTTATAAGGCCTTTGTGCGACCTCGACTGGAATACGGATGTCAAGCTTATGGCTCTGCAAGACCTTCCTACCTCAAAATGTTGGATGTGATCCACCATGGGGGTATTAGGCTTTCAACGGGGGCTTATCGCACGAGTCCGGTTGCTAGTCTGTGTGTCGAGGCGGGAGAGCCTCCGCTGTCCATTCGGCGTCTTCTCCTCGTGGTACGGCACGCGTACAGGACCAAGTCCACTCCTCTTTCATTGGCGTCCGACACTTTTTCCCAGCCGGCACTGGCACGTCTCTTCCGCCACCGTCCGGCGGCGACAAAGCCGTTTGGCATCCGTGCAAAGGAGAGCCTCGAGTCGGTACACCTGGAGGGCATTAAGGTCCTCCACCAGGGATGGAGTAGGGGATCTCCCTGGCGACTACAAAGGCCAAGATTACTTCTTGATCTGGCTGCTTACAGGAAGTATTGTACCCCGGACCACCTTTTTAAAATTAAACTTACTGAGATTTTAGAACGCCATTCCGATTTTACTCCTGTTTACACGGATGGTTCTAAACAGGGGGATTTTATGGGCTGCTCTGCTGTGTTTCCCGATACTGTCCATCGGATAGGTCTCCCAGAGCAGTTCTCAGTTTACTATGCAGAACTGTTTGCCATTCTGCAAGCATTAGAGCATATGCGCCGACATCGTGGCACGAAATACATCATCTGCTCCGATTCCCAAAGTGCTCTACACGCTCTTCAACAAATGTACCCAGCAGATCGGATGGTGCAAGAGGTGCAGGACGCACTCCTGCTCTTGCAACAGCAGGGTAAGGATGTGATTTTCTGCTGGGTTCCAGGGCACATAGGGATTCCTGGAAATGAACTTGCAGATGCGGCTGCCAAGGAGGCTTGCTCCATCCCACCTCCTGCTCGCTGTTCCGTCCCCCTGCAGGCCATTATGTCTTTCGTGACTCGGAAGGTCATGCGTTGGTGGGAGGCTCAGTGGCTGGACGTGAGGGATAATAAGTTGCGAGCGGTGAAGGATTCTGTCCGACCGTGGCTCACCTCCTTCCGACAACGACGCGCTGAGGAAGTAGCCCTTACACGGCTTAGAATAGGACATTGTCCTTTGACCCATGGTTTTCTGTTACGTCGTGAGGAGCCACCAACATGTCAGACATGTGGGACACAGCTGTCGATACGGCATGTTTCAACTGAGTGTGTTTTATATGCGGGTTTGAGGGAAGATTTCAGTTTCCCACCAGACCTACCCTCTCTTTTAACTAATAATGAGGCGAGTGTCACTAGAGTTTTACGTTTTGTGTGATGTCTGGCCTTCTTCCCAAAATATTGGGATTGAAGTCTTAATGTGCTGTCCAGTGGTTTGGTCAACCATTATTTGTAAGTGGTCACTCAGCCACCGTTACTTATCTTTCCCTGTTTGTACTGCTATTTTATTTTTCGTTTTATCTCCCTGTTTTGATGTGCTGTGTCCAATCTTGCAATTTGAACAATACCACTTCTCTCACGATTCGGCTCTGAATTGAACTTTTGGGAACGGGCGCTGATAACCTCGCTGTTGTGCGCCCTAAAACACTAATCATCATCATCATCATCATCATCATCAGCCAACAAAGGAGGCGGCCACGCAGACTTGCGACCTCACATTTAGTACCACGGTCGTCCGATCGGCCAGCGCAAAGATCGCCCGTTCAACCTCACCGCTTTCGCCTGCCCACTCTATGGCTCACCCTTCGTCGGGTTCTGCTAAATCTCGAGCCCAAAAGTCAGACGCCAAGTCTTCGAAAAAAGAGCATTCTCGTGAAGAGTTTTTACGTACTGCAATTTCACAACCATCGGTTCCTCCTTCATCTAAACATCATACCTCCAAGAAGACTACGAAGAAACACAGTTCCTCTCCTCCTCCGCCAAGGCGTGTCCCAACTACAGCACCACCTGGCGGAAATCGCCCTCGGCCATCTTCCGTGTCGCCGAGGCGCACTGCTGGTGGCCGGTCAACTGGCCGATCGTTGGTGGCAGGAGCTGCTCCTGACCAACCTATGGATCAGGATCTTCTGCCTTCGACTGAATGCCATTCCATGCTGTCGGTCGCAAGCTCTGAGCAGTCGTTGAGTTGACAGCACCCTTGGTCACGTTTCTCCATTTTCTGTTCACCCTATGTCCATTATCCACTGGAATATCCGCGGCATTCGCGCCAATCGGGATGAATTGTCGATCCTCTTACGATCCTACTCGCCGGTCATCTTCTGTCTTCAGGAAACAAAGCTGCGTCCCCATGACCGCTTTGTTCTCCCTCATTTTCAGTCCGTCCGATATGACCTCCCCTCTGTTGAAGGCACTCCAGCCCATGGAGGACTCATGATTCTGCTCCATGATACTCTCCATTATCACCCAATCCATTTAAACACTTCCTTCCAAGCTGTCGCCGTCCGTCTTTCCCTTTCTGGATACACGTTCTCTCTATGTACGGTATACATTCCATCGTCTACACCACTGGCACGAGCTGATCTCCTTCATCTTCTTGATCAGCTTCCACCCCCCTATTTGCTGGTTGGGGACTTCAATGCCCACCACCCGCTTTGGGGATCTCCACATCCTTGTCCACGTGGCTCCCTATTGCTAGACGTCTTCCACCAAGCGGATCTAGTCTGCCTCAACACTGGGGTCCCCACGTTTTTGTCTGCCTCCACGGCAAATTTATCTCATTTGGACCTTGCGGTCGGTACTGTTCCGCTAGCCCGGCGCTTCGAATGGTTCGCCCTTGATGATACACACTCGAGTGACCACTTTCCATGTGTCCTTAGACTGCAGCCTCAACTGCCATATATGCGCCCGCGACGCTGGAAGTTTGCCCAAGCCGATTGGACACTTTTTTCGTCTCTAGCGACATTCGATGACCGTCGCTTTCCCAGCGTCGACGATCAGGTCACACATATTACCGCTGTTATTCTTACAGCTGCGGAACGTTCAATACCACGCACCTCCGAATTGCCCCAGCGCCCCCCAGTTCCTTGGTGGAACGAGGCATGCCGTGACGCAATACGTGAGCGGCGACGTGCTCTTCGCATTTTCCGTCACCATCCTACTTTGGCCAACTGTATCCGATATAAGCAGCTCCGTGCGCGATGCCGTCGCGTCATCCGCGATAGCAAAAAGGCAAGCTGGAAATTCTTTATTAGCTCATTTAACACCTTCACTCCCTCCTCGGAAGTTTGGAGTCGGCTTCGACGGTTCTCAGGCGCGCCTAGTTTCTCCCTGGTCTCTGGGCTCACTGTCGCGCATGATACCTTAGTGGACTCATTGGGTCAGCACTTTGCTGAGATTTCGAGCTCTTCAAATTACCCGCCAGCGTTTCTCCCGAAGAAACGTGCAGCGGAAGTGCGACATCTTGCTTTCTCCTCTCAAAATCGCGAAAGCTACAATACTGTTTTCTCCATGCGGGAACTCCAACATGCCCTCTCTTCTTCTCGCTCCTCCGCCCCAGGACCGGATGGTATCCATGTCCAAATGTTGCTGCATTTATCAACCCATAGCCTGCGCTACGTCCTTTGCCTTTATAATCGAATTTGGAGCGACAGTACCTTTCCCAGACGATGGCGGGAAGCTATTGTCGTTCCCGTTCCGAAACCTGGAAAGGACAAACATCTCCCCTCTAGCTATCGCCCCATTTCTCTCACGAGTAGTGTCTGTAAGGTTTTGGAGCGTATGGTGAATTACCGTTTAGCTTGGTGGCTGGAATCCCGCAGTCTTTTAACACCAGCCCAATGCGGATTCCGACAACATCGTTCTGCCGTTGACCATCTTGTTGCTCTCTCCACTTATATCATGAACACTTTCCTCCGGAAACGCCAAACGGTAGCAATATTTTTTTGATCTGGAGAGAGCATACGATACCTGTTGGAGGACAGGCATCCTCTGCACACTGTTCTCTTGGGGCTTTCGAGGCCGGCTGCCCCTTTTTCTTCGCGAATTTATGGCAGAGCGCACATTTAGGGTGCGGGTGAACACTACTCTATCCCGTATTTTCTCCCAAGAAAACGGGGTACCCCAGGGCTCCGTGCTGAGTGTTGTACTGTTTGCCATTGCCATTAATCCAATTATGGATTGTCTCCTTCCTGATGTCTCGGGCTCCCTCTTTGTGGACGATTTTGCGATCTACTACAGCTCTCAACGGACCAGCCTTCTTGAAAGACGTCTTCAAGGATGTCTCGATCGCCTCCACTCGTGGAGCATCGAAACCGGCTTCCGTTTCTCACCCAGTAAGACCGTTTGTGTTAATTTTTGGCGACGTAAGGAGTTTCTTACGCCGTCCTTACATCTAGGTCCTGTCAACCTTCCGTTCTCCGACGTCGCTAAATTCTTGGGTCTTATGTTTGACAGAAAACTGTGCTGGTCCTCCCACGTTTCCTCTCTTTCGGCTCGCTGTCTGCGTTCCCTTAACACCCTCCGTGTCCTGAATGGCACCTCTTGGGGAGCGAACCGAGTGGTCCTTCTCCGCCTCTATCGCGCCTTAATGCGCTCGAAATTGGATTATGGAAGCGTAGTCTACTCCTCTGCTCGGCCGTCTATTCTTCGGCGTCTCGACTCTATCCACCACCGTGGATTACGTTTAGTGTCTGGAGCTTTTTACACCAGCCCTGTGGAAAGCCTTTATGCTGAGACTGCTGAACCTCCGCTATCCAATCGGCGGACAGTCCTTCTGAGTCGTTATGCTAGCCATTTGTCTTCCATGCCTGCTAATCCAGCCCAAGACCTTTTTTTTCGACGCCTCCCTTGATGTCGGGTATGCAGGCCGCTCCTCCTCCCTACTACCCCCGGGAGTCCGCTTCCGTCAACTGCTCCATTCTCTTTCCATCCGCTTTCCTAAAACCTTCTTGACAACTTGGGGTACAGCACCGCCTTGGCTCCGTTTCCGGATCGACTTGCTCAGAGACCTATGTCAATTTCCCAAGGATGGTGCCCCTACACTTGTTTACCGTCGGGCATTTGCTGCTCTATGTGCACAAATGACGGAAGCCACATTTATTTACACCGATGGCTCGAAAACATCGTTAGGTGTAGGGAGTGCCTATATTGTTGGCGACACCCCAAATCACTTTCGGCTTCCCGACCAGTGTTCGGTTTATACTGCGGAGCTTTACGCTGTTTTCCAGGCTGTCCACTACATCCGCCGCCATCAGCGGATACAGTACGTAATCTGCTCAGATTCTCTCAGCTCTCTCCTAAGTCTCCAAGCTCTTTGCCCTGTGCACCCTCTGGTCCACCGGATTCAGGACTGTCTGCGCTTGCTCCACCTGGGGGGCGTCTCAGTGGCGTTCCTCTGGCTCCCAGGACACGCTGGTATCTGTGGAAATGAGGCGGCCGATATAGCGGCCAAGGCTGCAGTCTCTCTTCCTCGGCCAGCTATTCAGTCTCTTCCGTTTACCGATCTACGGAGCGGTTTATGTCGCCAAGTTGCTCATTTATGGCATGCGCATTGGTCAACACTTCCCCATAATAAATTGCGGGAAGTGAAAGCCCTTCCTTGCGCATGGACCTCTTCCCCCCGATCGCGTCGTCGGGAGGAGGTAATTTTAGCTAGACTCCGGATAGGGCACTGTCTTTTTAGTCATCGACATCTTTTAAGCGGTGATCCTCCCCCACTCTGTCCCCACTGCTCTCAGCCGTGGACGGTCAGACACCTTTTAATTGAATGCCCCTAGTTTAATCCGTTACGCTCCCGTCTACAGCTGTCGCCTGATCTATCGTCGATTTTAGCAGATGACACGCGCTCAGCTGACCGCGTTCTACAGTTTATTAGTGACAGTGAAATGACGTCAGTCATTTGAAACCTTTTTTTTGGGGGACAACCAACCCCTTTCTATAGTGGATTTTTAAGCATTCCTTCTGCCTTTAGTTTCTCAAATTTTATGACTGTTCCCATTGCTGCTGATTTTAAATTTCGTTTTTTTCCTGTTTTCTACGTCACGGGCTGGGCGCTAATGACCATAGAAGTTTTGCGCCCTAAAACCACAAACAAAAAAAAAAAAAAAAGCCGGAGAAGCGTGAGCCTTCTTCGGCTCCTCTCGCTCGGAAGGGGTCCCTTGGGGCCCTCCCATCCCAGGCTTTGCCCAGTGCCAAAGCGGACGCCCGCAAGTTTGTCAAACAACCACCGGTCGCTGGTCGTAGGGCGTCACGGTCGTCTTCAGTCCCTGAGACTGACCCAGTGAGGCCCTCCCAGCCAGACCCACCTAAGGCACAGCGTGCAAAGCAGTCGAAGAAAAAGGCTCCCAAGCATCCTGAAATTGCGGTGGCACCTGTCCCTCCGCAACCTTCTCCCTCTGCGTCCGAAGGTGAGGTGGAGATTCTGGTGTCCGCTGAGGACCTGGATCTCGCCAGTCCCTCAGACGCAATAGATGGCTGTTGTCCAGGTAGTGACTCAGTAGCAGCAGGGGCCCCGGAGGCGTAACCTGCCTCCCCAGTCCCTTCACACCTTTCCCATCCATGGCTAATACCATCCTCCAGTGGAACTGCAGCGGTTTCTTCCACCATCTAGCTGAGCTCCGCCATCTTATCAGCCTTCATCCTTTCCTTTGCATTGCTCTGCAGGAAAATTGGTTTCCAGCAATGCGAAACCCCGCCCTCCGTGGCTATCGGGGTTATTTTAAGAACCGGGCAGCTTATGAAAGGGTGTCTGGTGGCGTCTGCATATATGTCCTTAACTCTCATCACAGCGAGTTTGTACCTCTACAAACAGCTTTAGAGGCTGTCGCTGTTCGGGTGTGGACGCCACAGGCTATTACCGTCTGCAGTATTTACCTTCCACCTGATGGTGCTGTCGCGCAGCCTGTCCTGGCTGCTCTGATACACCAACTGCCGCCACCTTTTTTGCTGCTGGGCGATTTCAATGCCCACAATCCTCTATGGGGTGGGACTGTCTCCGATGAACGCGGTCGGGCCGTGGAGCATTTGTTGGCTCAGCTCGACCTTAGCCTCTTGAATACCGGTGCTCCCACGCATTTCAGTGTGGCCCATGGCTCGTTCTCGGCCATCGATCTCTCTATTTGCAGCCCTGGACTTGTCCCATCCCTCCACTGGCGAGTGCATCCTGACCTGTGTGGTAGTGACCATTTTCCCATCCATTGGTCACTGCCCCAGTGTCATTCTTCTGGGCGCCTGCCCAGCTGGGCTCTCCACAGGGCTGACTGGCCGGCTTTTACTTCCGCTGCAACCATTGAATCTCCCCCACAGGGTGACTATGACGAGGTGGTCCGTGTTTTAACCACGTCCATTTCAGCGGCCGAGGCTGCCATCCCCCGTTCTTCTGGCCTCCCTCGGCGGAAGGCTGTCCCCTGGTGGTCGCCGGAGATTGCTGAGGCTATTCGCGACCGTAGGCGGGCTCTCCAGCGTCATAGGCGGCACCCATCTCTGGAGACCCTCATCGCCTTTAAGAGGCTCCGTGCCTTCGCCCGTCGTCTTATTGCACGGCGTAAGCAGGAGTGCTGGGAGAGTTACGTCTCCTCCCTGGGCTCCCGTGTCTCCTCCTCGCTCGTGTGGTCCCGGATCCTTCGGCTTTATGGATCCCAGACCCCTATGGGTGTCCCTGGGCTCTCCTTGGACGGCGCTGTCTGCACGGACGCTGCCGCCATTGCTGAACATCTTGCCGCGCACTTTGCGAAGAGCTCGGCGACTGCATCTTATCCCCCCGCCTTTCGCTCTCTAAAGGAGCGAGCCGAGCGGACGCAGTTCTCATTTCACACGCGTCGTTCTGAAAAATACAATGCTCCTTTCAGCGAGAGGGAATTCCTCGCTGCCCTCGCCGATTGCCCTGATACAGCACCAAGACCGGACTGCATCCACGTGCAGATGCTGAAGCATATCTCCCGGGACTGCCAGAGACACATTCTCGCGGTATTTAACAGCATTTGGAGCGAAGGCGTGTTCCCGTCGCAATTGCGAGTGGGTGTTATTGCGTCCATCTTGAAACCCGGTGCGGACCCACTGGCGGTGGACAGCTATCGTCCCATTACCCTCACCAACATTTTGTGCAAATTGCTCGAACGTATGGTGGGGCGGCGTTTGTGTTGGGTCCTTGAGTTGCGCGGTCTCCTTGCTCCATCCCAGGGTGGCTTCCGTCGGGGCCGGTCTGCCACGGACAATTTGGTGCAGCTGGAATCTGCTTTTCGTACGGCCTTTGCCCGACGTCAGCATCTCGTTGCTGTATTTTTCGATCTGCGGAAGGCGTATGACACCACATGGAGGCATCACATCCTTGCCACGTTGTATGAGTGGGGTCTTTGTGGTCGGCTCCCGGCTTTTCTTCAAACCTTTCTATTGCACCCCTCTTTCCGGGTGCAAGTCGGTGCCGCCTCTAGTTCTTCTTATACACAGGAAAATGGGGTCCCGCAGGGCTCGGTATTGAGTGTGTCCTTATTTCTAGTGGCCATTAATGGTCTGGCTGCAGCCGTGGGGTCGTCGGTGTCTCCTTCTTTGTATGCCGACGACTTCTGCATCTCATTTAGCTCCACGACTACGGGAGTCGCTTGAAGTGGTGGACACTTGCCGCTTCTTGGGACTCGTGTTTGATGCCCGGCTCACATGGGTTCCTCATATTACTCAGCTGAAGCAAAAATGCTGGCGACACCTCAACGCCCTCCGCTGCCTTAGCCACACGTCTTGGGGTGCGGATCGCTGCACGCTGCTGCGATTGTACAGAGCCCTTGTGCAGTCTCGGCTTGATTATGGGAGCCTGGCCTATGGGTCTGCATCACGCTCAGTGTTGAAGCTGTTAGACCCCATACACCACTGTGGGGTTAGGCTTGCCACTGGCGCTTTTCGCACCAGCCCCGTGGATAGTCTACTGGTGGAGGCCGGGGTTCCCCCACTGCGGATTCGCCGCCATCGTCTGCTCGTCGACTATGCTGTCCACGTTCATTGCTCACCAGATCATCCCAATCGTCGCCTGCTTTTCCCTGCTATGGTCCTCCATCTGCCCGAACGGCGACCTAGGTCTGGGCTTTCCATAGCTGTCCGTGTCCAGACCCTGCTGTCAGAACTGGGGTCATTCCCTCTTCTGCCTCCCTTCCGGGTCCGTACACCTACGCCTCCCTGGTGTTTGTCCCGGCCGTCCGTCCGTCTGGATTTGGCACAGGGACCTAAGGACTCGGTTCCGCCTGTGGCCCTCCGTCGCCGTTTTCTTGCGCTCCTCGAATCATTTCCGGGCTGTGAGCCTGTCTACACGGATGGTTCCCCGGTTGATGGTCGCACTGCCTACACTTTTGCTCACGCTGCCCATGTTGAGCAACACTCCTTGCCGGCTGGCTACAGTATTTTTACTGCAGAGCTGGTGGCAATCATGCGCGCTCTTGAGCATCTGCGTTTCTGCTCAGGTGGGTCCATCGTCATCTGCAGTGACTCCCTGAGCAGCCTTCAGGCCATCGACCGCTGCTATCCCTCCTCTCCTCTGGTGTCCTCCATTCAGGAGTCTGTTTCCGCCATTGCCCGTTCTGGTCGTTCGGTGGTCTTGGTTTGGACGCCAGGTCATGTTGGCATCCCAGGGAACGAACGTGTAGACAGGCGGGCCAAAGGGGCGATCGACGCCCCGGCTTTGGAGGTCGGCCTTACGGCTCGCGACCAGCAGATGGTGTTGCGCCGTAAGCTGGTTGGGATGTGGGCTGCTGAGTGGCGTGGCATGACAGCTCCGAATAAACTGCGGGCTGTCAAGGGGACGACCGATGTGTGGCGTTCCTCCCTGCGGGCTTCTCGCAGGGACTCGGTAGTCCTGTATCAGCTGCGCATCGGCCATACATACCTGACGCACGGCCATCTGTTGCGTCAGGAGGATCCCCCCTTGTGTCGGTGTGGGTCTCGGCTGACGGTCGGCCACATTTTGCTGGAGTGTCCTCGACTGCGCACACTCCGGCAATCTTTTAATCTCCCGGGCACTTTGGCTTTGGTTTTATCCGACGATGCCTCCATGGCTGACAATGTTTTACATTTTATCCGTAGTAGTCGTTTTTATGGTTCGATTTAGGGAGGTCCTGCGCCCCCCCAGGGGGTCCACAACTCTTTTGTGGATACGTGCGTGGCGAGCACGGGGCCCCGAGCCATTGCAGCCTTCTTTCTCTCCCGGGCTGCATTTCCTTTCCCTTCCCCTCCTTTCCCCTCCATACCCCTTTCCCCTCGCCCTCTCCTCTCCCTCTATTGGTGTCCTTACTTATGTTGACCCCCGCTATCCTCCTGGTTCTGTTGGTTTTACACTCCGGCTTTGTTGCGTAATCATCTCCTCCTTTTGGCATTCCTTGGTCCCCTCTGGGGTTTGACCTCCATTCCAAAATTTCTCTTCCGTAGTGTGAGCCATTTGGGGAAGAGCACCTTACCTAGTGTCTCCGACCTGTGCCCTCTTAGTACATTCCACCTTTTCTTTTACGTCGTTGTCTGATGCTAGGGTGCGTAGCCAGCACGGTAGCCAGCCCGTGTGGTGGGGTCGCTATGTACCCTTTTGGTTGAGCCCCCTGAACACACAGGGATCACACTTCTGATACCTGAGCTCTGACCTCCTCATGCATGCCTTGGAGTGGTTGCTCGTCATCCTGGAGCATCGGAACTCCCGGCAATGGCCGCCGTGCCAGACGGCCCTTGCTGTGGCTGGGTGGCGCCCGTGAGGAGAGCCCCTGATCGGAGTGGGTGGTATCAGGGCGGACGCTATGCAGATGAAACGCATACGGGTCCAAAACTCTGGCCGCTCTTCTGCGGCCGTCTCTCTGCGTGGTACTGATTCCTCAAGTGCTGCTTCTCTTGCCCCTTCGTCCTTCCCTTCCGTGGCTACCCCCTGGGAGGAGGGTCAGGCCCGTCGTCTAGGGGCAAAACCTTTCCCCCGTTATCTAGTTTGCACCAGGACTGATGGAGATATTTTCACCAGTGTCAAACCTTTATTCTTTGTGGAACACATTGAAGACAAGTTTGGCGAAGTGGACTCCCTGAGCAAGATGCGGTCGGGTTCGTTGCTAATAAAAACTGCTTCGGCTGCCCAATCTGCGGCCCTTCGTGCCTGTACCCATCTTGGCACAATACCCGTGTCCATTACCCCTCACCAGTCTCTAAATATGGTACAAGGTGTGATTTTTCACAGAGACCTCATCCTTCAAACTGATGAGGAACTTCGGGACAATCTCGGACGGCGGGGTGTTCACTTTGTTCGGCGTGTTCAGAAGGGTCCTAAAGATAATCGTATTGATACTGGTGCCTTTATCCTGGCCTTTGAAGGGGATACCCTTCCTGAGAAAGTTAAGATTATGGTCTATCGCTGTGATGTGAAGCCGTACATCCCTCCTCCCATGAGGTGTTTTAAGTGCTTGCGTTTTGGCCACATGTCTTCTCGCTGTTCCCAGGACCCTCCCTGTGGTGACTGTGGACGTCCACTCCATGAGGGGAGTCCCTGTGTTCCCCCTCCTGTATGTGTAAATTGTCATGGTAGTCATTCTCCACGTTCAGCAGATTGCCCAGTCTATAAGAAAGAAAAAAAGATACAGGAGTATAAGTCCCTTGATCGTTTAAGCTACACAGAGGCCCGTAAGAAATATGCACGATTGCACCCTGTGTCCATGACATCTAGTTACGCCTTGGTTACATCTTCATCCCTTCCTCCCCCTTCCTTACCCCCGTCCCGGACCCCTCTCCTTCCCCCCTCCCCTGCGGCTCCCACACCTTCTCCTCTGGGCGCCGCTCCCCCTCCCCAGCCGGAGAAGTGTCCCACTCCTTCGGCGTCTGCCGGTCAAGGGCGCCTCTCCCGGGATGCCCCTTCCCGGCACCTTCCAGGTCAAAGGTCTGCTGCAGCGCGGCGACCGCGAGAGCCGCGGTCTATCGGCCCCCAGGTCGCCCGGTCTCTTTCTGTTCCTGATCTTGCTGCAGCTGGCTCCATTATGCCACACAGCCCTCCTCGATCTCAGCCTGAAAAGAAGAAGAAACATAAGTCCCGGGACAAAGAGCCTCTGGTGTCACCGGAGGTCCCTTCCCCGGCTTCACAACCGGATTCTGACCTGTCGTTTATGGATGTCGCCCCCTCCTTGTCGGTGACGGGTGGGGACCCGGCGGTATGACTGGATTTAGCGTGTTCAGCCCTCATTTAAACCATCGTTCTCTGGTTCTCCAATGGCATTGTAATGGATACTATCGTCACCTTCCGGAATTGAAATCCCTTCTTTCGTCCTACTCAGCAGCTTGTGTGGTTCTCCAGGAAACTCATTTTACTGATGCTCACTCACCGACCCTCCGTGGGTTCCGTGTTTTCTGTCGAAATCGGGTCGGACCCTTGCGGGCTTCTGGTGGCGTTTGTACGTTGGTCCGTACAGACATTGCTAGCACGTAGATTCCTCTCCAAACTACATTGGAAGCGGTTGCTGTTAGGGTCCACTTAGACCCTGCAGTCACAGTATGCAATCTTTATCTCCCTCCTGACAGGACTCTTACACCTGCTGCCTTAACCACCCTTCTTCAGCAACTTCCTCCTCCCTTCCTCCTCCTTGGGGATTTTAATGCTCATCATCCTTTGTGGGGCAGTGCCTTTCCATCTAGAGGAGGTCTTCTTATAGACCAATTTATTGCAGACCACGACCTGTGCCTTCTTAATGATGGCTCCCCTACTCATTTCAGTGCTGGTCATGGTACCTTTTCTGCCATTGATCTTTCTCTTGCTTCTCCCTCTCTCCTCCCTTCATTACACTGGTCGCCACATGACGACCTTTGTGATAGTGACCATTTCCCGTTGATTATCACGCTCCCTTCCCGCTCCCCGATGGAGAGGTTACCTCGTTGGTCTTTCCACCGCGCCGATTGGCCTCTATATACTGCACAGGTCGAGTTTTCTCCCTCTTTGTCGGGTTGTATTGATGACGTCCTACGTGACGTGTCTGACGCGATTGTTCGCGCTGCTAACCTTGCTGTTCCGCGCTCATGTGGACAATTTCGTCGTCGGCAAGTCCCGTGGTGGAGTACGGCCATTGCTATTGCCATCCGTGATCGCCGTCGAGCTTTGCAACACTTTAAGAGGCACCCATCTGTAGCCAGCCTTTCTACCTTTAAGCGCCTTCGCGCTAAAGCCCGTTATTTAATCAAACAGAGCAAGCGGATATGTTGGGAACGATTCGTTTCTTCCCTTGGTTCCACTGTCCCTCTGTCACGGGTATGGGCTACACTTCGCTCTCTCCAAGGTTGCCATCGGCAGTCCACCCTCCCAGGCCTTCACCTCCCAGATGGCATTTGTACGGACCCATTAGTTCTCGCAGAACATCTTGCGACCCATTTTGCAGTGGCATCAGCGTCGGCCTCCTATCCAGCTGCTTTCCTTCATCAAAAACAGCAGGCTGAAGCTGTCACCTTATGTTTCACCACTTGTGAGTCAGAATCTTACAACGAACCTTTCACTGAATGGGAATTTCTTTCTGCTCTATCTGCTTCTCACGATACGGCCCCTGGCCCAGATTCCATTCATAACCAGCTGCTTCAACATCTCAGTGCTCCACAACGGCACCATCTTCTTTGGGTGTTTAACCGTACCTGGCTCCAGGGTGACTTCCCTTCTCAGTGGAGGGATAGCATTGTGGTTCCTGTCCTTAAGCCTGGTCAGAACCCCCTATCTGTTGACAGCTATCGGCCAATTAGTTTGACCAATGTTGGTTGTAAGTTACTTGAACGGATGGTAGCCCGTCGGCTCACTTGGGTCCTCGAATCTCGGGATCTATTGTCCCCTTACCAGTGTGGCTTTCGAGAGGGACGATCTCCAATCGATCATTTACTTCGCTTGGAATCCGCAGTTCGGCAGGCTTTTTCCCAGCGCCGCCATTTGGTTGCAGTGTTTTTTGACCTTCGCAAGGCCTATGACACGGCCTGGCGCCATCACATCTTACTAACCCTTCATCAGTGGGGTCTTCGGGGCCCACTCCCGATTTTTATCCGCCAGTTCCTGATCCATCGGTCATTCAGAGTTCGAGTTGGTACTGCTTTTAGTTCTCCACGGACCCAGGAGACGGGCATCCCACAGGGTTCTGTCTTGAGTGTCCTTCTTTTCCTCATTGCTATCGATGGACTTGTGGCCTCTGTCGGTCCCTTGGTTGCCCCTGCCCTGTATGTGGATGATTTCTGCATTTGGGTTAGTTCCTCCTCGATGCCATCTGCAGAACGGCAGCTCCAGGTGGCTCTACGGCGTGCCTCTGCATGGACCCTTTCACACGGGTTTCAATTCTCTCCTTTAAAATCGCGGGTGGTCCACTTCTGTCGCCGTACTACGGTCCACCCTGATCCAGAGCTCTATCTCGCTGCACAAAGATTGCCTGTGGTTCCACAGTTTCGTTTCCTAGGTCTTCTTTTCGACAACAAGCTCACTTGGCTGCCCCATATCAGACTCCTGAAGGCAGGATGTTTCCGTAAACTCAATGTCCTTCGCTTCCTTGCCCACTCCTCTTGGGGTGCGGACCGTTCCCTCCTCCTCCGTCTTTATCGTGCTCTAGTTCTGTCACGTTTGGACTATGGTTGTCAAGTTTATGGTTCAGCTGCTCCTTCCACGCTGCACGTGCTGGATCCGGTCCACCATCGTGGTATCCGTTTGGCCACCGGTGCCTTCCCTACTAGCCCTGTTGATAGTCTCCTGGTTGAAACTGGGATCCCCCCCCTTTCTGTTCGGCGGTCCCAGCTTCTGGTGTCTTATGCCCTTACTATCCGTTCTTCTCCCGCTCATCCTTCCTATTCTATTCTATTCCCAGACCATGGACGTCGCCCGCCTGACTCCCGCCCTCGGGCGGGTTTACCGGTTGGACTGCGCCTTGCGTCTCTTAACCGTGGTTTTCGGCTTCCTTCTTTGTCCTGTCTTCCTCGCTCCCTCGCCTCCACCCCTCCTTGGTTAGTTCCTCGGCCTCGAATTCGGATGGATCTCCGCCGCGGTCCGAAAGATTCCATCCCCCCGGTGGTGTTCCGTTCCTTTTTCCGCCAAATTTTATGGGAGTTTCGGGATGCTGTTGTTTTTTACACTGATGGCTCTAAATCTGTTGATCATGTTGGGTATTCCTTCACGTCCTTTGTTGGAATGGAAAATCATCTGCTGCCACCCTCACGTGGGGTGTTTACTGCGGAATTGATGGCAATTTCCCGGGCCCTTACCTTTATTAAACAATCCCAACAAAACCGCGTTTTGTTATGTACGGACTCGATGAGTGGCCTTCTTGCTATTGACCGGTGTTTTTCGCGCCATCCCTTGGTCTCTGCCATCCATGACCATCTCGCTGATCTTCACCGTGCTGCTTGTTCCATTGACTTCCTATGGGTCCCGGGCCATGTGGGTATCCCGGGTAATGAGCTCGCTGATCGTTTGGCTGGGGGAGCAGTTACTTACCCCCCGTTTTCTGTAACCCCTCCTGCAGCGGATTTACGGCTTCACATCAAATCCCACTTTGCACAGTCATGGGCCAATTCTTGGGAGGCTACTCCACTGTCTAATAAACTTCGTGCCATTAAGGTGAATCCAGGTCCGTGGCGTTCTTCCTTTCGCCTCTCCCGCAAGGACTCGACCACACTGTGTCGTCTCCGCATTGGCCATACCAGGCTGACCCATGGTTTCCTTTTGCGTGATGAGCCACCCCCGCTATGTGGTTGTGGAGCCTTCCAGTCAGTGGCCCACATTTTGGTTGAATGCCCCCTTCTTTTGGCTCTGCGTGCTAAGTACAGACTCCCCCACACTTTACCTTTGATGTTGGCTGACGATTCCCGGATGGTCTCTCTGGTTCTAGGTTTCCTCCGGGAGAGTGGTTTTTATTCTCAGTTTTAAAGTTTTTAATCTTCCTCTGGTGTTGGGGCAGGGCGGTGAGTGTTTGGGTGTCTCCCACTGTAGGCAGTGTTCAGAGCTTCCCGATTCACCTCCCTGACCGGAATCCTCTTTTCTTTCCCTTTTACTCTGTTTTTACCTCTTCTTTTTAAGGCTTGGTAAGTTTTTCTATTCCCCTACGTACTTTCTGCATTATAGCAGTTGTACCTTGTAAGTCGCAGGTGGTCTTGCCTATGCTGCTTCAGCATAGTGTTGGGTTCGTTCTCTTGCCAACTTCCCTCATTTGTTTTTACTATTGACAACGTGACTGCCCTTTTACGTTTCCCCTTTTTCCGTTTTATTGTTCTGACTTTTCTGAGATGTCCCGTTAGCGTAATGGAGTCTATTTGAAACAAGGGACTGATGACCTTGCTGTTTGGTCCCTTTAACCTCAAACAACCAACCAAGGTCCTGCGCCTTTCCCTTTCTGTGTCTTTTGTCCTTGTGTCTGTTGCTGTTCAGGTGTGCCGTCAGATGGTTGACTCTTTCCCTTTTTTTTTCTCGTGGTCAGTCAACCAGTCTCCGGCCATCCTCCTTTCTTCTGTTTCTTTCTGTCTGGTGTTCCTCTGTCCTGTTCTTGTCTGTAGTGTTTGTTGCTGCATTTGTGTTCTTTTAGCGCCTGGGAGGACGTCTCCTCCCCCTTTGGTTTTTACCTGCTTCGTAGATTTTCGGCTCGCCTGATTTTGGAATGGGGGACTGATGACCTTCGCTGTTTAGTCCCCATTAAACATCCCAACAACCACCACCACCACCGTCTGTCCAATGCAGTGTGCATGACGACCTGTGTGGTAGTGACCACTTTCCGATCCCTCTGTCACTACCACAGCGTCACTACCAGAGCGTCACTCTCTTGGGCGCCCTAGCAGATAGGCTATGAATAAGGCTGGCTGGGACTTGTTCTCCTCCACTGCCGCTATTGAGCCACCGTCTGTCCAATGGAGTGTGCATGACGACCTGTGTGGTAGTGACCACTTTCCGATCTCTCTGTCACTACCACAGCGTCACTACCAGAGCGTCACTCTCTTGGGCGCCCTAGCAGATAGGCTATGAATAAGGCTGGCTGGGACTTGTTCTCCTCCACTGCCGCTATTGCGCCTCTCTCTACTGATGACATTGATGCGGTGGTTCAATTGGTCACCACCGGCATCGTTACTGCCGCCGAATCTGCCATTCCCCGTTCTTCTGGGTCCCCTCCGCGGAGGGCTGCGCATTGGTGGTCGCCTGAGATCGCTGAAGCGATTAAAGATCGCCGGCGGGCGCTCCAGCGTCACAAGCGACATCCCTCCATAGACAACCTTATCGCCTTCAAACGGCTGCGTGCGCGGGCCGGCCTTCTTATCCGCCAAGGCAAGCAGGAGTGCTGGGAGCGGTGTGTGTCCACCATTGGCCTCCATGTCACTCCATCGCAGGTCTGGGCCAAGATTTGACGCGTCTACGGCTATCGGAACTCTGTCAGCGTCCCTGCGCTCTCACTGAATGGAGCCCCCCCCTGCGGGTTCGGGGGTTAGAATAGGCCCGCGGTATTCCTGCCTGTCGTAAGAGGCGACTAAAAGGAGTCTCAAACGTTTCGGCCTTCTGTGATGGTCCCCTCTTGGGTTTGACCTCCTTTTTTCTTCCAAATTTCCGTCGTCAGTGCGTGCCATTTGGGGAAGGACACCTTACGTGGTGTTTTTGTATTGGTCCATCATGCTCCACCATCTTGCATGTTACCTATTGTCGTGGGGGGGGACTACGCCCAACATCTTCTGGGTGGTCTCCTCCTCGCCTTGTGCGCACTCTTCTTCTTAGCGCCTACGACAACTGTGGACCCTTTAAACACCTAAAATCCAGCACGGTAGCCAGTCCGTTGTGGTGGGGTCGTCATGTACCCTCTTGGTGGTAGCCCCCTGACCACGCAGGGATCGCACTACAGATGCCTGAGCTGTTTCCTCCCCATGCATGCCAAGGAGTACGTGCCCATCTTGTCTGGGGCACGGGGACTCCGGGCAACGGGATATCGGCCAGGTACCCGTTGCTTTGGCTGGGTGGCGCCCTTGGGGAGAGCCCTCGTTCGGAGTAGGTGGCATCTGGGCGGATGTGGCGCAATGAAGCGCAATAAATCACATCAAGCTGGTGGTCGCACGGCCACCAGCGTCTCTAAGCGAGGTAGAGTCGACTTCGATGCTGCGCAGTATGACCCTCAGACGTTCCCCTCGTTGGCTGCGCCATGGGAGGGACGCCGATCTAGTGCCAAGCGGGAGCCTTACGTACCGCAATACCTTGTCTGCAGCAGGACTGATGGTGACTCCTTTCTTCCGACGAAGCCTATGTTTTTTGTGGAACACCTGGAGGATAAGTTTGGGGAAGTGGCGGGGTTGTCAAAAATGAGGAATGGGTCCATCCTCCTCAAGACGTCCTCCCCAGCCCAGTCACGAGCGTTGCTCTTGTGTGATAAGCTGGGTGACGTCCCTGTTACCGTCACTCCCCACAGTAGCTTAAATATGGTCCAGGGGATTATTTACCATCGTGACCTCTTGTTGCAATCCGATGACGAGCTGAGAGCCGACTTAGAACGACGTGGTGTGCATTTTGTCCGTCGTGTCCATCGAGGACCCAAGACAAACAGGGTGGCCACCGGTGCCTTTATCTTGGCCTTTGAGGGTGATGTCTTGCCCGAGAAGGTCAAGGTGATGGTTTACCGTTGCGACGTCAAGCCATACGTGCCTCCCCCGATGCGGTGCTTCCAGTGCTGGAAGTTTGGGCATATGTCCTCCCGTTGCCCATCCAGCGCTACATGTCGAGATTGCGGACGCCCCTCTCATCCTGATTCTCCATGTGCGCCTCCGCCTGTATGTGTCAACTGTGGGGAGCACCACTCTCCATGCTCGCCGGATTGCCCCGTTCTTCGTAAGGAGCGGAAGATCATGGAATTTAAGACCCTGGACCGGCTTACTTATCGAGAGGCTAAACAGAAATATGAAAGGTTGTACCCTGCTTCCCTTCGAACATCTTATGCTGCAGCCACGTTATCGTCGCCCGCACGGGCGACGGTTGTCGCTTCATCTGTGCCGCCTTCATTGGGCCCTCGGGGCCATGTATCTCTGTCTGCCCCCCTCGTGCTTGGGGGCAAGCCTTCCTCTCTTGCCCCCTTAGCAGTTGGGGGCAAACCCTCTTCTGTCGCTCCCCCCAAGCTTACTTCGGGAGTGACATCTGCTCCACAACCGGGAGGCTCGATTCCTCCCCCTCCTTCTCCGGCGGCGTTGCCTCCGCCGGTTCCTCTCTCGCGGAAGGGGTCCCTCGGGGCTCTCCCTTCCTCCGTTTCTTCTCCTTCCCAGCCAGATGTCAGCCAGTGGCTGAAGGTTCCGCCACCTGCTGGTCGTAGGGCTTCTGCGTCGTCGTCAGCCTCCGACGCTCCTTCAGAGAAGCTCTCCCAGCCCTCTCACCCTAAGGGCAGACGCGAGAAGAAGGAACGGAATGTGTCCAAGAAGAAGGACGTTCCGGCGGTTTCAGCACTGCCTGCTGTACATAGTCCTGGCTCCGGGGATGAGGTGGAGATCCTCGCCTCTGCCGCGGATCTCGCCCTCACGGAACCCTTGGGGGCCTCTCCTATGGACTCAGCTGACTCTCCCCCAGTGGCGGCGGTTGGCTCTGAAGCGCTGTCTGCCTCTTAGTCGCATTCACGCCCTCCCAGTCCCTTCCTGCTTCCATTCTCCAATGGAACTGCGGCGGTTATTTCCGCCACCTGCCAGAGCTCCGGATGCTTCTGAGTGATTCCCCTGTTCTCTGCATTGCTCTGCAGGAAACTTGGTTTCCTGCACTGCGGATCCCCGCCCTTCGCGGTTATCGGGGATACTATAAGAACCGTGCTGCCTGTCAACGAGCGTCAGGTGGGGTTTGCCTCTTTGTTCACCACTCTGTCTGTAGCTCGCCAGTACACCTTCAGACGCCTTTAGAGGCAGTTGCTGCCAGGGTTGAGCTCTCGCCGGCTATTACTGTATGCTCTGTTTACATTCCTCCGGATGGGGAGCTCCCCCGCCATGTCTTGGCTGCGCTGCTGGCTCAACTCCCGCCACCATTGCTGCTTCTGGGCGATTTCAATGCCCACAATCCTCTCTGGGGTGGGACTGTCTCCGATGATCGCGGTCGGGCCGTGGAGCATGTGTTGGCTCAGCTCGACCTTAGCCTCTTGAACACCGGTGCTCCCACACATTTCAGTGTGGCCCATGGCTCGTTCTCGGCCATCGATCTCTCTATTTGCAGCCCTGGACTTGTCCCATCCCTCCACTGGAGGGTGCATCCTGACCTGTGTGGCAGTGACCATTTTCCCATCTATTTGTCACTGCCACAGTGTCATTCTTCTGGGCGCTTGCCCCGCTGGGCTCTCCACAGGGCTGACTGGCCAGCTTTTACTTCCGCTGTAACCATTGCGTCTCCCCCACAGGGTGACATTGACGAGGTGGTCCGTGTTTTCACCACGTCCATCATTTCGGCGGCCGAGGCTGCCATCCCCCGTTCCTCTGGCCTCCCTCGGCGGAAGGCTGTCCCCTGGTGGTCGCCGGAGATTGCTGAGGCTATTCGCGACCGTAGGCGGGCTCTCCAGCGTCATAGGCGGCACCCGTCTCTGGAGACCCTCATCGCCTTTAAGAGGCTCCGTGCCTTCGCCCGTCGTCTTATTGCACGGCGTAAGCAGGAGTGCTGGGAGAGCTACGTCTCCTCCCTGGGCTCCCGTGTCTCGTCCTCGCACGTGTGGTCCCGGATCCGGCGGATTTATGGCTCCCAGACCCCTATGGGTGTCCCTGCGCTCTCCTTGGACGGCGCTGTCTGCACGGACGCTGCCGCCATTGCTGAACGGCTAGCCGCGCACTTTGCTCAGAGCTCTGCGACTGCCTCCTATCCCCCCGCCTTTCGCTCTCTAAAGGAGCGAGCCGAGCGGACGCCGTTCTCATTCCACACGCGTCGTTCTGAAACATACAATGCTCCTTTCAGCGAGAGGGAATTCCTCGCCGCCCTCGCCGATTGCCCTGATACAGCACCAGGCCCAGACAGCATCCACGCGCAGATGCTGAAGCATCTCTCCAGGGACTGCCAGAGACACATTCTCGCGATATTTAATCGCATTTGGAGCGAAGGCGTGTTCCCGTCGCAATGGCGGGAGGGCGTTATTGTCCCCATCTTCAAACCCAGTGCGGACCCACTGGCGGTGGACAGCTATCGTCCCATTACCCTCACCAACGTTTTGTGCAAATTGCTCGAACGTATGGTGGGGCGGCGTTTGTGTTGGGTCCTTGAGTCGCGCGGTCTCCTCGCTCCATCCCAGGGTGGCTTCCGTCGGGGCCGGTCTGCAGTGGACAATTTGGTGCGGCTGGAATCTGCTGTCCGTACGGCTTTTGCCCGACGTCAGCATCTTGTTGCTGTATTTTTCGATCTGCGGAAGGCGTATGACACCACATGGCGGCATCACATCCTCGCCACGTTGCATGGGTGGGGTCTTCGTGGTCGGCTCCCGGCTTTTCTTCAAAACTTTTTATTGCGCCGCTCTTTCCGGGTGCAAGTCGGTGCCACCTCTAGTTCCTCTTATATACAGGAAAATGGGGTCCCGCAGGGCTCGGTGTTGAGCGTCTCCTTATTTTTAGTGGCCATTAATGGTCTGGCAGCAGCAGTGGGGTCGTCGGTGTCTCCTTCTTTGTATGCCGACGACTTCTGCATCTCATTTAGCTCCACGACTACGGGAGTCGCCGAACGCAGGCTGCAAGTCGCCGTTCGCAAGGCAGCATCATGGGCACTGACTCATGGCTTTCAGTTCTCTGCTGCCAAGACTCGAGTAATGCACTTCTGCAGGCGTCGGACGGTCCACCCTCATCCTGCACTTTACCTCGACGGCCACCTGCTTGAAGTGGTGGACACTTGCCGCTTCTTGGGACTCGTGTTTGATGCCCGGCTCACATGGGTTCCTCATGTTACTCAGCTGAAGCAAAAATGCTGGCGGCACCTCAATGCCCTCCGCTGCCTTAGCCACACGTCTTGGGGTGCAGATCGCTGCACGCTGCTGCGGTTGTACAGAGCCCTTGTGCAGTCCCGGCTTGATTATGTGAGCCTGGCCTATGGGTCTGCGTCCCCCTCAGTGTTAAAGTTGTTAGACCCCATACACCACTGTGGGGTTAGGCTTGCCACTGGCGCTTTTCGCACCAGCCCCGTGGATAGTCTACTGGTGGAGGCTGGGGTTCCCCCACTGCGGATTCGCCGCCATCGTCTGCTTGTCGACTATGCTGTCCACGTTCATTGCTCGCCAGATCATCCCAATCGTCGCCTGCTTTTCCCTGCTATGGTCCTCCATCTGCCCGAACGGCGCCCTAGGTCTGGGCTTTCCATAGCTGTCCGTGTCCAGTCCCTGCTGTCAGAACTGGGGTCATTCCCTCTTCTGCCTCCCTTCCGGGTCCGTACACCTACGCCTCCCTGGTGTTTGTCCCGGCCGTCCGTCCGTCTGGACTTGGCACAGGGACCCAAGGACTCGGTTCCGCCTGTGGCCCTCCGTCGCCGTTTTCTTGCTCTCCTCGCCTCATTTTCGGACTGTGAGACTGTCTACACTGATGGTTCCCTGGTTGATGGTTGCACTGCCTACTCTTTTGCTCATGCTGCTCATGTTGAGCAGCGCTCCTTGCCAGCTGGCTGCAGTATTTTTACTGCAGAGCTGGTGGCCATATTGCGCGCTCTTGACCATATGCGTTTCTGCTCAGGTAGGTCCGTCGTGATCTGCAGTGACTCCCTGAGCAGCCTTCAGGCCATCGACCGCTGCTATCCCTCCTCTCCTCTGGTGTCCTCCATTCAGGAGACTGTTTCCGACATTGCCCGTTCTGGTCGTTCGGTGGTCCTGGTTTGGACGCCCGGTCATTTTGGCATCCCAGGGAACGAACGTGTAGACAGGCTGGCCAAAGGGGCGATCGACGCCCCGGCTTTGGAGATCGGCCTTACGGCTCGCGACCAGCAGATGGTGTTGCGCCGTAAGCTGATTGGGATGTGGGCTGCTGAGTGGCGTGGCATGACAGCCCCGAATAAACTGCGGGCTGTCAAGGAGACGACCGCTGTGTGGCGTTCCTCCCTGCGGGCTTCTCGCAGGGACTCAGTGGTCCTGTGTCGGCTGCGCATCGGCCATACATACCTGACGCACGGCCATCTGTTGCGTCAGGAGGATCCCCCCCTGTGTCAGTGTGGGTCCCGGCTGACGGTCGGCCACATTTTGCTGGAGTGTCCTCGACTGCGCACACTCCGGCATTCTTTTAATCTCCCGGGCACTTTGGCTCTGGTTTTATCCGATGATGCCTCCATGGCTGATGACGTTTTAAATTTTATCCGTGGTAGTCCGTTTTATGGTTCGATTTAGGGAGGTCCTGCACCTTTCCCTTTCTGTGTCTTTTGTCCTTGTGTCTGTTGCTGTTCTGGTGTGCCGTGCGATGGTTGACTCTTTCCCATTTTTGTTCTCGTGGTCAGTCAACCAGTCTCCGGCCATCTTCCTTTCTTCTGTTTCTTCTGTTTCTTTCTGTCTGGTGTTCCTCTGTCCTGTTCTTGTCTGTAGTGTTTGTTGCTGCATTTGTGTTCTTTTAGCGCCTGGGGGGACGTCTCCTCCCCCTTTGGTTTTTACCTGCTCTGTTGCTTTTCGGCTTGCCTGATTTTGGAATGGGGGACTGATGACCTTCGCTGTTTAGTCCCCCTTAAACATCCCAACAACCACCACCACCATCACTGAATGGAGCAGTTTGTACAGACTCCGAGAAATTGCCAACAGCTTGCCAGAGCATTTTGCTCTTTGTTCCGCTTCTTCCAATTACCCATTGGCCTTCCGCTCCATTATAGAGCGGATGGAACGTCGGAGCCTTTCGTTTCGCACCCACCACCCAGAATCTTACAATGCTCCATTCAGTGAGTGGGTATTTCGCAGTGCCCTAGTCGCTTGCCCTAATACCGCTCCTGGGCCAGATGGCATCCACTGTCAGATGCTGAAACACCTTTCAGTGGACTGCCAGCGGCGCCTCCTCGACCTGTACAACCGTCTCTGGGTCGAGGGTGAGTTTCCGTCGCAATGGCGGGAGAGCATTGTCATCCCCGTTTTGAAACCGGGCAAGAGCACTTTGGAGGTGGACAGCTACCGGCCCATTAGCCTCACCAACGTTCTTTGCAAGCTTCTCGAACGGATGGTGAGCCGGCGCTTGAATTGGGTGCTGGAGTCTTGGGGCCGTCTGGCTCCGTCTCAGGGTGTTCCGCAAAGGCCGCTCCGCCACCGACAATCTGGTGAGCCTGGAGTCGGCCATCCGTACTGCCTTTGCCCGCCGTCAGCACCTGGTCGCGGTCTTTTTCGACATGAGGAAGGCGTACAATACGACATGGCGTCATCACATCCTTTCCACGCTTCATGGATGGGGTCTTCAGGGCCCTCTGCCGATCTTTATCAGAAATTGCCTGTCGTTCTGTTTTAAGTGTCTGCCTGTTTTTAATAACCATTAACGGGCTCGCTGCGACCGTGGGAAATTCTGTCTCCGCTTCCCTGTATGCTGACGACTTCCCTCTTTACTACAGTTCTACTAGCATTGCAGCTGTTGAACGTCAGCTACAGGGCGCTATCCGCAAGGCGCAGTCTTGGGCTGTAGCTCGCGGCTTTATCTTGCCGGCGAACTTCTTTCAGTGGTCGAATCACACAGGTTTTTAGGGGTGGTTTTCGATGCCCGGTTGACTTGGCTGCCTCATATCCGGCAGCTTAAACAGGCCTGTTGGCGGCATCTAAACGCTCTGAGATGCTTGAGCTACACCCGCTGGGGCGCCGACCGATCTACCCTGTTGCGGCTCTACCAGGCGTTAATCCAGTCCCGTCTGGATTTTGGGAGCCTGGCTTATGGCTCAGCATCATATGCGTTGCGGGTGCTGGACCCCATTCTCCACTGTGGGATACGCCTTGCACTGGTGCTTTCCGCACCAGCCCTGTGGACAGCATACTAGTGGAGGCAGGTGTCCCTCCACTGCGGTTACGACACCAACAATTACTGGCTGCTTATACTGCCCATGTTTTTAGCTTGCCCGGGTATCCAAATTACCGTGCCCCCCTGCGGGTTCGGGGGTTAGAATAGGCCCGTGGTATTCCTGCCTGTCGTAAGAGGCGACTAAAAGGAGTCTCAAACGTTTCGGCCTTATGTGATGGTCCCCTGTCGGGTTTGACCTCCATATCTCAAAATTTTTCCGAAGAGCGAGCCGATTGGGGAAGGGCGCCTTACTTGGTGCATTGTGTCCGTGTTGTGTTGAGAACTTTCGCCATCTTCTTCGTCGTTGCATTGCAGTCTTGCCCGCTCTCCATCTCTTGGGCATCGATGCGCCCCTGCGTGCACTTTCTGCCAAGCACTGTGCAGGGCCATTTTCTGCACTGACGACGCCCATGGACCACATGTCACCTAACATCCAGCACGGTAGCCAGTCCGTTGTGGTGGGGCCGCCATGTACCCTCTTGGTTGTAGCCCCCTGACAACACAGGGATCGCTCTACTGATGCCTGCGCCGTTCACTCCCCACGTATGCCAAGGAGTAGATGCCCATCTCCCTGGGGCATCAGGACTCCCGGCAATGGCCATCCTGCCAGGTGGCTATTGCTGTGGCTGGGTGGCGCCCGTGGGGAGGGCCCTTGGTCGGAGTAGGTGGCATCAGGGCGGATGACCCGCAATGAAGCGTGGTACATCATCTCTCGCTGGCGGCCAGCCGCCAGCAGTCCCTAATCGTTCTCGGGCTCAATTTAATGCTCAGAAGTACGATCCGAAAACGTTCCCCTCCCTGGCCACGCCGTGGGAAGAGCGTAAGTCTCAGGATGGAGGTAACAGTTATTCGCCCCGATTCTTAGTTTGCACGAGAGCTGATGGGGAGTCTTTTCTCTCCACAAAGCCTCAGTTCTTCGTCGAGCATTTAGAGGACAAGTTTGGGGAGGTGGAGGGCTTGTCTAAAATGCGCTCTGGGTCAGTACTGATACAAACGGCATCCTCCGCCCAGTCCCGCAGGTTACTTGTTTGTGACAAGTTGGGGGATGTTAACGTTTCTATTACACCACATAAGAGTTTAAATATGGTCCAGGGTGTTATTTTCCATAGGGATCTCCTTTTGCAGTCTGATGACGAGCTGCGCGCCAACTTAGAACGTAAAGGTGTTCATTTCGTCCGGCGCGTTCATCGGGGTCCGAGGGACAATCAGGTTGCTACCGGTGCCTTCATCTTGGCCTTCGAGGGTGATACGTTACCGGAAAAGGTCAAGGTGATGGTCTACCGATGTGACGTCAAGCGGTGCTTCAAGTGCTGGAAGTTCGGTCATATGTCTTCCCGCGGCACTTCCAGCCTCACATGTCGCGATTGCGGACGCCCATCTCATCCCGATACTCCATGTGCCCCGCCTCCCATCTGCGTCAACTGCGGGGAGCACCATTCACCTTGCTCGCCTGACTGCAAAGTCTTTCAGAAAGAGCGCAAAATCATGGAATATAAGACCCTGGACCGGCTGACCTATACTGAGACCAAACGGAAATATGACAGACTCCATCCTGTGAGAATGACATCTACTTATGCAGCTGCTACAACAACTGTGCTAGCTCCATCAGTTTCGAGACTTCCAGCCAGCTCGATAAGCAGTAAGACTCCTCCTGCCCCCTTGCCCTTGGGGGGCTCTACCCAACCGGTTGCTCCTGCACCACCTACCTCAGGAGCAACCTCCTCCCACCCGTCGGGGACGTCCGTCCCCGCTTCTCAGCCGGAGAAGCATCTAACTTCTTCGGCTACTCTCGCCCATAAGAGTTCCCTTGGGACCCTCCCTTCCCAGGGTTCCACCAGCGGGAAGGATGACTGCCACCAGTGGCATAAGTCCTCACCAGCGGCCGGGCGTAGGGCTTCACGATCCTCCTCTGTCCCGGAGACTGAATCGGTGAAGCCTTCCCAGCCAGTGAAACCCAAGGTTCAGCGAGAGAAGTCCAAGAGAAAGACCTCTAAGGCCAAAGAACTTGCGGTGGCACCAAACCCACCGCACTTTTCGCGCTCTGCGTCTGAGGATGAAGTCGAGATTCTAGCGTCCGCTGAGGACCTTGATCTCGCTGGTCCCTCAGACGCCATGGATGCCTCTCGTACGTGTACTGAATCGGTGGCAGTGAGTGAACAAGCGGCGTAAATTGCCTTCCCAGTCCTTTCACGCCTTTCTCAGCCATGGACAATACCATCCTCCAGTGGAACTGCGGCGGTTTTTTCCACCATTTAGCTGAGCTCCGCCAACTTCTCAGCCTTCGCCCTTTCTTCTGCATTGCTCTCCAGGAAACTTGGTTTCCAGCGATGCGAACCCCCGCCCTCCGTGGCTATCGGGGTTACTACAAGAACCGAGCAGCTTATGAAAGGGTGTCTGGTGGCGTCTGCATATTTGTCCTTCACACTCTGCACAGCGAGTCTGTCAATCTCCAGACGCCTTTAGAGGCTATCGCTGTACGCGTATGGACGCCACAGGCTGTTACCGTCTGCAGTCTTTACATTCCACCGGATGGTGATGTCTCGCAGCATGTCCTGGCTGCACTGGTCGCCCAATTGCCGCCACCTTTCTTGCTATTGGGCGACTTCAACGCTCATAACCCTCTGTGGGGTGGGTCAGTGGCAACAGGTCGAGGCGCCATCGTTGAGCATTTATTGTCGCAGCTCGATCTCTCGCTGTTAAATGATGGTGCCTTCACACACTTCAGTGTGGCGCATGGCACCTACTCCGCCATTGACCTTTCCATCTGTAGCCATAGCCTCTTACCGTCTGTCCAATGGAGTGTGCATGACGACCTGTGTGGTAGTGACCACTTTCCGCTCTTTTTGTCACTACCACAGCGTCACTCTTCTGGACGCCCTAGCAGATGGGCTATGAATAAGGCTGACTGGGACTTGTTCTCCTCCACTGCCGCTTTTGAGCCTCTCTCTACCGATAACATTGATGCGGTGGTTCAATCTGTCACCACCGGCATCGTTACTGCCGCCGAATCTGCCATTCCCCGTTCTTCTGGGTCCGCTCGGCGGAAGGCTGTGCCTTGGTGGTCGCCTGAGATCGCTGAAGCGATTAAAGATCGCCGGCGGGCGCTCCAGCGTCACAAGCGACATCCCTCCTTAGCCCACCTTATCGCCTTCAAACGGCTGCGTGCGCGGGCCCGCCTCCTTATCTGCCAAGGCAAGAAGGAGTGCTGGGAGCGGTATGTGTCCACCATTGGCCTCCATGTCACTCCCTCGCAGGTCTGGGCCAAGATTAGACGCGTCTACGGCTATCGGAGCCCTGCCAGCGTCCCTGCGCTCTCACTGAATGGCGCCGTTTGTACCGACTCCGACGTCATTGCAAATCGCTTAGCAGAGCATTTTGCTATGAGTTCCGCTTCTGCGAATTACCCCCAGGCCTTCCGCTCCATTAAAGAGCGGCTGGAACGTCGGAGCCTTTCGTTTCGCACCAACCACCCGGAATCTTACAATGCTCCATTCAGTGAGTGGGAATTTCGCAGTGCCCTAGCTGCTTGCCCTGATACCGCTCCTGGGCCAGATGGCATCCACTGTCAGATGCTGAAACACCTTTCAGTGGACTGCCAGCGGCGCCTTCTCGATCTTTACAACCGTCTTTGGGTCGAGGGGGAATTTCCGTCGCAATGGCGGGAAGGCGTTGTCATCCCCGTTTTGAAACCTGGGAAGACCCCTCTGTAGGTGGACAGCTACCGTCCCATTAGCCTCACCAACGTTCTTTGTAAGTTGCTTGAACGGATGGTGAGCCGGCGCTTGCATTGGGTACAGGAGTCTCGGGGCCTTCTGGCTCCGTCTCAGGGTGGGTTCCGTAAAGGCCGCTCCGCCACCGACAATCTGGTGAGCCTGGAGACTGCCATCCGTACTGCCTTTGCCCGCCGTCAGCACCTGGTCGCTGTCTTTTTCGACATGCGGAAGGCGTACGATACGACATGGCGTCATCACATTCTTTCTACGCTCCATGGATGGGGTCTTCGGGGTCCTCTGCCGATTTTTATCCGCAATTTTCTGTCGTGTCGTACCTTCCGCGTGCAAGTCGCGGCCTCGTATAGTTCCTCCCACGTCCAGGAGAACGGTGTGCCACAGGGCTCTGTTTTAAGTGTCTGTCTGTTTTTAATAGCCATTGACGGGCTTGCTGCGGCCGTGGGTAATTCTGTCTCCGCTTCCCTGTATGCTGACGACTTCTGCCTTTATTACAGCTCTACTGGCATTGCAGCTGTTCAACGTCAGCTACAGGGCGCTATCCGTAAAGCGCAGTCTTGGGCTGTAGCCCATGGGTTTCAGTTTTCGGCAGCCAAGACCCGCGTTATGCATTTCTGCCGGCGCCGAACAGTCCATCCTGAGCCGCGGCTTTATTTTGCGACGAACTCCTTGCTGTGGTGGAGACCCACAGGTTTTTGGGGGTGGTTTTCGATGCCCGGTTGACTTGGCTGCCTCATATCCGGCAGCTTAAACAGACGTGTTGGCGGCATCTAAACGCTCTGAGATGCTTGAGCCACACCCACTGGGGCGCCGACCGCTTTACCCTGTTGCGGCTCTACCAGGCGTTAATCCAGTCCCGTCTGGATTATGGGAGCCTGGGTTATGGCTCAGCATCCCCATCTGTGTTACAGGTGCTGGACCCAATTCTCCACAGCGGGATACGCCTTGCCACTGGTGCTTTCCGCACCAGCCCCGTGGACAGCGTACTAGTGGAGGCAGGTGTACCTCCCCTGCGGTTCCGACGCCAACGTTTGCTGGCCGCTTATGCTGCACATGTTCTAAGCTCGCCCGGGCATCCTAACTATCGTCTCCTGTTCCCGCAGTCGGTCGTCCATCTGCCGGAACGTCGGCCCCGGTCGGGTTGTCCGATCGCCATACGCGTCAAGGAGCTTCTCTCCGGACTTGGGCTTGTCCCTGTTCCACCTCCTTTCCGGGCACCTCTGCGTACACCCCCTTGGTGCGTTCCTCGCCCTTGCCTTCGGCTCGACTTGGCACAGGGCTCGAAGGACTCAGTCCCTCCAGAGGCCTTCCGCCGCCGATTTTATTCCATCCTGGCCACGTATCAGGGCTCTGGCATTGTTTACACCGACGGCTCGATGGTTGCTGGTCGAGTCGGCTATGCGCTCACTCTAGGGGACCATTCCGAACAACGTTCCTTGCCGGCTGGCTGCAGCGTTTACACTGCTGAGCTGGTCGCCATCTTTCGAGCCCTAGAGTATATCCGCTCCTGCTCAGGTGAGTCCTTCGTTATCTGTAGCGATTCCCTGAGCAGTTTACGAGCACTCGACCAGTGTTTTCCTCGTTCCCGTCTGGTGATGGCTATCCATGAGTCCCTGCATAGTCTTGCGCGTTGCGGCCGCTCTGCGGTCTTCGTGTGGAGCCCAGGTCATGTTGGGATCCCCGGCAACGAGAATGTTGACCGGCTGGCGAAAGAGGCGACTAGTGCACCATCTCTGGACGTTGGCCTCCCGGAGACTGATTTGCGGGCCGTCTTCTGCCGCAAAATCTTGGCGCTATGGGACGATGAATGGCGCGAACTGACAATGTCCAATAAACTCCGTGCTGTCAAGGAGACGAGGGCTGTGTGGCGGTCATCCCCGCGAGCCCTTCGCAGGGACTCAGTAGTTCTTTGCCGGCTCCGCATTGGCCACTCCCGGCTGACACACAGTTATTTACTGCGCCGGGAGGACCCTCCTCTATGTCGCTGTGGGGCAGCTTTGACAGTGGCCCATATTTTGCTGGCCTGCCCCCTTTTAGCTGTGGTCAGGCAGACATTTGCGCTGCCTGCTACGCTCCCTGCCCTTTTAACAGACGACTCCACTATGGCTGACTTAGTTTTACGTTTTATTCGGGCAGGGTGATTTTATCATTTACTCTGAGTGTTTCTGTTTTATTTTATTGTTTTGTGTCGATTCTGGCCTTTGGCCTATGATTTTACACTGATTTTTTAATGTGTTTCTAAGTGGTTGGCTTTTCCTTATTTATTTCAATGGTCGGCCAACCACCGTCACACTCTGTGTGGTTTTAGTTCGTTTTGTCTTGTCCTTGTCTCAGTTTCTCTTGTTCTGTATCGTCTGTGATCTCTTCTGTTCATCGTTTTTATTCTCTGTGGGTGTTCTTTGACTTTGGAACAAGGGACCGATGACCATAGCAGTCTGGTCCCTTTAATCCCCCGAACCAACCAACTTTAAACTCAGTTTTTAATGTGTTGTCGGTGGTTGGCTTTTCCTTTTTTTATTTCTATGGTCGGCCAACCACCGTCACACTCTGTGTGATTTTAGTTCGTTTTGTCTGGTCTTTGTCTGAGTTTCTTTTGTTCTGTGTCGTCTGTGCTTTCTTCTGTTAATCGTTTTTATTCTCTGTGAGTGTTTTTAATACTTGGAAAAAGGGACCGATGACTGTAGCAGTCTGGTCCCTTTAGTCACACAAACCAGCCAACTTTTAAAATCGTGTTCATTTTAAAATTACACTGTTTATTGCATTTTCCTTAGGTTTAGCCCATCTCTGATGTTGTCAGCTCCGTATGTTCCACTTCAAATCTGTAAAGGCAAAAGTCCATCTAAGTTCTGAGCATGTGGACATCGTTAGCAAATGCTGCTAATTAAACACGCAGACTTTGATCACTGAATCTAAAACATAATAATTAGGTCGTAAATGTTTTTGCATTTTTACTTTGTAATAGGTAATTATTATTATGTACAAATGATATTTCTGAATTTGGGGAATGATAAAGAAACGCTGCTCCGAGAGTAAATCTCAAGGAACAATGTTTCCTGTAACATATATATATTCAGGCTTTCATTTTACACCATGAAACCCTTCTTAAATATTCAGTTTTTGCAAATAATATGGGGGTTATGCCGTCTTTTACAAGTGTACGAACTTTTATTTTGACAAAATACATTTCATAATATTTCTAAGCATCGTCCGTAGTCACTGCTACAACTGTAGCTTTTTTTTTTACATGTTTGTTTAACGAGGTCGCAAACAGTCCTCACAATTGAAGTTACTTTCTAGTACGCACGTTTCTTTTCCTTCTTTCTAGTTAGCTCCTTACATTGTTAGCAGTGTTCTCCAATAAACATGCATCTGTTGTTTAACCCAGTTTCTCCATAATATTTTGTCGTTAGCACGTTTTGGCTCACACACTCGCGAGATGTAGCATGACCTCCATATTATTTGTATTTTTTCATTAAGGGCTACACGATTACACAAAAGATATTTCTATGAAACAAGAGTCTCATGAAAATACTTCAAGAAATATCACATCTTGGATAAGGCCCCCTGACTGACTTGTATTATTTATTATCGTAACGTTTGCACAGATATAAAATTATGTGTAAAGTAAAAATATAATTTCCAAATATATCTCCAAACAGAGAATAAATATTAATTTTTGTCGATTGCTTACATGATTTTTTTCAGAGATAATTAAAGACACTAGTGAGAGAAGTTAGATGCTGTAATATTGCAGCACAATTTAGTATGAATATTGGATTATTATTTTTCAGTTTTAACATACTTTACAATTTAAACATATTTATATGGAAGTGCAATATTGTAAATCACACTTTTCTATTTTTTGCACTGTGGACAAATTCTAACAACTTAGTGTCTTGTAGTTACTCATAATATGGGTCTTTATAAGGACTGTAATTAGTATACACACTGGTAGAAGAAAGGATGTCTTCCCAATCTCTTAATGTGATACAGAAAAACCTTGTTATAGAATGTCTTTGTGTTTTTTATAGTCGATCGCAGCCTTTGTCATTGCATAGACAAAAGAGGACACTAGTCTTACAGAATGTACCCATACTTTCGATTTCATGCTGCTATGTCAATTTATGATGACCTGTTAAGAAAATAGTTCCTTGACAAAATTTAAATTTTGAAACTGTTCACATCAAGCTAAAGGGTCAAGATTGTTCTGGAGACTATGAGCGAATGTACTAAACATCCAGTTTCCATGTCTAAGGCATCAAACATACCGAAAGATTTTCGATCGTAACAAAGAAATCTCCCTTTGTAGCAGAGCCAGTCACAGTAGGATGGATATAACATAGATCCTCTTCGTACGATCACTCCATTGTAAATTATCGAATATTGCAAATATTTAGCAAGTAATACCTGTTGGAGGTTACCCAGTCATTCAGTTGACTGCTTAACACTCCACAGCACAGGAGTTTATGTTTTGGATTTACGTGCAAGAAATCTCCCACACCAAACTTTTATGGTGCACATAAAATGAAAGTTAGTTGAAAAGCAAAACGAAAAACACGTTATTACAGTAACTGAATGTGACACTGGTAGTTATTGAAAATTTCCTCTGTATCTAAAATTATTAATTGAATTTATTGAAAATTTCCTGTGTGTCTAAAATCGCTCTTGTAATGAAATAGCTAGTTTAGTGCAGTTACTCACCATCCCATCGCCCCCGTAGCGGCGTGGTAGTCTGCCGCCTGCAGCGCCACGGAGTGGTCACGCTAGCGAAGCACGTGTCGCGTGTTATGTTTACTTTGGCTGCTGCTAATTGCCGTCTTTCTTATCAAACAACACGGCGTACAGCCTTGGAAAACGACTTTGTTTCTGCTTTTGTTCAGACTTCGTCTGTCTCAACGCGGCTGACATCGAACGATTTCGTCTCAACGACGTTAAAATACCACCACAAGATCTGATTGGAATCATCGTGTCCACGAGTAGTAGTAATGTGGACGTCAAGATAGTTAACGACGCAACGTGCGACAGAGTGCAACAGGAGGCGAAACTTGGACTACGTTTCTGTCATTCCGATGGTAATGTAGGATCAGTTACCGTCGACTACGCCGGTCTCAGCGTACGAACGGTAAGTACATACCAACTACCGTTCGAACTACCTGTGGACGCCGTCATTGCAGCGCACCGACACTATGGAAACGTTCTGGAACGTGTTGCCAGCCGATGGGTAAAATTCCGAACCTGTCCAGTCTTAAATGGTGTCAGGCAGCTTCGTATCGATCTGCAGAGTGATCTGCCCTCCTACCTTGGTATCGAAGCCTACCGTGCCGTCACAATGTACAATGATCAGCCCCGCACTTATTCCGCTTGCGGGAAGGAGGGCCATTTACTGTCTGAATGCATCCAACGACGTGTCGTGCATCTGCTGTTGTTAGAAGCGTCCGTGCCACCCAGGTTGACCGCCCTACCAGTAACTTAGGCTGCGACCCTCGTTACGCCTAGAGCTTCAACCAGATCATTGCATGGTCTCTCCAGTCGGCACCACCATTTGAACGGCGCAGTCCATCCGATGATATGGCCACCACCCAGACTCCAGCGACGGACGCCACATTGTTAACGTGTACGCCCAGTCTGGCTCCAGGAATCATCAGCAGCACTCCGCGTTCTTCGCAGACGACCTGGGCCACCTGTTTTCTGGGTACCATGATCACTTCGTTGTAAGCGGCGATTTCAACTGCGTCCTTCTGCCATAGGACCAGACCCCCGCTTATTCCCTTGCCCGACACCGTGTACCCTGGCTGATGACATTAATATCATTGACATTTGGAATAAAACTTCCATTATACACTACATCCTGCGAGCAGACTCGGCCGGTTTTATCCCCCTGCGGGTTCGGGGGTAAGAATAGGCCCGCGGTATTCCTGCCTGTCTTAAGAGGCGACTAAAAGGAGTCTCAAACGTTTCGGCCTTATGTGATGGTCCCCTCTCGGGTTTGACCTCCATCTATCTAAATTACTCCGAAGAGCGAGCCAATTGGGGAAGGGCGCCTTACATGGTGCACTGTATCCTTCGTGCAATTCGACCTTTAGCCGTCTTTCTCGTCGTTGCAATGGTGTCCCGCTCGTTTTCGATCTCTTGGGCGATTACCACGCTGCCCTCTGCAGTGTTTCTTTTAACTGCGACGACGACCTTGGCCATTTTTGCACCTAAGATCCAGCACGGTAGCCAGTCTGTTGTGGTGGGGCCGCCATGTACCCTCTTGGTTGTAGCCCCCTGACAACACAGGGATCGCTCTACTGATGCCTGCGCCGTTAACTCCCCACGTATGCCAAGGAGTAGATGCCCATCGCCCTGTGGCATCGGGACTCCCGGCAATGGCCATCCTGCCAGGTGGCCTTTGCTGTGGCTGGGTGGCGCCCCTGGGGAGGGCCCTTGGTCGGAGTAGGTGGCATCAGGGCGGATGACCCGCAATGAAGCGTGGTACATCATCTCTCGCTGGCGGCCAGCCGTCAGCAGTCTCTAAGCGTTCCAAGGCTCACTTCAAGGCTAATGTGTATGACCCCAAATCGTTCCCCTCCCTGGCCACACCATGGGAGGAACGAAGGGCTATGACTGAGAGCGAAAGATACTCGCCCCGGTATCTCGTCTGTACCCGAGCTGACGGGGAATCTTTTATGTCCGTGAAGTCTCAGTTCTTTGTAGAGCATTTAGAGGACAAGTTTGGGGAGGTGGAGGGCTTGTCCAAGATGCGGTCCGGATCTGTGTTGATCAAAACGGCATCCTCCGCCCAGTCGCGGGCCTTGCTCGCTTGTACTAAGCTGGGGGATGTCTCTGTCACTATCACGCCCCATAAGAGTCTGAACATGGTCCAGGGCAATATCTTTCACAGGGATCTCCTTTTACAGTCCGACGACGAGCTGCGCGCCAACTTGGAGCGCCGAGGTGTCCATTTCGTCCGGCGCGTCCACCGGGGTCCGAGGGATCGTCAAGTTGCCACCGGTGCCTTCATCTTGGCCTTCGAGGGTGACACGTTACCTGAGAAGGTCAAGGTGATGGTGTACCGTTGTGATGTCAAGCCGTATATCCCTCCCCCGATGCGGTGCTTCAAGTGTTGGAAGTTCGGCCACATGTCTTCACGCTGTGCGTCCGACCTCGTCTGTCGCGATTGCGGTCGACCTTCCCATCCTGATCTTCCCTGTGCGCCGCCTCCAATCTGTGTGAACTGTGGTGCGCACCATCCGCCTTGCTCGCCAGACTGTCCGATTCTGCAGAAGGAGCGGAAGATCATGGAAATAAAGACTCTCGACCGCCTGACGTACACTGAGGCGAAGCGGAAATATGATCGGCTTCATCCGGTGCGCATGACAGCTTCTTATGCCGCAACTGTCACTCCTTCTACTATTCCAACCGCTCCAGTCAGCTCTCAGAGTCGAAGTCCCACACCTGCCCCATTGATGGTGGGGGGCACTAAACCCACTGTTGCTCCTGCTCCATCTACTTCAGGAGCAACACCCCGCCAACCATCGGGGACATCAGTCCCCCCTTCCCTGCCGGAGAAGCGTAAGACTTCTTCGGCTACTCTCGTAAGGAAGGGGTCCCTTGGGGACCTCCCTTCCCAAGTTCCGTCCGGTACAAAGGCCGACAACCGCAAGTGGCTTTAACAACCGGCGGGCCCTGGTCGTAGGGACACACGGTCGTCGTCTGTCCCCGAGACCGACCCAGTTGCGCCCTCCCAGCCTGCGCCACCAAAGGCACAGCGCGAGAAGCAGAAGAAGAAGAAACCCCTCAAGGCTACCGACATTGCGGTGGCACCCATTCCACCGCTTCCTACAAGCTCTGCGTCTGAGGATGAGGTGGAGATTCTGGCGTCCGCTGAGGACATGGATCTCGCCAGTCCCTCGGATGCAGTAGATGGCTGTTGTCCAGGTGGTGACTCCGTAGCAGCAGGGGCCCCGGAGGCGTAATCTGCCTCTCCAGTCCCTTCCCGCCTTTCCCATCCATGGCTAATATCCTCCAGTGGAACTGCAGCGGTTTCTTCCACCATCTAGCTGAGCTCCGCCACCTTATCAGCCGTCATCCTTTCCTTTGCATTGCTCTGCAGGAAACTTGGTTTCCAGCAATGCGAACCCCCGCCCTCCGTGGCTATCGGGGTTATTTTAAGAACCGGGCAGCTTATGAAAGGGTGTCTGGTGGCGTCTGCATTTATGTCCTGAACTCTCTTCACAGCGAGTTTGTGCCTCTACAAACAGCTTTAGAGGCTGTCGCTGTTCGGGTGTGGACGCCCCGGGCCATTACCGTCTGCAGTATTTACCTTCCACCTGATGGTACTGTCGCGCAGCATGTCCTGGCTGCTCTGATAGCACAACTGCCGCCACCTTTTTTGCTGCTGGGCGATTTCAATGCCCACAACCCTCTATGGGGTGGGACTGCCTCCGATGATCGTGGTCGGGCCGTGGAGCATGTGTTGGCTCAGCTCGAACTTAGCCTCTTAAACACCGGTGCTCCCACGCATTTCAGTGTGGCCCATGGCTCGTTCTCGGCCATCGATCTCTCTATTTGCAGCCCTGGACTTGTCCCATCCCTCCACTGGAGGGTGCATCCTGACCTATGTGGTAGTGACCATTTTCCCATCTATTTGTCACTGCCACAGTGTCATTCTTCTGGGCGCTTGCCCCGCTGGGCTTTCCACAGGGCTGACTGGCCAGCTTTTACTTCCGCTGTAACCATAGCGTCTCCCCCACAGGGTGACATTGACGAGGTGGTCCGTGTTTTAACCACGTCCATCATTTCAGCGGCCGAGGCTACCATCCCCCGTTCCTCTGGCCTCCCTCGGCGGAAGGCTGTCCCCTGGTGGTCGCCGGAGATTGCTGAGGCTATTCGCGACCGTAGGCGGGCTCTCCAGCGTCATAGGCGGCACCCGTCTCTGGAGACCCTCATCGCCTTTAAGAGGCTCCGTGCCTTCGCCCGTCGACTTATTGCACGGCGTAAGCAGGAGTGCTGGGAGAGGTACGTCTCCTCCCTGGGCTCCCGTGTCTCGTCCTCGCACGTGTGGTCCCGGATCCGGCGGATTTATGGCTCCCAGACCCCTGTGGGTGTCCCTGGGCTCTCCTTGGACGGCGCTGTCTGCACGGACGCTGCCGCCATTGCTGAACACCTTGCTGCGCACTTTGCTCAGAGCTCTGCGACTGCATCCTATCCCCCCGCCTTTCGCTCTCTAAAGGAGCGAGCCGAGCGGACGCCGTTCTCATTCCACACGCGTCATTATGAAACATACAATGCTCCTTTCAGCGAGAGGGAACTCCTCGCTGCCCTCGCCGATTGCCCTGATACAGCACCAGGACCGGACTGCATCCACGCGCAGATGCTGAAGCATCTCTCCAGGGACTGCCAGAGACACATCCTCACCATCTTTAACCGCATTTGGAGCGAGTGCGTGTTCCCGTCGCAATGGCGAGAGGGTCTTATTGTCCCCATCGTGAAGCCCGGTGCGGACCCACTGGCGGTGGACAGCTATCGTCCCATTACCCTCACCAACATTTGGTGCAAATTGCTCGAACGTATGGTGGGGCGGCGTTTGTGTTGGGTCCTTGAGTCGCGCGGTCTCCTCGCTCCATCCCAGGGTGGCTTCCGTCGGGGCCGGTCTGCAGTGGACAATTTGGTGCGGCTGGAATCTGCTGTCCGTACGGCTTTTGCCCGACGTCAGCACCTTGTTGCTGTATTTTTCGATCTGCGGAAGGCGTATGACACCACATGGGGACATCACATCCTCGCCACGTTGCATGGGTGGGGTCTTCGTGGTCGGCTCCCGGCTTTTCTTCAAAGCTTTTTATTGCGCCGCTCTTTCCGGGTGCAAGTCGGTGCCACCTCTAGTTCCTCTTATATACAGGAAAATGGGGTCCCGCAGGGCTCGGTGTTGAGCGTCTCGTTATTTCTAGTGGCCATTAATGGTCTGGCTGCGGCAGTGGGGTCGTCGGTGTCTCCTTCTTTGTATGCCGACGACTTCTGCATCTCATTTAGCTCCACAACTACGGGAGTCGCCGAACGCAGGTTGCAAGTCGCCGTTCGCAAGGCAGCATCATGGGCTCTGGCTCATGGTTTTCAGTTCTCTGCTGCCAAGACTCGGGTTATGCACTTCTGCAGGCGTCGGACGGTCCACCCTCATCCTGACCTTTACCTCGACGGCCACCTGCTTGAAGTGGTGGACACTTGCCGCTTCTTGGGACTCGTGTTTGATGCCCGGCTCACATGGGTTCCTCATGTTACTCAGCTGAAGCAAAAATGCTGGCGGCACCTCAACGCCCTCCGCTGCCTTAGCCACACGTCTTGGGGTGCAGATCGCTGCACGCTACTGCAATTGTACAGAGCCCTTGTGCAGTCCCGGCTAGATTATGGGAGCCTGGCCTATGGGTCTGCGTCACCCTCAGTGTTGCAGTTGTTAGACCCCATACATCACTGTGGGGTTCGGCTTGCAACTGGCGCTTTTCGCACCAGCCCCATGGATAGTTTACTGGTGGAGGCCGGGGTTCCCCCGCTGCGGATTCGCCGCCATCGTCTGCTCGCCGACTATGCTGTCCACGTACATTGCTCGCCAGGCCATCCCAATCGTCGCCTGCTTTTCCCTGCCTTAGTCCACCACCTGCCCGAACGGCGACCTCGGTCTGGGCTTTCCGTAGCTGTCCGTGTCCAGTCCCTGCTGTCAGAACTGGGGTCATTCCCTCTTCTGCCTCCCTAGCGGGTCCGTACACATACGCCTCCCTGGTGTTTGTCCCGGCCGTCCGTCCATCTGGATTTGGCACAGGGACCTAAGGACTCGGTTACGCCTGCGGCCCTCCGTCGCCGTTTTCTTGCGCTCCTCGACTCATTTCCGGGCTGTGAGCCTGTCTACACTGATGGTTCCCTGGTTGATGGTCGCACTGCCTACGCTTTTGCTCACGCTGCCCATGTTGAGCAACGCTCCTTGCCGGCTGGCTGCAGTATTTTTACTGCAGAGCTGGTGGCCATCTTGCGAGCTCTTGAGCATATGCGTTCCTGCTCAGATGCGTCCATCGTCATCTGCAGTGACTCCCTGAGCAGCCTCCAGGCCATCGACCGCTGCTATCCCTCTTCTCCTCTGGTGTCCTCTATTCGGGAGTCTGTTTCCACCATTACCCACTCTGGTCGTTCGGTGGTTTTTGTTTGGACGCCAGGTCACGTTGGCATCCCGGGGAACGAACGTGTTGACAGGCTGGCCAAAGGGGCGATAGACGCCCCAGCTTTGGAGATCGGCCTTATGGCTCGCGACCAGCAGCTGGTGTTGCGCCGTAAGGTACTTGGGATGTGGGCTGCTGAGTGGCGTGGCATGACAGCCCCGAATAAACTACGGGCTGTCAAGGGGACGACCGATGTGTGGCGTTCCTCCCTGCGGGCTTCTCGCAGGGACTCGGTAGTCCTGTGTCGGCTGCGCATCGGCCATACCTACCTGACGCACGGCCATCTGTTGCGTCAGGAGGATCCCCCCCTGTGTCAGTGTGGGTCCCGGCTGACGGTCGGCCACATTTTGCTGGAGTGTCCTCGACTGCGCACACTCCGGCAATCTTTTAATCTCCCGGGCACTTTGGCTTTGGTTTTATCCGACGATGCCTCCATGGCTGATACCGTTTTAAATTTTATCCGTGGTATTCCGTTTTATGGTTCGATTTGGGGAGGTCCTGCGCCTCTCCCTTTCTGTGACTATTGTCCTTGTGTCTGTTGCTGTTCTGGTGTGCCGTGAGATTGTTGACTCTTTCCCATTTTTGATCTCGTGGTCAGTCAACCAGTCTCCGGCCATCTTCCTTTCTTCTGTTTCTTTCTGTCTGGTGTTCCTCTGTCGTGTTCTCGTCTGTAGTGTTTGTTGCTGCATTTGTGTTCTTTTAGCGCCTGGGGGGACGTCTCCTCCCCCTTTGGTTTTTATCTGCTCCGTAGATTTTTGGCTCGCCTGATTTTGGAATGGGGGACTGATGACCTTCGCTGTTTAGTCCCACTTAAACATCCCAACAACCACCACCACCACCGGACTGTCAGCGATGTGTTCTTCCCATCTTCAACCCCATATGGGGTGATGGTGTCTTTCCGTCACAGTGGCGAGGAAGTACCATCATTCCGGTGCTCAAGCCTGGTAAGGACCCGCTTAATGTGGATAGCTATCTGCCCATCAGCTTTACAAATACTCTGTGCAAGCTACTGGAACGTATGGTGAGTCGACGGCTGTGTTGGGTGCTCGAGTCTCGGTGTCTTCTGGCTCAGTGCCAGAGCGGCTTCCGTCAGGGCCGTTCCACCGCCGATACTTTGGTCTTCCTTGAGTCTGCAATCCGCACTGCTTCTTCCAGGCGCCAACACCTCGTCTCCGTCTTTTTCGACCTCTCCAGCGCATATGACACGACGTGGCGGCACTATATTCTCGCCAGGTTGCACGGGTGGGGTCTCGGGGGTCTCTCCCCATTTTTATTCAGAATTTTTTATCTGTTAGGAGATTCCGCGTTTTAATTGGCACATCCCATAGTTCACTTCATATCCAGGAGAACGGCGTTCCACAGGGCTCTGTATTGAGCGTGCCCCTTTTCCTTGTGGCCATTAATGGCCTTGCAGCAGCAGTAGGGTCGTCTGTCACACCCACGTTATATGCTGACGATTTCTTCATCTTTCTCAGCTCCTCCACCATTAGTGTTCCAGAACGTAGGTTGCAGGGAGCCATATGCAAGGCGCAGGTGTGGGCCCTAGCCCATGGGTTTCAATTTTCTCCTGCAAAGACTTGTGTTATGCACTTTTGTCGGCGTCGAACTGTCCATCCCCACCCTGAGCTCTATCTTCAGGATGCCATGCTCAGGGTTGTTGACACTTACCGTTTTCTGGGATGGCTGTTCGATGCCCGGCTTACTTGGCTTCCACATATTCGTCAGCTCAAGCGTCAGTGCTGGCAGCATCTGAATGCTCTCTGCTGCCTCAGCAACACAACTTAGGGTGCAGATCGTCACAAGCTGCTTGCAGCTCTACAAAGCCCTTGTGTTGTCCCGACTGGATTATGGGAGTGTGGCGTATGGCTCAGCGTCGCCCTCAGCGTCGCAACTGCTGGATCGCGTTCACCACTGTGGGGTTCGACAGGCGACAGGAGCATTCCACACCGGTCCTGTTCATAGCCTCCTTGCTGAGGCTGGGGTTCCTCCACTTCGTATTCGGCGTCAACAACTGTTAGCCAACTATGCTGCCCACGTCCGTTGTTCGCCCCGTCACCCTAACTATCGTCTCCTTTTCGAAAATGCGGCAGTCCATATCCCACACCGGCGGCCGCGATCAGGCCACGCAATTGGGATCCGTGTTTGGTCGCTCCTTAATGAACTCGAGTGTTTGCCTCTTCCATCTGCTTTCCAGGTCCGCCCACATACACCACCTTGGTGTATTCATCGGCCGCAGCTTCGGCTGGAACCTTCCCGATGGCCAAAAGATTCAGTTCCTCCTGCAGTCTTGCGCCGCCAATTCCTTGCTCTCCTAGGCGCATACCATGCCTCGGAGGTTATCTATACCGATGGCTCGATGGTTGACGGCCGTGTGGGGTACGCTTATGCTCATGCAGACTATGTCGACCAGCGCTCCTTGCCGGTAGGCTGCAGTGTTTACACCGCAGAACTGACGGCCATTTATCGTGCCCTTGAGCATATTCGTACCAGCACTGGAGAGTCAATCGTCTGCAGTGACTCGCTCAGTAGTCTGCAGGCTCTTGACCAGTGCTACCCACGCCATCCCATTGTTGGTGCCATCCAGGGGTCCATTCACGCTCTTGAACAGCGTGGTCATTCGGTGGTGTTCATATGGAACCCGGGACACGTTGGGATAGCGGGAAACGAACTCGCCGACAAGTTAGCGAAAGAAGCTACCCGCAAACTGCCGTTGGAGATCGGCCTCCCGGCAACTAATCTCCGAACAATTTTGCACCGTCGGCTCTTTGGGATGTGGGGAGACGAATGGCGCACTCTTTCTGCACCCAACAAGCTGTGTCAGGTAAAGGCGACCGTGACTGTGTGTTGTTCCTCCATGCGGGCTTCTCACAGGGATTCTGTTGTTCTGTGTAGGCTCCGCATTGGTCACTCTTGTCTGACACATGGTCATTTGCTGCGTCGAGAGGACCCCCCTCATTGTCGCTGTGGTGCGAACATGACGGTGGCCCATATATTGTTGGACTGTCCTCTATTAACCGCTCTCAGCCGTGATTTTAATCTCCTGGGTGATTTATCCTCTCTTTTAGGTGACAATGTCTCTATGGCAGATCGGGTTTTAAGTTTTATTCGCGCAAGCGGCTTTTATAGGCCCATTTAAATATTTTAACATCACCCTCTTTTGAGCTGTATCTTTTCATTAGTTTTGTGTTGTAATTCGACTCCACCCTAAACTTTTAGGCTGGAGGTTTTAACGTGTTGCAGAGTGGCTGGCTCATCCTATTACTTTCGTAATCAGCCAGCCACAGTCCTCTGCTGTGCAGTTTTAATTCCTTCTACCTTTGTTCTCTATGTTGTTTTTGTTGCTGTGCTCTGTTTTCCGTGTTGTCTTACAATGGACCCGGAATTTTTCTTTTAGTGCTTCGCCTGACTGGTGGATAGTTTCACTGTGCTCTGTGTTTTTATGAAACAAGGGACCGATGACCTTTGTAGTTTGGTACCTATAATCTTCAACCCAACCAACCAACCCATGATGGATGGAGCAAGGAGACATAGAAAGTAGACTACCACCCCCAAAAAGGCTTTCCCGGCCCAGAGAAGTCTACTACTACCTAACGTAGGCCTTAATTTGAGAAAGAAATTTCTGAGAATGGACGTTTGGAGCACATAATTGTGTGGTGGTCAAACATGGATAACGGGAATACCGGAACAGAAGAAAATCGAAGTGTTTGAAATGTGGTGCTACAAAAGAGTGTTGAAAATTATGGGAACTCGTAAAGTACGGAATGAGACGGTTCTCTGCAGTATTGGAGAGAAAAAGAATGCATGGAAAACACTGAGAATTAATTCCATGGTACTGGAGGGAGCTGGAGAGGGTAAAAGCTGTTGAGTAAGACAGAGGCTGGAATATATCCAGCAAATAATTCAGGATATAGGTTGCATGTTCTACTCTGAGTTGAAGACGAATCCGTGGGCGGATCTCATCAAACTATTCAGAAGACTGGTGGCTGAAGAAAACAGCACCATATTCATTCGGGTACTTTGTGTCATCCCCCTGCGGGTTCGGGGGTAAGAATAGGCCCGCGGTATTCCTGCCTGTCGTAAGAGGCGACTAAAAGGAGTCTCAAACGTTTCGGCCTTCTGTGATGGTCCCCTCTTGGGTTTGACCTCCTTTTTTCTTCCAAATTTCCGTCGTCAGTGCGTGCCATTTGGGGAAGGACACCTTACGTGGTGTTTTTGTATTGGTCTATCATGCACCACCATCTTGCATATTACCTATTGTCGTGTGGGGGGGGATTACACCCAACATCTTCTGGGTTGTCTCCTTCTCGTCTTGTGCGCAATCGTCTTCTTAGCGCCCAAGACAACTGTGGACCCTTTCAACACCTAAAATTCAGCACAGTAGCCAGTCTGTTGTGGTGGGGTCGTCATGTACCCTCTTGGTGGTAGCCCCCTAACCACGCAGGGATCGCACTACAGATGCCAGAGTTGTTTCCTCCCCATGCATGCCAAGGAGTATGTGCCCATCTTGTCTGGGGCACGGGGACTCCGGGAAATGGGATATCGGTCAGGTTCCCGTTGCTATGGCTGGGTGGCGCCCTTGGGGAGAGCCCTCGTTCGGAGTAGGTGGCATCTTGGCGGATGTGGCGCAATGAAGCGCAATAAATCACACTAAGCTGGTGGTCGCACGGCCACCAGCGTCTCTAAGGGAGGCAGAGTTGAGTTTGATGCTGCGCAATATGACCCTCAGTCGTTCCCCTCGTTGGCTGCGCCATGGGAGGGACGCCGATCTAGTGCCAAGCGGGAGCCTTACGTACTGCAATACCTTGTCTGCAGCAGGACTGATGGTGACTCCTTTCTTACGACGAAGCCCCTGTTTTTTGTGGAACACCTGGAGGATAAGTTTGGGGAAGTGGCGGGGTTGTCTAAAATGAGGAATGGGTCCATCCTCCTCAAGACGTCCTCCCCAGCCCAGTCACGAGCGTTGCTCTTGTGTGATAAGCTGGGTGACGTCCCTGTTACCGTCACTCCCCACAGTAGCTTAAATATGGTCCAGGGGATTATTTACCATCGTGACTTCTTGTTACAATCCGATGACGAGCTGAGAGCCGACTTGGAACGACGTGGTGTACATTTTGTCCGTCGTGTACATAGAGGACCCAAGACAAACAGGGTGGCCACCAGTGCCTTTATCTTGGCCTTCGAGGGTGATGTCTTGCCCGAGAAGGTCAAGGTGATGGTTTACCGTTGCGACATCAAGCCATACGTCCACCCCCGATGCGGTGCTTCCAGTGCTGGAAGTTTGGGCATATGTCCTCCCGTTGCCCATCCAGCGCTACATGTCGACATTGCGGTCGCCCCTCTCATCCCGATTCTCCATGTGCGCCCCCGCCTGTATGTGTCAACTGTGGGGAGCACCACTCTCCATGACACCCAGGGGATCCACAACTCTTTTGTGGATACGTGCGTAGCGAGCACGGGGCCCCGAGCTAATGTGGCCTTCCTTCCTTTCCGGGCTGCATACCTTCCCTTTCCGCATACTTCCCCATCCCCTGTCTTCGCCCCCCCCTCACCTCTGGCTCTTTCCTTCCCTTTCTCCCCCTCTGGGAGTATGGTTTGTTCCTACGTCCGGAGACGGACGCTCGTAAATGTACCGCATTCTTCGCCTTCCTTGCTTGTATGTCTTCTTCCTTCCTTTGTCCTTCTCTTTTCCTTACCTCTTCTCTTTACCCTTTTCTCCGCTGCGGCGTTTGAGACCCCCTCTTCTTTCCTTTCCCTTTTTTCTTTCTTCCTCCCTGTGCGTGTCTGAAGGCCGACCCACGCACTTCCATGCGTAGCCGGTGACGGGGTAACGCGTAATTCCCCGCCCCAGGTAGACAGGTAGGACACGTACGTACCCCTTGGTAATGGCCAGGCCCAGGGAGGCGTGATTACCCGAGCTGATACCTTCCGAAGGTGCCGATTGGTCCCTCCGTCCGTTTGTCGGGAGGTGTGACCTGAGGTGTGAACAATCACCTAAGGCGGGAGTGCCCTCAGAGGGGGCCCCCACAAGGGAGGAGCGCGCCATCGGAGACGCCGGTAATCATGGGGGATTCTTCCGCAATGGTTTCCTCACCTTCCACTTTGTCTGCTCACAAACGTAAGTTCACTGAGTCTCAGCCACAGTCAGTTCTTCCATCGTTGCCACAGTTCCTCGTTGTTTCTCGGTCTGACGAAGGTCACGACTTCTCCACAGTCAACCCTTTCATTATTCAGAAAGGTGTCGACGCAATTGCAGGTCCTGTAAAGTCTTGTTCCAGATTACGGAATGGCACCCTGTTGTTAGAAACAGTTAGTGCCCTCCAGGCACAAAAATTGCTGCGTACCTCACTACTACACACCTTCCCTGTCTGGGTGGAACCGCGCCGTACCTTAAATTCCTCGCGTGGAGTCGTTTATACACGCTCCCTCGATGGCTTGTCTGACGAAGAAATTCAGCACTACCTGTCTGACCAGGGCGTAACGGCTGTTCGTAGGGTTATGAAAAGGATTGACACGAACATCATTCCAACCCGCACTGTCTTCTTGACATTTGACAAAGTTCAACTCCCATCAAAAATCAAAGCAGGCTATGAGATAATTTCCGTTCGCCCTTACGTCCCAAACCCTACGCGTTGCTATCGGTGTCAGCGGTTCAATCACACCAGCCAGTCCTGTTCCAATCCGGCCAAATGTGTTACGTGTGGCAAGGATGCCCATGAGGGTGCTTGTCCACCTCCATCCCCTCGCTGCATCAACTGTATGGGTGACCACGCTGCTTCCTCTCGAGATTGTCCCGTTTTTAAGGACGAAAAGCTCATCCAGGAAATCAAAGTAAAGGAAAAGGTGTCGACCTTCGCTGCTCGAAAATTATTCGCCAGTCGACAGCCCACCGTGCCTCAGAGAGGAAAATACAGCACTGTCCTTGATTCACCTCGGCCAACAAAGGAGGCAGCCACGCAGACTTGCGACCTCACTTTTAGTGCCACGGTCGTCAGATCGGCCAGCGCAAAGATCGCCCGTTCAACCTCCCCGATTTAGCCTGCCCACTCTATGGCTCACCCTTCATCAGGTTCTGCTACATCTCGAACCCACAAGTCAGACACGAAGTCTTCGAAAACAGAGCATACTCGTGAAGAGTTTTTACGTACCGCAACTTCACAACCATCGGTTCCTTCTTCATCTAAACATCATACTTCCAAGAAGGCTACAAAGAAACACAGTTCCTCTCCTTCTCCGCCAAGGCGTGTCCCATCTACAGCACCACCTGGCGGAAATTGCCCTCGGCCGTCTTCTGTGTCGCCGAGGCGCACTGCTGGTGGCCGGTCAACCGGCCGATCGCTGGTGGCAGGAGCTGCTCCTGACCAACCTATGGGTCAGGATCTTCTGCCTTCGGCTGAATGCCATTCCATGCTGTCGGTCGCAAGCTCTGAGCAGTCGTTGAGTTGACATCGACCTTGGTCACAGTTCTCAATTTTCTGTTCACCCTATGTCCATTATCCACTGGAATATCCGCGGCATTCGAGCCAATCGGGACGAATTGTCGATCCTCGTCCACACCAATGGCACGAGCTGATCTCCTTCATCTTCTTGGTCAGCTTCCACCCCCCTATTTGCCGGTTGGGGACTTCAATGCCCACCACCCGCTTTGGGGATCTCCACATCCTTGTCCACGTGGCTCCCTATTGCTAGACGTCTTCCACCAAGCGGATCTAGTTTGCCTCAACACTGGGGTCCCCACATTTTTGTCTGCCTCCACGACACATTTATCTCATTTGGAACTTGCGGTCGGTACTGTTCCGCTAGCTCGGCGCTTCGAATGGTTCGCCCTTGATGATACACACTCGAGTGACCACTTTCCATGTGTCCTTAGACTGCAGCCTCAACTGCCATATATGCGCCCGCGACGCTGGAAGTTTGCCCAAGCCGATTGGACACTTTTTTCGTCTCTAGCGACATTCGATGACCGTCGCTTTCCCAGCGTCGACGATCAGGTCACACATATTACCGCTGTTATTCTTACAGCTGCGGAACGTTCAATACCACGCACCTCCGAATTGCCCCAGCGCCCCCCAGTTCCTTGGTGGAACGAGGCATGCCGTGACGCAATACGTGAGCGGCGACGTGCTCTTCGCATTTTCCGTCACCATCCTACTTTGGCCAACTGTATCCGCTATAAGCAGCTCCGTGCGCGATCCTGTCAGGTCATCCGCGATAGCAAGAAGGCAAGCTGGAAATTCTTTATTAGCTCATTTAACACCTTCACTCCCTCCTCGGTAGTTTGGAGTCGGCTTCGACCGTTCTCAGGCGCGCCTAGTTTCTCCCCGGTCTCTGGGCTCACTGTCACGCATGATACCTTAGTGGACCCCGTCGCAATTTCTAACTCATTGGGTCAGCACTTTGCTGAGATTTCGAGTTCTTCAAATTACCCGCCAGCATTTCTCCCGAAGAAACGTGCAGCAGAAGTGCGACATCTTGCTTTCTCCTCTCAAAATCACGAAAGCTACAATACTGTTTTCTCCATGCGGGAACTCCAACATGCCCTCTCTTCTTCTCGCTCCTCCGCCCCAGGACCGGATGGTATCCATGTCCAAATGTTGCTGCATTTATCCACCCATAGCCTGCGTTACCTCCTTCGCCTTTATAATCGAATTTGGACCGACAGTACTTTTCCCAGACAATGGCGGGAAGCTATCGTCGTTCCCGTTCCGAAACCTGGAAAGGACAAACATCTCCCCTCTAGCTATCGCCCCATTTCTCTCACGAGTAGTGTCTGTAAGGTTTTAGAGCGTATGGTGAATTACCGTTTAGCTTGGTGGCTGGAATCCCGCAGTCTTTTAACACCAGCCCAATGCGGATTCCGAAAGCATCGTTCTGCAGTTGACCATCTTGTTGCTCTCTCCACTTATATCATGAACAATTTTCTCCAGAAACGCCAAACGGTAGCAATATTTTTTGATCTGGAGAGAGCTTACGATACCTGTTGGAGGACAGGCATCCTCCGCACACTGTTCTCTTGGGGCTTTCGAGGCCGGCTGCCCCCTTTTCTTCGCGAATTTATGGCAGAGCGCACATTTAGGGTGCGGGTGAACACTACTCTCTCCCGTACTTTCTCCCAAGAAAACGGGGTATCCCAGGGCTCCGTGCTAAGTGTTGTACTTTTTGCCATCGCCATTAATCCAATTAAAGATTGTCTCATTCCTGATGTCTCGGGCTCCCTCTTTGTGGACGATTTTGCGATCTACTACAGCTCTCAACGGACAAGCCTTATTGAACGACGTCTTCAAGGATGTCTCGATCGCCTCCACTCGTGGAGCATCGAAACCGGCTTCCGTTTCTCACCCAGTAAGACCGTTTGTGTTAATTTTTGGCGACGTAAGGAGTTCCTTCCGCCCTCCTTACATCTAGGTCCTGTCAACCTTCCGTTTTCAGACGTCGCTAAATTCTTTGGTCTTATATTTGACAGAAAACTATGCTGGTCCTCCCACGTTTCCTATCTTTCGGCTCGCTGTCTGCGATCCCTTAACACCCTCCGTGTCCTGAATGGTACCTCCTGGGGAGCGGACCGAGTGGTCCTTCTCCGCCTCTATCGCGCCCTAGTGCGCTCGAAATTGGATTATGGAAGCATAGTCTACTCCTCTGCTCGGCCGTCTATTCTTCGGCGTGTCGACTCTATCCACCACCGTGGATTACGTTTAGTGTCTGGAGCTTTTTACACCAGCCCTGTGAAAAGCCTTTATGCTGTGACTGCTGAACCTCCGCTGTCCAATCGGCGGGCAGTCCTTCTGAGTCGGTATGCTAGCCATCTGTCTTCCCTGCCTGCTAATCCAGCCCATGACCTTTTTTTCGACGCCTCCTTTGCTATAGGGTATGCAGGCCGCTCCTCCTCCCTAGTACCCCCGGGAGTCCGCTTCCGTCAACTGCTCCATTCTCTTTCCTTCCGCTTTCCTAAAACCTTCTTGACAACTTGGGGTACAGCACCGCCTTGGCTCCGTCCCCGGATCTGCTTGCTCCGTGACCTATGTCAGTTTCCCAAGTATGGTACCCCTACACTTGTTTACCGTCGGGCATTTGCTGCTCTATGAGCACAAATGACTGACGCCACATTTATTTACACCGACGGCTCGAAAACATCGTTAGGTGTAGGGAGTGCCTATATTGTTGGCGACACCCCAAACCACTTTCGGCTTCCCGACCAGTGTTCGGTTTATACTGCGGAGCTTTACGCTGTTCTCCAGGCTGTCCACTACATCCGCCGCCATCAGCGGATACAGTACGTAATCTGCTCAGATTCTCTCAGCTCTCTCCTCAGTCTCCAAGCTCTTTACCCTGTGCACCCTCTGGTCCACCGGATTCAGGACTGTCTGCGCTTGCTCCACCTGGGGGGCGTCTCGGTGGCGTTCCTATGGCTCCCGGGACACGCTGGTATCTGTGGGAATGAGGCGGCCGATATAGCGGCCAAGGCTGCAGTCTCTCTTCTTCGGCCAGCTATTCAGTCGCTTCCCTTCACCGATCTACGGAGCGGTTTATGTCGCCAAGTTGCTCATTTATGGAATGCGCATTGGTCAACACTTCCCCATAATAAATTGCGGGAAGTGTAAGCCCTTCCTTGCGCTTGGACCTCTTCCTCCTGAACGCGTCGTCGGGAGGAGGTAATTTTAGCTAGACTCCGGATAGGGCACTGTCTTTTTAGCCATCGACATCTTTTAAGCGGCGATCCTCCCCCACTCTGTCCCCACTGCTCTCAGCTGTGGACGGTCAGACACCTTTTAATTGAATGCCCCTATTTTAATCCGTTACGCTCCCGTCTACAGCTATCGCCTGATCTATCGTCGATTTTAGCAGATGACACGCGCTCAGCCGACCGCGTCCTCCAGTTTATTAGTGACAGTGAAATGACGTCAGTCATTTGAAGTTTTTTTGTTGGGGACAACCAACCCCTTTTCTATAGTGGATTTTTAAGCATTCCTTCTGCCTTTAGTGTCTCAAATTTTATGACTTTGTTCCCATTGCTGCTGGTTTTAATTTCGGTTCTTTCCTGTTTCCTAAGTCACGGGCTGGGCGCTAATGACCATAGAAGTTTTGCGCCCTAAAACCACAAAAAAAAACACTCTGCATGCTCGCCGGATTGCCCCGTTCTTCATAAGGAGCGGAAGATAATGGAATTTACGACCCTGGACCGGCTTCCTTATCGAGAGGCTAAACAGAAATATGAAAGGTTGTATCCTGCTTCCCTTCGAACATCTTATGCTGCAGCCACGTTATCGTCGCCCACGCGAGCGACGGTTGTCGCTACATCTGTGCTGCCTTCAGTGGGCCCTCGGGGCCATGTATCTCTGTCTGCCCCCCTCGTGCCTGGGGGCAAGCCTTCCTCTATTGCCCCCTTAGCAGTTGGGGGCAAACCCTCTTCTGTCGCTCCCCCCAAGCTTACTTCGGGAGTGACATCTGCTCCACAACTGGGAGGCTCGATTCCTCCCCCTCCTTCTCCGGCGGCGTTGCCTCCGCCGGTTCCTCTCTCGCGGAAGGGGTCCCTCGGGGCTCTCCCTTCCTCCGTTTCTTCTCCTTCCCAGCCAGATGTCGGCCAGTGGCTGAAGGTTCCGCCACCTGCTGATCGTAGGGCTTCTGCGTCGTCGTCAGCCTCCGACGCTCCTTCAGAGAAGCTCTCCCAGCCCTCTCACCCTAAGGGCAGACGCGAGAAGAAGGAACGGAATGTGTCCAAGAAGGACGTTCCGGCGGTTTCAGCACCGCCTGCTGTACATAGTCCTGGCTCCGGGGATGAGGTGGAGATCCTCGCCTCTGCCGCAGATCTCGCCCTCACGGAACCTTTGGGGGGCCTCTCCTATGGACTCAGCTGACTCTCCCCCAGTGGCGGCAGTTGGCTCTGAAGCGCTGTCTGCCTCTTAGTCGCATTCACGCCCTCCCAGTCCCTTCCTGCTTCCATTCTCCAATGGAACTGTGGCGGTTATTTCCGCCACCTGCCTGAGCTCCGGATGCTTCTGAGTGCCCCCCCCCCTGCGGGTTCGGGGGTTAGAATAGGCCCGCGGGTATTCCTGCCTGTCGTAAGAGGCGACTAAAAGGAGTCTCAAACGTTTCGGCCTTATGTGATGGTCCCCTCTCGGGTTTGACCTCCATCTATCTAAATTATTCCGAAGAGCGAGCCAATTGGGGAAGGGCACCTTACATGGTGCACTGTATCCTTCATGCAATTAGACCTATAGCCGTCTTTCTCGTCGTTGCAATGGTGTCCCGCTCGTTTTCGATCTCTTGGGCGATTACCACGCTGCCCTCTGCAGTGTTTCTTTTAACTGTGACGACGACGACCTTGGCCATTTTTGCACCTAAGATCCAGCACGGTAGCCAGTCCATTGTGGTGGGGTCGCCATGTACCCTCTTGGTTGTAGCCCCCTGACAACACAGGGATCGCTCTACTGATGCCTGCGCCGTTCACTCCCCACGTAAGCCAAGGAGTAGATGCCCATCTCCCTGGGGCATCAGGACTCCCGGCAATGGCCATCCTGCCAGGTGACCTTTGCTGTGGCTGGGTGGCGCCCGTGGGGAGGGCCCTTGGTCGGAGTAGGTGGCATCAGGGCGGATGACCCGCAATGAAGCGTGGTACATCATCTGTCGCTGGCGGCCAGCCGTCAGCAGTCTCTAAGCGTTCGAGAGCCCATTTTAAAGGTAACGTTTATGACCCCAAATCGTTCCCCTCCCTCGCCACACCATGGGAGGAACGACAGGCATTGCGTGACATTGAGACGTATTCGCCCAGATATCTTGTCTGTACCAGAGCTGATGGGGAATCCTTTATATCCGTGAAGCCTCAGTTCTTTGTAGAGCATTTAGAGGACAAGTTTGGGGAGGTGGAGGGCTTGTCCAAGATGCGGTCCGGATCGGTGTTGATAAAAACGGCATCCTCCGCCCAGTCGCGGGCCTTGCTCGCTTGTACTAAGCTGGGGGATGTCTCCGTCACTATCACGCCCCATAAAAGTCTGAACATGGTCCAGGGCATCATCTTTCACAGGGATCTGCTTTTACAGTCCGACGACGAGCTGCGCGCCAACTTGGAGCACCGAGGTGTCCATTTCGACCGCCGCGTCCACCGGGGTCAGAGGGATCGTCAAGTTGCCACCGGTGCCTTCATCTTGGCCTTCGAGGGTGACACGTTACCTGAGAAGGTCAAGGTGATGGTGTACCGTTGTGATGTCAAGCCGTATATCCCTCCCCCGATGCGGTGCTTCAGGTGTTGGAAGTTCGGCCACATGTCTTCACGCTGTGCTTCCGACCTCGTCTGTCGCGATTGCGGTCGACCTTCCCATCCTGATCATCCCTGTGCGCCGCCTCCAATCTGTGTGAACTGTGGTGCGCACCATCCGCCTTGCTCGCCAGACTGTCCGATCCTGCAGAAGGAGCGGAAGATCATGGAAATAAAGACTATCGACCGCCTGACGTACACTGAGGCGAAGCGGAAATATGATCGGCTTCATCCGGTGCGCATGCCAGTTTCTTATGCCGCCACTGTCACTCCTTCTCCACTTCCATCCGCTCTGGTCCGCTCTCAGAGTCGCAGTACCACACCTGCCCCCTTCATGGTGGGGGGCACTAAACCTCCTGTTGCTCCTGCTCCATCTACTTCAGGAGCAACACCCCCCCAACCATCGGGGACATCAGTCCCCCCTTCCCAGCCGGAGAAGCGTAAGACTTCTTCGGCTACTCTCGTAGGGAAGGGGTCCCTTGGGGACCTCCCTTCCCAAGTTCCGTCCGGTACAAAGGCCGACAGCCGCAAGTGGCTTAAACAACCGCCGGTCCCTGGTCGTAGGGACACACGGTCGTCGTCTGTCCCTGAGACCGACCCAGTTGTGCCCTCCCAGCCTGCGCCACCAAAGGCACAGCGCGAGAAGCAGAAGAAGAAGAAACTCCCCAAGGCTACCGACATTGCGGTGGCACCCATTCCACCGCTTCCTACAAGCTCTGCGTCTGAGGATGAGGTGGAGATTCTGGCGTCCGCTGAGGACATGGATCTCGCCAGTCCCTCGGATGCAGTAGATGGCTGTTGTCCAGGTGGTGACTCAGTAGCAGCAGGGGCCCCGGAGGCGTAATCTGCCTCCCCAGTCCCTTCCCGCCTTTCCCATCCATGGCTAATAACATCCTGCAGTGGAACTGCAGCGGTTTCTTCCACCATCTCGCTGAGCTCCGCCACCTTATCAGCCGTCATCCTTTCCTTTGCATTGCTCTGCAGGAAACTTGGTTTCCAGCAATGCGAACCCCCGCCCTCCGTGGCTATCGGGGTTATTTTAAGAATCGGGCAGCTTATGCAAGGGTGTCTGGTGGCGTCTGCATATATGTCCTGAACTCTCTTCACAGCGAGTTTGTGCCTCTACAAACAGCTTTAGAGGCTGTCGCTGTTCGGGTGTGGACGCCCCGGGCCATTACCGTCTGCAGTATTTACCTTCCACCTGATGGTACTGTCGCACAGCATGTCCTGGCTGCTCTGATAGCACAACTGCCGCCATCTTTTTTGCTGCTGGGCGATTTCAATGCCCACAACCCTCTATGGGGTGGGACTGTCTCCGATGATCGTGGTCGGGCCATGGAGCATGTGTTGGCTCAGCTCGACCTTAGCCTCTTGAACACCGGTGCTCCCACGCATTTCAGTGTGGCCCATGGCTCGTTCTCGGCCATCGATCTCTCTATTTGTAGCCCTGGACTTGTCCCATCCCTCCACTGGAGGGTGCATCCTGACCTGTGTGGTAGTGACCATTTTCCCATCTATTTGTCACTGCCACAGTGTCATTCTTCTGGGCGCTTGCCCCGCTGGGCTCTCCACAGGGCTGACTGGCCAGCTTTTACTTCCGCTGTCACCATTGCGTCTCCCCCACAGGGTGACATTGACGAGGTGGTCCGTGTTTTCACCACGTCCATCATTTCAGCGGCCGAGGCTACCATCCCCCGTTCCTCTGGCCTCCCTCGGCGGAAGGCTGTCCCCTGGTGGTCGCCGGAGATTGCTGAGGCTATTCGCGACCGTAGGCGGGCTCTCCAGCGTCATAGGCGGCACCCGTCTCTGGAGACCCTCATCGCCTTTAAGAGGCTCCGTGCCTTCGCCCGTCGCCTTATTGCACGGCGTAAGCAGGAGTGCTGGGAGAGGTACGTCTCCTCCCTGGGCTCCCGTGTCTCGTCCTCGCACGTGTGGTCCCGGATCCGGCGGATTTATGGCTCCCAGACCCCTGTGGGTGTCCCTGGGCTCTCCTTGGACGGCGCTGTCTGCACGGACGCTGCCGCCATTGCTGAACGGCTAGCCGCGCACTTTGCTCAGAGCTCTGCGACTGCATCCTATCCCCCCGCCTTTCGCTCTCCAAAGGAGCGAGCCGAGCGGACGCCGTTCTCTTTCCACGCGCGTCATTATGAAACGTACAATGCTCCTTTCAGCGAGAGGGAATTCCTCGCTGCCCTCGCCGATTGCCCTGATACAGCACCAGGACCGGACTGCATCCACGCGCAGATGCTGAAGCATCTCTCCAGGGACTGCCAGAGACACATCCTCACCATCTTTAACCGCATTTGGAGCGAGGGCGTGTTCCCGTCGCAATGGCGAGAGGGTCTTATTGTCCCCATCGTGAAGCCCGGTGCGGACCCACTGGCGGTGGACAGCTATCGTCCCATTACCCTCACCAACGTTTTGTGCAAATTGCTCCAACGTATGGTGGGGCGGCGTTTGTGTTGGGTCCTTGAGTCGCGCGGTCTCCTCGCTCCATCCCAGGGTGGCTTCCGTCGGGGCCGGTCTGCAGTGGACAATTTGGTGCGGCTGGAATCTGCTGTCCGTACGGCTTTTGCCCGACGTCAGCACCTTGTTGCTGTATTTTTCGATCTGCGGAAGGCGTATGACACCACATGGAGGCATCACATCCTCGCCACGTTGCATGGGTGGGGTCTTCGTGGTCGGCTCCCGGCTTTTCTTCAAAACTTTTTATTGCGCCGCTCTTTCCGGGTGCAAGTCGGTGCCGCCTCTAGTTCCTCTTATATACAGGAAAATGGGGTCCCGCAGGGCTCGGTGTCGAGCGTCTCGTTATTTCTAGTGGCCATTAATGGTCTGGCTGCAGCAGTGGGGTCGTCGGTGTCTCCTTCTTTGTATGCCGACGACTTCTGCATCTCATTTAGCTCCACAACTACGGGAGTCGCCGAACGCAGGTTGCAAGTCGCCGTTCGCAAGGCAGCATCATGGGCGCTGACTCATGGTTTTCAGTTCTCTGCTGCCAAGACTCGGGTTATGCACTTCTGCAGGCGTCGGACGGTCCACCCTCATCCTGACCTTTACCTCGACGGCCACCTGCTTGAAGTGGTGGACACTTGCCGCTTCTTGGGACTCGTGTTTGATGCCCGGCTCACATGGGTTCCTCATGTTACTCAGCTGAAGCAAAAATGCTGGCGGCACCTCAACGCCCTCCGCTGCCTTAGCCACATGTCTTGGGGTGCAGATCGCTGCACGCTACTGCAATTGTACAGAGCCCTTGTGCAGTCCCGGCTTGATTATGGGAGCCTGGCCTATGGGTCTGCGTCACCCTCAGTGTTGCAGTTGTTAGACCCCATACATCACTGTGGGGTTCGGCTTGCAACTGGCGCTTTTCGCACCAGCCCCGTGGACAGTCTACTGGTGGAGGCCGGGGTTTCCCCGCTGCTGATGCGCCGCCATCGTCTGCTCGCCGACTATGCTGTCCACGTACATTGCTCGCCAGGCCATCCCAATCGTCGCCTGCTTATCCCTGCCATGGTCCTCCATCTGCCCGAACGGCGACTTAGGTCTGGGCTTTCCGTCGCTGTCCGCGTTCAGTCCCTGCTGTCGGAATTGGGTTCATTCCCTCTGCCGCCTCCCTTCCGGGTCTGTGCACCTATGCCTCCCTGGTGTTTGTCCCGGCCGTCCGTCCGTCTGGACTTGGCACAAGGACCCAAGGACTCGGTTCCGCCTGTGGCCCTCCGTCGCCGTTTTCTTGCTCTCCTCGCCTCATTTTCGGACTGTGAGACTGTCTACACTGATGCTTCCCTGGTTGATGGTCGCACTGCCTACTCTTTTGCTCATGGTGCCCATGTTGAGCAGCGCTCCTTGCCGGCTGGCAGCAGTATTTTTACTGCAGTGCTGGTGGCCATATTGCGCGCTCTTGAGCATATGCGTTTCTGCTCAGGTAGGTCCGTCGTGATCTGCAGTGACTCCCTGAGCAGCCTTCAGGCCATCGACCGCTGCTATCCCTCCTCCCCTCTGGTGTCCTTCATTCAGGAATCTGTTTCCGTCATTGCCCGTTCTGGTCGTTCGGTGGTCCTGGTTTGGACGCCCGGTCATGTTGGCATCCCAGGGAACGAACGTGTAGACAGGCTGGCCAAAGGGGCGATCGACGCCCCGGCTTTGGAGATCGGCCTTACGGCTCGCGACCAGCAGATGGTATTGCGCCGTAAGCTGAGTGGGATGTGGGCTGCTGAGTGGCGTGGCATGACAGCCCCGAATAAACTGCGGGCTGTCAAGGAGACGGCCGATGTGTGGCGTTCCTCCATGCGGGCTTCTCGCAGGGACTCGGTAGTCCTGTGTCGGCTGCGCATCGGCCATACATACCTGACGCACGGCCATCTGTTGCGTCAGGAGGATCCCCCCTTGTGTCGGTGTGGGTCCCGGCTGACGGTCGGCCACATTTTGCTGGAGTGTCCTTGACTGCGCACACTCCGGCAATCTTTTAATCTCCCGGGCACTTTGGCTTTGGTTTTATCCGACGATGCCTCCATGGCTGACAATGTTTTACATTTTATCCGTAGTAGTCGTTTTTATGGTTCGATTTAGGGAGGTCCTGCGCCTTTCCCTTTCTGTGTCTTTTGTCCTTTTGTCTGTTGCTGTTCTGGTGTGCCGTCAGATGGTTGACTCTTTCCTCTTTTTTTTTTTCTCATGGTCAGTCAACCGGTCTCCGGCCATCCTCCTTTCTCCAGTTTCTGTCTGTCTGGTGTTCCTCTGTCCTGTTCTGGTCTGTAGTGTTTGTTGCTGCATTTGTGTTCTTTTAACGCCTGGGGGGACGTCTCCTCCCCCTTTGGTTTTTACCTGCTCCGTCGATTTTCGGCTCGCCTGATTTTGGAATGCGGGACTGATGACCTTCGCTGTTTAGTCCCCCTTAAACATCACAACAACCAACCAACCTTTGGCCAGCTCTGATAACCCGGTTCTCGCAGTCAGAGACGAAAAGGTTGGAGAAGCCACTCAGCACAGAAGAGCTAGGCGATCGCACGCCATCGGAGCTACTATGCCGACTGCGTACATTAGCGAGGAACGCGGTCAGTGATGACATTTTGCGGAATATTTGCCTATCGCGCCTGCCACCTGACTCACAGAAAATATTGTCAGTGTGTGCCAGCGACCTGGATGCACTCGCACAAATTGCAGATCGCATAACGGAAATGTATACATCCGCATGCGTGGCAGCAGTTCGCTCACATCCTCAGGCAGAGATCTCTCCGCGCTACAAGTACAGGTTGCCGAGCTCACCTCGCAAGTAGCTGCATTATGGACTCAGACTACCAGCCGCCGACCTTGTCGCCACTGATCAGCAGGTATGCGCAGCCGCTCACCTTCGCCAGCAAGAATCTGTTGGTATAACCGACGGTTCCGAGGCGCGCAAGTGTAAACTGCCGTGTGAACAGGGAGACTTAGCAGGAAGTCAGTGATGACGGCCATTGACTCTCCAGACGGCAGCTGTCTACTGTTTGCAACGGAACATAGCACAGAATTACAGTATTTGGTAGACACAGGTGCTGACGGGTCAGTCCATCCATCTGCCTGTCTGCCACGTCGAAAATGTGGTGATTGCCGCCTTTTCGCGGCCAATGGTTCCACAATAACATATGGTCGTGTCACTTTAGTTTGGAACTTGGGACTGTGGCGCAAATTTGAATGGAAGTTTGTCGCAGCAGACGTGACGCACCCCATACTTGGAGCGGATTTTTTTATCATTTTATGGACTCCGACGCCTTCTTGACACTACTACCGACCTAGCAAGCCAAGGTCGAGTGCGTTGTGTACTATATTTTGACTTCACCTGGCCCACCACTTCATGCTCGACCGCGCCGCTTGACGGCCCAGAAACTGAAGATAGTTAAGCAGGAATTCTCGTACATGCTACCACGAGGAATCTGCCGCCCACCGAGCAGTAGTTGGTAATCTCCTACACATGTGGTACCAAAGAAGAATAACGGATGGCGTCCATGTGACGACTACAGACAGCTCAACGCCAGAACCATTCCAGATCGGTATTCAGCACCGCATATTGAAGATTTTACTTTTAGTGTCCACAGTAAGCGAATCTTTTCTACGTTGGACTTAGTTCGTGCGTTTTACCAGGTATCTGTGGTACCCGAAGACATTGCTAAGACTGCCGTTTGCACGCGGTTCGGACTCATTGAACTTACTCGAATGCCTTTCGGACTTTGTAATACTGCCCAAACGTTTCATGGATGAAGTGACACGTCACTTCGACTTCTGTTGTGTGTATATTGACGACCTTTTGGTCATGCGAAATTCAGAGGCGGAACGCCTATCACACGTACGACAGATGTTCACTCGTTTACATGCACATGGCCTGCTCATAAACCCGTTGAAGTGCATTTCTGGAGTAGCTGAAGTACAGTTCCTAGGCTACACTATGAACACTCAAGGCATACGGCCACCACAGGAGAAAGTAGACGCTATACTGAATTTTACCCAGCCTACGACGCTTAAAGAATTACGTAGATTTCTTGGCATAACCAATTTTTACCGTCGATTCGTTCGCAATCATGCCTTCCTAGGTGAACCACTGAATATATTTTTGTAAGGTTCGCCGGCCGGAGTGGCCGAGCGGTTCTTAGGCGCTACGGTCTGGAACCGCGCGATCGCTACGTTCGCAGGTTCGAATCCTGCCTCGGGCATGGATGTGTGTGATGTCCTCAGGTTAGTTAGGTTTAAGTAGTTCTAAGTTCTAGGGGTCTGATGACCTCAGAAGTTAAATCCCATTGTGCTCAGAGCCATTTGAACCATTTTAGCTTATAAGGTTCACCGAAGCCGAAAAACAAACTCCAGTTGGATAGTGAGGCCGAGTTGGCATTTAACAAGCTGAAGACTGCCATCGCAGAAGCTACACTGTTAGCGCACCCAGTTCCGCAGGTGCCTCTCACCCTAATGGTCGACGCATCTGCAACTGCAATCGGTGCTGCACTGCAACAGCAAGTTGGCGGGCACTGCCAGCTCTTAGATGTTTTCAGTAAAAAGCTATCGCCATGTCAGCAGAATTGGTCCACATATGATCGCGAACAGTATGCTGCATATGCCGCTATTAAGTAATTCGTCACATGTTGGAAGGACAGCAGTTCACTCTCATCACAGACCATAAGTCACTAACATACGCTTTCCGCCAGCGTCCTGAGAAGGCATCGCCACGACAGCTGCGACACCTTGACTATATCGGACAGTTCACCACCAATATTGTCCACGTTGAAGGAGAAGTAAATGTGCCAGCTAATGTACTCTCCAGGATTGAAGCAATCACTCAAGCAGTTGATTTTGAATCTCTCGCCGTAGCGCAACGATCTGATAGTGAGCTTAGAGATTTGTTGGCGTAATCATCAGGCCTACAACTCCGCAGTATTTCGCTGCCACTGTCAACTGTGCTGATGTATTGTGATGTCGCCACCAACAAAGCGAGACCTTTTGTGACTATTGTCTTTCGCCAACAGGCAATCGCCTCTTTACATAACTTGTCGCACTCTGGAACACGAGCCACTATTAACATGGTTAAGAGAGGGCTTTTGTCTGGCCACACATGGACAAAGATTGCAAGCAATATGTGCGACAATGTGTGGCCTGTCAACAGAATAAAGTTAGCCGGCACGTTAGGTCATCTGTTGGCACATTTCTTCCTCCAAATCAGAGATTTTATGATGTCCGCATAGACCTAGTAGAACCTCTCCCACCATCGGAAGGATACACCTACTGCCTTACAGCCATTGATCATTTTACCCGTTGGCCCGAGGTGTTCCCGATTGCCGACACCGCCGAAACTGTGGCGACTGCATTCTTTGACCTACAATGTTTCTTTTTTTTTTTAAATTAGTGTGTTGTGAAAAACATGAGAAATGCATAGTGCTGCAGAACATCTAAAAATTAGACCAAAATTGTCAGTGTCAAACACAGAAAAACAACGATGTGCAAGCACATGGCATTTCCCCGATGTAAGCGAGAAATCGGCCGAAAAATCACCGTAAGTTCAAATCAACCTATTCTTAACGAACTGTTTTTCGATATAAAAGCAAATCAAAATGTAAATAATATAATTACAGATAACTGATGATGCTCTACCTCAGCAAAGCGAAACGCGTCAGGTAAAATAATCACGCATTTTTGTAGTTGGTACGACAGAACAAAATTACCCTCAAAAATTGTAAAGCAACTACGGGTACTGTGGCCACACAGGTGAAGAATATACTAAAATTGTTTGCAAAGGCAAGTGTCAGATTGCAAATGCAAAAATTAAGTGATAAAATTAGTAAAATTACTGTACAGTGAACATTAACGCATCGCGTAGTTCTTCATATGACGTACATGTTGCTGGCAGACTGCACATACCTATTACTGGTATTTCGTGTCAATTATAAGCAGATAAAACAGAAGTAGGTTTTCGTAGGCCTGAGCTACGGAACATACCATAGATGTTATTATTGGTTAGGCAAACAGATGCATCTCTGTTTAGTTGAAATTTGAAAGCCTGGTGAAAGACCTGTAGGTGGACAAAAATATTGTTCTCCTGTCTGTGCACCACAGCAGAAGAGTTCCACGAAGTGAAAAAGAGAGACTTTATTTGTGACATCAACATGTAACGATCTGACAGTCACCAGTAAATGTGTGTGTAGGCGATACTCTAAGTCTGATGGCGACAGGGATTGCTGACAACCCTGATTTCGAATACCTTATTACAAAAATGTAGGTGATCCTGCCAGTGAATAACTGCAAAATACATCGAGCGACGGGCTCTAGGTCGCACAATGTAAGATGGCAAGTCTGCATACCAATAACACAAAGACATATAGCTGTATTTTTCATGTTAAGAAAAATGTTCAAATGTGTGTGAATTCCTATGGGACCAAACTGCTGAGGTCATCGGTCCCTAGACTTACACACTACTTAATCTAACTTATGCTAAGAACAACACACAAACCCATGCTCGAGGAAGGACTCTAACCTCCGGTGGGAGAGACCGCGCAATCATTGACATGGCGCCTCTACCCGCGCGACCACTCCGCGCGGCTTTTCATGTACCTGGAAGTTGAATTTTTAATTGTGGACTGTATCCTAAGCATTGAATTTCTACAGGAAAGAGACGCCACAATGGACCTTTCCAAGGGGCAAAGCCTCATAGCTATTGATGGTGTCAGGATACAGAGAGATTTGTTAAATTGTGGAGTATGGCATGGTAAACATTGCCAGAGCCTCAGGATTAAAATGCTAAGCACGCGACTGGTTACACAGATGAGCAGGCACCAGAATTTGCTACCGCCGCTAATGTACAGGAACTGAGTGTTGTATACGACTTGTGCACAACAGTAAGGAGACGTGAGCTACTGAGTAATGCGGCAACTGTCACTGTAGGAAAGCCGGACAGTTGCAGAAATTATTAGTGAACAAGTAACAGAAGATTTCCCTAATTTGTATTCCTCCAAACATACGAATACTCATTGCAAATGATGCAGGAAGAATTAAAAGTTCAGCTCATAATGTCCGCAAGGAAGAGGCTTCAATGGATGCTAGAAGACATTCCTCTGCAGAGTACGAGGAACCTGTGGTACCAACCTGATGGGTAGAAAGCCCATAGTACACGAAGTACAATTGCAACTCTTCAAGAATTATTTCCAAAGCGTTGCATTGTACGTAGAGAATCTATACATTGACCGGCCCGTTCCCAAAATTGACGTTCGTAGACCTTTTTTCTGTGGGGAATCTGAAAGACTCTGCCTACAAGGACACACCAATTGCACCTGATTATTAGAGCAGCCTGCTCGGATATCTCCTAGGAAATGCTAGGTCATGTGCAGTAGTTGTTCAATACCAGTAAGGAAGCGTGTGCTGTCGCTGCCGTTGGTCCTTGGAACACAACCTGTGACGATCAGTCGCCTCGTTACTGGCCAGAATCCACATAACTAGCACAAGCACTTGCGTTGTTCTCTAATGTGTGCTGTCACAGTGCAAGTTTCTGTGTGGAAACTTTTCAGAATTCGATATCTCGTAAACGAGTAGCACTATAATCGTGCAGCAAACACAACTGATACTGTAATTTACCCTAAATTTAGTTTGTTAATTTCAACAGGCACTGTTCCATTTAAAAAATGTATGTTTGCACAAAAAGTACCCGTCCTAAGTACTATTACAATCTGTAAATTGGCTAACAATACACGCTCCTGACTACCAATCCCTTCTGTGAAAACACACACCAATAGCACTCTCCATTTATATAATATTTTGGGTGCAAGTGTTAGCTGATTCACCCTGTATATACCGGTTGTCTCTCCTATCGGTCTTCAGGCAATATTTTGGTGGTGTTTCGGCAGATATTTCCAATTTCGTTTTTACAATGTGTAGCTGGGTTCAGCTCAAACAAATCCACCTCATTATATCCTTCATTAGCTGGCTGCAAAATAATGACATAAATTCTATACAGGCGAATGGAAAAACTGGTAGACGCTGACATGGGGGAAGATCAGTTTGGATTCCGTAGAAATGTAGGAATACGTGAGGCAATACTGACGCTACGACTTACCTTAGAAGATAGATTAAGGAAAGGCAAACCTACATTTCTGTTATTTGTAGACTTAGAGAAAGCTTTTGACAATGTTGACTGGAATACTCTCTTTCAAATTCTGAAGGTGGCAGGGATCAAATACAGGGAGCGAAATGCAATTAACAATTTGTACAGAAACCAGATGACTGTTATAAGAGTCGAGGGGCATGAAAGGGAAGCAGTGGTTGGGAAGGGAGTGAGACAGGGTTGTAGCCCATCCCCAATGTTATTCAATCTGTATATTGAGCAAGCAGTAAAGGGAACAAAAGAAAAATTCGGAGTAGATGATAAAATCCGTGGAGAAGAAATAAAAACTTTGAGGTTCGCCGATGACATTGTAACTCTGTCAGAGACAACAAAAGACCTGGACGAGCAGTTGAACGGAATGGACATTGCCTTAGAAGGAGGATATAAGATGAACATCAACAAAAGCAAAATGAGGATAATGGAATATAGTCTAATTAAATAATGTGATGCTGCGGGAATTAGATGAGGAAATGAGACACTTCAAGTAGTAAAGAAGTTTTGCTATTTGGGGAGCAAAATAACTGATGATGTCGAAGTAGTAAGGATATAAAATGTAGACTGGCAATGGCAAGTAAAGCGTTTCTGAAGAAGAGAAATTTGTTAACATCGAGTATAGATTTAAATGTCAGGAAGTCGTTTCTGAAAGTATTTGTATGGAGTGTAGCCATGTATGGAAGTGAAACATGGACGGTAAATAGTTTGGACAAGAAGAGAATAGAAGCTTTCGAAATGTGGTGCTACAGAAGAATGCTGAAGATTAGATGGGTAGATCACATGACTAATGAGGAGGTATTGAATAGAATTGGGGAGAAGAGGAGTTTGTGGCACAACTTGACAAGAAGAAAGGACCGGTTGGTAGGACATATTCTGAGGCATCAAGGGATCACAAATTTAGCATTGGAGGGCAGCGTGGAGGATAAAAATCGTAGAGGGAGACCAAGAGATCAATACACTAAGCAGATTCAGAAGGATGTAGGTTGCAGTAAGTACTGGGAGATGAAGAAGCTTGCACAGGATAGAGTAGCATGGAGAGCTGCATCAAACCAGTCTCAGGACGGAAGACAAAAACAACCTAGCAAGTGTGGTGTCTGGCGGTGACACCACGCTATTACATGTTATGTACAAACTGCCATTGACTGACCTTTTGGAGGATTAGTGGCGACTCTTGATCATGTGCAAATGTGCTACAGCACATTGTAAATGTTGCACTGAAGTTATGCCATTTCTCTTTGAATACAAGCTCGAAACCGCATTAAAATTACTGCAGTTCTCTTCGAACGTGTGCTGTTATGCAAATAAAACGGACGGAAACATGTTGCGTTGTGTGCTTTCCGCTATAACTAGAAACAAGCGTCGTGATCTGCAATCGTTATCAGCCACGCTACAGTCACCTCAGAAAAGGGCACAGCTGTCTGTTTTCGATTATGCATGCTTCAGTATGACGTCACCACTGTCAGCACTGTTGTTGTAACGTTGTTCACAGCATCAAGACAATTTTCTTTGAGCATTAGGTGTAAGGTGTTGTGCAAACGTAGAGTACTTTTATGAGGAATTCTAGGCAGCGCTTTTTGTTACACTGTTGTGGCAGAGCAGTTTAGCACATAGAATTGTAATTTGTTGTCCTATATTTAGATTATTCTACAACCAATATATTTTTCATTCTATATTATTCCTCTGTGTTAAACTGTTGTTTATAAAATTTAATCTTTTGCTGCTGCAGACGGGTGAGACGTGGTTATCACTGGAATTAAGGAAAACGTAGAAGGAAGGTCCCAACAATACAATTTTCTTTTCACACAACATGCTTATTTAACAATATATAACCATAATTTGTTTACCACATGAACAAATTTGCAAAAACGACAACTAGTGTCTTAGTACAACACTACGCCTGTATTTACGACCAAAGAACCGACCGAGTAAAACTCTGATGGCCGGATACAAACCAGAAAATAATTAGGGCGTCAGGTAGACAATGACACAATTCACCACGAGGATTGCAGAATGTTAGTCCCATTTATCAGCAAGTAGTTCCATAGATCCACAGTCCGCTGCAGCGGTTGCCGGCCGGGGTGGCCGAGCGGTTGTAGGCGCTGCGGTCTGGAACTGTAGGTTCGAATCCCGCACCGGGCATGGATGTGTGTGATGTCCTTAGGTTAGTTAGGTTTAAGTAGTTCTAAGTTCTAGGGGACTGATGACGTCATAAGTTAAGTCCCTTAGTGCTCAGGGCCATTTGAACCATTTTGCAACGGCCAGGCCACGAGCGGTCGTCCGACGCAAATGTTGCCAACCAACCGACGGGATGACGGCCCCTCTGCTTGTAGTCGACGCTGATCCTGGTGAAGTACTCCGGTATCTTCGCTCTGCGGAAGCTCTCCTTGCGCAGCTCGTGGCTTCCACTGCTCGGATCTCGTGACCACCTCTTGCCGCCAATCCCCAAACTTCGTGCCTCCTTTTCTCGGGCCGCGAACCCGTAGATACATAGGCAAGCAAAGACCTTCTAAGGTCTTCCTCATATATATTGGCAATGGGGCCGCAGGAGGGATACTCTATAGTACCCTTGAGCCGGTGGCGCCAGGAAGAACAATCCACTAACTCAATGGCGCCACGTATCAACGGGGTCTCTACAGTTTGTGGTGAGAGGGCTTTGTTGTCGCTGTACTGCTCGGTTAGGCTGCTGCATGTGCTGAGACACAGCGTTACGGCCGCTATGAGACACTTATTATCCAGTTTTAAGAAAACTATTTAGTGAAAAAAAAATTTTTGCTCCTCTTACAGCTTGGTATCTTGGCTCGATGAAGGACTGAATTTCTTTTCCTTATTCGTCACAGTTACTGTGCTGCTCTGAATTAAGTAAAGCATTGCACAACATTTTAAACTTTGTGTATGGTTAATTTAAAGCCAAATTTTGTCTTGAATGTAGATAAGATATCGAAATATTACTTATAACTAAAACCAGAACGATATCTAATTCGTTGTTTGCTATTGGTTTTTATGAGTCGGGCACTTCTGTTATCAGGCATCGAGAATCATTTGGTCATAACAGTCGTCACATTTAATAAACGTTTCAAGTTATCGAAACTAGGTACTTTGCACATATTAAGCGAAGAGGCACGTGTATTTTATGACAATTATTTGAAGCTTTTTTTATTCACCGAGATATGAAAGTAACCCAACCGTATTATAGCAGTGAGAGGGTCGACGGAACAGGCCACATAAACACGCCATTAGCCCCCCCCCCCCCCCCCCCCCCGCGGGTCCGGGGATTAGAATAGGCCCGCGGTATTCCTGCCTGTCGTAAGAGGCGACTAAAAGGAGTCCATCCCCCTCACGGGGGTAGTTAGCGCCTGCGTCCGGAGACGGACGGTTCCACGACCTATAATCGTGGTCTTTTTGGTTTTTCACTTCTCGTTTCTTCCTTCCTTTTGTTGGTTCCTTTCTTTGCTCTTCTCCACCTCACTGTCTTCCTTACTCTTTCCCTTGACTTCTCCTTGCCTTCTCATTGCCTTTTTCTCCTTGCCTTCTCATTGCCTTTTTCTCCTTGCCTTCTCATTGCCTTTTTCTCCTTGCCTTCTCATTGCCTTTTTCTCCTTGCCTTCTCATTGCCTTTTTCTCCTTGCCTTCTCATTGCCTTTTTCTCCTTGCCTTCTCATTGCCTTTTTCTCCTTGCCTTCTCATTGCCTTTTTCTCCTTGCCTTCTCATTGCCTTTTTCTCCTTGCCTTCTCATTGCCTTTTTCTCCTTGCCTTCTCATTGCCTTTTTCTCCTTGCCTTCTCATTGCCTTTTTCTCCTTGCCTTCTCATTGCCTTTTTCTCCTTGCCTTCTCATTGCCTTTTTCTCCTTGCCTTCTCATTGCCTTTTTCTCCTTGCCTTCTCATTGCCTTTTTCTCCTTGCCTTCTCATTGCCTTTTTCTCCTTGCCTTCTTCTCCTTGCCTTCTCATTGCCTTTTTCTCCTTGCCTTCTCATTGCCTTTTTCTCCTTGCCTTCTCATTGCCTTTTTCTCCTTGCCTTCTCATTGCCTTTTTCTCCTTGCCTTCTCATTGCCTTTTTCTCCTTGCCTTCTCATTGCCTTTTTCTCCTTGCCTTCTCATTGCCTTTTTCTCCTTGCCTTCTCATTGCCTTTTTCTCCTTGCCTTCTCATTGCCTTTTTCTCCTTGCCTTCTCATTGCCTTTTTCTCCTTGCCTTCTCATTGCCTTCTTCTCCTTGCCTTCTCTGGTCTCCGCCTCGGCGTTTGAGACAGTCTGTCCTCTTTCTCTTCTTTTTCCTCCTCTTCCTTCCTCCCTGTGCGTGCCTGAAGGCCGACCCACGCGTTCGCACGCGTAGCCAGTGACAGGGTAACGCGTAAGTCCCCGCCCTGGGTAGACATGTAAGGCACGCGCGTACCCCCTGGTAAAGGCCAGGCCCGGGGAGGGGTGATTGCCTGAGCTGATACCTTCTGACCATGCCGATTGGTCCCTCCGTCTGTTTCTCGGGAGGTGTGACCTGAGGTGTAAACATTCACCTAAGGCGGGAGTGCCCTCTGAGAGGGTCCCCACAAGGAAGGAGCGCGCCATCGGAGACGCTGGCAATCATGGGGGATTCCTCCGCAATGGATTCTACTCCATCTCTCTCGACTTCGACCCAAAAACGGAAACGTGACCAGCCAACAGTGACAAAAGTACTACCGCCTGCCCCCACAGTTCCTCGTAGTTTCTCGATCTGAGGACGGAAAGGATTTTTCCTCTGTCAACCCTTTCGTTATTCAGAAGGGCGTAGATGCCATAGCCGGATCTGTCAAATCTTGTACCAGGTTGCGTAACGGCACCTTATTACTAGAAACTGAGAGTGCCTTTCAGGCACAAAAACTGCTTAGGGCCACCCTCCTGTACACGTTCCCTGTCCGGGTGGAGGCCCACCGAACTTTGAATTCGTCTCGTGGTGTAGTCTATACTAGCTCCCTCGACGGATTGACTGACGAGGAGCTTCAATCTTTCCTCGCTGAGCAGGGCGTGACGGCTGTCCATAGGGTCATGAAAAAGGTCAACAATGACCTTGTACCGACCCGGACACTTTTCTTGACCTTCGATAGTGTTAAGCTGCCATCGCGCATCAAGGCGGGCTACGAGGTTATTTCTGTTCGCCCCTATGTCCCGACACCTACGCGCTGCTACCAGTGTCAGCGTTTCAATCACACTCGACAGTCTTGTTCCAATGCGGCTAAATGTGTCACTTGTGGCAGGGATGCCCATGAGGGTGACTGTCCACCTCCGTCTCCTCGCTGTGTGAACTGTCAGGGTGACCATGCCGCATCCTCCCGCGACTGTCCTGTCTATAAGGAAGAACGCTGTATCCAAGAAATTCGGGTCAAAGAGAAAGTGTCCACCTCGGCTGCTCGCAAGCTATTGGCTAGTAGGAAGCCCACGCTGCTCCCAGCGGGGAAATACAGTACTGTCCTCGCCTCTCCTCGGGCTACCCGGGAGGTAGCAACCCAGACATGCGATCTGACCTTCAGCACCACGGTCGTCCGTTCGGCCAGTGCTAAGATCGCGCGGTCGACGTCTCCTCTTCCTCCCATCACCCCACAGACACCAGCCTCTTTCTCAGCTTCTGCTAAGACGAAGACATCGAAGTCAGATGCACGGGCCTTCAAGAAGGAACCATCCCGTGCAGACTTCCTCCGTACCTCGACCTCCCAGCCTTCGACCGGTACTTCCACTCAACGTCCTTCCAAAAAGGCGCATAGGAAGCACAGTTCTCCTTCTCCGCCACGGCGCATTTCTTCTCCTGCGCTACCCAGCGGTTGCCGCCCCAGGTCGTCATCCGTTTCGCCTGGCCGCACCGCTGGTAGCCGTACATCTGGCCGTTCACCGGCGGAGGAAACTCCCCCTCCCGGCCATCCTCCCGAGATGGCCGATGACCCTATAGACCCAATGGACGATGACTGTCCGCCTACTGATAGCGGCGGCAGTGCTCGCTCGAAGCCAGGCCCTAAACGGCCTTCGAGGTGACCACTTCTCTCATCTTCCTTTTCTTACGATGGCACTTATTCGCTGGAATATTCGCAGCATTCGCTCCAACCGAGAGGACTTGAAGTTGCTGCTCCGCTTGCACCGTCCGCTCGTCATAGCCCTCCAGGAAACGAAGCTACGCCCATGCGATCAAATTGCCTTGGCACACTACACCTCTGTGCGTTTTGACCTACCCCCTGTGGTAGGTATCCCAGCTCATGGAGGGGTTATGTTGCTGGTCCGGGATGATATTTACTACGATCCCATCACGTTGCACACCTCCCCCTGCGGGTTCGGGGGTAAGAATAGGCCCGCGGTATTCCTGCCTGTCGTAAGAGGCGACTAAAAGGAGTCTCAAACGTTTCGGCCTTCTGTGATGGTCCCCTCTTGGGTTTGACCTCCTTTTTTCTTCCAAATTTCCGTCGTCAGTGCGTGCCATTTGGGGAAGGACACCTTACGTGGTGTTTTTGTATTGGTCCATCATGCTCCACCATCTTGCATGTTTCCTATTGTCGTGTGGGGGGGGGACTACGCCCAACATCTTCTGGGTGGTCTCCTTCTCGCCTTGTGCGCACTCTTCTTCTTAGCGCCTACGACAACTGTGGACCCTTTAAACACCTAAAATCCAGCACGGTAGCCAGTCCGTTGTGGTGGGGTCGTCATGTACCCTCTTGGTGGTAGCCCCCTGACCACGCAGGGATCGCACTACAGATGCCAGAGCTGTTTCCTCCCCATGCATGCCAAGGAGTATGTGCCCATCTTGTCTGGGGCACGGGGACTCCGGGCAACGGGATATCGGCCAGGTACCCGTTGCTTTGGCTGGGTGGCGCCCTTGGGGAGAGCCCTCGTTCGGAGTAGGTGGTATCTGGGCGGATGTGGCGCAATGAAGCGCAATAAATCACACCAAGCTGGTGGTCGCACGGCCACCAGCGTCTCTAAGCGAGGTAGAGTCGACTTCGATGCTGCGCAATATGACCCTCAGACGTTCCCCTCGTTGGCTGCGCCATGGGAGGGACGCCGATCTAGTGCCAAGCGGGAGCCTTATGTACCGCAATACCTTGTCTGCAGCAGGACTGATGGGGACTCCTTTCTTCCGACGAAGCCTATGTTTTTTGTGGAACACCTGGAGGATAAGTTTGGGGAAGTGGCAGGGTTGTCAAAAATGAGGAATGGGTCCATCCTCCTCAAGACGTCCTCCCCAGCCCAGTCACGAGCGTTGCTCTTGTGTGATAAGCTGGGTGACGTCCCTGTTACCGTCACTCCCCACAGTAGCTTAAATATGGTCCAGGGGATTATTTACCATCGGGACCTCTTGTTACAATCCGATGACGAGCTGAGAGCCGACTTGGAACGGCGTGGTGTGCATTTTGTCCGTCGTGTCCATCGAGGACCCAAGACAAACAGGGTGGCCACCGGTGCCTTTATCTTGGCCTTCGAGGGTGATGTCTTGCCCGAGAAAGTCAAGGTAATGGTTTACCGTTGCGACGTGAAGCCATACGTCCACCCCCAATGCGGTGCTTCCAGTGCTGGAAGTTTGGGCATATGTCCTCCCGTTGCCCATCCAGCGCTACATGTCGAGATTGCGGACGCCCCTCTCATCCCGATTCTCCATGTGCGCCCCCGCCTGTATGTGTTAACTGTGGGGAGCACCACTCTCCATGCTCGCCGGATTGCCCCGTTCTTCATAAGGAGCGGAAGATCATGGAATTTAAGACCCTGGACCGGCTTACTTATCGAGAGGCTAAACAGAAATATGAAAGGTTGTATCCTGCTTCCCTTCGAACATCTTATGCTGCAGCCACGTTATCGTCGCCCGCGCGAGCGACGGTTGTCGCTTCATCTGTGCCGCCTTCAGTGGGCCCTCGGGGCCATGTATCTCTGTCTGCCCCCCTCGTGCCTGGGGGCAAGCCTTCCTCTATTGCCCCCTTAGCAGTTGGGGGCAAACCCTCTTCTGTCGCTCCCCCCAAGCTTACTTCGGGAGTGACATCTGCTCCACAACCGGGAGGCTCGATTCCTCCTCCTCCTTCTCCAGCGGCGTTGCCTCCGCCGGTTCCTCTCTCGCGGAAGGGGTCCCTCGGGGCTCTCCCTTCCTCCGTTTCTTCTCCTTCCCAGCCAGATGTCAGCCAGTGGCTGAAGGTTCCGCCACCTGCTGATCGTAGGGCTTCTGCGTCGTCGTCAGCCTCCGACGCTCCTTCAGAGAAGCTCTCCCAGCCCTCTCACTCTAAGGGCAGACGCGAGAAGAAGGAACGGAATGTGTCCAAGAAGAAGGACGTTCCGGCGGTTTCAGCACCGCCTGCTGTACATAGTCCTGGCTCCGGGGATGAGGTGGAGATCCTCGCCTCTGCCGCGGATCTCGCCCTCACGGAACCCTTGGGGGCCTCTCCTATGGACTCAGCTGACTCTCCCCCAGTGGCGGCGGTTGGCTCTGAAGCGCTGTCTGCCTCTTAGTCGCATTCACGCCCTCCCAGTCCCTTCCTGCTTCCATTCTCCAATGGAACTGCGGCGGTTATTTCCGCCACCTGCCAGAGCTCCGGATGCTTCTGAGTGATTCCCCTGTTCTGTGCATTGCTCTGCAGGAAACTTGGTTTCCTGCACTGCGGACCCCCGCCCTTCGCGGTTATCCGGGATACTATAAGAACCGTGCTGCCTGTCAACGAGAGTCAGGTGGGGTTTGCCTCTTTGTTCACCACTCTGTCTGTAGCTCGCCAGTACCCCTTCAGACGCCTTTAGAGGCAGTTGCTGCCAGGGTTGAGCTCTCGCCGGCTATTACTGTTTGCTCTGTTTACATTCCTCCGGATGGGGAGCTCCCCCGCCATGTCTTGGCTGCGCTGCTGGCTCAACTCCCGCCACCATTGCTGCTTCTGGGCGATTTCAATGCCCACAACCCTCTATGGGGTGGGACTGCCTCTGATGACCGCGGTCGGGCTGTGGAGCATGTGTTGGCTCAGCTCGACCTTAGCCTCTTGAACACCGGTGCTCCCACGCATTTCAGTGTTGTCCATGGCTCGTTCTCGGCCATCGATCTCTCTCTTTGCAGCCCCGGACTTGTCCCATCCCTCCACTGGAGGGTGCACCCTGACCTGTGCGGTAGTGACCATTTTCCCATCTATTTGTCACTACCCCAGAGTCGTTCTTCTGGGCGCCTGCCCCGCTGGGCTCTCCACAGGGCAGACTGGCCGGCTTTTACTTCTGCTGCTGCCTTTGCGTCTCCCCCACAGGGTGACATTGACGAGGTGGTCCGTGTTTTAACCACATCCATAATTTCAGCGGCCGAGGCTGCCATCCCACGATCTTCTGGCCTCCCTCGGAGGAAGGCTGTACCCTGGTGGTCGCCGGAGATTGCTGAGGCTATTCGCGACCGTCGGCGGGCTCTCCAGCGGCATAGGCGGCACCCGTCTCTGGAGACCCTCATCGCCTTTAAGAGGCTCCGTGCCTTCGCCCGTCGTCTTATTGCACGGCGTAAGCAGGAGTGCTGGGAGAGGTACGTCTCATCCCTGGGCTCCCGTGTCTCGTCCTCGCACGTGTGGTCCCGGATCCGGCGGATTTATGGCTCCCAGACCCCTACGGGTGTCCCTGGGATCTCCCTGGCCGGCGCTGTCTGCACGGACGCTGCCGCCATTGCTGAACACCTTGCTGCGCACTTCGCTAAGAGCTCTGCGACTGCATCTTATCCCCCCGCCTTTCGCTCTCTCAAGGAGCGAGCCGAGCGGACGTCATTCTCATTCCACACGCGTCGTTCTGAAACATACAATGCACCTTTCAGCGCGAGGGAATTCCTCGCCACCCTCGCTGATTGCCCTGATACAGCACCAGGCCCGGACTGCATCCACGCGCAGATGCTGAAGCATCTCTCCAGGGACTGCCAGAGACACATTCTCGCGATGTTTAATCGCATTTGGAGCGAAGGCGTGTTCCCGTCGCAATGGCGGGAGGGTGTTATTGTCCCCATCTTGAAACCCGGTGCGGACCCACTGGCGGTGGACAGCTATCGTCCCATTACCCTCACCAACGTTTTGTGCAAATTGCTCGAACGTATGGTGGGGCGGCGTTTGTGTTGGGTCCCTGAGTCGCGCGGTCTCCTTGCTCCATCCCAGGGTGGCTTCCGTCGGGGCCGGTCTGCAGTGGACAATTTGGTGCGGCTGGAATCTGCTGTCCGTACGGCTTTTGCCCGACGTCAGCATCTTGTTGCTGTATTTTTCGATCTGCGGAAGGCGTATGACACCACATGGAGGCATCACATCCTCGCCACGTTGCATGGGTAGGGTCTTCGTGGTCGGCTCCCGGCTTTTCTTCAAAGCTTTTTATTGCGCCGCTCGTTCCGGGTGCAAGTCGGTGCCACCTCTAATTCCTCTTATATCCAGGAAAATGGGGTCCCGCAGGGCTCGGTGTTGAGCGTCTCCTTATTTTTAGTGGCCATTAATGGTTTGGCTGCAGCAGTGGGGTCGTCGGTGTCTCCTTCTTTGTATGCCGACGACTTCTGCATCTCATTTAGCTCCACGACTACGGGCGTCGCCGAACGCAGGCTGCAAGTCGCCGTTCGCAAGGCAGCATCATGGGCTCTGACTCATGGTTTTCAGTTCTCTGCTGCCAAGACTCGGGTTATGCACTTCTGCAGGCGTCGGACGGCCCACACTCATCCTGAACTTTACCTCGACGGCCACCTGCTTGCAGTGGTGGACACTTGTCGCTTCTTGGGACACGTCTTTGATGCCCGGCTCACATGGGTTCCTCATATTACTCAGCTGAAGCAAAAATGCTGGCGGCACCTCAACGCCCTCCGCTGCCTTAGCCACACGTCTTGGGGTGCAGATCGCTGCACGCTACTGCGATTGTACAGAGCCCTTGTGCAGTCTCGGCTTGATTATGGGAGCCTGGCCTATGGGTCTGCATCACCCTCAGTGTTGAAGTTGTTAGACCCCATACACCACTGTGGGGTCCGGCTTGCAACTGGCGCTTTTCGTACGAGCCCTGTGGATAGTCTACTGGTGGAGGCCGGGGTTCCCCCGCTGCGGATTCGCCGCCATCGTCTGCTCGCCGACTATGCTGTCCACGTGCATTGCTCGCCAGGCCATCCCAATCGTCGCCTGCTTTTCCCTGCCATGGTCCTCCATCTGCCCGAACGGCGACCTAGGTCTGGGCTTTCCGTTGCTGTCCGCGTTCAGTCCCTGCTGTCGGAATTGGGTTCATTCCCTCTTCCGCCTCCCTTCCGGGTCCGTGCACCTACGCCTCCCTGGTGTTGGTCCCGGCCGTCTGTCCGTCTGGACTTGGCACAGGGACCCAAGGACTCGGTTCCGCCTGTGGCCCTCCGTCGCCGTTTTCTTGCTCTCCTCGCCTCATTTTCGGACTGTGAGCCTGTCTACACTGATGGTTCCCTGGTTGATGGTCGCACTGCCTACTCTTTTGCTCATGCTGCTCATGTTGAGCAGCGCTCCTTGCCGGCTGGCTGCAGTATTTTTACTGCAGAGCTGGTGGCCATATTGCGCGCTCTTGAGCATATGCGTTTCTGCTCAGGTAGGTCCGTCGTGATCTGCAGTGACTCCCTGAGCAGCCTTCAGGCCATCGACCGCTGCTATCCCTCCTCTCCTCTGGTGTCCTCCATTCAGGAGACTGTTTCCGCCATTGCCCGTTCTGGTCGTTCGGTGGTCTTGGTTTGGACGCCCGGTCATGTTGGCATCCCAGGGAACGAACGTGTAGACAGGCTGGCCAAAGGGGCGATCGACGCCCCGGCTTTGGAGGTCGGCCTTACGGCTCGCGACCAGCAGATGGTGTTGCGCCGTAAGCTGATTGGGATGTGGGCTGCTGAGTGGCGTGGCATGACAGCCCCGAATAAACTGCGGGCTGTCAAGGGGACGACCGATGTGTGGCGTTCGTCCCTGCGGGCTTCTCGCAGGGACTCGGTAGTCCTGTGTCGGCTGCGCATCGGCCATACATACCTGACGCACGGCCATCTGTTGCGTCAGGAGGATCCCCCCTTGTGTCGGTGTGGGTCCCGGCTGACGGTCGGCCACATTTTGCTGGAGTGTCCTCGACTGCGCACACTCCGGCAATCTTTTAATCTCCCGGGCACTTTGGCTTTGGTTTTATCTGACGATGCCTCCATGGCTGATGACGTTTTAAATTTTATCCGTGGTAGTCCGTTTTATGGTTCGATTTAGGGAGGTCCTGCACCTTTCCCTTTCTGTGTCTTTTGTCCTTGTGTCTGTTGCTGTTCTGGTGTGCCGTGAGATGGTTGACTCTTTCCCTTTTTTGTTGTCGTGGTCAGTCAACCCGTCTCCGGCCATCTTCTTCTCTTCTATTTCTTTCTGTCTGGTGTTCGTCCGTACTCTTCTTTTCTGTAGTGTTCGTTGCCTAATTTGTGTTCTTTAGCACCTGGGGGGTGGGGCAGTCTCCTTCCCCTTGGGGTTTTATCTGCTCTGCGACTTTGTCTCGCTTGTTTTTGGAATGGGGGACTGATGACCTTCGCTGTTTAGTCCCCCTTAAACATCCCAACAATTACCACCACCACCGGCTGACCTACCCCGAGGCTAGACGGAAATATGAGAGGCTCCATCCTGTGGCAACGACGGTTCTCCCGTCATCACGTATGGGCTCTACGATCGGTCAGCCTCCACTGGCCCCCTTGCTTGTGGGGGGCACTTCACACCCTGTTGCTCCTGCTCCATCTTCTCCAGGAGCAACACCCTCCCAACCATCAGGGACATCAGCTCCCCCTTCCCAGTCGGAGAAGCGTAAGACTTCTTCGGCTGCTCTCGCCAGGAAGGGATCCCTTGGGGACCTCCCTTCGCAAGTTCCGACCAGTGGAAAAGCAGACGCCCACAAGTGGTTGAAACAACCGCCAGTCCCTGGTCGTCGGGCCTCGCGGTCATCGTCTGTCCCTGAGACTGACCCAGTGAAGCCCATGCAGCCTGAACCGCCGAAGGCACAGCGTGACAAGCAGAAAAAGAAGAAAGTCACCAAGACCAACGGTATTGCGGTGGCACCGATCCCACCACTTCCTACAAGCTCTGCCTCTGAGGACGAGGTGGAGATTCTTGCGTCCGCTGAGGACCTCGCTCTTGCCGGTCCCGCGGACGCAATGGATGGCATTTGCACGGATGCTCCATCGGAGGCAGCAGGTGACCCAGTGGCGTAATCTGCCTTCCCAGTCCCGTCACGCCTTTCCCAGCCATGGACAACACCATCCTCCAGTGGAACTGCAACGGTTTCTTCCACCATCTAGCTGAGCTCCGCCAACTTATCAGCCTTCACCCTTTCTTCTGCATTGCTCTCCAGGAAACTTGGTTTCCAGCAATGCGAACCCCCGCCCTCCGTGGCTATCGGGGTTATTATAAGAACCGAGCAGCTTATGAAATGGTGTCTGGTGGCGTCTGGCTGCACTGGTCGCCCAATTGCCGCCACCTTTCTTGCTATTGGGCGACTTCAACGCTCATAACCCTCTGTGGGGTGGGTCAGTGGCAACAGGTCGAGGCGCCATCGTTGAGCATTTATTGTCGCAGCTCGATCTCTCGCTGTTAAACGATGGTGCCTTCACACACTTCAGTGTGGCGCATGGCACCTACTCCGCCATTGACCTTTCAATCTGTAGCCATAGCCTCTTACCGTCTGTCCAATGGAGTGTGCATGACTACCTGTGCGGTAGTGACCATTTTCCGATCATTTTGTCACTACCACAGCGCCACTCTTCTGGGCGCCCTAGCAGATGGGCTATGAATAAGGCTGACTGGGACTTCTTCTCCTCCACTGCCGCTTTTGAGCCTCTCTCTACCGATGACATTGATGCGGTGGTTCAATCGGTCACCACCGGCATCGTTACTGCCGCCGAATCTGCCATTCCCCATTCCTGTGGGTCCCCTCGGCGGAAGGCTGTGCCTTGGTGGTCGCCTGAGATCGCTGAAGCGATTAAAGATCGCCGGCGGGCGCTCCAGCGTCACAAGCGACACCCCTCCCTCGACCACCTTATCGCCTTCAAACGGCTGCGTGCGCGGGCCCGCCTCCTTATCCGCCAAGGCAAGGAGGAGTGCTGGGAGCGGTATGTGTCCACAATTGGCCTCCATGTCACTCCATCGCAGGTCTGGGCCAAGATTCGACGCGTCTACGGCTATCGGCCACCTGTCAGCGTCCCTGCGCTCTCACTGAATGGAGCAGTTTGTACTGACTCCGACGTCATTGCAAATCGTTTAGCAGAGCATTTTGCTATGAGTTCCGCTTCTGCGAATTACCCCCAGGCCTTCCGCTCCATTAAAGAGCGGATGGAACGTCGGAGCCTTTCGTTTCGCACCAACCACCCAGAATCTTACAATGCTCCATTTAGTGAGTGGGAATTTCGCAGTGCCCTCGCTGCTTGCCCTGATACCGCTCCTGGGCCAGATGGCATCCACTGTCAGATGCTGAAACACCTTTCAGTGGACTGCCAGCGGCGCCTTCTCGATCTTTACAACCGTCTTTGGGTCGAGGGGGAGTTTCCGTCGCAATGGCGGGAAGGCATTGTCATCCCTGTTTTGAAACCTGGAAAGAACCCTCTGGAGGTGGACAGCTACCGTCCCATTAGCCTCACCAACGTTCTTTGCAAGTTGCTTGAACGGATGGTGAGCCGGCGTTTGCATTGGGTACTGGAGTCTCGGGGCCTTCTGGCTCCATCTCAGGGTGGGTTCCGTAAAGGCCGCTCCGCCGCCGACAATCTGGTGAGCCTGGAGTCGGCCATCCGTACTGCCTTTGCCCGCCGTCAGCACCTGGTCGCTGTCTTTTTCGACATGCGGAAGGCGTACGATACGACGTGGCGTCATCACATTCTTTCTACGCTTCATGGATGGGGTCTTCGGGGTCCTCTGCCGATTTTTATCCGCAATTTTCTGTCGTGCCGTACCTTCCGCGTGCAAGTCGCGGCCTCGTATAGTTCCTCCCACGTCCAGGAGAACGGTGTGCCACAGGGTTCCGTTTTAAGTGTCTGTCTGTTTTTAATAGCCATTAACGGTCTTGCTGCGGCCGTGGGAAACTCTGTCTCCGCTTCCCTGTATGCTGACGACTTCTGCCTTTATTACAGGTCTCCCAGCATTGCAGCTGTTGAACGTCAGCTACAGGGCGCTATCCGTAGGGCGCAGTCTTGGGCTGTAGCGCATGGGTTTCAGTTTTCGGCAGCCAAGACCTGCGTTATGCATTTCTGCCGGCGACGTACTGTCCACCCGGAGCCGCAGCTTTCTCTTAACGGCGAACTTCTTTCGGTGGTGGAATCGCACAGGTTTTTGGGGGTGGTTTTCGATGCCTGGTTGACTTGGCTGCCTCATATCCGGCAGCTCAAACAGACGTGTTGGCGGCATCTCAATGCACTGCGATGTTTGAGCCACACCCGCTGGGGAGCCGACCGCGCTACCCTGTTACGGCTCTACCAGGCATTAATCCAGTCCCGTCTGGATTATGGGTGCCTGGCATATGGCTCAGCATCCCCGTCTGCGTTGCGGGTGTTGGACCCAATTCTCCACAGCGGGATACGCCTTGCCACTGGTGCTTTCCGCACCAGCCCTGTGGACAGCTTACTCGTGGAGGCAGGTGTCCCTCCACTGCGGTTCCGACGCCAACGTTTGCTAGCCGCTTATGCTGCCCATGTTCTAAGCTCGCCCGGGCATCCTAACTATCGTCTCCTGTTCCCGCCGTCAGTCGTCCATCTGCCGGAACGTCGGCCCCGGTCGGGCTGTCCGATCGCCATACGCGTCAAGGAGCTTCTCTGCGGGCTTGGGTTTTTCCCTGTTCCGCCTCCTTTCCAGGCGCCTCTGCGTACACCCCCGTGGTGTGTTCATCGCCCTTGCCTTCGGCTCGACTTGGCACAGGGCTCGAAGGACTCGGTCCCTCCAGAGGCCTTCCGCCGCCGCTTTTATTCCATCCTGGCCACGTATCAGGGCTCTGGCATTGTTTACACCGACGGCTCGATGGTTGCTGGTCGAGTCGGTTATGCGCTCACTCTAGGTGACAATTCCGAACAACGTTCCTTACCGGCTGGCTGCAGCGTTTACACTGCTGAGCTGGTCGCCATCTTTCGAGCCCTAGAGTATATCCGCTCCTGCTCAGGTGAGTCCTTCGTCATCTGTAGCGATTCCCTGAGCAGTTTACGAGCACTTGACCAGTGTTTTCCTCGTTCCCGTCTGGTGATGGCTATCCATGAGTCCCTGCATACTCTTGCGCGTTGCGGCCGCTCTGTGGTCTTTGTGTGGACCCCCGGTCATGTCGGTATCCCGGGTAACGAACATGTTGACCGCCTGGCGAAAGAGGCCACCAGCAAGCCATCTCTGGACCTTGGCCTCCCAGAGACAGATTTGCGGGCGTTCCTACGCCGCAAAATTCTGGACCTTTGGGACACTGAATGGCGCGCCCTGCCTTCACGCAACAAACTTCGGGCCATCAAGGGGGCTACCGGTGTGTGGCGCTCCTCCTTGCGGGTCTCTCGCAAGGAGTCTGTTGTCCTCTGCCGGCTGCGCATTGGGCACACTCGGCTTACGCACGGCCACTTATTGCGCCGTGAGGTCGCGCCTCTATGTCGCTGCATCTCCGTTTTATCCGTGGTTCATGTTTTATTGGAGTGTCCGTTTTTAGCTGCGCTCAGGCAGTCGTTCGCACTGCCTGACTCGCTCCCTGCCCTTTTAACAGATGACTCGGCTATGGCTGACTTAGTTTTACGTTTTATTCGGGCAGGGGGTTTTTATTCTTTAATCTGAGTGTTTCTGTTTTTATCTTATTGTTTTGTGTTGATTCTGGCCTTTGGCCTCCGGTTTTAAACTGATTTTTTAATGTGTTTCAAGTGGTTGGCCTTTCCTTTTTTATTTATCTGGTCGGCCAACCACCGTCACACTCTGTGTGCTTTTAGTTCGTTTTGTCTGGTATTTGTCTCAGTTTCTCTTGATCCGTGTCGTCTGTGCTCTATTCTGTTACTCGTATTTTATTCTCTGTGGGTGTTTTTTTAGTACTTGGACAAAGGGACCGATGACCGTAGCAGTCTGGTCCCTTTAATCCCCCAAACAAACCAACCAACCAACCAACCAACCGTCTCCTTATTTCTAGTGGCCATTAATGGTCTGGCTGCAGCTGTGGGGTCGTCGGTGTCTCCTTCCTTGTATGCCGACGGCTTCTGCATCTCCTTTAGCTTCACGACTACGGGAGTCGCCGAACGCAGGCTGCAAGTAGCCGTTCGCAAGGCAGCATCATGGGCTCTGACTCACGGTTTTCAGTTCTCTGCAGCCAAGACTCGAGTTATGCACTTCTGCAGGCGTCGGACGGTCCACCCTCATCCTGAACTTTACCTCGACGGCCACCTACTTGAAGTGGTGGACACTTGCCGCTTCTTAGGTCTCATGTTTGATGCCCGGCTCACATGGGTTCCTCATGTTACTCAGCTGAAGCAAAAGTGCTGGCGGCAACTCAACGCCCTCCGCTGCCTCAGCCACACATCTTGGGGTGCGGATCGCTGCACGCTGTTGCGATTGTACAGAGCCCTTGTGCAGTCCAGGCTTGATTATGGGAGCCTGGCCTATGGGTCTGCATCACCCTCAGTGTTGAAGTTGGTAGACTCCATCCATCACTGTGGGGTTCGGCTTGCAACTGGCGCATTTCGTACGAGCCCCGTGGATAGTCTACTGGTGGAGGCCGGGGTTCCCCCGCTGCGGATTCGCCGCCGTCGACTGCTCGCCGACTATGCTGTCCATGTGCATTGCTCGCCAGGCCATCCCAATCGTCACCTGCTTTTCCCTGTCACGGTCCTCCATCTGCCCGAACGGCGACCTAGGTCTGGGCTTTCCATAGCTGTCCGCGTTCAGTCCCTGCTGTCGGAATTGGGGTCATTCCCTCTTCTGCCTCCCTTCTGGGTCCGTACACCTACGCCTCCCTGGTGTTTGTCCCGGCCGTCCGTCCGTCTGGACTTGGCACAGGGACCCAAGGACTCGGTTTCGCCTGTGGCCCTCCGTCGCCGTTTTCTTGCTCTCCTCGCCTCATTTTCGGACTGTGAGACTGTCTACACTGATGGTTCCCTGGTTGGTGGTCGCCCTGCCTACTCTTTTGTTCATGGTGCCCATGTTGAGCAGCGCTCCTTGCCGGCTGGCTGCAGTATTTTTACTGCAGAGCTGGTGGCCATATTGCGCGCTCTTGATCATATGCGTTTCTGCTCAGGTAGGTCCGTCGTCATCTGCAGTGACTCCCTGAGCAGCCTCCAGGCCATCGACCGCTGCTATCCCTCTTCTCCTCTGGTGTCCTCTACTCGGGAGTCTGTTTCCACCATTATCCACTCTGGTCGTTTGGTGGTTTTTGTTTGGGCGCCAGGTCACGTTGGCATCCCGGGGAACGAACGTGTTGACAGGCTGGCCAAAGGGGCGATAGACGCCCCAGCTTTGGAGATCGGCCTTACGGCTCGCGACCAGCAGCTGGTGTTGCGCCGTAAGGTGCTTGGGATGTGGGCTGCTGAGTGGCGTGGCATGACAGCCCCGAATAAACTGCGGGCTGTCAAGGAGACGACCGCTGTGTGGCGTTCCTCCCTGCGGGCTTCTCGCAGGGACTCGGTGGTCCTGTGTCGACTGCGCATCGGCCATACGTACCTGACGCACGGCCATCTCTTGCGTCAGAGGATCCCCCCCTGTGTCAGTGTGGGTCCCGGCTGACGGTCGGCCACATTTTGCTGGAGTGTCCTCGACTGCGCACTCTCCGGCAATTTTTTAATCTCCCGGGCACTTTGGCTTTGGTTTTATCCGACGATGCCTCCATGACTGATGACGTTTTAAATTTTATCCGTGGTAGTCCGTTTTATGGTTCGATTTAGGGAGGTCCTGCACCTTTCCATTTCTGTGTCTTTTGTCCTTGTGTCTGTTGCTGTTCTGGTGTGCCGTGAGATGGTTGACTCTTTCCCTTTTTTTTGTTCTCGTGGTCAGTCAACCAGTCTCCGGCCGTCTTCCTTTCTTCTGTTTCTTTCTGTCTGGTGTTCCTCTGTCCTGTTCTTGTTTGTAGTGTTTGTTGCTGCATTTGTGTTCTTTTAGCGCCTGGGGGGACGTCTCCTCCCCCTTTGGTTTTTACCTGCTCCGTCGATTTTGGGCTCGCCTGATTTTGGAATGGGGGACTGATGACCTTCGCTGTTTAGTCCCCCTTAAACATCCCAACAACCACCACCACCTTGTGTTTCCTTTCCTTTTTTAGTGCACTCCTCCTCTTGTTTTGCCTCTGTACGTGAGGATTTGGAACTGCGTCAGGTCTGTGTCTTTTAGCTGTTCCCCTTGTTCGCTGTTCGTCTTAGTCCTTTCATTGCATGTGTTCCTGTTTTTATGCGTTTGGGCGCTGATGACCCCGCTGTTTAGCGCCCGTAAATCTCAAACACACACACACACAATCTGGATTTGAAGCTTGTGGCTTTTACCCATACAACCTGGAAATAATTCCAGAGGAGGCATTTCAAATTTCTGATCTTGTTGCTGCTGGTGTGGCAGAGAAGAAAGAAGGATATAACACTGACTGTAGAGGATGTGCTCAGGTTGTTCTCCTACAGAAAGGCAATAGAAGAGTTGGAGCACAGGTCGGTAATGAGCCGATACCAGGAACACCGTTTGAAGAAATTACTCCTATGCCTATCTTGGATCCAGTACAAGTTGAAGGCAGAAAGAAAACCGGTGATGTTCTCACAGAAGGTAGTCGAAAAGAAGTACCAAGAACTACGTCACAGCGAATTAAAAGCAAAAAATCAACCTCAGGTCGATCTAAGTTTAGCAAACCAAGTAACTCAGCAAATGACGGTGGTTATTGTGCTGAGTGTGACAAGAATTACTATGATAAAAATGGACCACAGGTGGATTGTATTCGGTGTGTCATTTGCAATAAATGGTTGCATGAAACCTGTACAGAGGAAGAAAACGTGCAATAACAGTGCAAATGAATTCTGATTTCATTTGGATGCTTTCTTGTCATTTGCTTATTCTTAAATGTATTTATATATTTGGTTTGTATTCTACTCCTTGCAAGCGTAATAGATTTGCTTTCTGAATTATTAATGTAGTTATGTTGTATCATAAATGCACAAAACTAGTGCTGAGGTCTCCCCGCAATATAACTGTCATCTCACCTCGATGCCTGGGGTGAGATGCCTAAATTAAATACGCATGTAATTACTAATGGTTTCGTAACGCCAACTGGCCTTTACATAGAAAAATCTCGTCAGTAAACAATATTTCAGTACTGATCCTAAATCTTCAAATCTAACTCGCCTTGTGATCCTCCAAACGTTAAGTATGGCGTCTTCCCCCGATCCACTCTATGGTCTTTTTCAAAAGCCTTAAGAGATTTCGCATAAAATTCGGAGACATCACTTTTCAGCACCCCGTCGTGTATGAACCTGCGTTGGAAACCAAAGAACCTTAGTAACAATTAGGAAACAGTCATCCCCAAGAATCGACGGAAGAAAATATTTAAGACGAAGATAGACACACTGCCTGCTAAAAAAAGAGTTAAGCACGCGGACGGGGAGGCAGAATCAAAATGATACTTAATTCGTGTATGTGATATTTGTGGTTAAAAATTGAGAAAAGTTATAATGAACTTAGCAGTATGAGTTCACTTAGCAGTATGAGTTCACTTAGCAGTATGACTTTGCGCCCCCTCTGACCTGGAAGCATGCACTGATCTGGCGGAAAGGGTGTCATAAAGGTGCAGTAGCTTGTCCTTCATATCCTTGATACTCGCACTGGGACAGAGTTGACGTCCGGGACAGATCTGGTGATTTTACTGGCCACTGGAGTACCTCAACGTCACACAGAAAGTGTGCTGAGGCATGCTACATTATATGCACGAGCATTGTCCCCTTAAAAAATGATACTACGACACTGTCACATCAGAGGTAGCAAATGAAGACGCAGGACATCGTTGACTTACAGTTTTGCCGCTAGAGCTCCTTCAGACATTATCGTCTATGGGCTCACACGCGATTTCTCCCCACCCCATAACACCAAACGTCGTATCACTGACAAGGGGAAGGCCTGAGACGCGGCCAACCGATTCGGCTCAGATTTGGCAGGTCGCTTGTGTACGACCTAAAACGAAGGACTCTAAGATATTTTGGGTCAACACCCCCCCAATTTTGAGAAAATCACCCCTAAAGGTTATGACGAGCAATCGACTCAAAATTGGAGGGATCGACAGATAATTGTAAATAGAGCAAAATTCATCGTCAGGTATGGGGTCCACAAACTCATACTTTTCCAGAAATCGAAGAAAGAAACTTTTAAAACTACCGCATCTGTACCCACAAGGTAAACGCTTTTCGCCGACAGAGCAACGGTTAAGGTATCTCGCTGGGAATCGGAGAACCCTAGTGGATTTTATTCTTTTCTTTTGTATTTTTCTATGTAACTCGCTGGGAATCGGAGAACCCTAGCGGATGTTATTCTTTTGGTTTGTATTTTTCCATATCTCAAATGACTGGGATAGGAGGGTTAATAAGATAAGTAAATCAATAAGGTTCGGGGGTTAGAATAGGCCCGTGGTATTCCTGCCTGTCGTAAGAGGCGACTAAAAGGAGTCTCAAACGTTTCGGCCTTATGTGATGGTCCCCTGTCGGGTTTGACCTCCATATCTCAAAATTTTTCCGAAGAGCGAGCCGATTGGGGAAGGGCGCCTTACTTGGTGCATTGTGTCCATGTTGTGTTGATAACTTTCGCCATCTTATTTGTCGTTGCATTGCAGTCTTGCCCGCTCTCCATCTCTTGGGCATCGATGCGCCCTTGCGTGCACTTTCTGCCAAGCACTGTGCAGGGCCATTTTCTGCACTGACGACGCCCATGGACCACATGTCACCTAACATCCAGCACGGTAGCCAGTCCGTTGTGGTGGGGCCGCCATGTACCCTCTTGGTTGTAGCCCCCTGACAACACAGGGATCGCTCTACTGATGCCTGCGCCGTTCACTCCCCACGTATGCCAAGGAGTAGATGCCCATCTCCCTGGGGCATCGGGACTCCCGGCAATGGCCATCCTGCCAGGTGGCCTTTGCTGTGGCTGGGTGGCGCCCGTGGGGAGGGCCCTTGGTCGGAGTAGGTGGCATCAGGGCGGACGACCCGCAATGAAGCGTGGTACATCATCTGTCGCTGGCGGCCAGCCGTCAGCAGTCTCTAAGCGTTCCAAGGCTCAATTCAAGGCTAATGTGTATGACCCCAAATCGTTCCCCTCCCTGGCCACACCATGGGAGGAACGAAGGGCTATGAATGAGAGCGAAAGATACTCGCCCCGGTATCTCGTCTGTACCAGAGCTGACGGGGAATCTTTTATGTCCGTGAAGCCTCAGTTCTTTGTAGAGCATTTAGAGGACAAGTTTGGGGAGGTGGAGGGCTTGTCTAAAATGCGCTCTGGGTCAGTACTGATACAAACGGCATCCTCCGCCCAGTCCCGCAGGTTACTTGCTTGTGACAAGTTGGGGGATGTTAACGTTTCTATTACGCCACATAAGAGTTTAAATATGGTCCAGGGTGTTATTTTCCATAGGGATCTCCTTTTGCAGTCTGATGACGAGCTGCGCGCCAACTTAGAACGTAGAGGTGTTCATTTCGTCCGGCGCGTTCATCGGGGTCCGAGGGACAATCAGGTTGCTACCGGTGCCTTCATCTTGGCCTTCGAGGGTGATACGTTACCGGAAAAGGTCAAGGTGATGGTCTACCGATGTGACGTCAAGCCCTATATCCCTCCCCCGATGCGGTGCTTCAAGTGCTGGAAGTTCGGCCATATGTCTTCCCGCTGCACTTCCAGCCTCACATGTCGAGATTGCGGACGCCCGTCTCATCCCAATACTCCATGTGCCCCGCCTCCCATCTGCGTCAACTGCAGGGAGCACCATTCACCTTGCTCGCCTGACTGCAAAGTCTTTCAGAAAGAGCGCAAAATCATGGAATATAAGACCCTGGACCGGCTGACCTGTACTGAGGCCACACGGAAATATGACCGACTCCATCCTGTGAGAATGACATCTTCGTATGCAGCTGCTACGACAACTGTGCTAGCTCCATCACTTTCGAGACTTCCAGCCAGCTCGATAACCAGTACGACTCCTTCTGCCCCCTTGCCCGTGGGGGGCTCTCCCCAACCGGTTGCTCCTGCACCACCTACCTTAGGAGCAACCTCCTCCCACCCGTCGGGGACGTCCGTCCCCGCTTCTCACCCGGAGAAGCGCCTAACTTCTTCGGCTACTCTCGCCCGTAAGAGTTCCCTTGGGACCCTCCCTTCCCAGGGTTCCCCCAGCGGGAAGGATGACGGCCACCAGTGGCATAAGTCCTCACCAGCAGCCGGGCGTAGGGCTTCACGATCCTCCTCTGTCCCGGAGACTGAATCGGTGAAGCCTTCCCAGCCGGTGAAACCCAAGGTTCAGCGAGAGAAGTCCAAGAGAAAGACCTCTAAGGCTAAAGAACTTGCGGTGGCACCAACCCCACCGCACCTTTCGCGCTCTGCGTCTGAGGATGAAGTCGAGATTCTAGCGTCTGCTGAGGACCTTGATCTCGCTGGTCCCTCAGACGTCATGGATGCCTCTCGTCTGGGTACTGAATCGGTGGCAGTGAGTGAACAAGCGGCGTAAATTGCCTTCCCAGTCCTTTCACGCCTTTCTCAGCCATGGACAATACCATCCTCCAGTGGAACTGCGGCGGTTTTTTCCACCATTTAGCTGAGCTCCGCCAACTTCTCAGCTTTCGCCCTTTCTTCTGCATTGCTCTCCAGGAATCTTGGTTTCCAGCGATGCGAACCCCCGCCCTCCGTGGCTATCGGGGTTATTACAAGAACCGAGCAGCTTATGAAAGGGTGTCTGGTGGCGTCTGCATATATGTCCTTCACACTCTGCACAGCGAGTCTGTCCCTCTCCAGACGCCTTTAGAGGCTGTCGCTGTACACGTGTGGACGCCACAGGCTGTTACCGTCTGCAGTCTCTACATTCCACCGGATGGTGATGTCTCGCAGCATGTCCTGGCTGCACTGGTCGCCCAATTGCCGCCACCTTTCTTGCTATTGGGCGACTTCAACGCTCATAACCCTCTGTGGGGTGGGTCAGTGGCAACAGGTCGAGGCGCCATCATTGAGCATTTATTGTCGCAGCTCGATCTCTCGCTGTTAAATGATGGTGCCTTCACACACTTCAGTGTGGCGCACAGCACCTACTCCGCCATTGACCTTTCAATCTGTAGCCATAGCCTCTTACCGTCTGTCCAATGGAGTGTGCATGACGACCTGTGTGGTAGTGACCATTTTCCGATCTTTTTGTCACTACCACAGCGCCACTCTTCTGGGCGCCCTAGCAGATGGGCTATGAATAAGGTTGACTGGGACTTGTTCTCCTCCACTGCCGCTTTTGAGCCTCTCTCTACCGATGACATTGATGCGGTGGTTCAATCGGTCACCACCGGCATCGTTACTGCCGCCGAATCTGCCATTCCCCATTCCTGTGGGTCCCCTCGGCGGAAGGCTGTGCCTTGGTGGTCGCCTGAGATCGCTGAAGCGATTAAAGATCGCCGGCGGGCGCTCCAGCGTCACAAGCGACACCCCTCCCTCGACCACCTTATCGCCTTCAAACGGCTGCGTGCGCGGGCCCGCCTCCTTATCCGCCAAGGCAAGAAGGAGTGCTGGGAGCGGTATGTGTCCACCATTGGCCTCCATGTCACTCCCTCGCAGGTCTGGGCCAAGATTCGACGCGTCTACGGCTATCGGCCACCTGCCAGCGTCCCTGCGCTCTCACTGAATGGAGCAGTTAGTACTGACTCAGACGTCATTGCCAATCGCTTAGCAGAGCATTTTGCTATGAGTTCCGCTTCTGCGAATTACCCCCAGGCCTTCCGCTCCATTAAAGAGCGGATGGAACGTCGGAGCCTTTCGTTTCGCACCAACCACTCAGAATCTTACAATGCTCCATTTAGTGAGTGGGAATTTCGCAGTGCCCTCGCTGCTTGCCCTGATACCGCTCCTGGGCCAGATGGCATCCACTGTCAGATGCTGAAACACCTTTCAGTGGACTGCCAGCGGCGCCTTCTCGATCTTTACAACCGTCTTTGGGTCGAGGGGGAGTTTCCGTCGCAATGGCGGGAAGGCATTGTCATCCCCGTTTTGAAACCTGGAAAGAACCCTCTGGAGGTGGACAGCTACCGTCCCATTAGCCTCACCAACGTTCTTTGCAAGTTGCTTGAACGGATGGTGAGCCGGCGCTTGCATTGGGTACTGGAGTCTCGGGGCCTTCTGGCTCCATCTCAGGGTGGGTTCCGTAAAGGCCGCTCCGCCGCCGACAATCTGGTGAGCCTGGAGTCGGCCATCCGTACTGCCTTTTCCCGCCGTCAGCACCTGGTCGCTGTCTTTTTCGACATGCGGAAGGCGTACGATACGACGTGGCGTCATCACATTCTTTCTACGCTTCATGGATGGGGTCTTCGGGGTCCTCTGCCGATTTTTATCCGCAATTTTCTGTCGTGTCGTACCTTCCGCGTGCAAGTCGCGGCCTCGTATAGTTCCTCCCACGTCCAGGAGAACGGTGTGCCACAGGGCTCTGTTTTAAGTGTCTGTCTGTTTTTAATAGCCATTAACGGGCTTGCTGCGGCCGTGGGAAATTCTGTCTCCGCTTCCCTGTATGCTGACGACTTCTGCCTTTATTACAGCTCTACTGGCATTGCAGCTGTTGAACGTCAGCTACAGGGCGCTATCCGTAAGGCGCAGTCTTGGGCTGTAGCGCATGGGTTTCAGTTTTCGGCAGCCAAGACCTGCGTTATGCATTTCTGCCGGTGTCGAACAGTCCATCCTGAGCCGCGGCTTTATCTTGCCGACGAACTCCTTGCTGTGGTGGAGACCCACAGGTTTTTGGGGGTGGTTTTCGATGCCCGGTTGACTTGGCTGCCTCATCTCCGGCACCCCCTGCGGGTTCGGGGGTAAGAATAGGCCCGCGGTATTCCTGCCTGTCGTAAGAGGCGACTAAAAGGAGTCTCAAACGTTTCGGCCTTCTGTGATGGTCCCCTCTTGGGTTTGACCTCCTTTTTTTCTTCCAAATTTCCGTCGTCAGTGCGTGCCATTTGGGGAAGGACACCTTACGTGGTGTTTTTGTATTGGTCCATCATGCTCCACCATCTTGCATGTTACCTATTGTCGTGTGGGGGGGACTACGCCCAACATCTTCTGGGTGGTCTCCTTCTCGCCTTGTGCGCACTCTTCTTCTTAGCGCCTACGACAACTGTGGACCCTTTAAACACCTAAAATCCAGCACGGTAGCCAGTCCGTTGTGGTGGGGTCGTCATGTACCCTCTTGGTGGTAGCCCCCTGACCACGCAGGGATCGCACTACAGATGCCTGAGCTGTTTCCTCCCCATGCATGCCAAGGAGTATGTGCCCATCTTGTCTGGGGCACGGGGACTCCGGGCAACGGGATATCGGCCAGGTACCCGTTGCTTTGGCTGGGTGGCGCCCTTGGGGAGAGCCCTCGTTCGGAGTAGGTGGCATCTGGGCGGATGTGGCGCAATGAAGCGCAATAAATCACATCAAGCTGGTGGTCGCACGGCCACCAGCGTCTCTAAGCGAGGTAGAGTCGACTTCGATGCTGCGCAGTATGACCCTCAGACGTTCCCCTCGTTGGCTGCGCCATGGGAGGGACGCCGATCTAGTGCCAAGCGGGAGCCTTACGTGCCACAATACCTTGTCTGCAGCAGGACTGATGGTGACTCCTTTCTTCCGACGAAGCCTATGTTTTTTGTGGAACACCTGGAGGATAAGTTTGGGGAAGTGGCGGGGTTGTCAAAAATGAGGAATGGGTCCATCCTCCTCAAGACGTCCTCCCCAGCCCAGTCACGAGCGTTGCTCTTGTGTGATAAGCTGGGTGACGTCCCTGTTACCGTCACTCCCCACAGTAGCTTAAATATGGTCCAGGGGATTATTTACCATCGTGACCTCTTGTTGCAATCCGATGACGAGCTGAGAGCCGACTTGGAACGACGTGGTGTGCATTTTGTCCGTCGTGTCCATCGAGGACCCAAGACAAACAGGGTGGCTACCGGTGCCTTTATCTTGGCCTTCGAGGGTGATGTCTTGCCCGAGAAGGTCAAGGTAATGGTTTACCGTTGCGACGTGAAGCCATACGTCCCTCCCCCGATGCGGTGCTTCCAGTGCTGGAAGTTTGGGCATATGTCCTCCCGTTGCCCATCCAGCGCTACATGTCGAGATTGCGGACGCCCGTCTCATCCCGATTCTCCATGTGCGCCCCCGCCTGTATGTGTCAACTGTGGGGAGCACCACTCTCCATGCTCGCCGGATTGCCCCGTTCTTCATAAGGAGCGGAAGATCATGGAATTTAAGACCCTGGACCGGCTTACTTATCGAGAGGCTAAACAGAAATATGACAGGTTGTATCCTGCTTCCCTTCGAACATCTTATGCTGCAGCCACGTTATCGTCGCCCGCACGAGCGACGGTTGTCGCTTCATCTGTGCCGCCTTCAGTGGGCCCTCGGGGCCATGTATCCCTGTCTGCCCCCCTCGTGCCTGGGGGCAAGCCTTCCTCTCTTGCCCCCTTAGCAGTTGGGGGCAAACCCTCTTCTGTCGCTCCCCCCAAGCTTATTTCGGGAGTGACATCTGCTCCACAACCGGGAGGCTCGATTCCTCCCCCTCCTTCTCCGGCGGCGTTGCCTCCGCCGGTTCCTCTCTCACGGAAGGGGTCCCTCGGGGCTCTCCCTTCCTCCGTTTCTTCTCCTTCCCAGCCAGATGTCAGCCAGTGGCTGAAGGTTCCGCCACCTGCTGGTCGTAGGGCTTCTGCGTCGTCGTCAGCCTCTGACGCTCCTTCAGAGAAGCTCTCCCAGCCCTCTCACCCTAAGGGCAGACGCGAGAAGAAGGAACGGAATGTGTCCAAGAAGAAGGACGTTCCGGCGGTTTCAGCACCGCCTGCTGTACATAGTCCTGGCTCCGGGGATGAGGTGGAGATCCTCGCCTCTGCCGCGGATCTCGCCCTCACGGAACCCTTGGGGGCCTCTCCTATGGACTCCGCTGACTCTCCCCCAGTGGCGGCGGTTGGCTCTGAAGCGCTGTCTGCCTCTTAGTCGCATTCACGCCCTCCCAGTCCCTTCCTGCTTCCATTCTCCAATGGAACTGCGGCGGTTATTTCCGCCACCTGCCAGAGCTCCGGATGCTTCTGAGTGATTCCCCTGTTCTCTGCATTGCTCTGCAGGAAACTTGGTTTCCTGCACTGCGGACCCCCGCCCTTCGCGGTTATCGGGGATACTATAAGAACCGTGCTGCCTGTCAACGAGCGTCAGGTGGGGTTTGCCTCTTTGTTCACCACTCTGTCTGTAGCTCGCCAGTACCCCTTCAGACGCCTTTAGAGGCAGTTGCTGCCAGGGTTGAGCTCTCGCCGGCTATTACTGTTTGCTCTGTTTACATTCCTCCGGATGGGGAGCTCCCCCGCCATGTCTTGGCTGCGCTGCTGGCTCAACTGCCGCCACCATTGCTGCTTCTGGGCGATTTCAACGCCCACAATCCTCTATGGGGTGGGACTGTCTCCGATGATCGCGGTCGGGCCGTGGAGCATGTGTTGGCTCAGCTCGACCTTAGCCTCTTGAACACTGGTGCTCCCACGCATTTCAGTGTGGCCCATGGCTCGTTCTCGGCCATCGATCTCTCTATTTGCAGCCCTGGACTTGTCCCATCCCTCCACTGGAGGGTGCATCCTGACCTGTGTGGCAGTGACCATTTTCCCATCTGTTTGTCACTGCCACAGTGTCATTCTTCTGGGCGCTTGCCCCGCTGGGCTCTCCACAGGGCTGACTGGCCAGCTTTTACTTCCGCTGTAACCATTGCGTCTCCCCCACAGGGTGACATTGACGAGGTGGTCCGTGTTTTCACCACGTCCATCATTTCGGCGGCCGAGGCTGCTATCCCCCGTTCCTCTGGCCTCCCTCGGCGGAAGGCTGTCCCCTGGTGGTCGCCGGAGATTGCTGAGGCTATTCGCGACCGTAGGCGGGCTCTCCAGCGTCATAGGCGGCACCCGTCTCTGGAGACCCTCATCGCCTTTAAGAGGCTCCGTGCCTTCGCCCGTCGTCTTATTGCACGGCGTAAGCAGGAGTGCTGGGAGAGGTACGTCTCCTCCCTGGGCTCCCGTGTCTCGTCCTCGCACGTGTGGTCCCGGATCCGGCGGATTTATGGCTCCCAGACCCCTATGGGTGTCCCTGGGCTCTCGTTGGACGGCGCTGTCTGCACGGACGCTGCCGCCATTGCTGAACGGCTAGCCGCGCACTTTGCTCAGAGCTCTGCGACTGCATCCTATCCCCCCGCCTTTCGCTCTCTAAAGGAGCGAGCCGAGCGGACGCAGTTCTCATTCCACACGCGTCGTTCTGAAACATACAATGCACCTTTCAGCGAGAGGGAATTCCTCGCCGCCCTCGCCGATTGCCCTGATACAGCACCAGGCCCAGACTGCATCCACGCGCAGATGCTGAGGCATCTCTCCAGGGACTGCCAGAGACACATTCTCGCGATATTTAATCGCATTTGGAGCGAAGGCGTGTTCCCGTCGCAATGGCGGGAGGGCGTTATTGTCCCCATCTTGAAACCCGGTGCGGACCCACTGGCGGTGGACAGCTATCGTCCCATTACCCTCACCAACGTTTTGTGCAAATTGCTCGAACGTATGGTGGGGCGGCGTTTGTGTTGGGTCCTAGAGTCGCGCGGTCTCCTCGCTCCATCCCAGGGTGGCTTCCGTCGGGGCCGGTCTGCAGTGGACAATTTGGTGCGGCTGGAATCTGCTGTCCGTACGGCTTTTGCCCGACGTCAGCATCTTGTTGCTGTATTTTTCGATCTGCGGAAGGCGTATGACACCACATGGAGGCATCACATCCTCGCCACGTTGCATGGGTGGGGTCTTCGTGGTCGGCTCCCGGCTTTTCTTCAAAACTTTTTATTGCGCCGCTCTTTCCGGGTGCAAGTCGGTGCCACCTCTAGTTCCTCTTATATACAGGAAAATGGGGTCCCGCAGGGCTCGGTGTTGAGCGTCTCCTTATTTTTAGTGGCCATTAATGGTCTGACAGCAGCAGTGGGGTCGTCGGTGTCTCCTTCTTTGTATGCCGACGACTTCTGCATCTCATTTAGCTCCACGACTACGGGAGTCGCCGAACGCAGGCTGCAAGTCGCCGTTCGCAAGGCAGCATCATGGGCACTGACTCATGGCTTTCAGTTCTCTGCTGCCAAGACTCGAGTAATGCACTTCTGCAGGCGTCGGACGGTCCACCCTCATCCTGCACTTTACCTCGACGGCCACCTGCTTGACGTGGTGGACACTTGCCGCTTCTTGGGACTCGTGTTTGATGCCCGGCTCACATGGGTTCCTCATGTTACTCAGCTGAAGCAAAAATGCTGGCGGCACCTCAACGCCCTCCGCTGCCTTAGCCACACGTCTTGGGGTGCAGATCGCCGCACGCTGCTGCGGTTGTACAGAGCCCTTGTGCAGTCCCGGCTTGATTATGGGAGCCTGGCCTATGGGTCTGCGTCCCCCTCAGTGTTGAAGTTGTTAGACCCCATACACCACTGTGGGGTTAGGCTTGCCACTGGCGCTTTTCGCACCAGCCCCGTGGATAGTCTACTGGTGGAGGCCGGGGTTCCCCCACTGCGGATTCGCCGCCATCGTCTGCTTGTCGACTATGCTGTCCACGTTCATTGCTCGCCAGATCATCCCAATCGTCGCCTGCTTTTCCCTGCTATGGTCCTCCATCTGCCCGAACGGCGCCCTAGGTCTGGGCTTTCCATAGCTGTCCGTGTCCAGTCCCTGCTGTCAGAACTGGGGTCAATCCCTCTTCTGCCTCCCTTCCGGGTCCATACACCTACGCCTCCCTGGTGTTTGTCCCGGCCGTCCGTCCGTCTGGACTTGGCACAGGGACCCAAGGACTCGGTTCCGCCTGTGGCCCTCCGTCGCCGTTTTCTTGCTCTCCTCGCCTCATTTTCGGACTGTGAGACTGTCTACACTGATGGTTCCCTGGTTGATGGTCGCACTGCCTACGCCTTTGCTCACTCTGACCATGTTGAGCAACGCTGCTTGCCGGCTGGCTGCAGTATTTTTACTGCAGAGCTGGTGGCCATCTTGCGCGCTCTTGAGCACATGCGTTTCTGCTCAGGTAGGTCCGTTGTCATCTGCAGTGACTCCCTGAGCAGCCTTCAGGCCATCGACCGCTGCTATCCCTCCTCTCCTCTGGTGTCCTCCATTCAGGAGGCTGTTTCCGCCATTGCCCATTCTGGTGGTTCAGTGGTCCTGGTTTGGACGCCCGGTCATGTTGGCATCCCAGGGAACGAACGTGTAGACAGGCTGGCCAAAGGGGCGATAGACGCCCCAGTTTTGGAGATCGGCCTTACGGCTCGCGACCAGCAGCTGGTGTTGCGCCGTAAGGTACTTGGGATGTGGGCTGCTGAGTGGCGTGGCATGACAGCCCCGAATAAACTGCGGGCTGTCAAGGAGACGACCGATGTGTGGCGTTCCTCCCTGCGGGCTTCTCGCAGGGACTCGGTAGTCCTGTGTCGGCTGCGCATCGGCCATACGTACCTGACGCACGGCCATCTCTTGCGTCAGGAGGATCCCCCCTTGTGTCAGTGTGGGTCCCGGCTGACGGTCGGCCACATTTTGCTGGAGTGTCCTCGACTGCGCACACTCCGGCAATCTTTTAATCTCCCGGGCACTTTGGCTTTGGTTTTATCTGACGATGCCTCCATGGCTGATGACGTTTTAAATTTTATCCGTGGTAGTCCTTTTTATGGTTCGATTTAGGGAGGTCCTGCGCCTTTCCCTTTCTGTGTCTTTTGTCCTCGTGTCTGTTGCTGTTCTGGTAGGCCGTGAGATGGTTGACTCTTTCCCTTTTTTGATCTCGTGGTCAGTCAACCAGTCTCCGGCCCTCTTCCTTTCTTCTGTTTCTTTCTGTCTGGTGTTCCTCTGTCCTGTTCTTGTCTGTAGTGTTCGTTGCTGCATTTGTGTTCTTTTAGCGCCTGGGGGGACGTCTCCTCCCCTTTGGTTTTTATCTGCTCTGTAGATTTCCGGCTCGCCTGATTTTGGAATGGGGGCCTGATGACCTTCGCTGTTTAGTCCCCCTTAAACATCCAACAACCACCACCACCACCATCTCCGGCAGCTGAAACAGACGTGTTGGCGGCATCTAAACGCTCTGAGATGCTTGAGCAACACCCACTGGGGCGCCGACCGCTCTACACTATTGCGGCTCTACCAGGCGTTATCCCCCTGCGGGTTCGGGGGTAAGAATAGGCCCGCGGTATTCCTGCCTGTCGTAAGAGGCGACTAAAAGGAGTCTCAAACGTTTCGGCCTTCTGTGATGGTCCCCTCTTGGGTTTGACCTCCTTTTTTCTTCCAAATTTCCGTCGTCAGTGCGTGCCATTTGGGGAAGGACACCTTACGTGGTGTTTTTGTATTGGTCCATCATGCTCCACCATCTTGCATGTTACCTATTGTCGTGTGGGGGGGACTACGCCCAACATCTTCTGGGTGGTCTCCTTCTCGCCTTGTGCGCACTCTTCTTCTTAGCGCCTACGACAACTGTGGACCCTTTAAACACCTAAAATCCAGCACGGTAGCCAGTCCGTTGTGGTGGGGTCGTCATGTACCCTCTTGGTGGTAGCCCCCTGACCACGCAGGGATCGCACTACAGATGCCTGAGCTGTTTCCTCCCCATGCATGCCAAGGAGTATGTGCCCATCTTGTCTGGGGCACGGGGACTCCGGGCAATGGGATATCGGCCAGGTACCCGTTGCTTTGGCTGGGTGGCGCCCTTGGGGAGAGCCCTCGTTCGGAGTAGGTGGCATCTGGGCGGATGTGGCGCAATGAAGCGCAATAAATCACATCAAGCTGGTGGTCGCACGGCCACCAGCGTCTCTAAGCGAGGTAGAGTCGACTTCGATGCTGCGCAGTATGACCCTCAGACGTTCCCCTCGTTGGCTGCGCCATGGGAGGGACGCCGATCTAGTGCCAAGCGGGAGCCTTACGTACCGCAATACCTTGTCTGCAGCAGGACTGATGGTGACTCCTTTCTTCCGACGAAGCCTATGTTTTTTGTGGAACACCTGGAGGATAAGTTTGGGGAAGTGGCGGGGTTGTCAAAAATGAGGAATGGGTCCATCCTCCTCAAGACGTCCTCCCCAGCCCAGTCACGAGCGTTGCTCTTGTGTGATAAGCTGGGTGACGTCCCTGTTACCGTCACTCCCCACAGTAGCTTAAATATGGTCCAGGGGATTATTTACCATCGTGACCTCTTGTTGCAATCCGATGACGAGCTGAGAGCCGACTTAGAACGACGTGGTGTGCATTTTGTCCGTCGCGTCCATCGAGGACCCAAGGCAAACAGGGTGGCCACCGGTGCCTTTATCTTGGCCTTTGAGGGTGATGTCTTGCCCGTGAAGGTCAAGGTGATGGTTTACCATTGCGACGTCAAGCCATACGTGCCTCCCCCGATGCGGTGCTTCCAGTGCTGGAAGTTTGGGCATATGTCCTCCCGTTGCCCACCCAGCGCTACATGTCGAGATTGCGGACGCCCCTCTCATCCTGATTCTCCATGTGCACCTCCGCCTGTATGTGTTAACTGTGGGGAGCACCACTCTCCATGCTCGCCGGATTGCCCCGTTCTTCATAAGGAGCGGAAGATCATGGAATTTAAGACCCTGGACCGGCTTACTTATCGAGAGGCTAAACAGAAATATGAAAGGTTGTATCCTGCTTCCCTTCGAACATCTTATGCTGCAGCCACGTTATCGTCGCCCGCACGAGCGACGGTTGTCGCTTCATCTGTGCCGCCTTCAGTGGGCCCTCGGGGCCATGTATCTCTGTCTGCCCCCCTCGTGCCTGGGGGCAAGCCTTCCTCTCTTGCCCCCTTAGCAGTTGGGGGCAAACCCTCTTCTGTCGCTCCCCCCAAGCTTACTTCGGGAGTGACATCTGCTCCACAACCGGGAGGCTCGATTCCTCCCCCTCCTTCTCCGGCGACGTTGCCTCCGCCGGTTCCTCTCTCGCGGAAGGGGTCCCTCGGGGCTGTCCCTTCCTCCGTTTCTTCTCCTTCCCAGCCAGATGTCAGCCAGTGGCTGAAGGTTCCGCCACCTGCTGGTCGTAGGGCTTCTGCGTCGTCGTCAGCCTCCGACGCTCCTTCAGAGAAGCTCTCCCAGCCCTCTCACCCTAAGGGCAGACGCGAGAAGAAGGAACGGAATGTGTCCAAGAAGAAGGACGTTCCGGCGGTTTCAGCACCGCCTGCAGTACATAGTCCTGGCTCCGGGGATGAGGTGGAGATCCTCGCCTCTGCCGCGGATCTCGCCCTCACGGAACCCTTGGGGGCCTCTCCTATGGACTCGGCTGACTCTCCCCTAGTGGCGGCGGTTGGCTCTGAAGCGCTGTCTGCTTCTTAGTCGCCTTCACGCCCTCCCAGTCCCTTCCTGCTTCCATTCTCCAATGGAACTGCGGCGGTTATTTCCGCCACCTGCCAGAGCTCCGGATGCTTCTGAGTGATTCCCCTGTTCTCTGCATTGCTCTGCAGGAAACTTGGTTTCCTGCACTGCGGACCCCCGCCCTTCGCGGTTATCGGGGATACTATAAGAACCGTGCTGCCTGTCAACGAGCGTCAGGTGGGGTTTGCCTCTTTGTTCACCACTCTGTCTGTAGCTCGCCAGTACCCCTTCAGACGCCTTTAGAGGCAGTTGCTGCCAGGGTTGAGCTCTCGCCGGCTATTACTGTTTGCTCTGTTTACATTCCTCCGGATGGGGAGCTCCCCCGCCATGTCTTGGCTGCGCTGCTGGCTCAACTCCCACCACCATTGCTGCTTCTGGGCGATTTGAATGCCCACAATCCTCTATGGGGTGGGACTGTCTCCGATGATCGCGGTCGGACCGTGGAGCATGTGTTGGCTCAGCTCGACCTTAGCCTCTTGAACACCGGTGCTCCCACGCATTTCAGTGTGGCCCATGGCTCGTTCTCGGCCATCGATCTCTCTATTTGCAGCCCTGGACTTGTCCCATCCCTCCACTGGAGGGTGCATCCTGACCTGTGTGGCAGTGACCATTTTCCCATCTATTTGTCACTGCCACAGTGTCATTCTTCTGGGCGCTTGCCCCGCTGGGCTCTCCACAGGGCTGACTGGCCAGCTTTTACTTCCGCTGTAACCATTGCGTCTCCCCCACAGGGTGCCATTGACGAGGTGGTCCGTGTTTTCACCACGTCCATCATTTCGGCGGCCGAGGCTGCCATCCCCCGTTCCTCTGGCCTCCCTCGGCGGAAGGCTGTCCCCTGGTGGTCGCCGGAGATTGCTGAGGCTATTCGCGACCGTAGGCGGGCTCTCCAGCGTCATAGGCGGCACCCGTCTCTGGAGACCCTCATCGCCTTTAAGAGGCTCCGTGCCTTCGCCCGTCGTCTTATTGCACGGCGTAAGCAGGAGTGCTGGGAGAGGTACGTCTCCTCCCTGGGCTCCCGTGTCTCGTCCTCGCACGTGTGGTCCCGGATCCGGCGGATTTATGGCTCCCAGACCCCTATGGGTGTCCCTGGGCTCTCCTTGGACGGCGCTGTCTGCACGGACGCTGCCGCCATTGCTGAACGGCTAGCCGCGCACTTTGCTCAGAGCTCTGCGACTGCATCCTATCCCCCCGCCTTTCGCTCTCTAAAAGAGCGAGCCGAGCGGACGCCGTTCTCATTCCACACGCGTCGTTCTGAAACATACAATACTCCTTTCAGCGAGAGGGAATTCCTCGCCGCCCTCGCCGATTGCCCTGATACAGCACCAGGCCCAGACATCATCCACGCGCAGATGCTGAAGCATCTCTCCAGGGACTGCCAGAGACACATTCTCGCGATATTTAATCGCATTTGGAGCGAAGGCGTGTTCCCGTCGCAATGGCGGGAGGGCGTTATTGTCCCCATCTTGAAACCCGGTGCGGACCCACTGGCGGTGGACAGCTATCGTCCCATTACCCTCACCAACGTTTTGTGCAAATTGCTCGAACGTATGGTGGGGCGGCGTTTGTTTTGGGTCCTTGAGTCGCGCGGTCTCCTCGCTCGATCCCAGGGTGGCTTCCGTCGGGGCCGGTCTGCAGTGGACAATTTGGTGCGGCTGGAATCTGCTGTCCGTACAGCTTTTGCCCGACGTCAGCATCTTGTTGCTGTATTTTTCGATCTGCGGAAGGCGTATGACACCACATGGAGACATCACATCCTCGCCACGTTGTATGAGTGGGGTCTTCGTAGTCGGCTCCCGGCTTTTATTCAAACCTTTCTATTGCACCGCTCTTTCCGGGTGCAAGTCGGTGCCGTCTCTAGTTCTTCTTATACACAGGAAAATGGGGTCCCACAGGGCTCGGTGTTGAGTGTGTCCTTATTCCTAGTGGCCATTAATGGTCTGGCTGCAGCAGTGGGGTCGTCGGTGTCTCCTTCTTTGTATGCCGACGACTTCTGCATCTCATTTAGCTCCACGACTACGGGAGTCGCCGAACGCAGGTTGCAAGTCGCCGTTCGCAAGGCAGCATCATGGGCTCTGGCTCATGGTTTTCAGTTCTCTGCTGCCAAGACTCGGGTTATGCACTTCTGCAGGCGTCGGACGGTCCACCCTCATCCTGACCTTTACCTTGACGGCCACCTGCTTGAAGTGGTGGACACTTGCCGCTTCTTGGGACTCGTGTTTGATGCCCGGCTCACATGGGTTCCTCATGTTACTCGGCTGAAGCAAAAATGCTGGCGGCACCTCAACGCCCTCCGCTGCCTTAGCCACACGTCTTGGGGTGCGGATCGCTGCACGCTGCTGCGATTGTACAGAGCCCTTGTGCAGTCTCGGCTTGATCATGGGAGCCTGGCTTATGGGTCTGCATCACCCTCAGTGTTGCAGTTGTTAGACCCCATACACCACTGTGGGGTCCGGCTTGCAACTGGCGCTTTTCGAACGAGCCCCGTGGATAGTCTACTGGTGGAGGCCGGGGTTCCACCGCTGCGGATTCGCCGTCATCGTCTGCTCGCCGACTATGCTGTCCACGTACATTGCTCGCCAGGCCATCCCAATCGTCGCTTGCTTTTCCCTGCCATGGTCCTCCATCTGCCCGAACGGCGACCTAGGTCTGGGCTTTCCGTCGCTGTCCGCGTTCAGTCCCTGCTGTCGGAATTGGGTTCATTCCCTCTTCCGCCTCCCTTCCGGGTCCGTGCACCTACGCCTCCCTGGTGTTTGTCCCGGCCGTCCGTCCGTCTGGACTTGGCACAGGGACCCAAGGACTCGGTTCCGCCTGTGGCCCTCCGTCGCCGTTTTCTTGCGCTCCTTGCCTCATTTCCGGGCTGTGAGCCTGTCTACACTGATGGTTCCCTGGTTGATGGTCGCACTGCCTACGCTTTTGCTCACGCTGCCCATGTTGAACAGCGCTCCTTGCCAGCTGGCTGTAGTGTTTTTACTGCAGAGCTGGTGGCCATCTTGCGCGCTCTTGAGCATATGCTTTCCTGCTCAGGTGCGTCCATCGTCATCTGCAGTGACTCCCTGAGCAGCCTCCAGGCCATCGACCGCTGCTATCCCTCTTCTCCTCTGGTGTCCTCTATTCGGGAGTCTGTTTTTACCATTACCCACTCTGGTCGTTTGGTGGTTTTTGTTTGGACGCCGGTCACGTTGGCATCCCAGGGAACGAACGTGTTGACAGGCTGGCCAAAGGGGCGATAGACGCCCCAGCTTTGGAGATCGGCCTTACGGCTCGCGACCAGCAGCTGGTGTTGCGCCGTAAGGTGCTTGGGATGTGGGCAGCTGAGTGGCGTGGCATGACAGCCCCGAATAAACTGCGGGCTGTCAAGGAGACGACCGCTGTGTGGCGTTCCTCCCTGCGGGCTTCTCGCAGGGACTCAGTGGTCCTGTGTCGGCTGCGCATCGGCCATACATACCTGACGCACGGCCATCTGTTGCGTCAGGAGGATCCCCCCCTGTGTCAGTGTGGGTCCCGGCTTACGGTCGGCCACATTTTGCTGGAGTGTCCACGACTGCGCACACTCCGGCATTCTTTTAATCTCCCGGGCACTTTGGCTCTGGTTTTATCCGATGATGCCTCCATGGCTGATGACGTTTTAAATTTTATCCGTGGTAGTCCGTTTTATGGTTCGATTTAGGGAGGACCTGCACCTTTCCCTTTCTGTGTCTTTTGTCCTTGTGTCTGTTGCTGTTCTGGTGTGCCGTGCGATGGTTGACTCTTTCCCATTTTTGTTCTCGTGGTCAGTCAACCAGTCTCCGGCCATCTTCCTTTCTTCTGTTTCTTCTGTTTCTTTCTGTCTGGTGTTCCTCCGTCCTGTTCGTGTCTGTAGTGTTTGTTGCCGCATTTGTGTTCTTTTAGCGCCTGGGGGGACGTCTCCTCCCCCTTTGGTTTTTACCTGCTCTGTTGCTTTTCGGCTTGCCTGATTTTGGAATGGGGGACTGATGACCTTCGCTGTTTAGTCCCCCTTAAACATCCCAACAACCACCACCACCACTGCGGTTCCGACGCCAACGTTTGCTGGCCGCTTATGCTGCCCATGTTCTAAGCTCGCCCGGGCACCCAAACTATCGTCTCCTGTTCCCGCGGTCGGTCGTCCGTATGCCAGAACGTCGGCCCCGGTCTGGTTGTACAATAGCGGTCCGCGTCAAGGAGCTTCTCTCGGGGCTCCAGGGTTTCACTGTTCCACCTCCTTTCCGGGCTACTTTGCATACACCCCCATGGTGTGTTCGTCGCCCTAGCCTTCGGCTCGACTTGGCACAGGGCCCTAAGGACTCAGTCCCTCAAGAGGCCTTCCGCCGCCGCTTTTATTCCATCCTGGCCACGTATCAGGGCTCTGGTGTTGTTTACACTGACGGTTCGATGGTTGCTGGTCGTGTCGGATATGCGCTCACTCTAGGGGACCTTTCCGAACAACGTTCCTTGCCGGATGGCTGCAGCGTTTACACTGCTGAACTGGTCGCCATCTTTCGTGCCCTAGAGTATATCCGCTCCTGCTCAGGTGAGTCCTTCGTTATCTGTAGCGATTCCCTGAGCGGTTTACGAGCTCTCGACCAGTGTTTCCCTCGTTCTCGTTTGGTGATGGCTATCCACGAGTCTCTGCATACTCTCGCCTGTTGCGGCCGCTCTGTGGTCTTTGTGTGGACCCCCAGTCATGTCGGTATCCCGGGTAACGAACATGTTGACCGCCTGGCGAAAGAGGCCACCAGTAAGCCATCTCTGGACGTTGGCCTCCCAGAGACTGATTTGCGGGCAGTCTTCCGCCGCAAAATCTTGGCGCTATGGGACGATGAATGGCGCGGACTGCCAATGCGCAATAAACTCCGTGTTGTCAAGGAGACGACGGCTGTGTGGCGGTCATCCCTGCAAGCCACTCGCAGGGACTCAGTAGTTCTTTGCCGGCTCCGCATTGGCCACTCCCGGCTGACACACAGTTATTTACTGCGCCGGGAGGACCCTCCTCTATGTCGCTGTGGGGCAGCTTTGACAGTGGCCCACATTTTGCTGGCCTGCCCCCTTTTAGCAGTGGTCAGGCAGACATTTGCGCTGCCTGCTACGCTCCCTGCCCTTTTAACAGACGACTCCACTATGGCTGACTTAGTTTTACGTTTTATTCGGGCAGGGGGATTTTATCATTTACTCTGAGTGTTTCTGTTTTATTTTATTGTTTTGTGTTGACTCTGGCCTTTGGCCTATGATTTTCCACTGGTTTTTTAATGTGTTTCTAAGTGGTTGGCTTTTCCTTATTTATTTCTATGGTCGGCCAACCACCGTCACACTCTGTGTGGTTTTAGTTCGTTTTGTCTTGTCCTTGTCTCCGTCTCTCTTGTTCTGTATCGTCTGTGATATCTTCTGTTCCTCTTTTTTGTATTCTCTGTGGGTGTTCTTTGTCTTTGGAAAAAGGGACCGATGACCATGGCAGTCTGGTCCCTTTCATCCCCCAAACCAACCAACCAACTTGTACCCGGCGGATACGGTCGTCCAGAACATCCATGATGTCCTCCTCCACCTGCAGCGGCAGGGGAAGGAGGTTTCCTTCTGCTGGGTGCCGGGGCACATAGGTATTAGGGGAAACGAGCTGGCGGATGTGGCTGCCAAAGATGCATGTTCCCTCCCTCACGTTGTTGACTGTGCCGTCCCCCTCCATGCTGTTACCTCCCTCCTGCGTTTTCGCGTTATGCGTCAGTGGGAAGAGGAGTGGCTGGCAGTCAGTGAACATAAGCTACGTCTGGTCAAGGCCACCACGCGGCCATGGCGTACGTCCTACCAGTCATGCAGGCGGGATGAGGTTCTCCTCACTCGCCTCCGCATCGGGCACAGTCCCTTCACACATGGTTTTTTACTCCGGCGGGAGGATCCCCCAATCTGCAGTGCTTGTGGCGTCCAGATTACTGTCCGCCACATTTTACTTGACTGTCTTTTATTCTCTGACCAGAGGGCGGTGGTTTCTTTGCCACCGGATTTGCCCTCTATTTTGAAAGACGACGCAACGTCTGTGTTTAAGGTTTTACGGTTTTGTGTCCTGTCCAATTTGTTGCCACGGCTTTTAGGGAGAGGTTTTTAATGTGCTGCTGGATGACTGGCTCACCCAGATTTTAGGTAAGAGGTCCGCCAGTCACGAATACCTCCTTGTTTCCCTTCAGTTTCTGTCCTCCCTTCCTTGTGTTTCCTTTCCTTTTTTAGTGCACACCTTCTCCTCTTGTTTTGCCTCTGTACGTGAGGATTTGGAACTGCGTCAGGTCTGTATCTTTTCGCTGTTCCCCTTGTTCGCTGTTCGTCTTAGTCCCTTCACTGCATGTGTCCCTGTTTTTATGCGTTTGGGCGCTGATGACCTCGCTGTTTAGCGCCCGTAAACCTCAAACACACACACACACACACAAATAGGTAAATGGGGTATCAAAGACCAGAATGAGGTTTAGTTTGACATGAAAATATTTAACTGCTTGAAAGTAATCAGGGTAATTAACGAAAACTTAATTAATAAGCTGAGGAAAAATTGAAATATTTCAAGAAAAGCTGCTGTAAATTAAGTGTCAAAAATTTCATCTGCACATTTTGCACATAAAAAGAAACATTGGTGCAGTATTTAAATGTCAAAAAGGCTTCTTGCGAATAAAGTCAGTAAAATCATGCTTTCTGAATAAAACTTGAATATTTTATGAAATGATTTGTGTAAAAGAAATAAACGGATCAGGGAAAAGTTCTACATGCCTTCGAATGATGCTCGAAATCATGAACAGAAAATAAGGTGCGCCAAATGTTTCCCTAATACTTTTTATTTCATACTTTTAGACTAATAATTACACAAAACGTTTGACTTTCTTTCCCAAAATTTTGTAAGCTTTACTTTTAGGGAATATTTAGAGTAATGGAAACGTTTGGCCTTAACATTGACTGCTGATGAATTACGTTCGCGACATTAAATATATGTAAAATTTCATGGTTCATTGTAATTTATTAGGAATTAAATGTGTGTGTGATATACTGGGATAGGTGTGAAGATGAAGTTCTTTGGCATGACCTTAAAAATTTACTTAGCGGTGCAGTGTAAACAGTAGACATAAAACTTATTACACAGAATTGTCACTGAATCAGTGAAAATGTAAGAATGGCCTGGAATTGAACCCAGAACCTTTTCCTATCACGTAAACACGAACTGTATACGCTACCGCTACACCATAGCAAGCTTTTGGTCACTGTTATCAACCTGTGCACTTATGTTTTTATTTAATGTAGTCAGTCATGTAGTAGTCATTCCTCCACATTTATTGGCCATCAAAAGTTCTTGATCATGTAAAAAAAAAATTCGTATTTAATTTGTTGATGAGATAGTCGAATGCTCCTCTGCTCATTCACGTGTATTCGAAGAATTTGTCTGGTGATCGTAGTTGATATTTATGAAATTCTCCATGGAGTTTCCCCCCTTTGTAAATTTCATACACAGCATTCTTTTTTGCTTTATTTTCTTAAGTAAACCTAATTCTGTAGCCTTACTCTCTAGGTACAGTATTCTACAGGTTAGGGATGCCGTTTTATAGAAACAGCTGGTTGGCTCTAAGCAGCCATCTTGTAGCGCCACATGGTCGCTCGCACGCAGGACACCCAAGCTTTTCGCCCAATGGTGCTGCTTGTTGCTGGATTGTCGCATATCCAGAAGTCGCTCTCTGTCGCTTGTTTCTGTCGCTCACGTAGGACACGGACTAAACGCAAGCAGCAGTTGGAGTGGCACTAGCAGACATTTCAAATAGAGCAGAGACATGTAGATAAGTATAGAGGGCGATAAACAATGCGCGCATGGCAACATATCAGCATTTTTTCGTCGTCTTCCTCATATGGAAATGTCAGGCTTGCCTCGTAAACATTCTTTATAAACATAGCCCACGTCGAAAGTGATAAGAATGCTGCCATCTTAATCACATAGTGAAAATGACTCTTAAGTTCACGAGTGTGGCCCTGACAACGAAACAGTAGCTCTTGTTGGGCTGTCATATGAGTCATACGATGTAATGGTGGACTACTAATGCAGTGATGTCCCCGCTTGATCCATTTCATTTAATCAATTTTTCGAAATTGAGTTTACATAGCAACACATAAAATTATAATTAACCTGTGACCATAATTTTAAAATAAGGCACTGTTATCAGAAATACTAACATTGGAGGACAGTCTCCTCTAGTTTTCAAAAAATATATTACAAGTAATTCTAGAAAGCTCCTGGTTCATTTTGAATCTATTCGTCGTATGTTCCGTGCAATCCATGTCCTTGGTAGCCATGTGCTGAGGGGAAAGAAGCATTTTCTAGGTGTACTGCAAAGATACTACCATAGAAGGAATTTAAAGTATGTGATTTTGTTGGATTCTTCGGTTGTATTCAAAGTTATTTTAGTAGTTTCATAGTTGATTAGCTTCTCATGGCTGATGTTCACGTTCATGTAGAGCAGTTTAAAGACATTATAACTGCCACTGATATTTCGCAGTCAATGGGGATATCTTTTCAAAAATAATCAGAGTGCTTCTACTGTTGTCGGAAGCCAAACTTGAAACTTTAGTGAAAGCAACACGTAATTTTTATAAATCAATTATGCTTGTTCGCTAAGTTTATTCAGATCTTTAGAGTATGGAAGAGCAGCAGATACAGAAAATAGGGGTAAAGATAGTTACAGATTTTTTTCACAGCATTAGTAGCACCTTAGCAGTAACAAATGAAAAACAGGCAAGAGAAGGCATGTGGGAATGTCAGGAAACTATACTTCTCTCAATGGTATTACTTTCCGTGATGCTGGTATCCACGCCAGGTATGGTGACAATGTTTTTCATAGGAAACAAAATATTTTATACTTCATAGCACTAGTGGAAACATAATACCTTTAAAATTTCGTAATACCTATGATGCAAGATGGATTTTTACAGGGGCAAAGTCGTGCCACACGCGTATTGAATGTTTGGACTGGATATTATCTGTAAAAATTAAAGTATTACATTAAGTAACGTATTCCTGTTACTCACAGCTACTGGGAGTAAACCACGCTGAAGTGTGTGTTTGTGAAAAAAATGTCTAAAAGGTTAGAGGAAGCAAAATTAATTGTGGTAGGAACTTTGAACAAACTGTGTAGCAACTGAATAATAAGTATTAATAAGGAATAGATAAAAATTTGTTTAGCTGCAGATTTTAATATAATCTTACGTATATAACGAAAGGGAAACTTAAAATGAGGTGAATCCGATCAGGTACTGTAAATCCGATGATTTACCGGTTTTTTCACGTTTTGATAACTGAACGTAGCATTTTAATATTACATTGCAGTTGACCATTGTCGTGAATTCTTGAATAATCTATCTACAACAGTGGCGTGTTGGAGTACGTGCAACGAGTAGATCGCATTGTCAGTAGATGTGTGATTCCTGAGCTACACTCGAGTAGTCAACGCAACAGTGTGAAAACTTCTGCTGGCTCCTGTTACTTCCGAAGTGTAACCTGTAAGTTGCAATATTATTGCTTGCACATGAACGTCTTACGTGATACAGTTTAGTTTTTTTGTTTATTGCTGATATTGCTTCGTCACTATCGAGGCCCAATTACAAAACTGCATTTTTTTGAGGTGAATGCAGGTATACTAAAAGTTCTGGGACCATCACAGAAATCTAACCGCAAAGCAGAATTTCTTGTAAATGTGGTGAAAGTTGTCAAATCTGGAAAATTAACCATCTGGAAAGCTTCAGACCAATACGCAGTTCCGCATACTACATTAAATGACAAACGTAGGGAAAGATACAAATACAAAATAGGCGGCCAACCAGCGTTAGGATAATGATTGACAGCACCTTAAATGTTACATTCATGGGGAAAAGAGCCTGGTTGAAGGATTATTGCGAAATGGGGTTTTCCTTTATGTTAGATTAGATAGATATATAGCTCTCACAGGCCCTGCAGACCACACGCTGCTTCCACAGACTGCCTCCATTCCTTCCTGTTTTGTGCCCAGTTCCTCCAGGTGTCTTCAATTTCCAGGACTGCTAGGTCCTTCGCCAAGTCGTCCATGCAGTACTGTCTTCGTCGTCCAGTGGGACGTTTGGTGTTTGGCTTCCCCTCCGGTGCCATCTTCGCCTGTCTTCGATCTGGCATACGTGCTACATGGTCCACCCATTGTATTCTTTTGCTCTTTATCTTCTGCAGGATAGTTGGTTGTCGCACCAGAAGGTAGATTTCCTCGTTTTTCCTCCTCCTTCATTCTCCGTTATCTAAAACTGGTCCCCATATCTTCCTCGTTACAATTCTTTCAAATATTAATAGTTTTTCCTTTTCTTGCTTAGTCATGCTCCATGTTTCTGAACCATACATTACTGCTGGGCATATCACTGTGTTGTATATTTTCATCTCAGAGTTCACTTGGATCGATTTACAGCCGAGCGTCTCTCTGAGGGTATGCATGCATTTCATTCCGATTGCTATTCTTTCCTTGATGTCCATTTTTATGTTGTTGTCCATGGTAAACCAAGATCCCAAGTATTTGAACTGGTGTACTCTCTTGAACCTCTTGCCATCTATCTCAAGAAATTCTTCCTGCTCTTGTCTTCTTCCTAATTACATGAACTCTGTTTTGTCTTGATTCACTTTGAGCCCTACCTTCTGTGCATAATTGTCCATTTTCTGGTACATTCCTTTTAACTCAAGCATTGATTCACTTAGTAGTACTATGTCATCTGCATATGCGAGACAACTGAAGTTACCATCCATCCCTACCACAGCCCATTCCCGTTGCTTACACTCTTTTACTACTTTCTCTAAGATGACATTGAACAGAACACATGAGAGAGCATCCCCTTGTCTGAGACCTGTCTCAATCTCGAATTTTCCTGATGTGGCTCCTCGGAAACGTAGTGCTGCCTTTGACCCTTCCATGCAAGCTTGCACCAATCTCACTAGCATCTCAGGGATTCTGAAGTCACGCATTGCATTGTATAGGCTATTCCTATGGATGCTGTCATATGCACGTTGAAAATCGACGAACAGGCTGTAGTTATCTTTATCATATTCCCAGTGTTTTTCAAACAGTTGTCTTAGTGTGAAAAATGTGATCTATTGTCGATCGGTTTTGTCGAAAGCCAGCTTGGTACTTCTGTATGTTGTTCTCTATGAATGATTGCAATTTTATGAGGATAATGATGGACAGCACCTTATGATGCAGTCAACAAGCTGATTCCTCTGTAGTTACCGCATTCCATTTTGCTTCCCTTCTTGTGTATTGGGCATACTATAGCCAATTTCCATTCTTCTGGCAGTGTCTTCTTCTCCTATATCAACTGGATCACTTTATATATCTCTAAGTGTAACCTCTCAGCTCCCTCCTTGATTAATTCTGATGTTATTCTGTCCTCCCCTTGGGCTTTGTCGTTACTGAGTCCTTTGATTGCGATCTTCACGTCTTCTTCACTAACTTCCCATTGTTCTTCATCTTTCCTTTCCTCCGTAGTGTTTTCAGGTAATATCTCAACTGGGTCTGGGCGATTCAACAGTTCTGAGAAGTATTCTTTCCATCTTGTTACAATTCTTTCCTTGTGATTTATCAAGTTGCCGTTCCTAATTCTAATGAAAAAATTTGGGCTCTGAAATCCATGTTTCCGATTTTTTATGTTTTGGAAGAATTGCCATGAGTTCTTGTGTGGGCTCTCTGCCTCAATTTGTTGTAGGCAACTGGTTACATATATTCTCTTCTCTGCTCTTAGGATCCGCTTTGTCTCCCTTCTGATGCTGAGAAAATTTTCCCTTTTCTGCTTATTCTCCCTGTCAGTTAGCCACTTCTCATTCATCTTCCTTCCCTTTTCTGTAGCCTTCCGGCAAGTCTCGCTGAATCATTTCCTCTTTTTCATTATCTTCTTTCTTCTCAATACATCCTCCGCTACACTTAGTACTGTGGACTTTATTTCTTTCCACCTTGCTTCCAGGGTCTCTAGGACCTCAAAACGGTTTTTGATTTCTATAGCATATTGTTCTTTAATGGCACTTTCTCGTAGTTCCTCAACACTCAAAGCAGTTTCTAGTGTCCCCTTCTTCTTATGCATGTAGGTGAACATGAGTTAAAGACTGCACACAATGAGGAAGTGGTCTGACGCACAGTGGGTTCCTCTTTACGACCTGACGTCCATGACTCTATGGCTATAGCTCTGGTCCACCAAGATGTGAACTATCTGGTTGGTGGTTCTTCCATCTGGTGAGCACCATGTTCCCTTATGTATTCTCTTGTGTTGGAAGTAGAGCTTACTCTCAGCTTCTTTGAGATAGCTAGGTTGATCATCCTCTGACCATTCTCATTGGTCTCATCATGCAAACTGTGCCTTCCTATAGTTGGTATGTAGAATTCTTCTTTCCTGCTTTCCCATTAAAATCTCCCAGCACTATCCTGATATTTGTATTTGGTGTGCTCTCAATTGTTTGTTCTAGTTGGTCATAGAACTCTTCCTCATCTGTTTTTATCCTCATTTGGGGCATGAAAATTAACGAATGTGATGTCTGACACTTGGTTTCCAAGTACTATGTAGGATATTCTCTTGTTAACAGCTTTGCATTCCTTCGCCGAATTTGCTACTTTGTTGTGTATTAGAAAACCAGTGCCGAATTCGTGTTTATCTATACATCCGATGTAGAATAGTATGTACCCATCCTCTTTGTGAGTTCCTTCTCCTAGCCATCTTGTCTCATGTACTGCCACCACGTCCATTTTATATCGGTTTAATTTCTGAGACCATATCTGCATGGTTCTTGGTCTATGCAGGCTTTACATATTCCAAGATCCAATATTAAAATTTCTAAATCGTATACCGTTTTTCCTATGCAGTTTTCGTATTCCATTGTATCCATCCACGTCTGAGGCAAGTTTCTGTTTCGTAACAAAGAGTTTTTTTTTTTTTTTTTTACAGTATTGAGTTGTTAGCCCAGTGCCCAACCCCCCTCCTTTCTCCAGGCTTGGGACAGGCAGTGACTGTTGCAAGGTAACTGACCCCAGGATGAGACTGAATTTACTTTCATTCCAATTGATCCGTAGTGAGGAGGTTCTCCAGGCTGTAGAACACATCAGAAAAACAATAACACTTGACAAACATTTACAACTAAAACTAATAAGCTAATGTATCTTCCACAGGTCCCAAGTGGAACGATCGACATTTTTTTATAAACGCTATATGAAAGGATCATATACAAAACTCATTTACTAAGACCGCATTATTGCCCCAAATTTAAAATTTAAAAGAAAAATGTTTTTTGTTTATAACGTAAAAAACATGTAATAGAAATACTACAGTGCTTATATTTTGACTAAAATTCGGTCTTGATCACACCATTCATGTTTCAATGGCATAGGTAACCAGTTTCGGTTATTTTTACATAACCATCATCAGACCTGTGGATTAATTTTAGGAAATACTAGAAACCAATCTTTCAATAAAATTAAAGTTTCTAATGACGTCAAAATTTAACAAAATAAAATAAAATAAATTATACCCATGGCTCCCTTAGGATGGTAGGCAGAGCTTTCCTCAGCTGCTACGAAGTCAACTGATGGTTATGAGTGCTGAGCACGAGCTTAAATATGCAGAGGCTCCGCCTACTTCCTGTCACATTACTTCACAACTGCCAATCAGAGTTCGTAATATGACGCTATCATCAAAGTATAAAAGTAGGAAATACACTAATAACATAAAATTGATTCATTTAAAATGTCTGTTTAACAGATAGTTAGTATGTGTACAGCTTATTTATATTTTAGATAAAAACAGTAAACTACGATGTGTAATAGTTGTGCCCTCTATGGGCAACCTTAATACTATTACAGTGTCAGTTACATCAAAGATGTGAAAGTCCTTGGAGTTGTGGTATATATCGATTATACTGAGTCGCCTACATCACAATTGCATCTTTGTTGGATGTTGCAGAATCATCTTACTTTAACTGTAGTTTTCATAGCAATATTCTTTATAGCATTAGGGTAGCAGCCAAGAGTATGTCCCGCATTATGTATGTCTGAATAACTGATGAGACTGCTGATTAAATTTTTAGAAAATCATCGATCTAATAGTTTTTATAATAATTAATGTCAATTTAATAAAATTTTTATATGTTGTACAGCATATTTTACATACATAGCTTTTGCCATTGGTATAACTAGTCTTACATTTTAAAACAAAAGAATAGGTGCTTTTATTATAAAATTTCATAGAAAGGTCGTAAAAATATTTTTCGCGAAAATCTAATTGTTTATTGAGCAGCATTGATGATTTGGTTTTCAAATGAGCATATATCTCGATTTCTTCTAAGATATTCATAAGTAAGCCTTTATTTGCACAATGAAGAACTTGTAAATTCTGCTCTACTGTCCCCTCAGCATGATTATTGAATGCTATATGATGGCCAAATACAGACTTTGTTCATGAGGTACCCGACGTATGTTCTTTGTACCGTGCTGCAAAATTTCGACCTGTTTGGCCGATGTATATTTTCTCACAGTCTCTACGTTGGATCTTGTACACTCCTGATATGGTAAATTTTCCATTATCTTTACTTACGGTATGTCTTAATTTTTGTTGTAAAGTATTGTCAGTTGCAAATGCTATTGTTATTCCAGAATTTTTGAATAAATTAGGAATTCTATCTGATGTTTGCCATATATGTCATCTTCATATATTTTGGATTACCTATAAGTGGAGTACTTTGTGATTGTTGCACTTTATTAAAAATAATATCTACCTGTTGTGTGTCGAAAGAGTTAGTTTTTGCAATATGTTTTAAGATGGTCATTTCCTTTTTGATTTCATTAGCTTCTAGCGGTAATTTTAGTATTCGGTGTATCATAGACTTAATAAATGCTTTTTTATACTTGTCAGGATGACATGATGTGGCATTAATAATATCAGTGGTTGTAGGTTTCCTGTATATGGTGAAGAAATGTTTCCCATTGTTATTAGTTATAGTGAGATCTAGGTACTTAATAGATTTTCGATTTTCATGCTCAACCATAACTTGTAACTTCGGATGCATAGAGTTTAATTTTATAGCAAGCTTCTCATTTTCATCTTTTGAACCATTATAAAGCAATAACGTATCATCTATGTATCGCTTGTAATATATGATTTTATTTGCGATATCAGGGTTATTTTTCAGGAATTGCGTCTCAATGTGGTTCACGAAAATGTCTGCAACTGTCCCAGCCAAAGAATTGCCCATTGCTAAGCCATCTTCCTGACAATAGATTTTAGCATTAAAAGAGAAATAATTGTAATCTAAAGTGCATTCAAGCAGTTCTATAAATTCGATTATTTCGTCTTTAGTCATATTTTTGTATTGTACTAAGTTATCCCTAATTATATTAATCGTCTCATTAATGGGTATATTTGTATACAAATTTTTAATATCTAATGAGGCGGAACTTGCACTAGTTGGAATGTCTATATTGTGGATTTGTTGTGCTAGTTCATAACTGTTTTTAATACTGAAATTGCTGTCATATATATAGAATGCTTTCAAAATTTTATTAAGTTTCATATTTAGTTTATATGAAGGACTACTTTTGTAGTTGACAATAGGTCATATAGATTTGTCTTTTTTATGCAGTTCAATCTGTGATCTTAATTTAGGTATTTGGGGATTCATATTTTTCATCATATTCTTTTCTTCAGGGGTCAAGAGGTGAATATTTTCATCGACTAATTTCTTGATCTCTATCTGGAACTTTGGAGTGGGGTCTTTAGTTACTTCGACGATCCCATTTTCATTAAAAGATGAGTGTTTTAAATATATAATCGTCTTCTTTAATAATAAGGGTATTTCCTTTATTGGCCTTTACTACAATTGCTTTCTCTGCTAGTAGTTTATTATTGATATTTTTTTTATCTTCAGTTTTTCTATGCAGTTTATTTTTCTCTTTTAGAATTAAATCTTTTGTTTTTAGGGCTACCTTACATGCTTCGGGTTTATTTATTTTCGATATTTTGCTTGTTGCTATAACATCAGCAATTATGTGTTTAACACTCGTATTATTTAGTGGGGGAATTAGGTTATGTTTTAAGCCTTTGTCAAGTAGCGACATTTCGGACTTTGTGAACTGAATATCTGTAAGATTCATTGTCCTTGGATAAAATTGATGTATATTGTTGACCTTTTCTAAAAACTTATTTTGTTGTTTAGCTACGAGTAAATCAATTTTTCTCTGATGTCTTTGGGTAATCGTTTTACGTAAAAAGTCTATTTCCTCATCAGTGCTGCTTAGTAAAATAGAAAAAATCAAAGGTGAGAGTTAATTACTTAGCAATAAATGCAGACTATACATTTCGACATTCAAAAGATCTTTTATCTTAAAAGCTTCTCTAATTTCAGATTTAATCCATAAGACACTACTCTTTTGTTGTACGTATGTTACATTACTAGATTTGGATTGGATATTGATTATAGCATATTTTGGTATGATATGTTCCATGAGGCAAGTTTTGTTAAATTTAATTTTCATAGCAAGTTTCATAATTTTGGTTCTAATATTTCTAAACCTTTTGTAATTTCCAATTGCCTGACTAGACAAACTTTGTACTATTTTGATAAACATGTGTGGAATACAGTGATCAATAGTTTATTATATTTTGACTAAAATTCAGTCTTGATCACACCATTTATGTTTCAATGACATAGGTAACCACTTTTGGTTATTTTTACATAACCATCATCAGACCTGTGGATTAATTTTAGGAAATACTAGAAACCAATCTTTAAATAAAATGAAAGTGTCTAATGACGTCAAAATTTAACAAGATAAAATAAAATTAATTATACCCATGGCTCCCTTAGGATGGTAGGCAGAGCTCTATTGTCAGAAAGATGACTTAGCAATGGGCAATTCTTTGGCTGAGACAGTTGCAGACATTTTCGTGAACCACATTGAGACGCAATTCCTGAAAAGTAACCCTGATATCGCAAATAAAATCATATATTACAAGCGATACATAGATGATACATTATTGCTTTATAATGGTTCAAAAGTCGAAAATGAGAAGCTTGCTATAAAATTAAACTCTATGCATCCGAAGTTACAATTTATGGTTGAGCATGAAAATCGAAAATCTATTAAGTACCTAGATCTCACTATAACTAATAACAATGGGAAACATTTCTTCACCATATACAGGAAACTTACAACCACTGATGTTATTATTAATGCCACATCATGTCATCCTGACAAGTATAAAAAAGCATTTATTAAGTCTATGATACACCGAATACTAAAATTACCGCTAGAAGCTAATGAGATCAAAATGGAAATGACCATCTTAAAACATACTGCAAAAACTAACTCTTTCGACACACAACAGGTAGATATTATTTTTAATAAAGTGCAACAATCACAAAGTACTCCACTAATAGGTAATCCAAAATATATGAAGATGACATATATGGCAAACATCAGATAGAATTCCTAATTTATTCAAAAATTCTGGAATAACAATAGCATTTGCAACTGACAATACTTTACAACAAAAATTAAGACATACCGTAAGTAAAGATAATGGAAAATTTACCATATCAGGAGTGTACAAGATCCAACGTAGAGACTGTGAGAAAATATACATCGGCCAAACAGGTCGAAATTTTGCAGTACGGTACAAAGAACGTACGTCGGGTACCTCATGAACAAAGTCTGTATTTGGCCATCATATAGCATTCAATAATCATGCTGAGGGGACAGTAGAGCAGAATTTACAAGTTCTTCATTATGCAAATAAAGGCTTACTTATGAATATCTTAGAAGAAATCGAGATATATGCTCATGTGAAAACCAAATCATCAATGCTGCTCAATAAACAATTAGATTTTCGCGAAAAATATTTTTACGACCTTTCTATGAAATTTTATAATAAAAGCACCTATTCTTTTGTTTTAAAATGTAAGACTAGTTATACCAATGGCAAAAGCTATGTATGTAAAATATGCTGTACAACATATAAAAATTTTATTAAATTGACATTAATTATTATAAAAACTATTAGATCGATGAATTCTAAAAATTTAATCAGCAGTCTCATCAGTTATTCAGATATACATAATGCGGGACGTACTCTTGGCTGCTACCCTAATGCTATAAAGAATATTGCTATGAAAACTACAGTTAAAGTAAGACGATTCTGCAACATCCAACAAAGATGCAATTGTGATGTAGGCGACTCAGTATAATCGATATATACCACAACTCCAAGGACTTTCACATCTTTGATGTAGCTGACACTGTAATAGTATTAAGGTTGCCCATAGAGGGCACAACTATTACACATCGTAGTTTACTGTTTTTATCTAAAATATAAATAAGCTGTACACATACTAACTACCTGTTAATCAGACATTTTAAATGAATCAATTTCATGTTATTGGTGTATTTCCTACTTTTATACTTTGACGATAGCGTCATATTATGAACGCTGATTGGTAGTTGTGAAGTAATGTGACCGGAAGTAGGCGGAGCCTCTGCATGTTTAAGCTCGTGATCAGCACTCATAACCATCAGTTGACTTCGTAGCAGCTGAGGAGAGCTCCGCCTCCCAGCCTAAGGGATCCATGGGTATAATTAATTTTATTTTATCTTGTTAAATTTTGACGTCATTAGACACTTTCATTATATTTAATGATTGGTTTCTAGTATTTCCTAAAATTAATCCACAGGTCTGATGATGGTTATGTAAAAATAACCGAAACCGGTTACCTATGTCATTGAAACAACAATGGTATGATCAGGAGTGAATTTTAGTCAAAATATAACAATCTATTGATCACAGTATTCCAAAAATGTTTACCAAAATTGAATTACAGTACTTATTTACAATGAACACATTACTGCACTGAAATGGTGCAGAGGTTACATAGTATATACAGGGTGTTACAAAAAGGTACGGCCAAACTTTCAGGAAACATTCCTCACACAAAAATAAAGAAAAGATGTTATGTCGACATGTGTTCGGAAATGGTTAATTTCCATGTTAGAGCTCATTTTAGTTTCGTCAGTATGTACTGTACTTCCTCGATTCACCGCCAGTTGGCCCAATTGAAGGAAGGTAATGTTGACTTCAGTGCTTGTGTTGACATGCGATTCATTGCTCTACAGTACTAGCATCAAGCACATCAGTACGTAGCATCAACAGGTTAGTGTTCATCACGAACGTGGTTTTGCAGTCAGTACAATGTTTACAAATGCGGAGTTGGCAGATGCCCATTTGATGTATGGATTAGCACGGGGCAATAGCCGTGGCGCGGTACGTTTGTATCGAGACAGATTTCCAGAACAAAGGTGTCCTGACAGGAAGATGTTCGAAGTAATTGATCGGCGTCTTAGGGAGCACGGAACATTCCAGCCTATGACTCGCAACTGGGGAAGACCTAGAACGACGAGGACACCTGCAATGGACGAGGCAATTCTTCGTGCAGTTGGCGATAACCCTAATGTCAGCGTCAGAAAAGTTGCTGCTGTACAAGGTAACGTTGACCACGTCACTGTATGGAGAGTGCTACGGGAGAACCAGTTGTTTCCGTACCATGTACAGCGTGTGCAGGCACTATCAGCAGCTGATTGGCCTCCACAGGTACACTTCTGCGAATGTTTCATCCAACAATGTGTCAATCCTCATTTCAGTGCAAATGTTCTCTTTACAGATGAGGCTTCATTCCAACGTGATCAAATTGTAAATTTTCACAATCAACATGTGTGGGCTGACGAGAATCCGCACGCAATTGTGCAATCACGTCATCAACACAGATTTTCTGTGAACGTTTGGGCAGGTATTGTTGGTGATGTCTTGATTGGGCCCCATGTTCTTCCACCTACGCTCAATGGAGCACGTTACCATGATTTCATACGGGATACTCAACCTGTGCTGCTAGAACATGTGCCTTTACAAGTACGACACAACATGTGGTTCATGCACGATGGAGCTCCTGCACATTTCAGTCGAAGTGTTCGTACGCTTCTCAACAACAGATTCGGTGACCGATGGATTGGTAGAGGCGGACCAATTCCATGGCCTCCACGCTCTCCTGACCTCAACCCTCTTGACTTTCAGTTATGGGGGCACTTGAAAGCTCTTGTCTACGCAGCCCCAGTACCAAATATAGAGACTCTTCGTGCTCGTATTGTGGACGGCTGTGATACAATACGCCATTCTCCAGGGCTGCATCAGCGCATCAGGGATTCCATGCGATGGAGGGTAGATGCATGTATCCTCGCTAACGGAGGACATTTTGAACATTTCCTGTAACAAAGTGTTTGCAGTCATGCTGGTATGCCCTGTTGCTGTGTGTTTCCATTCCATAATTAATGTGATTTGAAGAGAAGTTGAAAGGGTACAGTACTGCCCGACATTGAAAATAGGTACAACATACTTCATTATTTTTGTCAGAACAACATATTTTTTCTAATAATAACTCAATTTCAATTAATACAGTGAAGCCGGATACCAGTGTGGGAAAGAATGACTATTTATTTAATTGATCACATGTGCACTCCCACAAAATAAATTGATGTGTCAGCAGCTGGGCCAACACCTTGTAGATAGAGATGACTGAGAATGCACGCTAGACTAACGCAGGCGATCGTGAAGTTCTGGAACAGGCTACGTAATTAATGCTATGAAGAAAAGTACGGAGCTGGATTAATACTTATCTTTAATCAATCATTGTGGTACATCGCTCTTGACGATACACAGGAGACTTTAATTATAATCACTGTAAGGCTAATGGCGCCTTGCTAGTTCGTAGCCATTAACTTAGCTGAAGGCTATTCTGTCTCTCGGCTAATGAGAGAGAAAGGCTTCGTACATCTAGTCGCAAGCTAGGTCGTCCGTACAACTGGGGCGAGTGCTTGTTCGTATTACGAGACCTGCCTTGTGGTGGCGCTAGGTCTGCGATCACACAGTGGCGACACGCGGGTCCAACATGTACTAAATGGACCGTGGCCGATTTAATCTACCACCTAGCAAGTGTGGTGTCTGGCGGTGACACCACATTCCTCCCCCGTGTTCGTCAGGATAGAAGTCAGGAGCGGAGGGCTTTGTAAAATGAAAATTAATTGAGTGGAATGGACCCAGTTTATTCTTGTAATGATGGTACAGTGGTGCCTACGTAGGGCTGAGCAGCCCCAAGAGGGGTTGCCGTCTGCTCATCAGAGAGGCAGAGGCTAGAGGAGCGACTACTCGGGGCCGAGGTCAGAAGCTAAGAGCGCGCGGAGCTGTTTCCAAGCCGCCCTCGCCGCTCCCGGCCGCGTCCCCACGTGATCACACGATTAGTCTCTGATTGGAGGATTGATTCCACCAACGCGCCTTGCTAGTAGCGTGCCCCCGTCAGCGCAACCAACCCGTGGGACTTGAGTCTGACCGAGGAGCACGTGGCAGGAATGTGCCGACCATGGTCTTCCGGCCAGCACCTTCCACCACAGTATGCCCAAGCCGGCTACGGCCGAACATTATGCATTGAAAATTTATTTAAATAAAATTTTGTCGGCAATGATCCCTCTTGGGGGTCTCCTCCCTGCACATCCTTTCCCCTTCCGAAGAAGGCTCTCTGGATGAAAATGAATGAGCTTATTCTAATCGATTATTCCATTTAAAAAAATGTATGATCATTATGAAGGGTCCCATAACATAGTGATATTAATATGTGCAAATGTTACAAAGTGGCCTGAAGGGCCTGAAGGAAGGCTCTTGAATAACAAACTTGTGAAGTTGGTGTGACGGCAGTGGGGCGGCGCCATGCTGTGAATGTGTGTTGGCGGTATCAGTGGTGGTGGGTACCCAGGCGATGATGAGGGGCACCGGAGCACAGCACACTGAAACACTCCACCCTCGTGGGGGTGAGAGAATGCTCCCAGGCCTAATAGTCACAAGGGGGTTTTTCCCCGTAATATTACTTTGAGCTCTTAAATCTAGGATTACAATGGTAATTGCCCAAGTGGGTGAATGAGAACATTACAAAATGACAAAAAATTAAAGAGAAAACAAAATGACTTACATGAGGGTTAAAACTCGACAGTTAAATTGTGATTCCATAGACTTTACATAGAAATACAAATCCATCACAAAATTAGTTCATTGACCTGACACCTAGACTACAACTTAATTCTAAGGGGGGGGTCATGCCTGATCGCATGCACCAAGGTTGGCAGGTAGTTTCAGGTGTGATATTCACCTTCAGGTTGTGGGGGTGGTACTACTTCTCGGAAGGAAGTGAAACATTTGCAAAACCCTCTTTTACAGAGTATCCAGGATACTATAATCAGAATTATTACAGTGATGATTACCGAACCAGCGCTGGGTAATACAACGGTGGTTAATCGCTTGGTTTGGTGCCAATCAGCAATATGTGAGGCCACTCGGTCAAGAGCAACTTGGTTGTGTTCCTGGGTAAGGAGATGATTGATCGATTGGAGTAGATCTGAATCATCGGTATTCGGTAAATTCTTCAGCTTCTCATGGTGATGGATTTTAAAAGAGAGTTCAGGAAGGTATAAGGTAAATGTGGGAATGGTGACATGAAAGGTGGAGTGCAATTGAGCTGATATCCTCATAGAAGCAGCGTATACGTCACATCTTGAACTATTATACACTAGGCCACTATTATTCAGTGTTATCCGGTACGATTCAGTCTCTGAAATTGAACGGTGGCACACCAGGGTGGCGGTGACAGTCTGTGGAACAGCGAACAGAAAACTGTTGCCAACAGGCTGAATTATTGGTTGACGAAGTGAGACTAGAACACGAGGACATGGAGGGGTAGTAGTTTCAGCTAAAAACAGTGACATCTCGCACTCAGTAGTGTTAGTGTGTAAAATTAGCGTGGAGCATAAGTAATGTGTTGTATGGAAGCAACTGGATAGTTCAGCGCGAGTGAGAGTGGCGTGAGTTTGTCGATCCCGACTAACTATTAAAAATTCTTGAGTCTGCCAAACAACATGGTGATGAAGGGTAGCCCAAGAGACTGGAAAAGTGTATATTTGATAGCACTCGTATTCGCAATTTGCGCACGTGATTGGCAACCTCATTCGCATCCGAATACCGTCAGAATTACGGGTAAGTCGGACCTCCAACGCAGCATAGTAAAAGGGGAGGTTGTTTTCAGCTTCCAATGTTGATAACGGTCGACTGCGAGAGAAAGTATTAGTGCCCCTAGAAGTAAAAATTTCCTGGCTTACTTGATGAGTAATTCAGGGATGACAGAGGGGGTACAACGTTGTAGCAATAATTACCTGGCAAGTAGCGACGATGGACCCGTTCAGTCACGCTTACTGATGAAGAAGGCCACGACGTAGAATCACGGCAGGCAACCAACAGTTTGGCAGCCGTGGGGGTAGCAAGGCGGCAAGACAATGGTGTAATTCGACACCGAGTATCCGCTGATCAATCACGCGTCAGCAAAAAAGACGCTGAACGCGGAGACAGTACTACGCAGCGCAGACTAAGCGTAACTCGCTGGAAAAATTTTTCTACCTGCTATGGAACGAAGGCCAAGTGTCATCAATTAATTTGAGATTTTGTACGAAGAAAGTTTTTTTTTTTTTTTAAATGAATAAAATGAGAAGGAATCCTGTGATCGCGGTGTAAACCTGCACAGCCTAGGCACCTCCCACGCATTGGCCACTACGCAGGGGCACCCACCCCGCTAAGGTTCGACACGGCGAGACAGGTGAAGTACTTCATAAATTTCAGAAATAATATTGAGTGGTTTTTCAGCTGTAGAAAACCCGAATGAGGGTAGGACAACTCAAGTTAACTCAATAATCAAAGGATCTTTACTTACAGAAGTGGTCAATAGAGAGATTAACTGTACTGAAGTCGGAAATGAATGTTAGCGAGAGCGAGTCTGTTGCTCGTGAATACAGAGGCTGGGTGTGAAGCAGTGGAGGCGGCGCAGCGCAGCTTTATCAGCGCTGAGCCGGCAGAGTGCTGAGCTCAGATAACAGCGTCAGAGAGCGCTAGTGGCTCTGCGTCCGAGACTAAGACATTGTAAGTGCAACTTAAAAGTAACAGTTTATTGCAAAGCAATAATACACAAATAGCTGATGTCACAAAGACGTTTGATTCCATTTTAACAGAACAACTTAAGTGTTCAACAGGTAAATTGACTACGTTGTTGATTAAAAGAAACTGCTACTGAACATGACGTACATATGTACGTACTTCCCTTTCCCCTTCCGAAGAGCGGAGGGCATAAACCATAAAAGCCTTGTTCATGTACTTAGTATATGACAATAGAGGTCTGGTAACATCAACAAGTTACACCAAGGTAGTGTGGATATGAACAGTGTGAGTGTGTTGTTAGCTGTTATTGGGCGTATGAAGTGTTGTGTAAATGTGTGACTAACGGTAGCTGATGGCGGATACGAATTGAAGGCCAATAGGTGCTATCAGAGATACTTCCAGTCGAGAAACAATGAAAGTTAAAAGGGAATACCGAATATGACACAAAAATAGCGTATAACCATAAAGTGTACTAACATTAATCATAACTGTAAATTGATAACAATAAAACATGACATTGAAGTAACAATAATTGACAAGAAATAAAATAAAGGGAATATTTCCCGAACATAAACTTCCGAATCGGATACGAAATCCGCCAGGGGAAGTTGTTTTTTTTTTTTTTAGTCGGTTGACGAAGTGCATAAGGGACTACGTCAGTAAAATCCGACAGTGTGTGTATATAACAACATTGTTCTTAAAAGTGCAGTTTGCACTGTCAGATGGTGAAAAGCAACTAATCCGTTCAGCAACGGAAAAGGCTGCCATCTGGGGAACGGTATCTGAATCTTTGGCAGAATCCGATGATTTTGCAATGGAATTGCCATCTAGAAGAAGGTGGGTTTGTATAAAATGTAATAAAAGAGCGTCTGGGGCTCAGTTCATTTGTGGTTGAGTGCCAAAGGCGTAGTGTGAGTGCAAATTGTCTCACGGTAATTGATGTATGAATTGTTTTGTGGTCAACCGAGGAGCCTAGGATTCGGTGACGTGTAAGTACGAGTTCGCAGTGCGTATGAGCTACCTGCGAGTGACTCGACTATTAAGTTCAGCAGTCCATTAGTGCAATCTGCAGACTTGGATTGATGATTATATAATTTGCAGGGCAATGGGGCAACCTGCGGACAGTGCTAAGGCAACCTGTCTGATAATTGAGGGGTAGGCAGTGCATTGGAGCTATCTGCGATACCGTGGTTCAGCGGGCCTAAGGGCGTCCGTAATAAAAGTATCAGCGGCGTTATTAGCGACCTGCTGTACTAGGGAAATGTCGACTGTTCAAGCAATAAAAATAGCTCTGAAGCTAGAATAGCATACATGCATAAATAGCGTCACTTTTTGAGCGCGCAGTACATAACACTACATAAAATGAAAATCATGAACTATAAATCATTAGTGCTAGCATAATGACATAATTAAACACAATGACATATATTGACAGGAAAATAAAAACACAATGATGTATAATAATAATGCTGTAAGTAGTCGGAACGCTCAACATTAACATGCAACACTGGCCACTTGGGGCTGGCTGCTAGGCTGCGTGTGTGTTAGTTTTAAAACTGATGATAACAAATTGAACTGAAAGGACAACTAGGCACAGTTCCCGTAGCGCTTACATCACCGGCTAATTAGAGGCAAAGTACGTATCTCACAATGGATCATTGGCCGATATTTTGGGGCAAGACTGCAACAAGGGAGAGCAATATCTCGGTGTAAATGGTGGTAAGACTAAAAGACCGGTACTGTCGGAAGAGGGTACCTAACATGTTGTAGGGGCCTCCTCATCGACAGAAGAAGGAAAACAGGATAGAACAATGACCACGGCGGTAGAGTAAAATAAATGGGGAGGGCAAAAACAACTGCGTAGCAACCAAGGAACAATCGTCCACCGATATACGGCAGCCCGGACGATTGGTCGTTTGTGCCTCGTCAGTAGCGTGAAAAACCCGTGGCATTGCATTGGTTTGCCCATATCTGGCCTTGTCCAAGGCAATTCGATGTGTAAGAGGGTTAGGGCTGTAGTTTGTAGCTTACACAATGAATCAAAGCAGTAGTGAAATTTCACTTATAGGATTGGCAGACTAAGGTATGCAGAATAATGTAAATCGTTAAGAACTTCGTGTGATTTATCCAGCTAATGTGAAACAAAACGAGGAAAAGAATTTAAACAATGAATCACATCTATTTAATATTTATGTTAAGATTTATTGGGATGTTTGAATGAATTTTGTTTGCCGTGTCTTCCGGCTGCATGAAAGAAACCAGCTTGGAGCTGTTAACGAGCGCGCAGCGCACGCGTAGGTGCGGAGTAGGCACCGGCACGTCAGCGGTTATGTGAGACGGCGTGTAGCCGCGAGAGACCGGCCGCTACTGCAGCGACAAATATCACGCGCTTAGCGTGTACCAGAAATAACGATGAATTAGAAATTGCTAATTATCTAGAATAAGAGTTTTTTTTTAAAGGCTGTTAGTTATATAAACTGATGGTAAATGCATTGTAGTCTGTCATACACGGAGGATAGGGCAGTAATTTGCGGTTTGTTTTTGTAACTACTAGGACGCGCCGCGTGTTGAGACGCTGGAGGCGGCAGCGCACGTGGTGATAAGATACGTCATCGCGCGGAGCGCTGTTACTGGCTGAGAAGGAATGATGGCCGCTGGCCAGTTCTTGGCGTGGAGAAGGGACAGCGTTGAAGAGGAGGAGGGGAGGCGACAGCTGATGTGTTGCCCCGCCAACAGCTGGTCCCGTAAACAAAGCGTACGAGGCGTATGCATTTCAAGTCCTGGCTTTATCTGTTCCGATTACTTACGATTAGCTGCAGCAAATACAGAACTACGACATATAGTACAATACACTAGACGTCAACGTAACAAGTATTAAGAAAAGCTCGGAGTAAAAATACTCCACATATACTGGTTTGCCAAATAGATGGCAATAGAGGACATTGAAGAACATCATTCGGAGTTAGCAGCCGCGGTTCTGCCAACACCAAGTGTAATGGTTGCATTTGAGGCAAGTCAGTTGCGTGACGTCTAATGCGTGCCATTGCTTGCAAAACATAAAACATAATCATACATATAAAAATGAGCAAAAATACATGACAGGACTGGAAGTTGACAATTGAGAATGGCTGGGAACTCCGTGGTGGTCAGGCACGTCTTGCTTCCAAGTCCCTCGAGAAAATGACTTAAACTAATCTGCAATAAAACATAACATAAAACTCTAACTAGGCGTGGTTAATCACGCGACCTCAACCCATAAGGGTGTCGATTCCGCAAAGGGTATTTACAACCCTGTGGAGGTAATCTCCTCCGTTTTCTCTTTCGTCTTTGTTCCACTTGAGGTGGAGGTGACACAGGCGGATCGGGGGCTGCGACCTGTTGTGGTGACACAGCCCTACCGTGGTAAGGTTGCAGGCGGTCAAAGTGCACTATCACCGTACGATCGGTTAATTGCAGTTCTGCATTGACTGGTGAGGTCAACCGTACAATCCGATACGGGCCTTCAAAGCGGGGAGAGAACTTTTTAGTTCGTCCCTTTTTGATTGCCGGGTTTCGTAGTAACACTAAATCACCCGCCTGATAAGTCGGTAAAACAGCATTTTTGTTCTGCCTGTGCAACTGTTTATTAGTAGCTTTGATATTATTCCTCTTTACCTTATACCAGATCGCTTTTAGCCGGCGGGCTAAACCTTTTACTTCCTTTATTTCTACACCTTGAGGTAGTTTGTCTATTTCGAACGGCGAATTCATCGGCCGTCCAAACACAGCTTCGTAAGGGGTATACCCTGTGGATTCATGTATTCGGGTGTTGTATGCAGAAGAAATATACGGTACATATCTGTCCCAATCAGCGTGCGTTTTTGCAACATAATAGGATAACATTTTACAAATTGTACGGTGTACGCGTTCAACGCGACCGTTGGCTTTAGGATGGAAGGGAGTTGTACGCCATTTTTTGATTCTTAATAATTTACAAACTTGTACAAATAAAGCAGACATGAAATTGGTTCCTTGATCCGTTAAAATGGAATCAGGACTTCCAAAAGGCAGTATCACACGATTTACAAACTCTCTCGCCACAGTTTCAGCTGTCATGTCGGGGAGGGGAACCAAAATTAGATAACGTGAAAAGTGATCAATAACAGACAAAATGTATTTGTTACCTTGTTGCGACTGTGGAAAAGGACCTTGGAAATCTAAAGCAAGAATTTCGAAGGGTGAAGATGCCTGAGGAAGTGTTTGCAGCGGCACTCGCGGATGCCTATTTTGTGCTCGTTGTGCACACGGCAGGCAAGATCTTACATACCTGTCCACATCACGTTGTCGGTATTGCCACCAATAACGTGTCGCAATTCGAGCGTTTGTAGCGCGTTTTCCGCTGTGACATGCTTGGATGGTATCATGGCATTGCCGTATTATACGTTGCTGCAAGCATTCCGGTATTACCAAACGATTCCCATGTGGAGTTCTTCGATACAAAAGGTCGTCTATTACTTCAAATTCTGGGAAGGTGGCGTATCTTTGACATTGAACGTCCACCTGCTGTGCTTCTTTTAACTCTTCAATTGATACCTCATCTGATTCAATGACACGCACTTTTCTGCTTAACGCATCAGCATTTTGATGCAACCGACCAGGCTTGTGCCGAACTTCAAAATCATATTCTGACAGTTTCATGGCCCAGCGCATAAGTTTGCTGCTAGGGTCTTTAAGATTCAATAACCACTGCAGAGCAGAGTGATCGGTAAGAACTGTAAACTTGCGACCATAGAGGTAACATCTAAAATAATTAATTCCAAAAAGAAGGGCAAGCAATTCCTTTTCTGTAGTACTGTAATTAGTTTCTGCTTTATTCAGTTGACGAGAGGCATACCCAACGGGTTTTCCTCACCATCTTGCACTTGGCTTAGGACACATCCTACAGCAAAATCAGATGCGTCACAAGATAAAATAAAAGGTTCAGCGAAGTCTGGGTAAACAAGTAGAGGTTAACTAGTTAAAATAGTTTTCACTGTTTGAAAGGCGGTCGAACATTCATCCGTCCAAACAAAAGGAGTATCCTTTTTCAACAATTTAGTAAGTGGTTTGGTAATAGTGGCATAATCTTTAACAAAACGGCGGTAATAATTTGCAAGGCCAAGGAAGGATTGTAATTCTTTTAAATTTGTTGGAACAGAAAAAGTGTCTACTGCTTCAGTTAATCGTGGATCTGGTTTGACTCCGCTGGAACTGATGACATGACCTAAATACTGCACTTGTGATTGAGCAAAAGAACATTTTTCTAATTTTAAGCTTAAATTAGCATTTTGCAAGCGCAACAGTACACTGCGTAGATGTTCAGCATGTTTAGCAATGGATTTTGAAAATATAATTATATCATCAAGATACACAAGGCACATAGTAGGTTTCAACCCACGTAATAGCAGATCTGCAAATCGCTGAAAGATTGCTGGTGCGTTGCGAAGCCCGAAAGGCATCCTTAAGAATTCATATAAGCCGCCAGGAACTACAAAAGCTGTCTTAGCTCGATCTTCAGGAGCAATTGGAATTTGATGATACCCACTGCGCATGTCTAATGTTGTGAAGTACCGGCAATTGCCCAGACGATCGAGTGTTTCATCGATCCGGGGTAATGGATAATGATCTGGAGTAGTAACTTTGTTTACTGCTCGCATGTCTACACAGAGGCGATAGGATTTTTCTCCGTCTATAGATTTCTTTGGAACGACTACAATTGGGCTAGACCACGCACTAGAAGAGGGTTGTATTATTCCTGCTTCTAGTTGCTGTTGTATAGTTTCCTCTACCACTGACTGAAGATGATGGGGAACTCGGTACCCTTTTTGAGCTATTGGCCTAGCATTTCCGGTTGGAATCTCATGTTGGATTAGATCTGTTGCTGGTAAATATTTCCTGTCTTCAAACAACCATGAATACTCATTCAACACTTCATTTATTAGCTTTTGTTCATGCAATGGGAGATGACTAAGCTTAGCTTTAAACTTATCTGTCAGATGTGACGTGATTGTCAAAAGGTGTTGAGAGGCGGCAGCAGTCTCTTTCTTTTTCAGAGAAGGGGTTCGCATTGGCAACTCATCTTCTGTGATAACCTGTAAGCTGGCTAATACTGTACCACGCGGTATGAAAGCTTGCTTGTGACTAAAATTGTCTAAACACACGGGTACGCAATTTTCTTTCTGTACTTGCTGTGCTTTGCACAGGCTACGTTTTACGTGGACCTGCATATGGTCAAGAGTTTCATTCTGGCAGAGTGGATCTACCAAGAAATGAACCTCTTCGGATTCACGTATCCCGACAGGCACCCAAAGGATCTTTCCTGTGCCTTCTGGTATCTCCACGGAATTATCGGCTTTTAGCATCGTTACGGGAGACTCCGAAACTTGGGAAACGGATCCTTTTTTCCCAGCTCCGCTCGCCCGCAACGTGCAGTCACGTCCAAAACGGTGCACGTTGTTGCCGAATTGGACGGTATTTAACCTGTAGTCAATAACCCCCTGGAAATGACGCAGAAAGTCACTTCCTAGGATGATGTCGTAATCCGTGCGCCTGTTTCGTACACCCTCCATCGTAAAAGCATATTCTGTGGAGTCCAACATGAACTCAACGCAACAGCTGCCATCAGGTTTCACTATGCCGGGACCAATACCACTGATATGGTACCGCGGCGGTTGCAATGTTCTTTCATCTCTCTTCGATAAAAATGCCAAGCTGATCTGTGCGCCTGTGTCAATTAGCACGCGTATTGGTTTGCGGCCTCTAACACCATCGACAACCACGCTTGCCACCTGCGTGATTCCCTTATCAACTAGGGGGGTCACTATTTTTAACGGGGGCCGGGAGGGGTGGCACTTCCTGCCCCGCGGCCGTTTCCCGAATTCTGTGATTAGTTTGCATTTCGCCTGGAATTTGCAGACGGTTGTGGCCTACTATTTGGACAATGCACGCTTTGGTGGCCCATGTTCCTGCACTGATGACAATATGGCACGCGACATTGCTCTGCCACATGTCCTTGTCTATTACAGCGCCCACACTTAGTATCGTTCGAAAAGACACGTCGGGGCTCGCTTTGCCGCGCGGAGACGGCCACAAATCGGCTCGCCTCGTCTCTCAAGAGTGCTAATCGCACGGCTTCATGTAAGGTGCGGGGGGAAGCTACCTTGATTTCGCCCCCTATTTGAGGGTTTATGCCACGAATAAACACGTCTATCGCACGACATTCTGATTCTTCCAACAGAACTTCGTTACGAGCAGAACTGGCACTTAGTGCGTACGTGTGGCATGCGACGCTTCGAATCCTGTCCGCGAATGCTTCTAAATCTTCACCCGTTTTTTGCTTGAGGGTGGAAAGCAAGTCGCGATAGTAACTAGTACCACGTGTAACTCTTCAGGCTTTCCCGGCGATCTAATGACATCTTGGGTTGTCGGGTGTTCTGCCGGATATCAGCGTCGTACTTGCACGATATTTCGGTCACGTAGCTCGAGACCTTCATCAGGTGCGACCTGAGACTGCTCCTCGAGTGGATCTGGTCCAGTATTTATGCCTATGGACTTCCCCCTCCACCAACGGCTGCAGGCGCTTCCTCTGTGGTCCGCACCCATTCCCTGTGACCTGCTGGAGCGTTGCTGCTCCGTTTTCCGTCCGCTGCGGTTCTAGGTGTTCCCTCTGCGGTCCGCGCCCACCAAACCCGCTCCTGGGGGTTTCATCTACGGTCTGGGGTACCAGGCGTTCCCCCTGCGGTCCGCGTCCGCTCACCACGGCCTGTTGGAGCGTTGCCGCTCCGTTTTTCATCTGCTGCGGCTCTGGATGTTCCCTCTGCGGTCCGCGCCCACCAGTCCCACTTCTGGGTGTTCCATCTTCGGTCTGGTGCTCCTGGCAGTCCGTCAGGGGCTCGTTTACCATCTCCATGTCTCTGGTTCTTCTGTTTGTGTAGTGTTGCAGCTGGCCCCGTTGCTCCTTTAACAATTCCAGAGCCGGATCCCAGGCTCTGCTTAGCTGGTACCCTGTGTCACGATTCATAAGATCGTCAGCCATTTTAATCTCAATCGATTCTCTTATGACACTGTCCCAAAATCTGGGTGTTTGTGCTAGAATCTTGGTATCCTCATACTTCATGGCATGATCTAGCTCTAGACAGTGTTCAGCAATGGCTGACTTAGTCACCTGTCTTAATCTAGTGTGCCTCTGATGTTCTTTGCACCTGATCTCCACAGTTCTTGTCGTCTGGCCAATGTAGGACATGCCACATTGGCAAGGTATATTGTAAATCCCTGGTTTTCGTAACCCCAGGTCGTCTTTGACACTCCCCAGCAGTCCCCCGATCTTGTTGGATGGACAGAAAACACACTTGATATTGTGTTTACGCAGGATCCTACTGATTCTGGCAGAAATAGAGCCAGCATAGGGCAGATATGCCACCTTCCTTGCTTCATCTTGGTCTTCTTCAGGAACCTGTGGTATAGTGGCTGGTCGGAGTGCCCTCTCAATTTGTCTGTCCATGTATCCATTCTTGGAGAAAACTGTTTTGAGACGTTCTATCTCTATGGGTAGATTCTCTTGGTCTGATAGGGCGCGTGCTCTGTGGACCAAAGTCTTCAGAACCCCATTCTTCTGTGCAGGGTGGTGACAACTGCTGGCCTGCAGATATAAATCAGTGTGTGTAGGTTTTCGGTACACACTGTGGCCAATTGATCCATCTGCTTTCCTCTGGACTAGTACATCCAGAAATGACAGCTGGCCATTCTTCTCCAGTTCCATGGTGAACTTGATATTAGGGTGGCATGAGTTAAGATGTTCAAGAAACTCATTGAGCCTGTCCATCCCATGTGGCCAGATCACGAAGGTGTCATCCACATACCTAAAGAAGCATGTGGGTTTAAATGTGGCAGTGCAGTAGAGCAAGTTGCAGCCACACTTCCACCTAATGTGGCAGAGGAAGTCCGCCGAGAGACCTGCAGGGCCCTCACCAAGGCCAGGCCGCCGAAATCGAACATCACAACCGAGGAGAGGCTTGCACTCAAGAAACTACGGGAAGACAACAGCATTGTGGTACTGCCAGCAGACAAAGGGAACTCCACTGTCATCTTGCAGCGAGTGGATTATGATGAGAAAGTACGCCAACTTCTGGAGGACCCTGCATACAGAATTCTGGAGTGTGACCCCACGGACAAGGTGGCCAAGAAGACTAGTGCTCTCTTGAAGGAAACAGGGATGCCCGATAAGATCATCAGACAACTACGGGAAAAAGCGCCAGTGCCACCCAGACTGTATGGTCTGCCTAAAATACACAAGGAGGGTGTGCCCCTACGTCCTACTGTCAGTAATATTGGGGCACCTACGTACACAACAGCCAAGTACCTGAAGGGTCTCCTGGCTCCATATGTGGGGAAATGTATTCACCACATCCGCAACTCAGAAGATTTCCTGCAACGCCTCAAGCAACTGCACATCACAGATTCGGACATCATGGTTAGTTTTGATGTGGTATCGCTGTTCACCAGGGTCCCACTGAAGGACTCACTAGAACTGATTGCAGAGAAATTTGATGGTGCTCTGTTGGACCTGTTCAGTCATACACTGACATCCACGTATTTCCTGTACAGAAACCAATATTACGAGCAAACTGAAGGTGTAGCTATGGGCAGCCCACTGTCCCCTGTGGTTGCCAACATGTTTATGGAGAGTTTTGAGGAGAGGGCATTGGAGACAGCCACATTTAAACCCACATGCTTCTTTAGGTATGTGGATGACACCTTCGTGATCTGGCCACATGGGATGGACAGGCTCAATGAGTTTCTTGAACATCTTAACTCATGCCACCCTAATATCAAGTTCACCATGGAACTGGAGAAGAATGGCCAGCTGTCATTTCTGGATGTACTAGTCCAGAGGAAAGCAGATGGATCAATTGGCCACAGTGTGTACCGAAAACCTACACACACTGATTTATATCTGCAGGCCAGCAGTTGTCACCACCCTGCACAGAAGAATGGGGTTCTGAAGACTTTGGTCCACAGAGCACGCGCCCTATCAGACCAAGAGAATCTACCCATAGAGATAGAACGTCTCAAAACAGTTTTCTCCAAGAATGGATACATGGACAGACAAATTGAGAGGGCACTCCGACCAGCCACTATACCACAGGTTCCTGAAGAAGACCAAGATGAAGCAAGGAAGGTGGCATATCTGCCCTATGCTGGCTCTATTTCTGCCAGAATCAGTAGGATCCTGCGTAAACACAATATCAAGTGTGTTTTCTGTCCATCCAACAAGATCGGGGGACTGCTGGGGAGTGTCAAAGACGACCTGGGGTTACGAAAACCAGGGATTTACAATATACCTTGCCAATGTGGCATGTCCTACATTGGCCAGACGACAAGAACTGTGGAGATCAGGTGCAAAGAACATCAGAGGCACACTAGATTAAGACAGGTGACTAAGTCAGCCATTGCTGAACACTGTCTAGAGCTAGATCATGCCATGAAGTATGAGGATACCAAGATTCTAGCACGAACACCCAGATTTTGGGACAGTGTCATAAGAGAATCGATTGAGATTAAAATGGCTGACGATCTTATGAATCGTGACACAGGGTACCAGCTAAGCAGAGCCTGGGATCCGGCTCTGGAATTGTTAAAGGAGCAACGGGGCCAGCTGCAACACTACACAAACAGAAGAACCAGAGACATGGAGATGGTAAACGAGCCCCTGACGGACTGCCAGGAGCACCAGACCGAAGATGGAACACCCAGAAGTGGGACTGGTGGGCGCGGACCGCAGAGGGAACATCCAGAGCCGCAGCAGATGAAAAACGGAGCGGCAACGCTCCAACAGGCCGTGGTGAGCGGGCGCGGACCGCAGGGGGAACGCCTGGTACCCCAGACCGTAGATGAAACCCCCAGGAGCGGGTTTGGTGGGCGCGGACCGCAGAGGGAACACCTAGAACCGCAGCGGACGGAAAACGGAGCAGCAACGCTCCAGCAGGTCACAGGGAATGGGTGCGGACCACAGAGGAAGCGCCTGCAGCCGTTGGTGGAGGGGGAAGTCCATAGGCATAAATACTGGACCAGATCCACTCGAGGAGCAGTCTCAGGTCGCACCTGATGAAGGTCTCGAGCTACGTGACCGAAATATCGTGCAAGTACGACGCTGATATCCGGCAGAACACCCGACAACCCAAGATGTCAACTAGTACCACGTTTGTCTGTATACCTTTCAATCAACCCTGTTGCAAGGGACTGGAAGGTAAGGGCATTTTTCAAGCTCTCGACCGACTGCACGTAGTTCCGCGCTTCGCCGGTGAGTTTCATTTTCATCACGTTTAAGAGAAATTCATCTGGCCAACCGCAAAGCTTTCCGATGTCCTGGATATTCTGGACAAGCGTTTGAATATCCTCGTGCTGGCTTAGCAACACTAGATTGCGGAGAAGCCATTTTAAGATCATCTATCTGTTGCTTAAGCTCCGCGTTAGTCAGAATTAATTGATTTAACTGGGACTGCAGCGCCAAGAGGGGATCTTCATCCGCTCCGGCTGCTCCTGCCTCCGATTGCTGCCTGGTGATCGGCATGTTACAATAGTGTGGGCATCTACACCACCGTAGCGTCGCTATCGACTTACATTATTTGGTGGCGTGCAGACGACGGACGGCGGCGGTGTCGACGAGCGGCGGCAGGCGCGTTGATCACGCGTGGGCGCAGCAGGCGGCGGGAGACAGCATGGACAGCTGCGACGGCGAGGCGGCGCGAGGGCCGCACCCCGGACCCTGGCGCAGGCGGTGGCCCGTGGCAGCTACGGACAGTGGCGGCGGCGGCGGCGGCGGCGGCGAGCGTGACTGCATCGCGGACCCTCCTCGGCTCGCGTCCGGCGGCGAACTGCGTCACGCTTGTGGCGCGCTAGTGCGCGGCCACGCACATTCTGCAACGCAGGCGCCCGGCTGGCACGTGCATGGCGCGCTGCAGCCTCGCCACGTTCGGTCTAGTTTCCCTTAATTGCTCAAACTCGGCCCCTTCATAGTACTCATACTCACTGATGAGTTGATTTTACAACCGTAAGGTGGGTCGCATCCCACTTCTGACACCATTTGTTCGTCAGGATAGAAGTCAGGAGCGGAGGGCGTTGTAAAATGAAAATTAATTGAGTGGAATGGACCCAGTTTATTCTTGTAATGATGGTACAGTGGTGCCTACGTAGGGCTGAGCAGCCCCAAGAGGGGTTGCCGTCTGCTCATCAGAGAGGCAGAGGCTAGAGGAGAGACTACTCGGGGCCGAGGTCAGAAGCTAAGAGCGCGCGGAGCTGTTTCCAAGCCGCCCTCGCCGCTCCCGGCCGCGTCCCCACGTGATCACACGATTAGTCTCTGATTGGAGGGTTGATTCCGCCAACGCGCCTTGCTAGTAGCGTGGCCCCGTCAGCACAACCAACCCGTGGGACTTGAGTCTGACCGAGGAGCACGTGGCAGGAATGTGCCGACCATGGTCTTCCGGCCAGCACCTTCCACCACAGTATGCCCAAGCCGGCTACGGCCGAACATTATGCATTGAAAATTTATTTAAATAAAATTTTGTCGGCAATGATCCCTCTTGGGGGTCTCCTCCCTGCACACCCGCAAATCGGCGAATGGTCGTGAGATAAGGCTTCCGCCCGCCGTGGGGAGGACCCCATGTTGACGTATGCGATGAGGTGGGGAGCCTAACAACAGGCGAGGCTGTGCCACCCGCACCCGGCCATTCGGTCCGAGGGGAGCTAGGAAACGCCTGAAAACCTAGTCCAGGGTGCACGTCAACATGCGGTGTATGCGCCCGTAAAGAAACAGGAGGGGCCGAAGGGTCGACCTCCATGGCGTCGGGGTAGCCGACGCGCGATGACGTCATGTGGTCCGGAGCGGGCGGGAGTTCCATGGCGGAAGACAGCTGGTCACGGGAAGCGATCGGCGGCGCGTGACCCTGGGAGGCGCTTGGCGGCTGCAGCGAAGCGTCGAATGCGGGCGGCGCCGGCCGGAGTACCGGCGGCTGCGGCGGCGGCGGCGGCGGCGGCTGCTGCGGCGGCGCGTCGCCATGGGGCAAAATGGAAGGCATCGTCGGTAACACCTGGGGATGAGGCGAGCCAGTAGATGGGTCCCCAGGGCGCTGACCGGACGGCACCGTCGCTGAAAGCAGACGGGGAGCGGCAGAACGCGTGCGACGACAGAGGCGCAGCTGATTGAGATGCCGACGCACCTCACCAGAGGCCCCCAAAACCAAATACATCGCGCGGCCGAGGCAGCGAAGAATGCGCCCTGCGAGCCAACGCCGTGAACCTCGATAGTTGCGATAAAATACAACGTCGCCTGGAGCAAAAGCAGGAGTCTGCTGCATCCGCCGCATCAGGTTCCTGTGCAGCGGCAAAGACATCAAGGTGCGATGAGGACGACCATGGAGCAACTCAGCCGGCGAGCGACCATCTCGGGGCTGAGAGCGATACGAAGACAAAAAGAGCAACAATGCGTCCTCCCGAGAATGCGACTCTTTCAATTTCAACATCTGTGACTTGAAAGTCCGGACCAATCGTTCAGCGGCATCGTTGGACTGAGGCGAAAACGGCGCGGATGTCAGATGTTGAATACCATTGGCCTGGCAGAATGACTGAAATTCTGCGGACATGAACTGTGGGCCATTGTCGGAAACAATAGTCTGCGGAAGACCTTCAATGCAAAAGGTAGCAGACAACGCTTGGACGGTGGCGGAGGACGTCGTGGAAGACATCCGGACAACAAAAGGAAAATTACTGAAGGCGTCGACCAGAACCAACCATCGAGCATTCCAGAATGGACCAGCAAAATCAATGTGCAAGCGTTGCCAAGGGGAAGTGGCTTTTGGCCATGCAAAGACTTTCCGCGGCGGTGCGGATTGTTGTTCGGCACACGCCATGCAAGAAGAACACATATTCGTAATCGCAGCATCGATTCCGAACCAAGTACAGTGCTGACGAGCAAGTTGTTTCGTTCGCACTATACCCCAATGTCCTTGGTGAAGAAGCCGTAAAACAGAGGGCTGTAACGAACGTGGGACCACGACTCGGGACTGATCATTATCAGAACGCAACAACAAAACACCACGTCGAACAAAAAGTCTCTCCTTGTGAGCAAAAAATCGGCGAACCAACGGATCCTCGATCCGAGACTTTGACAAAGGCCATTGCGTAGCAAGGAAACGCAAAACAGTAGCAAGGACAGGGTCAGCAGCTGTGGCTGTAGCTACACGACGAAAATCAATCGGAAACGAATCGACCACTTCATCGGTTTCCGAATCAATGAACATGCAAGCAAGTTCGGAAGAATCGAATGCTTTATCCGCAGCAACAGGCAAACGGGACAACGCATCAGCGTTTCCGTGCTTAGCAGTGGACCGATAAAAGATATCGTAGCGGTACTGCGAGAGGAAAATAGACCAGCGAAAGAATTTCTGCGCTGTACGCGGAGGTACAGGCTTGTTCGGATGAAAAAGCGATGTCAAAGGTTTGTGGTCTGTGATGATGGTAAAGTGACGACCATACAAGAAATCATGGAACTTAGTAACACCAAACACGAGAGCCAAAGCTTCTTTCTCTATCTGGGAATAATTTCTTTGCGCAGACGAGAGCAATTTGGACGCAAAGGCAATAGGGCGATCATGGGAGCCAACTTTGTGCGCAAGCACAGCACCGATCCCGAAATCCGATGCATCTACCATCAACAAAAGGGGTTTCTGGGGATCGAAAGGCGTGAGGCAAGTATTAGAAAGCAACGCCGATTTCAACTGGCGAAAGGCGCGTTCGCATTCCGTCGTCCAGACGAACGGAACACCTTTACGGCGTAAGCGATGAAGCGGAGCTGAAATGGAAGAGGCATTGCGCATATATTTGTGATAATAGTTAATTTTACCCAACACACTCTGTAGCTGTTTCACATTGCGAGGGGAAGGTAAATCTAGTATGGCACGGAGGTGCTCTGGACTCGGATGTATGCCTTGGGCATTGATGACATGGCCCAGGTATGGTAAGTCACGAGCAAAAAACACACATTTGTCCTTCCTCAAGCGAAGACCATTTTGTCGCAAGACCTGAAATAATGTTCGTAGGTTCGCAAGATGCTCTTCTTCTGTCTGTCCGGAGATCACTATATCGTCCAGATAGTTTGCTGCAGTAGGGACCGACGCACAAATAGTTTGTAAATATTGCTGAAACAATGCAGGGGCGGATGCACACCCGAACGGCAGTCTTTTGAACCTGTACAATCCAAGATGCGTGTTAACCACCAATACACGCTGGGATTCGTCGTCCACAGGTATTTGCAAGTACGCATCGGCTAGATCCAACTTCGAAAAATATTTTCCCGGGCACAGTTTAGCAAAAAGATCTTCCGGGCGGGGCAAAGGAAAAGTAGCAGTCACTAGTTGTGGATTCACTGTGGCCTTGAAGTCCACGCAAAGTCTCAATTTTCCGGAAGGTTTTGGCAAAATTACTAAGGGTGAGGCCCAGAGAGAAGCTTGCACACGTTCAATTACACCCTGTGATTCTATATCGTTTAATGTTCTTGCGACCTCAACACGCAATGCGTGGGGAACATTGCGCGCTCTGAAAAATTTCGGTTGCGCGTTGACCTTCAGTTCCAAATGTGCTTCATAGTTTTTAGCGCAACCTAAGCCCGGTGCAAAAATGTCTGCAAATTCGTCACATAAGCGAGAAACACTGTCTGAAGGCACAGTCTGATTCACTGATAGGACCTGATTTACAATAGACATGTTAAACAACTGAAATAAATCTAAGCCAAACAAGTTCACTGCAGTAGAAGAACGAAGAACGTAAAATGACACAAGTTTTGTTTGTCCTTTATATGTTGCAAGAAGAGTGCACTGTCCTAACACAGGTAAAGTCTGTCCTGAATAACTATGTAACTTAACATTTGCGGCACGCAACGGAGGTGCGCCCAGTTGTTTGTACGTGTCGTGATTGAGCAATGAAACTGCAGCTCCGGTATCGAGCTGGAATGGTATCTCTTTGCCTTCAAAGTCTAAGTCCACAAAAAGTTTATTGTCCTGCTGACGACAAGAGCGAGTGTTTTGTGCAATTGGAACGGACACTGGTACAGAAGCACTTGCTAATTGACGTGATTTCCGGCGACGTCGACGCACAGTTTTTGTGGGACGAACACAGTCACTGTTAGAGAAAGTGTCACTGGACGAAGTGAAATTAACTACATGAATGTCCATGGGCGAAGGTCCACGAGCCTGAGTGTCCTTGGTTCGATTCCGGCGCGAAGCAAAGGGCATGGAATGATTGTGATTGTCTGATCGGAGCTTTTTCTGGCAAACACTTTGAACATGTCCTTTCCTATTACAGAAAAAGCAAATAGCTTGGCGTGACGGGCAATGTTCACGCGAATGTCTAGTAGCACACCGCGGGCATGATTTCACTGCATTTGTTGGCTGGCGTGGCACACGTGGCTTATAGCGCGGCGGCAGCTGCGTTTGTTTGCGCGAGGGCAGTTGACCGGGCCGCGCAGCTCGCCCGGCTGGCCAGTTAATGTTACACACTGCTGGCGAAGTGTCAAAAGATTCCTGAGCACAGTCGAGTGTGTCTTGTCTATCCAATATGTCGATCACTTGTTGAAGGGAGGGATTAACTAGTTTCAAAATTTGCTCCCGTATGCGAACATCAGAAACGTTCTGTGCAATTGCATCACGTACCATTGTATCTGAATAAGAAAGACCACAGTCACAGTCAAAAGAACACTCCCTAGTAAGTCCTTGCAATGTTGCTACCCACTCCCTATTAGTTTGACCGGCCGTACGTTTTGTACGAAAAAACGTATACCGTTTTGCAACCACATTAACTGTTTCTTTGAAATAGGCATCTAAAGCAGACAAAATTTCCTCGTAGGACAGAGTTGCTACGTCGCGTCGGGGAAACAGTTTCACTATCACACGGTAGGTGGACACACCGACACAAGAAAGCAAAAACGGCTGCCGCTCATTACCTTGAATTCTGTAGGCCGCGAGATGGAAGGCAAACTGGCGGGACCATTCCCGCCAAGTCTCGTGGGTTTCATCAAAACTTCGAAATGGTGGTGCAACGGCAGGTTGTGGCTGCGGTACCGGTGAAGCGGCGGCGGCTGCATCGGTTTGAATGGCACGTTGACCCTGGACGAGCTGTCCAAGGGCATCCAATAACGCCTGCGTCTGCTGATTCTGCAAGCGATAAAATTCGGACAGTACATCTGGCGAAGCCATGACACAAATAAATTAGGGCAAAGTAAAACACAAGATCCTTTGTAGACTCGTCGCCATGTGATGTGTCGGCAGCTGGGCCAACACCTTGTAGATAGAGATGGCTGAGAATGCACGCTAGACTAACGCAGACGGGCGTGAAGTTCTGGAACAGGCTACGTAATTAATGCTATGAAGAAAAGTACGGAGCTGGATTAATACTTATCTTTAATCAATCAATGTGGTACATCGCTCTTGACGATACACAGGAGACTTTAATTACAATCACTGTAAGGCTAATGGCGCCTTGCTAGTTCGTAGCCATTAACTTAGCTGAAGGCTATTCTGTCTCTCGGCTAATGAGAGAGAAAGGCTTCGTACATGTAGTCGCTAGCTAGGTCGTCCGTACAACTGGGGCGAGTGCTTGTTCGTATCACGAGACCTGCCTTGTTGTGGCGCTAGGTCTGCGATCACACATTGGCGACACGCGGGTCCGACATGTACTAAATGGACCGCGGCCGACACCACATAAATCCCTACATCCAGTTTGGTGAGATCTGTGAAATGAATGAATGTATGGTCTTCTGCTAACTGCAGATAGTGAATGTGAATATATGATCATCTTTGAGACGATCCTTTGGCCACCTTTGGTGGAACCAAAGAGATGAAACTTACCGGAGCTTTGAGCGCCTGAAATGTGGCCGACCAATACGGTAGCATGGTCTTCCCCCACCTCGACAGAGGTGCGAGATGACCTGAAGAACGGCCATGTTTCAGCACTCTGCCGCTGGATCTTGTGCTGTTAAGACCTGTCTTAGGTGTGCTCCGTAAAGACAAAAGAGTGGGGACATGGTACACATGTGGAATATTTAAGAGTAGTTTGAAGTAATAATTTCTCTATTTCAGGAACTTTTGTGGGGAGAATTAAATGTCAGGCAGGTAATATTAATGGGATCGTAGTAATCTTCGGAAGTGACCAACGGTCACAATGAAACCACGTGTAGCAATAAGTTGAAATACTACCATGTGCTTAAGTTAAGCTGAATTACTAGTGTGTGTACTATAAGTTGAAATATTTAAGAAATGGCGTGTGCAGGACTTGAAATTAGAGACGAGAACTTCCACGTGGTGAGTACTGTGTGAGTCTCAATCTGTGTATGAGACAAAGGATAAAGAGAAGTACTCGTCCATGGTATCAGTTGAGGAATCGCGTGTGTGATGAATATAGTCTTAATATTACTTTGCGTGATATGTTTCCGTGTGACGCTTGATTCAAACTCTGAGAGAGAAGCAAGGTGAGTCAGCCGTCTATCGAGCAACGCCACTTGGCTTGCATTGCACAGGAAGACGTGCATATATCTCCAGAGTTCATAGTAGGAAAGTAGAATTACGAAGTGGGGCAGTGTCGTGTGAAACTGGGATAAATATTAATTGAAGTGGGAAAGCTGAAAGTGATAATGTTTTGACTATTCCCTGTGTAGTATTTCATGTTGTAGTGTGGTGTATGTCATGTAATTTAAGTATGTGTATCCAGAATGAGATAAGTATGTGTAGTTTGCATGGGAGAGTAGCAATGTAGTTTCAGAGGAAGTGGGTTATGCGTGTTCCTTTCGTACTGCTCGTTCTGGAGGAAAGTTTCGTGATGATTGTGAGAGTCGAAGTGTGAGAAATAATAAAAGATCCACCGTCCTATCCAGAAAGTGCACTGTAGCGTTAAATAATTACGAGACCATAAGATAGAGATTCACCAATGTAAAGCTATGCCCACTGGGCGGAATTTCTCATGTGTTATTGTTGTAGGTTATAGAATTTGTGTATTTAGGTTATAGAATTTATCAGAATAAATAAGATAGTGAAAAGAAAAAGACTGGTGGCCTTTTCCTTCGAATTGTGTTGTCATGATATCCAGAATTTATAATGTGTGCGCCACTCATATTCAGTGCGATGGCCACGTGTTGATAAAAGCCGTTAAATAAAAAAAAAGAAAGTGTGGTATTGCCAGTGCGTAGTGGACAGTCAGAGTTCTGTAAATTACTGATAGTCAGGTTGCGTTTTCGTTGCGCATTATTCATACAGGAGGATAATTTATAACTTTATTGTGAGTACTAGAGTTCATGTTACTCGACAGATAAGAATGAATCCACTCGCTTGGCAGACCACTCATCTTGCAGGCCTGACTGCTTGATGCCACAGTATGAGCAAGGCATGTGGGTGCCTCTCAAAGTAATAAAATGACCTCTAACATGGAAAGTAAGCGTTTCCAGACACATGTCCACGTAACATATTTTCCTTCTTTGTGTGTGAGGAATGTTTCCTGAAAGTTTGGCCGTATCTTTTTGTAACACCCTGTATATATGGTCCACTGATCGTGACTGGGCCAAATATCTCAGGAAATAAGCGTCAAACGAAATACTACGAAGGACGAAACTTGTCTAGGTTGAAGGGGCAAAACAGATGACGCTATGGTTGTCCCGCTACATGGTGCTGCCATAGGTCAAACGGATATCAACTGCGTTTTTCAAAATAGGAACCCCCATTTTTTATTACATATTCCTGTAGTACGTAAAGAAATATGAATTTTTAGTTGGATCACTTTTTTCGCTTTATGATAGATGGCGCTGTAATAGTCACAAACATATGGATCACAATTTTAGATTAGACGAACAGTTGGTAACAGGTAGATTTTTTAAATTAAAATACAGAACGTAGGTACGTTTGAACATTTTATTTCGGTTGTTCCAATGTGATACATGTACCTTCGTGAACTTATCATTTCTGAGAACGCATGCTGTTTCAGCGTGATTACCTGTAAATACCACATTAATGCAATAAATGCTCAAAATGATGTCCGTCAACTTCAATGCATTTGGCAAAACGTGTAACACCATTCCTCTCAACAGCGAGTAGTTCGCCTTCCGTAATGTTCGCACATGCATTGACAATGCACTCTGACGCATGTTGTCAGGCGTTGGTGGTGGATCACAATAGCAAATATCCTACAATTTTCCCGACAGAAACCTGGGGACGTCAGATCCGGTGAACGTGCGGGCCAATGCACCTATCATGAAATATGCTATTGAATACCGCTTCAACCGCACGTGAACTATGTGCCGCACATCCATCATGTTGGAAGTACATCGCCATTCTGCCATGCAGTGAAACATCTTGTAGAACATTACGTAAGAAAACAGCATACATTGCACCATTTAGATTGCCATCGATAAAAAAGGGAGGCCAATTATCCTTCCTCCCATAATGCCGCACCGCACATTAACCTGCCAAGGTCATCATTTGTTGCAGGTCGTGGTTGACGTGTCACATGTGGCTGAACACTTCCTGTTGCCTTAAATAACGTAACTATCCGGCGAACAGTCCGGACACTTGGATGATGTCGTCCAGGATACCGAGCAGCATACATAGCACACGCCCGTTGGGAATTTTGATCACAATAGCCATACATCAACACGATATCGACCTTTTCCGTAATTGGTAAACGGTCCATTTAGCACGGGTAATGTATCACGAAGCAAACACAGTCCACACTGGCGGAATGTTACGTGATACCACGTACTTATACGTTGTGACTATTACAGCGCCACAAAGCGAAAAAAGTGGTCCAACTGAAACATTCGTAGTTCTTTACGTACTACATGAACATGTAATAAAAATGAGGGTTCCTATTTTAAAAAACACAGTTGATATCCGCTTGACCCATGGCAGCGCCATCTAGAGGGCCAACCATAGCGCCATCTGGTTTCCCCTTCAAGACAGATGAGTATCGTTCTTTGTAGTGTTTTCGTTTGATGCTTATTTCGTGAGATATTTGGCCTGGTCACTATCAATGGACCACAATATATATATATATATATATATATATATATAGAGAGAGAGAGAGAGAGAGAGAGAGAGAGAGAGAGAGAGAGAGAGAGAGAGAGAGAGAGAATGTGAAAATATGAAGAGGGCAAAGGCAGCAGTTACCTGAGAAACAGTGATTGATTGTTTTAAAAACCTTGAAGTGACCATGAGTGGTGTCCTACCCTCCAACATTATAATCTATGACAAGACTCACTTTTGTGACGATCTTGGACAAGTGAAAGTAACAGTGAGGCGAGGCACAAGACATCCTGTAAGGATAGTGGATAGTCTTAAGTCAGTTTGACGATAGCAGTCCTCTCACCATTCACAGTTGACGCTGCATCACAGACAGGAGCGCCTGCGATTGTGTACTCAACGACGAACCTGGGCGCACGAATGGCAAAACGTCATTTTTTCGGATGAATCCAGGTTCTGTTTACAGCATCATGATGGTCGCATCCGTATTTGGCGACATCGCGGTGAACGCACATTGGAAGCGTGTATTCGTCATCGCCATACTGGCGTATCACCCGGCATGATGGTATGGGGTGCCATTGATTACAGGCCTCGGTCACCTCTTGTTCGCATTGTCGGCACTTTGAACAGTGGACGTTACATTTCAGATGTGTTATGACCAGTGGCTCTACCCTTCATTTGATCCCTGCGAAACCCTACATTTCAGCAGGATTATGCACGAACGCATGTTGCACGTCCTGTACGGGCCTTTCTGGATACAGAAAATGTTCAACAGCTGCCCTGGCCAGCACATTCTCCAGATCTCTCACCAACTGAAAACGTCTGGTCAATGGTGGCCGAGCAACTGGCTCGTCACAATACGCCAGTCACTATTCTTGATGAACTGTGGTATCGTGTTGAAGTTGGATGGGCAGCTGTACCTGTACACTCCATCCAAGCTCTGTTTGACTCAATGCCCAGGCGTATCAAGGCCGCTATTACGGCCAGAGGTGGTTGTTCTGGGTACTGATTTCTCAGGATCTATGCACCCAAATCACGTGAAAATGTAATCACATGTCAGTTCTAGTATAATATATTTGTCCAATGAATACCCGTTTATCATCTGCATTTCTTCTTGGTGTAGCAATTTTAATGGCCAGTAGTGTATTAGTTTTTCAGGGAAGAAACTCCCACATGGCTCACCTCCCGGCGACTCAAATTTTTGTGTTAACAGTGACGCTGTTTGTAGAGAATTTGTTGTTGTTGATGTGGGCATCTTATCTTCTTTGATATAGGAAGTGGCGAAATGTAAACAATGTGATGGTGTAGGCTGTATGGAAATAACTGAACAACAAAGTATCAGGAACGGTTTAGCGTCAAAATTAGTTGTTCTGTGTAGATTCTGCATTAAATCTAGCTCAAAAATGACTTCGAACATTGTGCATAATTCATACGATGTGAATTTGTAGTTAGTGTATGCAATGCGTGCAATAGGGAAAGGAAAAAAGACTGTTCAAACGTTTTGTGATTTGATGGACCTTCTTCCTCCTCCTCCCAGTAGGTTCAGCATGTACATAAAAATACTTTTAGGTGCCTTGACAGTTGTGTCTAAAGCATCTATGAAACGTGCAGTAGAAGAAACTGTAAATATTAGTGGAACCAGGTACATTGCTGTTGCGTTTGATGGGACATGGCAACGACGAAGACGTCGTTCCTTGAATGGTGTTGTAAGTGCTACTTCCCTGTATAGTAGAGAAGTTGTTGATGTTGAGTGTTTGTCTAAGCACTGCCACACCTGCCATGGTAATACTGAGGGACATATTGAACATCAGTATTCTAAGATTTATGATTGTTACAGTGGAGATATGGATTGAGATGGAGCTCTATTTCAGAGGTCGGTCGGTATCCGTTTATAGCGTTAGATATAGGAAGTACCTAGACGATGGGGCTTTAAAGCTTTCAATAAAATTAATGAGTTCATTGTTTATGGTGATACCTTGGTAACAAAACTGGAGTGTTGTGGACATGTGCAAAAGAGGATGCGTGCTAGATTGAGGAAGCTGCGAAGAGAAATGAAAGAAAGTTGCTATCTGATGGAAAATCTCTGTCTGGCCAGGGCACATTAACAGAAACTAAAATAGACCTTCTTCAGAGTTATTATGGACTGGCCATTAGACGAATTTCACCTCTGAATGATGTTACAACAATTAGAAAAGCTGTATGGGCCACCTACTTTCATAAGTTCCACAGATGACGATACTGTTCACGACTTTGCCCTAAAGGAGCGGATTCTTGGTGTGGTTACCAAATGAAAAACAAAGTCGTTAAATATACCATTATAAGCATTCTCTTCCTGAACCTGTTATAAATGAAATAAAACCAATACTTAGATACTTGACTGACTGTTTTACTTAGTAAATGTCTTCATGGGGGCACTCCGAATTCAAATGAAAGTTTCAACTATTGCCTATGGGAAAGATTACCCAAGAATGTTTTTGTAGAACTAAACACTTTAAAAGCTGGTGTACTAGATGCAGTGATATGTTTCAATGATGGAGTGATAGGAAAGTGGGAGGTCCTGAGAAATTTAGGCATAAAATGTGGCGCTAAAATGGAAGATCAATTACTTGCGTGTGGCAGATAGTGGGTGCATGAAGCTGAAAGATTCGCTCTTCAAGTTACCAAAGAAGCAAGAAGTGCTAAAAGGAACGCCAAGAGGAAGCTTGAAGATGAAGAAATGCTGCAGGATGAAGATTGTGCTTCAGGAATTTTCTGAGGCATACTTTAATTGGACTCATATCTTCATTCGAAATTTCCTGCAAGTTGTATTTTTCAGAATTCAGGTATAAATATTTCCTAAGGCTTATAAAGCATTGCTGTAATTTTTTTTCTGTAACTTTCAATAGTCCATACTTATGTAGTAGACCTAAGCTTTATTGCAGAATGAACTAAATTATAGAAAAAAATAACATTTTTACTAGGAAAAAGTTATAAAAGTTATAATGTATGGTGTGATACTTCTATCCTTGTTACATACATTTGGATTTAATGGTACCTCAATTTGAAAAAGCATATTGGGAAAAAATGCATCAACCACTTTGTGATTTTTTTCAAATAACCCTAAGCAGGTTCAAAATTATTCAAAATACTCCTAATTTGTTTAGAAAGTGTGCTGAATTACCTGATATCAACAAAAAATCATTATAAGCAGTGCCTGAAAGAAATTGGTATTGATATCTACATAATATTGAGCCAGAAAAGTACCCTGTATCCTTAAACTGTTCCAAGAACAGGACATTAAATTTTTGCTTGTGGCACCTAATTCTAGTCATTTGTCAGCCACTTGATGTGGCCTTTTTAGATCTTTGCTTAGAGAAATGTGCTACATGATTGGGAAGGAAAGAATAGAGTAGTGGTGCCAAAATCCGAATTTCCTAGGTCGTTGAAAAAAAAAAACCTTTCACAATATAGCTGTCACGTCAAAACAAATGTAATATCTGGGTTCAGAAAAGCAGGAATTTTTCCTTTCTGTAGCGATAAAGTCATTTCACAGAGTCCAGAAGCAACCGATGACAATGCACATGGCGCCAGGTCATCAGAAGTTTCTTGGGGAGCAGCTCTCGAAATGTAATTGAAACAGTTTCGTTCAAATGAAACAAAAAGAAAGCCGCACCAAGCAAGCGTTTGGCATTAATACCACGAAAAGGAGTTGTTATCAGCGACTTAAATGAAAATGATATTGATGGGGCTGCAAGCAGGGATTCCCCATCCGGAACATCTAACAGTGATCCAGAACAGCAAGAGTCAAATGAAAATGAATAAAAGGAAAGGCAGAGGGATAAAGATTGGCATGAATTTAAAGAAAATAATTTCACCATAGTATTGTTTTTAAATCAAAATAGTGATCAGATTCACTCCACGAGAAGTCTGATTCCGTTCCTGCATACAAAATACAATGGTGATCGAATACTCCCTAACTGAGGAGGTGAGACCGATCGACAATTAACTTAAGATAATAACTTAAATTATAAACCAAAAATAACGTAATACATGAATGTACCACTATCAAGGTTGAGAAATTAATGTACAGAATTTTTATTACGATATCACTACAGTAAATGGACGGAACTTAAAAAAAACTTCGGTTTTTGATCGATTTAACCTCATCTTACGGGCCCACACGGAAAATTAAACTATACACAGAACATTGAAAAATATTTATCTGCTAAATGTGCTATGACTTACCGATGAAATTTATATGTTACAGACAGATTATCCCACTCATACACTTCATTACATAACCACACGATAGTTCAGATCCGTCAACATAGTATACCTACTGTACCGCGATATTCACTAGTAATCGAAAAATTCCTCAAACACCCATCACGAAAAAGTAACACCAGCTAAAATTGACCCAAAAAGGAAGGAAAGAAATTTTTGTAGCATCTTAGGGTGTCCTATGAAGTATTTCAGTCCATAAGAAATATTTTCTGTGAGATTTATACTGAAAATGTCACCTTTTTTCTTTTTTTTTTTTTTGTAAATACGCCAGTTTCCTTAAAACATGAAAATACTGTCAGTGCAAGCTAACACGTCATCGTAATAACGTGAAAGGCAAACGGCAACCTCTGTTCTTATACAGGCTTGAACGTCAACATGAATTTGTTGGAATTTGATCAACTTGTACAATTTCTGCTGTTAGATCTCTAACAAATTCAATATCTTAGCAATTATGGTGACGAAACCTACAAGATAAACCAAGTTTAAGAATATTGGACCCGGAAATTTGCACGAGACACACACACACACACACACACACACACACACACACACACACACACACACACACACACTTAACTGGACGGTGAAAGCAGCACACATTTCATGGACACCAAACTGGACAGTGAAATTAACGTGAATTGGTCTACCGGACTGTGTAAGCTTCTTCATCTCCCAGTATTTACTGCAATCTACGTCCTTCTGAACCTGTTTAGTGTATTCATCTCTTGGTCTCCCTCTACGATTTATACCTCCACGCTGCACTCCAATGCTAAATCTGTGATCCCTTGATGCCTCAGAACATGTCCTACCAACCGGTCCCTTCTTCTTGTCAAGTTGTGTCACAAACTCCTCTTCTCCCCAATTCCATTCAATACCTCTTCATTAGTTATGTGATCCACCCATCTGATCTTCCACATTCTTCTGTAGCACCACATTTCGAAAGCTTCTATTCTGTTCTTGTCCAAACTATTTATCGTCCATACATGGCTACACTCCATACAAATATTTTCAGAAGCAACTTCCTGAGATTTAAATCTATACCCGATGTTAACAAATTTCTCTTCTTCAGAAACTCTTTCCTTGCCATTGCCAGTCTACATTTTATATCCTCTCTACTTCGACCATCATCAGTTATTTTGCTCCCCAAATAGCAAAACTCCTTTACTACTTTAAGTGTCTCATTTCCTAATCTAATTTCCTCAGCATCACCCGACTTAATTCGACTACATTCCATTATCCTCGTTTTGCTTTTGTTGACGTTCATCTTATATCCTCCTTTCAAGACACTGTCCATTCCGTTCAACTGCTCTTTCAAATCCTTTGCTGTCTCTGACAGAATTACAATGTCATCGGCGAATCCCAAAGATTTTATTTCTTCTCCATTGATTTTAATACCTACTCCGAATTTTTCTTTTGTTTCCTTTACTGCTTGCTCGATATACAGATTGAATAACATCGGGGAGAGGCTACAACCCTGTCTCACTCCATTCGCAACCACTGCTTCCCTTTCGTGTCCCTCGACTCTTATAACTTCAATCTGGTTTCTGTACAAATTGTAAATAGCCTTTCGCTCTCTGTGTTTTACACCTGCCACCTTTATGATTTGAAAGAGAGTATTCCAGTCAACATTGTCATAAGCTTTGTCTAAGTCTATAAATGCTAGAAACGTCGGTTTGCCTTTTCTTAACCTTTCTCCTAAGATAAGTCGTAAGGTCAGTATTGCCTCACGTGTTCCAACATTTCTACGGAATCCAAACTGATCCTACCCGAGGTCGGCTTCTACCAGTTTTTCCATTCGTCTGTAAAGAATTCGCGTTGCTATTTTGCAGCTGTGACTCATTAAACTGATAGATCTGTAGTTCTCGCATCTGCCAACACCTGCTTTCTTTGGGATAGGAATTATTGTATTCTTCTTGAAGTCTGGGGGTATTTCGCCTGTCTCATACATCTTTCACACGAGATGGTAGAGTTTTGTCATGACTGGCTCTCCCAAGGCCGTCAGTAGTTCTAATGGAATGTTGTCTACTCCCAGGGCCTTGTTTCGACTTAGGTCTTTCAGTGCTCTGTCCAGCTCTTCACGCAGTATCGTATCTCCCATTATAGACCGCCTATATACTCCTTCCATCTTTTTGCTTTCCCTTCTTTGCTCAGAACTAGGTTTCCATCTGAGCTCTTGATATTCATACAAGTGGTTCTCTTTCCTCCAAAGGTGTCTTTAATTTTCCTGTAGGCATTATCTATCTTAACCCTTCTTACATTTGTCCTCTAGCCATCCCTGCTTAGCCATTTTGCACTTCCTGTCGATCTCATTTTTCAGACGTTTGTATTCCTTTTCGCCTGCTGCATTTACTGCATTTTATATTTTATCCTTTCATTAATTAAATTCAATATTTCTTCTATAACCCAGGAATTTCTACTAGCCCTTGTCTTTTTACCTACTTTATCCTCTGCTGCCTTCACTATTTCATCCCACAAAGCTACCCATTCTTCTTCTACTGTATTTCTTCCCACCATTCCTGTCAAATGTTCCCTTATGCTCTCCATGAAATTCTGTACAACCTCTGGTTTAGTCAGTTTATCCAGGTCCCATTTCCTTAAATTCCCACCTTTTTGCAGTTTCTTCAGTTTTAACCTACAGTTCATTACCAATAGATTGTGGTCAGAGTCCACATTTGCGCCTGGAAATGTCTTACAATTTAAAACCTGGTTCCTAAATCTCTGTCTTATCATTATATAATCTATCTCATACCTTCTAGTATCTCCAGGATTCTTCCATGTATACAACCTTCTTTTATCTTGAACCATGTGTTAACTGTGATTAAGTTATACTCTGTGCAAAATTCTACCAGACGGCTTCCTCTTTCATTTCTTACCCCCAATCCATATTCACCTACTATGTTTCCTTCTCTCCCTTTTCCTACTCTCGAATTCCAGTCACCCACGACTATTAAATTTTCGTCTCCCTTCACTACCTGAATAATTTCTTTTATCTCATTATACATTTCATCAATTTCTTCATCATCTGCAGAGCTATTGGCATATAAACTTGTACTAGTGTACTAGGCGTGGGCTCCGTGTCTATCTTGGCCACAATAATGCGTTCACTATGCTGTTTGTAGTAGTTTACCCGTACTCCTATTTTTTTATTCATTATTAAACCTACTCCTGTATTGCCCCTATTTGATTTTGTATTTATAACCCTGTATTCACCTGACCAAAAGTCTTGTTCCTCCTGCCACCGAACTTCACTAATCTAACTTTAACCTATCCATTTCCCTTTTTAAATATTCTAACCTACCTTCCTGATTAAGGGATCTGACATTCCACGCTCCGATCCGTAGAACGCCAGTTTTCTTTCTCCTGGTAACGACGTCCTCGTGAGTAGTCCCCGCCCGGAGATCCGCATGGGGGACTATTTTACCTCCGGAATATTTTACCCAAGAGAACATCATCATCATTTAACCATACAGTAAAGCTGCATGCCCTCGGGAAAAATTACGGCTGTACTTTCCCCTTGCTTTCAGCCGTTCGCAGTGCCAGCACAGCAAGGCCGTTTTGGTTAGTGTTACAAGGCCAGATCAGTCAATCATCCAGACTGTTGCCCCTGCAACTACTGAAAAGGCCGCTGCCCCTCTTCAGGAACCACACGTTTGTCTGGCCTCTCAACAGATACCCCTCCGTTGTGGTTGCACCTACGGTACGGCCATCTGTATCGCTGAGGCACGCAAGCCTCCGCACCAACGGCAAGGTCCATGGTTCATGAATGTCATAGCAGCAAGAAGATGAACAAAAAAAATTAAAGGGGTAAATGTAACATATAAGTTCCAAAATTGTTTGTCTGCGGTGGAATATGATTAAACGAGAAATTCAGCTGGTGAGCTTCAAAGCCTTAGAAGACATATTTACTTATAAAATTATTAAAAACGATTGTTTGAAAATGTTAAAGATCGTACAACTATCGTTTTTACCACATTGCTGAAAGGCATCTCTTTCTACACAGTCATATGCAAATGCTGTACCTTCGTAAGCTATCACATATAGATAGGGTCTGAATCAGAGGCTCAGACGGTTTTGCGACCGTGTTGGCTGCAGATTCCTTGACTTGCGCCATAGGGTGGTGAGGTTTCGGGTTCCGCTGAATAGGTCAGGAGTTCACTGCACTCAGCTGGCGGCTATACGGGTAGCGGAGGCTGTGTGGCGTGGACTGGGCGGTTTTTTAGGTTAGAAGGCCTCGGGAAAGTACGGGGTGGGCTGCAATCTCAAAAGGTGCATGGCAAATACAGGACGTGCTTGGATCAAGGAACAGTCAATTGTAAATTGTTGTAGTTGTGCTGGGAAAGTCCCTGAGCTTCAAGTGCTAATAGAAAGCACAGAAGCTGAAATCGTTATAGGGACAGAAAGCTGGCTAAAGCCTGAAATAAGTTCTGCAGAAATTTTTACGAAGGCTCAGACGGTGTTCAGGAAAGATAGATTAGGCGGAATTGGTGGTGGAGTGTTTGTGTCTGTCAGTAGTGATTTATCTTATAGTGAAGTCGAAGTAGATACTCCGTGTGAATTGGTATGGGTGGAGGTTATACTTAAAAGCCGAACTAAGTTAATAATTGGCTCCTTCTACCGACCCCCAGACTCCGATGATATACTTGCTGAACAGTTCAGAGAAAATTTGAGTCTCGTAACAAATAAATATCCCACTCATACGGTTATAGTTGGTGGGGACTTCAACCTTCCCTCCATATGTTGGCAAAAATACTTGTTCAGAACCGGTGGTAGGCAGAAAACATCTTCCGAGATTGTCCTAAATGCTTTCTCCGAAAATTATTTCGAGCAGTTAGTCCACGAACCCACGCGAGTTGTAAATGGTTGCGAAAACACACTTGACCTCTTAGCCACAAACAATCCAGAGCTAATAGAGAGCATCATGACTGATACAGGGATTAGTGATCACAAGGTCGTTGTAGCTAAGCTCAATACCGTTTCTTCCAAATCCACCAGAAACAAATGCAAAATAATTTTATTTAAAAAAGCGGATAAAGTATCAGTAGAAGCCTTCCTAAGAGACAATCTCCATTCCTTCCGAATTGACTGTGCAAATGTAGACGAGATGTGGCTCAAATTCAAAGATATAGTAGCAACAGCAATTGAGAGATTCATACCTCATAAATTGGTAAGAGATGGAACTGATCCCCCGTGGTACACAAAACAGGTCCGAACGCTGTTGCAGAGGCAACGGAAAAAGCATGCGAAGTTCAGAAGAGCGTGAAATCCCGAAGATTGGCTCAAATTTACAGACGCGCGAAATTTGGCACGGACTTCAATGCGCTATGCCTTTCATAGGTTCCACAACGAAACATTGTCTCGAAATATGGTAGAAAATCCGAAGAAATTCTGGTCGTATGTAAAGTACACAAGCGGCAAGACGCAGTCAATATCTTCGCTGCGCAATACCGATGGTACTGTTACCGACGACAGTGGCGCTAAAGCGGAGTTATTGAACGCAGTTTTACGAAATTCCTTCACCAGGGAAGACGAATGGAAAATTCCAGAATTTGAAACACGAACAACTGCTAGCACGAGTTTCTTATAAGTACATACCTTAGGGGTTGCGAAACAACTCAAATCGCTTGATACGAGCAAGTCTTCAGGTCCAGATTGTATACCGATTAGGTTCCTTTCAGATTACGCTGATACAATAGCTCCCTACTTAGCAATCATATACAACCGATCGCTCACCGACCGATCTGTACCTACAGATTGGAAAATTGCGCAGGTCGCACCAGTGGTTAAGAAGGGCAGTAGGAGTAATCCATCGAACTACAGGCCTATATCATTGACGTCGGTTTGCAGTAGGGTTTTGGAGCATATACTGTATTCAAACATTATGAATCACCTCGAAGGGAACGATCTATTGATACGTAATCAGCATGGTTTCAGGAAACATCGTTCTTGTGCAACACAGCTAACTCTTTATTCGCACGAAGTAATGGCCGCTATCGAAAGCGGATCTCAAGTTGATTCCGTATTTCTAGATTTCCGGAAAGCTTTTGACACCGTTCCTCACAAGCGACTTCTAATCAAGCTGCGGGTCTATGGGGTATCGTCTCAGTTGTGCTACTGGATTCGTGATTTCCTGTCAGGAAGGTCGCAGTTCGTAGTAATAGACGGCAAATCATCGAGTAAAACTGAAGTGATATCAGGTGTTCCCCAGGGAAGCGTCCTGGGACCTCTGCTGTTCCTGATCTATATTAATGGCGGGGGGGACAATCTGAGCAGTTCTCTTAGGTTGTTCGCAGCTGATGCTGTAATTTACCGTCTAGTAAGGTCATCCGAAGACCAGTATCAGTTGCAAAGCGATTTAGAAAAGATTGCTGTATGGTATGACAGGTGGCAGTTGACGCTAAATAACGAAAAGTGTGAGGTGATCCACATGAGTTTCAAAAGAAATCCGCTGGAATTCGATTACTCGATAAATAGTACAATTCTCAAGGCTGTCAATTCAACTAAGTACCTGGGTGTCAAAATTACAAACAACTTCAGTTTGAAAGACCACATAGATAATATTGTGGGGAAAGCGAGCCAAAGGTTGCGTTTCATTGGCAGGACACTTAGAAGATGCAATAAGTCCACTAAAGAGACAGCTTACACTACACTCGTTCGTCCTCTGTTAGAATATCGCGGCGCGGTGTGGGATCCTTACCAGGTGGGATTGACGGAGGACATCGAAAGGGTACATAAAATGGCAGCTCGTTTTGTATTATCACGTAATAGGGGAGAGAGTGTGGCAGATATGATACGCGAGTTGGGATGGAAGTCATTAAAGCAAAGACGTTTTTCGTCGCAGCGAGATCTATTTACGAAATTTCAGTCACCAACTTTCTCTTCCGAATGTGAAAATATTTTGTTGAGCCCAACCTACATAGGTAGGAATGATCATCAAAATAAAATAAGAGAAATCAGAGCTCGAACAGAAAGGTTTAGGTGTTCGTTTTTCCCGTGCGCTGTTCGGGAGTGGAATGGTAGAGAGATAGTATGATTGTGGTTCAATGAACCCTCTGCCAAGCACTTAAATGTGAATTGCAGAGTAGTCATGTAGATGTAGATCGGCACTCCGACAACCATTAAGAGGGACATGGAATCGTTCGTACAGCGTGGTAAGAATGACTGCTTAAGTACCTCTGCGAGAGATGAAGTCTACGAGAGCAATATTTAGATGGTTCTAGAATGAAAAAAAATGTGTGTGAAAGCTTATGGGACTTAACTGCTAAGGTCATCAGTCCCTAAGCTTACACACTACTTAACCTAAATTATCCTAAGGACAAACACACACAACCATGCCCGAGGGAGGACACGAGCCTCCGCTGGGACCAGCCGCACAGTCCATGACTGCAGCGCCTTAGACCGCTCGGGGTTCTAGAATATTCCGAGATTCTTCATATAAAATTACTTGTTGACACGCAGTATATTTTGAAACTTCTTTATTTATTTCTGAAACTGCTGAGAGAAATTGAATGCAAGAGAACCTTCTCAAACTGCTGAGTGAAACTGAAGTACAGTCACTTTGCTTGTCTTTATCGTTTCAGCACTGACCTACAGAATTTTCCCTGACAAATGCAACTCAGACTCGTTCTATTCATTTATGACCCAAAATATACAAGGATAACCCAAGCTATTAATTAACACAAAAGCATGGCCCTGAATTATAAAAAAATCCTAACAATAACTCATACATTTCATAAGTCACTTAACTCACAGAAAATCTTCATGACACGAACTACAGCAAGTATACAGCCAGCTAAACAAAAGGATTCTAACTACTGTAGGCTCTAACTACTAATAGGCATGTTGTTAGCAAAGGAAAGATTTTATTGAAGAGCAAACAGTGTATTTAGCAGATTTTACCTTAATCATGTAACAGCCATTTCGAAAAATTATATAATCGTCAATAATTCCATTGCTCACTATTAACTTAGAACTGTGATCCGACCAGCCACTGAGTCTCTCACAGAGGGCACACAGCGCTGTCCGTGATATTAATACAGTCTATAGCGCTGCCAACATACAAACACATAAACAGGCTACTTACAATTTGGTGTCCATCGTTAATTGTCTACCTGCTCAGTTTTCTCAGCATCACCTTGACGCCCTTCCATGGGCCAAAAAACTGTGACCATTCGGTTACTCTTCTTTCCAAATGTTCAGTATACTCTGTTAGTCCCGTCTGGTACGGGTTACACACATCTGAGCAGTATTCTAGGATGGGCCGCAAGACTATTTTGTAAAATATATCCTATGAAGCGAGCTTTCATTTTACTAGTATCCCACCTACGAACATGCATATGTTACCCGCCTTATGAAGGCTAATCTCATATGATCATTCCACTTTATATAACTTCAGATTGTTACACCCCAGAATTTGTATGCGTTGACCGATTCCAGTTGTGACTCAATGCTGTCATACGGTGCTACGTTTCTTTCATTTTATTATGCGCACAAGGTAACGTCTCTAAACAGGTAAAGCAATTGTACAGAGGGTACAGGATGCAAGGCTCTCTGAATTTGCCACTTCTTATAGCCAATATCCGGGAAACTACTCTCAGATGTTCACCTTTTGGTGGATACTTTCATTGTCGGAGAGGATACGAGACCTACATGCCAAAGTTTTGAGCACGCCATTCCTCTTAGTCATGTGGTAGCGGCTGGCTGCATACTTTTTTTTCGATGGTTGTTACTATGAGAAAACGCAAGGAGTAGACATGGGGAGCCTACTTCAAGCAGATGTCGCCAACTGTCTATGAAATATTTTGAGGATGAAGCCCTGGAATCAGCCCAATAGAAACCTACCTGTTTCTTCCGGTATGTAGATGACATCTTCCTCATATAGCTAAATGGAAGAGACAGGCTGAATGACTTCCTTAAACACTTCAGTTCCACACAACATAATATCAGTTTCATCATGGAAGTCGAAGTGGTTGGAATGCTCCCCTTTCTGGATAAAAGAAGAGCGAACGGCACTTCGTGACACAACATGTACCGGAAGAAGATGAACACCGATCTATACTTTCACACAGACAACTGTCGTCACCCGGTCCAGAGGAACGGTGTGCTCAAAACTTTGGCAAGTAGTGCTCTCTAGCAAAGGGAGTACCAACTAACAACTTGAACATCTGAAAGTGGTTTGCCGGAAGAATGGCTACAAGGAATGGAAAATTCGGTGAGCCTTACTTCCTACACCCTCTTTACAACTGGCGGAACATGAAGAGGATTCTCAGGAGGACGCGGCCATTGCATTTGCGTTATCCGGCAAGACAGGACAAATTCTTCAGAAACATCAAGTGAAGATGGTGTTCCACCCACCAACCAAAACTCGAGCACTACTTCATAGTGTGGAAACAGTCCTCGAATTCGGGATCTGTCAGATACCCTATCAATGTGGCAAGACATACATAGGTCACAGTGTGCGTATTCCTTAGGATCGTAGCCGAATATACCAACGAAAAACCACACTGCAGCAGCCTAACAAATCGGTAGTCGCAGAACGCTGCCTGAAGGAATTGCGTGGAATGAATTATTACCGCATCAAGGTTTTGACACAGATGTCCAATTGCTGGGACTCCATCATCAAGGAATTTTTGAGATTAGAGTAGGAGAACTGCTGATAAATAGCGATAGCAGTAGCAGGTACAGCCTTAGTAAAGCATGGGACCACATAGTATCAGCGGGCAGAGAGGGGTTGGGATGCCTGGCGCGGACGGCCGATGAAGCGGCCGATCAGGGAGAGACTGGGAGAGATAAAAGCGCAGCCTCGGCATTTAATCAGTCAGTTTATAAGTGCACCTGATGATAACAACGTGGTCGTTTGTCGAAATAATGTGCCCTTTGAACACTGGCATCCGGAATTTCACCAGTGAACTATTTCCGCATCACTGAAACTCTCCAAAACATTGGAAGAGTGAGACTTCTCCACAGGTCGACACCATATTCACCAACGACGGGCACCCAGGATACTGCAGAGTCGCGATCCTCTGCGGACATCATTGCAGCGACATTCCTCAGCAACCCATGCTTTCAAAAATGGGTCAAATGGTTCTAAGCACTGTGGGACTTAACATCTGAGGTCATCATTCTCCTAGACTTAGAACTATTTAAACCTAACTAACCTAAGGACATCACACATATCCACGCCCGAGGCAGGATTCGAACCTGCGACCGTAGCGGCCGCGCGGTTCCGGACTGAAGCGCCTAGATCCGCTCGGCCACAGCGGCTGTCTTCCCATGCTTTCCAGTCATGGCACCATTCCAAATGCAGCTGTTTGTGTTCTGGTGTTAACGACAGCTTGCGCATGGTATGGTAGTTCTTTAGTGCGACTACTGCTAGGTTTGGACCAATGAAGTGGGATTATACAAAATGTTGGCGGAATTCCGTTACTTGCTCGTGGCTGTCAGGAACGCATGTGAAGGCTGTACGATGTGTTTGATGCACAAGAAGGGGGTCCTAGTGATTGTCAGACTTGGTCGACCGGAAACTTGCCGACGAGCATGCGTGCCCTCTCGTCCCCATGCAGTCGAATTTTGGGCCACTGTCACAACCTACGGCCCCAGTAATCTTGATACTGCATGGTGCGACCAACTGGCCAGATGGAGACCAGCAGTGTGGCTTCTTTTAAACTTATGAGCTGATGATCCCAGGGTCACACAGAATATTTACCGTTTCGTGTCCAAGACAGGAACACTCAATATTTGACTCCTGTCACGCCCCCTTACATATCCTACCAGTCCTGCTAATAACACTAAAAACAAACAAGGCTAATGCATTGTGATAGCCCATCTATATGTCACAGAGAATTGCAACTCGAATCATTTACGAGCTTGCCGACGATCGGTACGTGCACGAAGTTAGACTGACATCCGACCATGTCTTCTGGCCGCTTCAGATTTCTCAGACTATCCATATCTGAAATTTTATTCTTTGCAACCGACTGGTTAATCCTGCAAGAAATTTGTAGTCGTGGGCAGGATAATGCTAAATTAATCATCAAATATGTTATTATTCGTACTTGTTACGAAGCGTATATTGCTGCAGTGAGCAAGCGCCCTGATAATACCTTTCAACTGATTGTACAGACCTGTGCTCAGTGCCAAATCTCCCATGGTTTGTATTGTTTATGGATTGTACCCCTGTCTAGTACAACGCTGATTGTATCAATAAAATTATGTAAGTTTACACTGCCGATAATTAATTCCTTCTCCCAAAATTCTCTCTTTAGTGTTCCGTATTAATTGTTTAATTTTTACCCCAAACGTAGATTAATAGTGTTATTTTGTGCTGAAGGCGCCATCAAGCATCTAGTCACTCTACATGGAATAAAGCGACTTTAATTAAACTGCGTGCCTATGGTGTGTCGTCTCAATTGTGGAACTGGATTCCTGTTTTTTGTCGTAAAGGCAATAACTGACAGAAGATCATCGAGAAAATCATAAGTCATATCTGACGTTTTCTAACCGTAAGGTCTTCCTTTGCTTCTGCTACTATTGCACATATCGACCAGTTGGCGACGTGATTTGGAAACAGAAAGCTTTCCGACAAATAGCGTAATAAATTCCGCCGTAAAACGGAGGTGCGATTAAGATATGCAACAAAAGTTACTAAAATATGGCACCGGACTAGCTGTAAGAATAAGAGAGAATGTACATTCGCGATAAAATGAGACCATAAATAAAAAATAATCCTGTGTTTCTCAAATATTTATACTAGTTAGTTACGTGTCCCCATGTGAAACTTGCGAACGTACACTTCATTCAGAGGCACACACGGCCTGTCCCTTGTGGCCTATGTAAAGAAAAGTTGGGGGAAAAACACATTTATTTTACCTTTACAGAAATATACTGGATCGGACTTCGTAAAAGGAAAATAGTTACAGGTTCCTTGTCGCGGCTTACCATGACCTAAAAACAAAATTAAATATGGTGGCCAGAAATGGAAGTAGATAAGTGCATTCACGTACCTCAGATATTATGCATCGTCGTATAGAAGATCGGTTCCCAATATTATATGAGATTTTGAAAAGAAAATTTCCAAGGAATAACTTCACGGGATTCCAAGATTGTGGAATCGTTGGACCGTCAATGAAAAACAGTGTCGATACGTAATTATTCAGCATTTTGCACACAACACATTCTCATAAATCTCTACAATTCGACTCGCAATAACAAAAGATGACTCTTCGTCGAGAAAAATACTGAACGTGAAGTGGTTCTTCCTTTTTCAGCGTTATCGATTCCTACAGCTTACATGTTTGAAAATAAGTATATTTGAAAATTATTATAATATTTACAGGAAAGAGAAAAGATAATAAATTTAAATAATTAATATTTAAATAGTTCTTCTTCACAAGGAATTGTTACATGTGCTCTGCTGCTCCTAGTCTAATATACGATTTATCTAGGAGACGATCTGAGCAGTCATCTTAGATTTTTGCGATGGTGCTGTCATTTTCTGTCTAGTGAAGCCATTGTAAAATCGAAACCAACTGCAAAATGATGTAGACAAAATATCTGTGTGGTACGAAATCTAAAAATAATGGAAAGTGTGAGGTCCTCCACGTGACTACCAAAACGAACTCGATAAATTTCGAATACACGAGGCATTATACAAATCTAAAGGCTGTCAGTTCCACTAAATACCTAGGGAGAATATTTACCAACAGCTTAATTTGGAACGATAATATAGAGCTGTTGTGGAGAAGGCGAACCAAAGACTGCGTTTTGTCGGCAGAACTGTTACAAGAAGCAACAAATCAACTAAACAGACTGTCTACACTACACTTGTCCGTCCTCTGACAGAGTATTGCTGCACGCTACAGTATCCTTACCAGATAGAATTGATGGAGGAAATCGAAAACTTTCCAAAAAGGTTTTGGTTTCAGCGAGACGGAGAGACAGTGCCACAGATATGCTACCAGAGTTGGGAATGGCAGTCATCAAAACGAGTGTCTACTTCTTATAATATAAGAGAAATCAGATTTCGAAGAGAGAGCTTTAAGGTTTCGTTTCTCCTATGCGCTGTCACGAGTGGAACGGTAGAGAAATGGTGTGAAAGTGTTTCGGTTAACCATCTGTCAGGCACTTAAGTGTGAACTGCAGAGTAGTCATGCAGGTGTAGATTTAGGTGTTGACAGCAGGAAGAAGTAATCATAAAATTGACGACACCTTACATCTCATGGTCACCGAATCATCGTCACTGCAATCCCGAGTGTCATCCTCAAAAACCTGTTGCTACATCTGGATCTACATGTAAGGTGCATTCCACAGGATTCTTCCTATTTTACCGGTTGTTACGGCTTCTTCCCGTTCCATTCACTAATGGAGAGCAGAATAAATGGTTGCTTGAAGTGTTCTGTGCACTTTGTAGTTATACTAACCTTACTCGCACGAGCCTTACAGGAGCGATACGAAGGGGTTTGCAATTTGTTCCTAAATTCCTCACTTAAAGCTAGTTCTTCAAACTTTGGAAGTAAGCTTTCGCAGTATACCTTCAAGCGTCTACTACTTCCCTTACCTCAGCATCTCCAAGATGCTTTCCAATAAATCTTACAAACCTGCGACCATTTGCGCTGTCCTTCTTAGCATACGTCCAATTACCCACACCTGATCCTACGTGATCATACTACACTACTGGCCATTAAAATTGCTACAGCACGAAGATGACGTGCTACAGACGCGAAATTTAACCGACAGGAAGAACATGCTGTGATATGCAAATGAGTAGCTTTTCAGAGCAATCACACAAGGTTGGCGCCGGTGGCAACACCTACAACGTGCTGACATAAGGAAAGTTTCCAACCGATTTCTCATACACAAACAGCAGTTTACCGGCGTTGCCTGGTGAAACGTTGTTGTGATGCCTCGTGTAAGGAGGAGAAATCCATACCATCACGTTTCCGACTTTGATAAAGGTCGGATTGTAGCCTATTGCGATTGCGGTTTATCGTATCGCGACATTGCTGCTCGCGTTGGTCGATATCCAATGACTGTTAGCAGAATATGGAATCGGTGGGTTCAGGAGGGTAATACGGAACGCCGTACTGGATCCCAACGGCCTCGTATCACTAGCAGTCGAGATGACAGGCATCTTATCCGCATGTCTGTAACGGATCGTGCAGCCACGTCTCGATCCCTGAGTCAACAGATGGGGACGTTTGCAAGACAATAACCATCTGCACGGACAATTCAACGACATTTGCAGCAGCATGGACTATCAGCATGGAGACCAGGACTGCGGTTACCCTTGACGCCTGCATCATAGACAGGAACGCCTGCGATAGTGTATGTTTCGGATGAACCCAGGTTGTGTTTACAGCATCATGATGGTCGCATCCGTGTTTGGCGACATCGCGGTGAACACACATTGGAAGCATGTATTCGTCATCGCCATACTGGCGTATCACCCGGCGTGATGGTATGGGGTACCATTGGTTACACGTCTCGGTCACCTCTTGTTCGCATTGACGGCACTTTGAACAGTGGACGTTACATTTCATTCGATCCCTGCGAAACCCTACATTTCAGCAGGATAATGCTCGACCGCATGTTGCAGGTCCTGTACGGGCCTTTCTGGGTACAGAAAATGTTCGACTGCTGCCCTGGCCAGCACATTCTCCAGATCTCTCACCGATTGAAAACGTCTAGTCAATGGTGGCCGAGCAACTGACTCGTCACAATATGCCAGTCACTATTCTTGACGAACTGTGGTATCGTGTTGAAGCTGTATGGGCAGCTGTACCTGTACACGCCATCCAAGCTCTGTTTGACTCAATGCCCAGGCGTATCAAGGCCGTTATTACGGACAGAGGTGGTTGTTCTGGGTACTGATTTCTCAGGATCTATGCACCCAAATTGCGTGAAAAAGTAATCACATGTCAGTTGTAGTATAATATATTTGTCCGATGAATACCCGTTTATCGTCTGCATTTCTTCTTGGTGTAGCGATTTTAATGGCCAGTAGTGTACTTGTGGCTCATTTATATTGCGTTCTTACAATATTACGTTCTTTAGTTTTGTGGAGTGAGCAGCTTTACATTTTTGAATATGCATGGTGAGTTTTAATCTTTGCACCAATTTGAAATCTTACCCAGATCTGACTGGATATATGCGCTGCTTCTTACAGACGGTAGTTCATTGTACGTAACTGCATTATGTGCGTTGTTAAGAAGAACGATGCAATGATGCTTCAGAAATGCATGCAAAACACAGGCACTGCAATATCGTACTTATCTGCCGATAGCGCGTAGCGATTTTCAAAGAAAAAGTCCTCCCCTGTACGCCAATTACATAAAGCGTGTACGAGTGCAGGCTGTGACGCAAGAACGACGACGTGTGGAACTTTGGGTCTGTATCGAATCGGGTAGTCGTAGCCAAAGCGGATAAGGCGACTGCTGGCGTAAAGCGGGAAGTCTGGGTTCTAGTCCCGGTCCGGAAGAAAATTTTCGTTGTCGTTATTCCTTTACACAGTTGATGGTTGTTCGTATTCACAACTGCGAATATACTTAATGCTTTTCATAACAGTTGCAGTGCATGCATACTAGATGTTCCAGTTCTTCAACACGATGTTTTCAAGGACCTACTGTATGACTGTCACAAGAGCTTCTTCAGCTTTGCAAGAGCAAACAGACGAAAGTGAATAAATTTCTCTTTGAATCTTTAATGCATAACTAACTTTTTGCACACAGGGAATAGAATCATAAATATATATTCAAGAAATGCATTTTCATTAACATTTTCTTAAGAAAACCTGTAGATTAGAGTAAAGACGAAGATACAAATACATTCAGTGCACAAAATGATGAGGTCCAAAATTTTACTTTCCTTTTCAAGGTAGCGGGGAAAACCACTTAAATGTATCCGTATTCGATATGAGAAAACATTATACTAAATATCTTCTCTCATTCGAACATTTTAAAACTGTGTATACTTTTTCTGGTAATTAATTATTCATAAACCAAAACGAGGATAATGGAATATAGACGAGTTAACTCGGGTGATGCTGAAGGAATTACATTAGAGAATGAGACACTTAAAGTAGTAAAGGAGTTTTGCTATTTGGGGACCAAAATAATGGATGATGGTCGAAATAGAGAGGATATAAAATGTAGACTGGCAATGGCAAGGAAAGCGTTTCTGAAGAAGAGAAATTTGTTAACGTCGAGTATAGATAGATTTAAGTGTCAGAAAGTCGTTTCTGAGAGCATTTGTATGGAGTGTTAGCCATGTATGGAAGTGAAACATGGAAGATAAATAGTTTGGACAAGAAGAGAATAGAAGCTTTCGAAATGAGGTGCTACAGAAGAATGCTGAAGATTAGATGGGTGGATCACATAACTAATGAGGAAGTATTGAATAGGATTGGGGAGAAGAGATCGGTTGGTAGGACATGTTCTGAGACATCAAGGGATCACCAATTTAGTATTGGAGGGGAGCGCGGAGGGTAAAAATCGTAGAGGGAGACCAAGAGATGAATACACTAAACAGGTTCAGAAGGATGTAGGCTGCAGTACGTACTGGGAGATGAAGCAGCTTGCACAGGATAGAGTAGCATGGAGAGCTGCATCAAACCAGTCTCAGGACTGAAGACCACAACAACAACAACAATTATTCATACGATTTTGCAGAGGGTGTGGCGTTAAGAAGAACGACACAGTGTTCCTTCGAACATGCATGCGTGGAATTAATGATGTCAGCTGCATCGAAGCTTTGTGCGGAATCAGCAGCGACGAGTGAAACACGTGAGCCGGACGAGGACTCGAACCCAGGATTGCCCACTTACTAAGCAGTTCCGTTAACAACTGCGCCACCCGGATAGAGAGTCTACAGCAAATGCGCGTACTTTCTCTGCACGCTCCTCGGCCGACCCACATTCCCAGCTAGCAGCACCTAACCGCAGCCTCCGTCCATGCCCCCCATTCTCGCTAATTCGAGTCCCGGTCCAGCACACATTTTCACTCGTCGCCGATCATCTGCACAAAGTGCCGATGCAGTTGATACCATTAGTTCCTTCTCTTTCCTTTCATTTCTTGCCTCTGCGCCTTTAATTTACATAATATTTAATACAGCTGTCATGGGTTCTTGTAAAAGATTGCTGCTCTCCATGCTCAATCAAATTGCCAGTCCTATAGCAATTACCCCCCCCCCCCCCCCCCCATGAACCATGGACCTTGCCGTTGGTGGGGAGGCTTGCGTGCCTCAGCGATACAGATAGCCGTACCGTAGGTGCAACCACAACGGAGGGGTATCTGTTGAGAGGCCAGACAAACGTGTGGTTCCTGAAGAGGGGCAGCAGCCTTTTCAGTAGTTGCAAGGGCAACAGTCTGGATGATTGACTGATCTGGCCTTGTAACAATAACCAAAACGGCCTTGCTGTGCTGGTACTGCGAACGGCTGAAAGCAAGGGAAAACTACAGCCGTAATTTTTCCCGAGGGCATGCAGCTTTACTGTATGATTAAATGATGATGGCGTCCTCTTGGGTAAAATATTCCGGAGGTAAAATAATCCCCCATTCGGATCTCCGGGCGGGGACTACTCAAGAGGATGTCGTTATCAGGAGAAAGAAAACTGGCGTTCTACGGATCGGAGCGTGGAATGTCAGATCCCTTAATCGGGCAGGTAGGTTAGAAAATTTAAAAAGGGAAATGGATAGGTTGAAGTTAGATATAGTGGGAATTAGTGAAGTTCGGTGGCAGGAGGAACAAGACTTCTGGTCAGGTGACTACAGGGTTATAAACACAAAATCAAATAGGGGTAATGCAGGAGTAGGTTTAATAATGAATAGGAAAATAGGAATGCGGGTAAGCTACTACAAACAGCATAGTGAACGCATTATTGTGGCCAAGATAGATACGAAGCCCACATCTACTACAGTAGTACAAGTTTATATGCCAACTAGCTCTGCAGATGACGAAGAAATTGAAGAAATGTATGATGAAATAAAAGAAATTATTCAGATTGTGAAGGGAGACGAAAATTTAATAGTCATGGGTGACTGGAATTCGAGTGTAGGAAAAGGGAGAGAAGGAAACATAGTAGGTGAATATGGATTGGGGTACAGAAATGAAAGAGGAAGTCGCCTGGTAGAATTTTGCACAGAGCACAACATAATCATAACTAACACTTGGTTTAAGACTCATGAAAGAAGGTTGTATACATGGAAGAACCCTGGAGATACTAAAAGGTATCAGATAGATTATATAATGGTACGACAGAGATTTAGGAACCAGGTTTTAAATTATAAGACATTTCCAGGGGCAGATGTGGACTCTGACCACAATCTATTGGTTATGACCTGTAGATTAAAACTGAAGAAACTGCAAAAAGGTGGGAATTTAAGGAGATGGGACCTGGATAAACTAAAAGAACCAGAGGTTGTACAGAGATTCAGGGAGAGCATAAGGGAGCAATTGACAGGAATGGGGGAAATAAATACAGTAGAAGAAGAATGGGTAGCTTTGAGGGATGAAGTAGTGAAGGCAGCAGAGGATCAAGTAGGTAAAAAGACGAGGGCTAGTAGAAATCCTTGGGTAACAGAAGAAATATTGAATTTAATTGATGAAAGGAGAAAATATAAAAATGCAGTAAGTGAAACAGGCAAAAAGGAATATAAACGTCTCAAAAATGAGGTCGACAGGAAGTGCAAAATGGCTAAGCAGGGATGGCTAGAGGACAAATGTAAGGATGTAGAGGCCTATCTCACTAGGGGTAAGATAGATACCGCCTACAGGAAAATTAAAGAGACCTTTGGAGATAAGAGAACGACTTGCATGAATATCAAGAGCTCAGATGGAAACCCAGTTCTAAGCAAAGAAGGGAAAGCAGAAAGGTGGAAGGAGTATATAGAGGGTCTATACAAGGGCGATGTACTTGAGGACAATATTATGGAAATGGAAGAGGATGTAGATGAAGATGTAATGGGAGATATGATACTGCGTGAAGAGTTTGACAGAGCACTGAAAGACCTGAGTCGAAACAAGGCCCCCGGAGTAGACAATATTCCATTGGAACTACTGACGGCCGTGGGAGAGCCAGTCCTGACAAAACTCTACCATCTGGTGAGCAAGATGTATGAAACAGGCGAAATACCCACAGACTTCAAGAAGAATATAATAATTCCAATCCCAAAGAAAGCAGGTGTTGACAGATGTGAAAATTATCGAACTATCAGCTTAATAAGTCACAGCTGCAAAATACTAACACGAATTCTTTACAGACGAATGGAAAAACTAGTAGAAGCCAACCTCGGGGAAGATCAGTTTGGATTCCGTAGAAACACTGGAACACGTGAGGCAATACTGACCTTACGACTTATCTTAGAAGAAAGATTAAGGAAAGGCAAACCTACGTTTCTAGCATTTGTAGACTTAGAGAAAGCTTTTGACAATGTTGACTGGAATACTCTCTTTCAAATTCTAAAGGTGGCAGGGGTAAAATACAGGGAGCGAAAGGCTATTTACAATTTGTACAGAAACCAGATGGCAGTTATATGAGTCGAGGGACATGAAAGGGAAGCAGTGGTTGGGAAGGGAGTAAGACAGGGTTGTAGCCTCTCCCCGATGTTGTTCAGTCTGTATATTGAGCAAGCAGTAAAGGAACCAAAAGAAAAATTCGGAGTAGGTATTAAAATTCATGGAGAAGAAATAAAAACTTTGAAGTTCGCCGATGACATTGTGATTCTGTCAGAGACAGCAAAGGACTTGGAAGAACAGTTGAATGGAATGGACAGTGTCTTGAAAGGAGGATATAAGATGAACATCAACAAAAGGAAAACAAGGATAATGGAATGTAGTCTAATTAAGTCGGGTGATGCTGAGGGAATTAGATTAGGAAATGAGGCACTTAAAGTAGTAAAGGAGTTTTGCTATTTGGGTAGCAAAATAACTGATGATGGTCGAAGTAGAGAGGATATAAAATGTAGGCTGGCAATGGCAAGGAAAGCGTTTCTGAAGAAGAGAAATTTGCTAACATCCAGTATTGATTTAAGTGTCAGGAAGTCATTTCTGAAAGTATTCGTATGGAGTGTAGCCATGTATGGAAGTGAAACATGGACGATAACTAGTTTGGACAAGAAGAGAATAGAAGCTTTCGAAATGTGGTGCTACAGAAGAATGCTGAAGATTAGATGGGTAGATCACATAACTAATGAGGAAGTATTGAATAGGATTGGGGAGAAGAGAAGTTTGTGGCACAACTTGACCAGAAGAAGGGATCGGTTGGTAGGACATGTTCTGAGGCATCAAGGGATCACCAATTTAGTATTGGAGGGCAGCGTGGAGGGTAAAAATCGTAGGGGGAGACCAAGAGATGAATACACTAAGCAGATTCAGAAGGATGTAGGTTGCAGTAGGTACTGGGAGATGAAAAAGCTTGCACAGGATAGAGTAGCATGGAGAGCTGCATCAAACCAGTCTCAGGACTGAAGACCACAACAACAACAACATAGCAATTACATACATCAAAACAAGTTTTGCATCGCCCAGGTTCCCAGAACTCTTGAAGATAGACGTTGACTGTGGATATTGTATCACAGACAGAGTCCCTTTGACTGTTCAGAGATGTTACTAAACCCACCCAAAGATGTAAATAACTATGCATGAGCAGCGCCTATTAGACGGAGGAGGTTGGACAGCCGATCCGTTTCAGTCATTCCTCCAGGAAGGAGGTACACGGCTAGACGGTCAATACCGCGGTAAGATAACGTCCGCATTGTTACTTGGTGCCAGGATGGGCTCTCAACAAGGGAAGTGACCAGGCGTCTCGTAGTGAACCGAAGCGATGTTGTTCTGACATGGAGGAGATACAGAGAGACAGGAACTGTCGACGACATGCATCGCTCAGGCCGCCCAAGAGCTATTACTGCAGTGTATGACCGCTACCTACGGATTGTGGCTCGGAGGAACCCTGAAAGCAACGCCACGATGTTGAATAATGCTTTTCGTGCAGCCACAGGACGTCGTGTTACGACTCAAACTGTGCACAATAGGCTGCATGATACGCAACTTCACTTCCGGCGTCCATGGCGAGGTCCATCTTTGCACCTACCACACCATACAGCGTGGTACAGATGGTCCAAACAACATGCCGAATGGACCGCTCCGTATTGGCATCACGTTCTCTTCATCTATAAGTGTCGCATATGCCTTCAACGAGACAATCGTCGGAGACGTGTTTCGAGGCAACCCGGTCAGCTGAACGCCTTAGACACACTGTCTGGCAAGTGCAGCAAGGTGGAGGATCTCTGCTGTTTTCGGATGGCATTATGTTGGGCCGACGTGCGCCGTTGGTGGTCATGGAAGACACCGTACGGCTGTACGATACATGAATGCCATCCTCCGACCGATAGCGCAGTCATATCGGCAGTATATTGGCGAGGCATTCGTCTTCATTGACGCAATTCGCGCCCCCATCGTACCCAACTTGTGAATGACTTCCTTCAGGCCGGCCGGTGTGGTCGAGCGGTTCTAGGCGCTTCAATCTGGAACCGCGCGACCGCTACGGTCGCAGGTTCGAATCCTGCCTCGGGCATGGATGTGTGTGACGTCCTTAGGTTAGTTAGGTTTAAGTAGTTCTAAATTCTAGGGTACTGATGACCTCAGAAGTTAAGTCCCATAGTGCTCGGAGCCATTTTGAACTTCCTTCAGGATAACGACATCGCTCTACTAGAGTGGCCAGCATGTTCTCCACACACGAGGCCTATCTAACATTCCTAGGATAGACTTAGGGCTGTTTATGGACGGCGTGACCCACCAACCACTCTGAGGGATCTACGCCGAATCACCTTTGAAGAGTGAGGCAATCTGGACCAACAGCGCCTTGATGAACTTCTGGATAGTATGCCACAACGAATACAGGTATCTACCATTGTAAGAGGACGTGCTACTGGGTATTAGAGGTACTGGTGTGTGCAGCAATCTGGACCACCACCTCTGAAAGTCTCCCTATGGTGGTACAACATGCAATGTGTGGTTATCGTGAGCAATAAAAAGGACGGAAATGATGTTTATGTTGGTCTCTATTCTGATTTTCTGTACAGGTTCCGGAACTCTCGGAACGGAGGTGATGCAAAACTTGTTTTGATGTGTGTATTTTCAAGATCTACACATCAAACTCTTATGCTCTGAAAGCCGCTTCATAAACAGTACTTAAAAGTGGAATTAGTTCAAAATGAACAAAAATGGCCTTGATTCCCATGTGCTCTGAACGCCCTATGTATTTCACATATATTTAACGTATTTCACTCGTATTTATACATACATTTTACCCGTCTCTCTAACAAATTTCGCCCTGTAGTTTCATTTCCACGTATCTCTGTGTTTATCTTGAACTAAGTTTCGTACAATGATAAAATTTTGCAGGTACATCGGTTTGTTTATGTGAATACTGCCTACGAAATGTGTTGTGAACAGAGTTAGTGGTGAAGAAGTAATAAATTAAAACGTCATGCCTGATGCGACGTTTTAACTGTATGAACAGCCAAAATGTAGTAAGCGATAAACTTTTTTCCTTTCATGATTTCGTGCAGGGCGTCAGTGAGAAAAAGTCTCGTAAAGGTTTGAAAGTATGTGCAAAGTTTGCAGCAAGTCACTGAACGCTCTCATTCTAAAATACTGGACGAATACACTCTGGTTATTTGCATGTAGTGAGCTACAATACTCTTTGCCCCTACCCCCTCCATATAGACAGGGAGGTTGTTGTTACCCTGACAGCGATTTTTTCCACACAATAATTATATGCGCACAAAGTTTGCGTGAGAGCAATCCTGTATTTTAGGAGGATTGATTGGTTTAAAAGGGGGAAGTGGGAGGAAGGGACCTAACTGCTCGGTCATCAGTCCCTTGTTTCCATTAATCAATTACACAAGGGAAAGAAGGAAACACACGGAACTTACAGTACAATACACAGCAGAAAGGAAGAAACACGAGAACGACAGAAGGACAAAAAACACTACAATAGCCAAATTAGGACAAGAAAACCACAGAGAGACGCAGGAAACAGGTAGATGAGATTAAAACACGAGAGCAGATTACCATGGCTGGCTGACCACGAGAATAAAAAGGAGAAGCCAGCCACTCTGCAACGCAAAACCTCCAGCCTAAAAGCACTAGGGTGGAGGACACAGAGGGACAAAAGACATGCGCTAAAACTTAGATTGAATGACAAAATCCATCCTTGCGTATAAAACGTAAAACCAAATCAGCCAATGAGGTACTGTCTGCTAAAATGAACGGTAACGAGCCCGGTAACCGGAGATAATGACGCAGGGCATCCAACGTAGGACAGCTCAACAATATATGGGCCACTGTCAACCAGGCGCCGCACTGACCCTGAAGTGGGTCTTCACAGCACAGGAGATAGCCGTGGGTCACCCAAGCGTGGCCAATGCGGAGCTGACAGAGAACAACAGAGTCCCTGCGAGAGGCCTGCATGGAGGATTTTCACAATTCACAGTCTTCTTAGCGGCACGCAGTTTATTGTGCACACTGAGGGTATGCCATATCCGTCTCCGAAAGCCGAGAAACCGTGTGGCGTAAGACTGAAAGCAGGTCATTTTCAGAGATGCCCATCTCCACAAGCGGTTTCCGCGTAGCCTGCTTGGTTAGCTAGTCAGCAAGTTCGTTGCTTGGGATTCCGACGTGTCCCAGGGTCCACACAAACACCACGAAACGACTGGACCATTCCAGGGCATATATGGACTCCTGGATGGTCGCTACCAAAGGATGGCGAGGTTTTCACTGGCCGATAGCTTGTAAGCTACTCAGGAAGACAGTACAGAGAAGAAACGACTCTCCAAAGCATGAACGGACGTACTGAAGTGCACGGGATATGGCCACCAGCTCTGCAGTGAATACGCTGCAGCCATCTAGCAAGGAATGCTGTTCAAATGGCCTCTGTGGACGTAAGTGAAGCCAACATGCCCATCAGCCATCGAGCTGTCAGTGTAAACCTACTTCAGAGCCCCAGAACTCGTCAAGAATCGAGAAGAAGTGACAGCAGAGAGCGGCGGGATTGACTGAATGGATTTCATGTAGAGGTGCTAAAGGAAAGGACTCCAGTTCAGACAGAAGGAATCAGATGTGAACTGCGATTGTAAGCCCTGACCTGGGCCGCCGATGTGGGATATGAACTGCCGTGGGTGGGAAAAGGAGACGGTAATTCGGATGCTCAGGAGAATTACGAATGTGTGCAACGTAACTGCTGAGTAGTTCTGCACGCCAAACCTTCAATGGAGGGACTCCGGCCTCCACCAGGACGCTGGTCACTGGACTCGTCCTAAAACCCCCTGTCGCTACTCGAATGCCACAGTGGTGCATTAACTCGAGTAAATGCAACGCCAAACCAAAAATCAGACTTCCATAGTCAAGGCAGGATTGAAATGATGTCGCCAGTTGCAGCAGTTAGAGCGATCTGCACCCCAGTTGGTGTTTCTCAGGCTGCAGAGGGCATTGAGGTGCTTCCAGCATTCCATTTCAGCTGACGAAGATGAAGTCACGTCAGTCAGGCGTCGGAAACCAGCCCTAAGAATCGCTATGTCTCCACTACAGTGACTGGGTCGCCATTAAGATAAAGTTCTGGTTCCGGATGAACGGTACGACGCCGACAGAAGTGCATGACACACGACTTTGCGGCTGAGGCCATGAGCTAGTGCCCATGATAACTTCTTGCGGGTGGCTCCCTGCAGGCGCTGCTCAGCAACACCAGTACTGAAAGAGCAATACGAAACGCAGAAGTCGTCTGCATACAGACCGACGGCCCTACAGCTGCTGCTAGACAGTTAATGGCCACTAAAAATAGGGAAACACTCAATAAGGAGCTCTGTGGGACCCTACTTTCCTGAATGTGAGGGGAACTATAGGAGGCACCAACTTGGACACGGAAAGTAAGGAGCGACAGTAAATTTTGGATAAAAATCGGGAGTGGACCTTGAAGACCCCACTCATATGATGTGGCATGAAAATGATGTCGCCAGGTCATGTCATAAACTTTTCATAAAGACGGCAACCAGGTGTTGGTGTCTGGAAAAGGCTGTTAGGATGGCAGACTTGAGGTACACAAGATTATCAGTGGTAGAGCGACCCTGACAGAAAAAGCCCTGGCATGGAGCCAGTAGGCCACGTGACTCCAGAACCCAACACAACCGCTGGATCACCATACATTCCAGCAGCTTACAAAGGCGTTGGTGAGGCTGATGGGCGAACAGCTATCGACATCAAGCGGATTTTTACCGGGTTTGAGCACTGGAATGATGAGCTCTCCAGACATTGCGATGGAAAGATGCCATCACACGAGATCCGGTGGAAGATGACGACGAGATGTCGCTTGTAATCGGATGGGAGGGGTTTAATCACCTGACTGTGGATCCAATCTGGCTCAGGAGCTGAGTTGGCTCAATGTGCAAGGGCGCTGAGGACCTCCCACTCTGTAAATGGGGCGTTATTGGGATCACTGTGGCGTGTAGTGAACGATAGGACCTTCCTTTCCATCCGCCGTTTGAGGGTGCAAAAGGTTGGGGGGAGGAGGCGGGGGGGGGGGGGGGAATTCTCGGACACCGAGACTCGAACGTAGTGCTGAGCAAAGTGTTCAGCAATCTCGTTTGCCATTTAAGTTAACCCCAGAGGCACCTGAAGGCGTCTGGTACCCAAAAACACGTCTGATCTTCGTCCAGACTTGGGGAAGTGACGTATGGCACCCAATGGTCGAGACATACCGCTGCCAACACTCCTGTTTCCGTCTTTTTATAAGCTGGCGAATGCAGGCACATAGCCATTTAAAAGCTCTTATGTGCTCCAGGGGAGGGTACCACTTATATCGCTGTAGAACACTTTAATGGCCTCAGCAATTTCCGGCGAGCACCAAGGCACTGTCTTCCGCGGGAGGCACACTAAGAAAGAAGGGATCACGTTGTCCCCTACAGAAATAATCGTCCTGGCGACGCGCTCAACCATCACATTGATGTTACAATGTGGGGGAGATTCAACAGCGATAACAGAGGTGAAAGCTTCACAGTCTTTGTTGTTTAAAGCCCATCTGGGTAGGCGCCAGGGCAGTGACAGGAAGATGGGGAAGTGGCCACTACCACACAAGTCGTCTTTGGCTCTCCAGTGGACAGATGGGAGAAGTGCTTGGCTGCAAAGTGATAAATCAGTGGTCGAGTAAGTACCATGAGCCACAATGAAGTGTGTGGCGGCCCCAGTATTTAGGAGGCAGAGGTCGTGCCAGTAAATATTCGACATCTCTGTCTTGGCCAGTAAGCATGGTGCCACCCCACAAGGGCTTATGGGCATTAAAATCACCCAAAAGAAGGAAAAGTTTAGGAAGTTGATGAATCAGGGCAGCTAATATGTTCAGGGGTACTGCACTATCTGGAGGAAGATAGACGTTGCACGCAGTTATTTCTTGTGTCGTCGTTATCCTAACATCCACAGCTTCTAGACGAGTTTGAAGGGGCACAGGTTCACTACATACTTTGTTCAGGAGATAGACGCAAACTCCATCGAACACTCTAATATATTCTCTATGGTTCTTGTAAGATCCTCTATAGCCATGAAGGGCAGGGGTCTGCATTGCTGGGAACCAGGTTTCCTGGAGGGCAATGCAGAAAGCAAATATAAAGCTTAATAGTTGTCGTAGATCAGCCAGGTGTGCTGGGAAAAAAAAACGCAGCAATTCCACTGGAGGATGAGGTTATCGTGAGGTTAGGAAGGTATGAAGCGTGCAAGGAGGCAGTTACCGCCTCAGAGTCACCTGATGCCACCTATTGAGTATTTGTATCCATTCCTATTGCGGATAACGCATCAGTGAGCTGCAGGTCCTCAGGGGATGCTAAGATCTCCACCTCATCCTCAGATGTAGAATTGGTAGGGAGTGGTGGTGTTTGGGCCATCAAAGGGGCCTCTTTCTTAGCAGACTTCGTTTTTGTCTGCTTGCCCTCTCCCTTCTCTTTAAGGGCTTACTGCGAGGACTTCTCCAAAGTAGCTCCAGGCTTGGAGGAAGGCCATGAAGCTCATCGTCCAGCAGCTTTTGGCTCCTTTAGCTACTGGCTAGCGTCTGTTGTGGCATTAGCAGATACCTTGGAAGAGAGGTTCCCAAAGGACCCCTTCTGCACGATAGGAGCCAGAGGTTGCTGTTGTCTGTCTGGCCAGGGGGAGGGGACTGATGTCCCCTGCATTTTGGGGGATCTCGCTCCCAAAGTAGATACTAGCAACGTAAGATGATTTTCCCCCTACCACCACGGGGGCAGATGTATTCTGGCGGCCTGGAGGGCCCACCGTTCGTGGCACACACTGTGAAACCACCGTCACTTGTGACCACGATGTTTAAATAGCTGCAGCATATGAGGATGTCAAGTGAATGGGGTGTAATCATTAAAATTAACGTTTAGCCTCTTGGTAAGTCAATTGGTCGAGGGTACTGGAGTACTGTGTAGTCTGGTGAGCAGGGCGAGTGGTGCTCTCAACAGTTGATACAAGTGGGAGGGGGCCCACATGGGGTATCTAGATGTAGTGGACGTCTGCAGTCACGACATCTGGTGCTGGAAGTGCAGCAGGAAGACATATGCCTGAATTTCCAGCACTTAAAGCACCATATAGGGGGAGGGACGTGTGGTTTAACGTCACAGCGCTAAACAATCAATTTGAACTTTTCAGACAATGAATCACCCTCAAAGGCCAAGATAAAATCGCCAGTCACAACCCTGTCGGCACCCAGTGAAATGAACACCCCTCTGTTCCAAATTGACGCCGAGCTCGTCGTCAGACTGCAGGAGGAGGTCGCAATGGTATATAATCCCCTGGACCATACTGAGGCTTTTATGGGAAGTGACGGAAACAGGAATATCACCCAGCTGGACACAGGCGAGTAACGCCCAGGATTTGGCTGGGGATGCTGTCTGAATAAAGACTGCACTGAAGTTAAAATCTTCTGGGTTATGAGGCCGCGTCATATTTCTACTAAAATGATATACGTTTCGACGCCTCTTTTGGGATCTTCCTCAGGATCTTATGGTGTCCACTACTGCAGTGTTCTATCAGTAGTGGACACCATAAGACCTGAGGAAGATCGCAGCAGAGGGGTCGAAACGTCGACCATTTTAGTAGAAATATGACGCGGCCTAATAACACATAAGATTTTAACGTCAGTGACAAATGCCACGAAAGCCTGCAGAATTACGTAAGACTGTACTGTTACTCATCTTGGACAGCGCTGTCGCTTCCTCAAACTTATACTCAAGATTTTCAACAATAAATCAAGTCTTTGTAGGTAGAAAGGGTCCCCATCCATACTGCTACAGACTAAATACCGAGGCGAATAAGGCTCTCTTCTTTTTGTTGCCCTACATTCCTTTCATGGTGTAGCGAGGGAGGGAAACGATTTATGGTCATACCTGTCGGCATTGTATTTGATCTTGCCCTTCTTAGAGGCTGTTGGTGCCGGTCACCGGCATGAGATGACTACGTCTGCTTTATCGCGGGTCATCCGCCCTGATGCATCCCACTCCGATCAGGGGCCTCTCCACACGGGCGCCACCCAGCCACAGCAAAGTCCACCTGTCATGATGGCCATTGTCGGGAGTCCGGATGCCCCACGAAGACGAGCATCTAATCCTTGGCATACGTGGGGAGTTTACAGCTCAGGCATCAGCAGTGCGATCCCTGTGTTGTCAGGGGGATACCACCAAATGGGTAAATTACGACACCATCACAACGGACTGGCCACCGTGCTGGATATTGGGCGCAGAGAAATCCGAATTGCAGGTGGAGATGCAAAGCCATGTCGAGAAGAGGTTCAGGAGTTCGAATCTAAGTGCACTATGGATAACATAAAACGTCCTGCCCCATATGGCCCACACTTCTGTAGAATTTGGAAAGTGGCAGGTCAAACCTTAAAGTGGGTCCTGAACTAATAGGGCTGAAAAGTGTGAGACTCCTTTTAGTCGCTTCTTGCAACAGGCAGGAATACCTCGCGCCTATTCTAGCCCCCAGTCCAGCAGGGATGGTTTAGGAGGAATTGTGAAACATAAACACATATATACACTTTTATATTACCTATTGATTTAGTGGTTTGACTGAAGCGAAATTCATTGAAAAGTATAATGAACTGATTTTAAGTAAAGACTTTATTCTGAAAGAATAACTGCATTATCTTTATAAGATCACAAGTTAACCCGATGCAAGGTTTCCGTCCGAATGCTCTACTTTTCCATTCAATACGCACTTCAAAATACTGTTTATACCAATAAATGACAGATCCAAACAAGACCTAAAAAAATATTTCCATATCAAGTCAGGTCAACTACTTGAAGAACTACACTAAAGAGCCAAAGAAACTGGTACACCTGCTTAATATCGTGTACGACCCCCGCGAGCACGCAGGAGTGCCGCAACACGACGTGACATGGACTCGAGTAATGTCTGAAGTAGTGCTGGAGGCAATTGACACCATGAATTCTGCAGGTTTGTCCATTAATCTGTAAGAGTCCGAAGGGGTGGAGATCTTTTCTGAACAGCACGTTGCAAGGCATCCCAGATATGCTCAATAATGTGCATCTCTGGTGACTTTGGCAGCCAGTGGATGTGTTTAACCTCACAAGAATGTTTCTGGAGCCACTCTGTAGCAATTCTGGACGTGTAAGGTGGCTCATTGTCCTGCTGAAATTGTCCAAGTCCGTCGGAATGCACAATGGACATGAATGGATGCAGGTTGTAAGACAGGATGTTTACGGACGTATCACCTGTCGGAGTCGTATCTAGAGGTATGAGGGTCCCATGTCACACCAACTGCATACGCCTCACACCTTTACCGATCCTCCACGAGCATCAACATTCCCCTGCTGACACACAGAGGCTATGTATTCATGAAGTTGTCTCCGTACCCTTACAAGGTCCATCCGCTTGATGCAATTTGAAATGAGATTCGTTTGACCAGGCAACGTATTTCCAGTCATCAACAGTCCAATGTCAGTGCTGTCGGGCCCAGGAGAGCCGTAAGGCTTTGTGTCGTGCAATCATTAAGGGTACACGAGTGGGCCTTCGGCTGCGAAAACTGATATTTATGATGTTTCGTTGAATGGTTCGCACACTGACACTTGTTGATGGCCCAACACTGAAATCTGCAGCAAGCGGAAGCGTTACACTTCTGTCATGTTGAAAGATTCTTTTCAGTCGTCGTTGGTCCAGTTCCGCTGGATCTTTTCCGGCCGCAGCGTTTCGGAGTTTTCATGTTTTATCGGATTCCTGATATTCGCGGTGCACTCGTGAAATGGTCAATGGGAAAATCCCCGCTTCATCGCTACCTGGGAGATGCTGTGTCCCATCGCTCCTGCGTTTACTATGACACCACGTTTAAACTCATATTTTAATAACCTGGCTTTGTAGTAACAGTAACCGAGCTAACAACTGTACCAGCCACTTGTTGCCTTATATAGGTGTTGCCGTCAGCAGCGCCGTTTTCTGCCCGTTGACGTGTTGTTGTTGTTGTTGTGGTCTTCAGTCCTGAGACTGGTTTGATGCAGCTCTCCATGCTACTCTATCCTGTGCAAGCTTTTTCATCTCCCAGTCCCTACTGCAACCTACATCCTTCTGAATCTGCTTAGTGTATTCATCTCTTGGTCTCCCTCTACGATTTTTACCCTCCACGCTGCCCTCCAATACTAAATTGGTGATCCCTTGATGCCTCAGAACATGTCCTACCAACCGATCCCTTCTTCTGGTCAAGTTGTGCCACAAACTTCTCTTCTCCCCAATCCTATTCAATACTTCCTCATTAGTTATGTGATCTACCCATCTAATCTTCAACATTCTTCTGTAGCACCACATTTCGAAAGCTTCTATTCTCTTCTTGTCCAAACTATTTATCGTCCATGTTTCACTTCCATACATGGCTACACTCCATATGAATACTTTCAGAAATGACTTCCTGACACGTAAATCAATACTGGATGTTAACAAATTTCTCTTCTTCAGAAACGCTTTCCTTGCCATTGCCAGCCTACATTTTATATTCTCTCTACTTCGACCATCATCAGTTATTTTGCTCCCCAAATAGCAAAACTCCTTTACTACTTTAAGTGCCTCATTTCCTAATCTAATTCCCTCAGCATCACCCGACTTAATTAGACTACATTCCATTATCATTGTTTTGCTTTTGTTGATGTTCATCATATATCCTCCTTTCAAGACACTGTCCATTCCATTCAACTGTTCTTCCAAGTCCTTTGCTGTCTCTGACAGAATTACAATGTCATCGGCGAACCTCAAAGTTTTTATTTCTTCTCCATGAATTTTAATACCTACCCCGAATTTTTCTTTTGTTTCCTTTACTGCTTGCTCAAATACAGATTGAACAACATCGGGGAGAGGCTACAACCCTGTCTTACTCCCTTCCCAACCACTGCTTCCCTTTCATGTCCCTCGACTCTTATAACTGCCATCTGGTTTCTGCACAAATTGTAAATAGCCTTCGCTCCCTGTATTTTACCCCTGCCACCTTTAGAATTTGAAAGAGAGTATTCCAGTCAACATTGTCAAAAGCTTTCTCTCAGTCTACAAATGCTAGAAACGTAGGTTTGCCTTTCCTTAATCTTTCTTCTAAGATAAGTCGTAAGGTCAGTATTGCCTCACGTGTTCCAGTGTTTCTACGGAATCCAAACTGATCTTCCCCGAGGTCGGCTTCTACTAATTTTTCCAATCGTCTGTAAAGAATTCGTGTTAGTATTTTGCAGCTGTGACTTATTAAGCTGATAGTTCGGTAATTTTCACATCTGTCAACACCTGCTTTCTTTGGAATTGGAATTATTATATTCTTCTTGAAGTCTGAGGGTATTTCGCCTGTTTCATACATCTTGCTCACCAGGTGGTAGAGTTTTGTCAGGACTGGCTCTCCCACGGCCGTCAGTAGTTCCAATGGAATATTGTCTACTCCGGGGGCCTTGTTTCGACTCAGGTCTTTCAGTGCTCTGTCAAACTCTTCACGCAGTATCATATCTCCCATTACATCTTCATCTACATCCTCTTCCATTTCCATAATATTGTCCTCAAGTACATCGCCCTTGTATAGACCCTCTATATACTCCTTCCACCATTCTGCTTTCCCTTCTTTGCTTAGAACTGGGTTTCCATCTGAGCTCTTGATATTCATACAAGTCGTTCTCTTATCTCCAAAGGTCTCTTTAATTTTCCTGTAGGCGGTATCTATCTTACCCCTAGTGAGATAGGCCTCTACATCCTTACATTTGTCCTCTAGCCATCCCTGCTTAGCCATTTTGCACTTCCTGTCGATCTCATTTTTGAGACGTTTATATTCCTTTTTGCCTGTTTCACTTACTGCATTTTTATATTTTCTCCTTTCATCAATTAAATTCAATATTTCTTCTGTTACCCAAGGATTTCTACTAGCCCTCGTCTTTTTACCTACTTGATCCTCTGCTGCCTTCACTACTTCATCCCTCAAAGCTACCCATTCTTCTTCTACTGTATTTATTTCCCCCATTCCTGTCAATTGCTCCCTTATGCTCTCCCTGAATCTCTGTACAACCTCTGGTTCTTTTAGTTTATCCAGGTCCCATCTCCTTAAATTCCCACCTTTTTGCAGTTTCTTCAGTTTTAATCTACCCCGTTGACGTATCTCTCTGTTTGAATACGCGTGCCTATACCAGTTTCTTCGGCGCTTCAGCGTATGAGGAATGTGTAAGCGGCCATACAATTGTAATAGTTTTAACCTCGACTTGCGTATCAAATTTAGCTCTAACGTGTATAAGCTGTCATGAGACTTTCAAGCGAATCCATCAAGGCCTTTTCTGTAGAATATTGACAAAGATGGATTGTAACGAGTGATTCGGACATCGTGTTCATAAATGTATAGTGCGGGACTTTATCTAGAATAGGGAGTTTTGGACAACTTTCCGTACCCATCACTGCGAAGTAAAGGGCCCCACAAGGATAAAAATTTTCACAATTACAACAGAACTGAGACTCTTTAACTTCCAGATTTCCTTCCAGGGACCAGACACATTTAATACAAAAACTGTCTGTCAAGCTTACGCCGATAACGTGAGCATCGTGGTAAACTTCAGCGAGGAGATTAATTTATTGACGCAAATAATGAGAGAATATGTCAAGGGGAGTGGAGCAAGTCTTAATATCACCAAGTCTAAAACAATGGTTCTGACATCCCACAGCGATTATACAGGCACGCTCCTACTATTACAGGCAACGAATCAGAAGAAGCAAATAGCACCATCTTGGCGCCAATTCAAGACCGATGACAGAAGTAAAATGGCAAATAAAACTCAACGTTCGAAGAGCGGACTTGAAATACCGTAGTATAAGGACACTTGACAGGATTCGGAGTGCTAAATTTGTTAACAGTTGTATACTCAGTAAATTGTACAGTCTGCAGCAGTTCTGCCAATTACAAAAGACGCGAAGCACAGTATTCTTGCCCTTTCATTCTGACACGCATGGAGAGCGATCATTTTCAAAATTTCTTTCAAAATTTAGACATTTAATCATATAGATGGCGGACGAGGAATCAAATATGTGCAGCCCCAGTGTTTAGCGATCTTTTTATAATGCACCGCTAGAATACCGAAAGTGGAATTATGATAGAAATTTTTATTACATGTCCTCAGCACTCAATGTGAGCCATGTCCGTCCTGATGTATATGTGTGCGCAGATACGACACGGAAGTGAATTACATCGATCTGTAACATTGCGAGAAACCACATTTAAAACTCTGGAGAAATGTACGGGTGAACACCAATAACCAGATTTTCGAATTACTCATCAGCACATTGTGTTACGACATAGCGAATGAAGTGATCGTCATCGTCTAGAGACTAAATAAAATAAACCTAACGACCACAATACAATGCGAAAAGTGCAATTTTGTTTTTGACGCACTACGCGATATCTAAACGTAAATCACACATTTAGGACCGGACAAGAAAGGAGCTGGGAATGATAATTAATATCGTGACCACGATAACTACGAATATTACAGATGAATTCTATCCAGACTGAAGCTTAACGCGAATCCGGAAATAGTGAATGCACGTGACTAGCAGTCCAGTATATCTATAATATAATAGTAAACGGAATTCGAACACGACCAGATGTCGATGACAATGTTAAGAACCGCTCGAAATTTAAAATGTAGTTTCAACATTTTCTTTGTGTTGTATTATTTAAAGACCTCAATACAGACATTTAAGTTTAGGAAAAAAGTAACAGTTACTATAACAACAAAATAAAAATTTGATGAACCTGTACCAAACCCAGCCGCTTATCTCCCAAGGCTTCAAGAAATAAGAGGGATAAGTCACTCACACAAAAATAACAAAGCCTCAGGAGAGGATGGTATAACTGCAGAAATGATGAAAATTAGGGTAAGTGCCCTCAGAAGAAGAATTTATGCACTCTTAAGAGACATATGGAAAACTGAAACGATTCGAAAAGACTGGAAGGGAGGTAGTACACATTCGTTGCACGAAAGGGTGATACAGCAGACCCCAACAACTACAGAGGCCTTTCTATCCTGTCAGTTATATACAAGGTTATATCCAAAGCTCTCTTATGAACAAAAAACAGATCACCTGGTTAGAGAGTATCATGCACACTTTGGTTCTGAGCACTATGGGACTTAACAGCTATGGTCATTAGTCCCCTAGAACTTAGAACTACTTAAACCTAACTAACCTAAGGACACCACACAACACCCAGTCATCATGAGGCAGAGAAAATCCCTGACCCCGCCGGAAATCGAACCCGGGCGCCACACTTTGGGAAAGGCAGATCGTGTACTGAGAAGATTTTGTGTTTGAAGACCTTATTAAGGATATGTCAAAGTGCCAACTCATATGTCACGTTTGTGGTGCATAAATCTGTCGAAAGACGGTTTGGACACGTTTAGAAGAGCTCAGAGTAGGCAGGAAGATTAGAGAACTTATCTGTCAAAGTCTCGCAGACACAACTTCTCAAGTGAAGTTTCTTGGTGAAATATTTGAACCTTTTGAAGGACGTGCAGAAGCTTGACAAGGAAATGGCCTCTACCCGCTTTTGCTCAACACTGTGTTAGCCAAAGTAATCAGAGAATGGGAAAAAGAAAGTTAGGATACAATCATTGGGCCTCGGTACAGAGAATCACAATGGAGTGCCTATCTTTTGCTGATGGTATAGCTATCTTCTGTAATACTAGTGAGGAACCCAAGTACGCCATAGAGAAGCTACGCGAGACAGCATTAAAAACAGGCCTCCAAATATTGCATGAGAAGACTCGCTTGATGGGAATCTTACATAAAAATGTCAGAAGATCGCAACTACAACGAAAACTGAGACGCTTTCATTTGTGTCGTCGTGTAAGTATCACGAAAAAATCGTAGAACCATCTGGACTACACACTAAAGCCAATTTAAAAAGAGCCACCACACTTCAGAAATCGTGTAAAAGAACAAGATATCACAACAATAAGCAAATGATATGGCGTGATACGTAGCTTCTTCTTCTTCTTCTTCTTGGTTGGCTCTGCAGTCCTTGAAGAACGTTGGCATCCTGTATCACCTGCCTGCTTAATTTTAACAACAATATCCATTTGTCGAAAAAGTGTTTCTAGTTCTACTTTTGTCCTTACTCTCCAGCCATCTTCCTCTCTCTGCTCCAAAAATCCTTCTCAGTATCTTTCTTCCCCATCTCAATAACCAGTTCTCCACCTTTAATGTCAATTCCCAGCCTTCTGATCCATATATTACTATAAGTCTTAATATGGTCGCGTATATTTTGAATTTTGTATTCTTACTAACATTCCTGGAATTAAATACATTCTGCAAGACAAAATAGCAACGATTTCCACTCGCTGTCCTTTCTTGAATTTCTACTGCTGCTTTATTGTCCTCCGTTACTACAGAACCTAAATATTTAAATGTTTTCACTCTTGCATATTCTTTCCCATTCATTACTATTGAATTCTTTTGTCCGTTTATATTGGGCTCCCCCATCACAATATAGGCCTACTTTGTTTTGTTTATGTTTACTTCTAAACCTACTTTTCTTGCTGCTTCTTCTAACGTGTCGTAGTTCCCCGTTAGTGCCCTTACATTCCTTGCCATTAATGCTACGTCACCCGCATATGCTACCACTTGAACTTTGCGATTAAGTATTGTTCCTCCTGGGTTTATCGGCATTTGCCGCATCACCTTTTCTAAAACTAAATTAAACAGCATTGTAGAGATCACATCTCCCTGTCGTAGCCCTCTCTGTACTTGGAATTCGCCAGACACTTCTTGCTCCATTCTTATTTCACACACAGTTGCTTTCATTGCCATTTCTGTTACATTGACCAGTTTTGTGGGATTCTACATTCTTTCATGATCTGTATGATTTTCTTCCTGTGTAGGCTGTCGTACGCTTGCTTAAAATCAATGTACAACTGATGTAGTTGCTTGTCATACTCATAAAACTTCCCTAGCACTTGACTTAATAAAAATATCTGATCTATCATAGATCTGTTCCTCCTAAATCCAGCCTAATAGTCCCCCAATATCCCTTCTACCATCCCTTCAAGTCTGGAGGCTAAAATTTTACTAAATGTCTTATATGTTACGTCCAAGAAAGCGATTCCACGATAATTGCTACATTCTGACTTACCGCCTTTTTCATGTAATGGGCAGATAATTCTCTTGTTCCAATCCTAGGCATTACCTCCTTTATCCATATTTCCTTTATCAATTCATGGACTGCCTCCTCCATTTTATTTCCCCCATATTTCAATAATTCGGCCTCTATGCCGTCTTCTCCTGCTGCTTTATTATTTTTTAGGCTCTTGATAACATTCTTCACGTCCTCTAGCTCTGGTACTACTTCCTCTTCCCGAACCTCTACATCTAACTCTGATTCCAATTCTGAGTCCTGTTCCCTTTCATTCTCAATCACGGTTCCTCCTCCTTTATCCCCTTCTTTCCCGTCAAGCAGTTCGGTAAAATACTTTTGCCACCTTTCTAGCACTTTGATTTTATCTCCATCCTTATCCTTATAGAAAACAGCTCGGTGTAGGAAACCTTTCTTCAGATCTCTTGTTCTCTCATAGAACCTTCTGATCTCTTTACTGTCTCCCATTTTGTCCAGCTGCTCTATCCTTCTTCTTTCATGCTGCCTTTTCTTTACCTTAAAAAGCTTATCCGCTCCTTTCCTCTTTTCTCTGTATTCTTCTGCCGGTAACCTCGTGTTCCTTTGCAACATTCTCCGCCTCGCTTCATTTCTCTCGTGTATTACCGATAAGCATTCCTCGTCGAACCACTTAACCACCCTTCTGCGTTTATCTCTCCCCAGTATCTCTTTTTCAGCTACGCTAATGGCAGTTCTCAACGACTCCCATTCAGTTTCCACATTATCTTCATTCCCTGTGTTCTCCCTGCTTCCAGTATCTCTTTTAGTTTCTTCCTATATTCTTCCTGTGTTTCCTTCGTTTGGAGTCTTTGTATATTGCGTTTCATTCTTATCTTATTCCTTTGGTTTCTTACCAAATCTATCTTCTGCCTATATCTAATTCGTACTGAGTAGTGATCTGTGTCTCCAGCTGCCCCTCTGCATCTGCTAAATTCCATAATATTTGATGCGTGCCTTTTGTCTATGAGTACGTCATCTATTTGGTTTCCTGTGTTCCCATCTGGTGATACCCATCTACATTTCTTAATATTTTTCCTTGGGTGACAGGTGCTTTTTATTATCATGTTCTTCCGTCTGGTGCAGTCTATCAGTCTGAGACCGTTATCATTACTGTCATCGTGTAGGCTTTCCTTTCCTACACTACTGGCCGTTAAAATTGCTATACCAGGAAGATGACGTGCAAGGTTGGAGCCGGTGGCGACACCTACAACGTGCTGACATGGGGGAAGTTTCCAACCGATTTCTCATACACAAACAGCAGTTTACCGGCGTTTCCTGGTGAAACGTTGTTGTGATGCCTCGTGTAAGGAGGAGAAATGCGTACCATCACGTTTCCGACTTTGATAAAGGTCGGATTGTAGCATATCGCGATTGCGGTTTATCGTATCGCGGCATTGCTACTCGCCTTGGTCGAAATCCAATGACTGTTAGCAGAATATGGAATCGGTGGGTTCAGGAGGGTAATACGGAACGCCGTGCTGGATCCCAACGGCCTCGTATCACCAGCAGTCGAGATGACACGCATCTAATCCGCATGGCTGCAACGGATCGTGCAGCCACGTTTCGATCTCTGAGTTAACAGATGGGGACGTTTGCAAGACAACAACCATCTGCACGAACAGTTCAACGACGTTTGCAGCAGCATGGACTATCAGCTCGGAGACCATGGCTGCGGTTACCCTTGACGCTGCATCACAGACAGGAACGCCTACGATGAATCCAGATTCTGTTTAGAGCATCATGATGGTCGCATCCGTGTTTGGCGACATCGTGGTGAACGCACATTGGAAGCGTGTATTCGTCATCGCCATACTGGCGTATCACACGGCGTGATGGTATGGGGTGCCATTGGTTACACGTCTCGGTCACCTCTTGTTGGCATTGACGGCACTTTGAACAGTGGACGTTACATTTCAGATGTGTTACGACCCGTGGCTCTACCCTTCATTCGATCTCTGCGAAACCCTACATTTCAGCAGAATAATGCACGACCGCATGTTGCAGGTCCTGTACGGGCCTTTCTGGATACAGAAAATGTTCGACTGCTGCCCTGGCCAGTACATTCTCCAGATCTCTCACCAATTGAAAACGTCTGATCAATGGTGGCCGAGCAACTGGCTCGTCGCAATACGCCAATCACTACTATTGATGAACTGTGGTATCGTGTTGAAGCTGCAAGGGCAGCTGTACCTGTACACGCAATCCAAGCTCTCTTTGGCTCAATGCCCAGGCGTGTCAAGGCCGTCATTACGGCCAGAGATGGTTGTTCTAGGTACTGATTTCTCAGTATCTATGCACCCAAATAGTGTGAAAATGTAATCACATGTCAGTTCTAGTATAGTATATTTGTCCATTGAATACCCGTTTATCATCGGCATTTCTTCTTGGTGTAGCGATTTTAACGGCCAGTAGTGTATTATACTTCTATATACCTCTTCTTCCCCTGTTTTTGCATTTAGGTCTTCAATTACTATTTTCACATCGTGCCTCTGTAATTCACCAATTTCTTCTTCCAATTTGGCATAAAATATATCCTTTGCGTCTTCATCTTCCTCCTCCGTAGGGCCGTGGACATTCACTATTGTAACGTTAAAAATTTTTTCCCTTATCCTTAGAGAACACATTCTGTCACTTATTGCCTTAAAGCCAATTACATTAGCCTTCATAGATTTGTGTAGAAGGAAACCAGTGTCATATAGGCCTTTATCTCCACCGCTATACATCATTAAATGTTCCCCCGACTCTATCACTCCTTCCCCTTTCCATCTAGTTTCTTGTATTGCTACTATTTTCACTTGATACTTATCTAATTCATTCCCAATTTCTTGTAGCTTGCCAGGCCTCTTGAGTGTCCTCCCATTCCAGGTGGTTATCCGAATATCCGTGTTCCTTTGTGTTCTTTAACCGTTTTTCTCGCTGGGTCGTCAACAGGCAATCCTTTCCGTTCCGAGGCATGTGTATAGCATCCACAACAGCACTTTTTTCCGGTGTAGGGTTGTTAGCCTCACGCCCAACTCCCGACTTGGAGGACCTGGATTTTTTAGGGTTATATCCTCTAGGAGGGTTGGCTTCCCTACGCCTATAGAGCCCCCCCCCCCCCTCTGTTCTAAGTTGTGTGACACACTTTGTGTGACTCCTCCATCGAGACCAATCCGGCTTGGGTGACCCTGCCAGCAGCTACGCTACCGCCGGCACAGCTCTCGACTTTGACAGAGCGAGCAAACCCTCGCGTCCGGCACTGAAGTTGTCTACGATAAGGCGATATCCCCTGCGTGGAGATACGTAGCTTAGGCATTGCAAAACAATTGTTTTGCCTGCAGAATTATCTTAGCTCTAAGACGTTATTTAGTAACTGATGAAATGGCAAACGAAGAGCGGAAAATTCTCAGAAAAATGTGTAGTCTCTCTAACTGAATGGCATATGGATTACAAGGAAAACTACGTAGCTCCACACAGCAATAGACAAATTCAGTGTTGCAGTACGTAGAAGACGCTTGAAGTTCTATGGCCACACCAGTAGAATGGATAACGCTAGAGTATAAAAAAATAACTATTGTGATAAATTAAGAAATAAAAATCACTTAATGAAGAATGAATGCCACAGCCGATACCATCAAGAACGCAAAGGCTTTGGAATCCTAGCTGCAGTTCACAGATTCTCAAGGAGAACTAAAAAGGACCATTGGAAAACAGTGGACACAGGAGCTCAAGTAACAACATAGGGAATTCATGAAGAGATTTTGGGAAGAGAAGAAAAGACAAAGCTGCAGACCAAGCTAACAAGTACAAATGCACTTTCTAACTGAGCATAACGATCGAAGGAGAAGAATCAAATAAAAATATATAAAGAACTGTGTTCCTTAACTATAAATGTGATCAATGTTAATTTCCTTACTTTCAAATTATGTTTATTTTATTCCCTTACTAACAATCATCACGTAAGACAGCTACAGAATGCGTATAAAGAAAGCACTGTATTTAAAGTGAGCAAGGATACCAAGATAGCATAATGATTTATGGCAGAAGAATGTCAACTCTAACGAAATCGAATACTGGTGAGCGAAAAGAAACCTAAAAGGAGATCGATCAGGTCCAAAAGAAGAGAATAAATTGTTTTTAAGGCGTTGGCTGTTAATCCAATGTGTTTTACACGTATGTTCAATTACAATCATTGTGTAAGCACTGTTTTCAAATGTGATATAGGATAGAGTCAGATGAAAAGATGGCGTTGGCAGGAGCTACCGTTTACATGAAATACGGAAGAAAACTGTTATTCAACGTTGAAACTACATAACGCTGAGCTATTCCTACAGTTCTTACACTATCCCAAAAATGAGAGAGAACTATCAATGGAGAATACCTGCAGGTAGATAAAGAAAGATTTACACGAACATCTTCCTAAAGATTATATGTAGTACCTAGTCTGGAAAAGAATATTTCTAATAAATGAACGTGTGAGAGTCAGGTACACGGCTTTTATCACAATGCTAAACTTATAACAAGCAATATAATTCCGTACTAACAGTTAAGTCTTGCAGGGCATAAAGATCCCAGAAAAGCTTCTTTAAATGAGTGCAGTGGTTAAAGAATTTTTTTGATCTTTTCAGTGAATCATTGTTTTTTATCCAGGGAAATAAATCATTTGCTACAAGACCTGCAGTTGAGCTGAATTTATAATATTTAATATTTATAATCCTTCATACAATAATTCAAATCAGAGAAACTGTGACCGATTTACAAAACTGGTCCATATCGTTTCGTGTTCATCCACGGGATACATCTTCAGAGATAATCTGGCTATTGAAGATGTATCTTTCTCGCAATTGGGTACGCCTTTGTCACAGTTGCGTCGAAACATCAGTCCATTGTTTTTATACATCGACCAGTACTTCTCACGCTGGGAGCTTTAGACGAAGTAAACGCCGTCCCTGAAAGCACATTTTTTGTAATGTTTCCAGAACTAAAAAGTGGCGTTACTGAAAACGGTAAGTACACACGTATCAGGAGACTGTTCACACGTCTACAATGCCCAAGGGCCGTGGTGGAATGACGGGTGGTTGGCAGGGGTGGAGGGGCGGGGGGGGGGGGGGGGGGGGGGGAAGGTGTACACGTGTGTCGGAGCGGTGCGATAATAATTTATGGGGTGTCCACAGACAGCTGAGTTAATTTGGGAGCGTCGCGGCCGGCCCACAGGATGAATAATTCAGGCAGCCTATTGATTGCTGACGGGCGATTGTTATGGAAATATGAGCGGCGGATGCGCTCTGATGTGGACCGGCGGTCAGCTGGGAACTGACCGCAAAGAAAGTCTGACACCGAATGTAACACGTCCGTCACTGTCACCGACTTCCAGCAACCTGCTGTGTATAATAACAATCTGCTTGCACTTTATTTCGCCTGCTCTCTCAGTCGCACGTGTGACATGCAGACGCTGCGTGTAACTTGAAAATGAAAATAAAAATTGTCGGTGGTACGAAACCATTCGTGAAATGGTCGTAAGCTTAACCTGCACTGCGCTGGCTTATGAAACAGGAAGAGTATCCAGATCCGTATCGAATCCTGGCTTATAAAACAGGAAGAGCATCCAGATCCGTATCGAATTCCCGTGTGGTGAAATAGCGACCTTCGATGTGGTCCCACACTGCCGTTTAGTGAAAAAAAAGAGCTTATCGAGTATCGGAACATATTTGCGACTGGATTCAAGACTCCCTAGCAGACAGAACTCAGCACGTCGCTGTTGCCGGCCTGTGTGGCCGAGCGGTTCTAGGCGCTACAGTCTGGAACCACGCGGCCGCTACGGTCGCAGGTTCGAATCCTGCCTCGGGCATGGATGTGTGTGATGTCCTTAGGTTAGTTAGGTTTAAGTGGTTCTAAGTTTTAGGGGACTGATGACCTCATCAGTTAAGTCCCATAGTGCTCAGAGCCATTTGAACGTCGCTCTTAACGGAAAAAAATCGACAGATGTAGAGGTAATGTCTGGAGTATCTATGAAAGTGTGATAGGTACGTCATTGCTTACAACACATATAAATGATCTAGTATAAAGAGTTGCATGATCTCTAAGGGTTTTCGCAGATGATGTGGTTGTCCATAACAAAGTAGCGCCGCCAGAAGATAGTAAACGATTTGCAGAATGATCTCCAGAGAACTCATGAATGGTACAAGCTCTGACAATTGGCCTTGAACGTAAATGAACGTAACATATTGCGCTTACGTACGAAAAGAAATCCACTATTGTATAGCTACACTATTGATGACAAACCGCTGGAAATAGTATCTGCTGTAAAACATGTAGGAGTAATTATCCAGAGCGGCCTTAAATGGAATGAGCACTTAAAACAAATAGTGGGAAAAGCAGATGCCAGACTCAGAGTCATAAGAACAATCTTAAGGAAATGTAACTCATCCACGAAGGAAGTGGCTTATAAGGCGCTTGTTCGACCGATTCTTGAGTTTTCTTTATCTATCTGGGATCTCTACAGGATAGGACTGATGGAAAAGATAGAGAAGATCCAACGAAGAGCAGCAGATTTCGTCACGAGATCGTTTATTCGGCACGGGAGCGTTAAGAAAATGCTTCAACAAACTCCACTGGCAGAAGTTACAAGAGAGGCGTTGTGCATCACGGAGAGATTTACTACTGAAATTTCGAGAGAGCACTTTCCGCCAAGAGTCGGAAAATATATTACATTTCCCCACATAATTGGGGATAAATTAGAGCTAATACAGAGGCTTACCGACAGTCATTCTTCCCACGTGCTCTTCGCGAGTGGAACAGGTTTGAAGGGCTTAGTTACTGGTACAAAAAATACCATCTGCCACAAACTTTTAGGTGGCTTGCGGAGAATGATGTAGATAGTATAGTTTTAGGCAGATTTCCACGCTCGTTTAGGCAGTTACTGGGATGTTTCCTTAATCTCGTTTCAGAAAATCCGATACACAAATAGTTAAAATATTATAACTCACAGATCAGAGTTTACACGATTCACAGATAGGTGGCCCACATGATACCCTCCATTACTTTAACCAACGTCTGAGGCGCCAGAAAAGGCATCCGAATAAACACTTAAAACATATTTTCCAGATTACGGACCCCATATTACGGGACGACCTCTAGAAAACGGAACATGAGGATCAGAAATAATCGTGAATTGTGTCTCAGGAAAATGTTTACCCTTCAGACTCAAAACATTCCTCTACAAGAGTGTTACACGAACAACTCGTTGCGAGCCGTTACATCTACATTGATTACTCTGCAGTTCACAATTAAGAGCCTGGCAAAGCGTCCATCGAACCACCTTCAAGCCATTTCTCTATTGCTCCATTCTCGAACATCGCGAGGGAAAAAAGATACTTAAATCTTTACGTGCGAGGTTTGAGTTCTCTTATTTTATAATGATGCTCATTTCTCCCTATGTAAGTGGGCGTCAACAAAATATTTTCGCACCCTGAGGAGGAAGTTAAAAGTTGAAATTTCATTAGAAGGTCATGCCGCAGCGAAAAACGCCTTTGTGTTAATGAATGCTACGTCAATTCCTGTATCACATCCAAGGCACTCTCCCTTATTTCGCGATAATACAAAACGAACTGCCCTTCGTTGAACTTTTTCGATGTCCTCCGCCAACCCTGTCTGACTCGGATCCTACAGCTCGCAGCAACACCGCAGAAAAGGGCGAAAAACATAATGTAGGCAGTCTCTTTAGCACACCTGTTACATTTTCTGAATGTTCTCCCAGTAACTCCTAGTCTTCGGTTTGTTTTCTCCACAATATTATCTTTGTGATCACTCCAGTTTATTCGTAATTGTAAGCCATAAGTACGTAGTTGAGTTTACAGCCTTTAGATTTGTATGATTTATCCTGTAACCGAAATTTTGTGGATTTCTTTTAGTATTCATGTGCATGAATTACACTTTTCCTTAGTTACCACTTTTTGCACCATGCAGATATCTTGTCTTATTCATTTTGCAATTCGTTTTGATCACCTAATGACTTTACAAGACGATAAATGATAGCATCATCTGCAAAAAGTCTAAGAAGACTCCTAAGATTGTTATCTATGTCTTTGATATATATCAGGAACAGCAGAGAACCTGTAAAACTTCCTTGGGAAAATCTGATATCACTTCTGCTCTATTCGACGACTTTTCGTCAGTTATTATTTCTGGCAGGAAATCATGAGTCCAGTCTCACAACTGAGACGATACTCCACAGGCAGTCAGTTTGATTAGAAGTCGTCTGTGAGGAATGGTGTTGAAAGTCTTCTGGAAATCTAGAAAAAATGGTTCAAATGGCTCTGAGCACTATGCGACTTAACTTCTGAGGTCATCAGTCGCCTAGAACTTAGAACTAATTAAACCTAACTAACCTAAGGACATCACACACGTCCACGCCCGAGGCAGGATTCGAACCTGCTACCGTAGCGGTCGCTCGGCTCCAGACTGCAGCGCCTAGAACCGCACGGCCACACCGGCCGGCTGGAAATCTAGAAATATGGAGTCAGTTTAAGATCCACTGTCGATAACACTCATTATTTCGTGACAATAAAGAGCTAGCTGTGTTTCTCAAGACCGATATTTTCTTAATCTGTGTCGGCTATTAGTGAATAAATCGTTTCCTTCGAGTTAATTCATAACATTCGATCACAGTGTTCCAAAATCCGATTGCAAATCAACATTAGTGACATAGGTCTGTAATTCAGCGGCCGGCCGAAGTGGCCGTGCGGTTCTAGGCGCTGCAGTCTGGAACCGCGAGACCGCTACGGTCGCAGATTCGAATCCTGCCTCGGGCATGGATGTGTGTGATGTCCTTAGGTTAGTTAGGTTTAACTAGTTTTAAGTTCTAGGGGACTAATGACCTCAGAAGTTGAGTCCCATAGTGCTCAGAGCCATTTGAACCTCTTTTTTTTTTTTTTTTTTTTTTTTTTGTATTTCAGTGAATTACTCCTATTTTCATCCTGGGTATTGGTGTGACTTGTGCAACTTTCCAGTCTTTAACACGGATCTCCGTGCGAGTAAGCGGTTGTATATGATTGTTAAGTATGGAGTTATCGTATCAGCATGAAGGAACCTCAACTGGAGGCCTTGTGTTTTAAGCTACTTCGCTGTACCGAGGATGTCTACTTCTAAGTTACTATTGTCAGAGATGGCTGTTGTATGAGCAGAGGTCTGAGTCAGTGTATAAACATTCTTCTGTAACACAACATATGATGTGCTTCCAGTTACTTCTAAGGTTTTCCATAATCTGTGTTTCTGTTCCACGTGATCTCGCACATCTGTCGTACAGGTTAAGTAACATCTTTCTGATATTCATTCCTCCAGCTTACGCCAACTGAGAATTTTGTTGAAAACAAGGAACATTTTTGTCTCTTTCGCTGTAGTCTATTTGTGGAGTCTTGGTTTGTGTACTGGAGATTCCTTTTCCATCTTTACTATCGTCTAAATGTTTAGCTTGGCCCCACTTTTCTTAAAGCAATCTTCACACATAGAAAACATTTAATATTCATTCTGCAATGTTTCATATTTCCAGTTCTCGATAAATTGTCTTCCTCCTCAATTGTGTCAACGGATCACACCACATGATCTACACTGAGCTGACGAAAGCCTTGGGATAGCTCCTAATATCGTTTAGGATCTCTTTTTGCCCGACGTAGTGCAGCAACTTCACGTGGCTTGGATTCAACAAGTCGTCGGAAGTCCCATGCTGAAATATTGGGCCTTTCTTTCTCTGTAACCATCCATAATTGTGAAAGTGTTGCCGGTGCAGGATTCTGTGCACGAGGTGATCTCTCGATTATTTTCCATAAATGTTCTGTGGGTTTAATGGAGGGCGTTCTGCGTGACCAAATCAGTCGCATGGACGGAGGAGAATATTCTTCAGCCAATTGCGGCCCAGATGACATGGCGCATTGTCATTCATAAAATTTCCATCGTTTTTGCTGCAAATGGTCTCCAAATTGCCGAAAATAACATTCCCAGTCATTAATGGAAAGACCCAGTCCACTCGACGTAAAAACATTCCACACCATTATGGAGGCACCACCAGCTTGCACAGTGCCTTGTTACCAACTGGGGTTCATGGCTTCGTGGAGTCTGTGCCGCAGGCGAATCCTACCCTCAGCTCTTACCAACTGAAATCGGGATTCATCTGATGAGGCCACGGTTTTCCAGTCATCTAGAGTCCAACCGATATAGTCACGAGCCCGGGAGAGGGGCTGCAGGCAATGTCGTGCTGTTAACAAACGCACTCGCGTCGGTCGTCTGCTGGCATAGCCCATTAACGCCAAATTAGGCCGCATTGTCCTTACGAATACGTTCGTCGTACGTCTCACATCGATTTTTGCGGTTATTTCAACCACTGTTGATTGTCTGTTAGCACTGACGAGTCTACTCAAAAGCCAGTGGTCTCTGCCACTGCTTTGTCTGTGGTGAGAGGTAATGGCTGAAATTTGGTATTTTTGTCACGCTTGTGACACAGTGGATCTCGGAATACTCAGTTCTTTGACGATTTTCGAAATGGAATGTCTCATGCGTCTTGTTCCAACTACCACCCCGCGTTCAACGCCACGCAGCCATAATCACGTGGGAAACCTGAGTACAAATGACATCTCCGTCAGTGCGCTGCCGTTTTATACTTTGTGAACGTGTTACCCCCGCCATCTGTGTTTGTGCATATCGCTATGCCATGACTTTTGTCACCTCAGTATAAAGTATCCAGACACTAATTATTGGGAATTATTGTGACGTGTATCCAGTTTATACTTTAAGACGACTTTAACTCCGTTTTGGGCACTTTCAATGAGGTGTCTGAATGTGTGTGAAGGAACGGTATTCCAACCTTTCTCGAGTGCCGAAAGTAGAGAAGGTAGTGATGTTAGACGCTGGGGTATAGAACGAAGTAGACTTTCTGACTCAACCCTAAGAAGTTCCACTGTGTTCATTAGGGGGATATGGCCAGGTCAGTAATTTTCAAGAACGTCATTGTTCACAGACCATTGCCTTACAGATGCTGCTTTATGACAGGATACACTGACATGCTGAAGTAATCATCGTCTCCGAACTGTTCCTCTACTGTACGCAGTACTCAATATAAGTTCCTATCCTTCCGCATTTAGCGTTTTCTTATGTGCACCCTAACCATGAAAAAACACCCCCTTACCGTAATATCACTTCCTCCCTACGTTACTGTCGGAACCACACGTAACGGAGGGTAATGTTCTCCAGGTATTCGCCAAACCCAAATCCTTCCATCGGATTGCCACATGGTGTAGAGTGAGTCATCACTCAGAGTCACTCGTTTCCAGTCATCCACTGTCCAGTGGCGTCCCTCTTTACACCACTTGAAGCCTTGTTTAGCACTGATTACAGACATACATAGCTAATGAGGAGGTGTTCGAATATTATACCCAATTCCTTTTAAATTCCTGCGCACAGTTGTTATTCTAGCTGGCCTGCTGGTAGCACTTGGAACTCACCATTGTTTTATTTTGACGATTGCGTGTGATTCTTATTCCTCCACAGTGTTCGATGGTCCCTGTTCATCAGTATGTGAAGACTGCGTGGGTTTGGTTTAGCTGTGGTCATTCCATCGCGTTTACACTTCAGAGTCACAGCTGCTGTTACTGTTGCTCTACTGACAATACAGTACTCCCAGCCTCCTTATAAACTGCCTATACTGACCTCTAGGGATCAATTCGGCATTACAATTGAATATGAGCTTCCTTCACCCCTCCCCTCCACCCCCCCCCCCACGCCGTTATTTACAAACTTTTGTACATTGGGTGTCCAGAAAAATAACCTTGAGCCATTCTCTGTCTGCGGGTGGAATGCACGCATGCGTTTCATATCGTTGAACATCAAGTAGTAACATTTGTAGGGGCTGAATTTATTCACTGCTCTGCAAAAGGATGAGATTGATAAAGTTACGTAATTTATTAACAATGCGGTGAAAATGAATGAAATTGCTTATTGCCAGAGGGGCCCCAGTTGTGGTCAGAACGCTGGACGTCACACTGCGCTATGTAAGTGTGACCATAGCGCCAAATGCGACTGGCCCCACAACATAAGGCAGTTCAAGGAATCGGAAAACACAACGTAGCAAGCAGTTGCGGTGCAACGTGGTGGTGTTCTTCATTCCAACGTAGCGCGGAGACGACGTATGTATGACTTCACACGGAAGAGAAGAATCAACAAACTGAAAGTAGGACAATGTGTAACAAAGGTAGCTCCCGGGATTTTGGTATTCCTCATGGTATTGTTTCAAGTGCATGGGGAGCGTTCCTAGCCATAAACATTACTGTCTGAAGGAGAGGTTCTGGTCGACCTAGGTCAGTTACGGCAGCAGATGTCCATCACATTGTGCAACAGGTAAGAAGTAACTCACGTAAAACTGCGGATACAATTGTAACCACTTTGGCAAGACTGCAGTGCACAATATCTCAACGCTCCACAGTGGCACGGCAACTGTATGAGGATGATATCTTTACGTGACGAGCACTACGTTGTGTTCTTGTTGACAACCGAGCGTCGGCGGCACGGTTTGTGATAGTAGCAACAGCATAGAGATTGAAGTAACGACGTGTTGTGTCGCATTCTCTTCTAGAAAAAGAGTGGACCGAGCCTGAGTAGCGATTCTGGACATACCGTCGTATGACAGGAGGTGAGAATATGTAATGCTCACAAGAACGTTCTTGACCATGATCATTTTGGTGGTCCGGGTGTTATGGTGTGGGAAGACATGAAGTTTCATGGCCGTACTAACCCCTGATCTTTGAATACGGAACACTCACCTATCCACGTTATCATGACGCTGTACTGCTTCGCCACGTGCTTCTTTCCAGGGATGTATTTTCTCCTGACTCAATTTTCATGGACGACAGTGCGCGACCGTATTAAAGAGCGCAGGTGGAAAAGCTATTGAAATGAAAGGATATTCGGTGAATGAACTAGTTTGTCCGTTTCTCCAATATAAGTCCCATTGAGCACATGTGGGATTCGTTGGTAGGACGTACTCGTAGTGCGGCACTTCACACGCACCAACGACCAGGCAGCAGTTGCCATCCGCGTTGGTGGAGGTATGAGACGCCCCACCTCAACAGCTCCTTAAAGTCCTTGCCAACCTTTATGGTCAACACGGGACTACATTGCAGAGCATGTATAGCTGTCCGTGGTGATCACCCATCCTATTAAGAATCATGCCCGGCCTTTTGTAATGTCCATGAATCGCGCTGATGTCACTGTAACTACGAGGCGTGTTGTTTAAGTAAGTACCGTTCTGAAATTAAAAAAGACGTGCTAAGATATCTCAATAATTTTATTTTTACATGCAAGCCTGTACCTTAATCTACTTTTCTAGATAATTTCCGTCAATATTGAGGCACTTGTCTTAACGTTGTACCAGTTTTTGAATACCCTCCTCATAGAAGTCTACCGTCTGACTTGTTAACCACTGCATCACCACTTTTTTGACTTCGTCATCGTCTTGAAGTCGCTGACCGCCCAGGTGTTTCTTCAAGTGCATGAACAGACGGTAGTCACTGGGCGCAAGATCGGGGCTGTACGGAGGATGATCTAGAGTTTCCCATCGAAAAGATGTTATGAGATCTTTGGTCTGATTCACCACATGCGGACGGGCATTGTCTTGCAGCAAAACGATACCCTTGCTCAGCTTCCATGGGCTGTCGCTTTGATTCTGGTGTGACGTAGGCCACACATGTTTCATCGCCCGTAACAATTTGGCTTAAGAAATCATCACCGTCGTTATGGTATCGCTCGAGGAAAGTCAATGCACTGTCTAAACGTTTGGTTTTGTGCACATCGGTCAACATTTTCGGTACCCTACGTGCTCACAATTTTTCGGTAATTCAAATGCTCGAGTACAATGCCATACAAAACACTACGAGAAACATTAGGAAAGTTATCCCGCAAAGAGGAAATCGTAAAGCGTCTGTTTTCTCTCACCTTATTCTCCATTTCCTGCACCAAACTTTTATTAACGACGGAAGGACGCCCACTCCGTTGTTCATCATGCACATTTGTGCGGCCATCTTTAAATGCTCTCACCCACTTTCTTACCATTCTATCAATCATAATGTTTTCTCCGTAAACACCACAGATCTCACGGTGAGTATCGATCGCTTTTAGGCCTTTAGCACTAAGAAATCTTATAACAGCCCGTACTTCACAGTCGGCGGGGCTCACGATTATCGGAAGCGTCTTAAACACTCAGTACACAACGTAAACAAGGAGGAATCAGACTGTAATGGCGTCAGTGCGTAGATTAAGGTACAGGCTTTCATGTAAAAATAAAATTATTGAGATATCTTACCACGTCTTTTTTAATTTCAAAACGGTACTTACTTAAAAAAAACACGCCTCGTATTTTCTTAGAATAAAAATGTCATTTCTTTCCGTGTATTGCATTCTTTCAGTTACATTGTGAACTGTACTGTAGCAGTTCTCTCTGTCTGATCCAAGTGTCAGAGACCTATGTTACTTGGCAGTGTCATAGCATGCGAAAGATACTTTCATCTCTAAGTTTTGCACCTAACTAGTTTTAGGAACTCCGGGTGTTAAAACTGCTTGCCAGTCTTTATTCTAGTGTGAGAGATACAAACTGAAACACTTCTTGATCGGTCAGTTAATTTCACTTACGTACAGGTATAAAAAAAATATTTTACATTTCAAGGTACACAAAAATATTTGTTTATATTTCAGAATGTATTAAGGCTTGTAACATTATGTGTCCAACACGGTACACAGGATCTCAGGCATTTTATGGATATTCGTGCAGTTAAATGTCGGCATCATTTGTAGCTCGACATACATCGAAACAGTAGTCCACTTCTCACCCCATTTTCACAAGCATCACAAGTGTTATGACCTCTACCATGGCGCAGATCCGTTCTCTCGGATCTGCCAGATCTCGAACTCTTGTTTAGTAAATAAGTCCTTCATAAGCTCCCATCCACTGATATCCAGCGGGATCGGATCGGCAGACCGAGGGGGCAAACAATGAGACCCCCCCCCCATCCGACCCAACGCTCAGGAAACATCGCGTGCCGAAATATTATAATATTAGTATGCTAACGGGGTGGGGGGCCATCCTGCTGGGAAATGATACCAGCAGGCATCTATGGAACTGTATAGTTCGCCAACATGTCGGGATAGGTGTGCTCTGTCACTGGCGTGCATACGCCATGCGACTTTGCACTGTTCATAAAACGGTTAGGATCACATCTTGGAGAGTGCCTCGGTCGATTGCGTGTTTACCTATAAACATAAAGTGTCGTGTTTTTTCGTTACAAGGATTTTTTGTGTGTTCCTCTAGCCCAGACACCACGGACTTCAAGTACTGTCAACGCTAGACGCAACGGTTAACGATAGGCTTGCCTTATTTCGCTCGAACATATCTGAAAGACTCTCAAAACTATGTAAATGTTGCAACGTTTGTTACACCCCATCTTCATTAATTTTGAAACAGTCTGTTGTTGAAGCTCTCAATTTACTCCCAGTGTTCACTGAATTTCAGCTGATTTTCTAGTAAAAAATAAAACTTCATAGATAAATAGCTCGAGAACCAGTATTGCGACTGTTCCGGTCAGGGGAACAGTACTCACACAGTCACCTAAGAACAGCGCTCTTCTATGAGTATTTTTCTTTGAGCAGCAGCAAATAACTGCAGATGTCCTAGAGGATGGTGCAGTAAAACGTCAGCGTAATCCAGTAGTTCTGATCACCAAACACTTCCTAATGAAACATCAGTGACCAATTTACCATCAACAACCACATATACTCGTGTCCTGCGAACTCAAAAGAGAGATTAGCCGTTACAGCTTATTGCTCTAGCTCAACAGAAATAGAAAAATACGTCCCTATAAAATAGTTACTACCTCTGCATACCATAGAATTATATTTGTAAAATAGATTAAAACGGCCATAAGAGGGCTTCGTGCTATTGAACTTAGGTTTAATCAAAAAGAGATTTAATAAACCAATCTCATATGTAGTGCCGGTTCGAGAACGTTTCTTCACACAGGCGACTTATCATTTGATGTCCTCCCCCATTTTCCCCCGTACATTTCCAACCGTGTCAATTTTCGCTCCTAATACTGTGATACGCACTGTATATAAACCTTCCACTTGTACGTCCTTAACTTTCTTCCCACCTCGGCACACCAAGCCGCGGCTTATGTCGCACGTGCCTTAAACCGGCTCTGCGGATGTTACTGATGAAAATTACATCACTTGCTCAAAGCTTCCGTAGCTGATTACTCAATGACATAAGCTACTAGATAACCGTCACCTTCGATAAGGGTTTCCGCCATGTGTATTACAGAAAAGTACTGCTAACTAGTCGTTATATCGCACCAAGTACATCTCGCCACAACTTTTTCTTGCCACCCAACGCCTCAAAATACTTGAACCCAGAACTAGACAGGCCTTACAAAAATACAGTGACTGCTTCATATCCTATTCCCTGTTGGCAACGACTGGTGCTTCTATCATTTCTCTGATTTACAGTTTAATCTGTCATACTTCGCTAATTCTCTGTTTATGGATAATGCACCACTGCTGTTTTTGTGTGCGAAATTCGTATATACTATTTCGCACAAGCTCTCGAACAAATGAAGAAAACTGTGACTCCAGCTATCGATTTTATAGCTTTTCCTGTGCCTTCTGACAGTCACTGAGCCGTATATCAAACAGTTGCGTTCAGTGTAATCTACTGTAGATCATAAGTCCTTAGTCCTGACTCTGCACTGACCGCTAGATCAGGTCTCACCATTTCCTTCCAGTTGCAGCCACTCCTCTTGTGAGGTCACAAAAGAAACTGCCATATTTTTTGTCTTCTGGTACACATTTTCCCATAGTTAAAATATAAACAGATTTCCTGGGACTGACGACGTTTCTGTGAAGGTTTTCGTTGGTTGTAAGGCAACTGTCAGAACTAGAAATCTCTTCCAAAAGTATTTGAAATTGCGACTCTGTTTACTCCACTAACAGCTCGGCAGGTACTTTGTTAAAAAGACTCTTACTTTCCAAAGGGTCTGAGTTAAAACGATTTGCTGAGTTATTATTGGCAGAGAATGAAAGTTACCAAGAAATCCTTGTTAAGAACCTGAAGTTGACGTTGAGCTGAAACTGCTCAGCAAATGAGGTCTACTGACTGTTCTGAACTGCAGCTGATGGTGCTGTTCTGAAGATTGCTCAAGACTAGGACGAAATCGGTCATTTTAAATAAAGTAACAATCACGATCTAGTCTGTTTTTTTCTCAAATAGAGAAGTGTTCTATGTACCTCACGTCGAATGTTGCACAAAGACTATGGTAGGAACATGCTAGAACTTTTCCAAGACGCTATGCTGTCCGGCCACGTTGCACTTTCTCAAGACCGAATTATAATAAAAACACAGTCCAGCGAACAATCCTGAGTCGTAAGTTGTGCGCATCGCCACTCATTGACAACTACGTGGCTGTACGGAACATATTATTATCTCTTACGGAACGGACTGGTGGGAGTTTGCTAGCTGTGAAAACCTTCCAGTTTGTTAACTTGGAGTGTTTGTCTTTCGTGAACATCGAAAATTTCTGCCAAGGAATTAGGAAGGCGGGGCGTTTCCGCTGGCTTTCCCCTGTTCATCCGAGTGGATGAAATCCGTGCGCGCGTCCCTGAATTCCAGCCAAGTTCCGCCTAGCGCTGCTCGCACTTCATGATACGGCACCCCGAACAGAAAATAGCCCCCCATAAACTCGTGTAATTCTCTTCCACCAAGCCACATCGTTTGGTGCAACCGCGTTTCAGTTCGTTTTCTTGAAACGACAAAGATATGACGGAGTTCGAAGTATATGACCATTTTATAAATTTTAACGTTACGTAAGAGATTTGCGTTTATGCAGTTAGTACTACCACTTGTATGTCACTCATACTGCTTGTCTTAAAAGTGAACATCTCGCAAAATCCTTCATTTGCTTCCATCAAAAACAGAAAAAATAGTCGTGTTTAAAAATCGTTCTCAGCAAAAGCAGTGCAACTAATTCACACGTGTAACATACATCTTGTGTTTAAATGTAAATACTGTTGTATTCACTACGTCTTTTTGTCATACAACCACCTCCGCTAGGACCTTGCCTAGTACGGCGGTGCGAGTCTCCCGCATCGTCCCCTACGCTGTGTCAAGGAGTGTGGGACTTCCTCATTTCTGTCATACGGCTCATTGTTATCTGACCGAGTGCTTCCGTACCTCGAACATCGTATTCCATGTGGATATTTATTGGTATGTACACTTATTTTCTTTTTAATTGCAGGTTTGTTCCGGAGGATACTTCTTATCCGGTTGGCGTGAGATGTCAGGTCTTGACAGAGACATACATAATTAGACTGATAAAAGCAGATACGTTACTGTAATATGACATTTGGTGAGATAAGATGGCGGCGTGAGAAAGTTTCTGTGTGGTACTGCTAACATATTCTGGAACGGAATCATGGTGTAAGCCTTACGATGTGGTCTAAACAAGTTCTGCAGTTAAGCTGATATTTGCACACTAGTTGAGTTTACCACATATATTATAGAATCATGTCATGAGAAGAATTTCAAGTTAGATATCCACAGGTTTAAAGCAGACGGTAGGTTTCGTAATAACACTCAAATGTATAGACACTTGGTATCAATGACTAATAGCACGTTCCACCTACAGGGATACTTTCTTAACGAGCAAAGTCGAAGCTGATTAAAAGTGGTTAAAAACACATCATTAGGATACGTTTGTTAGTACCAAATTTGTTCAACCTTTTCAAACGCATTCAAAGTATTTAAACACTGCTGGTACTTCAGGAAAATATTCGGGATAAATTCTAGTGTCCGACTCCACTCGTTGACTTTGAGCAATGAAGTCATAACAGAGGCAAGGACGCTACATAGAAGCAGCGAATGATATTCGTAAGCAAAGGAATGTAGCATACGATGAAATTTCAATCACAATTCATGCTACTATTTACTAAGCCAGAATTGATATCTAAACGCACTGAAAATAGCGGAAATAAATAAGAACAATATATTGTCAACCTACAATGATAATTACTGAATCTAACGTGAATAGCGGGGGAGTGGGGAGTTATGGGCGAGGAGAAACACAAGAATACGAAAATGAAATGAATAATACCGTATATGAAACAGTAGCATCAAATGTGGGAAAACCGACACAAAAATCCTAAAAAGGCAAATACAAAAATAACGAAAATTTACAAAACGTAAGAAATATTGGAACAGATAACTAGAACTGACGTCTATAAGCTAATTATAGTTACTAATTCCAATATTAGCTACTTTCTCTCAGCAGTTCAGAGAGCAATTACAAGATCAGAAATCATATCACATTTCAGTGGACATACGTGCTGCAAAAATTGTCTAAATGATGAACCATGTAATGGTTGGAATCGGTAACTAGAACTGGCCTCCTATGTCGCTTAATTCAGGTTATCGATTCCAATATTTGTTATTTTTTCGCAGTAGTTTAGAGAGCAATCGCAAATGCAGAACTCCTATTAAATTTAATTGTAAACACGTACCATAAAAACTATATAAATAATGAACCATGGAATTGTTGGAATTGGTAGCTAGGATTTACCTATATAGATCCATTCTAGTTACTTATTCTAATATTTGTTCCTTTTTCGCAGTAGTTCAGAGAGCAATTACAAATACAGAACTCCCTTTACATTTCGGTGCACACACCTGCCAAGAAAACGATCTAAATAATGAACCATGGAATAAATGGAACTGGTAGCTAGAACTGATCTCCTATATTGCTTAGTTGTAATTACACATACCTGTATTTGTTACTTTTTGGGAATTTTTCTGCCTTGTGTACTGACCTTTCTTTTTTTAGGATTTCTGTCTCGGTTTCGCCACGTTTCATGCTACTGTTTCTTTTATTTTTCGTATGTGTGACTATTAATTTAATTGCCCGATGGTTGTGTTACATTTTACTTGCTTCCCGCATAGAACCCCCAACTTTCCAGAGGTAGTGCCACTACATTCAGTAATTATTATTAAAAATTAAAGCTACTTCACAGTATTACGGATTTGCCATGCGCTATACAGAAAGGGTTTTAAAGGATCTCTCTGGTTTTCTTACTCGCATAAATTACAATAACAATTGATTTCAGACAAGTATATTTCTCTATTTTTGTTCTTATTTATTTTTGTTACCTTCAATTCGTTTTGATATAGTGCGTCGCTAAGTAATCAGTCACTTTAACTGTGGTTGTAACTTTATCTTATGCTACATTCGCTTGATTACGAATATGAGCAGTTATTTTCAAAGATTGCCTCTATACAGCGTCTTTTCCTTAGGTATGACGTCTTAACAAAGCTAACCCGTGGAATCGGACACTAGAATTGACCCTCTTTATCTGTACCTTCCGTCAGCTGTACAAAAAATTACATCCAAACACGACGCTAAGATTGATCATTTCGTCAAAACTGTAAAGGTAACATGGTTGTATCAGTTTATCCACATTTTTTACGACTGTTTTATCAGTACATAGTTGTTTGACATCCTTTGTGTTCGCCGCCATATTACGACTCTAAAGTGATACCAGAGATACTGTACAGGGTAATTCCAGTCTCATAATGTTTTCCTGTCGTTCTTCATTAGTTGTTTACACGATTGCTTTTACGTTAACCAGAGGCGTTACTTTTACCTGATGATGTGCAGAATTCTCAGATTCAGTAATCGAATAACGGTACATATTTAGCAATAATACAGCTAGTTCCATAATTTTATCAGTCTACCATCCTCCGATGCGAAAACTGGCCGGCGTATAACGGGAAGAGGACTGGCGCCTTTCAGGCTACCATAAAGATCAATATTATACTGCAGTCCAACAAGCAATTATATGTTCCCCGTGATTCCGAAAAGTTCAGGCGAGCGAATAGCCGATAATTATACAGAGTGGTCCATTGATCGTGACCGGGCCAAATATCTCACGAAATAAGGCGTCAAACGAAAAAACTACAAAGAACGACACTTGTCTAGCTAGAAGGGGGAAACCAGACGGCGCTATGGTTGGCCCGCTAGATGGCGCTGCCATAGGTCAATTGATATCAACTGTGTTTTTTTTAAATAGGAACCCCCATTTGTATTATATATTCGTGTAGTACGAAAAGAAATATGAATGTGTTAGTTGGACCACTTTCTTCGCTTTGTGATAAATGGTGCTCTAATAGTCACAGACATATGGCTCCCAATTTTAGCCGAACAATTGGTAACAGGTAGGTTTTTTAATTAAAATACAGAACGTAGGTACGTTTGAACATTTTATTTCGTTTGTTCCAATGTGATACATGCACCTTTGTGAACTTATCATTTCTGAGAACGCATGCTGTTACAGCGTATTTACCTGTAAATACCTCATTAATGCAATAAATGCTCAAAACGATGTCCGTCAGCCTCAATGCATTTGGCAATACGTGTAACGACATTCCTCTAAACAGCGAGTAGTTCGCCTTCCGTAATGTTCGCACGTGCATTGACAATGCGCTGACGCATGTTGTCAGGCGTTGTCGGTGGATCACGACAGCAAATATCCTTCAACTTTCCCCACAGAAAGAAATCTGGGGACGTCAGATCCGGTGAACGTGCAGGCAATGGTATGGTGCTTCGACGACCAATCCACCTGTCATGAAATATGCTATTCAATTCCGCTTCAACCGCACGCGAGCTATGTGCCGGACATCCATCATGTTGGAAGTACATCGCCATTCTGACACGCAGTGAAACATCTTGTAGTACCGTAACATGGGTAGATCATTACGTAGGAAATCAGCATACCTTGCACCATTTAGATTGCCATCGATAAAATGGGGGTCAATTATCCTTCCTCCCATAATGCCGCACCATACATTACCCCCGTTGGGCATTTTGATCACAAAAGCCATACATCAACACGATATCGACCTTTTCCGCAATTGGTAAACGGTCCATTTTAACACGGGCAATGTATCACGAAGCAAATACCGTCCGCAATGGCGGAATGTTACGTGACACCACGCACTCATACGTTTTTGACTATGACAGCGCCATCTATCAAAAAGCGAAAAAAATGGTCCAACTAAAACATTCATATTTCTGTACGTAGTGCACGAATATGTAATAAAAATGGGGGTTCCTATTTTTAAAAAACGGAGTTGATATGCGTTTGACCTATGGCAGCGCCATCTAGCGGACCAACCATAGAGCCATCTGGTTTCCCCCTTCAAGCTAGACGAGTTTCGTTCTTTGTAGTTTTTTCGTTTGGCGCTTATTTCGTGAGATATTTGGCCCGATCACTATCAATGGACCACCCTGTATACGTTCGAATGTGTACAAATGATAGATCGTTTCCTTCCCGCTTACGTCGGATAGGTATGATGGATAACCCTTCTAAGACAGACAGAATAAAGAAGGAGATGTTTTCTTGCACTTTCTTCGAGGCACAACAATACCAGTACTTCAAACTACGACAGTCAGAATAAAGAAGGAGATGTTTTCTTGCACTTTCTTCGATGCACAACAAAACCAATACTGCAAAACCACGTGAAATTCAAGGTGCCTCTGTCAGCAAGTGCTCCTGTTTTATTTAATCATGAAGACTGTCAAATATACAAGGCCTTTCATTTGTTTTATACGAGATAGTAACGTGTGTATATGAAATTTGTGTTCAAACTGTCGTTGCACAATCCCTGTAATCTCCAGATGTATACATCCCAAACCCTGTCGAGATCCCTTTTTTGTATTCTAAAGTATGTAGTTGATAGGCCATGATGGCAATAGCTGAAAGCACTTAACCTTTATGAAAATCGAAAAATAACCGAAAATCATTATGTTTCTATTTCTCTGCATACATTATTTTACACTCCTACCAAGCTCTTGACAGTACAGGTCAATAACGCCGAATCAAAAAATAAAAAAAAATAAAAATCTTCACAATATAATCTTGATCATTGCAATAATTTGTAGTCTGAAGAAAGTTCAGTAGCATCATTTACTGTCGTTTTAAACATTTTCAAGCAAGGAAACCTCGATATATAAGCTTATTTAAAAGTCGAACACTTTTTTCCTTTCCACTAAAGAATCATTTATTTCCATCTTCTGCACTATTAAAAATTACAGTAACAGAGGGCTTCTGTCTTGCTTCAGGTCAGATGACGTTTCAGACACCCTTTCATTGCGAGAAACAATATGAAACTGATTAGTACGAGGGCGTCCTGAAAAGTAATGCCTCCGAATTTATGTGAAAACTCTTATAGCTTTTGAAATAACGCGAATTTTGCTAACATTCTACAGCTCTATACTTGATGTTTACATACTTATATCTCAACATAGTCACCCTGGCAATGAACATGTTTTTCCCAATGAGAAATTAGTTCGTTGATACCGTCACTGCAGAGTGTTTGATTTCTTTGAGGGTGAGGGTGCCGCAACCCCACCTCTGCTTGTAGCGCATCGTCACTATCAAATTCAAGTCCTTGAAAGTCTTCGTTAACTTTTGGAGGCAGGTGAAAATAAGATTTGGCCAAGTAGGTACTGTACGGACGATGATCGCTGACAGTGAACCCGAGGCGTCGGATTGTTGCTAATGTCTCAGCGCTCTTGTGTGTTCGGTGATTGTCATACTGAAGGAGAGGATGCTCGATGCGTGGCCGAATTCTTCGGTTTCAAAACTCGATTACAGCACGCTGTTTCTCACGCACTGACGTAATTACGTTACACACGTTACGACGCCACAATTCGGAGCCCTCTAGCTCCATGTGGTTGACAGGAAGAATAAAGATGTCGAATGTTAATAACGTTTGTTTTGTTTAAAAAGCTGTAAGAGTTTTCGCATAAAAAATTCGGAGGCATTACCTTTCAACATGTCGTCGAACAGTTAAAATTAAACACACCCAGTTTTTCACGTCATTATTTTTGTTTCACAACACCAGTGCTTAAAAGATTATCACAGAGAATGACAACAGACCGTCGGTAACCTCCCGTGGTCGCTGGCCGTCGGCTAAATGTCACACACTGACCGCCGCGGCGGTGGTCCCTCAGAATGAAGTAAACGAAGCTGTGTTCCTCTGATCTTCACTCGTTCAGCATGAAACATTGACAAACAAACTTTCGTAATTATTTACCAAATTATGATGAGTAAAACTCGTTAAGTATGAGCTATACATAAATATTTACCTTAAATGTTTCAGGCGATGAAGACAGCAGTGTCGTCGAAAATTCTGACATATTGCATACCGAAATCGCATACTCAAGAGAAATCAAGCTCGGAAAAAATTTGGCCGAAACAGTTTCTCAGGTTTTTCGTTTATTTACTACCGCTGCTACGGACCAGTGCGAGCATTTCTAGCTGACACTACTCGGGAAGTCTACACGTCAGGTGTCCATTGTGGGTGACGCTCGTGGGCCATTATATAGCGCAGTAGTATCGAATTTATACTGTTGTTAACGGTGATCAACTACAATGTGTGATTCGAACAAGTAATTGGTAGGGAATAAAGAAAATTTTACTAAATGTCTTCATAATTATTCAATAAATAATTATAGAATTGCTAATGTGTAATTCTCAGTTATTTGTCCCCATATCGTTATGGGTCGAAGTAATATTAATGGAATTTTTTCTTGTTACACTTGCGTCAGTTATTTGGCAGTTTAATCAAATATGATATTGCAGTGCCTCTGTTATTCTGATTACGATGCAAAGTTCCTTTGGACGAGCATGCATGTTTGACGACCTGAGCAAGTTTGTGTCTGCCCATTGGTCGTGCATGGATAGCCAAATGGCATGGCGACCGCTCGCGATGAGCGGGAAATCCGGGTTCGAGTACCGGCCCAGCACAAATTTTCATTGCCGTCATTCCATTCTACAGCTGATATAGTAGTCCTTGTTTGCCACTGCGAATTCATTTCATTTAATCAAATATTTTCATTCATAGTATAAAATGTGTACTTAAACTAGACTAAGCTCTTTGAAGTGTTTCACATAAGACATAATGAACTTAGTCAATTGTAATTAATTACCCTGAAATGTTTTACATAGCAAACTGAACGTAAGAAAATACAATACTTTTTAATTTTATTTATTAATTACTGAGATTGAAGTCCACTAAAAAATTATAAATACACTGTATTCAGTCGTTTACACGACAGTATAATCAGTCGAGTACGACAGTAAGTATGCAACAACATGTAATGACAAATTGTATATTCCTAATAATTTTAATCTGTAAGATGCGAACAACACAGTGAAAATAAAGTGAATGAATATAGAATGTTGCTGAAAAATTTTTCATCTTTCAATTGAATTTAAACAAGAAAGAAAGAAGAGATAAATTCACGACCGGTTACTGGTCGCTCACAGATACCATAGCGGCATCGTAATGGAGGGATAAGTTAGAGTATAGTTTTTGTTGATTATGAAGTAGTATTAGTTTACTCCCTAAGCGAATCGCTAATGTGTATGTTTATGAAATGTAAAACAACAATAAATTACCTGAGGAAAATTAGAGCGAAGAGTTTGCGTACTGAAGTGATCGTGTACCGCAGTGTCAAACGTGATTACAACGCAAAGTGTTTATGTCCCACGACGTGACCGCTGAAGCATGTTCTTTCTTTCTCTTATACAGTTATTCCCTGGCTGTGTCTTTAGTTGTTGCCAACAAAATGAACGTATTTAAATGGCAACATTTTTTGCGTACGATGCTTCGTACAGTGCCGCTTTGAACGTCCAACACGAAACAACCGCGCAAACCGCGCCGCGCGCATTCCGCATACTGAAACGTGATTTTGCAATGCAGGACCCGCCACAGACCGTTGAGGTGCCCACGAGCACACTAATTAACCTTGCCACCGTCTAACCACCACCGTTCTGACAGTGTTGTGGTTTGCACAGCTTGAGAGCCAGTCTGTGCTAGCTCACGTAACCGCGGTGGATCTAAGCACAATTACGTTTTCGCTGCATTGAATGAACATATGGCTACGGAAATACAGTATATTTTGGCTTCAGCGCCAAGCACCAATCGACACTAAACAAATAAAAACGCTTTAATCACCCAGCGGTCACAGTTCTACGCAAAAGGCCTAGCAATGTTACTTCGTACTGAGAAGAAAGGTGATTCCACCACGCCGCGCGGTCTTCGGCGCCTTGTCACGGTCCGTGCGACTTCCCCCGTTGGAGGTTCGAGTATTCCCTCGGGCATGGATGTGTGTGATGTCCATAGCGCAAGTTAGTTTAAGTTAGATTAAGTAGTGTGTAGCCTTAGGCACCGATGACCTCAGCAGTTTCGTCCCATAACACATTACCACAAATTTCCAAAAAATTTGATCGCACCCCTTCGCTGTTACTTGCGCCAACTGCGGACTCCTACAAGTAACACCGTCAACGAACACATTTTACAGAACGCATGGCTGTCGCGCCTGTAACCAAATGCGCAGGAGATACAGTACGGACAAACTGCAGACCATATCTCAGAGATGTACGCGTCTATATCTGCAACAGCTACGCGCCCAAGGCCAGGCAACGCTCTCGCATCGCTAGAGGCACAAATCGCTGAGGTTATTGCGCAAGTTCCGCAAACACAGTGTTCCATTCGCCAGACACGGCGCCACCGCTCATAGAGGTTTCGCTACGTGGCGCGGAAAAGCGGTCCACCCTGTGATACGGGAAACGTAAGTCAGTAATGATGGCGACTGGCTCTTCAAACGGCAGCCGTAGACTGTTTGCCAGAGACCACTAGACGAAACAGAAATTCCTGGTTAATACAGATGTCGAAGTATCAGTGTACCATCTTTCCGTATGTCTCGCCGGAGCAGTGATGACTGTCTCCTCTTTGCCGCCAACGGTTCTGCAGTCCAGACGTGTGATCGTGTGACATTGTAGCCAAACTTGGGCCTCCGTTGCAACTTTGAGTGGAAATTCATTGTGACAAATGTTGTACACCCTGTGTTCGGAGCAGGTTTTTTGTCATTTTACGGACAGCTACCGGACCTCTGTCATAGTGCACCTCCTCGACACTACCACTAACTTAGCCAGCTGCGGAGTTTTACGCCGTGTTAACGATACTGCTGTAAGAATGATAGTAGGTGATCCTCTATATTTAGAACCACTTAAGCAGTTCCAGGACATTACTCAGCAGCTAACCACGCTAGTATTGTTACGTACTAATTACGCCAGGACCGCTGATGTAGGCTCGACCTCGTCGCCTTGAAGTTGTTCCAAGGAAGACGAATGGGTGGCGCCCAGGGAGAGATTACCAACTACACACTGAAGATTTTATATTTAAAATCCATGGCAAACGCGTCTTTTTCACATTATACATAGTACGTGTGGTTTTATCAAATACGCTTTGCTCGAGAAGACTTAATTAAAACCCCTGTCTGTATCCCATTTGGTCTCTTATAATTAACTAGGGTGCATTTTGGAATATACAGGGTGTTACAAAAAGGTACGGCCAAACTTTCAGGAAACATTCCTCACACACAAAGAAAGAAAATATGTTATGTGGACATGTGTCCGGAAACGCTTACTTTCCATGTTAGAGCTCATTTTATTACTTCTCTTCAAATCACATTAATCATGGAATGGAAACACACAGCAACAGAACGTACCAGCGTGACTTCAAACATTTTGTTACAGGAAATGTTCAAAATGTCCGTTAGCGAGGATACATGCATCCACCCTCAGTCGCATGGAAGCTCTGATGCGCTGATGCAGCCCTGGAGAATGGCGTATTGTATCACAGCCGTCCACAATACGAGCACGAAGGGCCTCTCAAGAAAAGTACGAACACTTCGACTGAAATGTGCAGGAGCTGCATCGTGCACGAACCACATGTTGTGTCGTACTTGTAAAGGCACATGTTCTAGCAGCACAGGTAGAGTATCCCGTATGAAATCATGATAATGTGCTCCATTGAGCATAGGTGGAAGAAAATGGGGCCCAATCATGACATCACCAACAATGCCTGCCCAAATGTTCACAGAAAATCTGTGTTGATGACGTGATTGCACAATTGCGTGCGGATTCTCGTCAGCCCACACGTGTTGATTGTGAAAATTTACAATTTGATCACGTTGGAATGAGGAAGTACAGTACATACTGACGAAACTAAAATGAGCTCTAACGTAGAAATTAAGCGTTTCCGGACACATGTCCACATAACATCTTTTCTTTATTTGTATGTGAGGAATGTTTCTTGAAAGTTTGGCCATACCTTTTTGTAACACCCTTTATAACACTACACAAACCTTCCAGAGCCTTATGAACGGAGTCATACGTGATCTCGTCTTTTGATGTTGATGGTACCTCGGTGATATCCAACTTTCAAACAGAACTCCTGCAACATTGACTACAAACCTTTACTCTCCCACGTTCACAAGGACTACTCACAAATCCGTCAAAGAGTGTATTTGGATCAGCAAAAGTACAATTCCTGTGTTATACCATCAATGCGGCCGCCACAGGAGAAAGTAGAAGCCGTAACCAACTTACTAGAGCCTGTGACAATTCGTGAATTGTGACGATTCCTCAGAATCACTAATTTTTGTCGCCCTTTCGTGCACAACCACGCACTCTTGGCCACTCAACTGAACAAACTCTTCACAGGTTCGCCGAAAGCGAACGAAAAACTCTCTGGACTAGTGAAGTCGAGGCGGCCTTTATCAGAGTGAAGACCACTATCGCACTGTCATTACACCTTCTTGCGCAAGTGCCGCTCACTTTAATGGTGGATGCGTCTGTGACTGCAATAGATATAGTACTTCAGCAACGGGTAGACCAACATTGGCAGCGCTTGGTGTTCTTTAGCCGGAAGCTATCTCCATTGGAGAAGGGCTAGTCAACATACGAGCACGTGGTGTATGTGACATACACTTTGATCATATGCTCGAAGGTCAACAGTTTATGGTGGTCACTGACAACAAGCCACTGATGTATGCTTTACGTCAGACACCACACAACGAATCGCCACGTAAAATGCGCAACTTGGATTACATAGAGCAATTCACGTCTCACAAAGTCCAGGTCGAGAGAGAAGTGAATATACCAGCTAACACCCTCTCTCATGTAGAAGCAGTTACACGTGCAGTTGACTATGAAGCCCTCACCTTGGCACAGCAATTGAACAGCGCACTGTGACATTTACTGGAGCAGACATATGGTCTACAAACATATCGTGTCCAAATACCGCCGTCAAAAGTACTGTAGTATTGTGACGTTGCTACATCATAGGCGTGACAATTTGTGACAACTAACTTTCAACAGCTTACAGTCACGTAGTTGCATGACTTGTCTCACGCTCGGGTGCACGGTGTGACGAACCTTGTCAAGTGAGTGAGAGGCCGAATTCATCGAAAGACTTGAAGGCACCTGTGCACCAGTGTAAGTTTTGAAAATGGAATAAGGTCACTCGCAATCTCCGTGCATTCCTTGGAACATTTGTTCCACCAGACTAACGATTCGACTAGATTCACAAACATGTCATCACACCTTTACCATCGCCTGAAGGGTACATTTACTACCTGTTTGTCATCTACCGCTTCACCCGTTGGCCTGAAGTTTTCCTCGTGGTTGACATCAATGCCAAAACAGTTCCAGACACATTCTTTTATGGTTGAAGCGCTCGTTTTGGAGTACCTGTTCGTATTACCACCAGCCACGGTAGGCAGTTTGTATCTTACCTGTTTAAAGTACTCATTGTCTTGTCTACGATGAAGCTCGTACTCCATCTATCTCCCTTGACTGCCTTAAACCCGCTTTCTGCGTTTCCTACGGTGGTACGAACAAATCACCTAATAGACATACCATGGAAATGACGGAGTCGGCGGCCATTCCACCACCTGTCACCGACAAGCCGCAACTGGTAACCGTGACGACTTGGCAGAACCTGTTGTCATGCGAGTTGTGCGTCACTTCCGCTTCGACAGAAGAAATCCTTAACAATTGAGAGACGAGGGGGGTGGGGGGAGGGGTGACGAAGTGATTATGCACCACAATGCCAAACTTGATTAAAAAGCAAAGTGTTTATGCTCCACAACATGGCCACTCAACCCACCTTAATAATAACTGGGCAAGTTAAATTGACGAGAGGTCTACGGATTTAAAGATACTAGGACACAAAGTATTATTCTCACTGGATAACTGGCTTGGCTTCATATTTTCGCAACTGTACGAATTTCAAATGTTTCAAGTTCGATAGCATAATTCGCAGTAGGCAAACGGAATTACGTTTCAATAAATGAAGAACACGTTCTAAACAATTTCTACAATTCGTAGTTATCTCGGTGAGATGGCCGCAGTGGCGGATATGAAAATTTCGCCCAAGCTAGTTACTGCGTTTTATACGTCATCCTCTTCTACACTTGGTAAGCTGTTAATAACATTAGAGACAGATTAACGTTAAGAAATAATAAAACAACAGTCATTACTGGTACAAAATTGATAATTATTGTCATCAATATACAAGGTGATCAGAGTACAAGTCAGAAAAATTGTGCTTTGAGACCAGAGGTACAGTAAACTCTGCGTTACGGGATCTTTGCCGCAGACTACTGAACGAACTCCCTAGTCGAGTTTTGTGGTGCGAGATGGGAGAACTTTACTTGGCAACTGAAATAGCTGTTTATTATTTCAGGCAAAATGGCTCTGAGTACTATGGGACTTAACATCTGAGGTGATCAGTCCCCTAGAACTTAGAACTACGTAAACCTAACTAACCTAAGGACATCACACATATCCACGCCCGAGGCAGGATTCGAACCTGCAACCGTAGCAGTCGCGCAGTTCCGGACTGAAGCGCCTAGAACCGCTATGCCACTCCGGCCGGCGTCTGACAACAGCATAACCAGTTTTGAAACCGCTAAGGCAATGTAATGCGCTTATTTGCCTAGAATTTTACTTTTAGTGTTTTTAATAACTATGATTCTGTCATTTACCGTCTTGTAAAGTCATCAGATGATCAAAACGACTTGCAAAATGATTTAGATATGATATCGGTATGGTGCGAAAAGTGGCAGTTGCCCCTGAATAAGGAGAAGTATGAAGTTATTCTCATGAGTACTAAAAGAAATCATCTAAATTTCGATTACACGATAAGTCACACAAATCTGAAGGCTGTAAATTCAACTAAATACTTAGGGATTACAGTTACAAATGACCTAAATTGGAACGATCACATAGATAATACTGTGGGTAGAGCAAACCAAAGACTGCGATTCAATGGCAGAACACTTAGAAGGTGCAACAGGTCTACTAAAGAGACTCCTTACATCACGCTTGTCCGCCCTATTCTGGAGTATTGCTGTGCGGTGTGGAATCCGCATCAGGTCGGACTGACGGATGACGTCGAAAGAGTACAAAGAAGGGCAGCTCGTTTTGTATTATCGCAAAATAGGGGAGATAGTGTCACAGACATGATACGTGAATTGGAGTGGCAATCATTAAAGCAAAGGCGTTCTTCGTTGCGACGGGATCTTCTCATGAAATTTCAATCACCAGTTTTCTCCTCCGATTGCGAAAACATTCTGTTGGCACCCACCTACATAGGGAGAAATGATCATCACGATAAAATAAGAGAAATCAGGGCTCGAACAGAAAAATTAAAGTGCTCGTTTCGCCCGTGTGCCGTTCGAGAGTGAAACGGTAGAGAGACACCTTGAAGGTGGTTCATTGAACCCTCTGCCAGGCACTTTATTGTGAATAGCAGAGAAATCATGTAGATATAGACGTAGATTTTTAATATGTTATTTGTCAAGTGACTCAGAGAGGGAATCATAGAGAATGGTCAGTCACCATTAAAGTAGAGAGGAAATGTGGAGACCTCGACGACCGACAAAAGGAAAACACCCCCAACGCTGGATAAGAATATATGACCAGAAAACGACAACTGTTTAATGGAAAAGTTTTCATCAATAGGATCTGCACATGTCGATTAAAATTCTTTGCAAGAATAACGGAAGACCAGTCTAGGAAATTGTTTGATTCTTTCGGGATCCTAGATGAATATTCTCAACAAAATATTGACCTTTGGGGAACAGTGCAATTATTCAGTGTGCGGCTGCTGCGAAATGGTTCCATAAATCAAAAATCAACGTCGTTTAAGTAGTTCCTGTAGATGGAAAACCAAAGCTCCCACGTTTTAAAACATTCTTTCTGAATAAAGTTTACATATCCTATGGACGACTGTACTGTTGCAAATCAAAGCCGGACATTTATGCTGTAGTTAACTCTCTTGGCAAGAAGGCCCAAAGCAATAAAACTGATGCCAAGGATGTTATGGAATACAGAAAATTATTTCCAGCTAATCAGTGACATTATACAAGAAACAAAAATCCTAAAAGAAAACCCAGATTTGTCTATTTCCAAAATGTACAGCATGTACGTCCAGAAATGTGATGAAGAACGTAAAACATCAGTAAAAGAGAAATTCAATTGTCCTATCTTTCCAAAAAAAAAAAAGACCAACTCAATTTCCAGCTACCATCAAAATACATGCAGTTTCTATGGTGAAATTAACAAGAAGATTTCAGTGGAAGAGAGTGCCCATGAAGTAGAAAAGCTACTCGGCCTAGGGTGACCGTGAAACCAGATTCAATAAATAATTCAAATGACTTGTACGTACTGACTTTTGATCTACCGAACGCACTCCAGTTCCCAAAACTCTCCACGTCAATAACACAATACAAGGAAATATGTATGTGAGCAACTTTGGATCACACTCATTTAATGAAAAGAATGGGATGGAACGGATGGAGGAAGAGGATCTCAAGACCTTTCAACGTGTCCTGTGAAGCAACTCAAGGAACATGAAAACCATCGCAAGCATGTGATTTTACATTCCGACAACTGCACAGGACATAACCGGAACATAAAAGTGGTACTTGCTTTGAAGAAACTATTATAAGAAACTGGTATAAAAACAGAAATCATAGACCATAAATTTCTTGTGTCAGGACATCCGTACCTGCCAAATGATGCAGACTTTGGCTTGATAGGAACAAAGGGTAGAAAAGCAACCCATATTTATTCACCAGATGACGGTAACGATTGTGGAAGAATCCAAGAATAAAGGTCCGTTCAAAATTGTTCACATGATGCATGTTGACTTTTTAATCCACAAAAAAATTAGAAGCAGTCATTGTAAACCGAAAGAAAACTGTTTATGGTCACAAAGTGAACTGGCAATACATTCAGCGGTGCAGGTACGAAAAGGGATGTGCATATTCACTAAAATACAAGAACACATTTGATCTTGAGATCCATTTCCATAAAATTAATTTGGCAAAGAAAGTTACAGCAAGCCCATCACGTCAGCTACCACGACAAGACAGTCTCTACAAACAGCGAAGTGCAGTTAAGGATCCAAACATGAAGGATATGTTGGATTTGCTGTCTTTCATTCTTCTCATTCTACATCGTTTCAACAAACATATACACCTTGCATTACAGACACACATCAAAAACGGTTTGTTGAAAATGACGCCGAGTCTGAAGACAATGATGAGCTGTTCTATGAGTAAATGCGTAGGTCAGTATAGTTAATACAAGAACGGATATGGAGTTATTAAACTTGGGACTGTTATGTTGTTTACTACATTGCTTGCAGTTTTTTCAGGAGACTATTGAAGCACGTCCATATTTTCCGTTTCCAACATTGTTGCAGTCTCCAGTGTTTCTTGAATGTATTCTATGTTGTATGGAACAAGTGAAGTGTAATTATCTTTTTCAAAATAAAGTAAATTTATGTTTGTAAAGTTTATGCTGATTTTTTTTTTTTTTTTTTTTACTCCCAGATACCTTTACCCTCCAACATCTGAAAACACTTTCTCTGGACTTGCACCACTTGTATTCGAAAGTCTAATATTTGCAACAATACATACATGTTAATACAACATGGATTTAAGGTTTACATATACTTTCTTTGTCATTAATTGCTCAGTTCACGATCAGTTCAAGATCTTTTCCAAAGTAATGTTACAGGCACAAAAAAAGGAAGACGTAAGTACTGATATGTCGTCATATCACTGATGCACGTTTATTCATTGTTTTGTATAATTATTCCTTGGCTTTGTCTTTCGATGTTTTCTCGGGCTGTTGTGTGTCCTCGTACGATATATTATTAAATGTGAACATATTTAAACCGCAACAATAGCGTATATAACGGACGGAGGCACACCTACAAGAAAAGTAATAAATACATTATATTACACAAAGTAGCAACTGATGAAAACTGGTGATTAGTGGAATATTATAGGAAAGTGATTTAGGAGAATGGCGCAGACGCTGCAAGGGGAAACATGCAGTTAATCGACTAAAATCCATTGATGTTGTGGTATTCAGATTCGTATGATGCATCTCTGCACGCAGGTGTACCCTGTACAAGTCGTAATCTCTACATATCTATCCCAGTCTATCTCCACTTGAAACCGTCGAGCCTGGTCTTCCTTTTCAATTTTGACTCCCCACACTCCCATTTATTCTCAAAATAAATTCTCTGATACCTCAGAATGTGTTCCATCAACGTATCTCTTCTGTCAGTGAAGTAACGCTATGAAGAACTATTCTCCTGTCTCGTTTCAGTACCTCACAATTTGTCACCCGACCTATCACTTTAATCTTCGGCATTGTTCTGTAACAACCCATTTCCAAAGCTACTATTTTCTTCTTGTCTGTACTATTGATCACCTGAGCGGTTCTAGGCGCTACAGTCTGGAACCGCACGACCGCTACGGTGGCAGGTTCGAATCCTGCCTCGAGCATGGATGTGTGTGATGTCCTTAGGTTAGTTAGGTTTAAGTAGTTCTAAGTTCTAGGGGACTGATGACCTCAGCAGTTAAGTCCCATAGTGCTCAGAGCCATTTGCGTTTTATTGATCACCCACGTTTCACTTCCTCACAAGGCCACACTCTGAATAAAAACGTTCAGAAAATACTTCCTAAATTATAAATTAATTTTCTTTTTTTATTTGATGTTAACGTATCTTTCTTTTAAAGTAAACATTTGCTTCTTATTTTTAGATTACACGTGACACTGTGCTTCAGCCGCCGTCAGTTAGTTTGCTGCGCAAATAGAAAAAGTCATCTACCGCTTTTAGTGCCTCATCCAATAATCTAAGTCTCTCAGAATCGCCTGATTTAATTGAACTACACTCCATTACTCTTGTTTGAAGTTCGTCTTCTAACCACTTTTCAAGACACTGCTCATTCTGTTCAACTAATATTATAACTCCCCTGTCGCTTCTGGAACAATTGCAGCATCATCAGAAAACCCCATTGCTTTTATTTCTTCTTCATGCCCTTTCTAAAGTTCTCTTTGGTTTCTGTTACTGCTTCCTCACTTTTCAAATTGAGTTATGTAGGGTATAGACAACAAGCAGTGGTGAGTGCTGTGTAAGGAGTACCAGTGAAAGTGAACACGCTGGAACTTGACACGTTCCGTATTTGGTGATTATTTTTCTTCGAATGCTGTTAAATGTAACGTGGGTACGGTAATCTCAAATACACTAAATCTACTGCGCTAGGGTTTGGTACCATTCCGCACTTCGTGAAACTTGGCATCAGGGTCGCGAGCACATCTTCAGATGTGCACGTTTGAAGAAGCTTGTGCACATTCGCAACAGGCGAGGCATCATTGCAGTACAGGTCAAACACACACGAATTTGATGAACAACGTGCACGGTTCATAGCGTGCACAGCTAGTCCTAGCCACTCTACTACAAGTTTGTGTTAATGCCACTAGGTGGTAACTCACTGCAGCAGACTTTTATCCAACTTCGCTTGGCATAAATCGCACTAGACAGTAGCACACTCGTCAGATATGCCAATTCGTTCAGTATATAGTAAAATCAAATCGGATGTCAGTTTATGTTATAGTTATACTGATAGAAAAATCTATTTTTTGGGTTCGTGAATGAGTTATAGAATATTAAGTTTTTGATTTTATCATGCAGTAATCCTTTTGAGGCGATGAGAACCGTAAGGGCCTAAAGCACATCGTCATCGATTGTGAGACTGTAGCGTTTGTTCATGCTTCTGACATCTGTTTATCTTATGGTGAGTCAGGCTTATCTGTGCTGTAGTTCCACGTTGCATATATGAACATTCACGAAAATCTGCCTCGCTGGTTTCTCTTACATTCACTTAGATATGGGAACGACCGTGGTGTGGTTTAGGCCCTTATTGTTCTCGCCGCCTCACTTGTATTCTAGTCAACTGACCACGTTGGTAGACATAATTGCTTGAATTTAATCATTTTCGCAAGCGGCAGTTTGTGTTCGCAGTTGGTTGTTTCCTGTGCAGGTATCGGTTTTCATGTGCAGTGTTAACATGAACTCTGTTGAACCTGTTTTAAGTGCTAAGAGTAAAGAAAATTACCAGGAAAAGTTAGCCGCAAAGGAACTAGGGATTTCCAGACCAGATTCATTGATTGAGAAAGTGACGAACTCAAATTAGCTTCAGCACAAGCGAACACTTAACAGAGAAGTGTATGTAGCGTAAGTTGTTGTGTTGGTGCAACTTAAGAATATCTTAATGTCACCCCGGGAGTTAATTTGTGGACTCATACATGTGGTACGAATTTGTCCGAAAAAATAAAGAAGCACGAAAACTCTCACTTACAAAAAAAATTCGAAACGGAGAGTAGGAAAAGCTTACACATCATTTCGTCCCAGCCCTAAACTGTACTTAATTATGCACCAAACAATAAAATTGGACATAAACAATTCTTTCTTTTGTTAGACAAGTTGCGCGTATTATTAATATTATTGTTCTTATTATTACTGTTAATATAACTACAGCCACTACGTATAATAATAATAAATTGTTTATAAGCTGAGCTGTTAGACAGCAGGTGCTACTAAATTCACACTCTCAAATTTATCTGAATCTAAAAGTTTGTGAACACCTAGAATGTACACTCACGAGCGCCACTAATTACAAGCCTCTCTCACTCCATTCACAATTACGACCTCTCATTCACGTTCTCCGACCTATACCACTGTTTGGTTTTATACAGGTCATAGCCAGATTTTATTCCTATTGTCTCCATAATTTCAAAGAATACATCAAAAACTGTCTCTTAATTTACAGATACGGTAAATATGAATTTGCCTATCCTCGAGCAATATTCAAATATAAGACGTAGGTTCAGTATTGATTCACGTGCTCCAGCCTCTTTCTGGAATCCAAACTGACCTTCCGCAACTTTTACCAGTCTTTCCTTTCTCCCGTAAATAATTCAAGTTCGTATTTTGCAATCACGTCTGTAAAATTAATGTTTGGAACCGAATATTAATAAATGTTGTAAATCAATATTATTCGCTCACATTTAATATATTATTAAACCAAAGTGAGAGGTACCTATCTCACACCCACAGAAAGTTCCACTGACTTCCAAATAGAATAAACTACAGCAAGATGAACAATGAAAGTGATTCCTCGAAGAACACTGGGTAACAGTTTTCGGGCAGTTCATCGTAATTTCTTTTTTTCTACGCGTAAACGGCGCGTGTAGAAGGATGTTTTAAGCCCCTTAAATGAAGATACATGCTGGATGAAAATATCACAATGAATTTTTTTTCTGAAATTTTTCTTGGTTTAATTTTTACATAAATGTAAAAGAATCATTCTGACACATGGAAAAACGCAGTCTTTCCTGGTGATAGCTTAAAAATTGGTTCCTTTGAAATTTGCTTTATAGAAGTAATCAATAATAATTTACCAGAATGAATCTTTCACTACGAAGCTAAGCGCGTGTTATTTTGTTACGTCCTATGAGATTAACCTCGGCCTATTACACATTTACATATTTTGTGACACGTATGTCATTACCTCTTAAATAAAATAGGTTTCACACATCAATGGGGATCATTTGACTTACTTTCTGGGGAAGGAAAATTAGTATAATCTTTTCTTGTAAATATTTGTTATGTAGCCTTGTTCTGTGTCATGTTCTACGTCTTTGAGGAGTACCTCACTACGGTTCTAACGAAAAAGTGTCCATTCTTGGACAACACATGACAGGTATACATGTGGTCTCTGTAAACACCAATCAGCTAGCCATTATTTCAACATTTTATGAGAATATTTCTGTTCCAATATTTTCATTGTCCTAGTAACCAATATAGTTTCATGTTAACAATACAGATTCATGTTAGCAATAGTTTCATCTGCAGCAGAAAAATGAGGGGCTATTTAACATATATTTTCCTGACCACGCCCGTTAGTCGCTGTTGTGAGTTCCATCGACTGTTTTCCACTTTCCAAGGGCAGGGGGCTTCCCTCCAGCCTGGAGGTAATGGGATGGTCCTCCCTTAATCCGGCTAAGGGGAAGTTCTGCTGCTTCCATGCGCTAGTGGTTTTCACATGATGGCCGGTCTTCCTAACATCCTTTGGGATAGAAGCTTCTGGAAGTGTTCGCAGGTAGCAGCGTCATGTAGAAATACCAAGAATGTTAGCAGAAAATGGCCAACTGAAGTGCTGCTCTGTAGGTTGATTGAGCGAAAGACGTGAAGGTAAAAATAAATTCGTAGAAAGGTTTGGTGCTCGCCAAATTGAGTCAGCTGGGAACCATAATGGCGCAGAGATTGGACAGGAGCCATGAGCCCAATGAGGCTGAATTTTTGAAAGAGTTGCGTGGATGAAGTCGGGAGTGAGTGATCCTCAGTGACCAATAACGTTTATCTTCCGTGTGAACACATCAGATTCCTCTACGGGGAGGAGATGAACGTTGATCTTCTTCTATGGAAAACTAAAAGAGATGGCAAGTGCCCTTCCGTGTATAGGTCTGAAGGTCTCGGTTGTTTTCCTGGTCTGTGATAAAAGACGTGACCTAGTGAGCGAGCACTTGTTAGAGGAGAAATGTCCCAAATCAGAACGTGGGGACATCAGCAAGATGGAGACAGTGTTTAGTAACAACGAGATGGACTTAAAGAGGTCTTATAGAAGAAGGTAAATTATATTTGTTCCAGTGGAAACTTTTTGTGTGTGTCTATCTCTCGTTTCACTTCAGGCTTATCGTGTTTTGTTTATGGAGGTGATTCTAGACAGTGGTTGGACACTGTATTGTTCTGTTTGCGGTGCCAATTTTCAATTATAGTGGTGCGACCTGACAGCATTTTGAAAGCAGGTGGATTGCTTCAGGTTGATGACTAATGTCATAAGAGTTGTGTCTGTCTCGCGGACCAGAGTAAGGCCGCCGACTCCTGTTTACACTGTAGGTTTGTTTCAGTGCAAAGATTTAGTCCACGTCGTGAATAAAGGTTTCTGAGTAAATCTGCGGATCACTAAGTCGCGTAATTTGTCTCGCACACCGCACTTCGCCAAGACCTCGTCTACTCGAGCCGAGTCCGCAATGGTGACACCGCGCAGCACCACATTAACTATGTGCACTACATAAAATGTGAATAAAATTGGTGAAAACTTTCTGTGGGGAAATATATATATGATTCAAAGGGCCCCTTCCACACGGGAGACCTAGCATTTGGATACAGTGATTCCGTCCTACATTCGGTCTTGCTGATGGTACGTGATCAGTCTACTGTGGGCGTTCTGATCTAGAGTTACTCAGCAATGAAATGTTTCTCATGGAGAAATTAGTAATTGTTTCTGCACCTGTTCTCATTGCTAAGAAGCGCAAAATGCGGAGAAAAAGGTCCTGTGTCTCTTACCTTCATGAACTCGACTTTCAGGGACAACAATTCTAAGTTAAATTTTTTGTTGTACCTACAGCTGTGATATGTCTTTTTGTTGGAAGAGCTTTACTTTTGGAAAATAGAGTGTATAACTACCACCCGTCAGGAGGTAGAGGTCTCATTCCATGCACATTTGCGGTATCATCCAGTGAAGAGCGGATTTCCCCAGATCTTTCGATTTCTCCCTCGGTTTAGCAGAAGACACGATATGATGCGTTGCACTTCACAATTCTGTTCGCATTCGAGACTGAGTAAAATTTGTAGATATGTTGCAGAGCGATGGTTCTAAAGCTACAGAATGTTCAAATGGCTCTAAGCACTATGGGACTTAACATCTGTGGTCATCAGTCCCCTAGACTTAGAACTACCTAAACCTAACTAACCTAAGGACATCACACACATCCATGCCCGAGGCAGGATTCGAACCTGCGACCGAAGCAGCAGACCAGTTCCGGAATGAAGCGCCTAGAACCGCTCGGTCACAGCAGCCGGCACTACAGAATGTTGTCCGGTTGGAAACTATAGATCAAGTACAGAGATAGCTTGTCGAAATTTTATGGCGGGGTACTTCGTCAGTAATAGTCTAGTGGAGAAGACGAATGGCAGCATCCTCTAATTAATTGTGAACAGGGTGTCCTACCAAACTTTACCGTGTCATACATTTCCGAAATGAAACAACATGCGAAAACTACAACTGGCCAGGGATGCACCATTGTCAGGGGCTCAAACAATGGGCAAAAATGCCGAATCCGTACAAGTAAACAAACGTCACTTTCTACACAGAGTTCCCTTTTTAAAATGACAATGCATTTTTTTTTCTACCAAAGCGAAAACTAGGGGTGGAATTAGTGACACAGACTTGGTTTCACTGTTATAAACCTCATGTATTCTAAATTACGTAGACTTTACAGGATGACAAAGGTGGCAGAGTTTCTGCCCTAATAACACAATACTGTAATGCGGGTAGCCTACACTGTCACGACGCCTGCCCCACTACGGCAGAAACCGTGTCTCCGTTGCCATCCTTTAAAGTCTACGTATTTTAGAATGTACGATGTTTAGAATAGTGAAAACAAGTCTGCCGTCAGTAATTATGACTGTAGTTTTGATTTCAGTAGAAAAAATACAAGTGCCATTTAAAAAAACGTAGCTGTGTGCTGAAAGTGATGCGTCTTTTCATTTATGGATTGAGCATTCGACTGTGTGATCCCCTCCCATGGGTGCATCCATGGCCAATGGCGTTTTCCACATTTTCTTTCATTTCGCAAATGATTGAGGTGTCAGAGTTAGGTGGGACCCCTGCTTATGATCATAAGCTTTAGCTGCAACTGACACTTTATGATGTTATATTTAGATGACGACGAGACCGTTTCGACAGTTTTTACCATCCTCATATAATCATGTGCGTTCGTAGTTGTTTGCTTTAGGTCTGAGATGTTACAGCGTATAGTAAAGAGATTTTCACTCAATTTTTGTATGTGATCACGTTTATAACAGTACTTACATAAGCGCCACTGGAGACACCCGTAAAACATACAAGTGCAGTTATAAACGTGCCAATAGCATAAAAATAGTGTGATAATAGAAGAGACACTCTAGTAACACACGTCGTATTATCTGAGACGTAAAGCAAACAACTACCAACATATTCCATCATTTGAAAACGACAAAAGTTGCCGAAACGAGATCGTCGTAATGTAAATATAACTACTTAATAAAGTGTCAGTTGCAGCAGATACTTAGAAAAATATATAAGGTGTATCTCTCCTAAGAGTCGTCAGTCGCATTTTCTCTGGTGTTTCGGGAGATATCTGTAATGGCAAACAAATCGATGCTTTCCGTCATCGTTTGAAAGACGTGATGAACAAGATTTTTAGTGCTGACTCCAGCTAAATGTTGGAAAAATGAAACTGTAAATATACGCCAAAACACCAGTGAAAATGCGCCTGATGACCAGTAGGAGTGAGATCTCGTATAAAATGTCGTTCTTCAACCTAAAACGCGTTGCGTGCCCATCAGAAAGAAATCTCTACTTTATGCTCGAAAAATTGTTCAGATCGAGGAAACAATTTGTAACTTGTCGCCACATGGCTTACAAGGACCTACAGTGGAACTTACCAGTTACACTTGTTAGTAAGGTATTACAAGTACTTATCTATCATTTACTCCTTCCGTGGTGGCAAAGTATCAAAACCCAAGTTGTATAATACACATATTGCATTCATTTTTAAGTTTGTTCAGTTAGTCACGTATGGTAAAGTCCAACGGCAGTGGCCCACTTCGCAGTTCACCAGAAAAGGTTTCTGCGTCAAATGTATTCACTGTTTTCTCCGTCGCCACAAACGTACAGAAAACCTTTTGTATACTGTATACTAACCATAAACAGTGGGCAGTAGGCAGAAACACACAACAGAGCTGCCAGCATGAGAATGTGTGCTGAACCGTGTGCGAAGGGTGCACCACTGCCGCCAAACGGCCCTCTGTCTCTCTTCTGACTCTCCCATTGACCTCACAAAGCGAGTAACGGCGATTCACTTGACAGGTTACACGGTGGAGGCAGCGAGCCGAAGACAAAGCTCTGCGAAAATCGTTCGAGAGGACGCATAATGTTCGACGTAAAGCGAATCGATTCAGCTCTCTGTGTCTGGATGCACGGCCGCCCTTGTGCAAGGGCCCTAAAAGACCACTAGATAATGCCACAGCGAAAAAGAGCCTGTTACAGAAGCCTGAACGAAGATTTGTTAAATGCATAGCCGTTTATGGTGACCTTTAAATAAAATATTTAATATTTGCGTATGGCTGTTTTCTGTTTTGACGTTATAATCCTAATCGTTGCTACATCATGAACATAGTCGTTGACACAGAACACGTACCACCACGTCATAACAATTTTCAGTAACAGAATGTGACAGACATGAAGCATACGTGACTGTAGCTGATAACATGATGGCCTCCAGTCATAAAGTACGTGCACTCGGCCCTGCTGCAAAAATATTGAAACGACGCACTTTTCCGTCTGTCGTTGTGGCAATGAAGCATCGTACTCAATAATGTGCGTCAGCTACAATCTGAGACAAAAAAGGGACACACCAAGAAGAACTTACACGATTGGGACGGAAATCAGTAGATGTGTTTCCATGTACAGGCAAATACATGATTACAGTCTCAGTAAAACTGGACGATTTATTCAAGAGAAAGAGTTTCACAAATTGAGAGAGTCAATAAACGCGTTGGTCCACCTTTAGATTTATGCAAGGAGTTATTCGGCTTGACATTGACTGGTGGAGCTTCAAGGAAATGGCACGTCACCGCTATTCTGGGCGCCTCTAGACACGTCTTCGACTTGAAATCTCATTGACTGGAGTAGGATTGTCTTCAACGATGAAGCCCACTTCGAACAAAGTTCCGATGACCAGAGAAGACGTTTATGGAGGAGGACGCCCCGGAGGAGGAGACAGAATTAACGTCCCTTCGATAGCTAGTTCATTAGAGACAGAGCACAAGCTCAGTTTATGGATGGATGCAGGATATCGGCCGTGCCCTTTCAAAGCAACCATCCTGGCATTGGCCCAAAGCGATTTAAGGAAATCACCGAAAGCCAAATCAGTATGGTCAGACGCGGGCTTGAAACCGAATGCGAGTCCAGTATGTTAACCACTGCGCCACCTCGATGGCCGCCCTGGACGCGGTGGGAAACCAATTGGACTGCTGCCTGTCATACGGCCTGACAAGAAGTCGTGGTGGTACGGTTTGCCATTCTTCTCATAGGTGGACGCCTTTGGCTGTCATTCGCTGCACCCTTGTAACACAGAGGTACGTCGATAAAATTCTACCCTCCGATTTGTTGTCCTTCATAGGAAGCCATCCTGGGGTAACATTTCAGCAAGATAATGCCCGCTCACACGCATCGAGAGTTTCTACTATTTGTCATCTTGCTTGCCATATCCTACCTCGGCCAGTAAGGTCGCTGGTTCTCTCCGCAATTGAGAATGTTGAATGTTCGAGCGTTATGGGCCCTCCAACCATCTCGGGAACTTGACGATCTAACCCACCAATTGAACAGAATTTGGCACGATATCCCTCAGTAAAACATGCAACAACTTCGTCAAACACTGCCAAACGAAATAACTGGTTACATAAGGGCAAGACGAGGAACTAACGCCTTGTTGAAATGTTCAATTTGTGAAGCTCTTTGTCTTGAATAAATCATCAAATTTTTCTCATATTGTAATCATTTATTTCTCCATATATCACATCTACCGATTTCTGTCGTATTGGGAATTTCTATTTAGAGTGTGTAACTTAAATCAGTTTAAAACGTTGCAATCATATGAGGTGACAATATTGAGATTACAATGAGCAGTGAGGGTGAAAGGGGGGGGGGGGTGAAAGATGGAAGGTAAGGCTGTAGGTGTGTGGGTGTTATGTTGACGAGTTATGCAATGGATTGATCTGACAAGTACCCTTTGGCTCCTGCAAGAAGCAATTTCCAGCCCACACTACTACAGAAGTCAGACAGACACTCCTAACGTACCAAAAAGAAATGCCTGAAAACCTTACAGCAATAAATATCTTCTGGAGTCGTCCGCTGTAAGGGAAAGACACAAAAATGTTCTATTTTCTACGTAACTAGTGGGATACTTGGGTACTGGAGTATTGCTGGTTAGTGTAAGAAAAACGTTAAATGAACGGAAATGTTATTTATTGCAAAATCTAAGAAAATCAAGTGAATCTTTTATTTATAAACTGATACACAAATTTCCAGGTTCTTTTCGAAATAGGAGGTTACTTCTTATGGATAGGAATCCCGTTAATGAAATTTATATACAAAGTATGGCAAAGTTCTTTTCAAGAATGTTATTTACTCTGCAGATTGGCTTAAAGCCGCACCTACTCAACTTGAATAATTATCTGAATGAATTTTTCTAAGTGTGGTCGAGGCTGTCGCGTGAGAAATGTAATGGAGTAACGTGAATGAAGTATGTAATTTCTAATGGAGGAAAGATGGGTCTCGCCTACGCTGTAGTGTACAATACCGTGAGCTGCGACGACTGCTGCCTGCGCCGTTCGCCGCTGAAAAATAACAAAACTATCTCTTTCTATCTGGATTGACCTTCGCCAGTCGAACTCTCACTACACCTTGATGAAGTCAAGAACTTCTATCTGTCCCTAGTCTGCCTACTGGCTTGGTACACCGGTCAGATAAGTAGTCCAACGTGATGCCACTCAATGTTCGCTCACAGGCGATAACTAATACTCTGTCTGTGTTCACACCGCACATTAAGTGTCGTGGCGAACACAGTGAACAAACGCTTAATCACAAGTGGCTTAATATAGAGTATCACTCTGATTCGCTAGCGACAGAGGTGCTCTCTCAGTGCAGTACTGAGTAGAGACTTTGTTTCTCGCTCTCTGCGTACACACACGAACGCACTCGCTCCCACTACGTGTTCCCGCTTCAAGAGCGTAAACGGAACGACCCCTCTCCACGCAAAAAGCGAAAGGGTATATCATCCGCTGTCTTTCCCTCACTCCTCCAGCTCATTGTGTCAGAAATAGTCCGCCAATCAGTGTTACTCTTACAAACGGGAGAATGGCGCTCCATTTAAGCCGACTAAACCGGAAATATATAGCATCTGTGTTAGGCGTTTACTGTCCACCTGTAAGAACTCTGAAACTGTGCACTAGGTCCGTCCAAAAATGCGTATGCTGGGGCTCCCGCAAACAACACACCAGGTTTTGGTGTTAAGGTGAACACGGAAGCCGTTATCCGTTTTCTCTGGCAAAAAACTGTTTTGGTCCCTGGGTGGTCAGCCGGCCGGCGCAGCTGTGTGCTATCTCTACCTCCTACGGACTTTCCAGCGGGATGGCTGCCTCCGCCGAACAAAAACTCCTGTGGCTGTCGTGTCTTGAACGTTTGTGTACGCCAGCCTCGACTTTTTAATCTTGGTGCGCACTTGCGATTTATTTATTAGGTTTGCATATAGATTAAATGGAAATATGTAAAATTGACTCTACCCTATCGACTTTGGGCTCAAATGAAACGTCTTGATACACAGAATACGATGGTGAGGTCGGAATATGTAAGAAATGAAGGTCAGGAGACCACGCCACTTTACAAGGCATTTAGCTATATGATTAGGAGAGTCTTCCACCAGAAACTAATCCCTAGTCTTAATCATTGCACTAGCATATTTAGGACTACCATGTCATATTCTACAATACCAAGAAATCATTATATTTTCTTGTTGATCCACCTTCTCGCAGCTGCTGAATAATGTGTTCATGATGATGAGTGAAATGACACTAAACGTGAATACCTATCGATTAATAATAAGTGCGTAACTCCGTCTGAAGTTCAGTCTAAGATTGCTTGTGGCTGTCACCTGAAATAAAGTGCAATTTTTTATTACAATTGGCATAAATGGTCGGCTGAACCTTTTGTCTCTGATAATAAAAACTCTACTCCTTACCAAGAATACTTTGTTGATGCTCTGTTAATAATATAATTTTTAGTACATAACACTTAATTCACCATTATCTAGGTCCCATATCCTTAATTTCCTACGTTTCTCTGGTTTCATGACTAATAAATTATGATCAGAGTGCACATATGTTTCTGGAAATCTCCTGCAGAGTAAATCTTTGGCTTACCGTTATATAATCTGAGTTACTTGCTTGGTTCCATTTGGTACACTAGAAGATTGTGGACACTCTTGTCTGGATGGTGGACAGTGGTTCGTGGCATCATTAACTCATCAGTATTTGATCAAATTATACTTCTAATACTCAAAGCTTTGAACCTGAGCATAGAGACATGCTATAAAACGATTCAGGACATCCATTATTTCACTTTGAATTTCTTCTGGAGTTACCACAACAGAGGATGGCATTTGATGTCTTTGTGATTGTTCAGTGTTTCCTTATAGACAGCTTGCCCTAGCTTTACCCACAAATAAATATACCTATGCTCCACGAAACATCGATCCTGCAGAGACGGGGTGGCTCGCTTGCCTCTGCAGTGCAGATAGTCGTACAGTAGCTCTAACCACATCGAAATGGTGCTTGCTGAGAGGGCAGATGAGGCATTGCTCCTGGAGAGGAGCAGCATGCTTTTCAGTAATTGCAGAGTCTGGATGATTGCTGTGACCAACATGATCTTGCTATACACCAAAGTAGGTTCATGCTGACAGGTGTGATAGTACCCAGTTACTCAATAATCAGTTTAATAAGTCATGGTTGTAATTCTGAGACATATTGTCCACAGGAAGATGCTATAAGTATTAGCAGAAGGCAACATGTGGGTAGATCACTTATAGTTAAGGATAAATGAAAGACTGTACGCAACAACACTGATCCTACGATTTATTTTCGAAGATGGTTTTGACAAAAAGATAAACACACTTTTATAACATTTGTAAGTGCAGGAAACTGTTTTGACAATGTCACTGCATTCTTTGAAATATTTACGTTGGATTAAATACAGATTGTGAGAGGTGATATACACTGAGGCACCAAAGAAACTGGTATAGGCATACATATTCAAATACAGAGATATGTGAACAGGCAGAATACGGCGCTGCAGTAGGCAACGCCTGTACAAGACGACAAGTGTCTGGCACAGTTGTCAGATCGATTACTGCTGCTACAGTGGCAGGTTATCAAGATGTAAGTGAATTTGAACGTGGTGCTGTAGTCGGCGCACCAGCATGGGACACAGCATCTCCAAGATAGCGATGAAGAGGGGATTTTCCCGCACGATCATTTCACGAGTGTGCCGTGAATATCAGAGACCCAGTAAAACATCAAATCTCCGACATCGTTGCGCCCGGAAAAAGATCCTGCAAGAACGGTACCAGCGACGACTGAAGGGTATCGTTCAACGCAACAGACGTGCAACCCTTCCGCAAATTGCTGCAGGTTTCAGTGCTGGGCCATCATCAAGGGTCAGCGTGCGAACTATTCAACGAAACATCATCGAAATGGCCCACTCGTATACCCTTGATGAGTGCACGACACAAAGCTTTACGCCTCGCCTGGGACCGTCGACACTGACACTGGGCTGTTGATGACTGGAAACATGTTGCCTGGTCGGACGAGTCTCATTTTCAAGTGTACAGCCATGCACACAACCTCATGAATTCATGGGCCTTGCATGTCAGTAGGGGATTGTTCTAGCTGGTGGAGGCTCTGTAATGGTGTGGGGCGTATGCAGTTGGAGTGATATACCACTCCTGATACGTGTAGTTACGATTCTGACTGGTGACACGTACGTAAGCTTCCTGTTTGACTACCTGCATCCATCCATGTCCGTTGTGCATTCCGACTGTCTTGGGAAATTCCAGCTCCAGGAACACTCTTCTGAGTTTAAACGCTTCCGCTGGCCACCAAACGCCTCGGTCATAAACATTATTGAGCATTCTGGGATGCCTTGCAAAATGCTCCACCCCCTCGTACTCTTACGGATTCATGGACAGCCCTGCAGAATTCGTGGTGTCAATTCCCTCCAGCACTGCTTCAGACGTTAGTCGGGTCCATGCCACTTCGTGTTGCGGCTCTTCTGCGTGCTCTCGGGGTCCCTACACGCTATTGGGCCAGTATACCAGTTTCTTTGGCTCTTCAGTGTGTAACATGTACAGAAGCAGACTGCAGTTACAAGACGAAGTAAGGCATTCATTGAAGCAGTAATTGAGAAGAGCGAGACAACAGTGCAGCCTGTCCCCATATTATTCATTCCGTACGTAAATCAAACGAAGGGCAGTGGAGGATAGCTTCACTAAATTAGGCGATGCTGGCGGGCATTAAATTTGGATATGAGACACTGAAAGTGTTAGGCAACTGTTTTTTTTTCCGAACTGTCTTCAATTTAAGTAAAATGGAATGAGTTAAATCAAATCAGAAAAAATTAAGCTCCACCAGATAATGAAATGTGAATTAGTACCAGTGATTGCGAGTACTTAACTACCTAGATTACGATTTCCTACATTAAACTGCACGCATAGCTAAATAAGTATCCACTGCGAAAGTGGGGTGCACTCCGCAGAGAACAAGGGACGCGCTGTAGGGCCCTAAAACTCCATGGAGTCATCACCCAGATCCTGTTCTCCTAATCATCTCTCGCGGCTCGTGTGACGGGAAACGCCTGGCAGGTATAATGCCTGGTCGGGCTCTGTGTTGTGGAACTAGTCAGAAAGAAGACCTTCCTGGCACCGCGTGGTAAGATGCAGATGAGATCTCCAGGTTGTGCTCGACAGAAGAATCTGTTTCTAACGATCTCTGTGGTCAGGGTATGCGCGCTCCTTTACAGCAGAGTACCGGCAGACATTCCATTGTAGAGAGAAACAGCTGGCAGTCACATTTCGCCACTAACATGGGCTGTTTAGGTACCACCTTTGAAAGTAAACGGAAACAGAATGTTTGGAGCTTCTTTGCTGATCGCGGGATGACAACATCTCGCCCAGGTGCTGCCAAATTGAATGTTTAAGGAACTATAAAAATGGCTACCCCTGACTCACATAAATAATTTAGAATTTTAAATAAGCAGTACGTCTAAGCTTATAGAGGTCCCGCCGTATTTGCCAGTGCGCGGGAGTATGCGGAGAGAGCAGAGAGAGGATAAATTTGACACATCTTGTAGCACCGGGACTAAAAAGGTTTTCGATTGGTTAACCGCCTGAAATACGAGTAAGGTAGATATTTCTCAGGCAGATATCTTGATGGGCAGGCCTCTTCTCTGGCAGGCTTCAATTCTAGATGATTTCTCCACATTCAGCTAAGAGGCTGACTTGAACTGGTTAGGTGCAGACAGAAAGAGTTCTTGGGTCTGAGCCAACGAATGATTTTGCAGAAATTTCAGCCACCACTTCCAGACTATGAGTATGGTGAGAGTCAGCAGCATCAGTGAAGCAAAATGTAGGGAAAGGAAATCATTCATTATGATGTTCAGTAATTTCAATCTTCATGTCAGAGACTTGTTTGCAGTTGAAAGTCCGACATGCTTTCAACTCCAGCAATAGATGCATAACCTTCTGTGGTATTTTTATCTCCATGCACTAACATTTGGCAATCATCACTCCCAAGATTATAAATGTTTTCACCTTGTGTTCACTGAAATCACATTCTAGATCTCCTATCCAAGTTTGCAAGGCATTAGTTAACTCATTTTAATGATTATTCAACTTGTTTATTGTGAATTTGATTGTGTCTGTATAATAAACTGAGTTCGCTGAGATCATTGTTTAATTTCATGGTCAGATGAATTCCTTTACCATTGATTTTATGTGTGATGAGTCAGATACTAAAGGGCGAAATTGATATATTTAATTAAATACTCCAATTAATGTACTGTACCCACTTGACAAACAAGGGCTAAACATACACAGTAGGGTACAAATACAAGTATAGCAGATGAATCAAACGAGCTTACTATTACCAGTCACTATGCATGTGTTTCCACAACACTTGTTAGAGGTCTAAACCTCCATCAGGTGGATTTATGCGTATTAATATGGAATTTACGTAGCGCATTATGACTCTGGAGTAACTAGTGGCAACGTCTGGTAGAGAGAGAGAGAAAGGAAACACTGTTTGACTACATGTATAGTAGCTTTACGGAAATCCTCGATTCAAAGGATGAACTAAAATATAAATGCAAAAGTAAAACAAAAATAGGAATGACTGCAGTAGTCACAGGCTCCTTTACCTGTTGTGTTACACCACACTTCGTAATGTGTGAAGAAAGCAAAGGTGCTTTCTACAATCTAATAAGTGCTAAGAACACTTATTTGGAGCAAGCTTCAAAGTCTTGTGGGGATCTTTGGTTCCATAGATGAACACAAAAGTAAGTATATCTTCAGTGGATATGGTTCCGTTTCTGTCAAGTTAACATGACCTAATAATTTGTAGACATTGAAGTAATCAGAATGACATATTAGAGACTTCAAGCGTAATACTCAAGTTGACAAAAGTGGCAAATTTTTTATTAAACAATAGTTATTTCTTATACATATGTTAATTTGGTTGTGTGCAAAGTGTATATGTGTTTTTGTATGTGTATGCATATGTATCTATGTATGTATGTTTAGGAAGGTGAGACTAAGAGAAAGAGTGTGAAATTAATGAGACGAGGAGACTATAGTTTTGGTCAAGGAAGAGACGTGACTTGTCTAAGGGTAAAACTCTTGGGCCTTGTGTGTTAGGTCAGTGTGGTGTGCGTACTGTAAGACCTTCGGTACACACACCATCAGATTATTTGACTTGTCACTCTAACGAAGTAGGCGAGTGTCAGCAATATGTCTCGTGGTCTTTCGTGGCGTGTTTATCTTCTGCCGTTAGGTCAGACGATAGAAATGCCACTTGCACGCTTAGAGTAGCAGATTGACGGTGACCAACTTTGAACAGAACCTGATTAATTTTCACACACATTTATTAAAATAATAATAATCATAAACCTTACTTAACTTGATTCTGGATGCTATTTACAATTGACAATCTGAAGTTCCTTTGGTCTTGGTACGTTAATTTTATTCTCACATATCTCTGATACTTGACAAAGTGTCTATACATTTCTCTTCATGGCTATCTAGAGGAATATGATAATCTTATTAGGCGCAGACTGAAACTTGACTATAGACTGGTACAGACAAATGCAGACTAATGCAGATTGACTAATCGGAGGTCTGTACACTCGTTATAATACCTCGCGCGTTCAGGTATCACTGTGCGAGTGTGATCCACGAGGAGAAAAGGTTCTACGTTAGCAGCAATCTCATTGGCTGCGTTAAACATTAATACGTGGATTGGCGGAAGCAGAATTTGGTCCGTCTCTAACACAGCGCCATCTCGTAGTGCGGAGAGGGACGAGCGCTGCGCCTGCGCTGTTGTGCTTAGCGGGGCGCGCTCTAGTGCGATAGTTATGTACGCGCTGACTACGCGGAACTATGTACACAACAGTCAGTCAATTCTTCATTTAGATTCTATTGTCAAAACATACAGATTACTAATTCTTGTAAATACAAAGGAGGGGATTGAGGCCATTTTTATGTTCTGTGTGTTGGTGGGTAAATTTAATACTGCAGGCTGCTCTAAAAGAGATGATACTGTTGTAAATGTAATTTTTGTCACTTAGGACTCGGGTTGACTTCTTTGTAGATTTGGAACACTCCAAGTAGTCTAGATTTTCGCCTGTAGGTTTCATATGTAGAAAACAGATGCCTGTGTTGTTAACATGGTGTTTAGTTTCAAGCAGTTGGGTGGCTACTGCTGGTGTGTAGTATTTTTTTTCTTAGTGCAGCCATGTGTTCCTTTATCTAACGTCAAATGGTCATCCTGTCTGATCCACAAAGAAACAGTAACAGTCCAAATATTCAATTCTGAATACATCGGTATGGGATAAGAGTTATTTGTGTTGCTGCTATGAGTTAGTTTTTGTCTGTATTGTCTTGAGTGACTACAGGTATGCTTATGCCTTTACATGTAAAGATGTTGGCAATCTGATATAAAATATTTACCAGGATGGAGATTGTGTAGATACCTTATTCTCCATGTAATTTTTTGTGCTGTGACAGTTTTATTGCTACTGAGAATTTGTGTGTCTACTGTGGACCTGCTATAGCTATTTTCCATGGGTCTTTGTTCTATTATTGCTCTTTCTTGTTTCTATTTAACTTCAGAGCGTGGCAGTGGGACTGCTCAGTGTTAACAATCCGATCAAATTACGTTATGTATTCGAGCAACTCAACCAAAGCAGCACATGAAATCTGAACATTTGTGTACCAGATGTAATAGAAACAGAGGACAGAAGAAGGTATTCTGTAAGCACTTGAGGCTATTTTTCTGCGTTAGGTTAACACTAGTCGAGAACGTCTCTATTTACAAGGAACTTCTAGCATTGTCACATTTGATACAGTAGTCGACCATCTTGGCCGATACATCTGCGTATTATTTATTATTCTAACGGTCAGGTCTAGAAATATTATGCTGTCATCCACTTGGTGTTCAACTGTGAGCTTTGGACGTCCATGGATGCTACTGAACAGTTGGTTTAACTCACTGATATCATCTTGTGCGCCATTGATTAAAATGACAATATCATGAACATACCTATAGTAGTAAATAATGATTTTAATGGTGTAGTTGTCGGAGTTCAGAACCTAAGTCGTTTATAAATATTTTAGCTAGCAATTCAGTCAGATTTGATATCATTGTCAGGCTATTCTATATTCTTCAGTGTTGAAATAACTGTGTGATAATGTGAATTAAAGCTGGGTATTTGTTCAGTAATGTGTGTGGAATGTTTGTTTTGTGTTTATGAAGATTGACACTGACTATCGGGAGAGTAAGAGCTATTGATATGGAGAAATGAAGGACATGTTTGACAATTAAGATACCTGTGGCTCCATGTGTAATTTTGTGTTCATAGCGTATTGTGCAACTCCATTATGTATCTAAGTGTTCTCGTATTATTACTGAATGTATAGATTTTTTTAAGCAGAGATTTTGTTGAGTTTGAATGTTGGACTGTTCCTACAGTCCGCTATAGCTCTGGTAAGGAGAGTCTGTTTCTGTCTATTTTTGGCTTTAACATGATAGAGGGTGATTGGCAACTCATTGCTAGAATGGTTCTTGCTCTTCGAATGTTGAGTAGGAAGCTCATGTTATTTGTAATTCATTTAAACACCTTTTGGGTTCTGGCTGTTGGGTCCTTAGATGTTTCTGTAATATTTTCGGCTTCGAATAGTGACTGATACTTCAATAATAATCAGAGTAAAGCCTAACCAAAAATATTCGTATTTAAAGTAGTTGATGAGTTTTGCTATTTGGGTAGTCAAGTAGATGCTCATGGTTGTAGTAAAGAACATATAAATATAGACAAAGCTAGAAAGGAGGTTTCTGAAAAAGACAAATACGCTAACATCAGTTAGTCAAGCGTTGTAAAGTCTTCTCTGAAAGTATTTGGATAGAATGTTCTCTTGTACGGAAGTGAAACGTACCGAGTAAGTAATGAAAGTACTGAATCAAATTGTAGAGAAAGAATTTTATGGTACTACGGGGAAAAAGAAGGGACAGTATACATACTGGGGCCTTTAGTTAATTTGATTCTACAGGCTGCTCTAAAATTCCCCTTACAAACTTCTATGACTTGTAGAGAGGAGTGAGTAGACAATATTTTGAATCTGTGTCCGGAAACGCACCGTTTCCGTGCTACAGCCTTCTGATAACAGCTTTTGTAGGTGGGTATGCTACAAGGTAGTCATGGGTTCCAGACTGTAGCACCTAGAACCGCTCGGCCACTCCAGCCGGCCGAGCCTCTTGCACATGTCTGTGTTAGACGAACATGGTTGAGTACACTATTGCCGAATACATCAGCACATTTCTTCTATTCTATTCGGACACAGATGTATAGCCCCAGATGGTCCAATCGCATGGCCTCCACGATCACCGGGTTTGACGCCATTGGACTTTTTCCTCTGAAATCGAATGAAAAATTTTGTGTATGAGACTCCTGTAGAGACAGAAGGAGGTCTTGTGGCACGAGTTGTGGTCGCTGCAGGATAGGTTGCAGAGATACCAAGTGTGATAGAACGTGCGTACTGCAGTATCACTCGTAAGTACAATCTGTACACCGAACTTGGTGGTCGCCACATCGAACTTTACTTGTAGTGGGTCAGAATGTTAACTCCCCATAGAAAAGAACGAGGATGGTTTAAGTTTATCTGTAAACAACAGTGTTTGTTAAAACTGGTTAAATTTCCTATTTGTTTCTTTGGTTACTAATAGTGGAATTGTACAACAAGTGATGTATTTGGTCATGCCCAATGAATTAGCTGTAAAAGTGGTCGCGTTACCTGGATGTTTTCAAATGGCCGTAGCACGGAAACGGTACGTTCCCGGACATGGGTTCCAGTTCAAAATATTATCTACCCAGTCCCTTCTATTAGTCCTATAAGTTTGTATGGACAATTCTAGAACACCCTTTAGAGGCAAGTGTAGATGGTTAAAATTTTAGAGGTAAGTCAAGTATAAATTCCAGCAGGTGCATATGAATAAGTTTGCAGTAGTAATACAGAGATGAATAGACATGAACAGGATTGACAAATTACATCAAACCAGTATTCGGACTGAAAACCACAACAGCAGCAACGTGTGTTGTCAGTTTTCACTTGCGGTAATGACCCACAGACTTATAATGAGAAAATCATTCAAAGTTGATAGGTACTAAGCGAGCAACAAAAAATAAGTTGTTGGGACTTAATAGAAGAAAACTAACACATGCACCAGCAAGCAGATTGGGATGTCAGACAGAGGTACGACTGTAAGGAAATTCGCATTGAAGGTACTATCATATGAACTGTGGATAGTCGGACCACGGAAATAATTTGCTGAATTTCTAAAGATAAGAAGGGACCGAGAAAGCAGCCTAATGCGAGGTGGGAAGCTGATATTAGAAAATGCACGGGAAAAAGTTTTTACTTATAGTTGAGGACAGCGTTGCCTAGAAAAGTCTGGAGGAGAATTTCATCTACTAGTGGTGGTAAGACGGCTAATGATGAAGCTGATATGATACGGTCATGTTTGATATTGCATGTTGAACTTATATTAGCTGCCTAATCTGAAGTAAATTCAATGACTGGAAAGCTAAAAACGCTATGGTGTTGTCTATCTGATTATGAGTCGGTTACTTATATTGTGAACCATTTGTACAACCCATCCTGTTGCTGGTGTATGAGTCATTTAGCAAACTTTGTAACTTAATACTGACCTTTCACAGCTGACTATACTTTGATTTCAGAAGCAAGTATATAATTGCTTTTACCATAACAGTTAGAAGTTCTCTTACAAAAACTGTTCCATAGTACAGAAATAACTGCCATAGCCAACTGGCTTGTACATTTAGCTTTGCCAGTTGTCGAGCACTTTACATCGTTTGATACACCTTTTTATGAGTTACTGCTTGAATGAATGCTAATAATGATCATACTATTCTTATATTGGAATGATTTTCACCAATACTGCAGCAGATTGTGAGCAAATATTTTCATGACCGCACCAATTAATTCTGAAGTGGTGAATTGAACAATTTCTACAAGGAGATCGATGATAATATTTCATGTTTTGGCACTCTATAGTCCAGTGGAAATTTACTTTACATGATTCTGTGAAAGACATATTCTGATTATTTACATCCCAAATAATAGAAGCACATATAAGTCTGTACCATCCGTAGTACTCGTTGAAGGTTAAGTTATTGATGACATATGTAACTTATGTTAACTCAATTCAATAGCAGTGTAAATGTGAGTAAAATGATCTGATTTAGGTTTCTGACCCCTCTCAGATATCATCTTCTCTTCCACCAGTTTTTGGAAAAAGAACCAGCTCCTCGTAAAACAGATTTTTTTAAGATCTGTACTTGCCATACAATATCAATGAATTCTTTGGTCACAAAGGACTAAACAGTTACGCTGTCTTCTCTGGGGTTCTTCGAAAATTCATTCTGATCATAGATCGTGAGTTATTGAAGAATATTATCGTAAATCGCCAGGAATAAGAAAGCGTCAGTGAGAAGATGGAGGAAATAAAAACGGGGCAACGTAAGATCATTTCTTCGGCGAAGTCGAGTTCTGCGGATTCAAGAGTGCGAAAAATACTCGTGACAGTGTAAGGAAACTTCTCGCTGCATAAAAAGAACGTCTCGGCTGGCTCCTAGCACTCCACTCGTGTCAGCTCTGTTTCTTATTTGTTGCTGAAACTTCCGGTGGCTGTGCACTGAGCTGTAGGTAATGAATAATGGAAAGGCCGCTCCCGGTTCATGGAAGGAATGAATAATGGATGAATCCGTTGTTTGGACCCGTGCTACGTGCCAGAAATAAAACACCAGCCACTATTTTAAATTAATTTCTCAACGAAATTAATATTGTTTCTGATAGGGAACCACAGTATGACAGCACCTTAAAGCAGTTCATTGTTCGTTAATCACTTTCAAAATGAATGAATTCCACGTGTTCCTCATATACTCCAATCCAATTTTCCGGATGTCGTACGTAACTTCACTTTTACTTATTATTTATTTATTGTTGTCCACTTTCTTGATGACAAAAATGGACCGATAATATAACCACATTTATGATATCATTTGCAATCGGTTGCTTTTTCTCTTTCTTATTTTCAATTCTGAATATGGAACTAAGTTTACACCATCATACCGTGTTTCTCCATTCTTATTCCTTTTATTACTAACGTTCTACCTGTTGGATAGCTACCTATACGCAACTTTACATGTTGTTTTCGTGTGACATATTTTCTACTCTCCATCTGATGTTTCTTTACTGTGACAGGAAACAGCCGTCCGTTTTCGTTATTCCATACTGTTTTGACTAATTTTATAGTTCTCTTAATTATATACTGACACTACTAATGTTACAACAGCATTTACTACTCCTACAGTGCCAACCAATACGAGTATTACAAGATATAAAAAGGCCCTATTACTACTACCGTATCTTACTACCTTAATTTTTCTGCAGCAGTTAATATTACTGAAACTTATGTTACTAATACATGCGCTAATATTTCCACCACGATTACTTATGGTAATGTTAAGAGTTCCTAACATTCAGAGAACAGTCATATAACATATTGTATTCCGCTGCTTCACTCTTTCTCGTCCCTGTAGTCTGAGACACACACATACACACACACACACACACACACACACACACACACACACACACACGGCGCGCGCGCCCGCGCACGTACACACGCGCGCGCGATTTCATACACACATACACACACACACACACACACACACACACACACACACGCACACACACGCACACACAGCATTCACAATTATTGGAGTGGATCTAGTTTCTCTGCAGGTTCTGTACCAGGACGACCATGGTGTCGGGGCCAGCAATATCTTACTGCCCCTAGACAACATGCAAATAATCAGAGTGCACAACCTATCTTCCACAGATTTCTCTCGTTGATCGTAGGTACTTCTGTGCCCAATTCCTTTCGCTGTTCTGTTACTGAGCGAAGAGACTGTAGAGGTACTGCCTTTGTTTTCATTCCCGGTGGTCATATACAGGCCAGAATATAGCTAGGAATTTGTCAAAGGAGCGGGGAGTGTGTCTTAAAGAGGCCTTAAAAAGGTTCACGTTTTCCATTTATTTTGAAAATACATTTCTTTATTTTTTACTTTTTTGTATATAATTTTTCTTTCAAGAGGCCTTTATACAAATGGCACCTGGACGATTAAATTAAGCAAGGAAAGGTTTCCGAAAGAAGTATATTTTTTATTCTCAACAGCAGAATTTTAATTCTTTTGGCAATCGATGAAGTTATCGTATTACTGAATAAAGAAATATTTAATACCCAAATGTACACTTAAATATTTCTTTATTTGGCAATAAGGTAACTTCACTCTATTGCCATATAAATTAAAATTGTAATATAATCGGTGGCAGCCGGTGATCATGTGCTAATGTGCTACAACACACTGTAAACGTTACACTAAAATTATGCCATTTCTCTCCGAATGTGATCTGGTATGCAAATAAAAAAGACGAAATCATGTTTTGTAGCGCTGTCTCCGTGATAACTAGAAACCAGTGTCGACTTCTCAAATAAAAGTCAGCTGCACTGCGGTCAACTCGGAGAAGAAAAGCAGCTGTCTGTTTAGGACTGTGCATGCTCTGATGTGACGTTACCCCGCTGGCATTGAGGGCGCTACGTTGCTCAAAGCGCAAGGTCGGTCCTTTTCTTTGAAAATACGTGTGAGATAGTGTGCAAGAAACATGGCGAAAACTGTAGACGATCTAAAGAGTCCCTTTTCCAGTACATCTTTAAAGGAGAAAGCGAGAGTTAAAGAGTCATGTGGATATACTACAAATTTAAATCTAACAAGGGGAGGGCCTGGGATGAGTCTCATCTATTTGGCTGAAACTGTGTGAATAGAAGCAGTTAGATGCCTCTTCCAAATTCGTGGTATATTTCGCCAGGTTTGGTTTAAGAAAACATAAAACGCTGTCTAAAGATTTTCGTGTAGGTTATGGGGTCTCATTTAGCATAATTTCGTGTCCTGGAGCTGTGACGCAGTGGTCGAGTGTATAGACTGACAATGCATCGGCTCAGGTTCAAATCCTGCTGCTACGATACTTCCTTTTCATTTTATTTTATTCCTCATAATGTTAAACTATTCATTTGAATATATATTTAAACAGTTCAATAAAATTAATATATTCAGTTAAGTTACGATTACTGCGCTTGGAAGCCAAAAGCCCATAGGTGGTGCTAAAATATAGAATATGTGATGAAATTCAGTGTGAAAGTGTACGAATACGAAAAGATTTGGATCTGTAGGTATGATATTCTCAATGCTCACTTTTTCTGCCAATGTTTTTTATTCAGGATCACTTATGTGTGGGGTACAGGGGGAATGGAATATCTAGGACGTATTAATGCATTACTGGGAACACATAGCTGAAATCATAAACGTGTAAACAATATACTTCATCTTACTTGGGGACCGTGCCTACCCATCATCACCTATTTCGTCCAGATTTATGGTATACTAGCTGTCACCCGCTGCTTCGCCCGTACGTCAATATTTTGTTATGATGAGTGAAGGTGAGTAACAAAGCCAGTAATTATACGATACCAGTTTGTATATTTTGGTGTAGAGACGTGTGTATGAAAAAGTATGCAGTGCCCGTATAGCGGTACATAATCGATGTGTTTCTAATATTTTGCTGTATGTTGAATGTGAAAGGATACATTGTATTTACTAATTATATTTTTTAAAAATGCCTCGATTCGTTTCATTCGAGAAGAAGTAGAATTTTTAGGGATTTCTCTGGCTCACCTAGTACTGGGGGTGTGATTTTGGCACCAGAGCAGCACAAACCAATCGCTTCTCCCTTCCATTTTAATGCGTTACGGTGCCTACATTTTTGATCAATCGCCTATGATGTCTACCTTATGATTAACATGGTCTGTTAATAGACTGAAATCAAATGAAACCTCCCCAAAAGCTTCCCATGTTCCACATGTAAAGGTACGACTGTCTTTAAATGATGCCGTCGTTATGAGTCTTCAAGAGTCCTGGAAGCTGTAAGAGACGAGTGACAGGCAGCGTCTAAAAGGCGATATAGTCTCGTGACTGTTCTAATGTCTCTGCTGCTCTTAAGGCCTCCTGATGCTGTAGATCCAAGTTCCGGCCGACATGAGATTGCTCTGATGTTTGTTGGATTCGAGTAACTTTCGCAGAATTAGTTCTCTTAGAACTAAGGACTAACTCAGACTTCAGTTTGCGAGAATTACAGTAATAATCCTAAATGTGATTCTCGGGCTTATCATCGGATTTTATCGTTGTATCTCCACTAAAAAATGACTCAAATGGCTCTAAGCACTATGGGACTTAACATCTGAGGTCATCAGTCCCCTAGACGTAGAACTACTGAAAGCTAACTAAGCTAAGGACATCACACAAACAAATGCCCGAGGCAGGATTCGAACCTCCGACTGCAGCAGCCGTGTGGTTCCGGACTGAAGCGCCTAGATCAGCTCGACCTCTCTACTAAAACTATGCAGCTATGTCAGGTGGTGTAGGAGCTCGGTATCATAAAGTAGACGCACAATGACATTGGATTTGCACTGTCACGGAATAATCTGTATAGACTAAGAGTCGCGACCGTCTCACCAGCGTCGTCTGCATGCCGCTCCGTGTAGCGTATTTAACAATGTTGATAATACTCTAAAAGATGCAGCTTTCTAAAGTAGCCTGTGGTCTTCCTCAAGGTTCAAGCCAGTTCCTTAACAAATACCATCGGAGCCGGTACAGCGGTAGAGCCGTGAGGACGTAAGAGAGTGAGCTACTTTCGCAGTTTTTAATAGCGGTTTTACTGTGTAAGTATGAAGGAAAGAATTTGAGAATTGAATAAGTCGCACCTGTCATGACGACATAGTAAAACACAGTCTGTTTACTTCTGTAAAATTTCAGCGCAGTGTCAAAATTTTGCACGAGCTGCCACTAAGTACAATGTATTACCACTTTGCTAACAAAGCACAAGCTCAATCTCCTGACGCAGTGTGAAAAAATAAAAGTAAATGTGCGTATGGTTTTATTGGCCGGGATTCCCCGATTGGGATGTTCGGAAGCTTGGTACAAGCCACTAGGGTGACTTGCACGTCGTTGATGATAAAATGATTAGGACTACACACACATCCAATCGCGGGCGGAAAAAAAAACCGACCAAGATAGAAACTAAAGCTGGGGACTCACATTCCTAAAACAGCAACGCTAACCGCATAGCGACGAGTTGTTCACGCAAATTTAAAAGAAGCAAAGAAGTTGGAAGAGACGAATGAGGCTCGGCGCCGAAAATATGACGGGTTTGTGACAGTTATTAGTATGGAAGTATCGTTCAAACAAGCAGAGGATTGTATAAATGTAGTATTAATTACGTTGAATAGTATTATGCAGAACGTAGAAACGATTTTCTAAAATAGTTGAGTATATTCTGAAAGTCACAGATGAAAAACAAAAGAATCCACACAACCTAACTAACAGAGCAGTTCAGAGTCTAATGCGCTGGTTATTTGCTTGATTTTTAAAGTATTGCGCAACATTTATGACGTCAGAGCTAGTTACAGCGGACTGGCTGGCACACAATGGAAAGACTGATGTGAATGTACTACAGCGTGAGTAGGCTGCTTCCCTACAGCGTGACAGACAGAGCTACTTTCGCGTTTATTTCATTATAGTGGGTGTAGAACTCGGCCAGAAATGGAAGTAACAGAAGTCGGATCCCCCAGTTTGTCAAGCGTGATTTTTTTTTTTTTTAAGAAAAGAAGAAAACAGCATTTTTCATGTACAGTGCCGTCCGGAAATTTATTTACAGTCACAAATTTCCCTTTACCTTCCGTTTTCAAGCCTTTAATGAAAATATTAGTAAATACAGTACAGTGAACACTACATCGGTTTACTTGTAATGCAAGTAATGTTTAAACTGAAAATAAAAAGAATCCTTTCGCCAGCTGCTTTCGACCACACGACGATTGGATTTCCGTTGCGCCAACAGCTGCTCGGTTTAATTATACTAACATAATCTTCCTTTCTTTTTAATGTTTGACTATCTGGAGCTCCCACTTGAGTCACTTTAATTTCTGTCCAAGCTCTGGATATACCATAAAACATGACGACATCGGCGTTGACGTTAGGCGCGATCCCCTTGTTAGTGCATTAGGTAAAGCTAATATCGCAGCAGTATTAAATCGCACCTGTCGTGACGACATGGTGAAACACAGTTTGTTTACTTTTGTAAAATTGTACCGCAGTGTCAAAACTTTGCACGAGCTGCCACTAAGTACAATGTATTACCTCTTTGCTAACGAAACACAAGCTCTGTCTACTGATGCAATGTTCGCGATCGCGGAGCGGGAGAATCTTCATGTTGGGTTGAATAACTTATAAAGTTAAACAAATTCAAATTTCTTTTGACAGTAGGTATCTTTCTCCTACTACAATCTTGCATTTTAATTTACGACTTATACCACGTCATAGTTTCTTCATCATATCAAGGCATCCCAAGTTCTTCAATTCAGTCTCAAATTTTATTAAACTTTCAGAGCATCAAAATTCTTCAGTTTCATTAAGTGATCAAGAACTTCAATTACTACAGTATTAGAAGAGTAGAAATAGATTTTGAACGAAGGAGGAGAAGGGTACAGGGCGCAGTCTGTTCGGACGAATTCAAGCACTCCGCTCAAAAATCTTTAGAAAGAACGAACTATGGAGAGTGCTGTCTCACATAACCTCATCGTTTCGTATCGAAACTGGTTCTCGTAATTGAGTACCGCCCAGGTGACCAGATTGGGCAATATTTTTCCAATGATAGAATTACGAGCAAACGTTTTAAAGAACCGTAACTATCGCCGTTTAGACGGTATTTCTGCTGATCAACACGATTTTGGGTGCCACAGACAAATCCAAGTGTATTTTTGTGCAATTATTTTAATTTATGTTATTTGTAAGGATGTTTACCGCTTTCTGCTTTGCAAAATAATGAAATATTGCACTCCAAAATTTCTATCAATTTCCAAACAACGACTCCAATGCTACCATTAAACTGCTATAGACAGATATTTAGGCCTTTATCGTAGTGAGTACATATTTTAACTTACTATAATGCTAGTTGACGAATCACAATTGATTTTCCTTATTTCTTGTTACAAACATTACCCATAAGCAGATACTATCATTATAGTACATCGCACAAGAGCAATAAACGGCAGCACTTACATTAAATACCGTAAACTGAAAGAACTGAACTGATTAACAAAACAACGAGTTAGGTCAAGTAAGGTCAACAGTATACAGGAATTAGTCTTCGCTAAAACAGAAATCGGCAATACCAGATAGTGCCATCGATACATCGATAGTTCCAGTCTATCGATGGCCTTGTTGGCTATCGAAAAAGCCTACCCCTTCTCGTCGTATGAATGAAAATAAAAATATTTTTCAATTTCACTATACGGAAACTAGGGTCTGTGTATTTAGATGATGCGCGGGGGGGGGGGGGGGGGGGGTGTTCCCGACACCTTCCCCCCAGATCTCCCCTTAGACTACATCATTCCTACAATCTTTACTCGTCTGTAATATGGTGTCTGCTGGCCATAAGCATTGCATGCTTTTACTGAGACAACATCAGCTTGAAGCTTAAGTGTTTCAATGACCTCTTTTACTTTGATTATCTTGAAAAGAGTTTTTCCTCTTAAAGCAGTCTTTGATAAATCTTCAACGATGAGACACTACCGTATAACACGATCTAGTGTGCCGATGTTTCCACAGCTGATCATTGCCCTTTTACCTGTTCCATTGAGATATGCAGCGTATGGCCCATGTCCGAAAAGATAGTGGACCAGTCCCCTACTCGACTCAAAATATCTAAAGCCTTTAGTTCACTCAGCAAAAGATAGGAACGTTCTTCTTCCCGTATCTGAGAAATTCCTTCTCTGCTTCCACTCTTTAGTACTAAATTTCTTTTTAGTAACAGATTTGTTGTTGATTCGCTAAGAGCAATAGCGTATTTTTTCCTATTCTTATTTCTTCAGCCAGTTCTAGAAAGGTAGTCTTGTTTCCTGATTTGTAACTCCAGGGGACATACGTCCATTTAGTATGGTTAGGACATCTGTACATGTGGCGCTGAAGCCTCCACTACTCGTAGCCGAATTCCTCGTTGAACTTCGATGACCGCAGCAGCAGGTCTTCAACAGCCGAATCTGTGCGACGAAACAGAGGCACTGTAGCCCACCGTGGCAATTAATATCGACTCGTGTTACAGCCTAATTACAGTCAGGGGCAAACGAAATCTCCTTGGTCAAATACCCATGATTTTATTTATTGTCCATCTAGCCTTCCTCGCTACGTATTCTATGTGGGCACTTAATTTTCAGGGTTTGGACACACATATTAAATAACTTTTTACGGTATGGCTTCGAATTATCACCTAAATTATTTGAATCTATGGGTCACTAATAAGTCCTCCTTTAAGCACCATTCACTGTCTTTCGAAAAAAAAGTATTTCGCGTAAGAGAAAGCATACAAATTCTGGAAGAAACGCTTCTCTTTTGAAATATGGATTGATAGCTATTATTGTTGATAGTTATTATTATACAGAAAGACACTGTCAGAGATATTGCAAAATATCTGCCGCCGTTTGACCATCTATAATCTCTGAAGATTGCTAAAGGTTACTAAAATAATGATCGACAACGTTGTCCATATTGATGTAGCAAATACATTGACTACCAAAAATAGTGAGGCGCTCTGTAGGGACAGAGAAACAAAATAAAACTTATCTCTGCACGATATCAATGGAGATACTATCAAAGACAGTGCTGCCAAAGCAGCGTTACTGAACACAGCCTTCCGAAATGCCTTCACAAAAGAAGACAAAGTAACTATTCCAGAATTCGAATCAAGAACATCTGCCAACATGAGTAACGTAGAAGTAAATATCCTCGGAGTAGTGAAGCAACTTAAATCACTTAATAAAAGCAAGTATTCTGGTCCAGACTGTATACCAATTAGGTTCCTTTCAGAATATGCTGATGCATTAGCTCCATACTTGACAATCATATACAACAGTTCGCTCGACGAAAGATCCGTACCCAGAGACTGGAAAGTTGCACAGGTCACACAAATGTTCATGAAAGGTAGTAGGAGTATTCCAGTTAATTACAGGCTCATATCATTAACATCGATATGCAGCAGTATTCTGGAACATATATTGTGTTCGAATATTATGAATTACCTCGAAGAAAACGGTCTATTGACTCACAGTAAACATGGGTTTTGAAAACATCGTTCTTGTGAAACACAACTAGCTCTTTATTCGCATGAAGCGTTGAGTGCTATTGACAAGGGATTTCAGATCGATTCCGTATTTATGGATTTCCAGAAGGCTTTTGACACTGTACCACACAAGCTGCTTATAATGAAATTACGTGCTTATGGAATATCGTCTCAGTTGTGTGACTGGATTCGTGACTTCCTGTCAGAGAGGTCACAGTTCGTAGTAATTGACGGAAAGTCATCTAGTGAAACAGAAGTGATTTATGGGGTTCCCCAAGGTAGTGTTATAGGTCCTTTGCTGTTCCTTATCTGTATAAACGATTTGGGAGACAATCTGAGCAGCCGTCTTAGGTGGTTTGCAGATGACGCTGTCATTTATCGACTAATTAAGTCATCAAAAGATCAAAACAAACTGCAAAACGATTTAGGAAAGATATCTGAATGGTGTTATAATTGGCAGTTGACCGTAAATAACGAAAAGTGTTAGGTCATCGACATGAGTGCTAAAACGAATCCGTTAATTTCGGGCGCTAATGACCACATCAGTTTTGCGCCCTAAAACCAAAACAAAAAAAAGAATCCGTTAATCTTCGGTTAGACGACAAATCAGTCAAATATAAAGGCCGTAAATTCAACTAAATACCTAGGAATTACGATTACGAACAACTTAAATTGAAAGGAACACATAAAATATGTTATGGGGATGGCTAACCAGAGACTGCGTTTTATTGGCAGGACACATAGAAAATGTAACAGATCGATTAAAGAGACTGCCTACATTACGCTTGTCCGTCCTCTTTTAGAATACTGATGCGCGGTGTGGGATCCTTACCAAATGGGACTGACGGAGTACATCGAGAAAGAAGTTCAAAGAAGGGCAGCACGTTTTGTATTATCGGAAATATGGGAGAGAGTGTCACAAATGGTACAGGATTTGGGCTGGACTTCATTAAAAGAAAGGCGTTTAATGTTGCGACGGAATCTTCTCACCAAATTCCAAACACCAACTTTCTCCTCTGAATGGGCTAATATTTTGTTGACACCGACCTACATAGGGAGAAACGGTCACCACGATAAAATAAGGGAAATCAGAGCTCGTACGGAAAGATATAGTTGTTCGTTCTCTCCGCGCGCTATACGAGATTGGAATAATAGAGAATTGTGAAGGTGGTTCGACGAATCCTCTGTCAGGCACTTAAATTTGATTTGCGGAGTACCTGTGTAGATGTAGATGAGGGTATGAGATGTTATTTCGGTGAGACAAATTTGAAAGTATGAGCCCGCTTATCAGTATGGCACTCCTAGCATGCATGCTTGAGCTGATTCAGTTGGGAAGAGTGTCGTAAAACAGTTCTGTTCTCTGCTGAGGTAAGCTGCCCCACAAGGGCTGTAACTTGTCCTTGATACACTTTAGAATGACACCGGGATAGAGTTTACGTCCGAGCTGGTCCTGCATATGCTCTATTGGGCACGGGTCTGGGGACCTTACTGGCCATGAGAGTACCTCAGTATCACGCAGTTCATGGAGAACACGCCAAGTACGGACAAGCATTGCCATACTGAAAAATGGCACTATGGAACTGTCCCGTGAGAGGAAACACATGAGAACGCAGGATGTCCGTGGCGTAGCTTTTTTCCATCAGAGTTCTCTCCATATCTACCGTCGTAAACTGAAGTCATACCCGATGACTCTGTGCCTCTTCAGAACATCGGAAGAATGAGACCTCTCCGTTGTTCACTGCCATACTCGCCGACAATGGTCATCCGGGTTAGTCAGAACCGCGATTCATCGTTGAACACAATGCGACTCCAGTCATCAGCTGTCCACGCTTCCTGGTCGTGGCACTACTCCAAACGCAGCCGTTTGTGTTGTTGACGGCATCTTACTCCTGGAACGCTAATTCGCTCGTCTGGGAGACCACAAAGTGTTTCTCGAAGTACAGTTCTTGTTCTCGGATGGCAAGCGCAGATGTCTAGGGATACGATGAGCTTGGTGCACAAAACACAGTGGTGGTCAAACTTGGTCGATCGGAACGCTGACGACGAGTGTGCCTAAGCAGTCCAACGTTGGGCCACTGTCACAGCCGAATGCTCCACAGATCTGAACAATGCACAATTCGACCAGCCGCTCAAAGGGAGGCCCACAATAACGCCCCTTTCGAACTCTGTCGGGTGACAATAATGCTGTCTCAATCGAATCCGTGGCATTTCCATGTCCTTCTCACATCTTAAGCTGTTCACGTCCTTTATAGACCCTGTTAAGCATGGCAAAAGCACTAAACACGAACAACAGTATTGCTGTATTGCTCTCCGGCGGTTGTCCTACCTGTCACAGAGAACTTAAACTCTATCATTTATACACTCGCCTACATTGTCTACGTAAACTAACTTACACTGACACCTGACCATGTTCTCTGGGCCCCTCACTTTTTTGTCAGGCAGCGTATAAATCGATGTTTGTGGTGGTACCTAGAATCGCATCTGCGAGCAGCACTCTTGCGTAATCCCAAGGAAAATGCGAAAATTATTTTACAGAAAATCTTAACTGTTTGAGAGAACTGAAAGCGATAAATCATCAGCATGTGCTACGTGCTCTAATAATTCCTAACTGTTCTATAAGCTATACCGAAATGGTTCTAAGCCAAAACCTTAGAACTCGGCTCCGTAAACAATGCTCTGAGCGCACCCTTTCGCAATATGTTGGTAACCGTCGTTAACAGCGTCACGTATTGATCTCTCCAGCAATCCAGTAGACCAGGGCTTTCCAACCTGTGGTCCGCGGACCCTTAGATGTCCGTCGGCTCTTTCTAGAGGGTCCGCGGCCACCTTTCACCAAATCGCCTAAAATAATGAGTAAAATTATTGAATAAAAATGTGAAAATCAAATTCATCACTATTTTTTTCGTGTGAAAAACATGTGTACTTTTACTTCAGGTCGTATCCCCAAGCAGCCTTTGCGGCTCCCAAGTGAGAACATGTACACAGTTTAGTGCCGGAGAATGCGATACAGTGCGAATTCATATTGTATCGTTAATATCAAGTTGTTTTCATTCATCTCCAAACCAAAGACTATTGATACTTCGGGGGGGGGGGGGAGGGGGGGGATGGGGGGGTTCATAGGGAACATGGCACTTGCATCAAGAAGCTTTCAGTTCCCATGGGTTTCGCTCTGAAATTTAAAGTTACTGTGCTCTTGACTGACTAGGGGTCCGCCAGTTGAAAAGGTTGCGAAGCCCTGCAGTAGACAATAGTGTAACACTCTTGAGCAGCCCATTTCCATTACTGTTATAAAGAATGAAGACTACTGTATGTGTAAGTAAGCTGTTCAGGTTTTTATGTTGGTAACGCCACGTAGCGCTCTGTATGAAAATCACTGACTGCGTTGTGTGCAGCCTGTGGCTGGTTGGCATTGTTGGAATATTCGCTATTGTAGTGTTGGGCAGTTGTATGTGAACAGATCGTAGCGTTTGGCAGTTTGAGGTGAGCCGCCAGCAGTGGTGGATGTGGAGAGAGAGATGCCAGAGTTTTGAGAGCGGACGATCTGAACGGGTGTCCTTCAGAAAAAGGAAATTTATAAGACTGGATGTCATGCACTGATATATGTATAATGACTTTTGAACACTATTAATGTTGTGGCGTAGAAAGACAGCCACGCCACGGACGTAGCCGAAAGGCACGCGTTTAGCAGGCAAGAGATAGGTCTGTAACAGGATACGTAATGAATGCTATAAAGAAAAGTACGTGGCTTCTGTAATACTTAACTTTAATCCATCCTTGGTACATCGCTATTGACGATATAAGTGAGACTCCATAGATACATGCAATGTTACTAATGGCGCCTTGCTAGGTCGTAGCCATTGACTTAGCTGAAGGCTATTCTAACTATTGGCTCGGCTAATGAACAATGCTTCGTCCGTGTAGTCACTAGCAAAGTCGTCCGTACAACTGGGGCGAGTGCTCGTCCGTATCTCGAGACCTGCCTTGTGGTGGCGCTCGGTCTGCGATCACACAGTGGCGACACGCGGGTCCGACGTGTACTAAAGCTACCACCTAGCAAGTGTGGTGTCTGGCGGTGACACCACAATTAAGGTAAATATATTGTTTGTTCTCCATCAAAATCTTTCACTTGGTAACTATGCCTATCAGTAGTTTGTGCCTTCAGTAGTTAGAATCTTTTATTTAGCTGGCAGTATTGGCGCTCGCTGTATTGCAGTAGTTCGAGTAACGAAGATATTTGTGAGGTAAGTGATTCATGAAAGGTATAGGTTATTGTTAGTCAGGCCCATTCTTTTGTAGAGATTATTGAAAGATTGCGTTGCGCTAAAAATATTGTGTGTTAGTTTAGTGATGATCAGAATAGGTAAAGAGAAAAGTGTCTGAGTACGTTGAGTTTTGCTCAGCTGTTTGAAAATCAAATAACGTAAGAGATTTTTCAGCACTGTCATTCCTAATTTTCTAAGGGACGTGTCATATGTTACTGAACCCACCAGCTACGTCTATCTTTATAAATATTACGTCTTCTGTATCTGACGTGTACTCATTATACATAATGGCCACTATTTTTTCTCTTGACAAGTGAAAAAATAGGCTGTTGTTGAAGATACAGATAACCCAGCACTGGACACTCTATGACTAAAAAATGCTGCGATTTTAGATCACGTAGTTCTGTAGTTTTTCAAATTATTTTGAAATTAGAAAATACGAGTGCCATACTAAAAGTAATGAGCCTCAATTTTTGATTTTTAGTTTTCAGAAAAACCAAGTACATTATCATAGTCTAGATATTCTCTGTCAGTTTTCAGCACAGTCACTATTTCTTCGCGCACATTTTTCCCATCGTTCTGCAAGTCTGAAAATATCGTTACGATAGAACTCCTTTCCAGCTTCCCCGAGGCACTGACGCACTGCTTGCCAAACATGCCCATCACCTCGTACCATTCTCTCGTATCCGTACCTTAATAGAAACGTGAAGATGGCAGTCATAGGGTTACAAGAAGCAACTGTAGAGACAATGTCGAAGAGTTTCCCACCCAGTTATCCTGATCTTCTTCACAATGATGCGAGCAGCGGAAGGCCGTGGGCTATCCTGTTGAAGGACTACCTCCTTCCCAATGCACGACGAAGCTTCTAAAGTGTCTCTATATAACGTGTAGCGTTTGCGGTTTGTCCAGGTTCAATGAAATCAACCACAATCCTTCGCTGATGCACTCCGTAGAGGCAGTTCGAAGGGGGAACGGTATGAGGCTTGTCTTAGACATATATCTTCGAAACGTCTCACCGATATCCTAACATCGCTGGTACCAATACATATTTCTGTGTAGGCCAAACATTTTCCCTCTTCAACAAGGAATTCAATGATAGCACGCTTTCTAAACGAAACATTCATGTCGGCCATTTTGCAAGTAGTGTCCGTGGTCATGTGATAGATGCTACCGACGTCACAATATGATAACATTTGGTGTTAGGTCTGCAGTTTACGATGCAACAATCCTTTTTTGTTACATTGCTGGAATTGAGATTTCAACAGAGGGGTACTCGCTAGTTTCAGTATGACACTCGCAGAGTGTTGTTCAATCCGTTCTCCACAATCTACACATCTATCACATTTTCAGAAATTTGTGACACTCGCACTTCCGAAAAATGTGTATTAAGGTAGATCCTAGAACTATTGGAGAATGCGTTTGGCACTCTACGCTTTTAAGTTGTGGACAAAACAAATACAAAGTAAGGGGAAGAAAAATTCCGCATCTACTGGTGAATGTTTTATTTTGCTTCATAATAGGAAAGCATAATAGAGGGAAACTTTCACTTGGTAACTGGAGAAAGTTTTAATTACATCAGCAATTAATTTGCAGTAAGTTTGTGTGAATTCAGAGATAAATAAAAATGATGTGCAGACATGAGTGCAGTGGAGACATAGTTACGCGTAATTAATGCATGTAGTCATCAATGTCAATAGAAATGTGTGTCAAAACATAAAGTGACGTTCTTTGGAATTCTTAAAATCCAGGGTTTTGTTTGCAATTGGGCTAATAAGTCGATAAGAGAGGTGTGAACCGTCCCTAGATTGGCCCTCGTTTGTTGCCCATGCTCTTCAGATGTCCAAGCTACAATAAATTCCTGCTTACAATCCTTAATTGTTTCCATAAATAATTTCTCTTATTCTATAATTTTCGCAAGATCGACGAAAGCCCACTTCCAATGTTACGAGGAGACTGCAGGAGGTAAATTAAGTTTCGTTTACATGAGCCATAAAAACTGAATTTTTCTGGCAATACATACCGCCGACGTCCTCTAGAAGCACTGCGGCCATACGAATAGCAGCCTCATGTACTACAACACTGCCGGCCGTTATACACTGGCAATGTTCGTGGAAATATATTTCCGTGCCAGAAGTGTTTAAAAGGGGTCACGCTATTGTCACAAAATGGACGAACGCGAGCCAGTGGAAATGAACGCGACTCTACTGCTTTTACATCACACAAGGAATCTGGTTAGAAAGAACATAATAAATCAGACTTTGTGGATGAGTTCTTTTCTAACTAAGCGAAATGCTCCGGAAACTTTTAGTAAACTCATGCTGGATACATACCTGCTTTAGAATTTTACCACAAAGTCGAAATACGACTTTGAACATCTCGTACAAGCAATTTGTCCGAGAACTGCTGAAACCCATTAATAGTATAAGAAAGTGTGTACCAGTTGCATCCCGATTGGAGGTCACCCTTCGGCTTTTAGCTACTGGTGATTCGTACAGACGTTTAATGTACCTGTTCGAAGTTCACTAATCATCAATAAGCCTCATAGCACCAGAAGTTTGCAATGCTTTAGTAGGACTGAAAGATTTCATTAAAGGAAATTTGAAATAAGAACACAGTTCTTATTTTCAGTTTATTCTTGTCCACTAACACACATCACAGTTTACACAATCAACTCCTCCTACAGGTACCTCTCAAAATAGTTTGAAACCCATGTGATCTGATGCAGACCCTGTGGATGAAGAGCCACCTGCGCTTCCACTCTTCGTATTCAATTTTTCTGTATTGCATTTGCCATACGTTGGAGAATTTCGGGATCTTGCTTTTAAGCGTGATTGCGAGCTCATTGGCAACATATTGTCTACAGATTGTTTCAGATTGCGACTTTTGGATATAATACTTTCGACATCCCGTAGCTCTGGTCGTAGAGGAATGGCTTTTATAAACTTCATCGTTCTTTCGTTTGTCGACTTTCCATTACAGTACACAATACACTCATAGCAAACAACTACAAAACAGGTGATTTTACGTAAGTGAGCGAACTTTTGATGGAAAGCGAAACCATATTGTTTTCGCTCAGACACATAACAGCACTGCTGTCTGTGAGAGTAGAGTGAGGGGCGTTCGATACGTAATGCAACACGTTTTGTTTCTCGCCATATTTCGGTTGCAAGATATCGTGGAATATTTTCGCTTCTGCTCCTATAGTTTCATGAAATTCCGATAGTTAGCGGTACTATACGTAGCCTTCAAAATGGCGCCTGTGAAGGAGGTACGTCCCAAGCAGAGAACTGTCATTGAGTTTCTTTCGGTAGAAAACGAGAGCATCGCAGATATTCATAGGCACTTGCAGAGGATCTACGGAGACCTGACAGTGAACAAAACCCCGGCGACTCGTCGTGCGAAGCGTCCATCGTCATCGCAAAGAGGTTTCGCCACGGATGCTAGAACACACGGTACGAGTCGCGCTCAGGCGGTCTATGACGAGGCCCAGGAGGAAGACAGACTGTGGCGTGTATATCACAACACGTATCACTACAGCTCTTAGGAATGCCAGCAGCCGTCTTCGGCGGAGAGCGAGTAACTTTTTCGGATGAGTTTAACAGTTCTTGACTGCTTGTTTTATTGCATAAAATTCTCGACAGAACACGAAAATTAAGACCTTCAGTGTTCATCTATTCAAGTAAATATTGATTTCCCGTGGGCTCTGCACGGAATCTAGAGATCGTGAAGGGTGGCGGAAAAGTCAACAAGTGTGACGTTACAAGTTCGTTGCAGGGCCTGTATATCTCGGTGGCCCAGGGGCTGTGAGCTGTAAGGTGTGAGGGCACCGTGAGCCTTCTCGCCACGCCGCACTGCACTAAAGCTTATGGGCGTACGGCGTACACACTTTTGTATCCCGCCTGGAAGGCGGCGCGTGGGTCTGCTCCTGTAAACTGAAGGGTAGGGTCGGCCGTAGTGACCGAGCGGTTCTAGGCTCTACAGTCTGGAACCGCGCGACCGCTACGGTCACAGGTTCGAATCCTGCGTCGGACACTGATGTGTGTGGTGTCCTTAGGTTAGTTAGGTTTAAGTAGTTCTAAGTTCTAGGGGACTGATGACCTCAGATGTTAAGTCCCATAGTTCTCAGAGCCATTTGAAACATTTTTTAGAGGTGTAGGCCAAACGTAGGAAGTGAGTAGGAGCAGGAAAACGTGAAAATCTCTCGGTACTGCATTGTGAATTATAGATGTTTACTATAGGCAAAAACAAGTTAATAAATGGTTACATAACTTTGCAATGATTAGCAAGACATAGACCCGTCGTAAGTAGAGCAAAGTCTCTTGCAGAAGCGAAGTGTCCCGGCCGTCTCCTCTTGATCAAATGGGTAGAATCTGGAGCGGAGCTCGTATATCTGGACAGCGCCTGCTAGAGGGCGCTGTCGTCAGTGTCCGTGTCGAAGTGCCAACCTATGAACTTACACCTACACCATGGAATCGTAGCTATCGATACCACACACACATACGCAGGTATGAATATATCGAGATTTTTCATGTTTTAGTGTATTTTTAATTATTATTATTGCTGTTATTATTAAATCTTATATTAGATTTTTTTCTATGGTCAGTGAAATGCTTGTACAAAGCCTTTGAAGGACGTCAGCCTCTTTCACCATCTCGGCGGGCACTGCTTTTTGCCTCATGCAGTCTTAGACTACACAGACCTGTACTGTGGAGAAACGTCCTGTAATGCCATTTTAATCTCTTTGACTATATTAACAGGTTTTCTTTATTACCCTGGAAAGTTATGTTAAAACTGTTTTTTATTTTTTTCAGTTTATGTCTTTGTTCGTTATAGTTTCGCTTAGTACCTTCGTATTTTTTTTTTCGTCATTAATAGCTTTGATTCTGATATCCTAATTGAAATGCGTAACCTTACGAAACACATTACAGCACACTTCACCATTCCTGAATACTTCTCATGAATCATGCCCCTTAACCTTGCAAAGACTTTTGTTTTACGATCAACGAAGATGACGTGGAATTTCTGAAATTCTCTTTCTTTTTTCAAAGCGATTTCTATGAAAATTTCAGTTGGCTTCATAAAACACGCTCTTGAAGTCGTCTGAAGCGAGTTTCCTCCTGAAACATTTGCTTTTCTAAGCAAAATATCCGAACAGCTCAAAATTTTCTTTCAAATTTGGAGCATTCTCCCCTTCTTTTTCAGTGCAGTTCTCAAAAACTTCTCCCACCTGCGAAACAAACTCTTCAACTTTCTTTTGTCACATTCACTTTCCTGTAGACAGTAAGTGTCTTGCTTCTCAGAAGATGACGATTCTACAGTTGAATCTGTAGTTTCCGCCAGTATTTTAATACTTAAAGTAACAAATTCCTCCTCATTTCTGCATATTCTACCTGATATAGTTTCACCTGTATTACGGTTGACAGAAAGAGCCCTGAATCACTTTTTGAACAGGCTTTAATTTCAGTAATTCAGCACTAAATCGAGGGAGATGTTCCTGTGAATTTGCATCCTTTCCTCTCATTTCTGCTTCCATTATTTCTATTAGGTGGCGTAAGCACACATTGTCGCAGGATTTGTTTTCACAGTTCAAAAAATGGTTCAAATGGCTCTGAGCACTGTGGGACTTAACATCTGAGGTCATCAGTCCCGTAGAACTACTTAAACCTAACTAATCTAAGGACATCACACACATCCATGCCCAAGGCAGGATTCGAACCTGCGACCGTAGCAGTCGCGCGGTTCCAAACTGAAGCGCCTAGAACCGCTCGGCCACCGCGGCCGTCTTTTGACAGTCAACATTTTGTCTAGCAGTTATTTCGTCATTGGTTGGTAATGTATTTACCTGTAAAATCTATTTCTTTACGGTAGCTTTGGTTTTGTGCTCAAGTATTTCTCTCATTATTAGTCTCATTACTTCATGTAAATCAGCACTGGAGGATGGTAGAATTTAGAGTTGTAACAGCATCATTTATGAACTTGCGTTTCGAAGGAATATGCAACAATTCACTTTTCAAATCCCTTTCATAATCCGAATTAGTAAAATGTGCTGAAGAGAAATGAACATTTCCAACTGAAAAGGAAACTGCATGTTTACGAGCATTCCACACCTTGCTGCTCAACTGGACGCCTCTGTCTGACACACTCATCCACCACTTCGCCTCCTCCAGGACAACGCAAGCCCAAACGTAAGTCTGCACACCTGACGAGATCTCACTGGACGTCATTGGACTGTTCTTCCTAATCCATCTTAGAGTCTTGATCTCAGACTTTCCGATTTCCATGTGTTTGACCTGATGAATGATGCAGCAGAACTTTGACTCCGACGTCGACGAGTGGAACGGTAACATACGAGCATACAGACCCTCCCAGTAAGGTGGCGAGATTACGTTGAAAAATATGGTTTTACAGCCAATATAGTGTGGAGTGAGACAGTGTTTTTCAATCCTGAATAAAACCAACCTACTCTCAGAAAAAAAGTTTTACGTTACTTAGTGAATGCCCGTCGTGTGACTGGGAGCAGAATCAGAAGAGACAGAGAGGGAAAGGGGCGACGTTGTCGGTTGGCAGCTACACGCACACCCGATATGGAAACTGTAGCAACAGCTTTTCATTTCAGTACTCAATTCTTTTGTACGGTTTCCTGTTAGTCTGCAGTCCTCCGTTAGCCTTTCGGGATCGTAATAGTCTTTCCACTTTGCTGCTCACTTTCACTATTAGATGCGGACATTCTTGTGTGTATATTGAAAAAGAATCAGCACAAGGAAGAGAGCATATGGTTAAGACAAATGGCAACAGTCACGTTACCGGTTGTAATTCTTGTTGACAGGGCGAACTGGCAACTTTGAACGAAACAGAAGGCGCCGACAAGCTCGGTCTCTGTTTGTTGTAGCTGTCAGTCACTTTGTTATTCTTATTCGGGTTTAGGAAAGTGGTGCAGTAAAAGTCAGAGGAGAGACAGATATATCCCTCTAGTACGAAATGTTTTCCACCCTTGGTGGACAACACTGGTAACCTCGGTAACTACTTCTAATAGCCGGCAACATAAGCAATACAGCCCAGCCATAGAGCAAAATTGCCGTCATTTGCAGACACTGTAGCAGTATTGACGGCAACGCCATTGCAGCCAAATACTGCCAGTAAGATACGGTCCATTTAAACGTGCCTTGACACATGTCCCACGCTAGGACCACTGTGTCTAGTACAGAAGACAGTACACGCTTTCGGTCTCCTGCAGACACAGTTCTGCTGCAGATCAGATATCAGATACATTACAGTATAGGAGCGAACTGGCACGGCAGTGGAAAGGTACATGGGACAGTAAGATTCTTATGGGCAGCACGCCTAAATTGCAGTCACTGCAGATTCATCATGAAATCAGGCGGTATTTGGGCTAAATTCAATGACGCCTCCAGTCATATTGAAATGGTGCCACCAATTTGACCAAGGCAGCACAGGCGATACTGATCGGGAGGGAACACCGGCGACATCAACATCGACCACAGAGGACAATGTCCAGACATTTGAGGAACTGTTCACAGCAATCACAGATTTTAACAGTGGTGACCACGTTCACAGAGTGGTTCCCGAAATTCCCCACGGCCAAGGAAATGAGCAGTTGATAGAACCCTCTGACTACTCTCCTGCAGGAGAGCTTCTGTAAAGTTTGGAAGGTAGGAGACGAGGTACTGGCGGAATTAAAGCTGTGAGGACGGGGCGTGAGTCGTGCTTGGGTAGCTCAGTCTGTAGGCAAAGGTCCCGAGTTCGAGTCTCGGTCCGGCACACAGTTTTAATCTGCCAGGAAGTTTCATGCAAGCGTTTCTCTGAAAAATGTAAAAAGGACACAACATACAGTTGTAAATGATTTTCAAGTAAGACACTTTAGGTTATACATGGTGATTTTTTTATACCTGTAAGAGGTGTTTCCTGGTGCTACTTTGTTAAAAAAAATAGTTAAACATTAAGTACCCAGTTTCATCGAATTTCCCATTCTTCACAAAATTCCTATTAACAGTATCGTCTAGGTTAAATGCCTTGTGTCGTCACTCTTAGCAGTTGCTTCCCTATGTGAAGTGACAGATGTGCGTCATTCTGTCGGAAGATTCTCTGTTTGTCGTACTCCGGCTCAGCGTACTTTCCACAACTTTAGGTGTGCAGTTTTCCAGTGCAGAATTTTTAGTTGTTCCTGCACTTTGTTTTTAGTTCCTTCCGGTTTTTCACCAAAAGAACTCCATTTCGAGAGTTGCTTAACATGGCGTCGCTGCAACTCGGGCATATTTTGACAGTGCACTTGTTCTTCATCGTCAGTTTACGATATCGAATTCTACTAGGCACTAACAGGGCAACAGATGTAGGGAATAGCTCATGACTGTCTGAAAAGAATAGAGGTGTCGACAGCTATGTTAGAAGAAATAATGACTTATGACTCGTCCCTCACTCATAAAGGATTTTAATATGGTGTTCAGTTAATCTACCCAGTAACATCCGACGGATAGGAAAGCAGATTTAAATCCAACCTAAAATAATTTTACCTATTGAACTAGTTATATTGCACACACAAAGTTTCGATCAAAATCTGGTTGTATTTGTTGCTCCACCTGCCAATTTTTAAATATATCATTAGCGACATTATCATAGTAAAGACAAGTAAGTTCATTCTTATTAACGGTAAGCGAAAGTGTTATTTAGTGATCGGCAAATTATCAGTATGTAGCCACACTCGCAAATAAATCATGTATGTGGGGCCTGTAAACTGTGTCGTTTGATTTCATATCTGTAAATGTCTACGGAATATATAATTAACTGTGACTGTTGCTGTTGCAAAGCACTGTGTCTTACACCATTGTTTCATATCACTAAAAGACGGTTACTTCCTGCTGCAATGAAATAGCTTCTTACAGCGATCCTGCAAATCCAAATTAGGATTCTGTATTCGCCAGCTCAAAACTTCTAGTACAAATTCAGATTAGTAGTTTGAATGTTGGAACCATGCGAATATCTCTCATTGATTCCTGTGCAACGTCTCAGTGGAGTCAGTTTGCTGTTACCAACCTCTGACTTTTTATGAAATGTCAAGTGTGTATATGTAGAGTGTAAGTGACGGTAATGAACGTTAGTATAACGCCGTATACTACTATTTTGCGGTCTAGTGTGTGACTATGGAGTGGAAAGAAAGAATAGTAGGAAAATTGGAGTAGGCATGTCGGTCACTGGTTTGCAACACCAACTAAAGGCGGACGAGCTTAGCATCCCTATTGGGAAGAGGAAACATCTTCAGTAGTGCTGCACAACTTCACTCCATGAAGCACTTGGAGGAATATGAAATTTAACCCAGCATGTTAAGCTCTTTAGATGCTTTTAAAACTCCCTTTCGGGAGATAAAACGGCTGCAAATCCCTTTTGATTTTATATCTCATTGCCGTATATCAGTCTAATGTAAGTCCACAACATCTGGAAAAGCAAGGGAAAAAGAAATTTGTAGATATAAACACACTTTCCGTCAAAAACTATTGGGCAGAAACAAACACTACCCCATTCTGTCCCGTCCCGTTCCGCCTTAAGAGCACGTTTCATGTCAACAACTTTAATGAGGCGTAATAACCGACGAATTTAAACGTATTATAAAACTAACGCATAGCGAAAGACATGCACTTTAAAATTACATGTCATTTATGGGAGTACAGTAAGCAATCAACACCTCATTTCACGTTAAATTCATCAAAAGTTATGGGAACACAACAGGAAACGTGGGGGACAACTGTTGACTTACAAGGCACATATTACACAAAACCAAATCAGAATGGCTGCGGTGCATTTCATTCCATTCACAGACGTGGTCACACGTCACTAGAATAGGTTGCAACACTCTGCAGTTCGGAAAACAGCACAGGCCCTTAGTACCCGAGTGCCCTATAAGTGAGCAAATTTCGACTTGCGTTTGAAGTGACCGAGCAGTTATGTCCGATCATATAGTCTTTGTCGAAATGATAGTCCGGTAAATGCAAGAATGATATTACCAGGGACACATATCGCAATAATAAACTTCGAAGCTAATATTTTTCGTTTCGATGGAAGCAATGAAAATTCGGAGGAAATATTGGGTGGAACAAACAAAAAGAATTTTTTATTAAAGGTGAAAAATGTCAAATGAAATCATGATATCTGAAAATCTCTTGTTTGTGGCAGAGAGTACTTCCCGCTACAGCACTTACTAGGTGTTCTTCCCGTTCCATTCAAGTATGGAGCGTGGGAAGAATTATTGCTGAAATGGCTCCGTGCGTGGTGTAATTAAACTAATCCTGTCTTCGTCATACCCGTGCTAGATATAAGCGGGAAGATTTAGTATATTCCTAGATTCCTCACTTGACGATGGTTCTCGAAAGTTTGTAAATAGGCTTTTACGGCATGGTTTTCGTTTATCCTCAAGCGTCTGATAGTTCAGGTTTCCGCTATCTCCCTACCGATTACCCATGGGTCGAGCAACCCGTTGCCACCCATGTGACACTTCTTTGTATCCGTTCAATACACGCTGTTAGAGCTGTTTAGTACCGTCACAATCACTTGGGTAATTTACTGGAAAGTATGGCACGAGCGTTCTGCAAGCACTCTCTTCTGTAGACCACCAGCGTACCAAAGTCTGCCACCTGCTCTGCTTGCGACTTAGCCTTTGTGATCGTTCCACTCCACATCTCTACAAATTGTTACTCCCAGGTATTTGCACGTGTTAATTGACATCCATTCTGACTCGTAGATATTGTAGTCATAGGATACCACCTTTACTTGTATTGTGAAGTAACAGTTTTACCTTTATGAAAATTTAAAGTAAGTTGCAAATCTTTCACAACTTTGAAATCGAATGGAGATCAGATTGAATATCTATATACGGTTTTCCAGACATGCTTCCCGAGAGAGTACTACATCTGTTGTCAGAATTCTTAAGTTCGTTTTGATATTGTCAAACATTAATATAGCGCATGAACAGCACGGGTTCCATCACACTTCCCTCTGGCAAGCCCTAAGCTGCTTTTACATCTGTTGATGACTCTCAGTCCACGTAAAACGCTGTGTCGTTCCTACTAAGAAAATTCTAGGCCAGTCACAGATTTTGATTCATTCTCCGTACGAGCGCTATTTGAATAAGAAGCGCAAGTGTGGTTTTGAGTGATTAAGAATAACAAACAGCTGAATGTCAGTCTTACTAAACATGGGCTTTAAAATGCATACTTTAAGAACTATAAGCACTTGTTCATCTTCGATACTATTAAATATATCTCTTTTACTTCAAGTTCGAAGAATAGAGCATGGACCAAAACAATCATAAAATGTTTAGTAAATATGGACTTTAAAACGCATATCTTAAGAACTATGGGCACTACTTGAGTAGAAGAGATTTCTTTCACACTACAGAAGCTGAACGAGTGATCTTATCTCTTAAAGTATGTGTTTTTAATCCCATGCATACTGGACATCTTTTTCTTGGCTTGATCAATACTAGTATGAAGGCTTTCACGACCGGCTGACATATCTTCTGGTAAACCTTCCGGGATGTAAGGTCGTGGTCCATGAAACTCTTCAGCTCCTAACGTTTCGTCCAGAGCTGCGCTGGACATCTTCAGAGGGGTGTTTCTCCTCCGGTGAGTCTTGCCGACATGACTCACCGGAGGAGAAACACCCCTCTGAAGATGTCCAGCGCAGCTCTGGACGAAACGTTAGGAGCTGAAGAGTTTCATGGACCACGACCTTACATCCCGGAAGGTTGATCAATACTATCTCCTCCCAACCTATTGATAGCAACTTTCTTGCAGTAGAAGAGAGGTTTCATAGCATAAAGATGAACAGGTCCTCATACCTCTCAAGGTATGCGTTTTTTTTCCGCTGTAAGGGATCGTCCTCTAAGGCTTGTCGGTGCTTTTTTGGGGACATCATGTATAAATAAAGATTTTTCAGTTAATGATGTTTGGTAATATGAAATACTGGTGGAAAATCCTTGAAAACTTCCTCACGTTGGACGTTTATGGCAGGAAAAGTTTTCACTTAGAAAATTATGCAAGAAGAAAGAAGTGTCTGATTGTGGTATTATAGTTTGTGGTGGGAAATTCGACAGATAAAAAATTAAAATAAAATCTATCACTGAGAATAATGAGCGTATGGAGGATGGTGAAACTCTTGCCAGAACAGGAGGCAAATTCGAGATACACAATCCAAAAATCCAAAACTAATTTAACGGTCAATACAGAGAGGAGCAGACGAGAAACGTTGTAGGAGACGAGGAAATTAAGACTACCAAGCGTAAATTATTGAGAATATCTGCTAAAACTGCTGCATAGACACCAGTTATGCAGTTGAATGATTGATGACTTTATAGAAGAATAATCGATAACGACGTAATCGGTGAGCAGCTGCAAAACTAGGGCTGCGTGTAGCACCGCGCCGTTTTGAAGCAGATCGGATTTTAATTGCGAGGCCACCTTCTGGGTTTGCGCCATGAATACAAACGGCGCCTGCTCGCTGGCCTCAATTTGCTTTCGATTCCGTGGGCTCCCCTGCAATGGAATTACGCGACCAGACTGCGCACCGATGGCGGCGGCGCAGCCGCGCTGTCCGGATTTCGCTTACATTTCCAAATCTAGCACTTACCCAGTCCTACGTTTGTTACAGAAATACGCTAGACGTGTAGTGATCAGACATCTCCGCTACTGAGGTCACATGAATAAATGCTTAACTCTGTACCTCTCAGTAAGAGTATAGTAATGGAAAGCTAATGTACGCTTCAGATAATATACTAGGTAAGTATTCTTAACGATACGTCCCAACCACCAAGTGGCTTATTGTTTATTGACGGAATTTTCTGTTTGTGCGTTATGGAGATTACCGGATCGTTCACCATTAACTGCCACCGCTCAGTGGATTAGTTATTCTTACTAAACGGAAGTGCACACACAAACAATAGAAGAATAATTAGAGTTTAATAATGTGTCCGTCATCTACAAATGAAGATATTACTAAATATGGAAAAGCAAAATTGTACTGATTACCGTTTGTATCAGTTATCTGTCGGAGTATAAAGAGGTGACCACTAGTTGACCTGTCTCTCCGAAAAATATCACCTATTTACAATCCGACAGGTAACTGAGGAAGCATGGGAACATAACGTTGACATCCACATGGTATTTGTTGACTTCAAAAAACCTTACGACAGCATACACAGGAGCACAGTAAACAGGATTCTCAAAGAGTTTCAATTTCAAGTTAATATGCCTATTATAGATGTGCTTGTAGGAAACATATTGCAAAGTAAAGACCAACACAGGAGTGTCAAAGGAGTCTGAAGTTCGAACAGCCCTTAGACAAGGAGATGTTTTATCTCTAATACGTTTCAATGTGGTTTTAGAAAAGATAGATAAAGAACACCAAAAAGTAAACCCAGTTGGGGGTAAAGATGGGTAGGATTAAAATACATCGTCTTGCTTATGTGGACGATATTGTCACAGTAAGTGGAAACAAAGAAGAACTACAACTCATGACAAGTTCCTGCAGAAACATTGCAAGGAAAGCAGGATTAGAAATTAATGAAAAGAAAACAGAGTACATGGTCGTGAGCAAAGCACCCAGTGGTGGTAGTCCACTGACAGTTGATGATCTCACTTTTAAAAGAGTAGACACCTTCAAATATTTGGGAGGTATCATCAAGGAACAGAATAAAATGGAAATTGAAATTAAAGCGAGGATAGCAGCAGCAAATAAAGCTTATTTTGGCCTACGAGATGTGTTAGCCAGTAGAGCTATTTCCAGAAGCTTCAAACTTAGGCTGTACCAGAGTGTAATTCTGCCAGTAGCTCTATATGGGTCAGGAAGCTTCACATTTAGAAAAGCAGATGAACAAAAATTATTAGTTTTTGAAAGGAAAATTTTTGGACCGAAGAGAAACCCAGAAACATAGAAGTGGGGAATACTTGAAAACCAGGAAGTGAAGGAGCTATATCAACAGGCTGATATTAGTCAAAGGATGAAGAGGAGGAGACTGATGTGGGCCGTACATCTCATTAGGATGGAGGAGGAACCACCAGATAAAGTAGCATTCCCTGGATCCATAGGAGGCAGAAGGAAGCGAGGAAGGCCACGAACCAGATGGAAGGATGACATCGACGAGGACGCGGTGTCAATGGACCTGAGCACAGGAGAATGGACTACAAAAGCCAGTAACAGAGGGCATTGTAAGAGTAATGTAGAGAACGCATATGATCTCCAAGGCCCAAGCGACAGTTAAGAAGAAGAAGAATAACCACTTTGTATTACAGAATAAAACTATCAAGTGATACAGACGCGTCAAGAAAGTAGTTGAGATGTGCTTGCATGTGCGAAACTCTGGGTGGTTAGGTTCATGTACAGTAGTGGGCTGGAACACCACACCTGGAGATACCCAGACTCCATCACATCACGCCACAAATTTTTAAACACGGGTTAGGATACAATACACGGTGTCGCATTACAAAAAACTTCTGAAATTTATATATTAAAGGGCCTGTCACGGTCGCCAATTTAAACTATCATAAGGTAATTATGTTCGATTGTTTAAAATTTCTCTATTAACTGAATTGAAGTTACTTGGTAAGAAGCTAACTGACTTGAACGCGAATTGAATATCTGTATTTCTGAATGAAAGAAATTCTCTTTCAATCTCTGAGATTGCATTCCGTTTTGTCAAGGGGAAATTAAGTGTGAATGATAGTACTAACACGTGCGTGGCTACATTTCCAGAAGGACAGTAAAATTCATTTATTCGATGTTCTGTGTGCCAGAGAATCGGGTAGAAATCTCTCCAGTGAAGCTGCAGCCCCTGACGACCCTGGGACGTTAAATCGTCGTTACTCTTTTCGCATTAGATCCACGAGAGTCTGTCCATATACGATGAGAGTGGCTTAATGAGAAGTGACTGATAGTCCTATAGGCTTCGTTATTTCAAACAAGAGAGCAAAATTCCTCTTGTTATAGTCATGGCGGCGTGCAGTCCCGCCGACCAAATTAGGTCGCATTAATTACTATAGACCTAAGCGGCACTTTATTGCTGCTCCTATGAAATTCTGGATATCGTTGAAAATGGTAAACGAACGTATCTTAGTATTCATGAACTTTTGGTATATTCTCTGAACAATACTTTCAGACATAATAGATTATTTGATCAGGATACTGACTCAAACTGCCTCAAATTAAGATTTCGTCTAATGACTGCCTCCCATAATGGAAGGCAATACGCAGACTTCTTCCTATAAAATAACATTACAAGACGATGCTATTTATCAGCGTAACATGAACACTGCTATGTTGTTGTTGTTGTTGTGGTCTTCAGTCCTGAGACTGGTTTGATGCAGCTCTCCATGCTACTCTATCCTGTGCAAGCTTTTTCATCTCCCAGTACCTACTGCAACCTACATCCTTCTGAATCTGCTTAGTGTATTCATCTCTTGGTCTCCCTCTACGATTTTTACACTCCACGCTGCCCTCCAATACTAAATTGGTGATCCCTTGATGCCTTAGAACATGTCCTACCAACCGATCCCTTCTTCTGGTCAAGTTGTGCCACAAACTTCTCTTCTTCCCAATCCTATTCAATACTTCCTCATTAGTTACGTGATCTACCCATCTAATCTTCAGCATTCTTCTATAGCACCACATTTCGAAAGCTTCTATTCTCTTCTTGTCCAAACTATTTATCGTCCATGTTTCACTTCCATACATGGCTACACTCCATACAAATACTTTCAGAAATGACTTCCTGACACTTAAATCTATACTCGATGTTAACAAATTTCTCTTCTTCAGAAACGCTTTCCTTGCCATTGCCAGTCTACATTTTATATCCTCTCTACTTCGACCATCATCAGTTATTTTGCTCCCCAAATAGCAAAACTCCTTTACTACATTAAGTGTCTCATTTCCTAATCTAATTCCCTCAGCATCACCCGACTTAATTAGACTACATTCCATTATCCTTGTTTTGCTTTTGTTGATGTTCATCTTATATCCTCCTTTCAAGGCACTGTCCATTCCATTCAACTGCTCTTCCAAGTCCTTTGCTGTCTCTGACAGAATTACAATGTCATCGGCGAACCTCAATGTTTTTATTTCTTCTCCATGAATTTTAATACCTACTCCGAATTTTTCTTTTGTTTCCTTTACTGCTTACTCAAAGAGTATTTATGAGCGTCTCAGAGCGTTGAAGGCACTCGCAGACGAATATAGCTGTTTGACGTTCATAGCAAATTATCGGTTACGATTGTTACAGTCAATCTCTCTCTCTCTCACTGCCTGATAATCGCATCACCTACACGATGCCAATGTACGCCCCAGATGATACACCAGGAAAGTATTGTCTTTAGTGTTCAATGATTAAGGAGCTTTGTGTTTATGCGATTTAGGGATTACCGGATCGTTCACCTTTAACTGCCACCGAGCGTATTCGCCAAGCCAGTTGCTCAACTGACGAACTATTCTTATTAAGCGAAAGTGCACAGATAAGGAAGAATGATTAGAGTTTTAAACATCTCATGTACGACGAAGTTATTAAGAGACCGAACCCAACCCCGGTTGGACAAGGAAGGCGACAATAATCGACACTGTCCTTTTCAAAAGAAACATCCCGGAATTTACCTTAAACTGTTTTGGGAAACTAGGAAAAATCTAAATGTGGAACTTCAGACAAGGGTTCAAATCTCATGACTCTCAGTTGACAGTCCACTGCTATAGCCTCTGGCCCAACTCGCTCGGCAACCGCACGTAGACTATTACAGGGAACACGTAATATTTCTTCAAAACGATGTAGGGAACATCGAGCGAGACGACATACTGTGGTCTTGGAAGAGCGCGGTTCAGATCCCCTATTAAGCTTTGCTGTAGTTTTCCTAAATCATTTCAGCAGAGCTAGAATATATTTCATTTTCAAAAGCGGAAAAAGGTAGACTCAGTCGATTTACTCGTCTTTCTTTGACCACTGTGAGCTTGTACTTGGCCTCTAATGTCACAGTCGTCGACGGGACGTTATACAGGGTGGTCCATTGATAGTGACCGGGCCAAATATCTCACAAAATAAGCATCAAACGAAAAAACTACAAAGAATGAAATTCGTCTAGCTTGAAGGGGAAACCAGTTGGCGCTATGGTTGACCCGCTATATGGCGCTGCCATAGGTCAAACGGATATCAACTGCGTTTTTTAAGTAGGAACCCCCATTTTTATTAGATATTCGTGTAGAACGTAAAGAAATATGAATGTTTTAGTTCGACCACTTTTTTCGCTTTGTGATAGATGGCGCTGTAATAGTCACAAACTTATAAGTACGTGGTATCACGTAACATTCCGCCAGTGTGGACTATATTTGTTTCGTGATACATTTCCTGTGTTGAAATGGACCGTTTACCAATTGCGGAAAAGGTCTATATCGTGTTGATGTATGGCTATTGTGATCAAAATGCCCAACGGGCGTGTGCTATGGATGCTGCTCGGTATCATGGACGACATCATCCAAGTGTCCGGACCGTTCGCCGGATAGTTACGTTATTTAAGGAAACAGGAAGTGTTCAGCCACATGTGAAACGCCAACCACGACCTGCAACAAATGATGATGCCCAAGTAGGTGTTTTAGCTGCTGTCGAGGCTAATCCGCACAATACTAGCAGACAAATTGCGCGAGAATCGGGAATTTCAAAAACGTCGGCGTTGAGAATGCTGCATCAACATCGATAGCACCCATACCATATTTCTGTGCACCAGGAATTGCATGGCGACGACGTTGAACGTGTGTACAGTTCTGCCACTGGGCACATGAGAAATTACGGGACGATGACAGATGTTTGGCAAGCGTTCTATTTAGCGACGAAGCGTCATTCACAAACAGCAGTAACGTAAACAGGCATAATATGCGCTATTGAGCAACGGAAAATCCACGATGGCTGCGACAAGTGGAACATCAGCGACCTTGGCGGCATTATGGGAGGAAGGATAATTGGCCCTCATTTTACCAATGGCAATCTAAATGGTGCAATGTACGAGTATGCTGATTTCCTACGTATTGTTCTACCTATGTTACTACAAGATGTTTCACTGCTTGACAGAATGGCGATGTACTTCCAACATGACGGATGTCCGGCACATAGCTCACGTGCGGTTGAAGCGGTATTGAATAGTGTATTCCATGACAGGTGGATTGGTCGTCGAAGCACCATACCATGGCCCGCACGTTCACCGGATCTGACGTCCCCGGCTTTCTTTCTGTGGGGAAAGTTGGAGGATATTTGCTGTCGTGATCCACCGACAACGCCTGAGAACATGCGTCAGCGCATTGGCAATGCATGTGCGAACATTACTGAAGGAGAACTACTCGCTATTTAGAGGAATGTCGTTACACGTATTGCCAAATGCATTGAGGTTGACGGACATAATTTTGAGCATTTATTGCATTAATGTGGTATTTACAGGTAATCATGCTGTAACAGCATGTGTTCTCAGAAACGATAAGTTCACAAAGGTACATGTATCGCATTGTAACAACCGAAATAAAATGTTCAAACGTACCTAAGTTCTGTATTTGAATTTAAAAACCTACCTGTTACCAACTGGTGGTCTAAAATTGTGAGCCATACTTTTGTGATTATTACAGCGCCATCTATCACAAAACGAAAAAAGTGGTCCAGCTAAAACATTCATATATCTTTACGTACTACGCGAATATGTAATAAAAAGGGGGTCCCTATTTAAAAAAAACGCATTTGATACCCGTTTGACCTGTGGCAGCGCCATCTAGCGGGCCAACCATAGCGCCATCTGGTTCCCCCCTTCAAGCTAGACAAGTTTCTTTGTTTGTAGTTTTTCGTTTGACGCTTATTTCGTGAGATATTTGGCCCGGTCACGATCAATGGACCGCCCCGCATATCCTAATTTTTCTTTCTTTAAGTGGCAGATAAGATGTTCAAAAATGACTCCGAGCACTATTTGACTTAATATCTATGGTCATCAGTCCCCTAGAACTTAGAACCACTTAAACCTAACTAACCTAAGGACATCACACAACACCCAGTCATCACGAGGCAGAGAAAATCCCTGACCCCAGATAAGATGTTTAACAGCATCGTATGTTCATTTGTTATACAGAGCAATGCCTATTTTTACCACGAAACCCATTGCCGAGTTTTGAATCATGATGAGGTTTCTTGTCGATTCCTTGTGCAAGATACTGTCGTTTCAAGATATGATGTTACTCACGATATTAGAACAGCCACTATGTCTTTATGGTATACTCTACACTGTAATCTTAATTCCTACTTAACAGGGCTATTAATGCATCAATTAATGCAATTATACTAAGTTTGAAAACGGGGATAGAGAGTTTGGCAGACTGTTGGCCTGAGTAACGGTAGGAGACGCATACAGGAAGATCGTTTGATAAGAGCAGTACCTGGGGAAGGTAGGAATGCGACTCCGGTCCTGTACTCTATCAGTGAATTCGATTGCAGTGTGCAATCCAACGCAGAGTAAAAAAGTCATCCTTAAATTTGTGTTGTTTGTAAATGCAAAATAAAAGTAGCTATTCTGATGATTTAGAAGGCAGAGGTTAGAAAACTGAGAAGGTGACAACATTTTTTGTTCAAGTTTCAAATTTAATTAAAAGGAATCCCACTGATATATAAAACAACTGCTTCGGCATACCATTTTGAATTTTCCATCTAAGCAGGTTTTCTAACAGTAATGATCTAATCAGTCTGTAACAAGCAACGTAGTCAAGGAATTTCTGTATATGCTTAAATCGTTAGGCATGGAAGTCTTGAGATCAGCCCTTAAGATTGGAGATAACTCTCCAAAGCAGTTCTTGGTAAGGCCACCTCACCGTCTCATATAATTTGTCGAGTGAGTAACTATGTAGAATACAAGCTTGTACATGTATTATGCTTGTGTAAATTAGTAGGATACGACAAGAACGAATGTTTGTCTGTGATACTGGATCAAAGTATTTAAACAGCAGTAAGTGCTGTAACAAATATCTATGAAAAGGCCGCGCGAGCAGAATCGCGGTTTGAGGGTAGGGGGGAGGGGGGTTTCGGTACCCGGTTCCTATTTGAACAAGGAACATGGGGTAGAAAGTATTTTGTTTAACTCGGGCCAGTGGCCATTTGTACAGCCATATTAAGCAAAGTTTGAACGAGGAACCTGCGCTGGCGATCAGACAAATTGAGCGAATCGCTTGATTTCTTTTGCAAAAGATTTTAACTGTACTGAAATTAATGCTCAGCTATTGGCACCATACGAACGTGCACCTTTCGAATTTTACGTGCAAAAACAGTCACCCTCTTTAGGATTATCCGGGCAAAAAAGACGTTTTTATGGGAAGTTTTTGAAGCTCGCAACTTCTGTACCTTAAACTCGTAGGAATCGGTGCAAACTCAGCACGGAGATAGGTACATCGATAAGGGCAAAACGATTTTTTATCCAATAATCTTGTATTGCATTGTATTGTATGTTCACCGAGGACCAAGAAACGACGGAGAGGTTCCGTCTCCGCCGCAGCCGCAGTGGTCCAGAACCCCACGACAACTACCACAGTCCACTTCACCACTTCGCCGCCCCACACCGAACCACTCTTTCAGGGTTATTGTGCGGTTTGGCCCCGGTGTAACCCTAGGGATCGTCTCACACCAGACGAGTGTAACCCCTATGTTTGAGTGGTAGAGTAATGGTGGTGTAGGCGTACGTGGAGCACTTGTTTGCGCAGCAATCGCCGACGTTGTGTAGCTGAGGCTGAATAAGGGGAACCAGCCCGCATTCGCCAAGGCAGATCGAAAACCGCCTAATAACCATCTGCAGACTGGCCGGCTCAGCGGACCTCGACGCAAGTCCGCCGGGTGGATTCGTGCCGGGGACCAGGCGCTCCTTCCCAATCCGTAAAGCGGTGCTTCAATAATCTTTATCCGTGTCGAGATACGACGATTTAAAGTCGAGCTAAATGTGCAAGTAAAATTTGTTTCTACGTGAAGTGAATGCGCGAAAACGGTTTAAAGTGAATCAGTTAAATAAAAATTGTATTCTTAATATAAAAGTGAGAACTATCGTTCAAAAATCTAGCTTCATTCGGATTTTATGCCAAAACAATCGCGTTCCCTGTGAATTTTTTTTAAGCGAGCCACTTATCTGCTTCAAACCAATACGAATCGCTAAAATTTTGTAACACTGTTGGTAAATAATTGTAATTAGTATTCATCGTGTTGTTTTGTGAAAGCTTTGTCGCTACTATAAGCGGCCTAACGTTCCACACAAAATGCGCTTAAAATCCGATTTTGCGCGAATTGCACTTGCTGACTTGGTTTAAACTGATACAGTTGACAATAGAAAATGTATTCTTACGGTAATTACAAGAAGCGATTGTAGAAATGTTTCATTGCTCGGGTTTTACGTGCGAAAATGTGTTTCGCAGAAATGCGTTGCATGTTTAGCGCTGCATTTGGATATAAATTTAAAAAAAACTGGTTATTACAGTTGATTACCGTTTCGTTGTTAATACGTAGAAGATTTTATTTATTCATCACTGGGTAACACGACAGGTCGAATTACCATATTTACGCACAATTTTGCACTCAGGGTGCGTTGGATAGCCACGAGAGTTCCCCTGCTGTCATACGAAATCGTACCCCAGACCGTAACTCCATGTGTACATCCACTGTGTCTACTTCACAGACAGGTTGGTTGCGGGCACCCAACTGGTCTCCTTTTACCAACATATGGCCATCACTGGCATCGAGGAAGAACCAGATTTTATGAGAAAACACAACAGACCTCGACTCTGCCCTTCAGTGAGCTCTCAGTTGACGCCGCTGAAACCGCTAATGGCGGTAGTTTTTCGTCGGTGGAATGGACAACTACAGGGCACCTCGCTCGGAGGTGTTATTCGAGCAATCGATTTATAACAGTTTACTGTGTGACCACCGCTGCCAGCAGTCATGTACTGTGCCTATACTCCTGCCAAGTCTTTCTGCGGTAGGACTACTACATGACCTCTTTCAAACTCAGTGAGGTGTTGATAATGGCATCTTCGTCGACTTGAAGCCATTCTCGACTAACATCCACTCACCACGCCCAGTCTCAAAGGTAACAAACGCTCACGACGGCTACAGCGTGTGTTTAGGCTAAACCTGATTTGCATCCTCATAGCGGTGCTACTAGCGCCAATCTTATGCTACTGGTGTGAAACTGGAACAGACATAATGTTGCAGACCTGTAACACGCACAGCTCATTCTTGGTGCTGTAATACCTTTTCCGCCGGCCGCGGTGGTCTAGCGGTTCTAGGCGCTCAGTCCGGAACCGCGCAACTGCTACGGTCGCAGGTTCGAATCCTGCCTCGGGCATGGATGTGTGTGATGTCCTTAGGTTAGTTAGGTTTAAGTAGTTCTAAGTTCTAGGGGACTGATGACCAAAGATGTTAAGTCTCATAGTGCTCAGAGCCATTTGAACCAATACCTTTTCCGTCAGTGCATTATGATATCTTGTAGAAAATTTACTTTCGGGAAACCAGAGTAAGTTCGTCAGTTTTCGAACAGGACTTAAAAGCTGATAGCATTTCGTCGTGCATACATTGTTTCGCAAGTTATTCTGCGTATTTCAGCCAATAGTACCCTTACTTAATTCGGGTTGTTTGTTGAAATCTTCCGCGCCAAAGTTACCATGTGCATTTTTCTACGGGCGGTTTCTTAATTTTCAGTTTTTATTATTGCTTGTTTTAAATAAATAGTGACAAGAATTTTAAGATAACAGATAATAACAAGATATATGCCTTTAAACAGTTTGTTATGTGTTGCGCGAATCGTTCAGTGTTCACGTAGTGCATGAATCATTACGCAGGCACTTTTTTTCTTGTTTTCTTTCAGATGCAGTATTTCATTTACAACGTCATTTCGAAAATTTTCAAATATTTCGAAACGATACATTCGCTCAGCCGATAGGCAAGTTAGATTTAATGAGATCAGTAGCGTTCCCTACAAATTGGACATATTTTGTTCCATAAGTTAACTGGTCAACAGGTTAAACGCTCCTAGTTACATGGTCTAATGAATTAGTCAATCTGATGAATTAGAATGCTTCTTCTTGCTCGTCGTCAAGTCACGGGATGTCGAAGAGCCAGCCTATCCTAGCAGACTGTTGCCCGCGCTTCGTGACTCATTACAAAGTTACTTTCACATTTTATAACGGCCGTTTGTCACTTCTTCTTGCATTATTTCGTACTATTTCATCGCGTCGTTGGTCACATGGTTCTTGCGTTTTACTTCGTGACTACTTTTAAGAAGTACAATAAGGTACAGTCTCATGCTGCTGTTAAGATAGACGAAAGCCTTTTGTCGTCTAGACACCATTTGACAGGTAACCTTTTTTAACAACAGTATGTGGATGCGGAGAGATGCGCACTATTTTCTAAGTTTCGGACCTACTACTTTACATGAACCATGTGAACCCGTGTCTTTTTGTACAACCTTCCACATTTTTGTCTGTACCGAAAATTTGTCTAAAAAGGTCGTATCGTAAGTTTACCTACGCAATATAAACTATTTACACACATCGATATCACGAATTTCGCACAATATGTAATATTTCGTTCACTACAGTATTTACGTTTGCTGTTACTTCGTGTTCCGTTAAGCATCTATGCTTATTTTTCATTTGATTGCGTACACGATCTCATGTGTATATTCATGATCTGTGTAACTATGAAATAAATAATAATAAAACAATACATAAATTAAACGAAACAAAAAATATAAAGCAAAATAACAAACTAATTTAAAAAATATGAAAAAAATAAAAAATAAAACAAGATCTTCCCATGGGCATATGAGCTTGATGTTGTGGTGAGGCTTGCGTGCTATTAGTGGATAGTGTCCTGTACTGAACAGGATCAACCATGCCAGCCGGGTAACCGTAGAGGAGCCAGTTATTTTGTGTTAAATATTTTTTGAACAGTATACCCTTTAAAAGTTAATAACTTATCGACACAGTTACCTGTTTTTATAAATTAAATGTCTATGGATAGGTCTCGAAGAGGTCTATCAGCGAATCAAAACAAAATTATTATAAACAGTACCAGTTTGTAAATAAAGTCTGGGATGTAGACTCCATGAGGAAAAATAATGAATTTTACCGATAAGATTAATTACTATGTTGAATGTGGCGGCAGTATTGTAAAATGAACGTAGTTAGGGAAGCAGAAATATGTTTGCTGTTAATGGTTATATCTACTAATTACCATATAACAACAACTAACGTCTTCCATGATAGAATGATATTTTTCGAGTAAACTAGTGAATGTACTTCGCAAATATGTAGAAATTTCCTTAAGTGTCTGAACGTGGGCTTATAACATTCACTCGTGTGTCATTAGCAAACACTTAAAAATATTTTTGAACTGAGAACCTTGAAGATTTCTCGTCAGGGAACGACTCCGAACTTTGGAAATTCATCGCCGACCTTAGCGAGTAGTTTTTGGAACTTGTAATTCTGCCAGTTCGTAACTGAAGAACTTAAATTTTAAGTGAATGGGACATAGAATTGTTACAAGATTTTGCTGAGAGCGAGTTTATTTAAGTTTTCACATTGGCGTAATAATATTCAGTACTGAAAATTCATAAACTTGTAACGGTGAAAAGAACAAGAAACAAACACATTTTTTTGTGTATCTTAATCTACGAATATACTGAATTCTCTTTACGCAAATTCCTGCCTGCATTTAATTGGAATTTTCTTTTGCTTAGTTGGCTATTTTGGGGGCGAATGCGGCGAATGATTGGTTGGCTGTTAGACTTAAAAGCAGCCAAATTATATAAAAAATTCCAAACATTCACTGTGGTCCTTGATAGAATGCTGTTAACTGAACCATTGATGCACTTATGATCTGTCCAGGAACTGGGGGCTACAAGTTACTCGTAATTCAGTTATTTTTTGAACATGAACTTTTTAAAGTCAGTTTCAGTTCCTTTTTTATTACTGCTTCTTTTTAGAAGTTAGCGTGCATCTGAACTGAATATTGAAGTCTCATTATCCTATTCACATTTCGCGCCAGTCACGTAAGAGTGGTGCCGCCAGCTACACTCGAAGGACGGAAGCCAGGTTGGCTTCACATAACCGCTGTAACGGTCGTGAGCGTTGGTCACCTTTGAGAATGGACGTAGTGAGTGCTGATAGTCAACCATGCCTTTAACACGACGAAGACACTATTACCAACATCTCACTGAGTTTGACCTAGGTCGTGTAATACGGCTATGAGAAGCTGGATGTTCCTTCTGCAATACTGCAGAAAGACGTGCAGAAATCTAAGCACAGTACATGACTGCTGGCAGCGTGCTCACGAGAATGTGTAGTCGCAAGAAAGCCTGGATCTGGACGGTCACATGGCACTGCCGAGAGGGAAGACCATCGTGTTCGGCGTATGGCTCTGGTGCATTGTATTGCGTCTGCAGCAGCAATTCGAGCAGCAGTTGGCCGTATAATGACACACTGAACATTTATGGACAACATTCCAGGCACTGTTTTCCAACAAGATAACGTTAGCCCAGATACCGCTGTTGTAACCCAGAATACTATGACACTTGTAATAGGACGTAATGAGGGAGACATTATGAACTGTTCGATACCACCCAAGATAGCTTTTCGGTATACCACCCATCTACATTACACAGTAAACAATAGGTAATGAAACATCTTTTACTTTATCATTTATGACCAGGTGCTAATCAGTACGTTATGTTACAATGTAATGTAACTAATTAGCTTATTAGCCTGCAAGGTAAAAGTAATTAACCAGAATCTATAATTATTCAGTAATGTGTCATTTCGAAATCAGCAAATTGATAACAGTTGAGGAAAAATATTTATGTAACTATTGAAAACAAAAACTGAAAATTTCATTGTAATGTTAGCATCAAATTCCAGCTTGCAAGTAATAAGCAAATTGATCGCTAAAATTCGATTATTATCATGTAAAGACAAATTAATAATTCAAATTGTTTTGCGACATCATTTGTTATTACATTCATGTAGGATCTTAAGGAATCACGTTCTTAAGGTGCCAGACTCGGAATGACTGTAATTAATTTTGTAACTACGCTGTCTAGAAATTTCCAGTATAGACAAATGGCTTTTATGAGATTCAGAAAAAACAGAGTTTTTGTATAAAATGTGAATCTTATAGTCTGATTCCGCAACCTGTAAAGTTCTCCAATTTATGTTAGCAAAGAAAGTTATTCAGTAGTTAATAATAAATCTGTAATTTTGTGTCAAGTATTATTAACCGCACTTGATCACGTCATTTTCGTTTCAAAACCTGTAAACCAGTACTTGAAACTATATTCATTATAAACGAATATTTGATTACTTCAAAATTGTATTGACAGACTATTTTGTAATTAAATTTTCTAATTGTATTTCGATATATCTACTTCGTAAACATTGAGACCAAAACATATCGTCAAGAAAGTATATAAGCAGTCTTGCATGTTAAATCAAAAAGAGAAGAGAAGAAGTTCAGGTTGTGTTGTTGTTCTGCGATGCAAGAGCTGTCAAACTATACAATTGTCAAAACGAAGATTTTCTGGAGTTTCTGACACTTATATCGATTAGCAGTAGGTTTATTTTAAGTAACTGTGTATCTGCAATTTGTGAAGTGTGCATTCCGTGTTGTTTGAACTCCTTGATGTATGGCAAGAAAATTAGAGTTTTGCGATGTATATAGAAAAAAGCAAAAGAATATGTTGAAATTTAAATTATTAACATATGAATATGTTTATGAAAGAAGTTTGTTTGTTAAAAGCTGGTTCATGCTTAGAGTACTTGTATTCTAAACGCTGTAGGGAAGTCCTTCCGCAACGGAAGTGGCATGGCGCGATGTAAAAGGTGGGTTTGGCGGTCGAACTGAACGGCACCTTTATGAGAACGGCAAGCAGTTTGTGGCTAGCCTTAGCACGGTAGACTTCGACGGTGCTAAGACAGGCAATTGGAAGCTGCATTAGAAGGGATTTGCCTCAGATGTGCATCTGGCTATTATTTGGTATTCACGGAATAATGGAATGGCTCTAATACGTTGAAAATCGGACGCCAAGAAGAGAATTTATAGAGCATTCGCACATCAAGAGCCATAAGTACAGTCAGCCGCCATTTCGCGTGCCACTAACCTTCGCCACTGCTTCACAGACTTCATACATTCAGTTACGTAATGTATATTGGCATGGACCAGTTAATTTGTGTGTTGCTTCCATAATAATCACATAAAACGTCAATTCGTGTTCGAAACCATAACTTCAATCCTGCTCACGAACCTACTCAGGGTCCTCATCTAAGTGCTACTAAAACCGAGTATCCTGATTTAAATGAACAATTCTTGCATTCATGTGTTTAAAAGTGATTTTTTTGTCTAAAGTAAAAGGAGTAGCAGAAGTTAAAGTAAGAGTAAAATTTGAACGCTTTGTTCATGTACTACTCCAAGTGAAATTGTCAAGGTAGGAATTTTATGTACAAAAATTCAAAGATCAATCAATAGGAAAGTGAAAACCTTAATTATTTAAAAGCTAAAACCATAAAAGTGAAGTTGGATAGGCTTTTGCTAAAGTATCCTTACCTTTGTAGGATTACATTGCAAGATAATGTAAATATTATTGGCAAAAATATTTGCTTCACATGGTGATTAATAACATAATCATAAATATGTCTAATTTATACCAGGTTTAAGACAATACGATAGCCGGCCGGAGTGGCCGAGCGGTTCTAGCCGCTGCAGTCTGGAACCGCACGACCGCTACGGTCGCAGGTGCGAATCCTGCCTCGGGTATGGATGTGTGTGATGTTCTTACGTTAGTTAGGTTTAAGTAGTTCTAAGTCCTATGGAACTAATGACCTCACAAGTTGAGTCCCATAATGCTCAGAGCCATTTGAACCAACCAGAAAAGCTTTTGGGATCTGATTTCGGATTTCAGCCGCTGTACTGTATTGTGCTGCATTTTTATTATTTATCAGAAACAGTGTGTTATATTTCAAAATAGTATTGCGTGTTACTTTTCAAAATGACAAACTGAGGAAAATCAGTCAGGAAATTCAGGTTCGGTGTTCAAACAGAGTTTCAGTGGGTATCATGAAGTGTAGATACTAGCGACCCGTCGGGAGGAGTAGGAGTTATTACTAGCACTCCGATCCCAGGACCAAGTACAGCTATGAAGAACCCACAAATAAAAACAGATGGAAACATGTTCATATTACTGAAGAACATATTCGGGGACCTAAATACAAAAATCGAAAACTCACCAAATGGGACAACAGATAACACCCAAACTGGAGGCAAATAAAAGTGAACTCAAAAGTGATATGGAAGCAGCAAAAAGCGAACTAAAAGCTGATATAGGAAATCAGATCGACGAGAAGATAAAACAGACTATTTCGGAATTAAAAGATCAGATAACAGCAAACCGTTCGCAGGTCGCGGGGATTTGATATCCATGGCCCTGCCTGGCAAAAGCAGCATAGTACTCGCGTGGAAACCCTAGAAGGTATATCAGAAGACGCAGAGTCAAATTTGACACTTTAGACTTCGAAAAATGATAAAAAATTAGAGAATATTACCATTTTTGTTAAACAAGAGAATTATCAATTGAGAGTAGAAGTAGTTCAGACGGAACGGTTTTTTGAGGAGAAAGTGGAGAATTTTAATATTGACACAGCACAATAAATCTCGGCATTTAGCAGTCATGTTAGTGACGCATAGAAGATGTTGATAACAACAAGTGGAATCTTAGCTATAAATTCTTAGAGCTTCAGGAGGGGGTAGTGCAAAAGAGATTTAATAACAGCTGTGGTGATGCATGGGGGAATATTCCGATAGAAAGCTTCCCTGGTGATATAAATCTGCATCCTACAGACTTTATCAACACTGCAAGGAAAACTTTACGTATGACATGATTGATGCTTTCAAAATTAAATTTGTTAAATATTGCTTGACAGGGAAGAACTTTCGTGGACCAACCATTCCTGGAATGACATTTAATTATTTCCAAAAGAGTTTCTTAACCAAATTTTGGTCTGAAGCAGAACAAGGGCGAATTAAAAGTGAGTTTCTGATCGGTCCAATCTACAGAGAAAGGGATGGTACTATGAATTCATGAATTCATTCTATGGAAAAGCACTTCGGAAGTTAATTCATCTTAATAAGCTATTCGACGAATTAACGCAAATCGATGCACTGAAACGTAGATTACCGAAAATATTTCAATGGAGACTGGTCTGTGGGCCAGACGAGCTATTGAACAATTTCTCAAATACGTGGACAGCCTAGAAAGAGCTTTAGAAATAAATGAGAGGCCAAATTTTAATCAGAATATTATGGAGGTCCACTGCATGGAGGATGGGATCAGAACTTCAGTGATGGAAGCCACGGGAGGAGAAATTATGGTAACAATCACAGCGAGTTCCACCAGCGTGAAAGCAAACGAAATTTTAATGGCAACGGTAGAGACAGAAATTTGTATCATCATTCTGACGCCAGAAATAGGTCATGGGAGGGGGGAGAGGAGGGGACAACAGACAACATGATAACGAAAGGCCACATGATGACAGGAATAGTGCTTTAAAAGATTAGACATCTCATGTCGAGCCTGTCAATTTGGGGCGAGATACTATCCAGCTGGACATAACTGGATCAGACATGATATCAATCAGGTATCTGTGCCTTGCAGACAAAATTACTCCGTCAGCTGAGAGAAGTAACCATAAAACAGACCAGGTGAAAAAGATTCAATTCAATAATCAGTTCTGGGAAGTAATGAGGGAAAGTACAGAGAGTAATAATGACAGAAAACATTAATCAGTAGAAGAAGTGGCTTTGGGTGATGAGACCAACTTGTACGATCAGAGCGAGAATTTCGTTTGTGAAGAAGAAATTGATGTAGACAGTGACTTTGATGAATCTGATCTGCCTAGGATAATGAATAGTGCAGAAAGTTTTTTTAGGAAGTCATAATGTTGTTACTAGTGGATCAGATGATCTTGTGGAAATATTGGATGATGTATTAATGTTGAATACTGATGATGATGGGAACGTAGTATCTGAGAGTAGTTTTGGTGACTATGACGATGATAATAGTAGTATAGAAGAGTTTGATGGAGAATTTGACGGAATGATATATGTTGAAGCTAAGAGACACATAATTGGTGATTGTGAGGTAGGTAGCAGTGATAGAGACTCTGAAAATCTATAGATTGTGAATCAAATTTTGCCAGTACAACTCAGTAATGCATCCATGGATAGTGGCTTGAGCAGTGCGCAACTGGTGTTTGTGTCGTTTGTTACTTGACATCTTGTCTTTGCGGTACCGCCGTCCCGTTTTTTACTCGATTTACTGGCGTCACTAAGTTGCTGGCCTGCCTGCCTGTGAGTGGCAAAAGCAGAGCTATCGATAAGAGCACTGTCGTACTATCTTTGGACCGACCGCTAGTATTTCCGGGTCGTGGTGTGCAGTGAGTTCAGTCAAGTTGGAGCGCCAGGGAGGTCTGGACAGCCAGTACTCGCCGACAGCTGGCGACACACAAGCACTGTCCGACGGAAGGAGACTTTAGTGGGGACGATCGTTGGTTGGTCGTTCGGTCGGTCGTCTCATCGGGCGACGTGTATTTGGTCTTCTGACCCCTTCTGGACCCCTTCAATTGGTCATCTTGTGGGTCTTGGCTCGGTTCCTTCCTTGTGCAGAGATGTCGGATGGCCAATGGGCAAGTGTTCCCTCTGCATGGCTGGGCTCGAGCCAGTGTCTCCGGGTCGTCTGTGTCGGGTCGTCTGCGTCTGAGTTGCAAACGGACATCAAGGGAGTTGGGAAGGAGCAGCAGTGAGGGCCAGACAGCCATGACTCGCCTGACCGTTGCTAACACGCATGACTTGAGCGGGAACGACCTTGGTTGGTCGTTCAGTCGGTCATCTTATCGGACGACGTGTATTTGGTCGCCCACCGCTTTTGGCTTCTCCATGTGTGTTGACATGTAATTCGTCCTAGTTGTTCCTCAGTGACTGGTTTTAGTATTGTTCGAGTTGTTGGTGGAAGTGTTTCACGGAACGGTATGTAGTTTTGTGTGGTTTTGTTGATGATAGTTTGATCATTGGGGAAAGTTGGGAAGATCATGATAACACACTGGGGGAGGTTTGCAACAAATTATGGTAAGGGAGAATGTCTCTAATATTACTTAAATGTACATTTCCTGTGAAAAAAGTAAAATTCTTGGCCACGGCATCTCGGAAGAGGGAATTTTGCTGGACCAGGAGAAATATGTTTTACGTTTTGTATGTCTGTGTTCTGTCAGCGTTGACACGACCACTCATTTCATCGTCAGTATTGGAGCCAATCGAACTATCTAGTCATCCTGGCGTTGTCTTCTGCGCCTTCTGTATTGACCATGTATCTGGATCCCTCAGTGCATCGTGTAGTTTATTTTCTGTTATGTGTTGTATATTGCTATGTAAGTGCCTGTATCTAATGCATTTCAAAAGGAAGTGTCCAGTGTTCTGGGAAACCTGTCCCTCGGCCAGGATTCACATGGCGCAACCGTAACCGCTCCCGGATGTTAAGGGGAAGATGAACAGACTCGACGACTCTTATCGTTCTCGTCCCACTCTTTTTACCAAGTGCCTATACACTAATTTTTTAATTTGCACCTATCTTTTATGGGGTGATTAGTGATCTGCAACACTCTCTCGAGTATACCCATATTCAGCCAGTATGTAGCAGTCCGATGTCTGATGATTATACCGACCGGTATATTCCAGACAACACATACAGTGAATCGACTGACGTCGTGCTGAACGTCCCTGGTATTCTAAGTAGCACACTCCTCTGCCCCTAACAGTGATCCGCTTCGTAACGAGAGCGACTCTATGCGCCGATGTGCTAACTGTAAAGCTCAGTATCGACTCAAAAAGTGCGCAGTGGTACATTCTTACATATGTAAGTAGTAGTCTCTATTGTGCCGAATTTAATGTCGCTATTCAATAAATTTTTTCGGAGTTTGTGACCGCATTGTCAATATATATAAAACTACTGTCGTTTCGGTCCCTAGTTCAAATGGCTCTGAGCCCTATGGGACCTAACAGCTGAGGTCATCAGTCCCCTAAAACTTAGAACTACTTAAACCTAACTAACCTAAGGACACCACACATCCATGCCCGAGGCGGGATTCGAACCTGCGACCGCAGCGGTCGCACGGTTCCAGACTGAAGCGCCTAAAACCGCTCGTTCACCCCGGCCGGCTTTCGGTCTCTGTTGCAAGGTACCTTCCTCAGGGTGGGTGAACAAGAACACCCTGAAGAAGGTACCTTGCAACAGGGACCGAAACTTCGGTAGTTTTATATGTATTGACAATGCGGTCACAACCCCAGAAAAATTTTATTGAATGTGACAATGGCCGCGGAAGCCTATTCTTAAATTTAATGTCGCTAGTTTGTGAAGCAGACTTTCGGCTTTGTTCGTAACTGCTCGTATAGGTTCGTTGAAGCTAAGTCGTTCGTCAGTGCGTACCCTAAGGTAGTTTTTATATTTCTATTGTTGAACTTAATTGCTGAGTGTCTTTGTAGTGATGCTTTGAGCACCACTGGTGCTGCTATGGATAATTTGTTTTGGTTACGCCACTGTTGTATTGTGTGTACAATATTTTACAACATATCTCTTGTGTTAGCTGATACTACAATTAAAAGTTCGTCAGCGTACAAAACGATCAGGTCGGAACTTTCATCTCCCTTCATTAAAATCAAGAGAGGTTCATTTGTGATAGCCGAGAAGATAGGTCCGCAGATAGAGCATTGTGAACATCCTTTGGTACTATTTTGACAACTTAGTTGTGTGTTGTCCTCTTGCCACTCTACCACTCTGTTTCTACAATAGTCTCGGAAACTATTGAACAGGGATCCAGATGTCTGTAGTTCTCTAAATCGTGCAAAGATTCCTTAGAGCCAAAGATTATCAAAGGTGCCAGCAATGTCTATAATAATCTCAGCTGCATACTCCTGTGGTGTCCGTTTCACAATATGGAAAGACCGGTTAATTGCGTCGTCTAAAGTCAAATTAGTGTCGACTAAGGTCATCGAGTTCCCTGTGAGCCTGAATACTGGTACACAGAAGCCTTTCACGGACCTTAGCCAGTGTATTTAACAAGCAAACTGGTACACTTCCTTCTTCACATTCCACGTCATTACGGACTGGACTGGTGGTGGTGGTGGTGGTGGTGGTGGTGTTAGCCCTACTTCACGCGACGGAAGAACTGACAGCGGTAGGAGTATACAGTAGTGTTCATAGTTTTCAGTCATGATTTATTGAACTGTTGGTTCGTTAATACACCTGTTAGCAGCTGACTCATTGGCTATGGGGGGTATTACAGCCTTCTTGAAATCTGACAATATTTCACAGTTTCATAAAACTCGCTTTCCTGCAAAACGGTCCTATCATGTATTCATTTCAAAGAGCTGTTTTTTGACTTTTGTCATTTACTGCTTTTCGGATTCTTCATTTAGTATTGCATCTCCCGTCTAACCTTCATCCAGTTCCTCTTACACTTCCATGATATTGTGTTAAAGCCTTTTTTTTCTTTATATAGTCCTAATAGTCGTACATATTCCTTCCACCTGTAAGCACCTGCTTAGTGCAGAGTTGACAATGAATTTATTGGTATTCCCAGAATTGCTTCTCTTCTTTCCAAGGATTTCCCTGATTTTCCCACATGTAGCATATGTGTTTCCTACGTTCATACATGCTTCTACAGCCTTGCCATTTTACACCTTCTACACTGAAGAACCAAAGAGACTGTTAGACCTGTCTAATATCGTGCAGAGCCTCCGCTAGCACTCAGAAGTGCCACTACACGACGTGGCATGGCACCATGAATCCTGCAGAGCACTCCATAAATCCGTGAGAGAACAAGGAGGGTGGCGATCTCTTCTGAACAGCACGTTGCAAGGCATCCCAGATATGCTCAATAATGTTCATGTCTGGATAGTTTGGTAGCCAGCGGGAATCTTTAAACTCAGAAGAGTGTTCCTGGAGCCACTCTGTAGCAGTTCTGGAGATGTGTGGTGTCACACTGCACTGCTGGAATTGCCAATTGCACAATGGACATGAACTGGTGTAGGTGATAATACAGGATGCTTACATACGTGTCAGCTATCAGACCCGCATCTAGACATATCAGGGGTCCCATATCACGCCAACTGCACACGCCCCACAGCATTACAGAGCCTCCACCAGCTTCAACAGTCCCTTGCTGATACGCAGGGTCCATGGATTCATGAGGTTGTCTGTATACCCGTAAATGTCCATCCGCTCGATGGTAGTCATCCGACCAGGCAACATTTTTCTAGTTATCAACAGTCCAATGTCGGAGTTGACGGGACCAAGCGAGGCGTAGGGCTTTGTGTCGTGCAGTCATCAAGGCTACACGAGTGGGCATTCGGCTCCGAAGCTCCATATCGGTGATGTTACATTGAATGATTCTCACGCTCACACTTGTTGATGGCCCAGCATTGAAATCTGCAGCAGTTTGCGGAAGGGTTGCACTTTTGTCAAGCTGAACGATTCCCTTCAGTCGTGCTTTGTCCCGTTATTACAGGATCTTTTTCCGGCCGCAGCGATGTCGGAGATTTGCTGTTTTACCGAATTCCTGATATTCACGGCACACTCATGGAATGGTCGTTCGGGAAAATCCCTACTTCATCGCTACCTCGGAGATTCTGTGTCCCATCACTCTTGCGCTGACTGTAACACCACTTTCAAACTCACTTAAATCTTGATAACTTGCCATTGTAGCAGCAGTAACCGATTTAACAACTGCGCCAGACACTTTTTGTCTTATATAGGCATTGCCGACCGCAGCGCCGTATTCCAAAAAATGGTTCAAATGGCTCTGAGCGCTATGGGACTAAACATCTTAGGTCATCAATCTCCTAGAACTTAGAACTACTTAAACCTAACTAACCTAAGTAAACCACACACATCCATGCCCAAGCCAGGATTCGAACGTGCGACGGCAGCGGTCGCGCGGCTCCGGACTGTAGCGCCTAGAATTGCTCGGCCACGCGCCGTATTCCGTTTGCTTAAATATCTCTGTGTTTGAATAAGAATGCCTATACCAACTTCTTTGGCGCTTCAACGTGTTAGTCACTATCTTTAGGCGGCTGTATTTTATTTTTTTTTTTTTTGCCTAATTCTTCTGCTACCTTCGTTGTTTCATCTCTGAAATTAATCCATTCATCTACTGTATTTCTTTCACCGATTCTCAGAAGGAGCTACATTTAATAATATTATTCCTTATCTGATACTGTAGAGTAGATTCCGCTGTTTGATAAACATTTCTGTGAGCTAGAAAGGAATGACTTACGGTATAGAGTAATCCACGTAATTGTGCTTGTTCCTTCGAAGCAGTTCTATAAGTCTAATAAATTTCAAGATGGGTGCCACTATCAGAAAGAAAATGGATGAATTATCTTTCAACATATCACAAAATAAAATATATGGAGCGTTTCCAAAGTCCATGGAATATCTTTATTCAGTTCCTCTTCGGTATAGTTCGCATTCACTGCACTAGTAAGACAGTGAATTAGCATTCAGGAGTAGGGTGGATCAAACCAACAACTCAAATCCTCGTCACTAATGACCTGCTCGTCGACAGGTCTTTGAAACGGAGTCTTCCAATTTTTTACTAAGCGAAGGATTTTAAACGCAGTTGGTCTGATTTCAGTTCATATCGTCAACAAACCTACTGTAACATGTGAAATCAACACGTATCATTGATACAATGAAACGCTAAACAGTCAATTACTTCAGTCTGATTGCTGGTATTCCGCACCTCTGTTTACAGGGAACTACTATTGACAGAGGAATAGGTGTAACGTAAGACCATCAAGGGAAACTATATAAATACAATTTTTAAAACTATTTTTCGGTCAATTATGGAATTATTCTACACCCAGTCGAAAATAGCGCAATCCCCTTTTTAAACCGTTTTCATTAAGTCGCCTCTTTGTCTGTTTGTCTGTACGGTACACAGTTTGCAGCTGATCTTAAACTGACTCCCCGATGAGGTAGACAACTGAAACTTTGAACATAGCACAGAACTGGACTAGAGTGCAATATTAATTCGCGTTCTGGTCTGATGCGTGGCGGGGGCTGCTTTGTGTACCACTACTTTTTTTTCGCCCTTTTCTGGTTCCGGTCGTAAACGTTTCACGGTTACAACAATTGCTGGTAAACCTCCGTGTGAGCTCGGTTGCCTCTAATTTCATCGTCACGGTCTTTTCGCGTGATACATGTAGGAGGAATCAATATCCTGGTCTAATTTTCAGGTCTGTCGGTATGGGATTGGGAATGTGTATGGGGCTAGGAGAAATTATTTTTTACTGTTTACCCCATTTGTAAAAAGCCAAGGGAAACCTAACATTCACCACATGTCTCTACTGTAATCTCATCAAAATGTTTGAAAACGATTTAAAAATCTTGCACACACAAGACTTAAAAAGCAGGAAATTATTATTTAAACAAAAAACTTTTTACTACAACACGTTTTTAAAATAGACTAAAAAGTATAAAACAACTTCTCCTAATCCCATACAGATTGCTAACCCCATAGAGACAGTCCTAAACAAATTTTTGTATTGAAATTTTAATAGCTGTGACAATACACGTAAAATTCAGTAGAAAAACATGGGGTGTGTGCAACAGATAACAGTAAGGAGTGTAGAGGTTGGGTTTCGTTGAGAAATATCGACCACACTTCATATCATTTATAGTGCAATAAAACTGTTAGGGATTTCGGTGAACTTTTCATGCATTAATTGTCTTCGGCATGCAACCAATGTATCATTTCAAATTTTACAGTTATTGTCATTGCTATTAAAAATTTCAAGGCCAAATTTTCGGTACTATCTGTATGGGATTAGGAATCTGCATGGGGCTAGGAGCAATTATTTTGTGCTGTTTACTCGAGTTGAAAAATTTGTTATATTAAAAAGTTTTTATTTAAATAATTTTAATCCTGTGTGTGTGCTTCTGGTAACTCAGATTTATAGTAACAATGATGCCCTATTCACACCCCTTTACCGCAGACAGAGATTCTATCCAATTTCCTGAAAACTTTATTCATATCTTGAAGTGCAGTCGCCAACTCATGCCAGAAACACATTCAGCTTTCTCACTCTGTCGACGAGGAAGCAGAAAGCTGATTCTGGTAGTCATACACTAGCGATAGTAGACATAACACACTCTTGCGTTTGCTTTGCAGAAACCAGCAACAACATTATCTGTCGTTTCAAACTTATGTTATTACATTCCATCACGGAATTAAATTTAATAAACACCAGTAATGCGATAAAGATCGCTCTGGGGAGTTTCGTTAGTGCAGGTTGCCTACATCAGGGGCAATGATGATCATTAACCTGTTTTTCTGGTCCATGTCAGCTCTTAACCTGTTGTTCTCTCTTGGTTGACAGGTCCTTCTCCTGTTGTTCTGTTATATGGCTTTCCATATCACTCACCCTCATGCTCCCCCCTTTCCTTAACCTATTGTCCTGTTCCATGTCACCCCCTCCCCCATCACTCTTAACCTATTGTTCCCCTTAAATTATTGTTCAATTCTAAGCGATTTTCCCGTTCTCCCTCTCCTCTCTAGGAAATCCCTTGCCCCTCCTTCCTCCCCATCCCATCCAGAAAAAAAATTAATGGGAAAATCGCTCAGTTTGTACTAAGCTGTTGGTGTGAGAAAACATAGGTTTCTATTAAGTTACTTTTGGAAATTATGTATGTTAACCTGTTGGAAAGTTTTCTCGAAATTGGTGGAAAAAGCTACTTGTGTGCTCACCTAATCATGCAGGGATCGAGTGAGGTAGTGCACAATGCCACCATCAGAGGACATCAGTCGCCCCCATCCCCTTACTCCCTCCTCCCTACTTCTAGCAGCAGAATTTTGAGTGAAACGTCGCTGTGCTGTCGATGTGGCAGGACATAGGAACCTACCACTCCTCCTCCCTCCTAGAAAACCTGCACCACTTCTGATATAAAATTAATTGACTAATTAGTTAAATTTATCAAAATCTGGTGGAAAATCAGTCGTCCACTCTTATGATATCATGGCCATTGTCAGAATTCTTTATGTTAGAATACTGCCTGAATTGGGATTTGATCCCTTAGTCCCCCAGTTCCCCACCCCATTCTGGAAATGCTGAGACACTCTTGCCACACATGCCACACTATCGTAACCCTTACAGCATATCTGCAAAACAGAAGTATTATAACAATGTTTCAGAATCATGTATGCCTCACATACAGCTTACAATGGCATTTTTTGCAAGTCGTGGAAGAAAAAACACATACCGTGCGCAGAACCACGCACTGGAGGAAGTTGGGCCACCAGCTCGACTTAGAGTGGCGCCCATAGTATATTCACGCGAGGGCCGCACTGCACCACATGCACAGGTCTACCAGCAATGCTTTGAATCCCGAGCACTCTATGGGAATTCTCGGTTGCCCGCAAAACTTGATCCATCAAGGAATATGTGGTACAATATGTAGGCTTCCTTTGAAGTTTGATACCAGGCTTACTTTCTCCCTCTCTCTGTCTCAGGTAGTTACTTCCTGTTTGTGTAGACCACCTTTTGCAGACGTGGCACTCGAAATCACTGCATCTCATTGTTCTCACGCTTCCACTGCTACGCAACAAAAAATTTCAAGAAAAAATAGGTAGCGTATGTCATGTGCCACACTAACCCCTACCTTGTCCTGAACAAAGCAGCAGATAGATACCTGGGAAATCCCCAGGCCTCCGAAAACGCTGGACTGAGGAGGATGTTTTCGAAATGTTCCATCACTCCATCAGATTGATTGACTAATTAATTAAATCGATACATTTGTGTGGGTCAGTTTCTTCTAGCATCCTATTGGTGGATAATAGGACTGGTATATTTGGCAGGATTTAATACTATAACTATCCGGTTTCCAAACCCTTCTGCATTTTTTTTCTTTCCTTGCCTCTTATTTCTGGATAGTGACACAGTTACATGGTTTGTTAGGATGTCCGATATGTTGGAAGTAGCTGAAAATTTCAAATTTCAGATCAACTACAAGCTAAACAATACGTGTAGGGGTTGCTATTACCACTTTTGGAAACAATAAATTGACCAATCGATTGGAATCGGTGCTGTATAAAACGATAGTTAGAATTTCAAATTTCGGTATGAATTTATTCTGTCACGGTTGTGAAATTCCCAATTACTATAGGTCTGCACCACCAGCACCAACACTCAGAGGCCGGAGAAAACGGCTGCCATCAAGGCAGCCACAGACATGGACGTGCGTGTCTACCAGCGTACCACCCCAGCCATGGAGGTCACCAAGGGATGACTGGAGTGGTAGGAATTCGGATATTATCAATACCTCCAGCGAAAATACTCGCCATATTGAATCTTTTGAAATATCCATGTAAAAATCGAACACACGCAACACACGTGATCACAAACGCTGCCCAACACATACTGAGTATTAGTTCGCTGTACACCCACCTAGAGGCCGATACAGTTGTATCCCATCTGACCGATTCGTGAGGCCTACTGGCAGCACTCACTTTAAGCCGGAAATGTCCATTTGTTCTGGTCACTATCTACCTCCTCCATGCACACAGACGGAAACCAGAGTCGTCCTAGGAAACCAACCGCGTATTTATCTCAGTAATTAAAAAGTACTATCAAATAATACAATTGCAGCCTCAGTCTGGTGACATTCAGCAATGAGTGAAATATCGGAAATACCTCCTACTGATGCCTGCAGCTCTGAGACGAGTCTAACATTAAAATATCAATATCTGTATCCTCCATATCACTGGACGTAATTTTCCTCATAAAATCATAAAAATCGTTACCTACCTTACAAATGCACATAGTCATTTTCTCTACACATGCCAGAACACTGTCCACAGCAACGTTAAATTCCACCAGCGCAACATCCTGACAAGTTACGTGATTATCATTTATAGGTGTATAGTGTCCGAAAATTATGGTATGTCCACTCTCACACCTGCTGGGTATTATTTCACACTGCCAAGTAGCAGCCCTCGCTCCCACCCCACCCCCCGCCCCCTCCCTCCACATCGTCGCTATTACATATTTGTCAAGAGTAAAGAGTGTAATAAATATTAAAAAGCTCTCACATCTTTCACTTATGTTGTGTACATTCTTACATGACAGCCAGCGTTTCCTATAGCAGGTACAACTGATAGCCTCAGCCAAGTTACAGACCCATCCTCGTTCTCTTAAAATCCCATCATATTCCAAGGGCACTCTTCCATAGTTAAAAGGCTGTCTAGTCCTTCATCTTTCACTGACTGGGTAGAAAGCTATCACGAAAAATAGCATACTAATTTAATGTAAGAAATTCACAACCATGCAGAAGATACACAGACTGTACAAAGAAATTCATAAGCACAACACCTACAATTCATCAATACTGAATGACAGTCTATAAATATCCTCATGTACATGTCCTAATCTCCTTCATCGTAGTCCTGTGATACTGCATTAGAAATACAACAGTGTAATGATGTCAGAGTCGTTGTTGATAGCATAGTGTTTCTCTTGTTTTTCCATAACATCCAACAGAGTAAAGACTTGAACTACAAAAACTTCACTAAAGTCACCTGGTAGAGAACTAAATAAGATTTTACCATGTGTCTCTCTTCTAATATATCAGAAACAAATATCATCTGCATATTGAGATTAATCACATGTCCTGACCACATTAAATATAGTTGTACTGGTCCACTGAAGCAGCACTCAGTGATTGAAGTCACGTCCACAGAGCTGTGTTTATGTTTTTGTCAACTGTACTGGAGGAAGAACATATTTCATAGACTATCAATCACAACATAGGGTTCTTGTCTTGTTGTTTAGTAAGCAAGTTGATAAATTTTTTTCTTTTGCTTCTGTAACACATTAAAGCAGTGTATGACTACAGCTGAGTAGACATCTATACATTTTTCACAGAAAGATGAATATTTCATAAGGTAAACTAAGCAGTCCTCACCAACATACAGAATGGTTGAAATAAAAGATAGAGGTGACCTTCCTTATTGTGAAAAATATAAAACACATCTCAATATATGGAAACTGGAAGAGTCTGTGGCATTGTGGGGCGTCTCCAAACAGTTGTCTCTACATTTAATCTCATCTTCCACAATGACAGTGAAACAGATGTCTCGGTGCTTTGTTTTTGAAGATACCCTGAGCATTGATTCCTCATAGTGGTAATGCATACTGCACCCAGGTATGTGAGTGCTGGTTTGGTGTCCTAGGTGGTAGTCATCCTGACCCCCAAATCACTGAACTTTAATTTTTATGACTTGCAGTGCATAGCCTGTGTGGAATAATAGGTATTCTGCAGGACGTGAGAGCCATAGAACACATGTAGTATGCAACATCAGTTGTCAGTGCCACTAGTGGAAGAATGGAATGATTTTCATACACCCAGGCGAGCATGTAAGTACCCTCATCTGTTCATATTTGTTCTCATATTTTCTTCACTTTTATGCATTTTCCATCGATTTTAGTTTTTTATTAAATTTCTTGTAACTGCAACACATTTTACTCAGTTACTTAAGGTCCAGACCAATGCTCCCGACGAATTGTCAAGTCAACAAATTATCTCATCGTATAGATCTCATGATACTATCAGCCAGTGACATTGCAGAATGGTTCCCTATTTCTGTATCACTGCCAAACCACTGCCTCCATTACTTTACGAGGATTTTATAGATGTAGACATATCGTGAACCATGTTACACAGACTATATTACATGACACAAATACTGTTTCTTAGAATAGGAAATAGCGATAAGCAGAGAAGAGGTGTATAAACTACGTTCCTTAATCAAAACACTTTATAAATTCGGTAAGATTTTACTACGATTTGCCATCTCCCATTGTGTGACTGGAGGCCACAAAGTATTCTCACATTCTTAAGATAAAGTCATAAATTCAAAGATGCAGCACTCTGCCCACTATTTCGAACTGACCTTCTCCTTCATGAACCTGTCGTTTAAGGTTCCTGAGCCACATTCTATATGGCCTCTCTCTAACCATCTCATAACTCTTCTTTTGTTTTTAACCCACCCTCCCTGCAACATTGTGTCCTATTTAATTAGGAGCTGACCAGAAGCAGGAGGGTGCTATACCAAATACACTGAATGTCTAGTGAAAGAACACAACTAGCTGTGTTGCACGTAATCAATGCTTATCGATATTTTGCTTTCACAAAGAGTATAACTTGTGTTACAAACTAGTGCTGACCTTTAATAATGATATAGATTGGTATTTTTATTCCAGTAATGAAACTGCTGTTTTGTGAAGACTGTTCCATGCCAATCTTACCCACGTCACCCATCCAATTACACATGATCTCTCTACATGCTGAGGAATTTAGCACTCCTTATTCGTTTATACTAGATATGAACCTGACACATTTCAGAGTATTGTTGTGATATAACATATGATTAAGAAGAAGAAACATGTGGTTTATGGATAATGGACCTCCACGTGCAAGAAGAGGTGGGTTGCTATGTCCTTCCACATTGCTTTTGCCTCCAATTTTTTTCTGGAAGGTGTTTGGAGGGAGTCGGTGAGCGGTCGAGGGGTGAGGTGGGGGTTGCAGGGACATCATCTGGTGGTTCTTTTGTGCGCCAATTCCATCACATCATGGTCGGCACACACATAGTTTTTTCCTACCAATTTTGAGAAAATTTTCCAATAGAATAACACCCATAATTTGAAAAAATGAAGATAATACCAACTTATATCTTCCCACACCGAAATCTCAGCATAGACTGAGAGATTTTCCTCCATTTTTTCCTGGGAGTGGAGGGTAGGGAGGAAGGCTGTTGGATTTCCCAGAGGGGGAGTGGGAGAAATGGCTTAGGATTGAACAATAGGTTAAGGGGACAACAGATTAAGGGGAAGGGGATGATACGGAACAGAAAAATAAGCTAGGTGAAGGAGAATGGGGAGGGGATGAGTGACATGGAAAACCACTTAACAGTACAATAGGTTAAGGAACTGTCAATCAAAAGAGAACTGTAGATGAGGGGCTGACACGAACCAGAACAATACGTTGGTGATTATCATTGCCTCTGAATGTATCCTTGCCCCTGGAGTAGGCAACCCACACTAACAAAACGCCCAGAACTTTGTCCCATTACTCATACTTTACATATTAAGATAATTAAGTTACAGGAGCAACCATTAATCATGTTCATACATACAAATTTCTCATTACCTTACATACGTTTGCAGTCTCAAAATATAAAATAGTGATTAAAAAATTACTGTAATACCTGTTTATGTGTTGTTCTTGACATGTTACCTGTAGAATCTTGTGGCATCACGTGTATCGCACTTAATTTTAGTTTCATTTTCCATCATCTCTTTTTTACTTTTAATAAATCTCAACTTAGTTAGGTATGTCTGATGTTCTCACTCTTCTGAGTATATTCACAATGGTTGTTTCACTTAAATTTGGTAATTTTAATTCATCTTCTCAAATACCATACTACAATCACCTTGATGATTATAGACCCACAAGCTGTCGAAGCAGTTTAAGTGAAAATGAGATATTAAACCTGTGACTCGATATGGCCCTTAATCTCTTCTGACACTTGAGGCGAAGAAAACTCAAATGCACATACATCGGATGGTATTATATAAGGTATTTCACTGCATCTTACATTCTTCATGATTCTAGGAATATGAAAATGCCGAAACAAGAAGGACGATGTGTACTTTGCACACTGTCTCGTTTTCAAGTCATGTTCTTGACTCATTAACAGTTTTCCTTTGTAGGTCACTGGATATTAAGAAAGCACTGATTGGCTACCAAAAGATCCTGGCGAATCCCATTGGATTTCAGAAAAGCTGATTGGCCGGGGAAAGATCCCGATTAATTCCCATTTGAGGTCTTCCTTTGGGGATACCTAAAACAAAGCGTGTGCGCTACAATGTTTTTACTCGATGACGTGCCTAGAATGCGTTAACCTGGAAGGCTACGTGATACGCTGAAATGTCGATTTCATTCAGATTTCAGATCCATCAGAAAGAGTTGTTTCAATTGAAATCTGTGGTGGCAAAACGGGCTTTTCGGTCTAATACTGATAGCCACGGCTGATCTTAAGTTATGACAGAATAGTATCAACTTAAATATAGGAAGATCGACATACACCGTAACTTCGTATCGAGTATACAATGCTTCGACATTGTAAATTAAGGGATTGCGTTTACAATTAAGGTTTACCCAGAAACAGTTTAAGAGAAAACTTTCTGCGATACACAGGATGTATTTCATTTATTCTGTATCCTAAAATCAAATCTTCTGGCTTGCTGCCCTTCTGCCAGCTGCTTCAATTCTGACTTCATTAAACGTTACAGACGCTGCGAACAGAGCGACCGCGAGTGGAACGGCCAGGAAACGAAGGTGTCAAAAGCAGAATTACGAATTTCAGGTAAAGAGAACTTCATGCAGTTCAGGCACGTTTTTATCCACCATTTACTCCCTCAGCGCGTATTTAGAGCTGTGACTCAAACCCCAGGCGTGCTTTCACATTTCATAATAAAGCTGGTAGACAGATGTACGAGGTAGTAGCAGACAGCTAGGTGTTTCTTTTATTTACGCGTGACAGCAACGCACACTAAAAAGGATCCAGCATTCTCGCTTTCCCTGTTACCATACTCATCAGCCTGTCACCAAGATTATAAAACGTAATATGCAGTCGGAAAATGCGAAAGTAAGTACGAAAATTTTTTGTAGTCAGAAGTAATAAATTTTTGATTACGTGCCCCATTATTTCTAGTTTTCAGCCCAGTGAAATGCTCTGCTGGTGCTGACAATTTATAGTTACTGACATGCCCTGCTGAAAAATTTCGCTGAAACATTTATTGCTAAAATATAGAAAACATTAAAGATAACTTACAATCCATAGCTCCAAGGTAATAGAAAAATAAAGTTTTGTAGGTAGACTAACTGATCCTCTACTTCGTAATCTTGACATAAGACTTGTTGCCTATTGTTTCAGATACTGACTATGGATGATCACCGTACCATCAAACTTCTTCAACGCCGTTAACCACATTTTAGTGTGCAATCATCTCGAGCAAACTGAAAACAAACATCAGATTGAATGGGGGCATTCAGTCTGGAACCGCGTGACCGCTACGGTCGCAGGTTCGAATCCTGCCTCGGGCATGGATGCGTGTGATGTCCTTAGGTTGGTTAGGTTTAAGTAGTTCTAAGATCTAGGGGACTGATGACCTCAGATGTTAAGTCCTATAGTGCTCAGAGCCATTTGAACCATTTTTTGGATGGGGACAAGATTTCCTGGCCAAGAGGTTTCGTGACTTGCCAAATCGATGGCGAGATTGTTTCTCTGACCAGGGAGATGAGATTTTCTCCACATTGTTGCGCCCATTGACTAAAGACGATATTATTCGTCCTTGGACAAACTGCTTCACATCTATGGATTAAAGATGCCAGTGTTACTATCAAGAGATACCGAATTGCATCCAATATCTAAAGTCCAAACCCTGCACGTATCACAGAGAGACCAACTGGGATGGTCAATGATGATAAAACCCCCTCACAGCCTGACGAAGGTCATCAAACTTTTGTTTGTGGATACCATTGAAGCTAAATCGGCTTGTGATTTGCTGTGAGATGACAATGACTCATTACGTTGGACAACATTGGTGTTATCAATACCATCAAGAATTTGACGAAATTGTGTTTCTGTCATAGGAACACGTATTGCGATGCTACAAATGAAATTTATACTAATAGTATCAATGTGAAAGTAGCTCTGTCACATTTTCACGAAAAGTCGCTGAAACGATTTCGATTAAATCTGGTATGGAGATAGCTTGTAAGCTGAGGACGAACATGTACGACTTAAGAAAATGTATAGCATATGATTTTTATTTATTTGAAGAATATTTCGCGAATTACAGAAGAAAATTTATTTTTTCGAAACGCTGTTTGCTTTTTGACTTTTGAACTTTATTGTAAAAATGCTTCTATTGGTTGTTATGTTCTAAGTAATAGTTGAATAGTCAGTGCGACTGACTGGCACACAGTTGACCAGGGTCCGATTCCTGGTACTGCCATCCATTTTTCCATCATGGCGTGCACTCAGTCTCAAGAGGCCAGCTGAGGAGTTATTCTACCTTTTAGTAACGGTGAAACCCGACAACGCCCGGGAGAGCGATGTGCTGAACCTATGCCTCTCCATACCGAAGCCGATGACCTCATTGGCAGAGGATGACATGGCGGTCGGTCAGTCCCAATTGGCCTGGCCCGGGTCAGAACATGAAACCTTATCTTTTTATGTTCTACGTAATACGATTCAAAGCAATGAATGCAATGGATCTACAATCCTCAACATGTTTAATCCATACTCCTATACTAATAGTATTAAAAGTAACTTTGTCTTTTAAGTTTTTACGTCCAAACGACCGAACTGATTTTGATGAATTTGTCGTTGGGATAGAGTAAGCTTACACCGTGCGTAGCCCTTGCCTATCAAGTGGGTGGAGATTTTAATTGGATACTTTAATCAAATAAATTCATTTGGTCTCTAATATTTCATGTAAGTAATTAATCACTCATCAAGTCAATGATTAAGGAATGCACCTCACTGTTAAATCAAACAACGCTCTCAGTGAATTCAATTTAAAAAGAACTGATATCAATAAACTAATGTCTTAGCATAAGTGGGTAAATAAACGTATATCTGAATAGGACATTTACTTTAGTGGAGGCGGTATCGTGATAGCCATAGGTTCGTACACAGAGGCAGAAAATACTGCAGAGGGACATGCATGTCCATCTCTTGCCAGAGTTGAAATGATATTAAATTTCTAACTGTAAATCAGTCCAGAAAGTGAAGACAGAAATTATTGAACACCGTTATGAAAACTTCGCCTTTCCCTACAGTTTGCGTCGGTATTGCGGCTGCGTCTCACGGCGTCTGAAGTGGCTGCAAAATCAGTCGTCTCCACCTGCGTCCAGGTTCATCCCAGCCAGATGAAAGCATCTCTTCCCGGACGTGCTGAAGTTTCGAAGAAGTTTGAAAGAGGAAGACATGAAACCTGGAATTTAGGTGACAATCTACAGAACGATTCCGAGGATACATACTTTGAGCTCTGTGTTTCTCAGCGTTTCGTAAATTTCATTGACTAAAAACTCATTCCCATGAGTGCTGCCCAGTAAGATGTTGTTTTAAAAGACACTTGCATCGTTCCCTTACTCGAATTCCAGGAACTAGTTACAAAAAATTGTTAGTCCTGATGCTGCAAAATGTGTATGATTTACTCCCTCATTATGCCTACCTTCGTGTGCTGACGGGTACGATAGGATTTCTGTGAACACAGCCGCACACTCTACTTCCACTCCCAGATTGTTTATATGAACCAATAGGAGTAGCCTTCACATTACTTTAAGTATTCAGTTTGGCCTCACCTAGTCATGTATCAGTGTCTCACGCGCAATAAAGAGGTCCCAACTTGCTGTTCTTGTTCCACTTTCTAAGATGTTTCTTTAACGTTCCGTGTTTTTCGGCGAAGCTTGACTTCCCGCTGTTTCCCTCTGCAGTAGCAGTTCCTCTGGGACAATAGCCATTACGTGACATGCACACTGAAGACACAGCTTGTTAAAACCAAAATGTGTCGTCTGCACGTCCCGGAGACGTATTCTGCATTGTCTGGTCACCAGTGCTGCTTTCTTTTCGTGTACAGGGATGCAAGCGGCTATTCTGTGTATAGTGCTGTAGGTGTACTGTTATGAGTTATGTGGCCTACAGCACGTCCCTTGCTCTCAGCAACATTCAGCCTGCATCCTTAGTGGCATCGCATTTAGCATTGCACGCAAGTTAGCGTGCGAAATAAAAATCTAAGTACTTTTGCAAAAATGGCTCTGAGCACTATGGGACTTAACATCTGAGGTCATAAGTCCTCTAGAACTAAGAACTACTTAAACCTAACTAACCTAAGGACTTCATACACATCCATACCCGAGGCAGGAGTCGAACCTACGACCGTAGCAGTCGCGCGTTTCCGGACTGAAGCGCCTAGCTAAGTGCTTATGCGTTGGTGATCAATAGTACTAAGTCATATTTCAATATCTGGTAGGGATTAATTTATTACGATTTAATCTGATTCTCTCTTATGAGTTTATACAAGAACACGTTGCTCAGATTGTACAGGAACTGCTGCGAGCAGCTGGATGCAGCATCTCATCGACGTCTCCGGTGCTCATATTGAACAAATTGTGTAATCGGTTGTTAATAATAAAATCAACATTAAACCTTCCTCGCTTTGTTTGACCTTTTCTGCCCACGTTCCGTTCCTAATATATTACACATGGAAAAATTTTATTCGTCCCCTTACACTTACGGCACCAAATCTGCACCTGGTGACCAAAACTGGAACTATTTTTTTCAGCATATATCAGTTCCGCATTAAAGCATTATAATATCTGCTAAGTTTCGCTATCATATGATAATTGCAGCCCACACTGAACCTTTGTGAGTAGCTGCTACCCAATACATAGCACAAACATTTTCAGAAATCTCTCTTTGTGTCACTGTGCATCAGAATTGTGTATAAATCTGTAACCAGTGAAAAAATGATGTAGTCAAATATTAAATCATTTGCATATTCCTCCATATAGGATTTTACTTTAAACAAGCTGAAATAAAACATTTTACATTACATATTCAAAATATTCCAGTTACAACGTTGCTTTCAGTCACTGATATTTATATCTCAATAGCGTTTACTTTTCGTGATCAAGACTTACAGGTCAATCTCTGTTACATAAATTTAAGACATGCAATTTGTTATTAATTTATCATTAAATTGTCCCGTAAAAAAGAATTACACATGAGATATATTTGTTGATTTGAGGAACTTAATTATTTCATCGCATGATGTTGGTATAGTCACTTGTTTGATACATGGGGTACAGGATTAGCCTGCAAGTTCAAGGTTCACCACAAATAGTATAATTTTTAGCTGCACATTAACATTGGTTTAATGAGGAGGTTAACTAGTCAAAATGGAAGACAGTTCTCAACTTAAAGTTTGCTCCTATTGTCTCTGTTGCACCCATAAATGAAATCGTTAGTTAAAATCTTCGCAGTACTGGTGATACTGGTGACTGTTTTAATAGTTCATGACCTTGTTATGATCAGAGCTGATCACATTTGTTACGGATACGTGTGTAAGACCAATGCTGTACTGACTCTTCGTTCTTTATTAGTTTTACTTCTGCCAGTATCTCGTCTCCTACCTTCCAAACTTTACAGAAGCGAACCTGTAGAACTAGCACTTGTGAAAGAAAGGATACTGCGGAGACATGGCAGAGCCAAAGCCCGGGGGATGTTTCCAGAATGAGATTTTCACTCTGCAGCGGAGTGTGCGCTGATATGAAACTTCCTGGCAGATTAAACTGTGTGCCCTACCGAGACTCGAACTTAGGACCTTTGCCTTTCGCGGGCAAAATCTCATTCTGGAAACATCCCCCAGGCTGTGGCTAAGCCATGCCTCCGCAGTATCCTTTCTTTCAGGAGGGCTAGTTCTGCAAGGTTCGCAGGAGAGCTGCTGTAAAGTTTGGAAGGTAGGAGACGAGGTACTGTCAGAAGTAAAGCTGTGAGAGCCGGGCGTGAGTCGTGCTTCGGTAGCTCAGATGGTAGAGCACTTGCCCGCGAAAGGCAAAGGTCCTGAGTTCAAGTTGAAAGGTGGCTACACTGAGTCACAGCGCCAGAGATTGCGAAAAGAGTATTATTCAGCCGCCTCCACTGGCAGTGCTTGTTGAGATGTGGTAGTGGAGAGTGCTTGTCGAGAAGTCGTCATGGAGAGTGCTTATTGAGAAGTGGGCAGTAGGAGTTCTGATGAAGCCATGACTAGTTGTGACCATGTTGAATCCAGTTGTTCTGATGGGCTAGACAGCCGATGCTGTTCGATTGCGGATGTTGTAAAGATCAGAGTGTATTTTTCGTCAATATATATGAAGGTAAAGAAAATATTTTATTTTTTATTTCAAATGTGCTAAATAACAATGCCTCTTGGTCACAGGTTCAGTCAACAAAGCATCTGGCTTGTGTTCATGTATTAGAGTGTAATTCTGGTTTCTATGTGCAATTATAGTATGTCTGCTTTTTTTTAGTTACTTCAGTGTAAATGGTGCTTAAATAACCTTGTTTTATTGAGGAAGAACCGTGCCAGATGTGTACGTTGAATCACACTTCCACACACAGAACAGTTACACTTGTGTTTTGTTGTTTCGTAGGTTTTATAGTTGCTGGGGACTTAATTAATTAATTGTGTTAACGGAAGTTTTCTTTCATTCTTTGTTGTTATTCTATGCAGTCAGATTGCGTACTAGTACTGGTCAGGGCCAACCGGTTACGAGACTTCGTAATCGGACAGTCAGCTACTAAAATTAAAAAATATTTGCATTGTAATTAATTAAGCCCCCATGCACTTGGCGACCGCTGCTTCGGATCGTCCCTTGGAATCTTCTGATAGTAAAAATAGCAGACAGTAGTACTGTTGTAGTAATTTGCAGTTTAGTAATTGTAGTCTATATTGCATGTGTAGATTTGGTAACTGAACTTTTGTAGTTGTCTTGTCATTGTCTTTGGCAGAATTTAATTTTTGATGTCTTGTATACAGGTTTGACAATTTTGTGCAATTATGAAGATTTCAATTGTTCGTTAATCGTGTTTGTCGGGAAGCATTTCGTGTGAATGGTATTGTTAGTGGTAAAGTGTTGTATTGTGTGTAATTTTCGTATAGTGACGAATTTTGTATGTTTTGTAAATGATTACGCGATCGATGAAAAAGGTAAAAATGATGGATAGTCAGAATGACGAAATTGTTAACATGGCGAACTCGCCAACACAGGAGAACAGTAGGATGAATAGTGAAGTAGAAAATAATTTAATAAGGAGGGAAAATAGTTCGGAACCAGTTCAAAATTTTTCACAATTAAAAAATTTTCAGAGTATGAGATTAACGACAGAAGATTCCGGAATAGCATCGAACACAGATAGCTTTACAGCTATAACGAAAGAAGTTGGTTTTGCGGGAAAGGTTAGGGGTGAAAAGAATTTCGAACCAATTAACATGGAGCAGTTGATGGGTGCTATATTAAATTTGGGATCACAGATGGGAACTTTGGCAACACGGTTAGAAACTGATATGAGAACAATGGAAACACGGTTAGACTCACTGGGATCGCAGTTAGGATCTGAATTAAAAACAGAGATGGGAACTTTGGCAACACGGTTAGAAACTGATATGGGAACAATGGAAACACGATTACTCACGGATAGGGACGTGTTTCAAAAACATGAAAGATGAATTAAAGAAAGAAATTAGAGAAGAAGTACAACCGATTTTGAATGCTCACAATAATAGATTAATTTCAATAGAAATCAGACAAAAGGAACAGGATAGAGAACAGGAAGATAGAGATCGCGCAATAGTACAAAAATTTTCGGAGTTAAATTTACAACGTGCACACGATAAGGAAGAAATACTTGAAAGAATCGAGGAATCCATACCAAATGACAGAATAAATAGCCTAACACAACAGTATGAACAGTTAACTACTAAATGTGTCAATACTGAAACCCGAGTCGCGACACTTACGGAAGACGTAAATAAACAGAAAGAACAAATAGGTGACTTATCGGAAAGAGTTGAGGAGATTTCAGATAAATTGACAAGTCTTAGTTTAAATGGGGACAGAGATTCAGATGATACAGCTCCATTGCCATTTGCAGAAACCGAAGAGTACTAGAACATAAATAAACATGTTGAAACTCATGGAAAATTTAATGAACGCATTAAAAGGGAATTTGAGGCATTACGAAAGCAAGTCAAACAAATTGAAGGCAAAATCGTAGGGAAAGACAGCAGAAGAAATTTAGAATCACAGAAAGCAGAGGGGTTTGAAGAAAATAATTTTTCATTTACGAGATGCAACAAGAGAGCGCCAGGCGCGCGAACTTGACAATAATCGACATTGGGACTGGGACCAACGCGGTAGGTCTTTGTCGCCACGAGGCGAAAACTTTGATTATAAACACTTTTTAACTGTTCGGAAATTTAAGATCTTTGGCAATTCTAAGAATGACATACATCCATGTTCATGGTTAGATCAATTTATGTACGCACTTCCACCAAATTGGTCACTAAGTCACAAACTGGAATTTATGTGCGGCTATTAAAGTCCTCAGGGGATTCACTACGCTAAGTGAATATGTGCCGTAGCGTGCACAGGGCCCCGAGCTGTAGTGGTGCTATTTCCCTTTTAGTTTTCTGCACTGCTGCCTACTCTTTTACTATTCTTTGTATCTATCAAAACAATTCTTCAACTATCAATCTATCTAGAGAGTCGGTAAAGAATAACCGGATATGACTATTTGACCCAAAAGTGATTTCGGAAATTACCATTTGGACTTACTGTAACCTCAGCAGCATTCATTAGTAGTTTAAACGAAATTGTACCTGTTTATCTTCGTGACAATATTACTTCATATGTTGATGATATTCTTATTGCTAAACGTTCTTGGAGTGAGCACAACAAAATTTTGGATTCACTATTACGTATTTTTGCAAGAGTTGGCATTACAGTGAACTTGGAAAAATCTGAATTTGGTCGTTCTCAGGTGAAATTTCTTGGTCATATTATTTCTACAGAAGGTATTCCTCCTGATCCAGAGAAACTAGATGCTATTCGTAATTATGCTGTTCCTACTACAAAACGTGATGTTCGTAGTTTCCTTGGTGTCTGTAATTTTCTTAGACGCTTTGTTAAATTGGACGATTTGGCCACACCTCGTTTATGTGAACTATCTGGAAAGAATTCTAATTGGTGTTGGGATGAGGAAGCTCAATCAGAATTTGAACAACTTCGTGATGCTTTAGTTGCTGCTCCACTTCTTTCACATCCGGATTTATGTAAAGATTTTTGTTTGGCGACGGACTCATCATACAAAGGCCTAGGTGCACACTTATTTCGAGAGATAGAAGAAAACGGCGTTGTAGTACAGAAAACTATTGCATTTGAAAGTCGTGTTCTCTCTAAATCAGAAAAGAATTATTCGATTCCGGGACTTGAAGCCTTGGCTGTTGTTTGGGCTTTCACAAAATTGCGCATATTTTTGTATGGCAGACATACTAAGGTTTACACAGATCATCGAGCTCTGGAATTTCTTATGTCAGCAAAATTAACACATGGAAGATTGTCACGATGGGCGTTGTATCTACAGGAATCTGATTTTAGTATTGTTTACATACAGGGTTCTTCAAATATTATTGCTGATGCTTTATCACGTGCACCGATGCGATGGGTTTGAAACAAAGTGCTGAAGAGGACTGCAAAGAAAACAATTATTGTTTGATGTATATTCAAGGTGTTGCGTTCGAAAATTTTATTTCGTCTTCGCTCCAGGACATCGCTAAGGAGCAAAATAAGGATCCAATCTGGAAGGACATTAAGGAGAAGTGGAGGAGAAAGGAAAGCGTAGCGATTAGACAGTATTATTTAGTTCGCAATGATATTCTTTTTAAACGAAAATCGGTCGACAACTGTGTTTGGTTAGTTTGTATTCCTGATGAGTGGGTTAATAAATTGATTTGGTATACACATTTCAGTTATGCACACTTTGGTCCCAGAAAATGCTTGCATAAATTACGAGAAAATTGCTACTTCAGTAATATGGAAAATCGTATTCGATCTGTTCCTGCCAAATGCAAATTATGTCAAAAGGCTAAGCCGCCAACTATTTCTCACAGAGCATCGTTGTTTCCTATCATTCCAGCAAAATTAAAGGAGATGGCTGCAGTCGATTTGTTCGGTCCAGTGGTTCGTTCTACTAACGGTTTTGCATACATTTTGGTAGCAGTGGAATGGACATCATAATTTGTGTGTTTTACACGTTTACGCAAAGCAACAGCTCGTTCAGTACCTAATGCTTTCATCAAACATTTTCTTAAAGAAGTGGGTCATGTTGATAAGGTTATATCAGATAATGCATCACAGTTTCGCTCTAAAATTTGGCATCGTACTCTACGGCATCATAAGATTAAACCAATTTTCATTTCACTTTTTCACCCTCAATCTAACGCTTCAGAGAGATGGATGAAGGAAATCAATAAATTGTGTCGACTTGATTGTCATCAGAATCACAGAACTTGGGATCAGTATCTTCATATTCTTCAAAACATTCTGAATGAACTCTCTAATGATTCAACTTCTTTACCACCTATATTGATATTAAAAAATAAAGCACCGACAAATCGCATTTCTGAAATCGTTCCTTTTCCGCCTGCACGGAAACTGCGGCATTCTGAAGTTGTCAACATGGCTCTACAAAATATTGCGTCTGCGGCTGCTAGAAGAGAGAAATCAGCTAAACGTCCTGGTCGTTTAAAAACCTTGTCAGTTGGTCAAAAGGTATTAATTAAGTCTCATCGTTTGTCTCACAAAGGAAAAGGCTTGTGTCGCAAATTTTTTCTGCTTTATAACGGTCCATATAGAGTTCGCAAAATTATTCATGATAACACTGTTGAAGTAGAAACTCTTAAATCTCGGCGCTCTAAGGGAATACATCACATATCGAACGTTAAAATTTTTGTGGAATGACATACTTTTGAAAGACCAACAGTTATACGTAAACATGCAAAGAATACAACGATACCGCGCCGTGTTCCGGCGGCGGCACATACTCAAAGCAACAGTCAAGTCTGCGCGCCGCACAAGGCAGTCGTTGACCGCAAACAATGACTTCCTACGTCACGCCTACCTACAGCTGATCGAGCGCTCAGTGCGAATGCACTGACAGCCGTAAACAAATACACAGTCTAATTTCTCTGATTAAATTCAGTATAAAGCTATAGTGAGTTGATAAATTATGTTATTAACGTTCAGTATTTTTCAGGATACGGTTGTATAAAATATTTAAGAACTTCAGGTAAATTCTGTGTGTGTCCGACGTTAAGAAGACTTGCTATCGAGAAAATTTCAGGAAGAATGTAATTTCGAAGAAGAAAGTAATAAACTAAAAAGGTAACTATTAATTGAGTTTATTTTTCAGGTAACACATTTCCACTTAGGTACGTACTTTAGACCTAATTTGCTGCTCGCGATTACGTTATTTATACTTTGTGCTAAATTTTATGTTCTATGAATTTACTTGTGAAGCGACGTGCTTGCGTACATTAACTGATTTTGACAATGATTGATTAATGAACAGGGTTGTTACTTATGTATATTATGCATCGCTTGGCTGCTATGATTTTTCACTGATGTCATATTTTTTTTATTATTTGCCTGCTGTGCTTATTTATTTAAATTATAATTGTCACCTGATTAATTGTGCTGACTGTGGTTATGTATGTAGGATATACTTTGTGATGTATCTGCTTGCGCCTTCATGTTTACTTATTAAGATTACATATGAACGTTTATTTGCTTATGCTGATATGATGCTAATGACCTGTTTATTGTGTAAGATATATATTTGCTGCTGTGCGTATGGATTGCATATTTACACATTTCTGTTTTGCTGTCATAACTACTCTTTAATTTGGTATATAGTAATGCTGATATACGGTGTACAAACATGGAGCTTAGGTCACACTATGGTATAAATTATAGAGTGTTCGCTTGGCAGAGCCTCGTTGTAGGAATTGTGCTGCATCCACTTGTTGACATTCTGTTCTCCACTGGTATATTTACTCGCTATTGCATGTTTTGTTTACGCTCAGTGCCTTATATATTTAAGATAAGAAAATGAACTGCTATAATTCGACGAACGACATTATACAAGAAACTTCATAGGAGTCACATGAGCTGGAGGTTTTATGGAAGCTGTATAAATTTATGTTACTAGGAAGGAAGCTAACGACATGACACACCAACACTAGGTTTAGACCATTGACAGTTATTGCACTGCATTCATCGTGAGCAATTGAAATAGCAAGTGACACTTGACCCTAGAAATACTCCACATGTTTGCTTCTGTTTTGCCATGATTCTTAAGGTGGTGTACACATTGTGAATTATTACTATCATTCACACCCCGTACTCGTACTTACTTACTGAAAGTTATTCAAACTAAAGGCTGTTAGAGGTCATGTAGGAATTTCTTTTATTTAATGATGGACAAGGTAACCAAAATGTATTTTATGATTCATAATGAGTAGAAGATTTGGGTCAGATGGATTACACAGAGGTTGTGTGTGGACATTGTGTCTTCGGATTGTATGGGATGATGAATTGAAGTTTGCACTAGGATTTTATCTGTACTTGTTCGAGGAAACTGACTAGAGGAAAGAGTTGTTATGGAAGTGAAATGATATTGGTAATAAGGTTTATATGTATCGACGTATTGAAGAAGTATTATTGAGGTATTGAGATTATGTGAAGTTGATGATTATTGGCGTTTTGGTGGACAAGAGATAAGGTAAATGATATTGATGATAAGGTTTATATGTTTAGATGTAAGAGGTATTATTGAAGTATTAAGATTATGTGATGCTGATGATTATTTGGTGGATAAGAGGTAAAGTAAGTGAGGAGCACTTTTTTTTGTTGGTTTATATGGAACAAGGAGGATGAAGATAGCAGACTAGAACACTCAAGTGGAAAGAAGATTGTCTACACACACACTTTGTTAAATCAATAAGCAGTATATATTTTTTTTTGGAGAGAGGAAGTAATTGCATATCTTGGCACACTGACAGTTGTTCAGCAACCGTACATTTGATTTGGCTTGGCAAACATTGGTCTTGACATGATGATTACGACGTTGACTAACTATTATTGACTGTTATACATTGCTGCCACTACTACTTGATACACATGTTGAACATCAAATCGTTGGATAGAATTGCATTTACACAGTTAACACTATTCAATTACACAGTAGTACTTAATGTGGATGAAAGATGAGTGAGTGTGTTTTGTGTGTTTTCCTTTCCTAATCCAAAATAATTGGTACTGACCTATCTCCTAAATATTATTTTACTTGTTTGTTGTGGTTTGCACTGACACCCATAAATATTATAGGTTTATTGGTATTTGTGTATTTGTAATAGTTAATATGACAATTATCTGTGTGTTTATTATAATTTGTATGTTTAGTGTAAGAGCATTGATAATAATTTTGTAAAAGCAATTGTGTGTGCCTTCAAACTGTTGTTCGTGTTTGCACCTATCCAACATTGCTGGGTGCCACTTGTAAATGTTTAATTTCTGCTGATGAACTCTGATGAACTGTTTAATTAGTGATAGTGAATATTATGGACTGTTACCTGCATTTGTTCATTGATGGGTGCCCTTGGAAATGTTTAATTTCTGCTAATGAACTGTCTGATTAGTGATAGTGAATATTATGGACTGTTACGTGCACTTGTTAACATGATGGGTGCCACTAGGAGATGTTTAATTTCTGCTGATGAACTCTGATGAACTGTCTAATTAGTGATAGTGAATATTATGGACTGTTACCCGCACTTGTTCAACATTGCTGGGTGCCACTGATGGAACTGCTTCTACTGAGATGATGTCACTTGTTGCTGTCTGCACCTGTTAACATTACTGGGTGCCACTGATGGAACTGCTTCTACTGAAATGATGTCACTTGTTGGTGTCTGCACCTACTCAACATTACTGGGTGCCACTGATGGACTTCTTTTACTGAAATAATGTCACTTGTTGGTGTCTGCACCTGTTCAACATTACTGGGTGCCACTGATGAGCTGCTTCTACTGAAATGTTGTCACTTGTTGGTGTCTGCACCTGCTCAACATTGCTGGGTGCCACTGATGGACTGCTTCTACTGAAATAATGTCACTTGTTGGTGTCTGCACCTGTTCAACATTACTGGGTGCCACTGATGGAACTGCTTCTACTGAAATGTCACTTGCTGGTGTCTGCACCTGCTCAACATTACTGGGTGCCACTGGTGGAACTGCTTCTACTGAAATAATGTCACTTTTTGGTGTCTGCACCCGCTCAACATTACTGGGTGCCACTGATGGACTGCTTCTACTAAAATGATGTCACTTGTTGGTGTCTGCACCTGCTCAACATTATTGGGTGCCACAGATGGACTGCTACTGCTGAAATGATGTCACTTGTTGGTGTCTGCACCTGTTCAACATTACTGGATGCCACTAATGGACTGCTTCTACTGAAATAATGTCACTTGTTGGTGTCTGCACCTGTTCAACATTACTGGGTGCCACTGATGGACTGCTTCTACTGAAATGATGTCACTTGTTGGTGTCTGCACCTGCTCAACATTGCTGGGTGCCACTGATGGAACTGCTTCTACTGAAATGATGTCACTTGTTGGTGTCTGCACCTGCTCAACATTGCTGGGTGCCATTGATGGACTGCTTCTAATGAAGTGATGTCACTTGTTGGTGTCTGCATCTGTTCAACATTCCTGGGTGCCACTGTTGAAGCTGTTTAAATACTGCTGATGAAATGTTATGAGACTGCTATTTGCACCTGTTGATCATTACTGGGTGCTACTGTTGGAACTGTCAACTACTCTGAGGAGTCCTACTTGTTTATTGAACTATTGAAAGGATTTTATGTGAATATTTGTATAAACTGATTTTTTGTGTGTTTACTGTTTATGAGATGTTATGAGACTCTTACCTGCACCTATTCGTCATTGCTGACGCTATTGATTGAATTGTTTAACCACATGGTACTTCTGTAAACTATTATGTAAAATCATATGTATGCAAGCATTTGTATTCCTTACTGTATTTTATATATTGGATTAGTGAAGGGTCAGTGCAAAGCCAAAATTTATTTTGTTACGTGATATTTACTTATTAATATTACTTTTTAATTTTTTTCTGTATTTTTTGGACGAATTTGGTGGTATTTTCACCACCAATGCTGGCAATAATACCATCAAATTCTAGCCCGTGGAGGAGGGGCATATGAAAGGTGGCTACACTGAGTCACAGCGCCAGAGATTGCGCCAAAGAGTATTATTCAGCCGCCTCCACTGGCAGTGCTTGTTGAGATGTGGTAGTGGAGAGTGCTTGTCGAGAAGTCGTCGTGGAGAGTGCTTATTGAGAAGTAGGCAGTAGGAGTTCTGATGTAGCCGTGACTAGTTGTGAGCATGTTGTATGCAGTTGTTCTGATGGGCTAGACAGCCGATGCTGTTAGATTGCAGATGTTGTAAAGATCAGAGTGTATTTTTCGTCAATATATATGAAGGTAAAGAAAATCTTTTATTTTTTATTTCAAATGTGCTAAATAACAGTGCCTCTTGGTCACAGGTTGAGTTAACAAAGCATCTGGCTTGTGTTCATGTACAGGGCTATTACAAATGATTGAAGCGATTTCATAAATTCACTGTAGCTCCATTCATTGACATATGGTCACGACACACTATAGATACGTAGAAAAACTCATAAAGTTTTGTTCGGCTGAAGCCGCACTTCAGGTTTCTGCCGCCAGAGCGCTCGAGAGCGCAGTGAGACAAAATGGCGACAGGAGCCGAGAAAGCGTATGTCGTGCTCGAAATGCACTCACATCAGTCAGTCATAACAGTGCAACGACACTTCAGGACGAAGTCCAACAAAGTACACCAACTGCTAACTCCATTCGGCGATGGTATGCGCAGTTTACAGCTTCTGGATGCCTCTGTAAGGGAAATCAACGGGTCGGCCTGCAGTGAGCGTAGAAACGGTTGAACGCGTGGGGGCAAGTTTCACGCGTAGCCCGCGGAAGTCGACGAATAAAGCAAGCAGGGAGCTAAACGTACCACAGCCGACGGTTTGGAAAATCTTACGGAAAAGGCTAAAGCAGAAGCCTTACCGTTTACAATTGCTACAAGCCCTGACACCTGATGACAAAGTCAAACGCTTTGAATTTTCGGCGCGGTTGCAACAGCTCATGGAAGAGGATGCGTTCAGTGCGAAACTTGTTTTCAGTGATGAAGCAACATTTTTTCTTAATGGTGAAGTGAAGCGATACAATGTGCGAATCTGGGCGGTAGAGAATCCTCACGCATTCGTGCAGCTAATTCGCAGTTCACCATAAGTTAACGTGTTTTGTGCAGTCTCACAGTTTAAAGTTTACGGCCCCTTTTTCTTCTGCGAAAAAAACGTTACAGGCCACATGTATCTGGACATGCTGGAAAATTGGCTCATGCCACAACTGGAGACCGACAGCGCCGACTTCATCTTTCAACAGGATGGTGCTCCACCGCACTTCCATCATGATGTTCGGCATTTCTTCAACAGGAGATTGGAAAACCGATGGATCGGTCGTGGTGGAGATCATGATCAGCAATTCATGTCATGGCCTCCACGCTCTCCCGACTTAACCCCATGCGATTTCTTTCTGTGGGGTTATGTGAAAGATTCAGTGTTTAAACCTCCTCTACCAAGAAACGTGCCAGAACTACGAGCTTGCATCAACGATGGTTTCGAACTCATTGATGGGGACATGCTGCGCCGAGTGTGGGAGGGAACTTGATTATCGGCTTGATGTCTGCCGAATCACTAAAGGGGCACATATCGAACATTTGTGAATGCTTAAAAAAACTTTTTGAGTTATTGTATGTGTGTGCAAAGCATTGTGAAAATATCTCAAAAAATAAAGTTATTGTAGAGCTGTGGAATCGCTTCAATCATTTGTAATAACCCTGTATTAGAGTGTAATTCTGGTTTCTATGTGCAATTATAGTATTTCTGTTTTTTTTTTATTACTTCAGTGTAAATGGTGCTTAAATTACCTTGTTTTATTGAGTAAGAACCGTGCCAGATGTGTACGTTGAATCACACTTCCACACACAGAACAGTTACACTTGTGTTTTGTTGTTTCGTAGGTTTTATAGTTGCTGGGGACTTAATTAATTAATTGTGTTAACGGAAGTTTTCTTTCATTCTTTGTTGTTATTCTATGCAGTCAGATTGCGTACTAATACTGGTCAGGGCCAACTGGTTACGAGACTTCGTAATCGGACAGTCAGCTACTAAAATTAAAAAATACTTGCATTGTAATTAATTAAGCCCCCATGCAAAGTCTCGGTCGGGCACACAGTTTTAATCTGCCAGGAAGTTTCATTTCAGCGCACACTCCGCTGCAGAGTGAAAATCTCATTACTTAGTGCTTCATCAGCAGTATCTGCATATATCACATGGGCAACATGTGGTGATTAACCGACAGTATTCTGGGTCTTCTTGCAGACCCCACATTACATTACCATTTTGCATAGGTAAACAGATCTGCCAGAGCCTGTCTGTCTTTTTGTTGCTATACCTGGACAACCAGCTGCATGTTCACTAGTGGCGAGGTGATGACGATTCTCAAAAATTTCCTCGGTCCTCTGCTTGCGCAAGGACCCAGTCGGTGGCGTCCAGACAGCGTCCATGTGCAATCCCTGGCTTGTTAGTGTTAGCTGACAGTGGCTAAGCTGCATGCCACAGGTGAGCTACCTGCTGGACTCGTTTCCCCTGCATGTGGCAGTGTATAACCTTATCTCTGCTGAGCAATAACGCACTGATTTATTCATCCCTCATGCCCTCTGTCTCGTACTATTTTCGACTTTCTCATCCCTGCCTCCAACGTATGACTGATTTGACCTCAAACACAATAGAAGTGCATACATTAATATTACTTATTAGGAAACACAAACATCCTTTTGCTCCTAAAACTATTGCTTCAGTATCATTACAACAGGACATGCACAAGTTGCTTTAGGAACTGATCATTACTCTTCACTATTCATAGCATTTGAAACTTGATTATTCTTTCCCATTTTAACAAAATTTCAGCTTTTGATGACATACGCTAAATTATTTAACTATACAGCGACTATCCATTGTTTCAAAAACTCTTCTTTCTGCATAAGTTTAATAATAGTTAAATCAGAACCATGTTTTTATTACTTAAAATATTCAAACTCATCCTCAGTTAAATGAAGACTATGTTTCTATTACTTAACACATTTCAAACTCATCCTTTCATTTATAAATTTACGTAATGGTAATTACATCAGTCCAGATCTTTGTTTAGTTAGGAGCTTAAGTGAGGTTTGTAAGGTTTCATATGTCATTGGTTTGTTAGTGTTATGAAGTTATCTATATTTACGTGCACTACTGGTTATCTGAGAGCAAATACTTATTTGAGACAACTCACAATTTCCTGCGAGCTTTCAATAGATTACATGAGTAAACCCATACATACTATGATGACCCTACACATTCTATTGCTTTATCACCTTACCGTCCTTTTATCCTCGTTATCTAGCTTCTTCAGATGAGTTAGATTTTCCATTCTTCCATCACTTTCCATCTCATGAAGTCTTTTTCTGTCTGAGTCTAGGTTCTCTAAACTGTGGAAATCGTTTATCTGAAACATAACCACAACCATAATATGGTTCTCTACTCATACTTTAAAATTATGACACCAAGTTCTCTTACATTATACATTGTTTACCTTTGTTGTATTCTCCTCAGCCGCTTTTATGTCGTCTCGTTGTCTCTGTAGAGCTGTACCATGGGAAACAAGGAGAGGATGTTGCTTGGTGGGCGGTATCCTCGTTCTATAACACAAACTGCACGCATTAAGTAACTGGGTCCTTTGTTCATGAACAAAGAGACACTTAACTTAGGTTTCCAGGTGCTTTGGTACAGTCTCTCTTCTGTGTAGTCCACGTAGCCTCAATGCTGTTGAAGTAGAAGTGCGTTATGTTTACCGTAAGGTTGCTATGTGCCCCCTGTTTCTGTGCTAGAAGCTAAATGTGTGGCTCAGTATGGGCGACACGCTGGAGCTCCACAGCGTACAGATTTTAACTAACTGCTGATGTAACAGCCTCGAACTAACTGAGTAAACTGGCCCTCCAGTCCGCAGTGGCGATCCTAAATACTGGCGGCTGATAGGGCATTGGGGACATGTTTCCAGCGGGTCTTGTCGTTGGTGTCTATTGAAACTCTCGTAATCTCTATGTTGCATTGTTGCATGGAGTTCTGGCGCCAGCGTACGCCAGCACATTCCTCCCCCCCCCCCCTCCCGCCTCCTCCCCCCCCCCCGCCCCCGCCCCGAAATGACGCACCTTTGTCATGTAGTGAGGCTGCGAACGACAAACAGGAAGCTGGACGTCGTGATGGGACGGGAGCCGTGACTGTGAAGGACGGCGGACGTCCGTCCGCAACCCGCCATCTCGGATGCGAGGCAACAGAAACATCCTCCGGAAAACATCTGCCAGGGCACACGTCCAGGCCTGAGGGCGTGTGCTGGGGCGATGACGGCAGCGGCGGCGGCGGGTCCAGGTCCACGGGGTCGGCGAACGTGGATGGTGTAGGCGAGGGCGCATCGTCCATCCGCTCCTCCTGGGGTGCCCTGGTGGCACCAGCAGGCAGCTGCGAAGGCCGCGCGTTCCCACGAAGCAGTGAATCTGGGGGAAGAAGAGCAGCAGAGTCACGGGGCAAATGACATGAGCGAATTTAATTCTGGTGGCGGCGCTGCAAACTATCGAGACCTGCAATTAAGTACATATATGAGCCAATGCGTTCCTGGATTACGCCTCTTTCCCAGCGCCCGCGGTTGCCACAAACCCTGAAAAGAACAAGATCGCACGGCGCAAAGCGCATTGATCCCCTTTAAGTTTCGATTGAACCTATCGGCAAAAAAAGGTTGAGGGTCATATGGCGTAGTTGTTACACGTTTGGCGCCATGTCCTAAGCAAAACTGCAGAAATTCAAGACAAACAAAGGCAGGAGCATTGTCACTGACCAATACCTTTGGGGGACAAAAGAGCGAAAATGTTCCGCTTAGATGTTTGACAATCATATTGGTAGTCACCCCCTAACAGAACACAGCCAAAAATATCCCTCGAAAGCGTCAAAGGCCAAGAAAATATATCTGTTCCCGGTCTGAGTACGGTGTGAAGCATCAACATAATAAATGAAATTTTTTTCCATGGGCCGTTCTACCTAGGACTGCAGCAACCCCTTCCGGTTACCTGAACTGGTCTTCGGTAACTTACATCCCCTTTTTATTTTGATACCCCAGCACCTCCTTGCCCGACTTAGCTCGCCACCTAAGAGCTCACAACTCAGGATTTGCCTTTTGTTCTTCCTCTAAGTTGGTAAACAAAGTTGGCACCTCAACAAGAATAATTCCCACGATTTACAACTCGTAAGAAGGCTGAACTAAATCTTCGGGCCCTTTCTCCTTGATCATGCTGCTGAGTGCATCAGCCACCAATTTCTCATTACCCCTAATATGCCTCACCATGAATTTGAAAGCCGATGGGCGCACCGCCCAACGAGCAATGCGGCAGATCTTATGTGGGTGAGCCACAATCCAGGTAAGGGCGTAGTTGCCAGTTTCTAATTGAAATTCTCGGTACTCGAGATAAAACTTAAATTTTTAGACCACGAACAGGACTCCAACTCATATGTAATACCTAAATTCGGCCGTAGTCAGGGAACTGGAAGCATAATCAGTAGCCCGTCTCTCTCCTTTTTTCTTCCGGAGTAGCATAGCTGCTACTCCAGAGTTGGAGGCATCAGTTTGCACAATAAATGGGAGGTCGAAATCGTGGACAGCCACCATGGGAGCACTACTCAGCGCGTCTTTCAAGTTATCGAAGGCCTCCTGCTGGGTTTCCGTCCAATTAACTCCACGCCCTTCCGGCACATAGCGTTCAAATAGGCCGCTGAGCAAACTGCGGAATATACCTTCGAAAAAAAAATATCATACCTACAGACTGGCCCTTTCTTGCTTTTTGGAGGTTGGAGCCTATATATCGCCCTAGTATGTGAGTGGTCCACACGAACTCCACCAGCAGAAACCAGGTCCCTAAAGAAAGAAACTTCAGGGCGCACGAGGTTGACCTTGGATGGCTTCACTGTTAACTCTGCCTCGCCCAGCCTACCCATTACCTAACGGAGATGTTCCAAACGCTCGGAAAAGGTTTCAGTATAAACTATAATGTCATCAAAATAATAATAGATGAGCCTGAACTTTAGGTCTCCCAAAATAGAATCCAGAAGCTAAATAACACGGTTGCTCCGGTAGAGAGACCAAAGGGTAACCAGATAAATTCATATAAATTCCAGTCCGTAACGAATGCATTGGCGACCTTGCATTCATCCCCAGTCGTATCTGGTAATACGCTTGATTTGGATAAACTGGGAGCCAGTGAACTAGATGAAGTAAAAGTGAAGATCAGGAAGAGGGATAGTTTCAGGAACTACCTTCCGATTCAAGGCGCCATAATCCACCACAGGACGGAAATCGCCCCCATTTGTCTTTCTGACCAAAGATACGGGAGATGCACTAAGGAAAGTCGAAGAACTAATCACTTCGTCTTCTAACATTTTGTCGACTTTCTGTCTTAACACTCTCGTCTTAGGCGGTGAAAATCAATAGGGATCTCGATCCGATACCTGAATTCCCTTCTGTATTTTACTGGCCACACCTAAGATACAGGTTAACATGTTACGGAAATCACGAAGTCGTTGTAGCACCTGTTGTGCCTCTTCATTAGATAAATGATAAATCACTTAGCTCAGACTCGTTAGATTTAGAAACCATAGAACAAACACCTAGACGACGAGTGTGGTTGAAGGACAAAATCTTTAAAGAGGTGCGAAGCCTGAAATAATCGTAAAAGACGCCCTGAGCTTAGTGCAATTCTAACCCAGTTTTTCCTATGAAATCGCACCCTAACCAAAGATTGGTAGACAACCGCTTCACCACAACTACTTGAGCAGGCCAGGAAAATTCCCCAATACGGCGATATCACTCAGTCTGCCTACCGAATCCAGTCTCTGCCCCGTTAACTGCCCTACAGCTTCCTACGGTGGATTGTACCTTAGGTAGTTTACAAGTACACTGATATCTGGAATACCACTGGTAGTTCAACAAGGACATAGTACTACCAGAGTCGAGCAAGGCGCACAATGGCTCGTGGCTAAGGTAAGCGCAGGCGAAAGACAGAGGAGGGACCTTTTGACACCCGCTACCTTGTTACAAGCTAACGGAAAGGAAGGTGATGCTGACCGCCTGCCTTTACACTGGCGTCATCTGATCGAAGGGCTCCCTTGGGAAAAGCGAGAATTTTGAGCAAATTGCCTGGATTCACTACAACGAAAGCAAAGCCCTAACATCCTTTCGCCCTTGCTTGGGGTGTTAGGTTTAGCTTTTGAACTACACTCAGCTACCTGTTCAACAGAAATGCGTCTTGCTTGCGCTTGAGAAACCCCAATGACATTAGTAACCAAAAGATCTAGATCTTGATAGGTAACTAGTCCTTTTGAAAACAAAATACCGGAACGATCCTCGGGGCTAATTTCCTATACGATGACACTGATTACCTGTCCGTCTGATAAGCTCACATCGAAAGCGACCGCGGCGACGCGCACTTCAGTTACATACTTAGTCAAGAGTTCCCCAATACGCTTGACACGAAAAGCATGCTGATTAATTAAATTATTCCGAACTCTTTCGTAGAGCCGTTCTCTTAAAATGCGGCTACGCTACTCTCTTAAGCCGCCGTGACTATCTAAGGAAGTGATAATCAAGTCACTTAATCAACCTTTACAGAAAGGGGATATCATCCGAAAAGATATCTTCCAAAGAATATTAAAAACACTGATCTGTCTTTCCATGTCGACCAAAAACAACAAAAACTTTACTAAACAAGGAACAGCATCGATTACTGAATAATCTGCTTCTTGTTTCACGCTGCAAAGGTCGTTCGGAAGCTTGGCGAAATGACAGGAATCACAATCCGTTCTGGCGCCTGCCGGCCTTGGTCCTGATCGGAGTTTTCCATCAACAAACTGCCCTCGACTCTACCGTATAACCTCTTTCGCCACTTTAAGGAACTTAACCTTCTCTTCAAGGCCATTATTCCAACGAGTAATTCGCCAACACTGCTCTTCAAAGATAGATCAGACGTTACCGAATGTCAATCCTCTGCGTGATTACTTAAGCGAGTAATCTGCGCCTGAAGCCTGATCTGGGACCGAGGAGCGAAACTGCATTCAAAAAAGTCGATATTCTCCCCCAGATCGCGGAAAGAGGCCGAACAGTATTCCATCGCGGCACCTATGCGACCAACACACTGAGGCGTATTTTGCACTGCGAAGGAGAGGACGCCGCTAACACAGGTCCAGCACGTCACCGTAGCCATGAATCTTGGGTCCGAACCTCAGCTGCTCCTTTCGTAATATACCCAGCCCGATGACCAACCGCAGTACCATATCGGTCAGAGAAAACGGGCAGACCACAAAAACTGGTAGTCTCTGAACCAAGGACGGGTTTAACCAAAACAAAAAAACAATAAATTTAGGAAAGAACAATGCTCAATCGACCGGAAATCCCAGAAAGTAAACAACAAAACCACACTCTTGCTACGAGAATGTTACGTGGCATTATACTAGTTTTACGTGTTCTCGACTTATGACGTTAGGAATGACAGGACCATGACTGGGATTGAGCATAATGTATGAAGTCCAATACGAAGGGTAAAAATAAAACACACACACACAAGAGTAAACTTTCAACAGCAGAACCAATAAAACAGAAACACTTGCCAATAGGAGCCAAAAGCGAAAATTACATCCTGCAGGGGAGGCCGCGCATAGCGATGTTAGATCGACGGGATCACGCGCAAGGCGCACTAAATAAGCAGTATGGCTACATATTGAAATAAGGAAGAAAGTGATGCACCACAATATGGTGAACGGGCAAAATGCTGAATAATACTCCAACAGCTGTGCTACACACTCCACTACCCGGATCTGAGGAAAACCATCAGCGCATGAGGATAATTACGGCGCTCATGCAATCTTAATAAATCCATGAGCAGCAAGGTTTCTTTCTCCAGATGAACCGGCACCAATATCGCGATATGCAAAACAGAAGTTATCAGTGGCTGCACGTCTTCTGGTCGTGGCGCGTTCCCAGTTAAGGAACGTCCTCCTATGCGTGTTTTCTCCTTACTCGCCCAGTGGGTTCCAAAACAGAGTCCGTTCGTACCGAGCGCGTCGTAGCCAAAACAGACCGCCAGTGAACTCTTTCAGCAGCAACCATCAGAAATCTCTCTCTGACTGCTATCCCAGAATGCTCTATGTAAGCAAATCGAAGACAGCCTCACATCGCAGCACCACAAGCATTCTCGAGAGTCGGGCACGAGGTATCGATCTTGCAGCAGGCTCGTAATTTTTACCGTAATCTTCCTTCCTAGGTTGCGTAAAGTTCAGTCTTTTGTCATATTTCTTCTGTTCCTTTTCCCATTCTCTTCCGCCAAAAGTTTAATATCTGTCCTGTCAACAGTATACGGAGATACACAAAATATTACTGTATCATGCTCTCACTGAACGACCAAATACTCCTGTAAATTGTTTTTAATTATTAACTTCATCATCTACTGCTATCCTCAAACTCTCATCATCTCAGTTCTATGTAACATCTCACTCACATAAGCTCCAATCATCAAGCTTCGTAGAGCTTCTGATTTAGAGCTCCTTCACATCTGGTTAAAATCTTTTATATATAAAACTTCAATAATATGCACAAATGGGTCAAATGGCTCTGAGCACTATGGGACTTAGCTTCTGAGGTCATCAGTCCCCTAGAACTTAGAACTACTTAAACCCAACTAACCTAATGACATCACACACATCCATGCCCGAGGCAGGATTCGAACCTGCGACCGTAGCGGTCGCGCGATTCCAGACTGTAGCGCCTAGAACGGCTCGGCCACACCGGCCGGCAACAATATGCACATCTTTATTACTGAGCAACTACAGCCAATTATCCATTTAGTGTTTCTTTTCTCTGTATGTCAAATACCATCTTTCTGACTTATGCTAATAACAGTTTTGGGTTGGGGTTTGGTTGTTCGGGGGAAGAGACCAAACAGCGAGGTCATCGGTCTCAGCGGATTTGGGAAGGACGGGGAAGGAAGTCGGCCGTGCTTTTTCAAAGGAACCAGCCCGGCATTTGCCTGGAGTGATTTATGGAAATCACGGAAAACCTAAACCAGGCTGGCCGGACGAGGGATTGAACCGTCATCCTCCCGAAGGCGAGTTCAGTGTGCTAGCCACTGCGCCACCTCACTCGGTGACAGTTTTGGACTTGTATGCAAAAACTCTAGCGACCTCACGACTCTGTTACATTTTCATGAGATTTTTTCATATTATTTATACGTCTTCTGATAACAATCCCGCGCCTGGATGTTGCGTCTCTGTTCGTTCCTCCAAAACTCCTCACTCCTTGAAAATACAGACATGCCAGATGTCGTGATTTAAAATTGAATTACGGCTTGTAAAATCCACATGATAAATTTTAGCTACAATGCGACGAGAGGAAATTATGCCTCTAACAGTTACAAACATTATCTATCCGACATATGAAAAAAAAGTGAAATAAATATCAATTATTTGTATAATATTTTATGATGTAATTGGACATATCGATGTGTATCATACAAAGACAATGATAATTGTAAATTCCTTTTATGATCTGCGTTTGTCTTCCTTTGTTTTTACCTTTTGTTGGTTGGCTTTTGTAGGTTCAGGACGCAAGACGCATATCAAACTGAGGTCTGTTAAGAAATTGTAATTATTTGTTAATTATTACTTGCAAATAGAGATTATTATTATTATAAATACGAGTGAAGAATTATTTGTAACTTTAATTCCTCTCTCAGTAAGCAATATCTGTGTTATTTCTTTCCGCTGCAAGGAGCGCAGCTATTGATGATAGTGATTTGTATCGCGTTTTTTGTCAGTGTTTTCCTTAGAAAAAAATCAAATGTTTGCTTGATGAAGTCTAAATATTGCACAATACGAAAGTAAAGTTTAATAAGCATTTCAAATACTTATCCTATTTGCTCTAACAATAGAAAGTCTCTATCAATTGTCTGCCGCCATCTTAACAGTATTATCTCAGCGGCAAATTCAAATTACGCAACTCTGCAGACATAAATGCCGAAGGCAATCAAAATGTGTAGAAATAAATGTGCACCGGTGGTCCCGAACTCATTTTAATGAAAACAATTCGAATCATATTGGTTCTTTAAAAACAGTGCTCATAGCACGATGCTTATAACAAACTTTTCTAGCTGATGTATGGAGCCGAAATTAATTACGCACAAGTTGCGAAGAATATTGTTTCATGTAACATACGTCAGTGTTGTGCGCGGCTGATATTCGGTGGTTTTAATGATCATTTTGCTGAAGATAACTGTTTCCATCATAATCAATAGTTGTATAGAATCTGTTGTATGAACTGTGATTTAGTGACACTTACACAACTTACAGACAACACTTTAACACAACGTTAACTTGGAGTTCTTTAGCAACTTGACCAAATCTTTAGCAGAGAGAAAAATTGTTTGGTAATTACTCACTGTAATAAAAAAGATTATCATTTTCATGTACAAATTAGTTACATACCAAACCACTGAATAACACAGCGAACGCCACAGGCTTTGTAGTGTTTCTTGTTCTACGATTGTGGGGTTGCAGCACCGTCTGTTTACGAGAGCCTGAAAACTATTTTTGTGGTAATCCAGGAGGCGATGGAGAACATACTGACCATACTTTCCAGTCTGCAAATCCACATTCTTCTTTTTTTTTCACTGAAAACATGTTTCTACTCTCTGTTTACTCAGTGGGATCAGGAACTATAATTATAAATAGAAATTTTGAGCTCTAACTGACTGATGTATTAGATAAACTATCACACCCACAACATAGTAATACTCCTCATCATAATAATAATAATCCCGTGTGAGGTTGATAGATCCTCAATCGGGCGCCTCCCCAGGTGGCGGATAGGGGAAAGCCTCCCAGATATGGGTGGCACCGAGGAAATCAAATACTCGGGGCGGACCAAAACTATCACATCCTCGAGGATAAGTACCCGGAGTAAAAACCAGCGAAACGAAGAAAACTAACACAAAAGCCCAGACACGTCTGTGTGGTAACCACCGGTACTCTGGCCAGCGTCTGTCACCAATGGTGCGGCTGATACGAGCTCCAGGAACTGAAAATCCCTGGTTCTACCAAACTGGCGCAAGCCAGACGAATTACAAGCATAATGGCAAGTACACCTAAAAACAACATTACCCCAGGTGGACGATCCACCCGTCGCAAGACGGCAACCAGGCACTCGAATTCTGGGGGACCTGGAGATGTACTAAAGGGCGAGTCGGAGCGCTCTGGCAAACTACCCAAGAAAACACACACATACTTTGGCACCTTCAACATACAGACATTAACACAAACGGGAAAATTACACAATCTAACAACGGAACTCACCAGTCAAAAGATCTCGATCCTAGCGCTACAAGAAACAAGATACACGGATTCAGACACAATAGACTACGGAAACTACAGATTCTTCAAGAGTGGAACCAACAGGAAAATCGGCAAAGGAGGAGCACTCCTCGGCATGGCCTTCGCAGTAAACAAAAACATCCTAGACTCAGTAAAAGAAGTCAACGCGATCAACAACAGGCTCATGACCATGCGAATCAAACACGCCAACAAGAACTACACCCTCATCAACGTACATGCCCCCACGAACGCAGACAACAAGGACAAACCAGAAGAAACAGACAAATTCTGGGACAAACTCGAAACCACCCTGGCAAAAATACCCCAAGACAACGCGAAAATTCTACTAGGCGATTTCAACGCACAAATCGGCAGAGAAAAACGCTACAGAAAAACAGTAGGAAATTTCCCTGCACACAAATTCACCAACAAAAACGGCACCAGACTGATCGAACTCTGCCAGCAAAACAACCTCAAAATCATGTCAACCTCCCTGATCAAAAAGCCCAAGAAACAAAAGACGTGGCGATCACCAGTCCACTCACTAGGCGAATTCCAGATAGATCACGTGGCAATCTCCAATGAATACCAGAAAGAAATCCACGACGTCCAAGTGAGAAAAGGCGCCAACATAGTTTCGGACCACTACCTAACAAGAATCAAAATCAAACTCACACCAAGAAGACAACACAAAAAGAAATTGACCTCACCGAAATTTGATACAAGGAAGATCAGAGAATCGAACATCACAGAACACTGGGAAAAACAAGAGGTGAAAGATTGGACCAGCTTTAAACAAAAAATTGTGAACACAGCCAAAGAACTGATCCCGCTGACTAGAAAACCCAGGCACCCTTGGTGGAACACTACCTGCGAAATCGCCCTACAAAATCGAAGAACAGCTTTCACAAACTACAACAGCAACAAAACACAAGAAGCACAGGACAACTTCTATGAAATTCGAAGACAAACATCGAAAACAATAAGACAAGAGAAACGCAAATACATAAACGATCAGCTAAACTCCATCGAAGAAGACTTCAGAAATTTCAACACACGGGATTTCTACAGGACGTTCGCCAACCAAGTCAAAGGATACTCACCACAGAACCTCTGCTTCAGAAAAGAAGACGGAAAACTGGCACTTACCAACAAAGAAAACTGTGAAGAGCTCGCGAAGTACTCTTCAAAATTACTAAATTGCCCGGAACCTAACTCAACCTTCGAACCCCGAGAACCGGCCAACGCACCGGAAGACTCACCATCACCAACAAAAGAAGAAATCCTCCACTGCATAAAGAAACTGAAAAACAACAAGGCAGCCGGTGAAGACGGAATAACGGCAGAACTGCTGAAGAACCTAGGACCAAACTCGCTAAACGAAATCACACAAATCATGCAGAACACCTGGACAACCGAAATCATACCTGACGACTGGAAGACCGCACTCATTCACCCGCTACACAAGAAAGGTGACAGGACAGACACAAACAATTATAGAGGAATTTCCCTGCTACCGGTCATCTACAAAATTCTATCAGCCTGCCTTCTCACCAGAACGCAAGGACAACTGGAACCCGCCATCTCGGAATACCAAGCGGGTTTCAGACCCAACAGAGCCTGCCCCGAACAAATCTTCAACCTGAAATCAATCATAAAATCCCACATGACAAGCCCCAAAAAAAATCATCTGCACTTTCGTCGACTTCAAAAAGGCCTACGACTCGATCGACAGAAAGTCCCTCATCCAAATCCTCAGAGAAAAAGGCCTAGACCAAAAGACCCGAAGACTAATCGAACAGACACTAACCAATACAAAATCCAAAGTCAAATTCATGGGCGAAATCTCGGACCCCTTTGAAATCCACACTGGCCTAAGACAAGGAGATGGACTATCCCCGCTATTGTTCAACATCGTCCTGGACAATGTAATGAGCGAATGGGAAGCTGAAGTCAGGAGACAAAACACCTGGAGACCAGTCACATTAGGAAGGAAAAGACTGGAAATCCCTTACCTAGCATTCGCAGACGACCTAGCGATACTGACCTATGACCCAACATCAGCAAAAACACAGATCGAAATCCTGAAAGAATGCGCCGAGAAAGTCGGCCTACAAATCTCTTTTGAAAAAAACGCAAGTCCTAACAAGAGAAGGCGACGACATCACAACCAAGTACGGCAGAATTAAAGGGGTCACACACTTCAGATACCTAGGCAAAATCATCGAACCGACCGGAACAGAGAAACTGGCTTACGAAGACAGACAACAGAAGGCACGGAAATCACTAGGCATGGTACGAAACGTCTACAACAAACAATGCATTTCCAGAAACACCAAGATCAGACACTATAACACAGTGATCAAACCCGCCGTACTGTATGCCAGCGAAACACTAGCACTCAACAGGAAAATCAAAATTGAAGAAATCAAAAAAGAAGAACGCAAAATCATGAGGAAAATTTTAGGAGGAAGACCCACACCAGATGGCTACAGACTACAGAAGAACTCAACAGTAGAAGCATATTCGAACATCGAGAACGATATGAGAAAAAGGCGCCTTAAATTCTACGGACATTTAGATAGACTCCCTGAAACAAGACTCACCAAGAAAATTCTAGAACACATCAAGACACTTAAAGTCTCGACACCCTGGATGGAAGGAGTCCGAAAAGACCTACAAGCAATTGGCACCACAAACACCACAGACAGAAGCACCTTCCGAAAACACATAGACAATTGGGAAGTAAAGTCAGAAGCGCTAAAACAGCGGACCAAACAAGAATGGTCTGAGGTGAGAAAAGAGGCCCTCTCCAAGAGAATGAAGGAGTACTGGAAGGACAAGAAGAACAAGCCTTCAAAGTCATAAGCTTAACGATTTCCTTTTAGGGAAAATTCGCCAACAATAAACAATAATAATAATATTTCCATCATAAATGGCACTATGAGCAGTTCAGGGCGACCCTAACGGTAAATTCCTATTAAATGGTCTTTCGCCCTGACTTCTGGTAATTTAATTGCTCCCAACAAAAGTGGAAAATAATGTCACCACTTGCCACGTGGTTTTGTTAACATTACGGGCGGCATACAAACAGGTACTTCTGCGAAATCTAAGATATCCAGGGCGGTGTACAGTCCTCGCGAGTTTCCTTCCGATTTGTACCGAAAAAGCGTTTATTTGCTGCCTGACTGCGACGTCACCCGAGGCAGCGCGTAAGCCGGCGTTTGACAGACACGAACCGATTGATAGCTGGGTGCGACATGAATTGAAGAGAAATCACTGCCTCTCAGGCCGTATTTATATGTGGGCGCAGCGGGTGGCCGAAGAGAACACCTGCTGTCATTCGCTCTATCCCCAAGTAGCAGTATCTAAATGGCCGCTTTCTCGGACACGTCATTTTACAAAACTATCGTGTATGAATTTAGAATCTTCGTAATTTTTGTATGAACGGAGTTAAGTAGGCTTTAATCACAGAAACAGTTTTAGCTCACCTACATATAAACTTTGTAAACTTTATCCATTATAATTTTTAGAAAAATACTGGCAGTAGAACTACATATTTAAGAGACCGTGTATTGATTGTTAATTACATCGATGTCTTGAAACTTGTTATATCTTCATTATTCAAGTGCTGTAGTCAGAACTGTCTATCATTAATGTAACTGACACTTAATCTACTGTACTACAAATAAGGGCGTTTTTGTTCCAAATTTTCTTTTCAGTATTTCCAGAATGAGATTTTCACTCTGCAGCGAAGTGTGCGCTGATATGAAACTCCTGGCAGATTAAAACTATGTTCCGGACCGAGACTCGAACTCGGGACCTTTTCCTTTCGCGGGCAAGTGCTCTACCGACTGAGCTTCCCAAGCACGACTCACGACCCGCCCTCACAGCGTCAATTGCCCGTGAAACGCAAAGGCCCCGAGTTCGAGTCTCGGTTCGGCACACAGTTTTAACCTGCCAGAAAGTTTCATATCAGTGCATACTTCGCTGCAGAGTGAAAATCTCTTTATGGAAACATCCCCCAGGCTGTGGCTAAGCCATGTCTCCGCAATATCCTTTCTTCCAGGAGTGCTAGTTCTGCAAGGTTCGCAGAAGAGCTTCTGTGATGTTTGGAGAGTAGGAGACGAGGTACTTGCGGAATAGAAGCTGTGAGGGATGGTCGTGCATGGGAAGCTCAGTCGGTAGAGCACTTGCCCGTGAAAGGCAAAGGTCCAGAGATCGAGTCTCGGTCCGGCATATAGCTTCAATCTGCCAGGAAGTTTCATTTTAGTTTTCAGTAAATTACTCAAAACTATTAAAGGTACTTCCAAGGGGTCACACAGTTAAGCTTTTTATATCTAACTGAAGCTTGATACGATTTTTCATATTTCTTAGCCTAATGGCTCAAATGGCTCTGAGCACTATGGGACTCAACTGCTGAGGTCATTAGTCCCCTAGAACTTAGAACTTAGAACTTAGAACTACTTAAACCTAACTAACCTAAGGACATCACAAACATCCATGCCCGAGGCAGGATTCGAACCTGCGACCGTAGCGGTCTCGCGGTTCCAGACTGCAGCGCCTTTAACCGCACGGCCACTTCGGCCGGCTCTTAGCCTAATATTTAGAGTCTTCAATTGTTCGTAAAAACTCCGATTTCGATCAAAATGTTGTTGTTATCAAGTTGAAACTTGTAACAGTCGAGTCTGACATACATCTGCACATTTTGAACAATTTTTGGTTTTCTAGCTTTTTTATTTAGCGCCACTTATTTTTTTCTTAAAACAGCGTATTTAAGGAAATACACTCCTGGAAATTGAAATAAGAACACCGTGAATTCATTGTCCCAGGAAGGGGAAACTTTATTGACACATTCCTGGGGTCAGATACATCACATGATCACACTGACAGAACCACAGGCACATAGACACAGGCAACAGAGCATGCACAATGTCGGCACTAGTACAGTGTATATCCACCTTTCGCAGCAATGCAGGCTGCTATTCTCCCATGGAGACGATCGTAGAGATGCTGGATGTAGTCCTGTGGAACGGCTTGCCATGCCATTTCCACCTGGCGCCTCAGTTGGGCCAGCGTTCGTGCTGGACGTGCAGACCGCGTGAGACGACGCTTCATCCAGTCCCAAACATGCTCAATGGGGGACAGATCCGGAGATCTTGCTGGCCAGGGTAGTTGACTTACACCTTCTAGAGCACGTTGGGTGGCACGGGATACATGCGGACGTGCATTGTCCTGTTGGAACAGCAAGTTCCCTTGCCGGTCTAGGAATGGTAGAACGATGGGTTCGATGACGGTTTGGATGTACCGTGCACTATTCAGTGTCCTCTCGACGATCACCAGTGGTGTACGGCCAGTGTAGGAGATCGCTCCCCACACCATGATGCCGGGTGTTGGCCCTGTGTGCCTCGGTCGTATGCAGTCCTGATTGTGGCGCTCACCTGCATGGCACCAAACACGCATACGACCATCATTGGCACCAAGGCAGAAGCGACTCTCATCGCTGAAGACGACACATCTCCATTCGTCCCTCCATTCACGCCTGTCGCGACACCACTGGAGGCGGGCTGCACGATGTTGGGGCGTAAGCGGAAGACGGCCTAACGGTGTGCGGGACCGTAGCCCAGCTTCATGGAGACGGTTGCGAATGGTCCTCGCCGATACCCCAGGAGCAACAGTGTCCCTAATTTGCTGAGAAGTGGCGGTGCGGTCCCCTACGGCACTGCGTAGGATCCTACGGTCTTGGCGTGCATCCGTGCGTCGCTGCGGTCCGGTCCTAGGTCGACGGGCACGTGCACCTTCCGCCGACCACTGGCGACAACATCGATGTACTGTGGAGACCTCACGCCCCACGTGTTGAGCAATTCGGCGGTGCGTCCACCCGGCCTCCCGCATCCCCACTATACGCCCTCGCTCAAAGTCCGTCAACTGCACATACGGTTCACGTCCACGCTGTCGCGGCATGCTACCAGTGTTAAAGACTGCGATGGAGCTCCGTATGCCACGGCAAACTGGCTGACACTGACGGCGCCGGTGCACAAATGCTGCACAGCTAGCGCCATTCGACGGCCAACATCGCGGTTCCTGGTGTGTCCGCTGTGCCGTGCGTGTGATCATTGCTTGTACAGCCCTCTCGCAGTGTCCGGAGCAAGTATGGTGGGTCTGACACACCGGTGTCAATGTGTTCTTTTTTCCATTTCCAGGAGTGTATATCTGATCACTCTGAGATTTGACAATTTAAGCACAATATAATGAATCATATGTGACAAAGTTTAGAAAAGCAACTTTAATTTTTTGTTTTGTCCTTGGATTATGGCGCAATACTTTGTATGCTACACACAGGCGCGTTGTGATGACGTGGCGCTAGCAGCAGTGAGTGACCTGCGGTATAAGTCCCGGCACACTCGCTCACCTCTGTATCTCTCAGGTGATACAGCACTTGTCTCGCCACACGATATTACGATGAACTATTATCTGCGCATGATAAGGTCCACGAAACACACAAGAGATCTCGTTGCTCAGGAACCCGCTCTTCTCGTATTGTCTTCACGATCGTTATAATAGTTTGTCACTTACATACAGAAAGTTTGACCTCTCTTACTGGTCCTCTTTGATTTTATTTCATTGCCTCAGCTTTTGTGTTAACCCCTTCCAATGCTAACCACTTTCTTGGTGGCTTGAAAATAGGTCGATAAACCTTCTGCCAGCACTTAAACGTGAATTTCACGGTAATCATGCAAGTGTAGATGTCGATGGTACTTACATCTAACGGTTGGGTAATCTACAATCTCTGTTATTCGATTTCCAGGTGGTTGGTTCATCAGAACTAATCTAGTTACTGTTCCAGAAGCCTCATGTAGTAAATCTTGATCATATCATGAAAAATCTGCCAAATTAGAGATGTCCTATGACCGAAGCTGACTGTGGCAGTATAAACATACATCTTACAAATCTCTCTCAATATCCTGTCAGCAGTGTTCGAAGTTGAGTGGTTTCATGATATATGTCTTCTTCTCGTTCATAAAGTCCTACCAACACTTTGATCTAAATTGTGACCTGTTGTCTGATAGGATCCTCCTCAATTTTCTAATTACGTGAAAAAATAGTTGTTGAAACTCATTACTGTCCTACTGGTGGTGATGCATGACAGTTGCAGGTTTTGCCTCTTGACATGGTGCACAGATATGGAGTACCTTATCTTCCTGCTCATGTTATATAAGTACACTGACTTTCTCAACGTGATGTACCATTTGCAGTGTCCAAAATAAGCGTGACTGATATGCGTGTACCAAATCAGTTTGTTAATTATACCTCCATGATACACAGTAATTAATTGTTGTCAGGTGGATTGGTGCACCTAAGCAAATGCCATTCCTAACAAGTAATGTTGCCTATCGTTATCTGCTGCCCTGTCTCTACATTTCTTCTTAACCTCCGTTAAGAATGGCTCCGTCATCTGCTCTCTGTCAATACCAACGCGTTTCTTTCAAATTTTCAAATGCCTGTTGGTCTGCCTCGATCCACTTGGCATGATAACTTTTTTTTTCATAAATCGCCTACAGAACTTCGCTAATTCTAAAATTGCACGCCTCCGTCGCTTAGTTCTTGGTAGTGAGTATTTTTCAGTAGCTTCTAACTTTCCTGCGTCTGGCCAGATTCCATCAGCGGATATCACATGCCTTGAGAAACCAACATCTTCGCTTTTACACTTTTGTATTTCCAAGATGATAGTTACCCCTTCATCCTTAAAAGCTTTAGTAACTAATATAAGATCTTGTCGTGCTCTTTCCATTGTTTATGAAGGTAGGATTTGTCCCTGGTGCATGCGAGAATATTCGTGCATTTCTAGACCTACCCTCGCAACCGTGGATTCGATGTGATGAAGTTTCGCCTCTATCTCATTGTGAACCACTTCTGTCTCACATTTGTCTCCACATGTCTAGATGCCACGAAACCTTTTTCACCATATCTCTCTACGTAACTGTTGAAACGTAAGTTCACTCTATTTGCAGCTTTTGCAGTAACAAATTTTTCTGTCAAGTCTTCTACTGTTAATCGTCGTACGACGATAAAGTTTGCGTAGAAGCTCTGAATTTGGCATGTTAAGTCCACTCTAACTGGTTCCTTAGCATCAGCAATCTTGGTACTTATGACACCTCGTATATAGACATATATAGACATTTGTTGTTTTAAATACTGGCCCTCTACATTTTCCATCGCAAACATTTTATATATACACTTATCTAAAGCTGACACCTGGCTAGCTGTAACCAGTATACTCTTAACTACTCTTCCATTTAGGTATATTTATGTAGGGGATACCCACAACGATCAGTTCCGTCGTCCTCTCCTAACTATGTGCTCCTGAGCTCCAAGAAATCCACATACAACGCTCCTGCTGTCCCCCAGAAGAGGATGTGACTAGTGAAATCCGGGAAGCTTTCCTTTGTTCCCCATTCCTTTCATTATATCTTGGATCAGGCCCATGTACTTTCACTATTTCGCCTCTCCCTTCTCGCTGATCGTTTCGCCTCCAAATGTTGCTCTTGTCATTTGTTCGATGCTGTTGTCCCCATCCTCTATGATCATTCCGCTTATCCACACTGTTCCCATTTCTTCACGGCGGATGCCTTGCTCTCCCGTTTTTGTTATTCGGTTGCTGGTGTTCTGGTGAAAAAGTGACTATATGAAGTTCACGAGTTCTCTTCCTTCTGTTCTACGATTATCCCCTAATTCTTGTAATAAGTACTGGAATCCTCGTACGTCGTGCATGTTTCTTCCTGCTATTATAATTTCCCTCTGTATCAGAGGCGATAGCTCCGTCAGACAAATTCGAATTAATTCTGCAGTCTCGTGTGGTACCTCTAAGAAGTCATTCCTGCCTGCCATCTCCTTGAAAAACTGCACAGGGTTCTGCCATTTCGATTCTGCGTAATGCTTTATCATTAGTATTCTTGACTTAACGCTGCTTGCTTTAGACGCGTATTCATTAAGAAATGCTTATTTGAATTCTTCGTACATCATAGACTCTCTGCAGTCGCTGTCACTCTCGCGGCTGCCTCTTCTCTGAAGTGTGCGCAGACAATGTTTATGTTTAAAACTTGTGGCCGAAATCTTGGTAAGGCTTCTTGAAACCGGTTGACTCAAATCATTGGATGCAAGTAGGACGCTGCATCCGGAAACAACGAATATTTCTTTACAATTACAAACTGCTTTCTAATCTCTCCCTCGTGTACATTGTTAAAGTTCAAACAGTTGTTGTTGAGTTTGCCGATGGAGGTGAATGTGTCGGTCTCCCCCTAATGCGACATAATATGACCATAATTTCTCTTAACCCCTCTTCTTCTGGATTGTTCTCTGCTTCGCTTCTGTTTATCTCCTTTTCTCTTTCGTTACTACTCGAGTTCCTACTACATCTACATCTACATCTATATTTATACTCCGCAAGCCACCCAACGGTGTGTGGCAGAGGGCACTTTACGTGCCACTGTCATTACCTCCCTTTTCTGTTCCAGTCGCGTATGGTTCGCGGGAAGAACGACTGCCGGAAAGCCTCCGTGCGCGCTCGGATCTCTCTAATTTTATATTCGTGATCTCCTCGGGAGGTATAAGTAGGGGGAAGCAATATATTCGATACCTCATCCAGAAACGCACCCTCTCGAAACCTGGCGAGCAAGCTACACCGCGATGCAGAGCGCCTCTCTTGCAGAATCTGCCACCTGAGCTTGCTAAACATCTCCGTAACGCTATCACGGTTACCAAATAACCCTGTGACGAAACGCGCCGCTCTTCTTTGGATCTTCTCTATCTCCTCCGTCAACCCGATCTGGTACGGATCCCATACTGACGAGCAATACTCAAGCACAGGTCGAACGAGTGTTTTGTAAGCCACCTCCTTTGTTGATGGACTACATTTTCTAAGGACTCTCCCAATGAATCTCAACCTGGTACCCGCCTTACCAACAATTAATTTTATATGATCATTCCACTTCAAATCGTTACGCACACATACTCCCAGATATTTTACAGAAGTAACTGCTACCAGTGTTTGTTCCGCTATCCTATAATCATACAATAAAGGATCCTTCTTTCTATGTATTCGCAATATATTACATTTGTCTATGTTAAGGGTCAGTTGCCACTCCCTGCACCAAGTGCCTATCCGCTGCAGATCTTCCTGCATTTCGCTACAATTTTCTAATGCTGCAAATTCTCTGTATACTACAGCATCATCCGCGAAAAGCCGCATGGAACTTCCGACACTATCTACTAGGTCATTTATATATATTGTGAAAAGCAATGGTTCCATAACACTCCCCTGTGGCACTCCAGAGGTTACTTTAACGTCTGTAGACGTCTCTCCATTGCTAACAACATACTGTGTTCTGTCTGCTAAAAACTCTTCAATCCAGTCACACAGCTGGTCTGATATTCCGTAGGCTCTTACTTTGTTTATCAGGCGACAGTGCGGAACTGTATCGAATGCCTTCCGGAAGTCAAGGAAAATAGCATCTACCTGGGAGCCTTTATCTAATGTTTTCTGGGTCTCATGAACAAATAAAGCGAGTTGGGTCTCACATGATCGCTGTTTCCGGAATCCATGTTGATTCCTACAGAGTAGATTCTGGGTTTCCAAAAACGACATGATACGCGAGCAAAAAACATGTTCTAAAATTCTACAACAGATCGACGTCAGAGATATAGGTCTATAGTTTTGCGCATCTGCTCGACGACCCTTCTTGAAGACTGGGACTACCTGTGCTCTTTTCCAATCATTTGGAACCTTCCGTTCCTCTAGAGACTTGCGGTACACGGCTGTTAGAAGGGGGGCAAGTTCTTTCGCGTACTCTGTGTAGAATCGAACTGGTATCCCGTAAGTTCCAGTGGACTTTCCTCTGTTGAGTGATTCCAGTTGCTTTTCTATTCCTTGGACACTTATTTCGATGTCTACTCTCTTTTTCTTTTGTTAGCGCATCTAAAATTTGTCTCCTCCTTTTTTTGATGTGGGCCTGTGTCTCCTTAAATCGTACTGTCTCTAATTTCATCACACTTGCGTTTGTTTACTGGTATGTTCTCATCGGAAGATCTTTCATTGCTTGTTGGTAAGTGCTCGACGACACCGATCCTACACTTTGACTTGCTCTATAACCTTGTCTGATCTGCTCTTCTGTGGGTCAACGTTCTCCTGGACAGCTTTTACTTCTTCACTAGCTTCTCCGTTTCAGATTTTGATTGTTTAGATGTCCTGAGAGTTACTGCCAAGTGTCTTCTTAGACCATCCGCAGTTCCTTCGTATTTTCGTCAATGTCTCTGTCTTCGGCGCAAAATGTTGTGCTCGCTCATCTCTGTTTCTGGACTTCACTAACCTAATCAGTATTTTTATCTTACAATTTAACATATTCCTCGGATTTCATTAAGTAACCGTCGCGTTTCTTATTTAAAAACCCAATTTATTCTTCTACGTTTTTACTTAGATTCCAACTATTCTCGAGACGTTCTTCCACTTTTTGAATTGCTCGTCCTTTTCTTCCTCATTTTTTGGCTCGTTCTTTATTTATTTTCTCATTTTCCTTGAAACATTTTTCAGTTAATTTTTTTAATTAAGAAACTCTGCAAATCAATGCCGCTGGTTGTTGAGCAGTGAGCTTACGAACTACATCACACTGTGCTGTATTTTTGTGGCTTGTTACTTCCAATGTCTCCGCTACTCGCGCAATTTCATCATCGTCTTCGCTACTAAACTCAGTTTCTAAATTACGTCATTATTCTGTGTCTTATATTGTTCGCCATCCATAATCATTTCATTTTGCACGCTTGTCGCCATGACACGCACGCATGCATGAAAACTGCATGTTGAATATTCGGTGTGACCAAAAGGTAACGGGAATTTCTTATTTTGCAGTTTCTATATATGATTTTCAATTTTTTTTATGTCGTTGGTAGACATCCTCCTGGTGTATGTTTGCATTTTCAGTTGTTTTGATTATATACTTTACTGTTGACAGTCGAAATGGTTATACGTGTTTTCGAGTGCTCGGCGAACTTTTACTTTCGAAAACGATGGATAAAAGTGTTTGCATTAAAGTTGGCTTAAAAATGGAATAAAGTGCAGTACAGCATTCTAAATGTTGACTGTGGCTTTTGGCGAATCTACTATGAACAAGACCAGATTTATGAGTGGTATAAACGTTTCAAAGGGGGTGGAGAAGACTGAAGACGGCGACCGTCCTGCACGCCCTAGCGCATGGATTACCAACGACAGTGTGGAAGAAGTAAAGACAATAGCTCTGGAAAATCGCGAGATCACCGTCAGAGATGTTGCTGATGAGTCGGCATACCCTTTGGTTCATGCCAAGCCAATTTTCGGAAGTTTTCGGTGTGAAACGTCTAGCAGCAAAGTTTCTTATTAAACTCTTGAATTTCGCCTAAAAATAACGATCCGTAGACAACTCTCAGGAACTCGAAGTCGACAACGATCCATAACTTCTATGAAGGCTATAACATGTGATGAAACACGGGTGCACCGGTATGACGTCGAAACCAAGCCCCAATCATCCCAACGGAAACTGCCTGAAGAGCCAAGACCGAAAAAAATTCGACCATTTCTATCATATGTGACGCTTTTCCTCACTGTTTTCATCGACTAAAATTATCAGTTCCTGTCAATAAGGCAGCGTACCTGGGAGTTATGTACCGTTTGCAGAAGTAATCAGAAGAAAACGACCAGAATTGTGACAAAACCACTCGTGGAATTCCCTCACGATAATCCTCCCGCTCACACTTCAATGCAAGTTCGTGATTTTTTGGCAAAAATAAGACGTTATGTTGCCTCAGCCACCATATTCGCCGGACATCATCAGCTTCTTTCTGTTCCTAAGGCTGAAGAAAACCATGAAAGTACCGTCGTTTTTCCAGCACTGATCAGATAGAAGCATAATCGCTGAAGGAGTTGAACGACGCTATAACGAAAAGTTAGTTCCAGAAGTGCTTCCAAGATTGGAACAAATACTGCCACAAGTGTATTATATCTGAGGGGGACTGCTTTGAAGATACAAAGTTGATGTTGATGAATAAATAAACATTCATTAAGAAAATCAAAAATTTCCGTTACTTTTGTATCACAGCTCATACACAACTACAGTACCTCATCTCTAACACAAAACACACAAAATTACACAGAAAAGAGATATAATCCTCTCCAAAAGTTCGTTACATTCATCCGGTCAACGACTAACATATACTAACGTCCTAAAATTACTGAAATAAAACACGTGAAATGGTTATGCACCAGCAAGTTAAAAATAGTTTATTTTACTTAATTTAACGATTATTAAGTTAAAATACGCAGATCTTTCTTCTACAATAAGTTTTAACCGGGGAAAAAATTGCATGGATCTAACTGCAGGGTCAAAAATTTGCAAGTAAACGTATCCTGAGCAGAGTCGCCAGTTTGTAGCCCTTGCCCATCGAGCGGGTGGAGTTCTTTAATTGGACACTTTATTCAAAATAATTAATTTGGCCTATAATATCTGAGTGAAGGAAATAATCACTCATCTAATCAGTCATAAGGAATGCATCCGTCAATTGAATCGAACAATAATCTCGAAGAATTCATTACTCGTTTAGTATTGCAATTTCATAAGAAACGCATTTAACATTAACAGAAATGAATAAACTAATGTTCTGTCAAATTTTGATAAGGACCTGGAATGGCGATTCAAACGTGGCGCTTATCTGAATAAAACATTTACATTCACAAACGTCGTACCTTGGATCCTATAGGTTCATACACAGAGACAGAAAATACACTCCTGGAAATGGAAAAAAGAACACATTGACACCGGTATGTCAGACCCACCATACTTGCTCCGGACACTGCGAGAGGGCTGTACAAGCAATGATCACACGCACGGCACAGCGGACACACCAGGAACCGCGGTGTTGGCCGTCGAATGGCGTTAGCTGCGCAGCATTTGTGCACCGCCGTCGTCAGTGTCAGCCAGTTTGCCGTGGCATACGGAGCTCCATCGCAGTCTTTAACACTGGTAGCATGCCGCGACAGCGTGGACGTGAACCGTATGTGCAGTTGACGGACTTTGAGCGAGGGCGTATAGTGGGCATGCGGGAGGCCGGGTGGACGTACCGCCGAATTGCTCAACACGTGGGGCGTGAGGTCTGCACAGTACATCGATGTTGTCGCCAGTGGTCGGCGGAAGGTGCACGTGCCCGTCGACCTAGGACCGGACCGCAGCGACGCACGGATGCACGCCAAGACCGTAGGATCCTACGCAGTGCCGTAGGGGACCGCACCGCCACTTCCCAGCAAATTAGGGACACTGTTGCTCCTGGGGTATCGGCGAGGACCATTCGCAACCGTCTCCATGAAGCTGGGCTACGGTCCCGCACACCGTTAGGCCGTCTTCCGCTCACGCCCCAACATCGTGCAGCCCACCTCCAGTGGTGTCGCGACAGGCGTGAATGGAGGGACGAATGGAGACGTGTCGTCTTCAGCGATGAGAGTCGCTTCTGCCTTGGTGCCAATGATGGTCGTATGCGTGTTTGGCGCCGTGCAGGTGAGCGCCACAATCAGGACTGCATACGACCGAGGCACACAGGGCCAACACCCGGCATCATGGTGTGGGGAGCGATCTCCAACACTGGCCGTAAACCACTGGTGATCGTCGAGGGGACACTGGATAGTGCACGGTACATCCAAACCGTCATCGAACCCATCGTTCTACCATTCCTAGACCGGCAAGGGAACTTGCTGTTCCAACAGGACAATGCACGTCCGCATGTATCCCGTGCCACCCAACGGGCTCTAGAAGGTGTAAGTCAACTACCCTGGCCAGCAAGATCTCCGGATCTGTCCCCCATTGAGCATGTTTGAGACTGGATGAAGCGTCGTCTCACGCGGTCTGCACGTCCAGCACGAACGCTGGTCCAACTGAGGCGCCAGGTGGAAATGGCATGGCAAACCGTTCCACAGGACTACATCCAGCATCTCTACGATCGTCTCCATGGGAGAATAACAGCCTGCATTGCTGCGAAAGGTAGATATACACTGTACTAGTGCCGACATTGTGCATGCTCTGTTGCCTGTGTCTATGTGCCTGTGGTTCTGTCAGTGTGATCATGTGATGTATCTGACCCCAGGAATGTGTCAATAAAGTTTCTCCTTCCTGGGACAATGAATTCACGGTGTTCTTATTTCAATTTCCAGGAGTGTACTACAGAAGGACATGTATGTGTTTCTGTTGCCAGAGTTGAAAGCGTGTTGAACTTCCAATTGCAAACGAGTCTTCGAAATGAAAATTAGAATTATTGAACATCGTCACGAAACCTCGCCTTTCCGTACAGTTTGTCTCGCTGCCGCGGCTGGATCTCACCATCCTTACAATCTGCATGTGGCAGCAGAAGTGGCTGCAAAATCAGCCACTAGCTCGGTATCAACAACTCGTCTCTGCCGGTGAATAAGTTCATCTGAGCTGGATGAGGGCCCGTCATCCCGGTAAGATGTTTTCTTGCAGGATTGTGGCCCCCTTTCCTTACTTGAATTATGAGTAGTTATCGAGCTAAAATACATGTTTGTATTGGGGCTTCAAAATGTGTACGATTTACTCCTTCTCCATGGCTACCCTCATGCGCTGACCTGTACAATTGGATTTCTGTAAACACAACAGCACTCTCCTTTCCCACTCCTAGATTATTTATATGAACCAATAGAAGCTGTCTTCACCTTTCTTTTAACATTCAGTTTGTCAGTTGTCGTCAGTTTCTTTTAACATTCAGTCTGTCAGTTGTCGTAGCCCCACATGCTAGAAAGAAGTCCCAACTGTCAGTTCCCGTCCCACTTTCTGTTACCTTAGCACGCTGTTTGTGGCGAAGTTGTACTTCCCACTGTTTCCTTCTTCAATAGCAGTTCTTCTGAGAAATTGGCCATTATGCGGCATGTATTCCATGGACGCGACGTGTTAGAACAAACTTGTTGTCCTGCACATCCTGGAGATGCGCTCTGCATTGTCTGACTCGAGACCGGGCGCAGGTGCGGCTTTCTTTTCTTACTCATTCTCGTCAAAAAACAGCTCTGGTGTTGTCCATGGCATTCAGTCTGCTACCACAGTAGCCTCTCATTTAGCTACACATGTAGTTTGGCGTAGGAAATCAAAATCTAAGTATTTATGTGTTGGCGAACTCTACTTGGTTCAAATGGCCAGAGCACTATGTGACTCAAGTTCTGAGGCCATCAGTCCCCTAGAACTTAGAGCTACTTAAACCTAACTAACCTAAGGACATCACACACATCCATGCCCGAGGCAGGATTCGAACCTGCGACCGTAGCAGTCGCGCGGCTCCAGACTGCAGCGCCTAGAACCGCTCGGCCACTTCGGCCGGCGGCGAACTCTACTACTAATTCACATTTTACTACCCAGGGGCATTAATTTATCCGAATTTAATTTGACTCTCTCTAGAGGGATACACGCAAGTTACAAAGCAGATTAGTTAAATGTACGCATAACAAAGGCTTGAACCCCGATGAAGAACATACGCTACGTTAGAAAGTGCGTACTACACTGAGGTGACAAAAGTCATGGGACAGCGATATGCAGATATACTGATGACAACAGAATCGCCTACACAAGGTATAAAAGGGCTTTGCGTGGGCGGAGCTGTCATCATTCATGTGAAAGGATTTCCGACGTGACTGTGGCCGCACTATGGGAATTAAGACTTTGAACGCGGAAGGGTAGTTGGAGCTAGAAGCATGGCACATTCCATTTCGTAAATCTTAGGGAATTCAGTATTCCGAGATTCACAGTGCCAAGAGTTGGCCGAGATTACCAAATTTCAGGCATTACCTCTCGTGACGGACATCGCAGTAACCGACGTCCTTCACGTAACGATCGAGAGCAGCGGTGTTTTCCACTGCTAACAAACAAGTAACTCTGCCATAAATAATCGTAGAAATCAGTTTGGGATGTACGAAGAAAGTATCCGTTAGGACAGTGCAGCGGAATCTGAAGTTAGTGGGCTGTGGCAGCAGACGATCGATGCGAGTGCCTTTGCACGACATAGCCTGCAGTGCTTCTCCTGGGCTGGTGACCATGTCGGTGGACCCTGGACGACTGGAAAGCCCTGTCCTGGAGAGAAGAGTCGCGATTTCAGTTGGTAAGAGCTGATGGCAGGTTTTGAGCGTGACATAGACCCCACGATGCCATGGACCCAAGTTGTCTACAAGGCACTCTGCAAGCCGGTGGTGGCTCCATAAAGGTGCTGTAAGTGGGCTGCTTCTGTGTTGGCAGCGCTGTGTAGCGCTTTGTATTGGATCTCTGACTGCGCTTTCTTTGTAAAGGATTCTGTGGCTGTTTGGACTCGCTCTTGGAACTTAATCGCCAGTACTGCTGGGCAGTTGGAAGATAGTCGCCAGCAGTGATGGAAGTACTGTTGGGCAGTTGGAGATGAACAGGCACCAGTGATGGATGTTAGATGTGGGAAGCTAGCACTGATGGAGGGTAGAGGTCTGAAGTGTTAGCGTAGACTAACGATCTGTACATGTTCGACCTGAAGACTGAATATTATTCATGATTATATACTTTGTACTAGGTGTCAATCACGATTTATATTCGTGTCTGAACTGGATGTCACATTATTAAGGTAAAAAATTCATTATTTGGTTTTCAACAAAATCTTTCCTTTGCTAACCAAATGCCTACTAGTAGTGAGTGGCTTTAGTAGTTTGAATCTTTTATTTAGCTGGCTGTATTGACGCTCGCTGTAGTCCGGGTAATGAAGATTTTTGTGAGGTAGACCCTAAGTGCTTAATGAAATGTATAGGTTATTGTTAGGATTTCTTTTTAGTCAGGGCCATTCTTTTGAATTAATTGTTTGAAGCCAGGTTGTAATTTTTTTGAGCAGTCTGGTTGCTTTGTGACAGAATATTGTGGGTCTCAGTCATCCTGAAATTTAAGTACAGCCACACTCATTTAAATAAAGAAGTTTCAGTGTGCTGCTTTTACGTGAAACGGACTGGGGCCACTGGTTCGACTGAAGCGATCATTGACTATAAATAGTTACGTTCGGCTATCTGGAAGTCAGTCACTGTAAAAACATAACACATCAGGTAAACCACACCATGTGATAAAAGGTATGTCTTCATAATTTTATGCGTTTCTTCGAAAATCTGTAATTACGATTTAGAAACTAATATTTAGGTGTATATAAACAGTTGATAACATTCTTTATGTTTAATAGCCATACGATGAAAGCCCACTGATCATGCAGCAACTGCAGTGAAACATGTTTGGGATAAAAAACAAAATTGTGTTTTGCTAAAGGCGGATTCTACCTAAAAAATATGTATTGTTAAATCAGACATGGACCAAAGAGCTTCAAAATCGTAAGATGGTTATCTGGAAACCATTTACTGCCATTCATGGGCTTCCTGTGCCGAAACAACGGTGTCATGTCACCGGCCCACAACTGTTCACGATTGGTTTGTAGAACATTCTGCACAGCCCGAGCGAATGATTTGGGCACCCCAGTCGCCCGACATGAATTCCATCGAACATTTGTGGGACATAATCGAGAGGTCAGTTCGTGTACAAAATCCTGGACCGGCAACACTTTCGCCGTTATGGAGAGTTATGGAGACATAATGGCTCAATATTTCTGAAGAGGACTTGCAACGACTTGTTGAGACCTTACGACGCCAGGAAAAAGGTGATCCGACTCCTCAGAATACAAGATCTTTATTGGTTTGAAGAATATTACACAAATTATGGAAAAATATTTACTTTTTTATTATGTCAAAGTAGCGTACCGTAGCTACTAAATAATACATTTATTATATGTATAAAGAGAAACACGTACTGCGGGACGCTTAAGATCTTTAGTAAATAAAAGAAGCGAAACGCGTATGGCAAAGAAACAAACTGCTTTTCATTTAGCTGCGTAGACGGAACACACCTCCATAAATTTTGAAGCAACTACAGACGACAGAAAACGAAAAGTGACGAGAAGACTGAGTTAAATGAACCATCGTCGACGTGGATTTACAGACGGAACAGTAGTCGGGTTGAAGAAGAGTGAGTGAAGAATTCAATAGAGGCGCTTTCAGAGGAAATTACCAGGAGAGTTGGCGCAGACGTAAGGCGTGAGACTCTTGCTAAATCCCGACGTCATCTATGTAACAGGTTTTCCATGAATTCCCTACTTCGTTTAAGGTAAGTTCTGGCCGGATCCCTTTGAAACGTTAGTTTCTTCCCTTCTGTATTCAGATAAATTATATCTAAATTCGACTTAGAGGAGCCACGGGAACCTAAATACCGATGGCTGAGCAACGACTTACGCTCTCCTCTCCAGAATTATGATTTTATCTCATAGGGCTAAATATTACTTTAGAACCAATTTTTTCCTTGCTGGCGTGTGTAATCTGGATAACGAGACGATATCTCTCAAATAGTTCTAACGCTAATTATTTTGAAGAACGCATGTAATGTGCTTATTCTGTGAGGCATATTGTTTTGCTTTGTCTGTCCTTTATATTTAAATAATCAATTATTACTTTGTATAATTAGAAATTTTACTGTCATTATATGCAAACTAATGTAATACAATTGTCTGTAAGTTTATGTAATTATTCCTGACTAACTGCAAAACACTTGTGAGCGGCGAGTCAAATTAACCAACTCGTTGTGTAATCAGGGTAAATAACGTAATTTTCTGTTTTGTAAAAACATTAATTATGGAAATAGGCCGATTTTATTTAACGTTCGATTGTGATGTGAGTAGCAATTATCTTAGAATGAAAAAAAATAGTTTATGAAATTCTTATAGAAATTTGAGAGGATCGTGATGAGTTGTAGATATGCTAAAGGTTACTTTGCCAGCTAGCAGGTCAGAGCGTCAGTTAGTCAGTTTGTGAGAGCAGGTGGTCGGTAACAAAATATGGGGTACGCAAGATTTTTCACGCTGATGTAGTGTGACGCTAAGCATCAGCACGGTTTCAATTTTGTTGAAGAAAAGCCACTTCATTCCGTGGATTGTAAATACCTACAGTGTTAATGACGTGGTAAGTAAAATACAGATTGATTATAATTATAGTTCTAGTTTTAAAACTCTGTAAAAGAAAAGAACTACTGCTCAAAATGACGTCAAATTTGAACAGAATGTTGATCAAGAAGGACGACACATTTTTCCCATTAGATGGTGTTCTACAAGACAGAATATGAAAACTGAAAGATGTCGTGCACATAGTTCTTTCCTGAGCAACGACTTGCTCGGTATGACCGTCTCCATGCACAAATGCACGCTCTTGGGAAACTGTTTTACAGGAACAGTGACTACGCCAGTAGCTCTGCAGAAGTCACGACACTCAAGAATATGAGAAAAAGACGGTGGTCCGATCTCTGCCAAAGGCCTAGAGAAAATGATTTAAGAAATTAAAAAATACAGGTTCTTCTCACGTGCAATGTTACAGAGAGAGAAAACCAATCTATCCGATATCAGCAGATGATGTGACCACAGCATTGCAGGAGGACTCGAGCGATGGTGTGCAAACATGCAGGGCACATGGAATTGCCCGAACTTTACCTGCGAGCACGGTGCATAAAATCCTACGAATCATGCTGCATTGCTAGCAATAAAAAATCACCCGTATTCAGTTTGCTTCATGCTTACCTGACAGTGAGACAAACACGTGGCCTAGAATTTCTTGCTAGCGTGGAAGTGGACAACGAAGGCCATGGAACATTTTGTGTGCAGCCCTTTTCTATCTATAACCACGTGTCAATACGCAGAACTGCAGAACTTGAGCGATGGAAAATCCACACGCACATCAACCAGTACGACTTCATTCTGCAAAGATAACTGTGTAGTGCGGTTTGACAGCATCGTTTACCGTAGGATCACATTTTTCGAGGAGGTGAGTCTGGTAACGTCACTGGTAAACGCCACGAGAGTCTTTTTCGTACCAACGTCATTCCAACCTTTCAGCAGCGTGGATGTGTGGGTAGGAACATTTTTACGCAAGGATGGAGCTCCTCCGCACATTGTACAGTCGGGAAACCGGCTGCTGCAGAGGCATTTTGGAAATACTGGAATTATCAGTCGTCACTTCCCTACAGCGTCGTCGTCCAGATCACCTGATATTATCCATGTGACTTTTAGCTGTGGGGTTATCTGAAAGATGCTGTGTTCAGTGCTCCGAATACAATCGTAGCTGAACTGAGGTCACTCATTGCGCAATGCATTCTGAACGTGACCCCTGAGACTCTGATCTGCTGTCGAACATGCTGTTTATCGATTTCAAGTTGTGACCGAAAACGGTGGGCAGCATAATGGAACACGTCTTCCGCCAGTCTCACGACAGTTAAAAAGATTTCATTGTTGCTTTTTGTGAGGCTTTTTGTCCTCATGACAATTAAAAACCAATTTTCCCACCCAATGTGGTACGACGTTGACGTGGTGGTCGGGCTACGTAACTAACAGTGTTGAAACTGTTCAATGTCGAACTTCCGCTTACAGAATGCCGGTCGGTGTGGCCAAGCGGTTCTAGGCGCTTCAGTCTGGAACCGCGCAACCGCTACGGCCGCAGGTTCGAATCCTGCCTCGGGCATCAATGTGTGTGACGTCCTTAGGTTAGTTAGGTTTAAGTGGTTCTAAGTTCTAGGGGACTGATGACCTCAGATGTTAAGTCCCATAGTGCTCAGAGCCATTTTTTGAACCTTACAGAGTCATTCCGTCTTAAGATTTTCGTAAATTTTTATTTATTTGTTTCCATAACGTTTTCTCTTCTTTGATGAAATTCCGATCATATTTGAAGTCATTCTGAGCAGTGGGTCCGTTTTTACAGCATTTTGTAACTGGAACTATAATTATAATCACCCTATAAACAAGCGGAACACAAACGAATGCTTCATCAATCTCCCGACGATAAGGGCCTGCAAAATGCTGTAATCCACTGGCATAACCTACATTAGGTACTGTATGAAAGATGGTAAGTGTCGTCATCCTTGATTCCAATTACATAAAAATTATTAACAAGTTAAACTGCTAACGCACTTGAACTGACTGGATAAACTGAAGAGCGACAGCAGGTTATGTGTTCGATTGATGTCGAGGCTAGTAACCTACTGCTGTTTTAAAACTGACCTTCGCGTTTGTGCCAGACTTACTTTCTTCCAAATACTGATCATCTACGTTCATCCATTTTCCTTGCGCACTAAAAACGACGTTATTCTTCCACTATACCCAATCTGGTGTACCCTGAGTATTTACGTAACACCATTATAGCGACTAAATAGGCCAGTTTATATTACTGCTATTCTACACATCGCCTTCCAAAACATTTTAAAACACTGACACTAATCAAATTGGTCTTCAGTTCTTCAGATTATCTGTTTCTTCTTGTGTGCAATTTCTTTTAACATGTATAGGACATAAACGAGTCACCGTTACCTCACTGATTGTGAATCTCTAGTAAGGCCTACAAACTGAATTATATCAAGAAGAATGCTCTGGCACATATTTTTTCATCTTATTACTATGAGTAAGATGTTAATAACCCTCGAAAACATCATCATCATCTTCATGGTGGACTGTGCAGTCCTTTCCGTTCCGACAGGAATTCCAAGGTGATTCTCCCATCTCTTCACGCCCAGTCGGTTTGTGGAGTAACACCCTATCCGAAGAGGTGCTAGCACTAGTTGTTTTTTTATTTTTTTTCTATCTTTACAGTCACACGTTACGTGTCTTATATCGTCTCTAAGGGTATGTCCTGCCGCTCGTCTCGGGAATTTAGCGAGTGAGATGGCACAGAGGTAAGAAATTGAACTCGTATTCTGGAGGGCGGTGATTGAAATCTTTGGGCTGCCATCCAGAATTTTGTTTTCCCTGACTCCCTAAAATCACTTTACGAATATGCCAGCACGATTCCTTTTATTTTTCTTCCCCATCCTTCGCAAATCTGAACTTACGTTCCATCTGTAATGACCTCACCCTCGAAAAAACGTTAACTAGTGGTTCCCAGTCTTTCTTAGACCATTACCCCGAGTACAATTAGACATCAGCTAGAACCTATCTCTCTCCCCCTTCCCTTCCATTTTTTGCACCCCCCCCCCCCTAGCCCCACCCCAGTAGCTAAACTGCAGAATGAAAGACTTTTCTTGGAACACTTTTATTTTCAAAATGGTGGAAGATGAATGATATTTAGTTTTGTTTGTGTGTGTGTGTGTGTTTTAGTTAGAGTGAATGACGAAGGAATTCGTGGTACATCGCAATTGCCTTGCCAGACAAGAAATCTAATTATGCACAGTAACGGTAGTCACTTGATACAAAACAGACTTCCCCCGCATTGCTCGACTCTAGTGAGCCATTCAGTTGACATGCACATGGCAATCCCAATAAAGTGTGTGTACTATACTTACTGCAATGTAAATCACTTCATTGCTGCACTTCTTACTTCTGCATGGCAGAAATTGGATGGCTTCACACTGTTAATGCTTTGTGTCTAACGACATCCACCAATAATAATAATAATAATAATTCTGTGTACAGCACTATAGTAGCCGTTATGTAGTTACTGCTGTGTCGCACTACTAATTAATTCGTATATCGAAGCGAATAATGAAGCAATATCTGGCCTGCTGTAGGTACTATGTACAACGTGGAGAAGACATTTTCTTGAGATGTTTGGCGTTTGTTACGTATATGTCTCACTTTTATCATCAGCGATGTACAGGACAAAGCACAACATCTGGGTGTAGTTAGTGGACTATATGAGAAACCTGTAACTTCCACCGCGTTAATGCTACTAACTGAGAAAATGTAATTATTGGTAACATATAACCAATATAAGAGTCTTACAAAATTGTGATTTTAGCAATGATCTTTGAAAATAATTTAGTTTCGTGATTGAAACAGAATCGAATCGCTTAGTGTTTACCCCTTATAAAATTTCATTTTAACCCTCAGGGGTAATTACCCCCAGGTTGAGTACCACTGCGCTAAACGCTAATCTTCCTTTCTTTCTCAGTAATTTCATTCCCGCCTTTTGAATAATCTTCTTCTATCTCTTCTATAGTGACCAATTTGCACAAAAGTACAACAGCATACACACTGCAACTACTTAATGAAATTTCATCTTTTTTTTTTCCTTTCTTGATGTAAGCACTGTGTTTGTACGAGGGTAACTCCAAAAAAAAAAAAAAAATGCGCACTATTTTTGTTTTCATTCTGCATGTGTGAAAGTTTTACAGTGTGTAGATACATCCTTCCCGCTTATTTTCAAACTTAGTTCAACCTGTTCCCGTGAGTGGCGTCGTCACAGCATGTCTTCAAGATGGCTGCTACACTTGACGTTCGTCAGAATCAACGTGCTGTCGTAGAGTTCTTGTGCTGTGAAAACGAGAAAGTGGGAAACATCCACAAGAGGTTGAAAAAGGTGTATGGTGATACTGCTGTCGATCGCAGTACAGTTAGTCGGTGGCAAGCAGGTTACGTAATGAAAGCGGGAACGGCAATATTGAGGATTGTCCTCGCAGCGGCAGGCCTCGTACTGCACACACTCCAGGCAGTGTGCAAAGAGTTAACGAATTGGTGACTGCTGACAGACGCATCACAGTGCACGAATTGTCACGCTACGTTGGGATAGGGGAACATCGGCAAAAGCAGGATGTTTTGCTATTGCACGACAATGCACGGCCACAAGTCAGTCAAAAAACCATGGAAGCGATCACAAAACTCGGATGGACAACACTGAAACACCCGCCTTACAGTCCTGACCTGGCTCCATGTGACTATCATCTCTTTGGGAAACTGAAAGACTCTCTTCGTGGAACAAGGTTTGAAGATGATGACTCCCTTTTGCACGCTGCCAAACTGTTTCTCCAACAGGTTGGTCCAGAATTTTACCGTGCGGGTATACTGGCGCTGGTTCCAAGATGACGTAAGGCAGATGAGAGGGATGGAAATTATGTGGAGAAATGAAAATATTGTTCCTACACACTGTAAAACTTTCAAACATGTAGAATAAAAGATGGATTTAAAAAAGAAAAACTGTGTGCATTTCTTTTGGAGTGACCTTAGAATATTTCACAGTGCCAGCAGAGCGTTATCCCGGACGCGGGCACTAGTCGCTCTAGGTGCCCGCGTCCGCTGTTTGTCAGTCTCAGGCGGCTGGCGCGCTGCCAAGATGCTAATAAAGACTTTGGCAAATCAACATATATGTCACCCTCACCCTTTTCCTTGTATACACGTAATAGACGTAAGATATCTGTTAATGAAACTGTTTTTATATGGATCTCTTCTTAGATATTTAACTCGATTAAGATACGTCAAATATCATAAAAAGATAGATTTGTTAACTTCTCCGATTATTTTATTGTTACTTCAATTTAACAACGCATGTGTCCTGAGTTCGAGAAGGACACTGAGGTGACAAAAGTCATGGGATACCTCTTAATATCGTGTCGAACCTCGTTTTGCTCGGCGTAGTGCAGGAACTCGACATGGCGTGGATTTAACAAGTCGTTGGGAGTCCCTTGTCTTCTCTCTCTATAGCCGTCCACAATTGCGAAAGTCTTGGCAGTGGAATGTGCACGAACTACCCTCTCGATTATGTCCCACAAATGTTCGATGGGATTCATGCCGTGCGAGCTGGGTGGCAAACCATTCGGTCAAATTGTCAACGATTGTGGCCCGGTTCAAAAAATGTTCAAATGTGTGTGAAATCTTATGGGACTTAACTGCTAAGGTCATCAGTCCCTAAGCTTACACACTACTTAACTTAAATTATCCTAAGGACAAACACACACACACCCATGCCCGAAGGAGGACTCGAACCTCCGCCGGGACCAGCCGCACAGTCCATGACTGCATCGCCTTAGATGTGGCCCGGTGCCATGACATCGTTCTTTGGTAACGAAGTCCATGAATAGGCGAGAAATGGTCTCCAAGTGGCCGAACTTAAACAATTCCACTGAATGATCGGTTCAGTTGGGCCAGAGGCGCCAGTCCATTCCATGTTAACATAGCTCACAACATTGTGGGAGCCACCACCAGCTTGCACGGTGCCGTGATGACGACAGAGGTCCATGGCTTCGTGGGGTCTGCGCCACACTCGAAACCTACCACCAGCTCTTACCAACTGAAATCGGAAGTCGTCTGACCCGGCCACGGATTTCCAGTCGTCTAGGATCGAGCGATATAATCACGAGTCCAGGACATGTGCTGCAGGCGACGTCGTGCTGTTAGCAAAGGCGTCGATCGTCTGCTACCATAGCCCATTAACGCCAGAATTCGCTGCACTGTCCTAACGGATAAGTTCGTCATATATCCCACACTGATTTCTGCGATTTCTTATGCAGTCTTGCTTGTCTGTTAGCATTAACAATTCTACGCGAACGCCGCTGCTCTCGGTCGTTAAGCGAAGCCGACAACCACTGCGTTGTCCGTGGAGGGAAGTAGTGCCTGAAATTCGGTATTCTCGGCACAGTATTGATGCCGTGGAACTCGGAATACTGATTTCCTAAATCGAATGTCCCATGCGTCTAGCTCAAACCACCCTTCCACGTACAAACGACATCTCCGCAAGTGCACTTCCCTTTTATAGCTTGTGTACACAACATTATCACCATCTCTGCATGTACTTATCGCTGCCCCATGACTCTTGTCACCTTGGTGAAATTTAGTCTCTCAATCACGTCTCCGGGTGTAGAGTACTAGAGAGGTGAGTTTTGGGGAGAAGAACGAGGAACACAAATTTTCACAAATTTTCTACGATCTGCAGCATTTAATGTTATGCGTTTGAATGTTGTGGGGAACGAGGGACTCGCTGGGCGGGTGTGGAGGAAGGGGAAACGGAGGAACGGGAGGGGGGGGGGTGGGGGTGGAAAGAGAAATGGAGATACAGATAGATGGAAGTTAGCAAAAATTACTAAACTGAAGTGAAAAGAGGATAGACATCTACATCTACATGGATACTCTGCAAATCACATTTAAGTGTCTGGCAGAGGTTTCATTGAACCACCTTCACAATTCTCTATCATTCCAATCTCGTAGAGCGCGCGGAAACAATGAAGCCTATATCTTTCCGTACGAGCTCTGATTTCCATTATTTTATAGTGGTGATCGTTCCTCCCTATGTAGGTCGGTGTCAACAAAATGTTTTCGCATTCGGAGGAGAAAATTAGTGATTGGAATTTCGTGAGAAGATTCCGTCGCAACGAAAAACGCCTTTCTTTTAATGATTTCCAGCCCAAATCCTGTATCATTTCTGTGACACTCTCTCCCATATTTCGCGATGATACAAAACGTGCTGCCTTTCTCTGAATTTTTTCGATGTACTCCGTCAGTCCTGTGTGGTAAGGATCCCATACCACGCAGCAGTATTCTAAAAGAGGACGGACAAGCGTAGTGTAGGCAGTCTCCTTAGTAGGTCTGTTACATTTTCTAAGTGTCCTGCCAATAAAACACAGTCTTTGGTTAGCCTTCCCCACAACATTTTCTATGTGTTCCTTCCAATTTAAGTTATCCTGTAACCGAAGTTTAACGAGTTCCTTTTAGCACTCATGTGGATGACCTCACACTTTTCGTTATTTAGGGTTAACTTTTTGTTTGGATGATTTTAGGCTAAATATAACAACACGACGATAAAATGTGTTAGTAATTGAAACGGTTCAAAATTTTCAAGAGCAAATTTTACATTCAATTTCGTCGCATTAAGCGCATTGGCAGTCAACTGTGGTTAAATTAAAACCTAATATATGCGTTATATGTAAATACATACGTTTAGTGATTCGTGTATTTGTTTATTTGCGCTGTCGTAGTAGTGGAGGAAAATTAATGCAGCCGTGCGGTGGTAAGAAGTTGGTTTGCGGCGAACCAGAACTCTGGACCGCACGGAAGAGAAGACCACGCAGCTGTACACGCCAGAACCAGTGGGCATCGGCAAAGAATAATAACTTGATTGTTAAGTACGGAGGGGAATTCTGTTCACTTGCTTAGTAAGTGGCACCGATTCAAATTAACACGAGGCATATAGTTTTGATTCCAGCGAAGGGCAATATATATTTTTGACTTAAACAAGGGCGCCCATACGATAGTTTGTACGGGGCGGACATCCCTGGGGGTACGGAAGCATTTTTAATACTTTAGAATAAGAATGTCAACTTGTAAGTAGCCATAAAAGTAGCCCGACCCTGTTAAAAACTTGTGTAATACCGATTTTTAAAGGATTTTCTTGAAATAAAAAACCTGACTACATTATATCTTTTCCGTTCCCTGGTAGCTATGGAAGGGTCGCCACACGCCCCCTCCCCCTTACCCCCGTATATGGACGCCCTTGGACTCAAGCAAGGAGCAGAATACGTCTGATGTAAGAGCCAAATGTTCTGACGTATAGCGAGCAATCGGGAGTTGGCCACGAGATGTGTGGTACAGCACCAGTGATCTGATCAAAGTTACAGTCTATCAATATAGGATGGTATAAGGGTTTTTCCTGATATTATTTGCGTTGAGGCGTATCGGAAGTTATGTGTCTGGATCTGAGTCTATGAAAGTTAATGTAAGGGTTATCTCAGTGAGATTTAACTTAGCAACACTGGAGATATTGCAGCTGCTCTTAATCTTGTGTGTTTATGCAGGATCTGAATTGATTTGATTGGCGATAACTGGTTTGCATCGGAGATCCGGCAGTTCCGCAGTTAGTAAAAGTACTGCGTCTGTCTGGCTCACCCAAGGTTAGTTAAGTCGAAGCTTTTGTGCATTGTTATGGATTTGTGACTAATGTGTGAGATAGTAGTTCCGTTGCACTATTTGGAGATTTTTGGCGGACACTCCATAAATGTAAGTGTGACATTCTATAGTAACAGCAGTTCGTAATTGGTTGTGACTTAGATTTCGAATTTTATGGCTCTGAGCACTATGGGACTCAACATCTTAAGTCATAAGTTCCCTAGAACTTAGAACTACTTAAACCTAACCAACCTAAGGACATCACACACACCCATGCCCGAGGCAGGATTCGAACCTGCGACCGTAGCAGCCCCACGGTTCCGGACTGCAGCGCCAGAACCGCACGGCCACCGCGGCCGGCTTCGAAGTTTAATTTCGGTCCTCGTTGGAGATGAATCATTTTCCACGCAACCATTTGACTGAGCAGACGCAGCTGTCTCATCCAGTTCAAAAGGCAAGTTACTAGTGGCTAAAGTTAGTGTCTTTAGTTGCCGCGATTAGTCCTACGCCTGAAGTAACTCTGTAGCCTGACATGTTAAATGTCAGAGTTTAAGCGGCCGTGGCACTTAATGGTTTGGTTTTGATTTATTTTACTAACAATCATTCCACTCAGTACGGAATAGGGAATTGCCAGCCTTCGTAATATATGAACTACGACTGTAATATGAAAGACAAACACCATATTATTATTCAAAGTGAAGAGTAAACTGTCCAGACTTTTTACTAAACTGAATCCCGTCTATTGACCCCTATGTAAACAAAAGGAAAATAAATGATTGAAGAAATTAATCAGTTGATGCACTGATAACCATTAGAGGACAAAGCACAGAATCAAAATTTCGAGAAAAATAGATATATTATCATGATTTTCATTAAGCACATTCTGTGGTTTCAAGTTCAGGTAAAACAGCCGATACATCATGAAGTATTACTACTACGTACATAAAATGGATAGTTGCTACTCACCGTATAGCGGAGATGCTGAGTCGCAAACAGGCACAACTAAAACAGTGTCAGAAAGCGAGCTTTCGGCCAATAAGGCCTTCGTTGAAAATATATAACATAAACACACAAACATTCACGAAAACACAACTCACACGCAAATGACCACAGTCTCTGGGTGCTCAAGAGACTTTTTGTTGTGCCTATCTGTGGCTCAGCATCTGCGCTATATGGTGACTAACTTTCATAATATTGTCACATTCCATCCTGGATTTTCAATTGTTTGGTTTTACTGTGTACATAATGTACACACTAAGTTATGTTGTGTACCCTAGATAACAATTGAGCAGTGAAAAGTTAAAGTTTGTGCTTTGAACTCATCATGTGGGAATACATAACCGAGAAATCGGAGAGACAGCCTTTCGTGTGTGTTTATGTATACCGAGTGAGTGTACAGATATAGATAAAACTTGAAACTTCCTGGCAGATTAAAACTGTGTGCCCGACCGAGACTCGAACTCGGGACCTTTGCCTTTCGCGGGCAAGTGCTCTACCAACTGAGCTACCCAAGCACGACTCACGCCCGGTACTCACAGCTTTACTTCTGCCAGTACCTCGTCTCCTACCTTCCAAACTTTACAGAAGCTCTCCTGCGAACCTTGCAGAACTAGCACTCCTGAAAGAAAGGATATTGCGGAGACATGGCTTAGCCACAGCCTTGGGGATGTTTCCAGAATGGTAGAGCACTTGCCCGCGAAAGGCAAAGGTCCCGAGTTCGAGTCTCGGTCGGGCACACAGTTTTAATCTGCCAGGAAGTTTCATATCAGCGCACACTCCGCTGCAGAGTGAAAATCTCATTATAGATAAAACTTGTTTACGATAAGATCAACAGATGTCAGGAGCATTCATACATGCTAAAATCTCAATATCTTTGACAGTTTTAAGAAAAGAAAGGTGAAGTAAAGAAGTCAGTGAGATTTATTGACACAGTCAGAAGCTTTAACGCTTACTGAATAGGCAAACACATTTCAATAAAAATTAGACTTGCAAATAAGAGTCTATGTCGCTGACGTATTGTTACATTTATCGCTGACGGTAGAAGAAAGGTTTGCACTGTCTAACCAGAGTATTTAACATTGGAATGTCGCATGAATGGTAACAAAAATATCTGTCTTGCTTATCTGAAGAGTATTGCTTTTGACAGAGCTGGGTTTGAATACGCGATTCAGTAAATTTTATGAAGTGAATGAGCAGCAATATAATCCTGCGAAGTTCAAAAGTAAGCTGCAGAACGCCATTTACTTGCGACTTATATCACATTTCAAAGGGGAAGAAATCATAGTTATTCAGATATTTAGTCCCAAGACTGGCTTTGTGCGTAGATCCAGTATTATACTGACGTAGTTTTATTATATTAATGGCGGACAGGTAGTTCAGCATATTACGATATCTTTAACTTGTTACGTCATTTATTTAGGGAATATAATCAGTTGCGTAGGAGTTTGTGGGGCGTTTTGATTATTAGTAACAGAATTAGTTACGAGCAAAATTAAATTTTCACTCCGAAGCTTGTAACCTCTCTACTGTGTGTTTCTGTATGAAATTTAGCCCAAATTTACCTCCCACTTTGTAAAAAAAGTTTACGAGTTTCCAGAACTATGTACCCTCAAATTGTTGTCCAACAAACTCGAGTTCTAACCTTTGACTAAACAGAACCGAATTTGAATTGAACTGTAACAGGTTTGAATACAAACTTGTCTTTACATTAAATGCGCAACCGAAGTAAAACAATTATCTGGCCATAATCAGAATTTCCACTTACCTCGCATCATGACAACATTTTTTGAAGATTTCTGGAAATCACAACAGCAAGCAGGCAGTGGCTAAGTTAGACTTCTATTTTTTAATTAAAATTTCCAAGCAATATTCAAACTGTTGCATGGCATATGGTGCGATGTGGTACCGTGTAATGATAAACCTTCTTTAAACAGTGGGATGAGGAGAGTAACTATTACTGTGAAATGATATCCCAAGACAACAATTATAGAATGAAGTATGTTTACAAAAAAACGGAGTAAAACTTCGCGTGATCTTCACACGCAACATTGTTCTGAACAATACAGTGACTAACAAAGTAAACAATGATTTGAAAAGGATACAGCGTTAACACAGAATTTCTACAAAAACCAATCAGCTTAATTACTTTATATCTCGACGCATGACTCAAGGAAATGGGGTGGTCTTTCTCTCATAATTTACATTCTTTTCGCCTTCCGATATACACATCACATTCAACCTTACTGTCCACAGCAAATCTTTCTTCATCTAACAGATACTATCACAAGTCCAAGCAGCACTACTGAATGGGTCCATTACCGTCCACACATCAACTAAGAATGTATCAGACCGCGCAGAGGCAAAGACTGTGCCACATCAGGGCTAAAGACTGTTTAACGGTAACGTAACTTGCCCTCTATCTGACGTGCATATCCATAGCTTACAAATATCAAAATGACATGCTCACCTTTCAAGCTGTTATTACTGAAATCTGTTGCCTAGCCATTAGACGAATTTTGTGTGTGTGGTAAAGCACTATGAACGCATAATAAATCTTGAAAATTAAATCTTCAAAAGCTAAAGTCAAAATAACGACGGTTACCTAAATAGTGGGACTGTAGGCGCGATCGCATTGCAAGGTACTGCGATCTTCTAACAGAAAAGCAGTCAGTACACGGTTAACCTTTTGCTGTTCAGGTGGTAGTGCAAGCCCGCGCAACATTTGAAGTTGGCGCGACTGGTACTTCATTACAGCATTGTGGTATTGCAGCTGCCTCTATTAACACAATTTTGAACTGAATGACTGCTTATCAAACGACGTCTTTATACAGTGTGATTAAAATTGGTTTGCTCGCGAGTGTACAATAGAGTGTATTAGTAAGACAGGGTGCAACACGAGCAACTAATAGTGGTGTAAACCGAAGTTCTACATACCGTGTAGACGTTTTGTTCACCAGATTCTTCCGTAAAGTTGTGTGTGTGATGCGGTTTGTGAACATATTTCCGCACTACGCTCGGTATGAGTGTTGTTTAATGAAAAACTAAGAACTACCATAATGCGATTCACAGAATATGCTTGTGTATAGCTATCATGGTTGCTCATTAAATCAGTGACCTTGTATCAACTGAAACAAAAAGTAGCAGGTGTTCATTGTGCCTTCTTAACAAGGCCAACGGTAGAAAAATGTTCAATTAAACTCAGACGTATTTACTTAATGTACGAGTAAAGTCTGTCTCGCTGATTTGGCGTATGATTTGGTTATTCAAAAGTGGCACGGTACGCATTGCCAAAACCAAGCATTTAGAAAATATACCGAGTTAAAATGTGCAACAGGTTTACAAGTCTGTGTCACAAACTGATGTGGACGAAATGATGAAAATAGTTATGGGAATGCTGTCATGATGTTATACTACTTTCACGTATTACTGTGTGTTATTAACTCATTTTGGCGCTGTTTCGCGGTTATTTTAGTGAGTATACTGAAGTGGCGTGCTTGTAAGGGCAGATTGGTTATCGCCACGCTGGGTTGGTGCATCGCCGGAGGCGTCACTATGGCCTCTTTTGTCGGCAGAAGACAGTAAATCTCATTAGATCAAGAGGGCCTCCTTTATGGAAACGAGCAGTGGCGCATAAGTCTGGCAGTGACCCACTCCGTGGCTACTGAATGCCGGACAGGTGTCTTCAACCCCTATGGTCAGTGAACGCCACTCCTGCTCTACAACTACGAGCAAAAATTGAGCATAACATTTTTGCCTTTCTCAGTTAACTTCAAAGAGCTAGACGCTGCGGCTCCATCAGATGAGCAAAGGAGAGTTAGTTGCGTTTACTCTAAGAAATTAGTTTAGCCAATAGTATTGCTTCACTCTGGACAGAGTTCTTGATGTGAAGAGGGGAGCAGTGGTGAAGACACTGTTTCAGCTCAGTACCAACTTGTGAAATGTGCGTCTGGCACCTAAAGAAAGGAAGCTGTGTATGCTTTCTCCTTCTTTTTTACGAATTCTGAAGAAGTTTTCACCTGCCACATTGGCAACGGTATAAAATCACTCCTTCCATATAAAGATGGGGAGTCAGGAGGAAGTTATGGCAATCATCCCTGGCTGCTGCATTGAGAGGTAATTTTGGGAATCGGGTTCCCAGCACCTATTTGCAGAGGATTTTCTAGGATCCCATCCTAGTGACGGTCTGGTGGTCTTGGAACAATCCGCTGTTCATGAGGAAATGTAAGTTAGCAATTTGCAGTAGTGTGAATCGCATTCTGAGCAGAGCACTTGTGTGTTCCTAATACACAAACTGTGTTGCCGATTTGATTGATTGTAAATTGTAGTTTGGGATTGTCTAACTTTGAATTCGTTAGCTGCAAAGGAAATTATCTTGGTGCTTTATTCTCGTTGAAGTTTTCCAGATAGACTTTAATACCTTCCACAATGTTATCGTCATTCTTGTTCAATTTCACTGAGTCTTTAGATAACTTTGATCTCTATCAGCCGCGCGGGATTAGCCGAGCGGTCTGGGCGCTGCAGTCATGGACTGTGCGGCTGGTCCCGGCGAAGCTTCGAGTCCTCCCTCGGGCATGGGTGTGTGTTTGTCCTTAGTATATTTTAGGTAAAGTAGTGTGTAAGCTTAGGGACTGATGACCTTAGCAATTAAGTCCCATAAGATTTCACACACACCTTTGATCTCTATCAGTTTGTTGTTAATGTCATGAAACATACAGAGAAATTTCTGAGATATGAAGACTGGACTTGATTTCAAGATCCTTTAACTTATCTTACAACTTTTCCTTGTTGGTCGACCCATTAAACAAAATAAATGTAACATTTTGTATACCCAGTTGGTCAACTTTATTGTGTCGGCATTGTTTTTGTGCACAGTGATCAAATACAAGGATAATACATTCAGTATTTTGCGAAAGCACACCGCTTACCTTATGTCAGAACGACTGCCTTCCGTAGTACTTTCTGGCTCTTGGCCATATGTCGGTCATAAAATAACAGAGCGCGAGTGGCGGGAATGGCAGACAACACCTAGTCAGCACTGTGGCTGTGCAAAACTTGTGGAATATTGGCCCCATTTTAAAAAGAACTGGAACACAAATTTCTATCCGCAGGCCATAGAGACTGTTGACGTGATTACCGGAGAAAAGCGTAGGACACATGCTGGTTGGACAGCGCTCTGAAAAAAGTAGGCAGAGTGAGAGATTGGGCTCCATCTTCCGAGAAAACCATATTTTCCTCACATTGGTCTTGGCTGCACATTTCTCCAGTGTGGGATTTTGCCTAGCCATAAAATGAAGTTTTTGGACACGAGAGGGCAAGTTTTCTAACATGGTATCCGTGGGAGTGCGATTAACAAACATGTTGTTTGGAAAATTAATGTTCTTAGCAGCTTCTCCATGTAGAATTCGCAGGACAGTGGTTTTGGTGACAGGTGTCGAATCCGGGATGAGACACATTGCTTCAGACTTCAGAAAATTGGATATCGACTTAGGAGAGGCAGACCTCGTTTCTGAGACATGGATGGCGATCTTTAGGCTGGAGAGTCGGTAGGACGGCCGGTTGTATTAGGCTGTTTAGGTTTTTATGTTGGCAACGACACGTAGCGCTCTGTATGAAAATCACTGACTGTGGTGTGTGCATTCTCTGGCTGGTTTACATTGGTGCAATATTTGCTATTGTAGTGTTTTGCAGTTGGATGTGAACAGCGCGTAGCGTTGCGCAGTTGGAGGTGAGCCTCCAGCAGTGGTGGATGAGGGGAGAGAGATGGCAGAATTTTGAGAGCGGACGATCTGGACGTGTGTCCATCAGAAAGAGTAAAAATGTAATACTGGATATCATGAACTGGTGTATTTATATATGATGACTTTAGAACATTATTAAGGTAAATACATTGTTTGTTCTCTATCAAAATCTTTCATTTGCTTACTATGCCTATCAGTAGTTCGTGCCTTCAATAGTTAGAATCAATTATTCAGCTGGCAGTATTGGCGCACGCTGTATTGCAGTAGTTTGGGTAACGAAGATTTTTGTGAGGTAAGTGATTCATAAAAGCTATAGGTTATTGTTAGTCAGGGCCATTCTTTTGTAGGGATTATTGAAAGTCAGATTGCGTTGCGCTAAAAATATTGTGTGTCAGTTTAGTGTTGATCAGAATAAGTAAAGAGAGAAACGCCTGAGTACGTTCAGTTTTGCTCAGCTGTTTGAAAATCAAATAACGTAGAGGTTTACCAGCACAGTCATTCTTAAATTTTTCTAAGGGAATGTTTCACGGTTTGCGTATCGATAGGCTTCATTCGATTCATATGATTATAATCAGCCGTTTCCCAGTGGTGTTTTGCACAGTAAGAAAGAAACGTTGTTATTGCGACTGATTCATACCGGTGTATCCGAAGCAATATTGCTCAATAATATAAGTGATCAATACAAATTCTGCAACAAAATACTAGCGGGTGGTAATGAGAAAGTTTATGTCTGCTGCATTACACTGTGTGGAAGTGAGTCGTTGAACATAAGCGAATCGGTGAAGTAGAAACTGTAAGCATTTGGTACGTGATGCAGCATAAGATTATTAAAAATTGTCTTGACACAGTACTAAATGAAGTGTTACACAGAGTAGTCAAAGAAGTGTTTGCGGAAAGCTTGCCAGAAGAGGGGACATCTTCAACATCGTAAAACAAATAGTTAACTTGGCATTGGTGGATGCGAGAAATTGTAGGGACAGAAAAGAATTACTATATGCAAATCACGTTGGGGGGAAATGAAAAATACCATCACATACCAGGAAGGCCTCCAAGAGGTAACTTGTTGAAGTGTCGCAGTGGCAATACATTTGTGTTACATTCGCGAGAATGTGGGTTCGGAACCCTGTCTGGTCATACATTTTTAGGTTTCCTGCATTTTTTTTTTAAATTGCTTAGCCCAGATCAGGGAAAATTTGCTTCAAAAGGACACGGGCCTTTCCTAAGCCGAGCTCGTGCTTCGTCTCCTCGTCAACGGGACGATAACCTCTATTTTTTTAACCCTTCAAAAGACGATTTGTTACCGGATGGTTATAATTAAAGTGTAGCTACTCACAGACGTCCAGTATGGGCTGCAATTATCGTATGGCAGCGAAACTTGGTAGATAGTCTACTGTGTTAGTGCGGAGAGAGTACTGGCGTTCTCTCTCCGTCACTTTTTTGAAAATCACTTTTCGAGAAAAGCAGTGAACGGTGGACAGGCTAAGATCTGTTTTAGTTGCCTACTTAATTTAATATTTTGATTCTATCTATCTAGCTCAGTGAGTCAATTTTTTTCAGTCTTAGTTTGATTGCTGTGGTTATTACAGGAAAAGTAGGAATTAAAAACCGGAAATTCTAGCAGTCAGTTCAGCGTCATGGGTCGGCGCAGCTTGCTCCATGGAAGTCCACCCGTCGTTCTGGAGTCTGAAGATGATCCTTAAGGATTGAAACCGGTCACGTCAATTAAAAGAAATTTGCGATGAAGATTGTTTTTAACTATATATATTTAATTATATTTTATAAGATCGCTGATAATTTCAAAAATATAAGGAAATTCGATTGTTTCAGTAACCGATTATTTCGAGTGTTTTTAGCAGTCACGTTAAGCCAGTTGTTTCAGCTATATCCGCCATCCCTAGTGTGAATGCGAGGCAGATGTACAGAAATGTTTCCACACATAATACGAGTACACTAGGAATGGGACGTGGGTAGAAAAGGTCAAACAAGAGAGGAGGGCATGATGTTGATTTCCACTATTAAAAGCAGCTTGCACAATTTGTTCAATAGGAGCATCGATGAGTTGCTATACAGCGCCAGATTTTCACCTGGTAGCCAAAATCGGAACTATGTTTTTGCACCGCAAATGTGTTCTGCAGTAACGCGTTAGTCTAGCTACCAAGTTTCACTGCCATACGATACTAAGAGCCCACACTGGACCTCCGTGAGTAGCTGCACTTCAATTACGAGCACAACGCAGTTGAAGGCAGCAGCATCGGAGTGCGCTCCTCGCTTTCGCCGGCCGAGTTGGAGCGGCGCTCGGCGCCTGTGTTTTCCGCGGCCGGCTGACGGAGCCGTGCGTCAACCCGCGGCGAGCCCCACCCACACCACACCACACTGCGGTGCGAGTCCGCCTCTCCCGGCACCGCCCCCCGCCGCCGCGCACGCACCGGCGCTTAATGCCCGCGGTACAAGCGCAACTCGTTAAGCCCGCCGCTAGATCGAAACGTGAAACTTTAACGCCCTAAGCCGGCGCCCATTTAAATTTTGATGGCTCCTGGCTGCTCCGGGGTCGCCGAGTGCCACCAGAGGGCTTGCATGGCCGCCTGCCACACAACTTCTTGCGGGACGGGCGCCGGCCGCACAGTCGCCGGATACGAATGTCGGCGCCGGGAGGCGGCCGTGTGTGGCGGTCGGTCCAGTAGTCTCGCAGTGCGCAGGTTCACACCACCGATTTCCTGCAGTTCACTGCTACTTAAGTGAATCGTTGCAGTCATTTACATACTGAAATCACTTCACTTTGAGTCAAGGCATTTTCCTCTGTGAAGCATTTTTTTTTTTTTGTTATTGTTTGAAATAAACACTCTATTTCAGTGGTTGTCAAATTGTGGCCCACGGACCGCATGCAGCCCAAATCAAGTATTCGTGCAGCCCGGTTCTCAGACGCATTTTATACACTAACGGACATTAAAATTGCTACACCAAGAAGATGACGTGCTACAGACGCGAAATTTAACCGACGGGAAGAAGATGCTGTGATATGCAAATGATTAGCTTTTCAGAGTATTAACACAAGGTTGGCGCCGGTGGCGACACCTCCAACGTTCTGACATGAGGAAAGTTTCCAACCAATTTCTCATACACAAACAGCAGTTGACCAGCGTTGCCTTGTGAAACGTTGTTGTGATACCTCGTGTAAGGAGGAGAAATGCGTACCATCACGTTTCCTCTTTGATAAAGGTGGGATTGTAGCCTATCGCGATTGCGGTTTATCGTATCGTGACATTGCTGCTCACGTTGGTCGAGATCCAATGACTGTCAGCAGAATATGGAATCGGTGGGCTCAGAAAGGTAATACGGGACGCCGTGCTGGATCCCAAAGGCCTCGTATCACTAGTAGTCCAGATGACAGGCATCTTATCCGCATGGCTGTAACGGATCGTGCAGCCACGTCTCGATCCCTGAGTCAACAGATGGGGACGTTTGCAAGACATTAACCATTTGCACGAACAAAAAAATGGTTCAAATGTCTCTGAGCACTATGGGACTTAACTTCTGAGGTCATCAGTCCCCTAGGACTTAGAACTACTTAAACCTAACTAACCTAAAGACATCACAACCACCCACGACCGAGGCACAATTCGAACCTGCGACCGTAGCGGTCACGCGGTTCCAGCCTGTAGCGCCAAGAACCGTTCGGCCACCCCGGCCGGCCCTGCACGAACAGTTCGACGACGTTTGCAGCAGCATAGACTATCAGCTAGGAGATCATGGCTGCGGTTACCCTTGACGCTGCATCACAGACGGGAGCGCCAGCGATGGTGTACTCAAAGACGAACCTGGGTGCACGAATGGCAAGACAGGAGTGCCTGCGATGGTGTACTCAAAGACGAACCTGGGTGCACGAATGGCAAAACGTCATTTTTTCGGATGAATCCAGGTTCTATTTACAGCATCATGATGGTCGCATCCGAGTTCGGCGACATCGTGTATTCGTCGTCGCCATACTGGCGTATCACCCGGCGTCATGGTATGGGGTGCCACTGGTTACACGTCTCGGTCATCTCTTGTTCGCACTGACGGCATTTTGAACAGTGGACGTTACATTTCAGATGTGTTACGACCTGTGGCTCTACCCTTCATTCGATTCCTGCGAAACCCTACATTTCAGCAGGATAATGCACAACCGCATGTTGCAGGTCCTGTACGGGCCTTCCTGGGTACAGAAAATGTTCGACTGCTGCCCTGGCCAGCACATTCACCATATCTCTCACCAATTGAAAACGTCTGGTCAATGGTGGCCGAGCAACTGGTTCGTCACAATACGCCGGTCACTACACTTGATGAACTGTGGCATCGTGTTGAAGCTTCATGGGCAGCTGTACCTGTAAACGCCATGCAAACTCTGTCTGACTCAATGCCCAGACGTATCAAGGCCGTTATTACGGCCAGAGGTGGTTGTTCTGGGTACTGATTTCCCGGGATCTATGCACCCAAATTGCGTAAAAATGTAATCACATGTCCTAGTATAATATATTTGTCCAATGAATACCCGGTTATCATCTGTATTTCTTCTTGGTGTTGCAATTTTAATGGCCAGTAGTGTAATAACATGCAAATAACTTTCTTTCGAAAAATTGCCTCCGAATTTCTGGTGCATCTTATACTCAAAAGCAGTATAAAATGTCCAGTATTTGATTTAAAATTCCCGCCAGTCTTAAAAATGGCCATATATTCGATGCCACGTGAATCTTATTTCTATCTGGCAACACTGGATTCAACTGGTAGGAGCAGTGCACCGATGGGACGACCACGAGTTGCGGCGGTTCACATTCTTTCCAATGCTGTTTCCCTCCCACCCCGCCGTCATAAAATCACTGTCTAGTCTGCTGTGCGTCACTGCAGTCTACGGTGCCAGTGAACTAGAGTTAAAAGTGTTTATGTTAGTAGCTAGTTTCGTAATGGAAAAAGGCTCTAAATTGAAAGTACTAAAATAGCATTGCAGAAGAACACGGAAACAGAGCAACTGGGCGGCATTTCGGGCCTCCACCAACAGAAAAAACCATTCGCGATTGGCGTGCTAGTAAAGAAGAACTGAAAAAAATTAGGAAGACTAAATGTGCAAATAGAAGACTGAATGCAAAGTGGCCAAAACTGGAAGGTGACGTATTCAATTGAATTCAAGTACACGGTCGAAATGGTATTGGAATTAGTGCAAAAATGGTTCAAATACGCATTCATAAGCTAACGCTACAGTGGAACTTAACAGACTTTAAGGGTGGAGTTGGTTGGTGATGCAGGTTTATGAAGCGTGATGGACTTAGAGCCAAAACCAAAATATCTCAGACAATGACACAAGAGTATGAAGAGAAAATATTATCTGTCCATGGCTTTATTACTTAATATCAAAAGAAAACCAGTGTAGAACTAAGTCAGATATGGAATATGGAAAAACACCTCTGACATTTGATGTGCCGAGTAACAGAACTGTTGCCATGAAAGGTGCTAAAGCTATAACCATAAAAAGAAGTGGACATGAAAAATTGGCCTTTCACGTTGTGCTGACTGTACTAAACTTAATCCAGTGATCATTTTCTAGCATGAAACAATGCCAAATTATTCTGAAATACCACCAGGTATTGTTTACGCGCATGACAAGGGTTGGACAGACGAGCCTGGTATGAAATTACAGGTTAACAGAGTGTGGGAGAGAAGGAAAGGTGCTTTATCGAAGAAGAGTTCTCTTCTTGTGCTGCGTCAGTTTAGCAATCATTTGAAAAATTCTATAAAAGACAAACTGAGACAGGAAACACATGGGTGATGGAGGAAACCCAACATGAATTCACGCAGCTTTAAAACTACCTACAACCAAACAAGTACGTCAGTCGATAAAACAGTCGTGACATTGTGTGAGAGAAAACATTATTGTTAAATCTTTCCACAAGTGTGGCATAAGTAACGCTGTCGATGGCAGTGAAGACCATCTTGGATACGAATAGGACAACGATGTCGACGAAGAAGAAGAAGAATTCGTATGACGAGTTTCAGGGATTGTAAATGTCAGTTCGGTTTTACAAATTAAGAATTTTTTTTAGTCTGGCTTCGCAATCTAATAATAAAAAAGAAAAAATATTATTAATATTATTAAAGAACGTCTTATAGTCCGCAAAATACCGTAGTTTTCCTGCTCAGTAACATCAAAAATGATTACATGACACTAATATTTTAACATGTGATTAATTTTAATTAACTTGATGAATTCGGCCGTGAGTTAAATAATGTCGGCCGTTTACATCACGTTCAGAGGGATAAGTAGTGTGGCAGCTGCGGGATTAGAGGGTGTGGGAGGGGGAATATTTTATTGTCTGTGCTGCAGCACTGACGACTCAAGGGTGTGCGCGACTCGTATTGATCAGCTGTTATGGTATAAATTTTGGCACGGAAGTAATATGGATCCGTGATGGTCATCTTCAAATGCGCTACGTTTTTGTAGCAAGGAAAATAAAATTAAATTAAGGCTGTTGTAATGAAACGCAATGTCCGCCCCCGGTAGCTGAGTGGTTGTTATACCCACTAATGAAAGGTTGCATAGAATCGGCTTATGTGGCAGTGATAAATGCGTCCGCTGTGGTCTGGTCGACACCTTACGCCATCGCTTCACTTGTGGCGGTCATCTCATTAACTGGAAATGGGTGCAGCAGAGGCTGGGCCTGATTACCCGCAGCAGCCCAGCCAGCCACTGCAACGACATCCTGCTCTGGCCGGACACGAAACATTTTCCCGCTACCAAGAACAACACCGTGATGTGGATGTTAGGGCAGTTTGTGACATATATCACCATCCACAATAGTGAAGATAATCTCATTAGTTAAGAGGCATACATGAGAACGGCACGTTGGAAGATGAAACGTTACCCAAATTTCAGGAAGATGCTTGCTAACATGTTAGACGTAATTTTTGAAAAACAAGGCGTAGGGTAATTCTCGATGCCGGTAAGGACACAAATAACATGCAAGACTATGTAGCGAACAAAATACACAACGAATAAGGGGTTACACCTGTTCGTAGGACTGCTCCCGACTTCTCAATGGTTATTAACTTCATTATGACGTTTTCATCAATTTATGTTTCTTGTGCATGTCTTGTTATCCGTTTGTATGCTTCAAATGACTTTGAGTTTGTACGGTTATGAATCAAATGACAAAACTGCCATTCTAGTTAAGATAGGAAATTATATATATGTTTGCGTTTTGGTTCTATGTCTCTGTCTGGACTGAAGAGGCTATTGTCAGTTTACTATTTTTGTTCTATTTTGTAAGCTTACAAATGGCACTATATTGAAATGTGTCCTTCAGTCTATTGTAGGATACAATTCGTGTTGAAACAGTTCCAACACTTCATTGTTTTGTTTTTGTGCTTATGTACATATATGGCTGTTTTAATAAAGGGGAAAAAAGTGGTAAGCGCGACGGAATGTCAATCTTAAGGGCCCGGGTTCGATTCCCGGCTGGGTCGGAGATTTTGTCCGCTCAGGGACTGGGTGTTGTGTTGTCCTAATCATCATCATTTCATCCCTATCGACGCTCAAGTCGCCGGAGTGGCGTCAAATCGAAAGACTTGCACCAGGCGAGCGGTCCACCCGACGGAAGTCTTTCGTCACACGCCATTATTCTTATTATAATGAAACGCAATGAATACAAGAAAAATGACGTTCAGAACGTTTACTATACGTATGTGATCGTGACTCATATTGCGTAACATTTAAAAAAAACTATAGGCATTGTTTTTACTCAAATAATCACCCACTCCTGCAGACAACAAAACAGCACTTCGTCAGGCAATTACATAGGGTGGCAAGCAAACTGAAACGGCGAACAATCGACACGAAGTGTTTCGAAAAGTGCATACTTTCCACTATCAATACTTACGTTGCCGGCAGCCAACTTAGGCGTCGTTGTTGTAGCTGGTCTACTGGTGGCCAATAACGTACTAACTTACGTAGGTTACCAATTAACAGTAAAAGTATGGATAAAAATATTGGGTCGAGATGGCTAGAATTCGTTAACTGATTCCTAGTTTCAGCTCACTGACGAGTCATCTTCATATCAATAAAAGTTATCACTTACTTCAGTGTGAATCAGCCTCCAGGCATGACATATCGCTATAATCTGTTGAGCTGAATCGCTCTTGTTGGCATGTACACAGAGCGATTCAGCTCAGTGCATTATGACTTCGCTAATGCCTGGCGGGTGATAAGCAGTGAATTAAGTAATAATTTTACCGATCTGAAGATGGCTCGTCAGTGAGATGAAACTAGTAATCAATAATGGAGTTTTAGTGATCTTGATTTTGGATTTTTTATCCACCCATTTTAACATAACAGATGATCTGTCTCCCGATTTGAGAATACCAAATAACAAATTAACAATAAGGCCGGTAAGTATGTCTCCCGCGGTGCTGCCCCACTATGTCAGTATTGGTTCTCGAGTAAATAAGTTTGACGACCACTGCTCTATTTTATTATTGGTGAATGGCTGATATCGCCACTTGCCATCATCAAGCCGGACCATGTTATATTATGACTACTGCACTTCATGATCTACTCGTCAGTGTGAAAAGAATAACCCGTGATTCCGCTTCTGATAAAACAGATGGCTCATTTCCTAAGTTGCATCCTTATTGTTTTAATACATTGACTTACCTCATCCGTGTCTGCAATCTGAAAGCGAAAATCTGCACCAGATCGCGACTCGAACCCAGGTTTTCCGCTTATCGCGAGAGGTTCCTTCAACTATTTCAGCTATCCGAGTACGGTCCCAGTGCTGATGCAAACTTTATACGGCACGTAATTGGAACCCTTCCGATCGCACGATTCATGATGCCCGCAGAGGGAAAGGTATAATTATATGTTACCGTCATTTTAGCCCGTCGACGCGTGGATACATCGTATATCGTTACTATGTCTGTGTTTATAGAGTGTCTGTATCTCCACGTTACGTTGAAATGAAATGATCGTATGGTATTGAAGGACGGGAGTCCCAACCCGAGTTGCAAATCGTTTCAGCTGATGCAACATTGGGTGACTTTCGTGATGAAATGATAATGAGGACAACAAAACACCCAGTCGCCCAGCGGAAAAAGTCTCAGACCCGGTCGGGAATTGAACTCGGGTCCGCTGCGTGGCTGTCAAATGCGATGACCACTTTTTTTGGCTTTTTTAGTTTTTTGTCTGCTTACCCTGTTATTATTTCCTTTTGATATATTTACCTTTGTGAACCCTCTAATTCCAACCAATTCCGAAACAGAGAAAGTACATGCAAAAAGAAAAAGAGCAGTGTCCGTACATATGGGTGGTACTTACGAGGGCAGTCTCTCTCCCTGCCACGGACCAAAATAGCGCAAAGGGGCTAGGAGCTATGCAGAGTGTATGACCGGAAATCACGTGACCGGAAGTGCTATCATCTTGGATGTTTAGAGTATAAAAGAAGGCTTGACAGCCGCAACTGATCAGTCTTCGGCTGTAGTGGAAAGTGTCCACGTGGATACTAAACATCCCTCAGCTATTAGGGAGGAGACAAGACCAATGGACGAATGCTTCGGTTTGTGGTTATTACAGCACAACCTGGATAACCTGTCTACTGACAATGGCAATATAAATTACACCGAAAATAGTTCAAATGGTTCAAATGGCTCTTAGCACTATGGGACTTAACATCTAAGGTCATCAGTCCCCTATACTTAGAAATACTTATACCTAACTAACCTAAGGACATCACACATCCATGCTCGAGGCAGGATTCGAACCTACCGCAGCAGCTGCGTGGTTCCGGACTGAAGCGCCTAGAACTGCTCGACCATAGCGGCCGGCTGCCGAAAATAGTAAACTACTTAGTGAAAAGAATGTAAAAGTGCTTACACTTATTACAGAACCGTTTTGCGATAATATTATGGTGATTAAATTCTGTGTCTAAGTGGACTGTCAAGAACACTTAGAAACAGGACGGTCTGTAATGTTAACGAAGGAGATGTGTGGCTCATCTAACTATTATCTACGCATTAAATTCTCAATTTCGTCACTGCAAGACTTGGTGTCAAGGCGAAGCTGCCTTTTCTCCTACACGGGAACGACAGTGTCACACCAAGAGGGATATGGGAAAAAATCGGCAAGGAATTACTAGTAACTGTGTCAAAGAGATGTAAAATTCCTGTGGTTATACCACACAAAGTGGAATTATCTGACGTTCTAATCGAGGAGCTCCCTGGAATATTACAACAGCTACGTGTAGACAACTGTTACCTTTTGGATTTGGACATAACGCAAGACTTCGCCGGAATTTTTAACAAAATGGAGACGTGTCACTACTCAATATCAAGCAAGGACTTCTGCATAGAAGGTCACCAGGGCAGCAGCAATGTGATTGTGGACAACGATAAGACACTTGGAATAGACTGTCTAACGTGGTTAAGCTCAACTGTAAAGATATATAATATATTTATATATCAGATCACAAGAGCAGGAATGAACAAAGATATTGGTAACCACATTATAGATTTTATAAAGTGTCCAGACATGCGACTACAAGAAACTTTTAGGTCTTCCTTGGCTAAACAGCATGCCATTACCCGGTTGGAGGCTACAATATACAACTACACAATGGATCGTGTATTCGAACCTGTGCACGAGTGTTTACGTGTATTAGACACAAATAAACAGTACTTACAATGTGCTCCACTTTACTCTGTGCCACTTGCTTCCATGTGGCGTCAGTTAACAGATATATCGTACAGGATAACTGTTGTGTTGTCTTTAATAATATTCTGCAGTTTATGTACTGCGGTAATAAGAATAGCCGAAAATTGACAGGTGTACAGGTAAGTCTTCCACATACTCCAGACAGAGAAACTCTTGTCAGCTATGTTCTGTCAGAATACAGTTTTAATTATCTACCTACAAACTAGTGGAGATTCTTAACTCTGACTTGAATAAAGACAATATAAGTATTATACAGAAGTGTTATGTTAAAGCAGGAGAAATTTATTTTTCTCAGTCTAAAACACTGTTTCAGATAATACCGTCCGATACAGATATTGCGGAATTGGGACTGGTTGACACGAGAAACTTTATTCTACAAGTCTTAAGAAAAAGAGTAAATGTATCACACAGTCTTACACCATTTCCCATTAAGGAAATTACACCTTTAAGTTCAGTTAATGTGTTATGTGCAGGGAAAAGGAAACTAGAAATCTAAGACATCGAAGTAAAGAAAAGAGAAGACAACTGCTATATAGGAAGAATATAAGCTGCAAAATGAAAAGGAAGAGGCTATAGCGGATGTGGAGGCCTGGTTTACATATTGCTTTAAACACAGTGTATAGAGAAATCTAACTGTGACTGAGGAATACAAGATAATAGCGTTTACTGTAAAGAGCAGTGGTAAGTGCCCATATGTTGGAATACTGGCCGAAAAGGATGGACTGGAGCATGTTTACTACGTAAAAGGACACACGTAAAATCTGTTTATCAAACTCCATTCCTCCTTAGAGCTGCTCAAAAAGGATGGATACGTTATGTCGAAGTGTGGTGGGCTGAGTGTCATACACTTAGCAACAGAACTGCCTTTTGCAGAGCTTAAAACCAAAGGAATAACAACATTTAATGGCAATTAGTTTGCAAAAGTTGTAAACTTTAAGATTTATACCGAAATACCGCAAGAATGTGCAGCAGATGAGCTTGTAGCTTATACCCAGGAGGATGTGGAGTGTTATAACAACAGTGTAATTCAGGAAATACGAGGAAAAATTAAAGCCCCCGAATTCTCTCATTTAGAAGAACTGCCAGAATGAACAGAACTAAAAGAGGTAGTTCACAGCAAAAAAAATAGATATATACTGGAGTTCGAAAACATACCTTCTCTGTATTTGTCAAATTAGTGGTTGGAGAAAGAAATAGATGATTCAGATGTGGATTTAAGTTATGAGTTAAAAATTGAATTGGACATTATTAAAGCTACGCCTACCAGAAATAAGAAAAGAGTTATTTTCTGTACATAAATGTATGTGCAAAAGTTAATAAAGATTTGGTACTAGAATATTTGCTTGTCTTATTCGCTAATCTACCAAAATTCGTAATACATTTCGTATATACAATGACCCATGGGCATGTTTTTCCGTTGTGGAAAGTTGGTAGTCAGATGATGTTGAAAAGTAGTTGAAACTAGGTAGTTGTAAGTATAGTGATCACCTTTTTGTACCTATATGAGCGTGTCTGCAGAGCGTTTTACATGCGTTATTTTGATAATTTACGAGTTGTTTTCGTGTCCGCACAATAGTGTACTGCATTATTTCGGTGATTTGCAAGTAGTTTGCAGGTTTTTATGTTTTGTACTGCATTATTTACGTAATTTACGAGTTCTTTTCGTGTCCACACATCAGTGTATTGCATTATTTTGGTGACTTACGAGTAGTTTGCGTGTCTGTATGCTGTGTACTGCATTATTTCGGTAATTTACGAGTTGTTTGCGTGCCTGTACATCAGTGTACTACATTATTTCGGTGATTTACGAGTAGTTTGTAGGTCTGTAGGCTGTGTATTGTGACCCCAAGTACGACAGAGTGAGTGTTTTGTATCAGTGTAATAAGTATACTATGTCAAATCTGTCCCTAAATAAATTGTTCCAAAATAAATAAAGTACACTCCTTCCTATCCATCAGCCCAGAACAGGCTGAGTCCTTTTTCCACCATCCCCCCGCCCCCCAGACATCCATCTCGGATTACATCGCAAGAGGGATGACGGTGCCCTCTGATGGTACTGTGCACTATGTCAGTTGGACTCCGGACCTCATGGTGAACACACTGGATGGAGCTACTGCCTCAAATTGTTTAAATAAAGACTGCCTGAAAAATAAAGGCTTATGTCCATCCTACCCAGCAGCCCAGCGCAAGCTGAGACCTTTTCTGCCAATTCCAAGTAAGAGGTGGCAGTCAGATGACTTAGATTAGTGGAGGTAGCCCAAGTGGCCTTTCTTCTGCCAAAATTTGAACTTCCCACCATTTTCTGGGGGAGGGGAGGGGGGTAGGGGAGGAGGTTAGGTTAGTGGAGGTAGCCCAAGTGACCGATTTTCCGCCAAAATTTGAACTTCTCACCATCATGTCATTGCCACATTGCCATATCTATTGCCGCCATCGTGGATCCGCCATCTTGAATAAATCTGGCAACAATGCAACGTGGGGCCATTCATAGTTTGTCCCACTACTGGGGTGGGCCAAGAAAAATGCTTTGAAGGTATACTGTGACAGTTCATCAGTAACAAGGCAACCTGGTGAGTGTACTGTGCGCGATCACAACCCGATTCCAGAAGTTGAGGACTGTATGAGGACTGTTGTGAAAGAAGTACTCTAAAGCCTGTCCTCAAAACTATATGAGTGCATGGTGTTTCGCAAGAGGGTAGTCTGAGGTCTGGAGCAACAGTCCCCAATACTGTTCAGCTAAGAGGACGGACCATATTACAATGTCCTAGAGACATGCATGCATATTTTCATCCGTAACAAACAACTGATGCCAATCCAGATTCGTGAAATGCAAATCATTTTCGTACTGTTTACCACAGCTGTAATCGTCAGAACAGAGTCTGTTATATTTTGAAGACACAGACACTGTATAAACACAGACATTGTAACCATCAATGATTAATCAGCCACCTTTCATAAGTTCCATTTACTTACACCTGGTTTACTGCCACGCGCTTTTACTTTTGTATCGCTAACATATTGATTGATTTCCGCATTTTCTCTGCTACGTAAGTTACACGTACATCTTTTCCTGTTGTCTTTCGAGCGAGTTCGGTTCAGCCAAAGAATGGCGAAGGCGTGGTCGTCTTACTTCAGTAAGTTAGTTTTCGAAAGGAGGAAGTGGCGGTTGAGTGTAGCATCCAGTTGGAGCGTAGCAATCAGTTGGAGTGTCTTTGTTGCTGTGACTGCGAGCGTGCAGACAGTGCTGGCCAGCAAGTGGTCGTTAGAAGTCGTATTTTACAGTCAGACACTTATCTGATGTAGATACTCTGTTTTGACACTGCTGTGAATAGAAGGCACGGAATTCGTATGAACTGGTAATGTGCGTCGCTACACTGAGATGCACTGAAATGGAGAAAGCGAGACAGAGCTATTCATCAGTGTGGTAATGAGTTCGTATTAAGGACGTGAGCACATCAAGCATATACCTCTCTGCTCTGTTTATCTGCTCAGCAATACAGTATGGTGTGTGCATATTCATTAGGACTTGGCGTGTTAAATGCGAGCAGAGTGGTTGCTTAGGTCTTCTTGCCAAATGTGTACTAGACCGGCATTAGCGGCTAAAACACATTTGCAGCGGACCTTGATCTGTTTATGAACTGGATCTACTTCGTGTTTGGGGGTAGACTGTCGATACCTAATTCACCAAACTGAACTTGCGCTTTTCAAATGTGTATTTGGAATCAATTTTTGTATGACTAACCTGAAGGCAGCAGTTGTTTGTACATTAACCAGTTGAACTGTGCAGGCCTTCTATAAATTCTGAAGTACAATAATGATTATGAAGTTAGTGCAAATCTCATATTTTTATTTCAGATTTGCACCTTTCGGAAATTTAATTAACTGAAGCATCAATTTTATACGGTAGCTGAAGAGAGCAAGCGTAGATTGTTGCACAATGCCGACGTGGAAGCACTTAAGCTAAATGTTCTCGGACCCAATAAAAGTCAGTTTTTTCTATTACAAGAATCATTTCTGCTCTTAGTAGGTGCTCACAAAGAACAACTTCCTAGATTCGTAAATTATTTTCGGGTGAGGTGGTGTAAGTCACTTCGAGAGCTTCGATGCTGTGACTACTCTACATTATATTGGTTTGTTTTGTGGTGCTGTCGCGTTAGGTGTCATTTTGACGAAATACAATAACTTTATAAATAGAAGAATAAATCTGAGTTTCTGTCTTGCTAATGTAGGAGAAGAGAATCCAAGATTTTGAGGTGTGATGCTACAGAAGAATGTTGAAAATCAGGTGGACTAATAAGGTTAGGCATGATGAGGTTTTCTGCAGAATCGGTGAAGGAAGAAACATATGGAAAATAGTGACAAGGAGAAGGGATAAGTCGGTATGAAATGTGTTAACGTATGAGAAAACAACATCTATTGTACTGGAGGAAATAGCATACTGTAAAAACTGTGCAAGATAAAGATCTGAGTCAACGCAACAAATGATTGAGGACGCAGCCACAAATACAACTCTGAGATGAGGAGTGTAGGAGAGGAATATACACTGCTGAGCCAAAACGTTATGAACACCTGCTTAATAGCCCGTTTGCCCGTCTTTAGAACGAAATATATCAGCGATTCTGCGTATCAGGAAACCGACAGTTTGTTGGTAGGTTGGGTGGAGGTATGAGGCATTAGATGTCACGCATAGGTCACGTAATTCCCGTATACAATGGGCCGCTGATTTGCTTGCGTGGTGATGACGCCCATTAGTAGCCCCGATGGGTTCCACATGATTTACCTTAGGTGAATTTGGTCTCCGAAACATCATCGTGAGTTCACTATAATGTTCCTCAAACCAGTGTAGCGTGGTTCTGTCTCTGACACACGGACAGTTGTACTGCTAAATAGGATATACAGAAGATATACTGCTATATAAGATGACATCACTGTCGGAAAAGACATTGAGCATTAAGTGATGCAGGTGGTTCGCAGTTGTTAGCACGTCTTCGATACTACCACAAGCGCTGGGGAATGTCTACAACAGCAGAATACTGCTCCCACTAGCCTGCGTCCTTGGCTTGCTGCACATTTCGAGCCGCCATTCACCTCGATGACGCCGTTTGTGGAGTCGACCATCAACCTAGTGTAGCAAAAATGTGATTCACCCGATGAGCCAACGGTTGAACCCCGATGGGCCCGTGCCAACTGCAATCGTAACTGACGATGTCACTGGTTCAACATGTGTTCACGTAGTAATGTCTGCTGTGGAGCTCCACGGTAAACAACGTACAGTGAACGGTGTGCTGCGAAGCACTTGTAGGTACACCAGCATTGTGGTGTTTTGCCACAGGTAACACACATCACCATCTATCCTAATGTACGGAGCACTCAAGCCATCGAACCCCACGTTCTGTGAAGAGGCTTGGACGTGCAACCATTTAACGTCTAGAGGTATTGTATGTATTGTACTGAATTGTATGTTAACCGGGGACCTAGAAACGACGAAGAGAGTCCGTCCCCGCCGCAGCCGCAGTGGTCCACAACCCCACGACGACTACCGGAGTCCACTTCACCCCTCCTACGCCCCACACCGAATCCAGGGTTATTGTGCGGTTCGGCCCCCTGTGGACCCCACAGGGAATGTCTCACACCAGACGAGTGCAACCCCTGTGTTTGCATGGTAGAGTAATGGTGGTGTACGCGTACGTGGAGAACTTGTTTGCGTAGCAATCGCCGACATAGTGTAACTGAGGCGGAATAAGGGGAACCAGCCCGCATTCGCCGTGGCAGATGGAAAACCGCCTAAAAACCATCCACAGACTGGCCGGTTCACCGGACCTCGACACAAATCCGCTGGGCGGATTCGTGCCGGGGACCAGGCGCTCCTTCCCGGCCGGAAAGCCGTGCGTTAGACCGCACAGCCAACCGGGCGGGCAACGCCTAGTAATAGTTTCGCTGTCCTCCTACCTCTTTCCGTAGATGCCAGGACAGTAACAAATGAACATTCGACCTGCTTCGCCGCTGTCAAGATACTCGTTCACAGTCTCTGGGTAATAATTATCTACCCTTTGCTTCTAGCGACCACTTCCCAGCCAGCGCTGTCTGCCCGCTCGCAGTCACAACAACAAAGACGCTCCAACTGACTGCTATGCCCCAGCTGAATGCTACTCTGTGACCGCCACTTCCACCTTACGAAGACTAACCTACTGCAGTTAAAGTCGCTTATCTCAATGGATTTCCACGTTTGTAGCCCATATCTTCGCTATGGTGATCCACCGTCCGTGTCTGCTCCGTTCACATACTTTTGTTGCCGCACCACGTGCCCACGACATCGCGATAGGCAGTGATATAAGGTTTTGGCTGATCAACGTACTGATGGAAAAAATCACAACACGAAGAAGGAGTTTTGCAACATAAATGAAATTTGGTAAATCCAAGAGATGGTGCCTATTTTAATTTACGGAAAGTCGCACAACAGTGACGCTAGTAGCGCCATTATTAGAATGCAAGTCAGGTTTGCTTTAAATACGCCTTGAGACTGGCCACGGTGAGTTCATGTTAACTGTGGTGTCACCGCCAGACACCACACTTGCTAGGTGGTAGCTTAAATCGGCCGCGGTCCAATTAGTACATGTCGGACCCGCGTGTCGCCACTGTGTGATCGCAGACCTAGCGCCACCACAAGGCAGGTCTCGATATACGATAGGGCACTCGCCCCAGTTGTACGACGACATTGCTAGCGACAATACGGACGAAGCCTTCCTCTCATTTGCCGAGAGACTGTTAGAATAGCCTTCTGCTAAGTCCATGGCTACGACCTAGCAAGGCGCCATTAGCCTTACCTACTTTGAGAGTTATCGTATAAATGTCTCAAGAAGAAGAACGATGTATACAACAATAATTAAAAGTTAAGTATAAAGCAGCTACGTACTTTTCTTGCTACCATTCAATAGTTATCCTGTTCCAGAATTCACGCCCGTCTGCGTTAGATAGCGTGCCTATCGGCCCCCTCAAAATAACACTGTGTCGGCACTTCTGTCGACACATCATTAACCAAGAATGCGTTTATTGTGACAAACACGCCGTTATCAACATCTCACCGAGTTGCAATGGGATCGTATAACAGGGCTACAGGAAGCTAGATGTTCCATCTGCGATACTGCAGAAAGATTTGGCAGGAATGTAGGGACTGTACATGATTGCTGGCAGCGATGGTCACGAGAATCTACTATCGGAAAAGACCAGGCTCCGAGCAGCCCCGTGGCACTACGGAGAAGGAAGACCATCGCGTTCGGCGTATGGCTCTGGTGCATCACAGTGAATCCGCAGCAGCAATTTGAGAGGCAGTCGGCACCACAGTGACACATCGAAGAATTACAAATCGGTTGCTTCAAGGACAGCTCCGATCCAGACGCCCTGCAGCGCGCAACCTACTGAGCGCAAACGACCGACGTTTGTGACTTCAGTGGATTTAAGCTCATTGGAGGGCAGGTTGGAGGTCTGTTGTATTTTCTGATGAAAGCTGGTCCTGCTTCTGTGCCAGTGATGGCTGTATGTTGCTTAGAAGCAAGCCAACTGAGAGCCTGCAACGAACCTGTGTGCGTGCTAGACACGCTGGAGCTACACCTGGAGTTATCGTCTGGAGTGCACTTTCGTATGACAGCAAGTGCGTTCTCGTGGTTATCGTACTCACCCTGACAGCAGATTTGTGTGTCGATTTGGAGATTCGACCTGTCACGCTGTCATTCATGAACAGCATTCCAGGGACTACTTTCCAACAGGATAACTCTCGGCTACATACCTCCCGATCACCAGACCTGTCTTCAGTCGAGCACATATGAGACATCATCGAACGACAACTCCAGCGTCATCCAAAAACAGCATTAACCGTCTCTGTATTGACCGATCAAGTGCAACGGGCATCGAACTCCGACCCACAAACTGACATCCAGCAACTCTACAACACAATGCAAGCTTGTTTTCAAGCTTCCATTCAACTTTCTTCCAGTTAGATTAGTTATTAATGTACCAGTATTTACCATTTGTAGTGTCTTATCTGGCGCTTGCGATAACCTGTGAGAAATGTAATTCCGAACATTCATCCTTTATGTTACTTATTTTTTGAATAATTGAATTATCAAAAGAAACGAGATGGCTAGTTATTACTAAAGGACTGCATGGAGCACAGTTGAATGCGATTGTTATCCCACCGCGAACAGTGACTGTTTTCATCAAAACCGACCAACGCAGTGGCAACAGGAGAGCCGTTCACTACACACGTAATCTAGGTCTCCGCTGGAGATTATCATGTACAGGAAATGACACAAAAGAATGAGACTGACCTGGCATACATTACTATTAAATGCACCTATTAGTGGACATTATTATACGGTGTGTTCGCTCTTCGCTTTGTGACAGCTTGAGCTCTGCTGGTGACGCTTTCAGTGAGGTCACTGAATGTCTCTGGAGGAACTGCACCGCTATCTTCCTCATGAGCCGAAATCGGAGAAGGCAGTGATATGGGACACTGGGATTTGGAGCAAAGTCGATGTAACCCACAGCAATAGGCGTTCCATGAGGTTCAGGTCGGGACTCTTGGTAGGCCGGTCTATTTCAGAAATGTTATTGTCCAGAAACCATTGCCCCACAGATTCTGCTCTACAGACACGGTGCACCGTCACCCGATACGTACTACCATCGCTTCTGAACTATACTGCACGCCGTAAAAAATTCTATAACATTTTTTGATTTCCTTCCGTATTTAGCGTTTTCTAAGCGCAAAAAGGGAAGCACACCATACATTATGCCACGTAATATTCTCCACGTATCCAAAAAACTCAGATCCTATCATTGGATTGCTATAGGACATAGCGTGTTTCATCATTCAAAGTCACTCGTTTACAGTCATTCACTGACCACTACCGTCGCTCTTTATACCACCTCAAGCGTCGCTTAACATTGATTACAAAAATCTGTTCCTGATGATGCTTGATTATTGTACCCTATTCGTCTAAATTACCTATGCACAGTCACTGTGAAAGCTGAGTGCTGGTAGCACATTGTAATTCATGGATGGTGTGGTGTCACCGCCACACACCACACTTGCTAGGTGGTAGCCTTTAAATCGGCCGCGGTCCGTTAGTATCGTCGGACCCGCGGGTCGCCACTGTCAGTGATTGCAGACCGAGCGCCGCCACACGGCAGGTCTAGAGATATTTCCTAGCACTCGCCCCAGTTGTACAGCCGACTTTGCTAGCGATGGTTCACTGACAAAATACGCTCTCATTTGCTGAGACGATAGCATAGCTTTCAGCTACGTCATTTACTACGACCTAGCAAGGCGCCATTACCAGTTACTACTGATGCTGTAAAACATGTAGCGTCACGAGCGATGTTCGCCATTTATGGATTAAAGTTAAGTATTCCACAGCTACGTCCTTTTTTTGTTAGTCTAATTTCCTTGACCTGTTCCAGACCCCACGCCAGCCTGCGTGAGCTAAAACGCGTGCCTTTCGGCTTCCTCTCATAGTGGGTTGGCTCTTTTGCCAATCCACAACAGATGGTTTCTTTCACTGATTTCATAGAATTTTTTATAACTCACTTCCTGTATGCTCGAAGGTCTGTGTCCGTCAGTACATGAGACCAGCCTGGTTCTCGATCACTTCCGTAGCCCCTTCTTGTGTCTACCACATAATGACATTACATTACATCGTCACAGTCACTCTGCGTCACTCAGTGACCTCCAATGAATGGTCCACTTTTGAAGTCACAGCCGGCCGCTGTGGCCGAGTGGTTCTAGGCGCTTCAGTCCGGAACCGCGCTGCTGCTACGGTCGCAGGTTCGAATCTTGCCTCGGGCATGGATGTGTGTGATGTCCTTAGGTTCGTTAAGTTTAATTAGTTCTAAGTTCTAGGCGACTGATGATCGCAGAAGTTAAGTCGCATAGTGCTCAGAGCCATTTCAACCATTTTTTTAGACGTCATACCATAACTATAACGTGCATCCGGCTGGATCACGGCTGTTACCCTCAACATTTTTATAGCCTAAAAATTCAGCCATCTCTACACACTGCGAAGCCCACCCAACTGAGATTGCAGACCTGAGCCATGTGATGCTAGGGTGTTCACGCTACGACAGACAACGCCGCAAGTTTGTTAAGGCCTTGATCAGGCCCAACCTACATTTGTGACGGACCTGTTTCGGCAGCTGGGCACAACGGACTATGTCAGCGTTGCCCAGTTTCTGAAAGGAGCGGATATTCAGTTGTAAGTCAGCCACTTCAGACACAAGGGTTCCAGCGTAAGAAGTTGTGGTATATGGACTGGGTTGAGTGTGTGAATGTACAGAGAGTAGCATGAGGTTTAACTGGAATTAATGTAATTCTTAATGATGCGCTGTAAATGGAAGTCTACTGGCACTGAGTAATCGATTGTAATCGCATCACCACAAATACAGGGTGATCAAAAAGTCAGTATAAATTTGAAAACTGAATAAATCACGGAATAATGTAGATAGAGAGGTACAAATTGACACACATGCTTGGAATGACATGGGGTTTTATTAGAACCAAAAAAATACAAAAGTTCAAAAAATGGCGCTTCATCTTATCAGAATATCAATAATTAGCATAACAAAGTAAGACAAAGCAAAGATGATGTTTTTTACAGGAAATGCTCAATATGTCCACCATCATTCCTCAGCAATAGCTGTAGTCGAGGAATAATGTTGTGAACAGCACTGTAAAGCATGTCCGGAATTACGGTGATGCATTGGGGTCGGATGTTGTCTTTCAGCATCCCTAGAGATGTCGGTCGATCACGATATACTTGCGACTTCAGGTAACCCCAAAGCCAATAATCGCACGGACCGAGGTCTGGGGACCTAGGAGGCCAAGCATGACGAAAGTGGCGGCTGAGCACACGATCATCACCAAACGACGCGCGCAAGAGAGCTATCACGCGTCTAGCAATATGGGGTGGACCGCCATCCTGCATAAACATCGTACGTTCCAGCAGGTGTTTATCAGCCAGGCTAGGGATGATGCGATTCTGTAACATGTCGGCGTACCTCTCACCCGTCACGGTAGCAGTTACAAAACCAGAATCACGCATTTCCTCGAGGAAAAAAGGCCCGATAACGGTAGATGTGGTAAATCCAACCCATACCGTCACTTTCTCGTCGTGCAATGGAGTTTCCACGACAGTTCTAGGATTTTCGGTAGCCCAAATTCTGCAGTTGTGGGTGTTGACAGACCCTCGGAGCGTGAAATAAGCTTCGTCGGTCCACAACACGTTACTCAACCAATCGTCATCTTCCGCCATCTTTTGAAACACCCACACCGCAAATGCCCTCCGCTTCACTAAATCGCCAGGTAACAGTTAATGATGCCGATGGATTTTGTACGGATGGCATCGGAGGGTACGCCTAATTGCCAACCAAACAGTAGTGCATGGAATGCCGGTGTGACGTGCGACTGCACGAGCGCTGACTTCCCCGTGCATAGACGAACCAGCTACAGTCTCCATTCCTTCCTGAACTGTCTCAGCAGCATTACGCCTTGTGCTCGGTCGGTCACTACGGGATCTATCGTCTAAACAACCCGTGGCTTCGAACTTCGAAATCATTCTCGCCACAGCTGCATTTGCCAACGGACCTTTAGCCGTTCGATTCCCCTTCTTATGGCGATAGGATCGTAACGCTGAACTAGCACATTCCCTATTCTGATAATACAGCTTCAGGTAACGTCAACATGCTGCGACTGCTGGCGCATCTGATTGTCTCTCTCTCATTACAGCTCCTTTTATACACGATTGTCATGCGCAGTCACTGACGTTTTGCTGTCCAGCGCCATCTGGCGGGCATTTTGTGAACTTTGTTTTTTTTTTGTTCTAATAAAACCCCATGTCATTCCAAGCATGTTGTCAATTTTTACCTCTCCATCTACATTATTCCGTGGTTTATTAAGTTTTCAAATTTATAGTGACTTTTTGATCACCCGGTACGTTACCATACAGAATTTCTCATCAACTCAAAATTACCTTTCCTTTTCCATGCCTCGTAGTCATATATTCTGCTTAGAACGAATGAACTCTAGCACCATTGTACTGCTGCTGTAAGATCATCTTTATGATCTTTCGTTCGTTACATATGTAAATATCCCACTGAAGAGCAACTGCGTAAAAGTGTATTGGTGGTATTTCAACGATTACAGTGTTGTAGCTCTGTTATAAACAAGATTACTTTCGAATCTTCGTAATGTCTAATTTTGTGAAAGAATAATACAAATAGTAGGCAAGCTTCACACATCTGCTGTCCGTCGGCATCGACGCCAGGGAGATTCTCCGCAGCACGACGGCGAACTATTGTCTTTCAATCAACAGCGCGTGTTTGCCTTCTATTACCACCTTCCCATCGTCTCACTTCCATCAGCTCCTACTGTTTGTCTCTTTTTATCTTCGAGCGACGGGATGGCACACGCCCTCCGAAAATATTGATATTGATTGAAGACCAGAAAATGAAATTAAGTTATTATTTCAAGTAAGCACAACAAGCCTTCCGTTGTTCTTGGAAGACCAACGTGCCTTCACTGAGTACTAAGTTTATCTTAGATTGATATACACGCTCCATCTTGCCGTGGACAAGCTGTGAAAGATTTGAATTTATGCTTTGCAGGATAAAACTGTTATTGTGAATACTGATAACGTATTCCAAGTGAAGGGCAAGTTCTGAATGACCTTCTTACTTCCTCACATGAAAATACTCCACTACGTAAATGTTACTTGTTCCCGATGAATTCATTGATGAATTATCTGCTGCTATTTATTTCAGTATAAGAGGCATAAAATAGTTTCCCCTAGATGGAGAGCTGGACATACCATGTATTTAAAACCTATCTTATGAAGGAATGGTGTCCAAGACACGGTGTAAGATACGCCACTCTTAATTTAGTTTCTTGTTCGACTGTTTTCTTCGTCTTGTTTCTCTTTTCTACCATTTCAAAAAATGTAAACACTTTAATAGCTCCTGTACTACGCTGTGATCCGACCAGCAATTAGAAGCTCCGCTGGGTTTGAAAATTTCAGGCGGGCAGAAGGCTTGGTACGAATGCATAAAGCTATGGTTCAATTGCTTTCCCCTTACATCGGACAGGCGTCAAAGATAATCCCTGCTGTGACTGTAAGAAGACAGAAAAAGGAGCCGTAGAACTCTTGCTGTTTTCCTGCAGTTTTTTCGAAATATAGCAAAAACTGTTTACTACGAAACCTCGTGAAATTCAAGATGCCCCTTCCACCCAGACAGAGACCCACTTCCTGGGTAATCTATATACAACCGAGGTGCGCCAGGTTCTCCAGCGGCTGCTTGCTAACAACTGTTCTGCCTCAACCGCCACGCATCTCATGGGACACGCAGCACACCTTGAAACTGAGAGTTTTTCTCATGGCGTTTTTACAATGCTCGCAGTCTGGGCAGTTAAGCTAAGATCCTCCCTGTGACACACCACATACCACTGCTGCTCCAACCCAAGCCCAGCAAACAGATGTTGAAGTCAGTGTGGTGCTCACCAGCTAGAACGTCCCAGGGGACATGTGTGACTTCACCGAAAATACCACGGATCCGATGAGCATTAACCACCTGATTAAGTGTATATGCGATTTTATATTTGTATGAAGATGCTGCCATCATGATAAACCCAAGCCAAATATAAAAGCTACATCTAGGCTGCTTGCCCACCTCGGGCCGTTGAATACGATAAAGGAAAGGATGGTGCTCACGCCGTAGCCCACAAATGATCGACGTCAAAGGCGTAGGTCTGCTCTGGGGAGTGGTCAGCAACAAGTTGGTCCCCTAAGTCAGCCGTGCAGCGACAGGTAAGCCAGGCATCTACCAGTTTGGACTCGAACACATGTCCCACCAGGAAAGTGGACTAGCTCAAGAGGTAATCGCCATGTAGATGACTTCGCGGTGTGAAGATTCCAGAACCATGATTAGGTGAATGGCTACATCACCATCTACTGCGAACGGTCTTGATCTGGAAGTTAGAGGCTGACGCTACCAGTGAAGCTCAGCATCATGTGCACACCTGGATAACATCTGAGGATATCTGAATACACAGAGAGAGAGTCCGATTGTAGCACTAGAATTAGTTAAATATTTCTCCACTGACAATATATATATTTTTTTCACAGACGGGTATCGAAACTAGGAACTCCTATTTCGGGAGCAATAGTCCCACCGACTTTGCTATCCGACACGACTCCAGATTCATCTTCATTGGTACTATTCTACCAGTACCTCACCTTATAAAGACATTGCTTTCCCCGAAAGTCGATAATATTTTTTTTTCTTTCTTGCATTACCTTGTCAGAGTACGTATGTATCATTTATTTCAACTATTCTTTATTTGTTAATACGTCACATTGTTTCTTCATTCATTTCGCTACTGTTTTATATTTTATATTCTACGGATATGAATGTTCTGGTTTTATATGCTTTGTAAATCTTTGGTTAGGCTAGGAGAAGTACGTTGTCAGAGAGAGAGAGAGAGAGAGAGAGAGAGAGCGAACGACTATCGATAAAGAGCGTGCGAGTTGTTGTGGTATAGTGGCCGGTTCGCGGGTGGAGAAACGTTGAAAAGTTCGGCGAGAAAGACGGTGATACGCGGAGGAACAATTAATTACAGTGCGTCCGCTGTGTTAATATGAGATCGTGCATTATTAAGTGAACAGTAAAACCTGAAAAGTATATCGAATGTTTGCGGTGACGTTTTTTCATACTGTGTGAACTTGTGACAATTAGCCGTGAACCAGACACCATTGTAGTGCGGAGACACTAACTGTTAGACTTGCGTGAAAGTGGAACAAACCAAAATGTTCAGTAAAAGAACAGTGGTGTGATTTGATCAAGAAACATTTATTATATTATCCAAACTGTCTTAAAGAGGACAACGTAAATTGAACTGATGTTTAAAGGACTGTTATACTGATAAACACATGTGACTGTTTTCCTGTGGCAACACGGTGAAAGAACTGTGCGAAGTATTAGCATTAACCGACTACATATCGTAAATACTAAAGGCATTGCATAATTCCAACCCACCCGCACCGCCTGATTAATAAACTTTTAATAATAAAACGACGCGCGCGTAACGACAACGCACACACTGGAACTATTATCATCGCGCCAGTTCTGCCAGCTGATTCGACTACAACGGAGACGTGGACCACCGCCGTAACTGGAATATTAATGAAACAGGAGGATCCATCATTATCTTCACGCCACGAACCAGGATTAACTTCACACATCGTCCGCGCGGGCCACTGCTGACATCATCGCACCGCCTGCAGCAACAGTTAAGACATTAAAAGAAAATTATTACGCTCTCTCTCATTTCAAAATTAAAGACAATTGCAGTTAAATTATCTATTTTAAAATACTGTCACAATATCAAAGTTCAATATTGTTTAGTTCCAATAAATATTCTTTCCATTATTTTGTCTTGTTGACAGTGCTGAAAACCCGCCAAATTAAAGTTCAGTTAATAATTTTCTTTCAAAAGTCTTCTCAGTCATTTTGCTGCTTATCATAATTTTATTTTAATGTTTGTGTGTAACTTCTTTTGGAGGGAGTACATATTTTATTTTTTGTGCAGGAAAATTAGGTACCATAAAATTACGTACATTACCAGCTGATGCTGTCCGCCACTACTGCTTGAAAACCGCCCAATAGTATTTTTGCACCTATTTTCTCATTGGCTGTCAGCTTCAAAACAAAATTACGTATTTCGTGGGCATCTAGCAGATGCGCGATGTCTATTTAGGCTCCTACAATATTTTATTTTTTATTTTTGCAGGTTTACTGGAATTATATTGACTTTGACTGTTCATTTGGCCCCCGTTAAAGTGATTTATCGCATCTACATAATAATTGTACTGAATTACCTAATTTGTTTTTTTATTACATAAACATTGACATACCATATTTAGATTAAAATTGACGTTTTATTGGCCCCACATAAGTTTCTGCACGTTCTGACAAAGACTATGGCAATTTTGTTTTCTTCCATGACTAACAGGGGTAGTCAGATTCCTTGTATAGGTCATGTTTTTTTATTTAAAAGGTTTTTTTGCAGAAGTAGGGAACCAGTTTCTTTACAGCCTCTCCTCTACTTTCCGAAATACATTGAAGCTCTGTTGCATAGGTCAATTGGTAAGAGCATTGCTCATTAAAAGCAAACTTCCCGGATCGTCACAGTTTAAATCCGTCGAGAAATTTTACAGCACCTCTCCTTAAGAGACATCGACACTAAATCTCTCCCACTACAACATATCCCAGTAGGACTACACCAGTTTTGGTTTCGTACATGTTTCTCCTTGGTATGAGACTGCCTTATGTGTGAATGCTGGACTAGAATATTTTAATCACGTTTATATCTGCATCTATAATTCACAAACCTCTTGACGGTGTGTGACAGAGGCTACTACTGGTATCACTTTCTGATACCCCTTTTCCTGTTCCATTCGTGAACAACGCGTGGGAACTATGATCAACCGTAAACCTCTCTATTAGCTCTAGTTTCTCAAATTCACATGTTGCGGTCATTTTGTGAGACGCATGTGGGAGGGAGAAGTGTATTTTCCTCCCAGCACATATTCTGTCGGAATTTCAGTATTGATGCACAACACCTCTCTTGTAGTGTCTGGAGTCCGTTAAGTATCTCCCCAACCCTCTCGCGTCGACTAAACGATTCCGTGACGAAACGGTCGTTCTTCGTTGTAACTCGCCTACTTCGTCTATTAATCCAGCCACGTAAAGGCCCCAGACTGATCAGCAATACTTAAGAGTCAGTCGAAAAAGTGTTTCGTAAGCCACATCAATCATGGATGAATTACATTTCCCTAGGGTTTTTTCCTTATGAATCTTAGTCAGGCATCTGCTTTCCCTACTATCTGTTTAATATGGTCATTTTATTCAAGGTCTCTTTGGATGGTTATTCCTAGGTATTCCTAAGCAAAGGAAAGTAAATTGCTTATGTGGTTCAGTGACGCTGAAGGAGGGTTGCATACAAATCCTGAACGACAATGTAGAGTGACCACACCTTCCTTATCTTTAAATGTGTGTATCATGCTATTAGAATATTCAAGTACTTAATTTGTTGGTTGTACAAAATGTAAACATAGAATTCCCATCTGGCCGAATTTTTTTGCAGAAAGTAATGATTAAAACTTCGTGATCTTTCTAGATCAAAACTATATATATATATATATAGCTAAAAGATTCTTGTGTCTTTCTCAGAACTATATCCCCAAAGTTATTTATATGTGAAGTTATATTAGGCAACAACAAGAAAGTAGGCCAAATTTACTTATTCTACTTTTCTGAAATTTAGTCATTTCTTTGCCTAAATAGGCTGGCGTCCGTAAATCCGTTAGACAAACCACTCAATGTACTTGGTACATAAAGGTCCTAGACTCAGTATTATTCCATTTTTACTGCATTTCGTTCTACCGGCTAAAAAACTCTCAGAAAAAGGAACTAATTGTCTGATTTTCATGTCCATTAGTCATACATCACAGTCAACTCCTGTAAAACGGGTAGCCTTATACTGTATGCGCAGTTCACCGTATAATAACGTTGTAGTGACTTTTCCATTGGCAGGACTAATACGTTCTGTTAAAGTATAGTGTTATATTCTGACGTTGCTAGCTTCTTTTTTGGGACAACGGCATCATCTGCAAACTGCCTCATTGAGCTTCTAACGTTATGCAATACCATTTATGTTTACAAGGGGCAGCCAAATGAAAACGAGACAGGTGGGAAAAAGCAAGTAAACTGTTTATTTCGAAAGTAATCACGATAATTGGTAATATATTTATCTCACTGTGAGACAAGACTGTCGATGCCTTCATGGAAAAATGTTTGTGGCTGCCTGCGGAATCAGGATCCACAAGTTTGCATGGATGTATCGAGTATGCTACAGAAGTTTCGCTGGGAAGCTCCAAATGCGGTTTCCATATGTTTAGACCCCTGAAAATAAAGACATTGTGGCCGTCGATTTGCTTCGGACGAAGAGGTGCACACCGATACAATCATGTTTCCGTACAAAACCGCAAACATTTTTCCATGAAGGCACTGACCGTCTTGTCTCACAGTCAGATGAATATATTATATGATGTAGACAGTAATTGTCCTAGCATACTTCCTTGGAGTATTCCTAAAATTACCTTTACATTAAGTGCAAGGAAGTCTTGAATCCAGTTACAAATGTAGTCCGATATTCCGAAAGCTCGTTTTTCTTTCATTAAATGGCAGTGCAGCACAGTGTCAAATGCCTTTATAAAGTCAAAGAACACGGCATCAACCTCAGCCCCGATACCTGCAGCGTTGTGGATGTCATCGTGGGACAGAGCGAGCTTACTTTCGCAGCATCTTTGTTTGCAGAATCCATGTTGATTTTAATATAGGAGATTTCATTCTCCATCCACTTTGTAGTGCTACTAACCACTAGTCGATAGTGAGGTATGTGATTAGATGATTTTGTTGAAAAGTGTACTATCTGCCTGACCCAGCTATTATTTAAGAAACACAACAAAATTGGCTTACGATTATATCTAATGAGAACCTCAGTCACTTCCCGTAAATTATTAAGTTTCATAGAAAAGTGCACGTACAACTATTACGCTCAATATCGGATTATTTTTCATCAAGTATCGGGTCTGCAGGGCCACGTTTCTGTGATCCACTTTCCAATGCGGAACAGCAGGCAGCAAACATACTTTGTTTCGGCCAGAATTATTAAATTTCAGTTACAGAGCCGTGGAATCCACACGTCAAAGGGGAAAGCTTGTGAAACGCAGCGTCGCTCGTGGTGTGTATCGCCTGAAAGAGAAAATTCACTGCCCCCTCTGTGATGAGCTCTCTGCGGAGCGTGTGGTTACATAACATGGTTGAAGAATTTCTTTCTGCCTAGTAGACAAAGTGATGTGTCCAACAGTGCAGCTAAGGAAAGTAAAATATGTGTTTTGTTTAAGTGAGGTTACAACTTCAAGTTTTCAATAAAAAATAAATATTTTTAAACATAAGGAGAAAAGATATATTTCCTTTCCTGATTTTGATACAAAGAACTCAGAATGAACACTAGACTTTATGATCTGCACTAGTCTATACGAGAAGTAATGGATATTTTAAATATATGACCTGAATAACAATGGAAGTGCAAATTTTGCACTGTGTAGCAATCATCTTCTGGACGTTCTTATTTTCGATGTTACAACCAGTTTGTACAAAGTACATTTAGCTGTGTTTGTGTTACTCGAAACGGCGATGAGGATCGTAAGTGGATTATTATTTTTTCCCGCTGCGTTACATTTTTTATAATTATTCCTCTTTACTAATAAATCGCTGTAGTCGCCTGGATGTTGGGAAGGTGCACCGCCACGGACCTTATCAGCCCAGTGAATTAACGTAGAGGTTGGTGTGCAGCCAGTCTGGATGTGACTTTCAGGCGGTTTCCCACATCCGTCTAGGTGAGTACCAGGGTGGTAACCACGTTCCGCCTCATTTACACGATCTACATCTATGTACAGACCACGTAAGCCACAGTGCAGTGCGTGGCGGAGAGTACGTTGTACCACTACTAGTGGTACCACTTCCTGTTCGACTCGCAAATCGAGCAAGGGAAAAACGACTGTCTATATGCCTCCATGAGAGCGCTAATTTATGACATCATATGCTCATGTTCCTTACTCAAAATGTACGTTGGTGGCAGTAGGATCGTTCTGCAGTCTGTTTCAAATGCCGATTCTCTCAATTTTCTCAATAGCGGTCCTCAAAAAGATTGTCGCTTTCCCTCCATGGGTTCCCTTTTGAGCTGTCGAAGCATCTCCTTAATATATATGTGGTAATCGAAATTACCAGTAACAATTCTAGCAACCCTCCTGAGAAATGTTTTGATTGTACGGATCCCAGACACTCGAGCAGTACTGAAGAACGTTCTATATGCGGTCTCCTTCACAGATGATCCATGGTTCCCTAACACTCTCCCTATAAACCGTTGTCGATCCCTGCCCTACCTCACTACAATCGTTAAATGCACATATCATTTCACATCGCTTTGCAATGTTACGCCTTGATATTTAATCGATCTCACTGTGTCAAGCAGCACACCATTAATAGTGTATCGACCATTGCAGGATTTTTTCCAGGCATCTGCATTAAATTACGTTTTTCTGCCTTTAGAGGCATCCATCACATCAACTAGAAACTTTGTCTCAGTCATATAGTATCTGTTGTGGACTGGCAAGACAGCCAATCCACTATGACAGGTAGCCGAAAGGCACGCGTTTAAGCTCACGCAGGATGGCGTGACGTCTGGAAAATGACAAGGTCTTTATAGTAGCAAAAATAGTACGTAGCTTCTGGAATACTTAACTTTAATCCATAATTGGTGAACATCGGTCTGACGGTACATGCATCACAAGATAAATTGCAATTGATAATTGCGCCTGGCTAGGTCGTAGCAAATGACGTAGCTGAAGGCTATGCTAACTATCGTCTCGGCAAATGAGAGCGTATTTTGTCAGTGAACCATCGCTAGCAAAGTCGGCTGTACAACTGGGGTGAGTGCTAGGAAGTCTCCCTAGACCTGCCGTGTGGCGGCGCACGGTCTGCAATCACTGATAGTGGCGACACGCGGGTCCGACGTATACTACCGGACCGCGGCCGATTTGAAAGGCTACTACCTAGCAAGTGTGGTGTCTGGCGGTGACACCACAGTATCCTGCTGCAGTCATCAACGAGACACCCTACTGTACGCCACAGCACCACCAGCAAACAACCGCAACCTGTCTGCCGTATCACTTAAATGTACATAGAGGATAACAGCGATCCTCTCACACTTCCCTTGGGCACTCTTGACGATACCATTGTCTTTGATGAACAATCGTCGCGAGGAGAAAGTACTGGATGCTATTACTTACTCATATTTTGCAAACATTTCGAAAACGTTGAGACACTTTGAAGTGGGATAACACTACATCCAACAGACGCACAACTGCCGTGCCTTGGTGAACGAGCGGTGACGGGAAGGGAATCCAGCCACTCTCTACCGCTGACACAGCCAAATCCAGATTAACAGCCGGCCGCTGTACCCAAGCGGTTCTAAGCGCTTCAGTCCGGAACCGCGCTGCTGCTACGGTCGCAGGTTCGAATCCTTCCTGGGGCATGGATATGTGTAATGTCCTCAGGTTAGTTAGGTTTAAGTAGTTGTAAGTCTAGGCAACTGATGACCTCAGATGTTGAGTCCCATAGTGCTTAAAGCCATTTGAACCATTTTTGAACCAGATTAACATACCGACCCTGTGAAGACGCGGGATAAGGCCGGGATAAAGCAAGACTAATAAATCGCTGTATAATTCTACGAATACGTTAAAAATCTAAAATTTTCCACATATCCATCAAGAGCTTAAAACTGGGAAGTTCGTAAGTAGGCCCTTCATAGACTTATCTGAAACTTTTACACAGATAAGGAGATGACAAAAGTCGTAGCCGCGTGGGATTAGCCGTGCGGTCTAAGGCGCTGCAGTCATGGACTGTGCGGCTGGTCCCGGCGGAGGTTCGAGTCCTCCCTCGGGCATGGGTGTGTTTGTCCTTAGAATAATTTAGGTTAAGTAGTGTGTAAGCTTAGGGACTGATGACCTTAGCAGTTAAGTCCCATAAGATTTCACACACATTTGAACATTTGAACAAAAGTCGTAATTGTCCTGTTTTTGATTACATTAGACGAGAACGTCATCGCGAATTAATCATTTTGTACCATAAAATAAAGAAAACAGAAACATAGAGAGTACACAGATGTGCCCAGATAGTATGAGCAACTGCACAGTAACGTGTTAACTCACCTCTGATACGCAATATGGCAGCGACTCTGCGTGGTATGGATTTCACAAATCCGTAGCTGATGGTTTGTCTGCGTGGAGATATGTTCCATAAAGTTCAGATCAGGTGACTTTGGTGCCCAAGCCATCAACATGAGATCAGTATTACGTTCCAAAAAGCTAGTGTAGTAACATTTTCCCTCATGATGAACAGTTACTCATTTGGAAGATGCAGCCGTCACCGAGGAAGATATTAAGCAAAAGGGAGGATGATTAGTTAGTTAATTACACGTTGCATAGGCAATTTGACCGATCTTTTTATCGAAATGGTTTCCAACAAGTCAGTGGTCCGGAATAATATTCACGTAGTCCACAGCTGTTATGGCGCCTTCAATTACTAACACAGGTATCGTGGAAACCTAAATAAGTGCCCGCACGCCATTATACTGGCCCTATCACGCTCCAATGCCGGTAAAAACTGTACACACTGCAATTGTAATTCATGGTATCGGTGGGTCAACATGGCTTTAGGGATAGTCTGGTACACAGCTGCGACCTCAACCGATGCTCTATCGACAGCTCGGGCCACGTGCCTGTAACACAATCTTCGGCGCGAAGGAGGCGTGGCAGGTTTGCCGTGAGTGCCATTGAGACCGTTCACCAGCTAGAGGCGATGTGCGAAGCAGCACTGACACACAGGTCTCCGGGGGGACGGGTCGGCTGTTCCCGCAGTGCGCGTTCCCAGTTGGTCTAGCTGAGCATCTTCCGGAAGCGAGGACGCGATGGGCCAGCGCAGGAAATGGGAGTGGACACGTTAGTCCTTTGGCCGACCGGATCTTGGAGCGAGAGGCGTGTCGTCGTCATCTTCTGGCAGCTCCAAATTTTCCACTGTTCCTCATAGCACAGCGGCTTTGCGTGCTCGGTGAGCTACGTTTAGTTCGTTGCTTCACTGGCGAGACCACGTGGCATTCATAAAGATGGACCTTGCTCTCCGCTTTAAGCACAATGGCTGTGACTACTTCTCTTCCTTCACTTGTTAAATCCCTGCTGCTTCTCTATCGAATTCGTTCAGCCTTGTGCTGCTGTTGTTCTCTGTTTCTGCGTGTGGCCATACAATGTGGGGAACGTGTCACTCGTCTCAAAACATAATAGTTTCTATTTGGTAATTGTCATGAGTTGTTATTTGATGGTGTATTTTTACATTATTTGGATTTTGTAAATTCCTTTAATGTTTGGTGCGTCACTATTTAGGACGTTCAAAGTACTTTTTTTGTCTGGTATGTTGTTTACTAAATCACCAAGTCGAGTTCCTTAGTTATTTGGAACCCGCAAGCTCCTGCACTTTACCAGGGCAAATCTTGTTCCATGTATTTTCGTGGGCTACACTTCCATGCCAGGCCTTTGTTAAGATAAGTTAGGTTCACCAGCCATTCGTCCGCGTCTTCTTTTCGCCTATGTTTTCCATCCCGCGCGACGGTTATGTTTTTACCGTTTCGGCCTCTTCGCGTGATTTGAAGCTGAACGTCGGTTGGCTGCTGGACTTCTTCACTATCAGGTGTAAGTGGAGGTGGTTGCCTTGGCCAATACCTTATTATCTTTTAACAACTTTTCATAGCTGTTTTGTCCGAGATGCCAGCGGGTAATCTGGTAACTTACGTTTTTACTCGTTTTACTTAAAAATTACTTCTCTGTTCATTAGCCTTTCGTTGTATCTTTGTGTCTTGGAGCGTGTTCCCACTGATTGTTCAAAAAAGGAATGTGGTGAGCAACATATCGGGCCTGCCCTAAGAAATTTCAGAACCGTTCATATGGGCCACATTGCCTGATGAGTGGCGGTTTCAGATCAAGGAGCTTTAATTGTTTTTGTTCCCTTTACATGAAACCCTTTTCAGGCAAACTTTATTTATTGTATTTTAGTCAAATGCATTCAAGAAATGTTTTTGGACTATCTATTTGCAGAATGTTTTCAACACTCATTTGGCCAGTCCTTCCACTCCCAGGCAACATTACGCCAGTAGTGCGTATCATTCAACAATATACGCTGGACGGTGTGCTCCGAAACATTTCTGAATCATTCTCTGTCATCAGATCTGCTACTGACTGCCGCCTATCCTACTTTAAAGACCGGGCAAACTACCTACTGCCACACTCTGTGATGAGGCGTGGACATCCATCCCATTGTCGCCTACTCGTTATTTCACAGTCCTTCAACCACTTTCCATGGAAGCTTACGACATTAGCACGTAAACAGCTTAACAGCTTCGACGTTTCCGTGATGCTCGTACCCATGCCCCGGGTCATAACAATCAGCCAGTTGTCAGATTCGTCTATATGAGTGAATTTTACCATTTGTGGCCAGTACCGTCGCTACAATGACTCAATATTGGTCTCTGCTCCACTTAAATCCTTTACTTACAGCACCACATTCCATTATTGTGGTGGGCGATGGTCGCAATTTTTGGTTCATTAATGTACTTTTATTCGCCTTCCGAACGATATCTATTGGCCACGATACACTCAGAACCTCAATGACGGTGCTGAAAAGAATCAACGAGACATTGCTTCGGATCCATTTGGAAAAATATTGCAATTCACCTTTGAATATCTGTCACAATTTTCTGCAGCGTCATTTGCTCCTTTGTGGACGAAATTAGTTCCGTTATTTCTCATACCTTGTGGAGGGCTTTTACATGAACCTCGCTTACGTGTGTCATTGTAGCCCTTAACAATTACCATTCGTATTTTCTTGTGTTCGTCATTTTATTTGTGCGATAAAATACTTGGTGAATGATGGTCTCTCTTATCACCAGGCCCCTGATATCAAGCACAGAGCTATTCGCTAATGTTGTCCCCCTACTTCGCCACTCATCTAGGTGAAGTGGTGGCGTTTGTGACTAGTAATGAAAAATCCGTGGGACGCGGTTCGATGCCAGTTTCTGCTTAAATTTTGATTACAAGCTATCCTCAATAGGCCTAAGACTTCTGCTCTAAGGAGTGAGTCTCGCTACTGCCAACCATTTCCACAAAGTGCGAAATCATTTAAACATTCTGCGTGGTGTCTGTTTGTTCTATATCGTGTCTCCCTACCACTTTCGCGCAACGACTCTCTGAGCGTGTTTTTTTAGGGAATTGACTAGTTTGAACCTGGGACCTGTTGCTGGTAAGGAGACGCCGGACCACACATGACATGTAGAATTCAGAAGAGTTCAGTGAGACTAGCGATGATATAACCAAATACTTAATGATTTCAGCGTCAGCTCCACTGCACTCCCTGTAAAAGAATCTTAATACTAACTAAATTTAGTGGAAGGGGTTCAAGGCTTTCCTATTTTTAGTTAGCTGGTAAAATAACGTCGAAAAAGCAGTTAAGTTTACCACTGCAAATTTTATTCTACTCACAAAACATCGTTTATAAATTGCACTATTGATAAAAGGAAATGTTTTAATACAGGATGGTAAAAACCAACTGCGTTCAACAAAAATGTGAACGAATATTCCCTGAATGGATTTCCAAGTTCTACAATGGATCTAAGGATGACTTATGCCATATCACATCTATAATCTAGGTTTAAATTAAGTTTCACAAGAGAGAAAACTATCAAAATGGTCTACAGTGACCCTCAATTATCTTTAATTACTTATCTAACTTGTCGTAAATTACAGTGGCTGATGTGGCTTCTCAATAACTATATAACAGAAAAATCATCGCGTTTCAGATTTTTACTTCAAGTGGCAAATGTGAAGACCATGAGCTTTAATTGACGATCGACACTAGTATTGCGCAAAAAGGGGATGTAACAGATGAGACTTCTGCAGTTCTGAGTGAAGCCTTATGCGCTCAAAAATGCGGCATCGCGTGCGTTCATTACCTTGTCGGTGTTGGTCAGGAGGCGGCGGCCGGCGCAGCTTCGTTCTGCTCGCCCTCTCGGAAGCAACTCTGTCCTAATTTCTCCTTACTACAATTTACCGAAGTTGATTTAAAAAAAAACTATCTCGCTCTGTTTTCATCTGACCAATCAGGGTCTCAATGTTAACCTTAAGCTCCGCCTAAAAAAATTCTGTCTATCCAATGAGAAACGTTATACTTTTCATGGTGGGGCAATGTTTTTAAAGTTTGCAACGTAACAGAGACGCGAAAAAGTCTCACGCTAAAAACTTGCGGGTGATGTGGGCATAGCGGTTAGCTGGCAACATGGGTGTCCGTCCCTTATCGTAGGGCCTTCTCGCTTAACACGGTTCTGCTGTCGGCTTCTGTTCTCGTTTCTCCCCTCGGAACTGCGTCTGTCTCACGGTGGGAAGGTATGACATGCATTTAGTCATTCTTGTGTTAGTCTCTGGTATTCAATTTGCTCACTCGTTACTCATATTACTTTGGTTAATTTAATGTCACGATTTATCGGAGCTATGTGACATACTACTGGATTTGCTTATCATGTCAGGGTTTTTGTGGAAGGTGTTGGATTTGCCTGACACCTTACATATCACCACCCTTCGAACTTAATTTTTGCGCTGAAGTTAGGCAATGATTGAATCGTTGTCTAAGTCAGTCAAAAATTATTGATTTATCTAAATTTTGTTGCCTACTGTTCAGCCATGTTATTCTGGTTCTATGCTAGTTTGTATTACTAATTTATATTTTTATATTCTTCCACATTATAATTAAAAATGACAAGAGAAGAATATTTTTATGCTATTATTAATTTTTAATTATTTTCTTTCTTTATTTAAGTGTGAAGTTTGTTATCGAAAGTGAGGAGTCTTTCACATCGATTTTCTTAGAAATATATATATATTTTTTAATAATGTAGTAATTAAGTAAAATCTATTCCTAACACATTTTCTAAATATCATGTACAAGTAAAATGTTTTTGTTTCTAGACACTCATTGCAACATTGTTACACTAACAAATAAGAATTATTTCGAAGAATTGATTTGACAAAGAAATATACATACACAAGTATCGAGATATTAACCTAACAAATGGTACAAATGTTAAATAAAAGGGAAAACATCCAACAAGATAATTTTTTATTCTTTGTTTTTTTTAAGGAGAAAATACGTAAAATATAGTTATTCTTTATTTTTATGAGGGAAAATAAGTGGCATATAGTTTTAGTGTTTATTATGCCTTACTTTTGTTCTTTATATACTGTCCATTTCAGAACTAATGACTTATTTTTATCGATACTCTCTTTTTTATTTAAGTCCATAGCCAATGACTGTTATTTTGTAGTTTATTAGCTGTCTGGTGTGCTTAACTTATTTAGTTTTTCACGCGTTTCTTTTGCACAATTCCTACATCACATAATTTGATTTCAGACGTTCACACAATCCTATGAATGTTTAAGCATGAGGTTGGCGAATGTTTTTGCATGAAGGTGATGGACTTGACCGAGATGGATGTGGGCAAGTATTTGATGTACAGCTTCGTTCGTTGTTCCTTGTTGGCTTTGCAAGTGTGTGTTGCTGTTGTGGAGGTCTCATAATGGAATGGAGCTGTGAGTGCCGAGTCTCATGGTTTACTGGCTTTGTATGAGTGAAAGTCATCGTTATGTGTCGCTGAAAGCGGTCGTTTTTCGTTGTAATACTTCACAGACGACTAGTTTACAATAGGATAGGGATTTGGGAAGGTATTTCGTCTATTCTTCAGCCATCTTCTTTCTTGGTCTCAATCTTGCGATCTTCAACTTCTGTTCTTCCTGCTTTTTCTCTGCTTCTTACTCGATTCTTGGTTCTTCTCTGGGCAGGATATGAAAATATTTATTGATAACTAGTCGCTTTGAAGTTCTCCTCTTAGTAACAGTTTGATAAATTGTTTGGGCATATCGTTTTTACTTTGTGGACGTTTTCTTCAGTTTCGTGCATCAGCGTGCTGTTTAATAGTGGTAGTGTGACTTTTACACATTTTTTGCCAGTGGTGGCTTGCCCAAGAGGTCTTCTCGTTGGGCCGATTTTTGCTCGCTCCGTTAATTCGGGGCGCTCGGAGACCCGGCGTTCGGCGTCCCGTCGCGTCACTGCAGGGTGTTCCGTCCCAGCAGGGTTCCGCCTAGCGGGCAAATTTATTGCCCACTTCAGTTACAAGGGCCTTCTGTTGGTCTCGTTGTCCTTTCCCTTCTCTCGACGCTTCTACCTTGTAGGATCGTGTCTTGCTAATTAAGTCCTTTTCTTTCTTGATACTTCTCGCGTTGCAACTTGTGGGTCATTGCATCTGGTCTTTGCTGGAGTATTTTACAATGGTTCTTACAAAAAGTTTTACTTATATTCATCTAACATATGTCTAGTACCTCCATTATTTTGCGCCTTTTTAAAAAGCTTTACAAATTTTGGCGCCCTTTCCATGTTACAATTCTAAGATATTTTGAGTCTTAACTTGTAGAAGAATCCTCAAATTCGTTTTTTATTTTTGTGTAGTGTCATGGCGTATAGAATTTTAGTATTTCATGCTGTTAGACTATCGACGTTTTATTCCTTCACCTTAATCTATGGTACTATTGGTGTTATTTTTGTTTTTGTTTTTATTTCAACTACTTTCTTTTTCCCACCTTCCTCTCTCTTCATTCTTCTTTCTCCTGATGATCTTATCTGCAACATAATCTTGAAATATTGTGCTCATTATTTACTAGTAATAAAATTAATCTTCAAACTTTTTGATATGGCTCACATGGTGAAGTCCTAAGGTTTTGCCTGTTTTTAGGTTCATTAGTTCCACAGCATTATCATGAGCAATTCGGCCAATTATGACAGGTCCTTTGTATGCAGCGTAAAACTTATGTATTTTGTGTTTCTGTTTGCTGGAGAGATGGTGTGTTTTTACAAATACTTTCTGGCCTACTGAGAATGTTCTTTTAATTGCTGTTCTATCTCCTATTTATTTTCTTTTAATGGCTGCCTTTCTGATGTTGGGGAGTGCTGTTGCTATGACTTGTTTATGCTGTCTACATGGTACAATAGGAAATCTAACATTTTCTCTGGTTATGTTTGGGCGTTCAATATTTTTAAGTACAGTAACTGGAGGTAGTAGTGTAGTGCTATGTGGAATTTCATTTATTACTTCTTGAAAATCTTTAAGGTATATATCCCAAGTGTTGTGTCTTTTGCCTGCATATAATCGGCATAAAGTGCCTATGTCCTTCATAGATCGTTCTGCTGGATTTACGCTAGGTTTGTACTTAGATATGTAGATGGGTTTTATTTTGTGTTCTTTTAACATGTTCTGCCATTGCACTGATTTGTATTGTGGGCCATTATCCGAAATTATTCGATCCATTCGACCTACTTGTCTGAGAAAATCTTGTCTAAATGCTTTACATATAGTAAGACCTGTTGCCCGTTTTAATGGTGTCAAGGTAACATATTTAGAAGTAAGTTCCAAAACGACAAATATGAAAATATATCCATTTTTTGTGCGTGGGAGGGGCCCCATCAAATCTGTTGCAGCTATTTGTTTTAATCTTTTAGGGATTATTGGAAACATAGGTGGTTTGGTTTGGAAGGTGACGTGTTTAGCCCTTATACATTTTTTGCGTTTGACTAATACTGTTCTAATTCGTCTTTCCATATTAGGAAAATGGCTTGTTTGTTTTATTTTTAAACAGCACTTCTTTGGTCCAAAGTGGCCATTACTTAAATGTGTATACCATATGTACTTATTAATTAGTTCATCTGGGATATAAATTAACCATTCATTCGTTGCAACATTTCGTCTAAAAAATAAAACATTGTTTTTTACGAGATAGTGCTGTCGAACGTCTGGAAAATCCTTACTTCTCCACTTGTGTTCGATTCCTAGTATTTCGGTATCTTTGTCCTGTTCTTTGTCTATGTTTTTCAATGCTGTCGTAAATGTAGTTTTCGAAAGGTACTTGTTTCATATAGTACATTGTAAACTGGTTTTCTGCTGCTTCCAAACCTATGTTATTGGATGCACCCTGTGGACATCGTGATAAAGCATCTGCTAATACATTCGCTGGTCCTGGTATGTGTGTAATAGTGAAGTCAAATTCTTGTAGTGTTAACATCCATCTGGCTAACCTCCCATGAGTTAGTTTGGCGTTTAACAGAAATTCTAATGCTTTGTGGTTAGTGTATACTTTTGTTTTTCTTCCGAATAGGAAGTATCGAAAACGTTGGAAGCCCCATACAATGGCCAATGCTTCCAGCTCCGTGACTGAATAGTTTTTCTCGCTTTTTGTGAGTACCCGACTGGCAAATGCAATTGTTCTATATGATCTTAGCCCTGCCTGTTCGTATTCTTGCAATAAAACAACTCCTAAACCTGTTTTCGCGCTATCAGTGGCCATACAAAAATTTTGTGTTAGTTCAGGATGTGCTAAAATCGGTGCTGTTGCTAGTGCGTTTTTCACTTTTAAAAATTCTTCATTGGCTTGTTGATCCCATGCCCATGGCGTGTTTTTTCCAGTCAATGCACATAGGCGTGGTGTTGCGAGAGAGTCGATCCAAATAAATTTTTTATAGAATCCGGTGAGACCTAGACATCCTCTGAGAGTTTTCTTATTATATGGAGTACAGAATTCTTTGATTGCCGTTAGTTTTTCTGGGTCGGGCATTACCCCTTTCTCTGAAATTATGTGTCCTAGAAATTTGACCTCTCGCCTTCCAAATTTGGATTTTATTATATTTACTGTGACCCCATGCTCTTTCATGATCTGTGAAAACTGGTTTAATGTGTCGTTGTGATGTTCCCAAGAGGTTCTGCTATAATCACATCATCAACATAACAAGTAATTTTTTGTAAAATTTCAGGACTGAATATAGTATTAAATCCCCTAATAAACGCTGCTGATGATATGTTTAGACCAAATGGCAATCGTTTAAACTGGTAACATCTACCGAATACGATAAATGCTGTAAATTTTCTACATTCTGGGGCCAATTCTATTTGCCAGAAACTACTCCGTAAATCAATTGATGAAAATATCTTAGCACCGCGGAAGTTTTGTATCAATTCCTCTAATTTTTCTGGGCGATCTGTGTCTGTGATTATGATTGTGTTGATCTGTCTGGAATCAAGCACTAACCTGATGCTCCCATCTCGTTTTTGTACAATATGGTGCGGGCTGTTATATGTGGAGGTAGCTGGTTCAATAATATCGTCATCTAACATTTTAGATATCTCCTGGAATACTTTATTCCTGTAGCTTAATGGGATTGTATAGGGTGGCACTCTAAATGGTTTGTGCTGTTTTACTTCAAACTTGCGCTGAAAGTGCTTAATACTGCCAGTCTTAGGTAAAAATACCTCTGCTTTATCTCGTAAAATACCCTCTAATTCTCTTTTCCTGTGTTCCGAAATAGCTTGAACTTCTTGCAATTTTTCGTCGGTTTCTTTATGGACTTCTAACATGAGTTGAGGCGATTCCCCCTTTTATGCATACCATTCTAATTCTTCATCCTCTTTATCTCGCAGCATTCTTAATTGTTTGTTTATAAACGGTATTTCTTCTAATTTTAGCTTTTGCTCAAAGAGAAGTGTGACATTCCCGAATGTTACGCTACCTTTCCCCATATCTATTATCGCTCGTCTCTCATTTAAAAAATCGGCACCTATGATCAAATCTACAGTTAGTTTAGGTATAATCACGAAGTTGGCTTAGATCTTTTGACCTTGACACGAAAGAGTTAACCTTGTTTGTCTCGTAACTTCCGCAGCATTGTTTCTAATAGGACCTCTTACTTTAATCTTACGTGTTTTCAGAACTGGCAATTCCTCATTGGCATTACACTGCATGAATAAATTTTCTGAGATCGCAGTCAGTTCACTTCCGCTATCAATTACAGTATTGACTGGGATATGCTTTACCATGGCCTTCACAATTGGTTGAATTTGAAAGGGTTGGTTCTGTTCTTCTTCTTCTTGCATCAACGAATCCTCCACTGAATCATACATGAGTCATTTTAGGAATTTCCCTTGTGAATTCGAACTTTCTGTAGGATAAGCTTCGACTGCTACTTCTCTCTCTTTTATTTCCTCTTCTCTATTTCTTCCTTCATTTACGCTTTCTTCAACATCCTCTACTTTTTCCTCATCCTCGTCTATCTTCTCCTTCTTCGTCGCTACTTCCACATAATCGCATCTAAATGCTCTAATTGTCGCTTCATAACTTCCTTCATTATATACGTTGGGTTGTGTGCCCACTCGTAACTTATTTTCAACTTCTGTCGACTGCGCATTATCCTCATTGAATTCGCTTTCCCTGGTTTCCATCTCAAATAGCTCTGCAATACTCATTACTTCGTCCTTTCCTCCTATGTTCGTTGTGCATCATCATCATCATCTTGGACAGTTTCCAGCCACTGGCTGGGTCTGTCGGGAACACAAGCCTCTCCACCGTGTTCTGTCTTTCCACCATTCCCCCTCTTCCACCTTCGTCCAGTTCTCTCCTCTTCTCATCACACATTCCTTCACTCCCTTCACCCATCTATCTCTTGGTCTTCCTCTGGGCCTCTTCCCCTCCAGTTGCAGATCAAACATCCTCTTTGGAATTCTTCCCTCATCCATTCTCTTCATGTGTCCATACCACTGCAGTCTTGATTTTTCTATCCTGTCCTGTACTGGTTCCTCCTTTAGTCTTTCCCTCACATACAAATTTCGCAATCTGTCTCGTCTTGTTACACCCAACCTGCTCCTCTGGAACTTCATTTCACTAGCCTGTATTCTACTTTTGTCGCTTTTGTGCATTACCCATGTCTCACTTCCGTATGTCAATATGGGGACAAAGTAGGTTCGGTATATAATTCCCTTGGATTTCTGTGGCACCTCCTTGCTCCAAATAAGCCCCCTAATGCATTTGTAGAACTGCCCTGCTTTTCTGCATCTTTCATTTATTTCCATTGCGTTTCCCCCCTTACTTTCAATCACGCTTCCCAGGTACTTGAAGTTCTCTACCACTTGTAGTTTTTCCCCTCCACAAGTTATATCCACATTTGGCCTATTCTTCTTCCTTGTTGTGACGATTATTTCACTTTTCTTTGCAGAGAAATGCATTCCATATTGTGCTGCCGTTGCCTCCCATGCATCTAACTGCTCTTGCACCTCCTTCACGCAATTTCCCCATAACATCAGGTCATCGGCAAAAAGCACTGCTTTCATTTTATGATCTCCAATTGCATCTGATACTTGCTGTAGGATTTCATCCATAACAATAATAAACAATAAAGGCGAAAGTGCACTTCCCTGTCGCAGCCCATTTTCCAGCTTGAACCATGCAGTACGTTCCCTCCCCACTTTCACACAACTCTCACTTCCCTCATACATTTTTCTGACTTTTCGTGTAATCTCTTCATCTATCCCTTTTGCGTTCAGCACATCCCAGAGCTTGTCCCTACAGATACTGTCATACGCCTTCTCAATATCCAAAAAGGCCATGATTAAGTCCTTCCCGTACTCATAGTGCCTTTCCTGCAGTTGCCTTACCGCAAATATGAGGTCCGTTGTTGATCTTCCCGGTCTGAAACCGTACTGCTCCTCTTGCAGTCTACTTTCAATACTGCTTCTTATTCTCTTCTCCAGCATCTTTTCATAGATTTTTCCACAGTGGCATAGCAGGGTGATTCCTCTGTAGTTCTCACATCTCCTTTTATCCCCTTTCTTGAAGATCGGGACTATAATTCCTTTCTTCCAATCCTCAGGAATTCTGTTCTCCTTCCACACCACCCTCAGCACTCTGTATAGCCACTGGGTTCCTACTTCTCCTGCTGCTCGTATCATATCCACTGTTACTTCGTCCCAACCTGGTGCCTTGCCCCCTTTCATCCTCTTTATGGCTTCTTCCACTTCATTCCAAGTTAGATCATCAATTTCCCCACTATTATAATCGTCTGCTGCCTTAGGCTCTCCATCGCTGTTAGTTACCTGCTTGGCAGCATTCAACAGATCTTCAAAGTACTCCTTCCAAATCTTTTTGAGCTCATGCATTTCCTCCACAACTCTTCCATTATTATCCATGATCCTCAGGCACTCGCTTCTGTCATTCCTCTTATTTCTTACCATGGTGTAAAGTACTTTTTTGTTCCCTTCACTGTCCTCTTCTAACATTCTTGTCCATTTTTCCATCCACTTCTTCTTCTCCGCCCTTACTATGGTCTGTGCCGCTTTCTTGCTTTCCTTATATTTTACCCTAGCTTCCTCTGTTCGGGTCTGGAACCATTCTCTGAAGGCTTTGTTCTTTCGAAGTACTGCCTCTTTACATATGTTGTTCCACCATGGGGTTTCCCTACTTCTCCTCTTTGTGCTAGTTCTTCCGCACACAGTCTCAGCTGCCTCAACTAGAGCCCTCTTAAAATCGCCCCATTCTTCTTCCACTGTTCTCTGATCTTCCTTTGGCAGCTTCTTCCTGATCAGTGTCTGGTACTGGGTCCTCCGTTCATCCTCTTTCAGCATCCATGTCTTCAACCTTTTCTCCTGTATATCTGTTGCCCTCCTATATTTTTTCTCTCTTAGGGTGGCTACCAACAGCCGATGGTCGCTGTCTAAGGCCTCAGATGGTATGACCTTACCATCTGTGAGGCTGCTCATCATCTGCCTATCCACTAGTACATAGTCTACTACTGAAGTTTGGGACCAGTCCCCACTGTACCAAGTTATTTTGTGACTACTCCTCTTCTTGTACCACGAATTTGCGATCGCCAGCCCATTCCTCTTGCAGAATTCCAGCAACAATTTTCCTTCTCTATTTCGGTTCCCCCAGCCCTCTGGTCCCATTATCTCCTCGAATCCTTTCCTGTCTGTGCCAACATGTGCATTGAGGTCCCCTATTATAATCTGATTTCCTCCATTTAGCTGCTTTTGCATGTCATCTTCAAATTCCTCCTTCTCCTTTTTTGTACACCCCACCTGTGGGGCATATGCTTGGATGATTTCAATGCTTTTTCCTTTCACCCGTACTCTGGCTTTTATCATTCGATCATTGATACCTTCCACCTCCTCCTGCAGACCCTCTCTGACCACTATTGCCACTCCATTTCTTCCCCTCTCATTCCCTATCCAGTACAGTTTACATCCTTTACTTAGTGGTTTTTCACCAACTCCTCTCCACCTAGTCTCAGCAAGTCCCAAGATGTCCAATTTCCTCCTTTCCATCATTTCTACAATTTCTTCTAACTTCCCAGTTAGAGTCCTTACGTTTAAGGTGCCCAGCCGTAAACCATCTCGTAATCCTTTTCCATTGCTTGGTCCGTTTCCTTTAAATCCATTCCGTGATCCGAGGCATGTTCCCTTTTTGAAAGCAGTTGATTTATCCACTACTGGCTTGCTAGGCCTATCGCAGCTTCGCCAGAGCCCCGTTAGCCGTCACGTTTCAGGGTTCCCATAGGGCCTTCTCAGCTACCGTAGCGGTCCTGGGGCACACGAAGTCCCCGCTGTACATCGCCCCTAAAGGCAATCCGCTACTTTGTGCCGTTGCCCATCTCCCACGACTTGGACGAGGGGTTGGACTTATGGGCATGCCTCTGGTAATTCATCTTCCTCGTCAGTATTCTCCCAATTAATTTCGTCCCAACACGATATTGTTATTTTCTTGTCTTCGTTTTCATCTAGTCCCTGCGGATTTGTTTCTTCCTTCTTCTCTTCTCGTGATAAGATTTTTACTTCTCTGTTCAAGGTGCTGCAATTGTCGGTGCGTCATTCTCTTTGGCATGGGCGCTTAGCTGTCAATTCGAGCGTTTATCGGGGTTTGGTGGTCTTACCTCCACCTCTTCTATCTTTATTCTCTTTTCTTGTTCAGCTTGTTGATAGTGGTTTCTTTGTTGATAATCTGTCGGTCTATTGGTTCTCCAGTACCCGTTCCGGTTGTCGTTATTCCCTCTGTAATAGTTGTTGCCGTTCCTGGGTGAATTATAGTTATTGCCATATTCTCTTCTAAATCCATAACCGGTTCTTTGTTGAAATCTATTGTCGTTTCTTGGTGCGAAGTTATCACATGGTTCGTAATTATTGTTTCTTCGTACTGTGTCTTGTGGATTCCACTGCTTTTTGCTTTCGTTTTCACGTGCGCTTCGTCTTTTTCTTGCGTCATCTTCCGAAAATATGAACTCTAGTTCCCTTTGAATACCTTTAAATGCTACGACGTCATTGCCTCCGCGACCTACTAGTGATTGCTGGTATTTCAATGGAAGCTTCATCGCGCATAATTTAATCAACTCTCCGTCACTGTATGGCACATCTAAGCATTGATTTTTGTTTGCCATTACTTCGAAAAATTTCACGGAACTCTTCTCTCCTGAATTTTCAAAATATGGGTCCTGTAATAATTCGTACTTCACTCTGTTCTGTGCTTCGCTGGACCAATATCGTGAGAGAAACTTCTCTCTGAAATCTTCGTACGATCGGCATGTCGTTGCAACATTTTGCATGGTTTCTGCGACTGTTCCTGACATGTGTGCACATATAAAGTCTAATTTGTGTGCTAGCGTCCAGTGTTCTGGTAATCCTACTCGGAATTGATCAATAAAAGTTCGTGGATGTAATGAGTTTCCTTCTCGAAAGTGTTGAAATTTTCTGACTGTGAGGAAATGATCGTTGTCGTACTTCGTCATAGTTCCATACGAAATTCGCGATTCTTCGCCACTTTTGTTTCTGATCATTTCTCCCGTCGTTCTTTCCGGTTGTGGTAGATCCATTGGATACTGTCCACTGTAACTACGCCTACCCTTGCGTAGTATCGTTGGAGTGGTACGCAATAATTTTCTTCCACCGGTTGTGAACGTGTAGCTGAATGCATTGCACTGTACTCTTCGCGACCTGGCTTTCCATTGTCACGTATGTTACTTTCCGCCTGTGATTGGAATCGCAAATGCGTAATATCTTCGTTAATTGCTTGTTTTTCCGGTGCTGTTACAGATACTGATGTGGTTGCAGACTCTGTGCTTGTTCGATCCTGTTCACTACGCTCTTCAATGGTTTGCAACAACTCTATTCGCAATTTCTGAAACTGTCGCTTCGTCTGCGCTTCTATTTTGACTATGCGGTTATCATATCTTTTCAGCGCTGCTTTTGTGATACGTTTTTGTAACACACTGTTTTCAACAACTTCACGCGCTCTACCTGCTGCTTGTCTAATAATTTCGTTTATCTGTTTCTTTACTTTCTTGACTTCTCCGTGGGTGTTGTTACGAAATGTTTTGATCTCGTCCTGAGTGTCATTACGCAATATTTGTACGTCCGCTTGTACCTTGTCAATGTCTGTTCTCAATTGATTCTGACCTGTTATTAAGTTTCCTATCACTTCTCGAGATTCTTTTGCCTCGTCTTCAATATGACTTAGGTGTAACTGAATTTTTTGTTTTGTTCTTTAATCTCACGCATTTGTCTCGCGGTTTCTGCATTCTGAATTTGAATTTGGTTCGCTTGTCTTTATTTTGCCTTGTCATGGTTTCCGTAATTTGTTGTAATAATTCTCCCAGATTGCTGGGTCCTATTGCGTTTTCTTCCGACGTCCTACGCTCTGTGTTTTCGCCCAAGTGCTGGTTCACAACCGATTGCATTGAACTGTGCGGTGACACGTTTCTGCTCGAATTCCTTTTACTCTGTGGTGAGGGAGCTCTGATTACTTGTACTATGGGTTCTACGTATTCAAGACGCAAGTTAGAATCCTCCTCGACTGTCTGTCTACTTTCCTGCTCCTCTGTCGTATGCTGATTTACGTTTTCTATGCCTTGACGTACATTATCCTCGTTATGGTGCGTTATATGTCCTGTTTCTCGCGATACTGCATCGTCTGTCGTACTGTCCTCTATTCTCTGTCCATTTTCATGCTGGGTCTCTACCTCAATTCGGTCAAGGTCTCGATCTGCCATTGCTAATCTTTCCGAATCCTTTATTTTCTGTTTTAAAAGCAATTCATGCGCCCTACTTCGAGTCAACATGCGCTCATACGATCTCACGCGTTTCATAAACTTTTTGTTCACACGACTTGACAAACAATTCACTTACTTGTTGGGTCAGAACCAACTTGGCAACGATGTATCCGCCACCTGTGCACTTGCATTGAGGAGAAAACTTAATTCTAACAATATTAAAATTCATAACTTAGTTATGCTATTGTCACTGCCAGACTCACTTTTATTGAATACTTTCTTACTATCTCTCGCTGCAACTACTGTTTTCGACTATGTATAGCTTTAAGAAAAAAAATTTTACTACAAAAATTTTTCAACAGGATATTTTTCTCACCTAGTTATGCATGTGGTCGACCTTCAATCATGGTATTTTACCATCCTGGCAGGGTCGCCATTTTCTAAACATTCTGCGTGGTGTCTGTTTGCTCTATATCGTGTCTCCCTACCACTTTCGCGAAATGACACTCTGAGCGTGTTTTTTTAGGGAATTGACTAGTTTGAACCTGGGACCTGTTGCTGGTAAGGAGACGCCAGACCACACATGACATGTAGAATTCAGAAGAGTTCAGTGAGACTAGCGATGATATAACCAAATACTTAATGATTTTAGCGTCAGCTCCACTGCACTCCCTGTAAAAGAATCTTAATACTAACTAAATTTAGTGGAAGGGGTTCAAGGCTTTCCTATTTTTAGTTAGCTGGTAAAATATCGTCGAAAAAGCAGTTAAGTTTACCATTGGAAATTTTATTCTACTCACAAAACCTCGTTTATAAATTGCACTATTGATAAAAGGAAATGTTTTAATACAGGATGGTAAAAACCAACTGCGTTCAACAAAAATGTGAACGAATATTCCCTGAATGGATTTCCAAGTTCTACAATGGACCAAAGTATGACCTATGCCATTTCACATCTATAATCTAGGTTTAAATTAAGTTTCACAAGAGAAAAAACTATCAAAATGGTCTACAGTGACCCTCAATTATCTTTAATTACTTATCTAACTTGTCGTAAATTACAGTGGCTGATGTGGCTTCTCAATAACTATATAACAGAAAAATCATCGCGTTTCAGATTTTTACTTCAAGTGGCAAATGTGAAGACCATGAGCTTTAATTGACGATCGACACTAGTATTACGCAAAAAGGGGATGTAACAGATGAGACTTCTGCAGTTCTGAGTGAAGCCTTATGCGCTCAAAAATGCGGCATCGCGTGCGTTCATAACCTTGTCGGTGTTCGTTAGGAGGCGGCGGCCGGCGCAGCTCCGTCCTGCTCGCCCTCTCGGAAGCAACTCCCTCCTAACTTCTCCTTACTACAATTTACCGAAGTTGGTTTAAAAAAAACTATCTCGCTCTGTTTTCATCTGACCAATCAGGGTCTCAATGTTAACCTTAAGCTCCACCTACAAAAATTCTGTCTATCCAACGAGAAACGTTATACTTTTCATGGTGGGGCAATGTTTTTAAAGTTTGCAATGTAACAGAGACGCGAAAAAGTCTCACGCTAAAAACTTGCGGGTGATGTGGGCGTAGCGGTTAGCTGGCGACGTGGGTGTCCATCCCTTATCGTAGGGCCTTCTCGCTTAACACGGTTCTGCTGTCGGCTTCTGTTCTCGTTTCTCCCCTTGGAACTGCGTCTGTCTCACAGTGGGAAGGTATGACATGCATTTAGGCAGTCTTGTCTTAGTCTGTGGTATTCCATTTGCCCACTCGTTACTCGTATTACTTTGGTTAATTTAATGTCACGATTTATTTGGAGCTATGTGACATACTACTGGATTTGCTTATCATGTCAGGGTTTTCGTGGAAGGTGTTGGATTTGCCTGACACCTTACAATCACTCCTACTCGGCGAAAGAGTCAGTAATAATCAACGACAAGAGTATGCAGAAGGAAATTTAAATCACAGCATTAAAGACACACAATGTGTATCCATTGCAGATGTGTCCTGTAACTGAAAAAGTTTCCTGACGATTTCCCCATTGGCAAAAGATTTGGGATTAGTCCAATATTCGAATCTCCGGCAGGGAACTACCAAGAGGTAGGTGACTATGAGGCAAGGAGTGAATAACCAACGAAATGGTGTCATACTACAAGTAGGAGGGTCGAATATGAGAAGTTTGAATGTGGCTGGCAAGCTAGAAAATCCCTTTCTATATATAGTCTGGGTCAGTAAAAAGCAATGCAAAGAAGATAAGGATTTCAGGTCAGACGGATATAGGGTAGGAGCAGATATAAATGATGTATGATGAAGAGTACACAAAAGCACAAAAGAATCGTCAGGAAGAATCAGTTTGGAAAGAAGTGGGATACTGAAGCACTAAGTAATGATGAGAGACGTTTGAAGTTCTCTAAAACTGTAGATACTGTGGGTACCATAGTGGGCAACTCAGTTGAAGGAATGGACATCTCTCAAAAGGGCAATCACAGAAGTTTGACACCCAAATATATGTACAAGGAAAATGGCTGCAATAATACCAGTATCTTGGGTAATAGAATAGAGAGTTCAGTAGATCGACGAACGACAGAAGAACAAATATTCTCAAGAAAGGACAGGAATACGGATGTATAAGTCACTGAGGAATGAAATAAATGGAAATTACTGGGAAGCTAAATCGAAGTGGCTGCAGGAAAAATGTAAAGAAATCAAAAATGAAATGGTTGTTGGATGGACATATTCAGCATACGGAAAAGTCAAAATTACGTTGATGGGTGTAAAAGCAAAGCCCTCTACGATAAGAATGCAAGAGGAATGCCGCTGTTAAATGCAGAGGAGAGGGCGGGCGTGTACACTGAAGGCCTCTACGAGAGCGAGGAACTGTCTAATGTGTTAGAAGAATAAATGGGAGTCGGTATGGAAGACTTAGGGTATTAAAGTGGGAGTTCAACAGAGGTTTGGATGACTTGTCATCAAATAAGTTTGAAGGCGTAGATAACATTCCTTCGAAATTTCTGTAATTATTGCAGGAAGCGGTCATCAAACGACAATTCCAGTATGTGGTTAAAATTTATGAGACTGGACACATACCATCAGACTTTAGGGAAACTATCATCCACAGAATCCCTATGGCAGAAAGAGCAAATAAGCGCGTAAACCATCGTAAAATCAGCTCATGGATGAAAGTAAGTAATAAGAATAATGTCACAAGACTGGAAAAATATTGAAGATCTGTTAGCTGACGATCAGTTTGGCTTTAGGAAAGGTAAAGGCACCGGAGAGGCAGTTCTGACGTTGCAATGGACAATGGAAGGAAGGCTTTTAAAAAAATCAAGACACATTCATTGAGTTTGTAGACACAGAAGAAGCGTTCAGTAATATAAAATGGCAAAAAATATTCAAAATTCTCAGAAAAATAGATACAAGAAAAACGAGTAGTATATAATATGTACAAGAGACAAAAGAGGATAATAAGAATGGCAGGCCAAGAATGAAGTGCTAGAGTGGAAAAGGGTGTAAGACAGCAGTGCAGCCTTTCACCCCCAACTGTTCAGTCTATACACTGACGAGCAACAGAGCAATGAAAGAAGATTCAAGAATGGGATTAATATGCAGGGTAAGATTCACTGGTAAAATTGTTATCTTCAGTGAAAGTGGAGAATAATTACAGGACTTGTTGAATCGAATGGACAGTCTAATGTCTACAGGATATGGTTTGAGGCTAAACCGAAGTAAGAAGGCTATCAAGAGAAGTAGCAGAAATGAGATTAGCTATAAACTTAACATCAGAATTGCTACGGTAAAGTGAAGGAATTCTGCTACTTTCGAAGCAAATATAACATAAGACGAACTAAGAAAAGAGGACGTTAGAAGCAGACTAGCACAGATAACAAGGGCATTCCTGTCAGGTCTACTAATATCAAACATCTACTTTAATTTGGAGCAGAAAATAAAGAGAATATACTTTGGAGTGGTGGACTGATGAGATAAGTAAGGATTGGGTTCTCCGCTGAGCAAAGAAAGATACTGAAAACACTGGAAAGAAGGAGGGACAGGATGACAGGATATGTGTTAACATATCAGCGAATGACTCACAGTACTACAGCGAGCTGTAGAGGAGAAAGCTGTGCAGAAAGACAGAGCTAAAAATATATCCACAAAATAGTTAAGGACTAGTAGTTCTGTTAGATAAGGACATTAGCCACAGGAGAGGAAGGCGTGGCAGACTGGATTAAGCTACTCAGAAGACACATGACCGAAAAAAGTTCGCCCTTGCTTACTATTGTCTGTCGTCCTGCTTGTTGACTGTCACCCTGAACTCTGTGCGTCATCGGTTGTTTCCTTTCGCCTTGAAAGCGCTTTTAGCACTCGTAAATAAATGTTCTGCTTACGGCTTTGGTTCCGTATACATTTCTGTCGCTGTTTCCCCAAACTGTGGCAAACAGGGTATTTATGAGTTGCTCCATTTCTCTAGTGTGTTCACAGTCATTATTTTCAACTACAATAGTGGTTCACTCATGGAACGTACAAGATCCACGATGTATTACTTACGTATATTGCTAACTTGGTTGGTTGATTTGCTCGGAGTGGACCAAACAATGAGGTCATCGGCCCCATCAGATTAGGGAAGGATAGGCAAGGAAGTCGACCGTGCTCTTTCAAAGGAATCACCCCGGAATTTGCTTGAAGTGATTTATGGAAATTACGGTAAACTTAAATCAGGATGTCCTCCCGAATAAGAGTCCAGCGTGCTAACCACTGCGCCACCTCGCTCGATATCCGCAACTTGATACTACGCTATTGCAACGGCTACAGTCTCCCACATAAAATCAAGCTGCCGTCCAGTCTCCGCAGTCGTTTTCTTAGGCACCAAAAAACTGGTCGCCTCTCAGAATTTTAAGTCCGGCCATCTGCAAGATGCGGCGACACTGCAGGATGCAAGAGTGGAGGAAGTGTTAGCTTCCACTCGGGCTGTATAGTGCTCTATCTGCTAGTGTTGTAGTGGTAAACGTCGCACAAAGTAGCGAGTTCGACTCCAACCATTGCTTAACTTTTTTAACCGCATGTCGGCTGGCTGTTACAGGTAGCAGTCTGACGTAACATCGAAGACAATTTGTTTCATTTTCCAGCCAACCAATAACAGCAAAACCTACAGCCTAAGAGTTCGCGGCTGCGATAACATTTTTTGCTCGGGAGTTTCTTAGTCCTACAGTGGCCCTAGGGAGCCTTGATGCCCACCGCTGTCCGACCATGTGATCGCGGCGCGTCGCAATTCGGCACGTTTCTGCACTCGCACTGTTAGCATAAATTTGTTTCTTGTTGTAGTTTTTATTTTCCGCGCAAAATAACTTCCATAAGCCTAGCAAACAGCGAGCAATTACACGGCGGCCTAGGTTGCCGTGAGTGTATTTATTGTCATTTTCTTGTTTGAACTTCTAGATTTTTCTTGCAGTTATGTATTGGATTTCACGTTCTTCAGTCTTACGAAACTTATTTAAGCGTTATAAAGCAGCAAATGTCTATCACTTGCGACATATTGTGGGTATAATGAAGTGATACAGGCAGCGCAAACAGCTCGAAGCGTTTCTATCGTCGTAGGGCGAGTGCTATCGGACAAATCACGTTACAAATACATTTTCTTGTTTCGAGAAGGATCGTTCAGACATGAATGATTTTCCACATTCAGTAAATGTCGATAACTGACATTTGCATTCAATATGCTAGGTGCAGAGGTTGGATGTGTGCTCTAATCCAAAGCAACAGAAATCGAGGGGTGACTGTTACTACATCTTTGCTCGAACGTTATTAGTTTGCTCGTTTAGCATTCCTATGCCACTTTGTTATTAGTGACTTGTACGGTGCCTCTCTGTTAACATTTGAAGAAGGAATTAATGGCTGAGCCCTAACAACGGACATTTTCTCGAGCAAAGGGCTGAGTGAACAGTTAATATTTTGCACCTTTTTTTTCTACGTCGTCAGTTATTTGCTGCATATATTCCAATCTCTGCCTTCTTCTAAAGTTTTTGCCCTCTATAGCTCCCTCTAGTAACATGGAAGACATTCCCCGATGTCTTAACAGATGTCCTATCATGCTGTCCCTTCTCCTTGTCCGCGTTTCCCACATATTCCTTTCCTCTCCAATTCTGCACAGAACCTCCTCATTCCTTACCTTATCAGTCCACCTAATTTTCAACATTCGTCTGTAGCACCAGATCTCAAATGCATCGATTCTCCTCTGTTACTGTTTTCCCACAGTCCATGCTGTACTCCAGACGTACATTCTCAGTAATTTCTTCCTCAAATTAAGGCCTATATTTGATACTAGTAGACTTCTCTTGGGCAGGAATGCCCTTTTTGCCAATGCTAGTCTGCTTTTCATGTTCTCCTTGCTCCGTCCTTCATTGGTTATTTTGTTGCAGCCTAGGTAGCAGAACTCCTTAACTTTATCGTCTTCGTGACCATCAATCTTGATGTTATGATTTCCGCTGTTCTCATTTTTGCTGCTTCTCACTGTTTTCGTCTTTTTTCGATTTACGGTCAATCCATATTCTATACTCAACAGACTATCCATTCCATTCAGCAGATCATCTAATTCTTCTTCACCTACCCTCAAGAATTCTTCTCTTTCACTCAGGATAGCAACGCCATGAATTTTAATTCCACCCCTGAAACTTTCTTTTATTTCCATCATTGCTTCCTCGATGTAACGATTGAACAGTAGCGGCGAAAGGCTACATCCCTCAATTTTCTTTCCCATTCCTCTGTATATTATTCGTATCAGCAATTTGGATGTATGAGCTGTTAAGCTGATTGTGCGATAATTCTCGCACTTTTCATCTCTTGCAGTCTTCGGAATTGTGTGGATGATATTTTTCCAAAAGTCAGACTCATACACTCTACACACCAACGTGAATAGTCGTTTAGTTGTCATTTCACCTCCTATGATTTTAGAAATTCTGATGGAATGTTATCTATTCCTTCTGGCTTATTTGATCTTCAGTCATCCAAGGATCTCTTAAATTCTGATTCTAATACTGGATCCCCTATCTCCTCTAAATCTGCTCCTGTTTCTTCTTCTATCACATCAAACAAATCTTCCCCCTCATAGAGGCCTTCAGTGTACTCTATCCACCTATCGGCTCTCTCCTCTGCATGTAACAGAGCAATTCCCGTCCCTCTCTCAATGTTACCATCCTTTGTTTTAATGCCACGGAAAGTTGCAATTACATTCCTAAGTGCTGAATCAGTCCTTCCGACAATCATTTCTTTTTCGATTTCTTCACATTTTTCATGCAGCCATTTTGTCTTAGCTTCCCTGTACTTCCTGTTTATTTTATTCCTCAGCGGCTTGTATTTCCGTATTCCTGAGTTTCCCTGAACGTTTTTGTACTTCCTTCTTTCATCGATCAACTGAAGTATTTCTTCTGTTAACCATGGTTTCTTCGCAGTTACCTTCTTTGTACCATTTTTTTCAGCTTCTGTGTTTGTCCTTTTTAGAGGTGCCCATTCCTCTTCAACTGTATTGCCTACTGAGCTATTCCTTATTGCTGTATCCATAGCCTTAGAGAACTTCAAGCGTACTTCGTCATGCCTTATTACTTCTGTATCCCACTTCTTTGCGTAATTATTCTTCCTGACTAACCTCTTAAACTTCAGCCTATTCCTCCTTTCTCATGCATTATGATCTCAGTCTATATCTGTTCCTGGGTATGCCTTTCAGTCTAGTAGCAGATTTCGGAATCTCTGTCCAACCATGATGTAATCTAACTGAAATATTCCCATATCACCCGTTCTTTTACAAGTATACCTCCTCATCTTGTAACTATTGAACAGTGGATACGCTATTACTAGCTGAAATTCATTACAGAACTCTCCTCTCTCATTCCTTGTCCCAAGCCCATATTCTCCTGTAAACGTTTCTTCTACTCCTTCCCCTGCAGCTGCAATCCAGTTCCCCATGACTATCAGAAATTCAACTCCATTTACGTACTGTATTACCCGTTCCATATCGTCATAGGCTTTCTCTTTATCTTCAGCCGACGGCATGTATACCTGATATTCTGTCGATTCTGATAAGAACAACCCTATTACTCAATTGTTCACAGTAACAGACTCTTTGCCCTACCTTCCTATTCATAAGAATCCCATTCCCATTATAGCATTTTCTGATGCTGTTGATATTACCCTATACTCATCTGCACCTAGTGGCACAAAAAGGGTGTTGTGCACTACGAACTCCTCCGCAAGGATGTTTCCATCGCAGATTGCATTTTTGCCACAATCTAGGCACTGGTCGGATTATAAGAAAGACGAGTTACAAAACTGCTTCAACTGCCGCTATTGTACGATAATGCATTCTGCTGATTCCACAAACAAAATATCCAGGGGAATCTGTTTGGGAATCATCAAAATGGCTCTGAGCGCTATGGGACTTAACTTCTAAGGTCGTCAGTCCCCTAGAACTGAGAACTACTTAAACCTAACTAACCTAAGGACATTACACACATCCATGCCCGAGGCAGGATTCGAACCTGCGACCGTAGCGCTCGCGCGATTCCAGACTGTAGCGCCTAGAACCGCTCGGACACTCCGGCCGGCTGTTTGGAAATCATCCCACTAGTACTTATTCGTTTGATCTTGTACCTTAAAATATACATCTTTCCCCTTCCTTATCGAACAACTGTCATGACAATTCCTTTCCAAACGAAAATGCACTTCAAACTTGACCTAACGACATCTTTATCAACCGACGAGTATAATTCGGCAGGCGTTTTATAGATGCTACATTCGATAACGTGTCTGCACTGCTGTCATCTGGCGATCATAGCTTATTGTACTTGAGACAGCCTGTATCACTAAGCAGAAGTGCTAGTCCACGGTGCTCTTGTACACTGGATTTTTTTGAGAAAGGGCTCTTAATTTGGTATGTTTCGCTTTTTTGTACATGTGTGTAACGTTTTTTTCTTTCTAAGACAACTACTTCTCATTGTTGTCATGATTATGAAGATGGCATAAAGGCGAAACGCATTAAACTGTAACTGTATAGTTTATCCAGCAAAAGCGATCAAGACGGAGGATTACATTGTCTAATAATTTGTCTTCGATAACGACGAAAGGCCTAAATGTTTCAAAGATTCGTACCGCTACTGACAATAAAACGAAACATGGCCGAAAATATAGCATCATTTTTTCTGACCGTATTGTAATGTATGTATCGCAGCTCGCAGTGCGAATTATTCGCGTTAGCGATTAATGCCTGGCTTGTGAATTATTCATGCCTTAACGAGACGTTCAGTATTTCCCGCACATTTCCGCAATTTACTGCAGTGCTGCATAATACACTAGTTCGAAAGTGGAAGATTTTGCATCTTTTTCGTGCGCTAGTAATGGCTCGCTACGAAATATGAGATACTCAGTTGTCTTCTCTGAATCAGCTGCATTTTACAAATTTGCTACACTTACGTGTATACTCTGAAAATGTCTGTAAATTGCCTGGCCGAGGGTATAAACTAGACAATACCCCTGTGACGGCGAACGATTTCAGTCCGGTATATTCATTATCTCCGGTAGTCGAAGAGTTTTCAGTTCAACGGCCAAACCTGAATAGGTACTTCACCTGTACATATTTCCTTCAGTACTCGTCAGTATGTTACCAGATCAAGATTCTACCGATAATCTAGGAACACCTAATCCAACTGGTTACCACCGTCTTGTAATGTCTTTACGGAATCGACAAACTTACTTTAATGAAAAGTCAGGGTACACAAATTCTAATGAGAATTCGCGAGTCAGGTGCCGACTGAATTTCGTATACCAAAACAGAAAACAAGGCCTCTGGAACAGAAGCACTAGATATTATGAGGAATGAAGCTGCTTAAGCCGTTTAGAGACAGATGATTTCTGTTGATCAAGACTGTGTGGTGTTCTGTAATATCCCCAAGTATCGGAATGTACCAATGCTTTAAACACCTCTTCTGATCTCTATCTAGTATACTAAGTCCGTAGATGGTTTTCACACTGACGTAGATCTGATTAGGATACTACAGCTCCCTCAGAAATGCAAGTGTCGAGGAGACTTTCATTCGACTCTAGCAAAAGTTTAAATGAGCTACGACTACAAGTCATAACAGCAACTAGGACTAGCCTAAGTGTGAAGTAAACCTAGACAGTCACCAGAATGAATGTAACCAAGAAGATGACCTGAAAATAAGAGAGAGGAGAATAAAGGTATGAAACATCCGACATCTGGTATGGGATCTGTGACTCTACACGGTCAGTCTGCACTAAACCAGCCGGAAGTTCCAGTCACCTTCATTAACTCTTCACTCTCGTCGAGTTGAACGCTGATACGTCTGTGAGGCGAACGACGTGCCTCCGGAAGTAGTCATCACTACAGTCGGACTTTGAATAAGTACTCCGACTCATAGCCTTGACTTTTAACAAGTACAGTCTCGCTGAAATCTGCTACAGCCCCTTTCCAGTGATTTCACTTCCGAAGAAGATATGGACCGTGTCTTCTGCGGTCGCAGGAAGACTGGCGCGTTATTCTGTCCGCTTCATTGTCGACGACATGTCTTTAATTAGAAGATCTTTCGCCCCCAATTATGGACCCAGATGGAGACAAGTGACTCGCGTCTACACTACACTACAGTCTACTGGTACAGACACATCGACCATTAGCCGAGAAGCTGGATACGACTCGCCAGAACACCGATATCTCGGCCACAACACTTCACCGACTTGATGTACAGAACGTCTAACAACAAATCGAGGCTTAAACATACAGCTCTAATACCGGAAACATATTTACGAAGTGTAGCCGATATTTTTATAGGCAAGTATGGCGATATCTCATCGGTTGATATATCGATACTTTTTTTCTATATATCGAGAGCCAATAACGAATTGTTTTTAAATATCGATATTTCTGATTCCGATATTTATAAAACTATCAACAGTACTACTAACCAACACATTGAAAGATAATTCTCTTCAAGACATACGTAAAACTTCAGTCCTAACAGAAACCGTCCTAACTTTCCTGAAATTCTCTGCACCATCTGAATGCGATATGTCGATATGAATGCGCGTGTCCTAGTTCAGGAAGCATTTGCACGAATCAGTGAAAAACTTTCAGCAGCCGAGATGATATTAGCTAGTCTTCTTTCTTTTAGGTACTTCGTATTTTTTTTCTACATTATTTAAGGTGATAAGCGGTAAGTTCCTTTGAATAAATCACTGCCGATTCCTTTCTTAATTAAGTCAAACTGAGCTAACGGCTAGGCCTCAGTCTATGTTTAATTTCTTATCTGGGAACATCGTTTGATGATAATTATTCAACCGTTTTATGTTGACTATTTTATTATTTTCTTTTCCTTATCTGACGTTTTTTAACAATGTTCAAACTTCATACTAACAAAAACAACTGCTTAGGCAAATATAGGGCAATTCAAAAAGAAGGAACAGATTTCAAATGTTTATTGCTTCCAAACAAAAGATAGACCAGCTGCTTCGTATGTGGCAAGCGATGAGCCACCGTTTCGATATTTGTCGTGTAACACATTGTGCTCACATTGAATAGACAAAAATTTCAACTTTCCTCTTTCACGGAACGTTGGAGTTGTTTTTTTTATCTTTTGTAGTTTGGAAGCAATAAACAATTGAAATTTGTTCGTTCTTTTAGAATAGTCCTGTAGCTTATGAGGCATTCTAAAGCTACCAATAACTGAATTTTATCTTGTAGCTTCACATTACTGTCAAAACTTAGCAACTTTTGGAACTAAAATCAAACACAATGTGAATGTGAAGTACCCCAGCTGCTGAGATTAGTGTAATATCTCACGTGCATTCGGGCACCACCCGTTTCAAGTAAAATGTGATACGCAGAGCGAATACACAGTAAATGCTGAGTATTTTTCACTTCTGATAGCACAATTTACCGTTAAACCGTGTTGTTGAAAACTGCTTACAGCCACATTGAATAACTCAGATTACTGCACTTTTGGCGTCATAACTTGGAGACTGTTGTTGACTATTACAAGATATACGCGTACTTTCTGCGTATCACACTTCACTTCATTATGAATAATTCCGGCAAGCGCCAATGACGTGACTTAAATCGATTTACATTTCCTTCTATAATTTAAGATAGATAACTACGACACCGAAGGTGACTGACTTCTCGTTCTTAGTAATCATTATACGACAACTAATAGAGAATTTTCAGAGAACTTATATTTGATGCATTTGCGAAAATTTAACTAGTAATTGGTTAAGTTATTATCACGATGTTACTTTGTCACAGATTTGTAAACTTATCCAGTTACAATGCGCTGCACGCAGTCAGGAGGACCAATCAAACAGTGATCGACTGCGAATGTCAGCGGTGCGCCGCAGCAGGTGTGTCGTATCCATCGATCGCTGGAAACTAATCAAGCGCAGCCGTATCTGATGAATTGGTCGCTCTAATGAAATTTTAGGAAAAGGAATTTCGAAAAACCTCAGTAGAGCGGCCCGCTACTCACACTGTAGTATTTTCCTCCAAGTATGGAATAGCTTTTGCCCAGTGCTTAATAGACGAATGCAGTTAAGCTAATTTAAAAACAGGTTGCAATATTTTCAGGTCCATCCAAAAATAACTTACGCTATACATATTTAACCCATCTTGGCAGCGTGTTTGAAGTCTTCACCGTCGTCAGAATGACCACCCTTCGGCATTTTTTTTTTTCGTGTTAGGAAACAGATACTACTCCGAAGGGGCGAGGTCATATAAACAGTCAAAATGCCCGACTAGTTTGAAAGCAGGCCTTCTCAGCCCCAACTTCAGACCTGTGTGAAATTACTTTCACCTACTGCGAAAGGATGGCCTTGATCAATTTTGCCTCCTTCAGTAGGGCGCGGAGGGGGGGGGGGGGGGGGGGGGGGGAAGGGGGGGCGGGTGGCAACGCAATACTCTCCAGTTGCACTACAGGCCTGAGCTAGGTAGTCCATCAGGAGAAAACGCCATAACTACTTTGCCCGATTTCTGGGTGAGAAACTACTTTAGCTGCAAGGACCCAGTGTGTCACCACTGCGTTAAGTGTTCCTTGCTTCCGGAAGCACAAACATAGAACGAGGTTTTATCCTCAGTCTCTAATCTGGTTCAAAGTTCTTTGGGTGAAAACATCTATTGGAGTCTCAACCGTTCGCTGTTCGGCACTCACTCCGCTGAAAACATCCTCATGTCTAGGAAGGACGTTGTTCATAATGAATCCAGCACGCTCCCAGGAGATGTTCAATGTCTCGACTTGTTTTTGGTTAGTATTAGCCAATTTCGGCGTCTGTTGATGTCGCTGACAGTCCACTACGGAGTTAACCTTCAAACAAGAAACCCGCGTTTTGCAGTCCTGTAGGAAGATATTTCTTCCTAATAGTTGTGACGTCTTAGTAAAAATGCCTTTTTCTGACTTTCCCTGGAGAAAGAAAGAACTTCATGACGCCTCATAACTTCACAGACGTGAAACTTGATTCTCTCTCTATTGCATCAAGTTTCCACCAAAAATAGTTATGTGAATACGAAACATTTGATATTTGTACAGTTAAGCAAAATATCATGGAAACTGAATGCCCTCAAAACCAGGGACTTTCCAGCCCTCCTCTTTATCGAATACAAAAAGAACACAATTGATGAAACATCGGAATTCGAAAAATCGTCCATCGTTGCTATTTTACTACTGCGTAAACGGAATAATTAAAGTTTGACACCTGAAATGCACTTATATCGGTTCACTAAACCATTTAATATCCCAAGCTGTCGGGTTACGTTACTTAATTGGTTTAATTTTCGTTCACTGTTTGAAAGTAAGATTTTTTTTCTGCAGGGTGACTTGACTTTCACTGCAACAGTACATCTAGTATGTGGAAAAGCTAAAATGGACCGGAATCCATGTAACACTTTAAATTTAACGTTTTTCAGCAACTAACTGAGTACATTGATTTTCAGGTGGGAGAAATAGATCACCATCCCACAATACGATTCGCAAGTGAGGCACTACAGTGATCACTGATTTATTTTTTGTTTACGCTGCCTGCCATACGAGTATACTAAAAGTAATACGGCATAAATATTGCCTACGATTTCAAGTACACTACTGAAGCACGTGAAGCGACTCTGCTAGATATCAGCGATGCATTTCACAGTATTAACTCCGGAACTTATGTTTAGAAATGAACTGCTTAAAGTTCTCGAATATTGCACTGCTGCACTCTAAAACAAACCCGAAAAAGGCGAATACATGACGTATGTGATATCTTTGAGACACCATAGGAAAGGCATCTTTTCTGAAAACCAACTTATTTCAGTGCTACGTCCCTTATTGTCAATGATATTTCTTAATAAATGACCTAGTGCTCCCAGCTTGGTCAAGGCGTTTTACTTGACGCCACTTAATCTTCTTGCGTCTCTTTTGGGAGACTTATGAAATACCAGCCCTAGGAATACCTCAATACTACTGTTGGTAACATGACAGGCGCCAAACGTAAATAACTACCGCCATTCCTTTTCAGTTCAGCGCATGATAACCTTTACGAAAAATCCTAATCGAAATTATTCTCGATTATCACTTTTCAGTCCTTTTATTTGTCGATTTGTTATAACTAACAATCGTGATATGCAGTGCAGTCTACGCAGCTTCCCACCACCTATGAGCTGCATACGTATGCCATGCGAAATATGAATGAGCTTCAACAGTTCGTTTGACATAAAAAAGGCTCAAATGCATATAATATGTCATTATAATTGTCCAAACGTCTCCCATTACCTCGTCACAGCCCCTAACCTTTCTTCCTAACAGTCCGTCTTCACATTATCTTTTCGGAAAAGCCATGGTTGAAAGCTGCAGCCATAGTTGTCCCTGTCCACGCCCGCATAACGTCCGCAATAGATAACTCCGTTTATGGACGCATTTCACTAACTGTTTGTCCCCACGCCGGACGGCCGGATACTGAGCCCTGCTCAAATGTTTACTTCTGTCGACAACAACAATGCGAAACTAAGCGAACAGTCAGATCCACACCACTCATGTGTTCCTCCGCTTACACGTAAATGGGTGACATCGTGTTGTGTTTTCCTTGTCCTCCTGCTGTTTGACAAAGCCGGTATGTGATCTGTTTTTACAGGTGAAATAAATCACATTGAGAGCTTTGTTTGTACAGTAGCTGGCCGCATGAAGTGCAGTATATTCATGACATCGGCAAAGGCTGTGGCTAGACATTTGCAGAGTTACAATTCGGTTGGTGCATTTTATTTTATTGAAACGTAAATTTAGATGAATTATTATCTGCGAAATAATTTCCTTTGTCATACTGTAGTGGTTCCATCTCGGTGTCTGTTTAAAATTGTGTGCTTCTCAAGGACTGAGACACGGATCCTTGCGCTCCCAAGGCAGTGCTCTTAGTGACGGACATATCCAGGCACGACTCACGACCTACGTCTACTTCTCCAGTACCGCCCAATCACATTACAAATTCCACAGAAACTCTTCTGCATACCTAGTTGGAGTAGCACTTCTGGAAGAAATGGTGGTGCGGAAAATGGCTTACAAGGAGAGGCGGCACTCTGCAGCCCACCAATTACGAGCTTCCGAATTCCAGTTGTTCACAACTCGCAGGTAACTTCTCTGGAAAGATTTAGGTCACTACTTTTCAATTTTCAAAAAAAATTAGATCACATGTCATGACACAGGACCTACTTCAGACCATGTTGTGTTATAATTTTATAATAGATTATCAAAGCAAAGTCAGTCGCGATACGCAATAATGAAAAATTTTATATCATGTAAATTTCATTTTTTTATACATGAGATACATTAATGGTAACAGAATAATATTGATAAATTTCTTGATAAGTCTGTTGATGCAATACGATACGTCCAAAATCGTGTCTTAAAATTTCTGTAAGAAACCAGTTTAATTCTTCACCCTATATTTTGGTACTGTAATCTGAGGATTCATAGCAACTAAAGACTATAATAGGTTAATAGGTCTTATGATGGACCAAGTCATTTGGCTGATTCCACAATCGTGTCACATATGAACAAAGGAAGCTGTTGCGTAATGTTCACTTTCAATTAAATGTCTGTTTTGTAAGGTAACATTTATTCAGCAGATAGGACAGAACAAAGGTCATGATTTACAAATAAAACAGTACTCCAAAATGCATCAGCCGAATTGATATCATTAAAATGTAAATGGGAATGTTAAATCCTCGATAACTAACTATAGATTCGCAAAACCTAAGAGCAGTTTTGGAACCATCACGAAAATTACTTTACAATGAGACACGTGACATTTAATTTTCTGTCCTTTCAAATTTCGAAAAACATTACTCATTTTATTTGCTTAATATGGCGACAGTATTCAGGATATAATTCTTAATTCCACGTACAACATTACCTTCGTCTACATCTTTAAGAAAACGAAAATATTCATTAATTTAGGGAGATCCGCTTCAGTTGTACCAATTATTTATTCATACCACAACTGGTTTTGGGTCTGAATAAATAATTAGCAGAACTGAAGCGGATCTCTCTAAATTATCATGCCTCTCAGTGTCGGATGTCCTACATACCAAACCTTCTGAAAACGAAAATATAGGGGCGTAAACATTTCCACAGGAATTATTTTTGATGCGCCGCCCCTTTTCCGCCACTCCCCCAGCCCCCCTCACTCCATCATCACAATGTGCTGAAGCCAGTCGAAATAGGTTGCTCGAATGGCCCGGCTAATTCTTGTCAGCCAAAAGCGAAACTTCTAATCATAATGAATCTTTCACTCTGAAGCGAAGTGTGCGCTGTTCTGCAACTTTCCAGCATATAAATACTTCTGTGCCTCATCGTGACATGAACCCAGAATAGTTGACTGAATAGCTCAGTCAGTAACAACAAAACCTTACGTCTGGATTCGAGTCAAAGTTCGGCATGGAGTTTTGATATGCCGGAATTGCACTATAATTTGTGGTATTATTTACAACAAATTGTTTCCCGCCTCATATAAAATACACACACAAGAAAAATCATCTCTACATTATACTAACAAACGAACGACTGGTCTGTTCCAAAATTAATAAACACGTGGAGCTCGGGACGTTTGTCGGTAATAATTTTCTATGGACATCGCCGAGCGTATTTGTGAATTAATTTCGCCTGTCAATATCAGAGCATTCAGCTTCGTTCACTGCTCGAATCGAAAAACATATAGGCTGTAACTTATCACGACATTTCGTTTTCATTAAGTCCACGGTTTCAGGCATTGCTAAATTTCCACCGATGCAGCTTTACAGCTGATTTTTATTATTGTTTCAATTATTTTCGAGAGTCTTTACACAAAAGATCAATAGTATCTCAAGTGTTAAAGAACTGTGAGGGTTTGAAGGATTTAGCAAAAGATTGGCAACAGGTTTGAGTTTTAGCTCTAGTGTGCGCTTGTGATGTGTCAGGATAAACGTCAATAGATTGGCCTTATTCGCCACAACGTAAGGTATCACGTCATTTAAGTGGGGAATAACAACAGTATACTCGTCTCTTTCAGTCTCTGAAGTCAGTTCTTTTTATTTCAGCACTACCTCTTCCACTCCTCATACTGAACTTTTTTCAACGTAGTGCCACAGCAGGCAACAAACTGAGGTGAGAAAAGTCATAAGATACCCCATAATATCATATCGGATGTCCTTTTGCCCGTCGCAAAACAGCACCTCGACGAGGCATGGACTCAGTAAGTCGTTTGACGCCCCTGCAGAAATATTGAGCCATACTGCCTCTACAGCCATTTATAATTGCGGAAGTGTTACCGGTGGAGGACTCTCGATTACGCCCCATAAATGTTCAATGAGACTACTGTCCGACGATCTGGGTGGCCAAATCACTGGCACAAATTGTCCAGAATGTTCTTCTAACCAATCGTGAAAAACTGTGACTCGGTGACATGGCGCATTGTCATCAATAAAAATTCCATCGTTATATGGAAATCTATAAATGATTGCAAATGGTCTCCATGTAGCCGAACATAACCATTTCCAGTCAATGATCAGTTCTATTGGATCAGAGGATCCAGCCTATTCCACGTAAATACAGCCCATATCATTATGGAACCACCACCAGCTTTCACAGGGCCTAGTTGACAACTTCGGTCCATAGCTTCGTGGGGTTTCTGCCACACTAGAACACTGCCATCAGCTCTTACCAAGTGAAATCTGGACTCATCTAATCGTCTTGGGCCGAACTGATACGGTCGCGATTCAAGGAGCGGCGCTGCAGGCGATGTCAGGCTGTTAGCAAATACACTCACGTTGGTCGGCTGCTCCCAGATTTTTCCGCAACGTCCAAACAAATACATTCGTCATCAGACCCAAATTGATTTCTGCCGTTATTGCACGCAGTCGTGCTTTTCTATTAGCACTGACAACTCTACCCAATGGCCGCTGCTCTCGGTTGTTAAGTATACGCCGTAAGCCACTGCGCTGTCCTTGGTGAGAGGTAATGCCTGAAATTTCGTGTACTCGGCACACTCTTGACACTGTGGATCTCGGAATACCGAATTCCCTAACGATTTCCGAAATGGAATGTCGCATGCGTCTAGCTCCACCTACCAACCCGCGTTCAGAGTCTGTTAATTCCCGCCGAGCACGCATAATCACGTCGTACACTACTACATGAATCACCTGAGTACAAATGACAGCTCCTCCAATACACAGTCCTTTTATACCTTTTGCACGAGATACTATCACCATCTGTACATGAACGTATCGCTATCCTACTACTTTTGTCACTCAGTGTGCAAACAAGACAGATTTCGGGTATCATAATACCCTGATGACGTACAGGCGTCCCACGTCTTGTCTGATTCAAGCGGTTTCACCGTCGTGCGTCCACTTTCTATAGATTATAATGAGATGATCTGCCGAGGAGCCAAGTTGTTTTCCACGTACTCGTTCTCAGCTACCGTACCATAACAAGATTCTCCATTAAACAATGACTCAAATAATTCGTATCTCTCATTCTTTACACACAGTATCAACTCCATAACTCGTATACACAGATTCTTGATACTTCATAAATTCTGCTTAAGCAGATGATAAACTTGGGGTTTGATGTAAAAAAATCTTCCCAGTTAAAACAAAAAATAATCTTAATTTCAGTTATTATTCTGTTCCTCATCTTTTGTATAGAATTACGTATTTTAAAAATACCCTGAAAACAACATGGAGGTGACAGAAGTCATGGGACGGCGATATGCACATATACAGAGGGCGGTAGTATCGCGTACACAGGGTATAAAAGAGCAGTGCATTAGCGGATCTGCCATAGACGCACGAGTCGCTGAGATGTGCAGCCGCGAGAAGGACGTACCTGCGCTTGCTAGCGACGCGAAGGGCGTGGCAGATCGCCGTCCGGCCGCGCTTGCGCCGTCGGCGGCCCCATCTGGCCCCCCACTTACTACGACCAGTGCTATGGCTATGGATTTGATGGACACAGCTACGGAAACCTTGAAGACAGCGCTGTCTGCTCCGCTCCCCGATTCTGAAGGTGAGAGCTCCACCGCGCCTCAGCCACGCGGACGTAGCGGGAAAAAGAAGAGGAGGGCAACAGCCGCGACATCCGCTGTTCGCAGCTCGCCGATCGAGAAGAGGGCCAAGCAAGATTTCGCCCCTGACGCCGACGGCTTTGTCCCGGCCCGGTGAACTGCAAGACGCATGCAGTCATCGACGACGCTTCCAACTGCCGTCGCCAACTCATACGACGCGCTCGCTGACGCGCCGGAACAGCTGCCGCGCGATCCTTCGCCGAAGAAAGACTTCCATCTCCCGCCGGTGGTCCTCCAGTTTCGGCCGCCCTGTGGGGAACTGCAGAAGTTGTTGCGCAGCTGGACAACGGCCGTGTACACCGTGAAGCCTGCAGGGCGTGTCCTGTACAGGGTCACACTCCGCACTGCTGACGATTATCGCCGGGTCACTCAGGAGGCGTCTGAGCGTGGTATCCTATTCTATATCCACGCTTCCGCACCTGACAAGGTCTTGAAGATTGTAATCCGCGATCTCCCGTTCAACATGGAAGCCGATCACCTGCATCGTGAACTCGCTGACCTGGGCTTCTACATCCGGGCAGTCGTGAAGATGATGTCGCCTAAATCACGCGATGATATGCCGCTCTTCCTGGTCGTCTGCTCCGACACCGTGGAGAACCGCAAGCTCTACCAATTGACGCGGGTCGCCGACGTTCCGGTTCAGACCGAAGATCTTCGCTCCCGGAGAGGCCCAGTGCAGTGCTTTCGCTGCCAGGGGATAAATCACGTCGCGCGCCACTGCTCTATGCCGGACAGATACGTTAAATGCGCCGGCGCCCAAGCAGGACATGCGTGCCCCCGTCCACCTACCGAGAAGCCGACATGTGCACTCTGTGGCGGTGCACACGTGGCCAGTTATCGTGGGTGTGAGGTGTGGAAGCGTGCCATCGCTCGCCAACGTGGCCAAACACCCGCTCCCCGTCCGAAGACACCAGCAACGAGACGGCCCGGCGTCTCTTTCGCGGCGGCAGCATCAGGGGCGCCCTCCGCCGTCCCGACAGCGTCTGCCGCTCCTGATCCCACCGCATCCGAGGCCGTGCTAACACCTGAGGCTCCTGCGCCTCCACCCCAGCTGCTAGTGACGGAGCCGGGAGCTGCCTCTCCCGGAACGTCGGCCGGACCGCGCCCCGCCAACCGCCGGCGCGGGGGTCGACGCCCCCTGGGTACCCAGCGCTCGGCACCGTCAGTCGAGCAGCCCCAGGTGGACTCTCACAGAGAAGCAGCCACGCCTCCCCCTTCCAGCGACGGGGCCGCGCCTGCTGCCTCCACCGCTGACCTGGCCAACCTCGTCGCGCAGCTCACTGCCCTGATGACCGGTGCCACGAAGTTGATCAAAGTCCTGTCGCAACAACTCACCGCTGCAGTGCCGATGGCCTCTCCGGCCCCGACCGCTGTCAACCCTCACCAGCTGCACCATGGGCAGCGTTAGAGGGCTCACGGTCGTCGCGTGGAATGCCAACGGCGTCCGCACTCAAGCCGGCGAACTTCGCCAATTTCTTCGAGACGAAGCCGTCGACGTCCGTCTCATCAACGAAATCCATCTGAAGCCTGGGGTCGACGTCAGGGCGGCAAACTACTCCAGCTACCGCACCGATCGACTGACGGCGGGTGGAGGGGCTGGAGGCCACTGGTGTCATCGTTCATACCTCGGCGGGCGCCATCACGTTCGTCGCTGCCTATCGACCGCCGTCTCGTCCACTGGACCCTGCTGACATCGATGCTCTGCTCTCCTTGAGGGGGCAGGTGTTCGTCGCTGGGGACTTCAATAGTAAACATGTCTCCTGGAACTCCAGGATCACCAATGCCTCTGGACGCTGCCTGCTCCGGGTAGCGGAACGTCACCATGCGCTTGTGGTGGTGCTGTACGGTCCGACTATCTTCCCTGCCCGTGGCCTCCCGGATATAATCGACATCGCGGTCGTCAAGGGCATCCCTCATCAGATAACTGCCACGACGAGGACGGCACTGTCTTCTGATCATGTCCCAGTGGTTTTTGATATAGACCTATACGCCCTACAACAGCCCAGGAGAGGCATCTCACTTGCTAGCATCGACTGGGACAGGTTTCAAGCAGCCGTGACGGACTCACTCGCCGCCGCGTCGCCCCCTGCGGAAGCTGGAGCGGACGCAGCACTTCTGCACTTCGCGGCAACCAAGATCGACGCCGCCAACATAGCAACGCCACCCCGACCACGCACTCCGCCTGACTATTCCCGCCAGCTGCCGCCGGACATCCTTGCGGCCATCACTGAGAAGAACTGGGTCTACCGGGAGTGGCAGAGGACAAGAAATGCCGACACCAAGCGCCTCCTCAACAGGATGCGTCGGGACATCCGGGCCGCCATCGACAACCATCGCCATCGCGACTGGAATAACAAGGTCGCCACCCTCTGCCTTGACGACGGCACGGCCTGGCGGACGACAAAGCGTTTCCTACGCCGCACGCAACGTATCCCTTCGCTGATGGTCCATGGTCAGGTTGTCTGCGAACCAGCTGGTGCCCTTGCAGACGCCTTTGGGGCTGCGTTTACGCCGATAGAAGACCCGACCGACGCTGCCCACGACGACCTGGTTGCTGACCGGCTCCCACGCTACTTGGAGGCACGTGACGACGATGACAAGAGACGACGGCGGAAGAGGTGTCGTCCATCCTGCGTGCCCTGAACCCCAGGAAAGCTGCGGACCCAGACGAAGTCTCCAACGCCCTTCTCCAGAAGTTGCCGCCGGTGGCTGTCACTCATCTCGCCGACGTCTTTAATGTAATCCTCCGGTCCTGCGGTTTTCCTCAGTCCTGGAAGCATGCAGAGATCGTGGCGATTCCGAAGATGGGGAAGGATCTGCGCCAGCCCGCGAACTACAGACCTATTAGTTTACTGCCGGCCGTCTCCAAGGTCTTTGAAAGGGTGTACATCAGGCGGCTGCAGCGCCACGTTGACGTGGAAGGCCTCCTGCCCGAAGAGCAGTTCGGCTTTCGCAGGGGCCACTCGGCAGTTCACCAGCTCCTTCGGCTAGTGGAAAATGCGTTCGTCGTCCTCGAGCAGCGCGAGTTCTTCGGTGCGGTGATCCTGGACGTGTCGCGTGCTTTCGACAGTGTGTGGCATCGCGGCCTCTTATTCAAGCTTTTTGAACTTGGGGTCCCGACGTCGCACATCCGTCTCATCCGTTCCTATCTTGGCGATAGGACCTTCCATGTGCGGGCCGCGCATGGTTTGTCCTCCGTCCACCGCATCAACGCCGGTGTGCCGCAGGGCTCGGTCTTGGGGCCACTCCAGTACTCGCTGCACACTTCTGATGTGCCGAAGATCGACCGTGTGCGGCTCGCCCTGTACGCAGGTGACACGGCTCTCTATACGAGGAGCCTCAATGCCGCCATCATGCGCCGCCGTCTGCAGCTCGCCGTTGGCACCCTGGCAGCCTGGGCAGTCAAGTGGCGTCTACAATTCAATGGGGCCAAGACGCAGTTCCTGATCTTCACCAGGCGACTCTTTCCTGCAGGTCTGCAACCGCTCACCGTCGGTGGCAGCCCTGTCCCGTGGCGTCCAACGGCGCTTTACCTCGGCGTCACCATCGACCGCCGACTCACGTGGGTTCCGCACATCCGCGAAGTGAAGAAGAAAGTGCGGAACAGGCTCCACATACTCTACCCGGTGCTGAACCCCGGCTCCCAACTACCACCACGGCTGGGCATCACTCTGTACAAGGCGCTGCTCCGCCCTGTACTCTAATACGCCGTCGTCGTCTAGGGGAACACCGCCGACACGAACCTGAAGAAGCTGGAGACACTGCAGAATCGCATCCTTCGGCTGGCCTTACACCTGCCTTACGATTTCCCCACCGCTCATCTTCACGACGTACCTCTGCTCCGTGACCTCTTCAGGACGACCGCCCGCACCTGTTACGAACGTGCTGGCCGGTCACGCAACGCCCAAATCCGGACGCTGGGCCGAAAACTGCCGCGCAGCGTCACCACCCGCTGGCCACACCTGCTCGCTGCATAGCTAGCACTGCAGAACTGTGCTGAGGAGACACCCAAGAAGACAATCTACATGTGAAGACGCATTACATCGGCATGCGTGGGAGGCAAAGCAGTAACTGCTGCGAACTCCACCACACATCGGAGGACAAGTTATCTCCGTGCAGATCCACGCGAGGATCTGCCATTTGTCCGCAGATGATTTATGTGAATATGTCTCGACGTGACTGTGGCCGCACGATGGGGATTACCGGACTTTAAACGCGGAATGATAGTTGGAGCTAGACGCTTGCGACATTCCATTTCCGAAATCGTTAGGGAAGTTAGTATTCCGAGATCCACAGTGTCAAGAATGCGCCATATTTCACCTATTTTCATGCATTACCTCTCACCGAGGACAACGCTGTGCCCGACGGTCTTATCAGAAATCAATGTGAGACGTTCGAATAGCGTATCCGTTTGAATAGCGTGGAGAAATTTGGCGTCAATGAGCTACAGCAGCAAACGACCGACATCGTCTGCAGGGCCTCTCCTGGGCTAGTGACCACATCTGTTGAACCGTACATGACTGGAAAACCGTTGCCCGGTCATATGAGTTCTCCAGCGATACAGATAGCCGTACCGTAGGTGCAACCACAACGGAGGGGTATCTGTTGAGAGGCCAGACAAACGTGTGGTTCCTGAAGAGGGCAGCAGCCTTTTCGGTAGTTGCAGGGGCAACAGTCTTGATGATTGACTCATCTGCCCCAGTAATATCAAATAAAACGGCCTTGCTGTGCTGGTACTGCGAACGGCTGAAAGCAAGGGGAAACTAAAGTTGTAATTGTTCCCAAGGGCATGCAGCTTTACTGTATGGTTAAGTAATGATGACTTCCTCTTGGGTAAAATATTCCGGAGGTAAAATAGTCCCCCATTCGGATCTCCGGGTGGGGACTACTCAGGAGGACGTCGTTATCAGGAGAAAGAAAACTGGCGTTCATATTGGAGCGTGGAATGTCTGATCCCTTAATCGGGCAGGTAGTTTAGAAAATTTAAAAAGGGAAATGGATAGGTTAAAGTTAGATATAGTGGGAATTAGTGAAGTTCGGTGGCAGGAGTTACAAGAGTTCTGGTCAGGTGAATACAGGATTGTAAATACAAAATAAAATAGGGTTAATGCTGGACTAGATTTAATAATTAATAAAAAAGAGGACTGCGGATAAGCTACTACGTACAGCATAGTGAACGCATTATTGTAGCCAAGATAGACATGAAGCCCATGCCTACCACAGTAGTACAAGTTGATATGCCAACTAGCTCTACAGATGATGAAGAGACTGAAGAAATGTAAGATGCGATAAAAGAAAGTATTCAGGTAGTTAAGGGAAACGAAAATTTAATAGTAATGGGGGATTGCAATTCAATGGTAGGAAAGGAAGAGAAGGAGAAGTGGTAGGTGAATGTGGACAGGGGGTAAGGAATGAAAGAGAAATCGACCTGGTAGAATTTTACGCAGAGCATTACTTATTCATATCTAACACTTGGTTTGATTCATGAAAGAAGGTTCTATACGTGGAAGAGGCCTGGAGACACTGGAAGATTTCATGTAGATTATATAATGGTGAGACATGGATTTAGGAACCATGTTTTAAATCGTAAGACATTTCCAGGGGCAAATGTGTACTCTCACCACAATTTATTGGTTATGAACTGTAGACTATAACTGAAGAAACTGCAAAAAGGTAGGAATTTAAGAAGATGGGACCTGGATAAACTGAAAGAACAAGAGGTGGTAGATAGTTTGAGAGGGAGCATTAGGAAACGATTGACCAATACAGGGGAAAGAAATAAGAAGAAGAATAGATAGCTTTCAGAGATGAAATAGTGAAAGCAGCAGAGGGTCAAGTAGATAAAAAGACGAGGGCTAGTAGAAATCCTTGGGTAACAGGAGAGATACTGAATTTAAATGATGAAAGGAGAAAATATAAAAACGCAGTAAATGAAATAGGCAAAAAGGAGTACAAACGTCTCAAAAATGAGATCGACAGGAAGTGTAAAACAGCTAAGCAACGATGTCTAGAGGACAAATGTAAACACTTAGAGGCATATATCATTAGGGGGTAAGATAGATACTGCCTACTGGAAAATTAAAGACACCTTTGGAGAAAAGAGAACCACCTGTATGAATATCAAGAGAGCAGATGGAAAAACACTCAAAGAAGGAAAAGCAGAAAGGTGGATGGAGTATATAGAAGGTCTATATAAGGGCAATGTAATTCAGAATAATATTATGGAAATGGAAGATGACGTAGATGAAGATGAATCGGAAGACATCATACTGCGTGAAGAATTTGACAGAGCACTGAAAGACCTAAGTCGAAATAGGCCCCGGGAGTAGACAACATTCCATCAGAACTACTGATAGCCTTGGGAGAGCAGCCACGACAAAACTCTACCATCTGGTGAGCAAGATGTATGAGACAAGTGAAATACCCTGAGACTAAAAGAAGAATATAATAATTCCTATCCCAAAGAAAGCAGGAGTCAACAGGTATGAAAATTACCTAACTATCAGTTTAATAAGTCATGGCTGCAAAATACTACCACAAATTCTTTACAAACGCATGGACAAACTGGTAGAAGCCGAACTCTGTGAAGATCAGTTTGGACCCGTAGAAATGTTGGAATACGCGAGGCAATACTCGCCCTACGGCTTATCTTAGAAGATAAATTAAGGAAAGACATAGAGAAAGCTTTTGACAATGTTGACTGGTATACCATCTTTCAACTTCTGAAAGTGGGAGAGGTCAAATACAGGCAGCGAAGGCTATTTACAGTTTGTACAGAAACCAGATGGCAGTTATAAGAGTTGATGGGTACGAAAGGAAAGCAGTGATTGAAAAGGTAGTGAGACAGGGTTGTAGCCTATCCCCGATGTTATTCAATCTATAAATTGAGCAAACAGTAAAAGAAACAAAAGCGAAGTTTGGAATAGGAATTAATATCCATGGAGAAGAAATAAAAACTTTGAGGTTTGCTAATGACATTGTAATTCTGGCAGAGCCAGCAAAGGACCTGGAAGAGCAGTTGAACGTAATGGACGGTGTCTTGAAAGGAGGATATAAGATGAACATCAACAAAACCAAACTGACGATAATGGAATGTGGCCGAATTAATTTGGTGATGCTGAGGGAATTAGATTAGGAAATGAGACACTGAAAGTAGCAGATGAGTTTCGCTATTTTGGGAGCAAAATAACTGATGATGGTCGAAGTAGAGAGAATATAAAATTTAGACTGTTAATGGCAAGGAAAGAATTTCTGAAGAAGATAAATTTCTTAACACGAGTATAGATTTAAGTGCCAGGAAGTCGTTTCTGAAAGTATTTGTGTGGAGTGTAGCCATGTATGGAAGTGAAACATGGACGATAAATAGTCTAGACAAGAAGAGAATACAAGCTTTCGAAATGTGGTGCTACATAAGAATGCTGAAGATTAGATGGGTAGATCACATAACTAATAAGGAGGTGCTGAATAGAATTGGGGAGACGAGGAATTCGTAGCGCAACCTGACTAAAAGAAGGGATCGGTTGCTAAGACACGTTCTTAAGCACAAGGGATCACCAATTTTGTGTTGGAGGGAAGCGTGCGGAGTCGGTACTACCATTAACGTCCAGCTAGAACTCTAGTGCCTGAATCCGAATTTTGATGGCAGAATATAGCAGATCATGGGCTTCACTTGCTCCGGTTCAGTGTTTCCTTTCCTGCTTAATTTCCAACAGCAAGAGATAACTTTAAAAATAATTACGAAGTCAGTAACGATTATTCATGTCGACTCCGTTACAGATTATAGAAATTTTAAGTGGAATTCTAGTTACTAAGGTGACATTACGTTTTGCACGTCTCTCTGTACCGAAATTTTTTTAACAGTTTGTGTACGCAAGAAGGTTCACGTTAGGCCCATATTTTACGACGGATTTATGATATTAACAGCCTGTAATCTGGCTGGAACCCAATTACTTAAATAGCAATCGTTTTAAATGACTTGGAAAGCATCACTCGTATTTCTTGTTAAGATGTCAATATCTCTTTTGATTAATTCCACCATTTTTATCGCTCATTTCGATGCAACAAATTATTACTCATGTTCTAAAATGACACTCATACCTAAATATCACTTCCAGTCCATGTTTGGTTCTATCTATTGATGATATGGTCCAACTGACATTTTCTTTCCTGGGTGCGAGGGCGTGCTCAAAAGTAAAGCTTAAATAAAACAAACATTATTAACATCCTAAATCTTTATTCTACAAATATACGCATTTTGCAGCCCTCTACAGCTAGGGGGCTCCGAATTGTAACGTGTGACATAGCAGTATATAAAGTAGCTATGCCCGTGCAAGCGCTTGGACTCACTGTCATCGATCGACCTCCATGCAGTCCCGACTTGGCTCCATCCGATTTTCATCGGTTTCCAAATCTAAAGAACACTTTTGAGGACTTCATTTTGATAGTGATGAAGCGGTGCAAGCAGAGGTGAAATTTGGCCCCGTCAATGAATTTAAACATTCTAAAGTGACGGTATGAACAAACTAGTGTTTCGCTGGGAGAAACGCGTTCGTCGTCAGGATGATTATTAAAAAAATTAAGATGTACACATGAAGAATAAAAATGTAGAATGTTAATAACATTTGTTCTATTTCAAAACTTTAAGAGTTTTGGCTTAACGAATTTGGAGGCATTACTTTTCAGAACATCCTCATATTTACAATATACCCTCTTCACTTGGTATCCACAAAGATAGTGTTTGCTACAACCAGTTGAAACCCATAGTAGAGTCTAAGAGCCTGTCTCCCCTACTGGTTCTTTTCTCCATCCCATATTCTCCAGTAACTCTGCCTTCTCCCTTGCCAATACTATAGCATTCCAGTCACACAAGAAGTTAAGATTATTATCTCATTCCACATATGCGTTAAATTTATCAATTTTTACACGTATTGTTCCTAGTTGATCATCACCGGTTTTTGGGGTGAGCATTTGCGTTGACCTCGTGTCAGTTCTGAGACGAATGATTTGGTAACTCCAGTGCACGTCATAACTCTTACGTATTAATCTTCTCATAATGAACCAAATATGATTCAGAGGCTGTGGTACGCTATAGACGTCTGGCAAAAGTCTCTGTCCTTATCTTACCAACCCATATTAGGCAAAACTTTAGCCAGTCCGTCTCTGTCTTTAGATTTTATAGTTTCTCCTAAACATTCACACTTTTAATATACATCACCCCAATACGTATAACGATAAACCGATTCTGAAAACCCTCATCCGAATGTCCAAACGGGAAATTGTTTTCACTTGGAATTTAGTGCAGAGGAAGAGGTCGATATAAAACGTATCAAGTATACTGCATTTCTTGTTTACACACTTTTTGCACATTAAATATCATCTAGAAACGACGTCTTGTAACACCTTAAGTTGTTGGTCAGTTTATTCTTTTTTTGTGAAACAGTCTTAGATCTAAAATAATTATCCAGTAAATCTGCGCTACATTTCAATATGTCCAGTATAAGCTACGTGTCTTGTTTGCAACAACTTACTGTTGACTAGTCTAATGACCACTTGAGACTTCGCCCTCAAATTTTCATTCAGTACTGTTCGGTTTTGACTTAGACTTGTTTTTCTGACATTGTTAGTTGTTTCGTTAACGGTATGAATAGTTTTATTGGTCAAGAGTTTCAGGATATGCATGGTAACGGCATCACGGTACTGACGCACCTGAGGGTTTTTGCTTTGCTCTGTGTTTTGTGTTTTGGTGCTAGCATATTAAGGCTTTTACCTGTTGTGAACCTGTTTTCACATAAAAGTAACTGGAGCAACAAATCGAATAAATCTTAGTTACATTATTACTTCTAACGAGCTCCCATAGCCTACAGGATACTTACACTAAAATACTTAGAAAATACCTAAAAGAATAACTGAAATTTTGTCGGTGCAGTTCCGGGTTTACGCAGTATAGGCCCATTTACTCTTGATTTCTGTTGGTTTTTCCGTGTTTAGGGACAGATTCACAGTACAACGACATGAGGTTGTTCTCGACATGTAGATATTCTTCTAGGCATATGGCCCGACATTGTAGAGAGTGTACTTGAACCACTTCCTGTCTTACACAAATTGCGTTAGGAACGTCCACCTGCTTAGCTAGGTGGTAACATGCCCGCTTCCCATGCAAGCGGGCCCGGGTTCGATTCTCGGGCGGGTTGGAGATTTTCTCCACTAGGGGACCCATCATCATTTCATTCTCATCACCGGTGCGCAAGTCGCCCAATGTGGCGTCGAAAGAAATAAGACTTGCACTTGGCGCCCGAACTTCCCCGAATAGGGGCCTCCCGGCCAACGATGCCATACACTCATTCATTCATTTTTGCGTTAGGAACGAAGAAAAAATAACTGTTTGTATGCACATGTATCCCGCGCTCTCTTATATTGGTCTCATAGTCTCCACTCAGCGTATACGAAGGAAACAGCAGAACTTTTTTTTTTAATTTACCTAGGAGAGTTCTGATAGGGCAACTTCCGCCTTCCTCCAATGGCTCCCTTTTAAGTTCCCTGAACACGTTTTCTATTCTATCACGAGTGCTACACTACAATCTTAGGCCCTTGTAACCCAGATCTTATGGTACCTTCCGTCAAGCACACTTTTTAAAGATCCGACATTTTGGAGCAGTCACTTAAAAAAGTACGGGCTAGAATTTTGTGTAGGTTTCTTTTAACAGACGCAGCGCATTTTCCTGAGTAGCCTCCGAACAAAACTGTTTCACTTTCCGTCGCTACTGATATATTCATATTTCGATCACTTTACTGTTCTTCCTGTGAAAACGATTGTTGAGGGTGTTTTCTCTTCCGGAAGCCATCAGTCGTCGGAGTCCGCTAGTTTTATTCAGAATCTTAGCAGCGGCTGGGATCAAAGACGGTGTCTTGCAGATTTGTGGTCAAAGACACTGAGCCCCGGAGCACTAAATTTTGTAATAAGACAAATTAAAAAACATGGTATAAATTTATTAATTAAAAGGTAAATGATCAGTAGTAACTGTTGTCTTCTCGACTAGCTGTTTTGCGAATGACCATGGACTGTCACACATTTCAGCACTTCAGGGGAATGATATACTTCTACAGTGACTGTCAGTAATATATGTTCGTCATTTTTAAGGCTCTTCTGCAAAAAAGGCACTAATATAGTAATTAAACTTTAAGACTTCCTGTGTAAGATTTACAGTATCTGATCAGTAGCACTCGGACAGCGCTATGCGATGAGGAATTGACCGCTAGGAACTACCAGAGTTAAACCAAGACCAGGCAGACATCATGTACTGGCGAAGGTGCCTTCGAGCATCAAGGAGGATGGTTGTAAGAAAATCACGTGATAGGGAGTTAAAAACAATGTGGTACAATAGTCGAACATCTCCTCATAAGCCACACGTTTCAGTACTCAGTGCTAAGCGATGCTTGAGGTTGTGTATAATGCGACGCCAGTGGGCAGCGGTGCATCACTGGGAACCACTGATTTGAAGTGATGAATCACGCTCAACCCTGCGGCAGTCCAGCGTAACAGTTTGGATTTATCGAATACCTGCTATCACGTGTAGCACCAGCAGTGAAATACGGAGAAGACGGTGTTTGAGTATGGTAGGCTCTTCCGTGGATGGAATGTGGTCCTCTTATTGCGCTTAAGAAAATGCTGAATGTGGAAGGATATGAACACCTTTGCAGCTCTAAGCATTGTGTACAGTAGAGGAACAGTTTGGTGACCGTGATTCTTTGCATCAGCATGACGATGCGCCCTGTCATAAAGCAGCGTGTGAGGCAATGATGCGTGTACAATGGACTGACCTGCCCAGAGTCCCGATCTGAACCCAATGGAACACATTTTGGGATGCGCCAGAATGTCGACTTCGCTCCAGCCCCATCGCCCAACATCACTAGCATCTCTAGTTTCAGATTTTGAGGAAGAATTGGCAGCCATTCCTCCGCAGTCATTCAGACACCTCACTGAAAGTGTACACAGCTCACTTCTAGTGGCCATAAGGCGAGAGGTGGACGCAGCCCATATTAATGTTCACTAATAGGTGTCTGCATACTCTTGATCAGATACTGTACTTATTCCTGTTTTCACTGACACAGGGAAGGCCGTCTGCCACATCCGTTGATAGCTTGTACTGTACTTCTAATTCTGAATCCTTAAGCTCTGTTACACAAACTCGTGGTGCTTCACCAGCAGCAGCAACAGCAGCAGCTCACTATTGTCATCGGTTACATTCTTCATCGTCCGCACAGCTACAACATCGTAAGGCCGCTAAGCGACAAATTATAACTAACAGTATACAGGCATCACTAACTGGCATTTCTTTCACAAATTTTTATGACTGAGTTTCTTGAATAATAACCTGCAATAGTTAAAACTTGTAGGGCACCTGTGTTGTCATTGTCCTCACACAGATTACCAAGCAGCGTCCCTTTCCTTTCATGCAGTCACCGAGTGTCGCAAAAATATGAAAAGTGATGAACTATTTACTGCCAGTTTTGTTTGTTTGCTAACGAGCAGTTTCAATCTAAATTTTGCCGCCTCAGTAAATGTTATTCTTGTCTTGCACAACAAAGGCTTAACTGATTTGCAATTTTTGGTATTAACTTCACTCACTTAAAGTAACGTAAAATTTCACTGGCAAAACTAATTACTAAAGATACAGCGCAGATTAAGAGTGCGCAATTTCATTTATTCTGTATTTAGCTTAGCGAGTGACTTCGGCTGGCTTATTACGTACGTTATTGTCCTTATCTTAAAAGTAAAATCACTTTCTCATATGTTTAAGGTAATTTAAATTCAATCTTTCAATAATTAAAAGTAAATTGCTTGCATTATGTTATGCTGAAGTTACTAAAAATCATTTTCTTATGTAACAAAGTTTCAGTTACAATCGCTCATTTATTTAAACAGCAATTTCATTTAACTTTGCTTTCAAAATTTAGTATTTCAGATTAAGTAATTGCAAACTCCGTGCTTTCCCATCCATTTATTTTCTCGTGAACTGCTGTGTCATGGAAAAGCGTGAGAACCTTCAGTTGCGACGCTAGTGATCATTTTCTTAATTTTCTTTGCCATTACCTTTCTTAGGAATCTGGATATTCATTGCCCTAGTGGGCTGGCGACCGTTTGATTATCCTTTTCTTCTAATCAGTATTTTTTGTATTAAATGGTACTTGGTACCCTTTTCCTCCCTCTGTGGTTCCCGAAGATTGCATTAAATTCCACCCATTTCAAAATTGATATCAGTGTTTAGATTAGGTTTAAAATAGATTCTTCCTTTACAAGGGTCTGTTGTACCCTTTCCTCCTACTAATTGGTATTATTTTTCTTCGGAAACGATAGACTTACTCACTGTACAATTTCATTAGGCATACATGATCACGGCCAATTACATCGCAATCCAGTAGGCCGGTAAGGAAGGGGGAGGTGTTTCTGTCACACTGCAGAAGAATATGATTTCGACCACATCGCAAATATTATTTCATTTTGCTGTAGTCACCAGTAGAAGTGCAATCTTATCTTTTTCGTGAGTATGCCCCAAAAGTGACTGTAAATATTTCAGAGAGCCCGTAACCTGTAATCATCTAGTAAATATTTCTGAAACGGATACCTTATGAAGAGGCAATTTTTGTGGGTGGGTGGTTGCTCAGACATCCACACCTCCCCAAGTAAAGCCGTGGGGGTGCAGGTCTACAGGAATGGCATTTGGGAAGACTTTCAGTTCCGTACGCCGCTCCAGTGGACGACTATTTACTCGTACAGACCAGCGCTCAGTCACACAGATGTCGGTTTCCGGACGAATAACTTCGATAACAAACATTTCAGGGTGCTAAGTAAGCAGTTCGACTTCAATCACAAAGAGCGTATGTGGAATGCATATGGAAGACGTATTCCTGCGAACAGTCATCACACTCATCAAACGCTATTTACAAAATCATGGGATGTACTTGTTATTGGTTAGTCTCGTGTACATTTTTCATCTTTTTTTATACAATGGATAAGGTTGTCCCAGAACGTAGTTTAAAATAGTTCTAAACACCCCGTTCTGTCCAGAGTTTTCCAGAAACCCCCTTCGGTTATCGGAAATCCTCTCTCGAATGTCCTCAATTGAAGTTTTGCCCCTATGCCAGCTCGTTGGCATTTAGCTGAAAAGAAGAAATTTTTGCAACATCCAGTTTTGTTGACATGAAGAGGAAATTAAAGATAAGGAACAGCTGAGCTTCTTGGGATGTGCCTGAACGTTTCGACAGTTCTGTATCGGCCCGTCTACCCACTCGGGACGAGAATAAAAGATATAAAATACAAAATCGTAAACAGTATCTTGCAATTCTGCTGTAGTCTTACTCGGAGCAATAAATTGCCTGTTGACTTTACTTGTCCTCTGCTAAATCGAAGTTTCAGTTGTTTGCTAGGGCAGAAATCCACTACTTCATTTGTGTTCTCATTGTGGTTAATTTTTTACATTCTATACGTAACTTATTGAATTAATATTATTCCTGTTAATTTTTCCAGTTATTGAAAAACACTCAGTCGGAACAGGTCTTGGAAATCCCAATGGCCGCTCGGGGTAGCCGCGCGGTCACAGGCGCCTTGTCATGGTTGAGCTAACCCCTTGGAGGTTCGAGTCCTGCCTCGGGCGTGGGTGTGTGTGTGTGTTGTCATTAGCGTAAGTCAGTTTCAGTTAGGTTAAGTAGTGTGTAGACCTAGGGACCGATGACCTCAGCAGTGTGGTCCCATAGTACCCTACCACAAATTTCCGGAAGAAATTTCCAAGGCCCAATGCTACCGATCGATTGCCATATCATCCTCAGTTGACAGGCGTCACTGGACCCGGATATGGAGGGGCATGCGGTCAGCACACCGCTCTCATGGCCGTTGTCACTTTTCGTGACCGGAGCCGCTACTTCAGAGTCAAGTAGCTTCTGAATTGGCCTCACAAGAACTGAGTGCGCTCCGCTTGCCAACAGTGCTGGCAGAATTAACTTCGGCGATCTGACGGGAACCGGCCTTACCATTGCGGCAAGGCCGTTATCTGTTACTGAAAACAGCGTATTTAAATTAGTGGTGTTATGTTTTCGTGTTATTATTTTTTCGAAACTTCTAAGGTTACTAATAGAATTGCGCTGTGCTTTCGAAACAGGCTGAAACGTTCCCGAATAGGAAATACCTGCACCAAAGAAAGACCTAGTGCCTTTCTCATTCTAGTTGCCTTCCTGTTCACTTTCACCTTTTATGCTGTATAGTGAATATGTGAAATACAACAACGCGTAACCTCCGCTTAGCCGCCACTGATACACAGAGTGCTATATAAGTATAGGACATAGGAAAAAAAACTGAATGTCATTGAATGGTTGAGTGGGAAAATGGGGTCATGTCCCTGAAAGTAAATGTCTCAGGGGACACACAAAACTTTTTTACTGCGCAATACGTTTAAGCTTGGTGTCGTGGAGTTATCATGTGCCATATCCCTAGTGTGAAACTGTATACACCATTACAACACACTTTAGTCATCGAGTGTGATCAGTAATCGATTTCCAGTGTACTGGAGATGCCCTGTTTTCGAACCTGGTGATGTTAATCAGGCAGCTAGAGTTCTGTTTGGATCGAAAGTATTGTGATATGCAAGTTTATTTTATTTATATTCATTATAACTACAAGAGAGTACGTTAGGGCACACGTGTACAGTATACAACGGCAAGCACAATACACCAAAGCAGACAATGATCGTCACGAGCAGATGCTGTTATAAAGCGTGTCCGCTCGTCAGGTATGTTTTTTTTTTTTTTTTTTTTTTTTTTTTTTTTTTTTTTTTTTTTTTTTTTTTTTTTTTTTTTACATTGCCTAGTTGTCTTCTTTCCTACTGGAACAGATCCATTTTAGGCTTGTTTACGTGGACATAACCCCTTCTCTAATTCAATATCATACTAACGAACACTTCTGTTGATGGAATATGACCCCCTGTTATACCAAACGATGCGTACAGATATAAAGATCAGTTAGATTTAATTTGAGAAAAAGTGGGCATGACCCCCTTCTCCACTTCACCGATTCAGTTCTACATTCGTATTTCACAATGCTTCAGTACAACACTTTTGTTGGCATTAATAGTTCTATGGAGTGTGTAGCCTTGCTTGTATCGTACTACCAACTGTCTCTCAGCATTAATGTGTGAAATTAATTTACAACCTTTGATGAATAAATAAAGCTTCAGGAAATAGGGACCATTATTGTTCGATTATATTCCTTGAATCACTTCCATTGTGGAAGTAGGTGTCTGTGTGTGACACTTGTGGAATTAGGGAATAATGATTACTGTTAAAAGACTCGTTAACACATGGTTACTGGACACAGAACACAAACTCTAGATGGACAATGATGAGGAAAGGTTGTAGCTGTGTCCTTCTCAAAGAAACCCATCACTGCATTCGCCTCATTACATTTAGGGGAACAACTAAAAAGCAAAATATGGGCTGCCTGACTGGTTGCTGAACTCTGATCCTCCCAAATGCTGCTCTGTCTCACTCGGTAGTACCTTTGTTGTACCAGTTTTTGTTTACGTGAATTTGTACAGCAAGATTCGAGCTACAAATACGGATGCAAAACAACAAGGAGAGTTGTTAGTGGATACCGCGACAGAACATAACTGAAATAAATCCTTCGGCTTGATGAAATTTTTTTGTAATTTTGATACATTTTGCCATCTACAACGTAATGATCACGTCTAATGCCATGCGGTTCATCCAGTTCTTTATTGATGTTCAGGTAAAGTTTTTCATGTACTTCATAGACGTCTCCTTAAATGCCCGAAAAAATTACTTTAGCACTGTTCTTAACATTTGAATTCAGGAACTTGAAAAGCTAAAGAAACGAGCAATTTATGACATAATTTTTCCTGTAGCATATATTTTTATACTCAGATTGTTAGTAAATGTGGAGTCATGGTGAACAACAAAAATTTCAGTTTTTGCAAGGAAAGACACTTCTGTCGAACCGGAGACCTCGGTGATTGATTGTTTTGAAGATAATTTAATTAAGCGACACATCTATATTTACCGCTAACGAAATTACCGGTTTCGTTGATTATAAAACCTAGACCGTGGTTGAGTCGAACTGAGAATGGACTATGCAGGACAAATCCGGCAGTTTCCTTAGAAATAAGTGTGACTGTGCTTGGTAATTAAATTATTCTCAATTTTTACCTTTCTGCATGTCAGCATTTCACGTTTTCAACCACTAACTCGTCCGCAGCTCGTGGTCGTGCGGTAACGTTCTCGCTTCCCGCGCCCGGGTTCCCGGGTTCGATTCCCGCCGGGGCCAGGGATTTTCTCTGCCTCGTGATGACTGGGTGTTGTGTGATGTCCTTAGGTTAGTTAGGTTTAAGTAGTTCTAAGTTCTAGGGGACTGATGACCATAGCTGTTAAGTCCCATAGTGCTCAGAGCCATTTGAACCAACCAACCACTAACTCCATCGTGATTTTCTATCACAGATTCGTTTCTTCTTGGGGGCAACTACCAGGAAGAGATATTATTCAAATATGACACTTAGCAGTCTCTTTTATCCTAAGAGCTGAAAGTATAGTTGCAAAAAGGTAAGGTAATGGACATAGCAACATTAATTCACATCCAATGACGGTTTATTTTGAGATGTGATCAATCGTAAGTTCTTTCATATTCCATTTATTACTGTCATTTGTTGTTCATAAACAAAATTATCAGCTGCCACAGATGTATTAAGCGGAAGAACGAATTGCATTGCATCCATACAAATGTGTGTTTTCTGTGTAAATACAAAACATTATACAATAAAGTAACGATGGAACGTACTGAATCAATTAATCTCACGCTATTATATTTATCTTGATGGCATTCCTTTTTTATTTTTTTACAGTAGTCGATCTTTCTATTAATTTTGTGTCGCCCTGAGTCTCCGTCTGTAGCGTGATAACCTTTGCACTTCCACATACCAACGATGGAGAAATTCTGTTAGTCTTAGCGGAACACACATTGTAAATTATAAAAAGTGACACGTCACTCCCTTTCTCTCCACATTAGTTATCTCTTTGCCTGAGTGTAAGATTCTCAAATGTGGCGACCGATTGAATTTAATGGTAATTGACGTAAATGAAATTACAACAATACAACTATCGCCAGAGAGAGCAAAAAATCATTTTAATGATCGTTATAGATACTTTAGTAGCAAATATCTGAGCTAGTTTTCATCGCCCATTATCTGTCAATATTGTTTAGTTGGGACGTGTATCTGACGGGATCGAAATCCAACAGAATCATTGATCAGAGACGAATTGTCGAATCATTCACAACAATTTCTTTCGTGTAATAAACTCAAGATGCATTAAAACGATCGGCCTCTAATCTCAGGGCCGCCATTTGCTATGAGCAGTAACGAATTAATGACTGAACGCACTCCGCGTTCCGTCATTATGTACCTTCACAATAATTTGCCGTCTTCGCTGTTTCAGCCAAAACGATCTGAAACAATGTTAACTAGTACACAAACACGTACATAGCCACACTAGGAGAACTTATGATAAAAATAATAACAAAGATATTTTTTTCATTTGTTTCATATTTAATTCTAAGAACAAAACCAGCAACACAGAATGTACACGTGTTCCCTGAGGCAGACCGAGTAAGAAGACATGAAAAACATGCAAGCAGTGCTCTTACGAAAAGACATGTGTTTTGCTTCAGCCACAGGCTGGTTTATATCATTGATTTTCTGTAGCGTTTAGTTTTACATTAGACAGTTCTTGAGGTACGAAAGATTTACGCAAATCTTTCGCGGATTTACACAAAACTAAATTTGAACAATTTTTACTGAATACAGTGCAACGTAGACTCACTGTCTTGAGATGTACGGTCGATGGTAGATGAATTGAGAATGTTTTTTACTGAATACAATGCAAAGTAGATTTTTTATCTTCATCTACTCAGTGGCGTCGGTATCGGCTTGGGGGAGGAGGCTGGGCGCCGTTCCGTCCCCCACCCCCCGAGGTGTTTACTACAGACAAGTCCCAGCATGTGATCATTTGGTCGTAGTAGACTCCGCAGACAATTGACGATCGCGTGCAGACAGTCGGATACGCGTTAGTGCTGCCAATCCTCATCAGCATCCGGCGGTTATGATGAAACAAGCCGAAAAAGGCAGAATCAGTGCAAGGTAGAGGATGGCGTGCGCAAAACTGTTAGTGTCTAGATACCTGTTCAAATCACCTATCATCGTAAAGAAAAAAGGTGCAGTTAGTTAGCGTGGTCATGTTCTGCAATTACAGGGACTTGTGTTATACACTGGTTTTACATTCGTACTTGCTGGCTTTACAAATTACTGATACTAAAAGTAAACTGATTTATTTTGCTCCTACTGAAGCCCATAGTTTAGTGCCCTCTTATTTGCTCTAAATACTCCTCCACGTGGACCACAAGAGTGGGGATGGGGATAAGCCGAACACAACGAGAAGTTTAAACTTGTACACACATTCAGTACAATGCAGCAACAATTAAGTCCATAGCAGAGCCCAACATGGTCAGCTGCCATTTTTCACACCAACTATTCGAGGAACTGGTGCACATAGCATTATCGCCTGTGTTTCTCACAACCGTTTGTGTTATTATTGACCTGTAGATTGACAGGAAATTGCCTTTTTGTCGAATTCATCACTCGTCATCCCCCTATTTGCAGCTGAACGGAGGTAAGTATCTTTTCATTGTGCACATTCGCATTTTCTATGAGCACTTTTTTCACGTCATTGAAACAGCTTCATGCACTTAGTGTTATAGCATGTCCACTTCTCTCTCCGAAAGCGATATTTTGGAGAATACTGTTCATGTGTCAGAGCATTTGTCGTTTTCTTCACAAAAGCTAGCGTTTCTTTCGTTCCAGTACCCGTATCAAGATAATTATTCTTTGCGAAGAACTTTCACATTATACATGCTTGTCTTTTACAAAGTATGACGATAGGGTACACATAGATTGTTAACTGTGGATCCTGCTACTAATTGGCTGTGTTTCCAATTGTGGAATAGGCCGGTCAGATAATTACATCTTGGGCCATTACCCTAAACAACAGAAATAATTTTGCAGAAAAGGTTACGACCCAAGGCTTTCTATATTCACACATGACGTGATTTAACGTACCTAACTTTACAGAATGAGATATAAAATAGTATATCACAAAGTTGCATGGGGGCTTAATTATAAAAAATGCAAATACTTTTTAATTTTTAGTAGCTGTATGTCCGATTACGAAGTCCCATAAACGGTTGGCCCTGACCAGTATTAGTACACAATCTGACTGCATAGAATAACAACAAAGAATGAAAGAAAATTTCCGTTAACACAATTAATTAATTAAGTCCCCAGCAACTATGAAAGCTACGAAACAACAAGGCACAAGTGTAGCTGTTCTGTGTGTGGAAGTGTGATTCAACGTACACATCTGGCACGGTTCCTCCTCAACAAGACCAGATATTTTAAACTCCATTTATACTGAAGTAATTGAAAAAAAAACAGAAATACTATAATTGCACATAAAAACCAGAAATACAGTCTAATACAAGAACACGAGCCAGATGCTTTGTTGGCTGAACCTGTGACCAAGAGGCATTATTGTTTAAGACATTGAAATAAATAAAAAAAGGAATTTTTTTACCTTCATATATATTGACGAAAAGCACATTACAGCATCCCTAATCCAACAACATCTGGTGTCTAGCCCATCAAAACAATACTACAAGTTCTGAACAAGCACTCTCCATGGGAACTTCTCAACAACGACTCACCACTGCTACATCTCAACAAGCACTCTCCACGACGACTTCTCGACAAGAACTTTCCACTACCACATCTCAACCAACACTGCCTACTGCTACTTCTCAATAAGCGCTGCCAGTGGAGGCGGCTGAACAATACTCTTTGGCGCAATCTCTGGCGTTGTGGCTCAGTGTAGCCACCTTTCATATGCCCCTCCACCACGGGCCAGAATTTGATGGTATTTTTGCCAGCATTGGTGGTGAAAATACCACCAAATTCGTCAAAAAAAATACAGACAAAAATAAAAGATAATATTAATAATTAAATATCACATAACTAGCTAAAATTTTGGCTTTGCACTGACCCTTCAGTAACCTAATATATAAAATACAGTAAGGAATACAAATGCTTTCATACATGTGATTTTACATGATAGTTTACATAAGTATTATTCAATCAATGGCACCCAGTAATGTTGAGCAGGTGCAGACACCAACAAGTGACATTATTTTAGTAGAAGCAGTCCATCAGTGGCACCCAGTATCGTGGAACAGGTGCAGACACCAACAAATGACATCATTTCAGTAGAAGCAGTTCCATCAGTGGCACCCAGCAATGTTGAACAGGTACATACAGCAACAATTGACATTATGTCAGTAGAAGCAGTTCCATCAGTGGCACCCAGTAATGTTGAGCAAGTGCACGTAACAGTCCATAATATTCACTATCACTAATTAAACAGTTCATCACAGTTCATCAGCACAAATTAAACAATTCCAAGTGGCACCCAGCAATCTTGAATAGGTGCAAGCACGAACAACAGTTTGAAGCCACACACAATTGCTTTTACAAAATTATTATCAATGCTCTTACACTAAACATACAAATTATAATAAACACACAAATGATATCAGATAATTGTCATATTAACTATTACAAATACACAAATACCAGTAAACCTATAATAATTATGGGTGTCAGTGCAAGCCACAACAAACAAGTAAAATAATATTTAGGAGATAGGTCGGTACCAATTATTTGGGATTAGGAAAGGAAAACACACAAAACACACTCACTCATCTTTCATCCACATTAAGTACTACTGTGTAATTGAATAGTGTTAACTGTGTAAATGCAATTCTGTCAAAATTTGATGTTCGACATGTGTATCAAGTAGTAATGGCAGCAGTGTATAACAGCCAATAATAGTTAGTCAACGTCATAGTCATTATGTCAAGACCAATGTTTGCCAAGCCAAATCAAAATGTACGGTTTCTGAACAACTGTTAGTGTGCCAAGATATGTACATACTTCCTCTCTCCAAAAAAAGTATATACTGCTTATTGATTTAACAAAGTGTGTATGTAACAGCCAATAATAGTTAGTCAACGTCATAGTCATTATGTCAAGACCAATGTTTGCCAAGCCAAATCAAAATGTACGGTTTCTGAACAACTGTTAGTGTGCCAAGATATGCAAATACTTCCTCTCTCCAAAAAAAGTATATACTGCTTATTGATTTAACAAAGTGTGTATGTAGACAATCTTCTTTCCACTTGAGTGTTCTAGTCTGCTATCTTCATTCTCCTTGTTCCATATAGACCAACAAACAAACAAAAATGCTCCTCACTTACTTCACCTCTTATCCACCAAAACTCCAATAATCATTATCATCACATAATCTTAATACTTCAATAATACCTCTTACGTCGAAACATATAAACCTTATCATCAATATTATTTACCGTACCTCTTGTCCACCATAACTCCAATAATCATCAACTTCACACAATCTCAATACCTCAATAATACCTCTTCAATACGTCGATACATATAAACCCTATCGCCAATACCATTTCACTTCCATAACAACTCTTTCCTCTAGTCAGTCTCCTTGAACAAGTACAGATAAAATCCTAGTGCAAACTTCATCATCCCATACAATCCGAAGACACAATGTCCACACACAACCTCTGTGTAGTCCACCTGACCCAAATCTTCTACTCATTATGAATTACAAAATACATTTTGGTTACCTTGTGCACCATTAAATAAAAGAAATGCATACATGACCTCTAACAGCCTTTAGTTTGAATAACTCTCAGTAAGTAAGTACGAGTAGGGAGTGTGTATAATCATAATTTTTCACAGTGTGTACACCACTTCAAGAATCACGGCAAAACAGAAGCAAACATTTGGAGTATTTCTTGTGTCAAGTGTCACTTACTATTTCAATTGCTCACGAAGAATGCAGTGTAATAACTGTCAATGGTCTAAACCTAGTGTTGGTACGTCATGTCGTTAGCTTCATTCCTGTTAGCATAAATTTATACAGCTTCCATAGAACCTCCAGCTCATGTGACTTCTATGACGTTTCTTGTACTAATGTCGTTCGTCGAGTTATAGCAGTTCATTTTCTTATCTTAAAATATAAAGCACTGAGCGTAAGCAAAACATGCAATAGCGAGTAAATATACCAGTAGAGAACAGAATGTCAGCAAGTGGATGCAGCACAATCCCTACAACGAGGCTCTGCCAAGCAAACCATCTGTTATTAATACCATACTGTAACCTAAACTCTATGTTCGTACACCGCATATCAGCATTTCTATATATCAAATTAGAGTGTATTTATGACAACAAAACAGAAATGTGTAGATATGCAATCCATACACAATGCAGTAAATATATATCTCACATAATAAACAGGTCATTAGCATCATATCAGCATAAGCAAATAAATGTTCATATGTCATCTTAATAAGTAAACATGAAGGCGCAAGCAGACACATCACAAAGTATAACCTACATACATAACCATATCAGTACAACTAATCAGGTGACAATTATTAAATAAATGCGCACAGCAGGCACATAATAAAAAAATATGACATCAGTGAAAAAGCATAGCAGCCAAGCGATGCATAATATACATAAGTAACAACCCTGTTCATTAATCAATCTTTGTCAAAATCAGTTAATGTACGCAAGCACGTCGCTTCACAAGTAAATTCATACAACATTAAATTTAGCACGAAGTATGAATCACGTAATCGCGAGCAGCAATTTACGTCTAAAGTACCTGAAATGTGTTGCCTGAAAAATAAACTCAATTAATAGTTACCTTTTTAGTTTATTAGTTTCTTCTTCGAAATTACATTCTTCCTGAAATTTTCTCGATTGCAAGTCCTCTTAACGTCGGACACACACAGAATTTACCTGAAGTTCTTAAATATTTTATACAACCGTATCCTGAAAAATACTGAACGTTAATAACATAATTCATCAAGTCACTATAGCTTTATACTGAATTTAATCAGAGAAATTCGACTGTGTATTTGTTTACGGCTGTCAGTGCATTCGCACTGAGCGCTCGATCAGCTGTAGGTACGCGTGACGTAGGAAGTAATTGTTTGCGGTCAACGACTGCCTTGTGCGGCGCGCAGACTTGACTGTTGCTTTGAGTATGTGCCGCCGCCGGAACACGGCGCGGTATCCTTGTATTCTCTGCATGTTTACGTATAACTGTTGGTTTCTCGAAAGTATGTCATTCCACAAAAATTTTAACGTTCGATATATGATGTATTCCCTTAGAGCGCCGAGATTTAAGAGTTTCTACTTCGACAGTGTTATCATGAATAATTTTGCGAACTATATATGGACCGTTATAAAGCAGAAAAAATTTGCGACACAACCCTTTTCCTTTGTGAGACAAACGGTGAGACTTAATTAACACCTTTTGACCAACTGACAAGGTTTTTAAACGACCAGGACGTTTAGCTGATTTCTCTCTTCTAGCAGCCGCAGATGCAATATTTTGCAGAGCCAGGTTCACAACTTCAGAATGCCGCAGTTTTTGTGTAGGCAGAAAAGGAACGATTTCAGAAATGCGATTTGTCGGTGCTTTATTTTTTAATATATATATAGGCGGTAAAGAAGTTGAATCATTAGGGAGTTCATTCAGAATGTTTTGAAAAATATGAAGATACTGATCCCACATTCTGTGATTCTGATGACCTGATGACAATAAAGTCGACACAATTTATTGATTTCCTTCATCCATCTCTCTGAAGCGTTAGATTGAGGGTGAAAAAGTGAAATGAAAACTGGTTTAATCTTACGACGCCGTAGAGTACGAAGCCAAATTTTAGAACGAAACTGTGATCCATTATCTGATATAACCTTATCAACATGACCCACTTCTTTAAGAAAATGTTTGATGAAAGCATTAGATACTGAACGAGCTGTTGCTTTGCGTAAAGGTGTAAAACACACATATTTTTATGTCAATTCCACTGCTACCAAAATGTACGCAAAACCATTAGTAGAACGAACCACTGGACCGAACAAATCGACTGCAGCCATGTCCCTTCATTTCGCTGGAATGATAGGAAACAACGGTGCTCTGTGAGAAATAGTTGGCGGCTTAGCCTTTTGACATAATTTGCATTTGGCAAGAACAGATCGAATACGTTTTTCCATATTACTGAAGTAGCAATTTTCTCGTAATTTATGAAAGCATTTTCTGGGACCAAAGTGTGCATAACTGAAATGTGTGTACCAAATCAATTTATTGACCCACTCATCAGGAATACAAACTAAGCAAACAGAGTTGTCGACCGATTTTCGTTTAAAAAGAATATCATTGCGAACTAAATAATATTGTCTAATCGCTACGCTTTCCTTTCTCCTCCACTTCTCCTTAATGTCCTTCGAGACTGGATCCTTGTTTTGCTCCTTAGCGATGTCCTGGAACGAAGACGAAATAAAATTCTCAAACGCAACACCTTGAATATACATCAAACAATAATTGTTTTCTTTGCAATCCTCTTCAGCACTTTGTTTCAAACCCATAGGTGCACGTGATAAAGCATCAGCAATAATATTTGAAGAACCCTGTATGTAAACAACACTAAAGTCAAATTCCTGTAGATACAGCTCCCATCGTGACAATCTTCCATGTGTTAATTTTGTTGACATAAGAAATTCCAGAGCTCGATGATCGGTGTAAACCTTAGTATGTCTCCCATACAAAAATGTCCGAAATTTTGTAAAAGCCCATACAACAGCCATGGCTTCAAGTTCGGTAATCGAATAATTCTTTTCTGATTTAGAGAGAACACGACTTCCAAATGCAATAGTTTTCTGTACTACAACGCCGTTTTCTTCTATCTCTTGAAATAAGTGTGCACCTAGGCCTTTTTATGATGAGTCCGTCACCAAACAAAAATCTTTAGATAAGTCCGGATGTAAAAGTAGTGGAGCAGCAACTAAAGCATCACGAAGTTGTTCAAATTCTGATTGAGCTTCCTCATCCCAACACCAATTAGAATTCTTTCCAGATAGTTCACATAAACGAGGTGTGGCCAAGTTGTCCAATCTAACAAAGCGTCTAAGAAAATTACAGACACCAAGGAAACTACGAACATCACGTTTTGTGGTAGGAACAGCATAATTACGAATAGCGTCTAGTTTCTCTGGATCAGGAAGAATACCTTCTATAGAAATAATATGACCAAGAAATTTCACCTGAGAACGACCAAATTCAGATTTTTCCAAGTTCACTGTAATGCCAAATCTTGCAAAAATACGTAATAATGAATCCAAAATTTTGTTGCGCTCACACCAAGAACGTTTAGCAATAAGAATATCGTCAACATATGAAGTAATATTGTCACGAAGATAAACAGGTAAAATTTCTTTTAAACTACGAATGAGTGCTGCTGAAGATACAGTAAGTCCAAACGGTAATTTCCGAAATTGGTAACAGATACCAAAGGCTAAAAAGGCAGTGTATTTTCTACAATCAGGGTGGGGTTCTATTTACCAAAAACTTGCGCGCATATCAATCGTGGATAAGACTTTAATTCCATGGAAATATTAAAGAAGTTCATCTAAATTTTGTGGACAGTCAGTTTCAGGAATGATGATATTATTTATCTGTCTGGAATCCAGAACCAAACGAATTGACCCATCCTTTTTAAGAACGACGTGTAATGGGCTGGTATAAGGACTGACTGCTGGCTCAATGATGCCTTGATGTAACATGTATTGAAGTTCACTCTTAACCTTGTCTCTGTAAGCCAAAGGAATAGCGTACGTTTTCCCCCGAAATGGTGTGTGTTCTTTTACTTTAAATAAATATTGTAAACATTGTATAGTTCCTGTGTGATGATTAAATACTGTAGCATGTGAAGTCAAAATTTGGTGCAGTTCTTCTCTTGCAACGTCATCTGGCACTTCAGCTTTCTTAAACTTTTCATTAATTAATTCTTCGCTATTAATTACATCATCCATCGCGTCTCTGAATCTTTTGTCGTTGTCATGAATGAACACATTGTCGCCATAATACTCAGCGAAAACATCAGAAGTAAGAAACCTTAAACATTTTGTATCTGATTCAGATCTTGTTAAACACTCGAAAAATTTCAAACATTTCGGCATTCCGGCAACAGTCAATTTCACACTTCCTTCTTTAAAGTTCAAAATTGCCTTATGTGTGTTAAGAAACTCCATACCTAATATAATTTGTGTACTAAGTAATGGAACAATAATAAAATTAGCAGAATATTCGTATCCTTGACAAATGAAATTTAAGTTGGTCTGTTGTTTGACTTCCACACTTTTTCCAGAAATAGCTCCTCGAATTGTAGTTTCAGAAACAGGTAACACAGGACAAGCAATAGTTCTTACACATATACGAAAAACTAATTGACTAATAACATTCAGTGGGCTCCCAGAATCTAAAACTGCAGTGAACTTATTCTTACCCACACATACTTCAATAACAGGATGTACAAATGCGTCTACATTATTTTCCTTTTCGTCTAGCAAAATGTCTCTCATGTCTTCCAGGCGTACGTAGTGTAAAGTCGTAGTGTCATTACTTTCTGAACCGTCTATATTGCTGCCAGAAGCCGAAGCTACAAGTCATTGTCGATTGTTTGCATCACGTCTTTGATTATTCGCGTCACTTCGCGGATCAATTTCTACGATTTGCACTTGTCTCTCGGAATTTCTGTCACGTGGAGGATGCCAATTAGGTCCCTCCTGTCTGTTTGATGTAAATTCTTGGTTGTGTCTGTTATAAAAATCTCTATTTTCCTCTCTATCTGCATGACTGCTTCTTGTGTAATTTGGACTGTCACTTCTAAAATTACTGTTAGATCTACTACCCTGGTTATTTCTGTAGTAAGAATTTCTATTATTGTATGAATAATTTCTGTCTTGATGATACCGATTACTTTTTCCGTATGATTGATCATTCCGGTAGGAATTTCCGTTATTATACTTGTCTGTGTAATTTCTGTTAGAACGTCTGTTATTGTCATAAGGCTGGTATCTATTGTCCTGTCTGTTTCGTCTGTCATTCTCAAAATTACCCATATAACGTCCGTTCCGATCATTATCCCTTCTCTCTGAAAATCTATTGTGATTACCGTTACTGAAAAAAATACAAGAAGTCCCGTCCTCGTTGTCATACTCAAGTTCTTGTAGCAAAGTCTTAAAAGTCTCAATGTCGTCTTTACATCTTCCGGCTAAAGCAATTTGTCTTATGGATTGTGGCAGCTTAGTTAAACAAATGCGAATTAATGCAGTTGGGCTATAAGGGTTGGACAGGAACTGATTCTTTCGAATCATGTCTTCAAAGTATTCTGCCGGCATGCGGAACTCAGACTGTTTAAAATTACGCTGCATAGTCAGACTGTGTTTGACTCTGTCTTGCGTGTTTTCGGACCAATATGCCGATAGAAATGCATGATAAAAATCATTTAAATTATTACAATCTCTAATAAGTGCGCGCATCCGCGTCGCCAGTTCGTTTTCTAAATATCCACACATAAATTCCAGTTTGTAACTTAGCGGCCAATTTGGTGGAAGTGCGTACATAAATTGATCTAACCATGAACATGGATGTATGACATTCTTAGAATTGCGAAAGATCTTAAATTTCCGAACAGTCAAAAAGTGTTTATAGTCAAAACTTTCGCCTCGTGGCGACAAAGACCTACCGCGTCTGTCCCAGTCCGAGTGTCGATTATTGTCAAGTTCGCGCGCCTGGCGCTCTCTTGTTGCATCTCGTAAATGAAACAAATTATTTTCTTCAAACCCCTCTGCTATCTGTTATTCTAAATTTATTCTGCTGTCTTTTCCTACGATTTCGCCGTCAATTTGTTTGACTTGCTTTCGTAATGCCTCAAATTCCCTTTTAATGCGTTCATTAAATTTTCCCTGAGTTTCAACATGTTTATTTATGTTCTAGTACTCTTCGGTTTCTGCAAATGGCAATGGAGCTGTATCATCTGAATCTCTGTCCCCATTTAAACTAAGACTTGTCAATTTATCTGAAATCTCCTCAGCTCTTTCCGATAAGTCACCTAATTGTTCTTTCTGTTTATTTACGTCTTCCGTAAGTGTCGCGACTCGGGTTTCAGTATTGACACATTTAGTAGTTAACTTTTCATATTGCTATGTTAGGTTATTTATTCTGTCATTTGGTACGGATTCCACGATGCTCTCAAATATTTCTTCCTTATCGTGTGCATGTTGTAAATTTAACTCTGAAAATTTTTGTACTATCACGCGATCTCTTTCTTCCTGTTCTCTATCCTGTTCCTTTTGTCTAATCTCTACTGCAAATAATCTATTATTGTGAGAATTCAAAATCGGTTGTACTTCTTCTCTAATTTCTTTCTTTAATTCATCTTTCATGTTTTTGAAACATGTCCCTATTCGTGAGTCTAACCGTGTTTCCATTGTTCCCATCTCAGTTCTAATTGTTCCTATTTGTGATCCCACTGAGTCTAACCGTGTTTCCATTGCTCCCATACCAGTTGTAATTGTTCCTATTTGTGATCCCACTGAGTCTAACCGTGTTTCCATTGTTCCCATACCAGTTGTAATTGTTCCTATTTGTGATCCCACTGAGTCTAACCGTGTTTCCATTGTTCCCATCTCAGTTCTAATTTTTCCTATTTGTGATCCCACTGAGTCTAACCGTGTTTCCATTGCTCCCATACCAGTTGTAATTGTTCCTATTTGTGATCCCACTGAGTCTAACCGTGTTTCCATTGCTCCCATACCAGTTGTACTTGTTCCTATTTGTGATCCCACTGAGTCTAACCGTGTTTCCATTGTTCCCATACCAGTTGTAATTGTTCCTATTTGTGATCCCACTGAGTCTAACCGTGTTTCCATTGTTTCCATACCAGTTGTAATTGTTCCTATTTGTGATCCCACTGAGTCTAACCGTGTTTCCATTGTTCCCATCTCAGTTCTAATTGTTCCTATTTGTGATCCCACTGAGTCTAACCGTGTTTCCATTGCTCCCATACCAGTTGTAATTGTTCCTATTTGTGATCCCACTGAGTCTAACCGTGTTTCCATTGCTCCCATCCCAGTTGTAATTGTTCCTATTTGTGATCCCACTGAATCTAACCGTGTTTCCATTGCTCCCATACCAGTTGTAATTGTTCCTATTTGTGATCCCACTGAGTCTAACCGTGTTTCCATTGCTCCCATACCAGTTGTAATTGTTCCTATTTGTGATCCCACTGAGTCTAACCGTGTTTCCATTGCTCCCATACCAGTTGTAATTGTTCCTATTTGTGATCCCACTGAGTCTAACCGTGTTTCCATTGTTCCCATCTCAGTTCTAATTGTTCCTATTTGTGATCCCACTGAGTCTAACCGTGTTTCCATTGTTCCCATCTCAGTTCTAATTGTTCCTATTTGTGATCCCACTGAGTCTAACCGTGTTTCCATTGTTCCCATCTCAGTTCTAATTGTTCCTATTTGTGATCCCACTGAGTCTAACCGTGTTTCCATTGTTCCCATACCAGTTGTAATTGTTCCTATTTGTGATCCCACTGAGTCTAACTGTGTTTCCATTGCTCCCATACCAGTTGTAATTGTTCCTATTTGTGATCCCACTGAGTCTAACCGTGTTTCCATTGCTCCCATACCAGTTGTAATTGTTCCTATTTGTGATCCCACTGAGTCTAACCGTGTTTCCATTGCTCCCATACCAGTTGTAATTGTTCCTATTTGTGATCCCACTGAGTCTAACCGTGTTTCCATTGCTCCCATACCAGTTGTAATTGTTCCTATTTGTGATCCCACTGAGTCTAACCGTGTTTCCATTGTTCCCATACCAGTTGTAATTGTTCCTATTTGCGATCCCACTGAGTCTAACCGTGTTTCCATTGTTCCCATCTCAGTTCTAATTGTTCCTATTTGTGATCCCACTGAGTCTAACCGTGTTTCCATTGCTCCCATACCAGTTGTAATTGTTCCTATTTGTGATCCCACTGAGTCTAACCGTGTTTCCATTGCTCCCATACCAGTTGTAATTGTTCCTATTTGTGATCCCACTGAGTCTAACCATGTTTCCATTGCTCCCATACCAGTTGTAATTGTTCCTATTTGTGATCCCACTGAGTCTAACCGTGTTTCCATTGCTCCCATACCAGTTGTAATTGTTCCTATTTGTGATCCCACTGAGTCTAACCGTGTTTCCATTGCTCCCATACCAGTTGTAATTGTTCCTGTTTGTGATCCCACTGCGTCTAACCGTGTTTCCATTGCTCCCATACCAGTTGTAATTGTTCCTATTTGTGATCCCACTGAGTCTAACCGTGTTTCCATTGTTCCCATACCAGTTGTAATTGTTCCTATTTGTGATCCCACTGAGTCTAACCGTGTTTCCATTGTTCCCATCTCAGTTCTAATTGTTCCTATTTGTGATCCCACTGAGTCTAACCGTGTTTCCATTGCTCCCATACCAGTTGTAATCGTTCCTATTTGTGATCCCACTGAGTCTAACCGTGTTTCCATTGCTCCCATACCAGTTGTAATTGTTCCTATTTGTGATCCCACTGAGTCTAACCGTGTTTCCACTGCTCCCATACCAGTTGTAATTGTTCCTATTTGTGATCCCACTGAGTCTAACCGTGTTTCCATTGCTCCCATACCAGTTGTAATTGTTCCTATTTGTGATCCCACTGAGTCTAACCGTGTTTCCATTGTTCCCATACCAGTTGTAATTGTTCCTATTTGTGATCCCACTGAGTCTAGCCGTGATCCCAAATTTAATATTGCGCCCATCAACTGCTCCATATTAACTGGTTCGAAATTCTTTTCGCCCCTAACATTTCCCGCAAAACTAACTTCCTTCGGCATAGCCATAAAGCTATCTGTGTTCGATACTATTCCAGAGTCTTCTGTCATTAATCTCGTATTCTGAAAATTTTTTGATTGTGAAAAATTTTGAATTGGTTCCGAACTATTTTCCCTGCTTATTAAATTGTTTTCAACTCCATTATTCATCATCCTGTTCTCCTGTGTTGGCGAGTTCGCCATGTTAACAATTTCGTCATTCTCACTGTCCATCATTTTTGCCTTTTTCATCGATCGCGTAATCATTTACAAAACATTCAAAACTCGTCACTGTACAAAAATTACACACAATGAGACTTTATCTCCAACAATACCATTCACACGAAATATTTCTCGACAAACACGCCTAACGAACAGTTAGAACCTTCACAATTGCACAAAATTGTCAGACCTGTATACAAGACATCAAAAATTAAATTCTGCCAATATACCATTGAAAGAAAGACAAGACAACTACAAATGTTCATTACCAAATCTACACATGCAATATAGACTACCATTACTAACCTACAAATTACTACAACAATACTACTATCTACTATTTTTACAATCAGAAGAATTCCAAGGGACGATCCGAAGCAGCGGTCGCCACGTGCATGGGGGCTTAATTATAAAAAATGCAAATACTTTTTAATTTTTAGTAGCTGTATGTCCGATTACGAAGTCTCGTAAACGGTTGGCCCTGACCAGTATTAGTACGCAATCTGGCTGCATAGAATAACAACAAAGAATGAAAGAAAATTTCCGTTAACACAATTAATTAATTAAGTCCCCAGCAACTATGAAAGCTACGAAACAACAAGGCACAAGTGTAGCTGTTCTGTGTGTGGAAGTATGATTCAACGTACACATCTGGCACGGTTCCTCCTCAACAAGACCAGATATTTTAAACACCATTTATGCTGAAGTAATTAAAAAAAACAGAAACACTATAATTGCACATAGAAACGAGAAATACAGTCTAATACAAGAACACGAGCCAGATGCTTTGTTGACTGAACCTGTGACCAAGAGGCATTATTGTTTAAGACATTGAAATAAATAAAAAAAGGAATTTTTTTACCTTCATATATATTGACGAAAAGCACATTACAGCATCCCTAATCCAACAACATCTGGTGTCTAGCCCATCAAAACAATACTACAAGTTCTGAACAAGCACTCTCCATGGGAACTTCTCAACAACGACTCACCACTGCTACATCTCAACAAGCACTCTCCACGACGACTTCTCGATAAGAACTTTCCACTACCACATCTCAACCAACACTGCCTACTGCTACTTCTCAATAAGCGCTGCCAGTGGAGGCGGCTGAATAATACTCTTTGGCGCAATCTCTGGCGCTGTGGCTCAGTGTAGCCACCTTTCAAAGTGCATGAGTGACACTAACGGCCAATGTATAAATGAAATTTCCTAATAACATCATGTTCTCAAACCTTTACAACAACAAGTCATAGCTCGCTTAGCCTATTCATACCATATCAACACACGTGCAAAGAAATAATTGAAACAATATTATACGGAGAAGATAGGTCATTACTTAAATCTAAAGTGGGTTAGTAAAAACACAGTATAGTTCTACAATCAAAGTATCAATTTCTAAGCTGGGTGCTTGAAGTAAAGAATGGAATGGAGTGTAATTTTTCGCACTGTCATTTAAATCTACATACAATGTTGCTGGCAGAAGAGTCTCAGTTCTGTATAGTGCTTATCTCTAGGTCTTTGGATGGCAAATACATTATTATACTTGACAAAATATGGGCTGTAAGTTTTTCCTTGCGCAGACTTTTGCTAAGAAAATATTTTCACTGTACCTGCCAGTATAATTACCTCAAATCGATGGTAGTTAGATATTTTGCTCTCTGAAGCTCTCCTCACGCACTTCAAATTGGGTCCCAACAAGCACAATGATTTTATTTATAGCGAGTTTCGTATATCAAGTGCATGCCTCCTCCTGCTTTTGAAACTGATAACAGCAGACTGCTGTGTTATGACAGTGAAGTTTCAATGATCCTCCAACGCAGCATCCTACATATCTCCTGCCTCACTGCTTCTCTTTTTCCCCATGGAATGGAATAAATTTAGTGTGAAAAGATGTCATGGGGGACAACGATCGTATGATATTTGTAACCTTTTGTTACTCTGGTTTTACTGGAGAATACCTAAGCAAATGACAGTAATAACTTTGCCGGTTCATCCTTCTGATGGTTGTTAACGCACCCAAAAATGGCTCAAATGGCTCTAAGCACTATGGGACTTAACATCTGTCATCAGTCCCCTAGACTTAGAACTACTTAAACCTACTAACCTAAGGACATCACACACATCCATGCCCGAGGCAGGATTCGAACCTGTGACCATAGCAGCAGCCGGCCTAAGGCACCCAGATTCTTGCATCTATGGCTTAAATATTATTCACATCAGAAACACCTTTCTACAGCCGCTGACAAATGCTCCTCACATTTTTAGTCAACGAGGTTACTGTCTGCCCACAGTACCTTGCTGGCTATTATTTTTAACTTAAGATTATGGCAGAATATGCCCTAACATGTTCTAGTACGGATTAACTTTAACACTACTTCCTTCCCCCTACGTTTAATAGGCAAGAGCTCAATTCTTGAATTCCCCATTGCAGGAATTCGATGCCCAGTAAGAATGACACAGATGATCCCTTTGCAAGGAAAAACATCCACTCAGTGCCTCCGTTCTCAAATCTTACCTGTGAATACTTTTCTGTCATCTATGTAAATGCGCCAGTACCTCAGAGACAATACAATTTTGCACTAGCAACGTCGGAATCTAAGCAGTGTTACATATCTTTCTGAAAGAAATAACTCACCAAGATATTCATTTTTGCACCCATGTCAATCGATCCTGTGGTTAGTATTCCAGCCACAACAGCGTGAACTGCGGCCTGAACCAGATCTTCAAAATGTTCCATAAATGACGTGCGATCATCACATAATTCGTCGCATATATCTGTTCCATCGTTAAAACGTATTGTGTGTGTCGCTGCGTCATAAAGTATGCCTCCATTCCGTTCTGCGGCCTCTATCTGGGAGCAAGATAAGACCACCTCTAATTTATTGACTGATTAGAGATTGAAAGGCGCTCTTCAGTGACCTCAACCACTCATATACGTTCCAAAGGTTGCAGTGGCCAAACCGATGGTGGTTCTTAATAATTCACTGGCCAATTGCAGCTACCATTGGCACACTACATTGGAGATGGTCCGTGAAAATTTCGTTGCCACTGCTTTCCGCTATTCCACGGAGCCCAGTATTCCTGATTAGGTATATTGCTACCTATCTAGTATCCAACATGGTGCCGATGTTGATTTTTTTCCGCTTAGAGAACCCTGAACAGTTCTGCACCTGACTTTGCCGATTTTCGTTTCCAGGTATAGCTAGAGGCGGAGCGCCGTTACAACAGGCGACGTGGTTCCGGCTAGTGTCGCTGTGTCGTAGCGCCAGCGTTGCCGTTAGTATACTTGGCGTCCACCTGTATAAGATTTAGTGGACCTACCACAGACAAAAGGTTTTCCGCTGTGTCCTCGGATCCATGAATTGATTTTTCGCTAAAACTGATCGGCAGTTTATCTTTCAGTATTTTTATGAGATCTTAGCGTGCTACTGGATTGCCTCAGTAACGTGTTTTTCCTGAATACTTATCAAAATACTTCCTGAGACTGCCCTGTTTCGGGTTGTAGGATCCAGGATTACACACTTCGCGTCTTAAGCGAATTTGGACATGCTTCGACCAACACTTTGCAAGAAAAGACTGTCGAAATTGATCGTAAGCTGAACAGGCTTCGAAAGTTTCTGCGGCCCGCAGCATAGATTCCCTTTGCATATATGATATAGAAAACTGTATTTATTTTGTCTTTCATTCCAAGTTTTAGGTAGGATCCACTTAAAACTTTGAATGAAAATCGATGCTTGAATTACATTATTGCAGCGTGTCTTGTACAATCAGAAATAGTACGATATAACAAGCCAATTTCATGACAAGGTTGTCGTATGCCAATATTGAGACATTTGTTGTTGACAAAGTTTACTGGCACTTGTATTCTGTTGCATTCACGAAATGTACTTGGCATCCAACATAGCCTCACCACAGGGTCAAATAAGTGTAGGTGAAGTACAGCAAAACTGAAGGGAACATAAATTAGCAAAACAGTTTACAGTATTTCATTAATATAAATTATGTCCGTCTCCATAGCTGGCTGGTCAACATAGCAGAACGACTTGCAAGGGGTCTGGGTTCGATTCCCCACCGGCTCGGAGATTTTCTGCGCTTGGGGACTGGGTGTTGTGTTGTCTGCATCATTATTTCCTCCTCATCGACACGCAAGTCGCCGAAGTAGCGTCAAATAAAAGACATCTTGAGGATGAAGATGATGCATGACATTACGTAATAGAGGATGAAAAAGTTTCAGTTTGAGACTGCTGGTGCAGCTTACATGCAACATAGCGAGACTCCGATGCGGGTGTACAAACAGTGACATGAAAGCAAGGGATTAGTGTGGCATTCGTGTCTTTCTGAAGTGCATGCTATTGATGTGGAAACATGGACTGTGGCGACATTATTATCAAATGCGTCCAAACAAGGCTAACGTTCTGTTATTCTTTTCTTGGATATTGAAGAAATAATGTGTATTCCACCGTTGTGGAATGGTTTGACAAGTTCTGTGCTAGTCGCTGTTCGACACAAGAAGGTGGTCGATCTGGGAGGCCAGCCTCATCGATTATGGACGACAAGTGGCAGACACTCGAGCACACAACCTGTCACAGAGTGATGTACTTTGGGCAAGTGAGAGACTGTTTGTTGTAATCAGATAATGTGCGACCATCTTCCAGCTGCTTTCCTGCAAAGATCAATCTCTGTTGGTCTGGTGGAATGCCTTCCCTATCCTGGATCTTCGCTTTCATATTCTCACTGGTGTCCGATGCTTCCACTTCCAATGTAATGGTTTTGCCCGCCAGGGTTTTAACAAAAATCTGCATGCCACCACGCAACCTAAGGACCAGATGCAGAGTCGATTCCATCTGAATGTTGTAATCAGACAGGGTACGCCCAGCTTCCAGCTGCTTACCAGCAAAGATCAGACGCTGCTGGTCTGATGGGATGCCTTCCTTGTCTTGAATTTTTGCCTTTACATTTTCAATTGTGACTGATGCCTCCACTTCCAAAGTGATTGTTTTACCAGTCAGGGTCTTCACAAAAATTTGCATACCTCGTCGTAGCCTCAGCACCAGATGTAGTGTGGATTCTTTCTGTATATTGCAATCTGAACATACAATACAACATGTCAAAGATACACTGTCCTAAGAGTAAACAAACAGTCTCTCACTTGCCCAAAGTACATCACTCTGTGGCACAACCCAGAGCCCTGATCACTCCCCATGCTGTCATCAAGCCTCGGTCACTTAAAAAAGGCTTGAGGGGTCGACGATTCCTATCGAATGAGGATGTGCAGCACGCATTATGCTAATGGCGGGTTTGCTTGATTGGCATATTGATTCTGGAATGTAAGGCCTCCGAACAGAAACTTTTTGATAGCGCCTTATAGTACAACTTCACTTTCACTGATCAATCTCTGAACACTGCTCTGGTCCTGAATTCAGTGAATGAAGATTAACAACAACTAGCAGAATCTCCGTCTGTGCTTTTCTCGGCGACAACTGATAACCCCTGATGCTGTCTTGAGACACGGTGTGAACACTATCGAACTAACTGTTGATACAGTCTGTCTGAGTGAAGCACAATATCTGCTTTTTTCATGAAGATGTTCACATGGGAACTATTTGTGTGACATAAGACGGAAGCATACTATAGTCCGTGTTCGGTGTGCCCTCTATGGCGTCTGACCAGAACCATGTTGCGTCTCTCTGGGAACTGGGCTTGCCATGTAGCGCCCCTTCCCTGCGTAGCTGTGTGCCGCATGTACTGGTGGACACAGCACTTTATGTCCTCATTGGCTGAATTGACGGAAACATTGAAAAGACTCTGGTATTCAGCAACAAGGAGAGATCCCAAGGGACGGGATGGACTTTTTGAAACCATCAGAACGGTGGTATAGGTAAGGGTTCAGGAATCAAAATACTTATCAAAATACTTCCTGAGATTGCCCCGTTTCGGGTTGTAGAACCCAGGATTAAATACTTGTATCTTAAGCGAATTTGGACATGCTCCAACCAACACTTTGCAAGAGAAGACTGTTGAAACTGATCGTAATCCATTCATCAAAAAGGCCCTCCATTGCGAATTAGTGACGAAAAAGTATTTAGAGTCAGTGCTAGAGGCTTATACCTAAAAGTGTAAAGCAGACTGCTTGCATAGCGTAGTGGTTAAAATATCTTTATGATGTGCCTACGGTCGTGGGTTCGAAACTTATCAGATGCTCAGATTCCTTTTTTTTATTTTTACAATTTTTCAATATCACTTCGATACTTATTTTCATTCCGTTAATTGTTTTAAATGTAATTTTCTTTATTTCTAAACCTTTGCTGTGTTAATTCGATTATCGTACTGAGATTTTTTATTTGTTCTCATTTTTTCTTCCAATCTTTACTTTTTGCCTTTCGATTTTCTGTTCAAGTGATATTAATTATTTTTATTTATCTCTCATAATATTTAAACGCTTTAAAATGCCGATCGACAGCTTAAAAAACAATAAAAGACGAAATAATCTGTTTCCATTGCCTGCGCAATGGTGTGAAAAATGTATATTTCGTTACAAGATGTCAGGTTTTTAGACGTTAATAGTAATACAAATAATTAAAACATAAATTCTTGTTTCACTCTTGACAAAACAATGTACATGAATATTTAAACAAAAGAAGGGCTTTAAATAAACGGAATTTTAAGCAAATTTAGAAACAGAAATAATAAACGCAATGACATGTACGAAAATGTAAAATTATCAAACGGAACTAGTTAAATCAAAGTTAGTAAATAAAAACAATTAAAATCGATTGGACAAAGACACCAAATGAAAGAAAGTGATAGGAAGGAAAAATGAGAGCAAATTAAAACACGTAATATGATGATAATAAAGAGGCAGCAAAGGATTATAAATTTTAAAAATAGTTAAATTTCAGCCATTTGACAGAATAAAAATAATAATAAAAGTCATTTATAAAATTACTTAGAAATGAAAAATTTCAAAATATCCAACAAGATTTGAGCCCACAACCTTCTCCATATGAGAAAAATACGTCGACCACTACACCACCACTCTCTCGAACGCTATTTTATTTCATCCTGTGATACTTGGAACCCTATCCTACACCACTGTGCACATGGTTTCAAATGTCAATCCCGTTTGTGGGGAAAACCTGGAGCCCTATCCTACACCACCGTTTACACAGTTTAAAAAAGTCGATCCCACCACTAGAGACCACCTGGAACCCTATACTACACCACTGTATACATGGTTTCAAGAAGTCGATCCCACTCCTGGGGACCTCCCCTTTTCAGTCTCTTAACAACATTCTTATATATTACATTAAATTAGCTGCTGCATAACACAGTTTTGTGATTCACCCTACAGCTGCTGTTAAGCTTATTAAAGAGATGTACTCGATATTATAGTCAGCATACATAGGAAACTAAACTCGCTGAACGTTCCTTCCAGGAAATATCGTTTAGGGAGAACACTAAGTGTTTGTGTCCGGGACGCGTAAACAGTAGTGGCTGGTGAACCCTGCCGCGCCTTCCGCTGCCGCCTTGAGCAGTTTCCGGGGAGGCACAGTGGTGGCGGTGATGGATGGGCGCGGCTTGGCGTGATGTATGGAACAGCTGCGTAATTTTATACAGCGCAGCGCCGACCGCCAGTCAGCCTCGGGAGCGATATGCGGCGGCGGAGGCGGCGGCGGGGTGGTGCGACAGCCGCAGCGAGGGAGAGCCCAAGAAAGCCAGCGGGGGCGGCGCCGGTACCGGCATAAAAACCTCAAAGGAGAGATGATCGATTGGTACTGGAGACGTCAGGGCCGTTTTTCCGACCAACTGCACCGCGCGACCTGCGCTTTTCAAACGAGAGTTGTTCGCCAGTTGCGTATTTTTTTTTTCCCTAACGGGAAAATAAGCAGTAGACACAGTGAGTACGATAAAATAGTATGAAGATGCCTGGAACGGCTATGGAGAAACCATCAGCAGTGTACTGCGCCGCTAATACATGTCTCATGGATGCGAGGTGTTGATCTGCTTTCGTGGTAAAACTCATAGAAACTTTCGAAAAATGCATCACTAGTAACGATGCATGTTACTGGAATTAAGATCGTACCATAAATCAGCCTCAAGAGCATACAAAACTAACTGTCTGAACAGGCCCCGGAAGCCCCAACTGTACTTCTGACACTCCACTCGTTTTCTCTATCGTCAGACATCAGCAAAAACACCCTGCGAGTGCGTAAGCGTCTATAGAATAAATGACTGGGGTGAGGAGTGGACCCTTATCCTATAACAGAGCACATTGGTGTTTAGCTGTACACTAATTGTTCTTAATTCAGGTTTATTGTCAAAGAACTACACGAATTTACATAGGTTGTGCCACGACAATGTCAGCACAGTTGTCAATATAACGCATTACATTCTGTTCAATCGAAATAACACTGAACACAACAATACCAAATTTTAGCCAGAAGATTCTCTACAAATTACTATTATACTACACCATGAAGTTGGCCAATATTACGGCAAATCATCTGATTCCGGTTCTGAGTTCAGTACTATTTAGGATGACAATGAAGTCTATGGAAGCTGGTTAGTTTTTGTGACAAGCTGAGCAGAAGATCACTCAAGGTTGCTCAAGTTCACAGTCGTCGCAAGCTGGTGAACCACCAAGTTCACGCCTCTGCCAGTAGTATTTACCTTAGCTGCGATGAGCAGTATTCTTCACGACTGCTGTTGCCCTCTGAAAATCCTTTAAAAGCCAATCAAAATCTTTGCTGATTTTATCAGCAAAAACTGTCCTATGTTTCTCGTTAGGTGAGACAACATGCACTCATCCCTAGTCTTAAAATATGGTGATATACACGTGCATAGACGGAGCAGCGTGCATATGACAATGCCCTCTCAGTTCTCATAAGAACAATTAACTATGTGGCTGTTTCGTTTCTGCACTGTTGGAGCTCAGCGACTCTTCGGCTAATATCTAGTTGAATATCAGCCGAATTGAATGCAGGGTTCACACAAAATTCCTCCTTTGACATCGTAAAGAGAATGATGCGCCCTGTTCTGTACTTGACGGGGTTCAGAGGAGACTCCCTGAAGTTTTCGGTCTTGTGTCTCTTGTAGCAAACTGTTCCCCACCCTGGTTCTTTAGTGTTTCACGACACGGCTTTTCCAGACCATTGGAAGAGTTCCTTTCATCTTGTGCAAACTACCTCTGCCAACCGCAAAGGGCCTACCTTCAAACCACGTCGAAATTTCGGCACTTTACTCCTTCCTAGTTCATTTCAGCCAATTGGACATTTTGTGCCCACTCCAGACGCCTAAAAGTTACATGCATACATCACGAGCTTAACGCGAGCATTTCACGTGATCAACTGCGTCGCTGGTCTGTTTTTATCTATCTGGAAATTCGCCATTGCAGTTTTCTAAAGCATTTCTTCATAACACACAGTGCTGGCACGCTACCTGCTCTTCTCGATTTGTCGCCTGGCGTGTTCATTGTCCCTGTTACCATGGGTGCCAAACTCCATTTTTAAAAGCGTTCTGTTGAACTCAGGCTTTGATGGCGCAACTTGTGTCTGCCCCCAAACTACAAAGTTTCCTCCAGCAGCTTCACCTTTTGCTCATTGACATGCATGATTTGGGTTGAGTGTGTTAATACCATCAAACTTTCATCCCTTTGCATTGCATACTATACGTTTTACTAGGCAAATCTGCTCATTATGTCGAAGTATATCAGATGACATACTCATCTTCTTGTTATGATGTATAAAATCTCTCATGTTAGGTGCAAAATTGACATTCATTCAATCTGCCACCTTACATACTGACCCATAGCTGTATTACTGACAGTACTCAACTTCAGTGATCTGATGGGAACTGATGTTACCACGATGGCAAGACCATTGGCACGTGATACTACAAGGTTATTATAAATGACTGAAGCGATTTCAAAGAGCTGCTGTAGCTATATTATTTGACATATTGTCACAGGACTTCGCATACACATAGAAAACTCCAAAAACATATTTTTATACATATTTCAAGAGCTCCATAGGTGCCCCCTTACTGATTCTGCAAATATCAAGTCGATAATCAAGTTCTGTCCCGTTTGGCACAGCATATCCCTATCAATCTATTCAAAAGCGCTGTTGATGCCAACTCGCAGTTCTTGTAGGTTTGTTGGTAGAAGAGGTGTAAACGCTGAATCTTCCACATAACCCTAGGTGACAACAAAAAAATTTGATGGGGCCAGATCGGGAGGCTCTGGAGGCCATGACATGAATTGCTGATCATCAGTCCTACCACAACTTATCCATCGGTTTATCACGTACATCATAACTGAAATGGGTTGGAGCAAAGTTCTGTTGCTACATGAAGTACACACTGCTGTCTCCAGTTGCGGCATGAGATAATTTTTCAGCATGTTCAGATACAAGTGTCCTGTAATTGTGTTTTAGTAGAAGAAACAGGGACTGTAAGCTTTAAGCTGGGACGCTGCACCGAATAATTTAACTTTTGGTGAATCTCAAATGTGCTGCACGATAGCGTGGAGATTCTCTGTCCCTCATATTGGGCCCGTTCGCTGTGTCATACATTCTGAAGTGTTGTTACATTGTTACAGGAGACTGGCGTGAATGCATTTCATACTCAACACGCGCATTCTCGGAGCCCATGGCAATCTTGCCTAACTGCTCACTGCTGCACTCTCACGACAGAAACCTGAAGTACGGCTGCAACAATGCAAAACTTTTTCACCCTTTCTAGACGAGTGTTCCGTTTTGTGACAAAATGTTAACGATAACCTTGTGTATGAGCAACCACTACTATAGAATAACAACATATGCCCTCTAGCGTTGAGAAGTTGGCACAGTGTGAAGCTCCTGTGCAGTTATCTGACCCTCTTAACATTGTACACTGGAATAAAAGTTTGCCTAGATATTTACCTGGAGGATCTCCCTCCATTAAGCATGAATAATGATTCATGGATCAGCCCAACGATCGATATTATGTGCTTTCACATGTGATCGGACCTTGTAGAGATAAGACACAGCATGTGCATTTGCAGCTTTTCATGGAATAGTGAACAATCGGTTTCAATTTGGACAGGCAGTAGCGCAAATTCCATTTTTTTCCGTCAACTAACGATGTTAGCGTGCAATAAACGGCAGATGGTACCGCTGGCAGTGGAGTATATACAGAGTGAGTTAAAACTAATGCCACCAAGAATAACTCTGAAAGTACTACAGGAGCTGAAAAGTTTGTGGAACAAATGTTGCATGAGAGAATATGGGCCATAATATGACGTTGGCTTTTTGTTGCTAGGTGGGGTCGCTTCAGAGATACGAAGGTCAACTTTTTTTTTTTTTTTAATGGTATTCTATAGTTTGGTACTTATTTTCTGATAGCTCAAGACGAATCCAGTGACGTGTAACAGTAAGTTCTTAGAAGGTCAAGGAAGGTCAAAAAGGTAGCATGAACGTCCATTATGGTATAAATGGAGTGCTGCAATCTTCTTATCATGGATTGAGTGGTATTCCTTATCACTTCAGCACTTATGGAAGCACATGCTCTTACAATTCTCTCTCGTATATAGTGCAAATAGTAAATATTCACTGAATAGGGAGTACCCATCTAACGTGCCACTGACAAGTAAACACCATTCGATGGTTTCGCAATACAACACTAATAGGAACGGTAAGACTAGTATCGTCGAATCAAGCGAATGTGAATGAAGTATTCCTTCGAAGATCAAGTCGATGTGCTTCTCATTTACGAGAATGCCAACGAAATTCAGTAAGAGGTAGAGACTTATGCTCTGAAAGATATCCTCAACGTACTCACCCTACATGTCGTACATTTAATTATGTGTACGATAAATTGAGAACAACTTGATCTTTAACGCATGGAAAACATATCCGGCAAAGGAAAGTTACTAACCAGGATTCGGTAACTGGCACTCTTGCCACTGTGGTTCAAGATCACAAGGGAATCTGGCATGAGCTAGAGTAGTGTTGTTCGTATTCTGCATCGTCATAAATATCGTTTTTACCATATCAGTCTCCACCAAGAATTGGTATGGATTGTATGCGTCGCATTGAATTCTGACGATGGGGTCAACTTCAAATTCAGAGGGATGACACATTTATTAATTTGATTTGTTTCTACTGACAAAGCTACATTCACGAACGATGGAAATGTTAATTTGCATAACATGCATTATTGGGCAACTGAAAATCCATGCTGCCTGCGGCAAGTTGCACATGAAAAACGGTGGTCGGTGAATGTATTGTGTGGTATTCTGGAGGACAGAATTATGGGCCCCTATTTCATCGAAGGAAATTTTAATGGTAGGAGGTACACCACATTCCTGCAAGAAACATTAGGTATGTTATTGGAAAAAAATACCTTTAGGAACAAGGAACAGAATGTGGTATCAACATGATGAGTATCCGGCACATTTTTCGCTGATAGATAGAAATGACTTGCAGAGACAATTCCCAAAGCGTTGGATTTGATGCGTAGGAGATGTGTCGTGGCCGGCTCGTTCGCCATACTTGACGCCTCTGGATTTTTTCTTGTGGGGATTCGTGAAACACACTTTTTAAAAAGACGTTCCAACTACAGTGTGCTTCTATAAGTGTCGATATGATAAGGAATACCACTCAATCCATGATAAGAAGATTGTAGCACTGCATTGATACCAGTGGTCATTCATGCCACCTTTGTGACCTTCAAAGACCTTACTGATACACATCATTGGATTCGTCTCGATAGCTGCTATCAGAAAATAAGTAGGAAACTATAGCATCTCATTTCAAGAAACAAAGTTGACCTTCATATCTCTGAAGTGATCACAACCTTTCAACAAAAAACCAACGTCATATTATGGCCCCCGTTATCCCATGCAACTTTTGTCCTATCGTACTTTCGGAGATATTCTATGTGGCAACAATTAGTGACTCACCCTGTAGAAAGAGGAGGGATACGGAAAACAGTGCAGTCGTTGTCATAGTGCAGAAACTGAGCGATTTATATGACTTTCAAAACGAATGATCATTGGCTTTAGAGTCAAGGGTGGAAGCATTTCCGCAACGGTTAAGTTTGTAGACTGTTCGCGCGCCGCCGTGGTTAAAGAATACCGTGCATGTCCAAATGGCACTATCCAAAATCAGCGGGTAGGCAACTGTGGTGCAGCACGGGCTGTAGATGACAGAGATGGACGACGGCTAAGGAGGTGTGTACGGGCGGATAGACACGCAACTGTTGAGCAACTGACCATCCAGAAGAACCAAGTTTTACCAGAAAGTAGTGTCTCCTCAACGACCGTTCAATGAACTTTGGTGCATATGGGCCTCTGCAGCAGGCTCCTGATTCATGCGCCAATGCTGACTACTCTTCATCAACAACGAATGCTGAAACTTGCACGCCAGTACTGCAGATGAATTATGACAGGTGGCCTTTTCAGATGAACCACGTTTTATGCTCCATCAAACAAAAGACCACAGGCGCGTAGCCGGCCGTGGTGGCCGAGCGGTTCTACGCGCTACAGTCCGGAACCGTGCGACCGCTATGGTCGCAGGTTCGAATACTGCCTCGGGCATGGATGTTTGTGGTGTCCTTAGGTTAGTAAGGTTTAAGTAGTTCTAAGTTCTAGGGGACTGATGACCTCAACAGTTGAGTCCCATAGTGCTCAGAGCCATTTGAACCATTTGAACTGGCGCTTACAGCGTGAAACATTTGAAAGCAAACACCTTGCATGCGTTTTTGTCTGGGGAATGTTTTCTTGAAATTTCCTAGGTGTTGTCGTCATTTTGGAAGGCACAATGGATCTACAGACGTATGCATCTATCCTTCAGGACCATGTACACTCTTACAGGCCGTCTTTTATTCCTCGGAACGGAGTGACGCCGGCCCTTGGGGATGGATGACGTCATCGTGACGGAACTTTCAGGGCACCCTGTGGGTTGATGCCCCCCTTGCCCCCCTACTATAGCCTACACATTATTACGTGCTCACATGTCTTCATCCCCCGTTTCCGAAGTGGCCGCGCGGTTCTGGCGCTGCAGTCTGGAACCGCGAGACCGTTACGGTCGCCGGTTCGAATCCTGCCTCGGGCATGGATGTGTGTGATGTCCTTAGGTTAGTTAGGTTTAACTAGTTCTAAGTTCTAGGGGACTAATGACCTCAGCAGTTGAGTCCCATAGTGCTCAGAGCCAACCCCCGTTTCTACCAGGGAAAGGTGGTAGGGGTGCCTGTAGCACGTTTAGCTTGGTGTCACTGTCATTTTGTCTCAAAGGTAAGGTATTGCTACGAAATCGAAAACGAAGGGTGGCCCTGGTTTAGTAATCCAGAAATGACTGTTGCAGCATTCTAGTGTGACTTCCAGAATTTGTTTCATATGTCTGTAATTCCTTCGCTGGTGAGGACTAGAAATTTCGCCGATGAGAATGTTCTGTGGTTGTGCTGTGCTGATTCTAGTGCCTCAAGCGCCTTTGTAGCTGTTTATAACATTGCACCTAGGCATTCCTATGATGTTTTCTGTTGCAGTCTGACTATTCGGGAGTGAAAGGTTTTACTTGCGGATCGATAGCAGAAAGTAGGTCACCAGAAGGAGACTGCAAAGTGTCACGCAGCTCACAGTGTACGTGCGTGCATCGAAGGGCACCAGAATATGTTACTGTATTCCCCTGGCCGCCAAACTTCCCGGATTTGAGCCCAATAGAGAATCTGTGAGACTACCTCGATCTGGCTGTTTGCGCCACAGATCCTCAACCGAGACACCTAGCGCTGCTGGCCATGCCACTGGAGTCGGCATGGCTCCACATCCCTGTCGGTACCTTCCAGAACTTCACTGACTCTCTTTGGACACGTCGCACATCAGTCTGCGCTGAAAACGGCGGTTAGTGAGGCCTTTTACATACGGTCACTTTAATGTGATTGGGCAGTGTACTGCTTTTCCCGCTGCGAAACATTCGGCGATTCTCGGAGTAAAAATCAACAGATTGAGATAGTGTTAATGGACCAACCCGTAGCAGTCGCTTGAAGGAGAAGTTGTACTTCGATTTGGAAAAGCTCCCTGACGTAATTGCCGCTATAAATTTGCAGCAATACGTACTAGTAGACGTCACATATTGTTTGCAGTAGCGCACGAAACCACAACAACCACTGTCACTAGTGAAGTAGTCAAAACATAAATGGCCATCGCTGAAGGACAGCAGGATCAGTAGACCGAAATGTCTTCCATTGCAAGCAAGCTATGAACTAGAGGAGAACAGTCAGTTGGTGAATGGAACTTGGCTTGTCTCGCATAATAAGAGGTTCAAGATCGACGTAATGCGGTCTTAGTGAGTTGTGTCCCCTACCATCCTTGGTGTTCGTGGAGATCTGCTGAATGATGATCTGTATATTCTGTTCTGAGCGCCTTAACGGAGCAAAGTGGCGCACATTCTGAAGACTGGAGTCAAACCACAAGACATCAACTTGGTATATGTTTTCTGTGATTCCTCTAAATTGCTTAAAGCAAATTCCAGAACGTTTCCTTTGTTATGTTTCTGTTATCGATGGACAAAGTGTGATTCCTCCAAATTGCTTAACGCAAATTCCAGAGCGATCCCTTTGTTATGTTTCTGTTATCGATCCGCAAGTAAAACCGTTCACATCCAAATAGTCAGACTGCATCAGAAAACATTATGGGAGTGCCTAGGTGCAATGTTATCAACAGCTACAAAGGCGCTTGAGGCACTAGAATCATCACAGCACAATCACAGAACATTCTCATTGGCGAAATTTCTTGTCTCCACCAGCGAAGGAATTACAGACTTACAAACCAAATTCTGGAAGTCATACTAGAATGCTGCAACAGCCATTTCTGGATTACTAAACCAGGGCCACCCGTCATTTTGGATTTCGTAGCGATACCATACCTCTGAGACAAAACGGCGGCGACACCAAGCTAAACGTGCTACAAGCACCCCTATCACATTTCCCTGATAGAAACGGGAGCTGAAGACATCTGACGACGTAATAATGTGTAGGCTATATACAAGGATGGAAAGAATACCCTGAAAGGTGGCGACCCTTTGGGCACGCCATCTTTCACACCTTGTTGATTACGTAGTCCCTGCAGAGGCCCTGCAGCCGTATCAGCTGCGTAGCGAGCCATCGTGACGAGTAATTTTAATCATGAGAGAGTTTGTTTGCCACTAGCGGCTACAGTTGGGACACTAGATTTTTATTGTGTCAGTAAGGCCGGCAAGGAGATGTGACCAGGACAGCAGAAGTGAAAGAAACGTCCGTAGGCTCTTCCAGGAACACACCCACGCTTCTACAAAAGAGTGACCTCCTGGCTTGTTAGCGCAGGCGGTGACATCTCGCAGGGCAATGGCCAGATGCCTGCATTCCAGAGGTGTGATATCCACCTCGGGTGTGCGACCGACAGATGAGGACAGCATTGTCCGCCGTAGGCGTGGAATGCACGTACGTTTCTCTGGAGCCAAGTTCAGCGGGGGAGATCATAGATTGTGGCGGCATACTTTCTCATTGGAGGAATACCACTATGCTGTGTCTAGAAGGGAGTTCTGGCGCGCTGTTGTAACGACATTGGCGCAATTTTGCGCAAGCAGCTTGGGCATTGGAAGGGACGATTTTTGGCTACTCCATGAGTATTTGGTGCCTAGGAGGGAAGAGAGGAGAGGTATTGAATGCATTCGGTGGATGTCCACCGTAGAAGACGTTTTGGCTGTTCGGCATAGGTGCGCTGTACGTTCGGCAAATTGGTGGAGAGCCACCACAGAGTGCAGTCTTGGTTCTTTCGGTGCACCAGCCGTAATTCTCTGCACATCTTGCCGCGAGGGTACACCGGCGACGGCCTTTGCAGTTGCGCACCTACGCCCAATCTCTATATCACCCCTTGGGCAGTTCAGTGGTGAACATATTGGCAGCCTAGAACTATTAGCAATATTTGAGGACTTAGTTTTCACTGCAGCGAGTCCGTCTGACCCGCGGCTCGCAGCCCTGTATTTCAACAAACCTACGTCGTATTGACGAAATAGTTCACAATCTCGGTCAGTACCTCACCTTATATATAGTCATGAGTCGTTGTTGCTTTTACCCTGAGGGAGCCATCGTTCTAGCTTGAAACCTCCCTTCCACCTTTAATAACTTTACCAGCCATCGACATCATCTGTGACCGTGTCTTTTGTTTTGCGTTGTGTGTGTTTTTTTTTTTTTTATCTTTGTGATAATTCTGGGAATCCATTGGTAGGATTTGTAATGAACTAAGTCTGAAAAGAGCAATATTTCATTTTAGTACCCTATCGTCCTGAACATCTGAATTACAATAAATTTTTGTGAGCTGAGGGTACGTAATAAGAGTAGGAAAACATTCAACCTGTCGCAAACAGACCCTTGCAGTTTCATATACGCTACTGCTCAAAAGTTAGCAACGGTACCTGCTACACTTTTATCGACAGGCTCTCGAGTGACTGCGGAAAATATGAACTGCGCCGTGCGCCATTTATCATTGCACCAGAATTAACAGCTTTGCCAGCGCCGCTGAAACATGCCCCGAAAAACACTGTATCACTGCAGGTGATACTACCTGATTCAAAGCAGCAGTGCAAATACTACAATAAAAAGACAGGAATCGCCACAATAACCTCTTAGTGTTCGAGATAATGTGCAGGTGGCCATTATACTACTGGACTTCCAAATTATTTGAGTAAAAGGCCACAGCGAGATGCGGAGTAACCAACTGCTGGACGTACTAGCAAAGTATGCGATAATTACGGGCAGCCGTGTGTAAAATTAAGAAACCAGCGGGGCAACGAATGGATACTCGCTAGAGCGTCTAGGCGCAGTCCTACAGTGATCTGTATCGTCGTATCCTAGCCACACAGTTATATTCCAAAGAAACCGTTCCACGCAGGTTTTATGTGACGGTGAAACGTATGCAATTTAACTACGGACCCTACACTTAACATCTACAGCGAGTCAGAAGAACGACTCCTCCTATAGTAAATGCAGGAAGATGTTAAGCTTGTATCTTTTTTTTATCATAAGTCTCTTGACTGTTTTGATGTGGCCTGCCAGAATTCCTCTCCTGGTCAATCCCTTCATCTCAGAGTAACATTTACATCCAACGTCCTCAGTTACTTGTTAGATGTATTGCAATCTTTATCTTCCTCTACAGTTTCAGCCCCTACAGCTCGCTCTAGTACCAAGGAAGCTATAGCCTGATATATTAAGAAATGTTCAATTACCGTGTCCCTTCTTCTCGTCGGAGAGCCTCCTCATTCCCTTATCAGTCCACCTCATTTTCAACATTCTTCTGTAGTTCCATGTTCAATGTCCCTCCCGATTGTACATGTCTGCTCTGTAAATAATTCATGATTACTTCAAATGGTTCAAATGGCTCTGAGCACTATGGGACTTAACTTCTGAGGTCATCAGTCCCCTAGAACTTAGAACTACTTAAACCTAACTAACTTAAGGACATCACACACACCTATGCCCGAGGCAGGGTTCTAACTTGCGTCCGTAGTCGGTTAAAGGCGCTGCAGTCTGGAACCGCAAGACCGCTACGGTCGCAGGTTCGAATCCTGCCTCGGGCATGGATGTTTGTGATGTCCTTAGGTTAGTTAGGTTTCACTAGTTCTAAGTTCTAGGGGACTAATGACCTCAGCAGTTGAGTCCCATAGTGCTCAGAGCCATTTGAATTATTTTTTGCGTCCGTAGCGGTCGCGATGTTCCAGACTGTAGCGCCTGGAACCGCTCGTCCATCACAGCCGGCTCATGATTACTTAATTAAATTAATAAACACATTAAAATATATTTTTTATTCTTGGGAAGCTACATTTACTTTAATAATTGTGGTGATTCTCAGGCATCGTTAGGTATCGTACAACTAAGTTTTCAACTTGAATGGAGGATGTGTTGCCTGTTAGTTGCTAATAAATGATTTCCTGAGCAGAATAAGGAAAATTTACCTCACTAGAATCACGATGGTCGTTAACATCGGTAGCAAAATTCTTGGAGTTCTACCGAGATCATGTAGATTCCTATTATTTAAGTTTTCCTTGAATATTCCGAGAACTGTATTTCAGCTGCTCTCGTATCTCTGGCCACCTTTAGCCCGACTCCCTTTTTTTTATTTTTTATGCCAGATTGAGCAATCGTCGCCGTTGCAGGTGGTGCGGGCAGCGAGGAAATTACACTCGGCGCACAGCAGTTTTCCATCAGAGAGCGGTTCCGCGCGTTCTCCGGAACTGTGATTCCCGCTGCATCGATCGTTTTCCGCACAGTGAAACCAAATAGAGCTGTCACATATTGCGTTTAAATTTCCTCAATTTTAGGAACAAATGCAATAAAAGATATCTGAAAGAATTTGAATCTACGACTATTGAAGCGTACGTCCTTCTTCAGCTGAGTGAGCTCAGGCGAAATAGCGTATACACGTATTCCCGATCTACCATCACTGGAGAGACGTTCAACATTACGTCGCCTGCGTTCGTTGTCGAGACTGTTCTCGTACTTCTTTTGAGTCAGCTTATCCCATACCGAAAGACTAAGATGTTCCTTATTTTGTATCAAAGTGCTAAATACTTCTTTTTCCTTCCTACGTCTGCCTTTCTACAGGTATTGACTGAACGCTCTGCCCTTTGCTCTGCCCTGTACTTCTTTCTTAACCTGCTGCTAACATCGTCCTTTCTTAAAGTCATCCAGCATTCCAAGTCTTCTTGTTTCTCTCCTCTTTTCTTTTCAATGTCTATTCATTGCAGACAGTAGCTTCGCAGTTTACAGTACGTCCGAGCCAAGATATTTTCCGTTGTTCTTATCATTTCTACTAGTTTTCTTTCCTCCTTTATAGTTCTTCCCCATTCGTTGTTCTGTCAGTCTATTTCACTTTTTTCATTTCTCTCCACACCACGTTTCAAAATTTCCGTGCCTTTTCTTTTTAACTGTGCATCATTCGCTACCACGTAGTGCTTCACTACAGATAAAACACTAGGTGTCAGTAATCCCTCACCGTTTGAAAATCACTTTTACACACAGTATTCTAGCTCTTCATTTCTCTTCACAGTTTCCTAAGGATCTAAGAGATTGTACTCGTTCCAAAATCTTTCCTTCTATTGATATTTCGACAATTGGTTTTTGTTTGTAGGTTCTCGTCATCTTCCACACTCTTTCTTCACTTTTACGATCCTCTACCTCATAAATTGTTGTTCTTCCTCTACTTCAGCCAACATTACTTGATCCTTTGCATTCTTAACTGTCTTTATCCTCACGTATAATCTTTCACGGCCGGCATCTTCATTTTTAAAACTTCCTGGCTGAGAGGCCATGTTCGATCTGTAAAACTTCTTCTTCCTGACGTTACGTTACAAACTGCGGGCAACATCTTCCGAGGCGAGTCAATGACTGGCTGCCAGGCCGTGAAGGTCCCGTTTATATAGAGTGCATAGAGGACACCACCATACGCCACGTGGGGCCGACTGTAAATCTAACTTTGACTAACGTCATTATTCTCGGTTGAAGGTAATCGACTGTCACATCGTTGGTGCAAAATCGACCGCTGTATCTTATCTAACTTTAAGCCTTCGTCTTTTGTATTAAAATTATTGTGGTGTTTCTGAATCTCTGTATCTTCTCTATACATACGTGCACAATAACGCAATGTCCTGGCTAACACGCTCGTCTCATTAAACGTTATTTCCTAATCACCGTCTTTAAAAACATTTTCCGCTACAGGTGAGTTGTCGGTGTGTTCCAGTCGACAGTTCCTTTTAACAATGAAAAGAAGTGTCAATACCCGTTTAAGGTGGAACGTACACGAAAATGACCAAAATGTTGACTTTTTGTATTGGCTCTTCATTTACTACATAGTATTAAAATTTCGATTACCAACTATTACGTTCCAATTCCGCTTCTAAATGGGAAAAGATAATTTGTAATAGCTTGCCCAGGGCCACGCCACCATCTTCTTCTTCTTCTTCTTCTTCATTCTCTCGTATTATCTATTTATGCTGTTCCTTTTTCCCTTTTTGTGCAGCCACAATGCAGGGAGAGTTTGCATACTACATAAAGAAGGCTGTGAAATACAATCTCTGCCACCGATGTTATATTCTTTGGTTTACAGCGTTTGTTTACGAGTGTTGTTTCGAATAAACTTTTACGAAGGTGGTGAATAGACCTGTTATATTTTGCAGCATGCCTCGTTCTAGTAAGGTGTTTAGAAAGGTTAGTAAGTGTCGTGCTTCTCGATGTAAAGGTAAAACCAGCCCCATACTAACAAATGAATACTTGACTCCAGCCAAAAAAGCGAGTGCTCCGAAAAGGAAAATTGACAGAGGTCTATCACGTGATGAATGTGGCTCAGACACTCAAGCTGCTAGTGGTTTTAGGCTTATTGATTTGAAAATTCTGTATGATATGATATCATCTGCTTGTGTATGAGCTAACTGTGGTGCAAAAGGTTTGAGATTATATAACGAAGAAAACAGGATTGGAATAGTGTGAAACTTGCATCTCACTTGTGAAAGCTGCCATTCAGACATTGCTTTCAGAATTTCAGCATCAAGTAATCGCATATATGAAGCAAATATGCGTTTAATAAATGGCATGAAATGTTTGGGCATAGGCAGAGAAGGTACCAGACTGTTTTGTGGGATCATGAACAGGCCACAACCAAGTGCTAGGTACACCGCTGGAAATAAAGCATTTCTAAGTGCTCTTTAAGAGGAAGTGGAAAAAAACTTGAAATCCTCTGCAAAGGAAGCTGTGAAGATGAATAGTGAACTAAAGACAGAGGCAGATAAAACGCCAGACACAGATTTGTGTGTGCTGTGTGATGGAACATGGATGAAGCGTGGACATACATCACCGTATGGAGTATCTTCTGTAATTAGTGTTGATACTGGAAAAATTCTGATATTAAGGTAATGAGTAAATATTGTTATAGTGTGGACTCAGAAAGATAGCTGGTGAAGTGGAAGAAACTAAGTGGCAGGTTGAACACAGGAAAATGTGCTGTACAAATTATTCTGGTTCTAGTGGTGGAATGGAACCTGCAGCTATGAAACTTATGTTCCATCAAAGTGTGGAAAAATATGATGTTAGTTTTGAAGGGCCTAGAGTCACCATCACCAAGGTATTTTGTGCATCTGTTTTGGAAAGTAAGCCTTATGGTCCTAGTTGTGCTATAGAAAAGTTGGAATGTGTTGGTCATGTGCAAAAACGAATGGGAGGCAGACCTTTAAAATTGAAATGTGAATTGGAAGGCAGAAAACTTGAGAGTGGAAAACCTTTAGGAGGTCCTAACAGACTCACAGACAACGAAATTCATTCTTTACAAGTGAACTATGGCAAGGCTATAAGTGACAACAGTGAAAATTTGAAGAACATGCAGAAGGCTGTGTGGTCTATTTATTTTCATAAACTATCTACAGATGACAAACCTGTACATAATTTGTGTGACATATCATGGTGCAAAGTCAAGCAGGCTGAGCTTGATGACATCAAATATTCACGCAAGCACAATTTACCTGTGGCTGTGTTAAATGCTATAAAACCAACATTTAGGTGTTTAGCAGAGCCAGACCCCCTACGAAAGTGTGTGCATGGAAAACTCAAAATCCTAATGAAAGTTACAAACGTTGCCCTCAAACAACATTTGCTTCCATAATAGTTGTTAAAATTGCAGCAAATGATGCTTGTTTAGTTTTTAACAGTGGTAATCTTGGAAGAATAACAATTCTACAGAGGCTAGGAATTCAGCCAGGAGCTTTCACATATTCAGTACTGAAGGATATCGATGACAAAAGAGTTGCTGCGGCTGAAATTAATGCCAATAAAATTGAACAACAGATTAACCAAAGAAGACAAGCAAAGAAGAGACTGCTTGCAGATGAAGAGGAGTATGCATATGGCTTGCACTACTTCACGCAGAGAAGGTAAGGCCTAATACAAACACTGTCGAATCTTTGATTCAGTTTTCCTGTAACTTACATTTTTGTAACTTCATGTACCTTTTACTCACAAACCACAAAGGGTAGAGAAATTAAATTTAGCATATGACTTGTCAGTACTATAGTGAAACAGTGTGTGGAAGGAATTTTCATTTAGTAAAATAGTAAGGCATTTATGGTAGAATATATTCCTTAAATTTGATATTTTATTTTTCAGGGAAATTTGGAGTCCCGTCAAATTTTAACAAAACAAGATATCTAAATTAGGTTCCACAAATATCTGTAATAATGCTGTATGAAAGTTTGTACAAAAATTCGTCAAATTTCCTTTTGCAGTTTTTCCAAAAAATGAACATTTGTAATTACTTTCTTGAAAAAATCAATTGTTAATAAGTAAAGATTTAGAAGTTCAATAAACACGAAAATTTATATACATATTCTCATTACATTTCTTAATAACTGTACCAAATTTGGACTGATTATCTGAAAAAATTTTATTTTTATAAAATGCTTTCCAAAGTACTGTAGTTTCGTGTACGTCCCCCCTTAAACGAACACGAAAGGAAGTTTGTTACTCTGTAAGAGGAAATAAAAAAGACTCATTTGTGGCTGATATATTCTAATCGTCACATAATACCCTACTGACCGTTAAAATTGCTACTCCACGAAGATGATATGCTGTAGACGCGAAATTTAACCGACAGGAAGAAGATGCTGTGATATGCAAATAATTAGCTTTTCAGAGCATTCACGCAAGGCTGGCACCAGTGGCGACACCTACAACCTGCTGACATGAGGAAAGTTTCCAACCGATTTCTCATATACAAACAGCAGTTGACCGTCTTGAAACGTTGTTGTGATGCCTCGTGTAAGGAGGAGAAATGTGTATCATCAAATGACTGTTAGCAGCATAAGGAATCGGTGGGTTCAAGAGGGTAATACGGAACGCCGTACTGGATCCCAACGGCCTCGTATCACTAGCAGTCGAGATGACAGGCATCTCATCCGCATAGCTGTAACGGATCGTGCAGCCACGTCTCGATCCATGAGTCAACAGATGGGGACATTTGCAAGACAACAACCATCTGCACGAACAGTTCGACGACGTTTGCAGAAGCGTGGACTATCAGCTCGGAGACCATGGCTGCGGTTACCCTTGACGCTGCATCACAGGCAGGAACGCCTGCAATGGTGTACTCAACGACGAACCTGGGTGCACGAATGGCAAAACGTCATTTTTTCGGATGAATCCAGGTTCTGTTTACAGCATCATGATGGTCTTATCCGTGTTTGGCTACATCGCGGTGAACGCACATTGGAAGCGTGTATTCGTCATCGCCAAACTGGCGTATCACCCTGCGTGTTGGTATGGGGTGCCATTGGTTACACGCCTCAGTCGCCTCTTGTTCGCACTGACGGCACTTTGCGCAGTGGACGTTACATTTCAGATGTGTTACGACCCGTGGCTGTACCCTTCATTCGATCCCTGTGAAACCCTAAATTTCAGCAAGATAATGCACGACCGCATGTTGCAGGTCCTGTACGGTCCTTTCTGGATTCAGAAAACGTTCGACTGGTGCCCTGGCCAGCACATTCTCCAGATCTCTCACCAATTGAAAACGTCTGGTCAATGGTGGCCGAGCAACTGGCTCGTCATAATACGCCAGTCACTACTCTTCATGAACTGTGGTATCGTGTTGAAGCTGCATGGGCAGCTGTACCTGTACACGCCATCCGAGCTCTGTTTGACTCAATGTCCAGGCGTATCAAGGCCGTTATTACGGCCAGACGTGGTTGTTCTGGGTACTGATTTCTCAGTATCTATGCACCCAAATTGCGCGAAAATGTAATCATGTGTCAGTTCTAGTATAATATATTTGTCCAATGAATACCCGTTTATCATCTGCATTTCTTTTTGGTGTCGCAATTTTAATGGCCAGTAGTGTACGTATGTAGCGCCTTAGCGCAAATATCGAAAAGTGCCACTTAAAAGCTACACCCTTGCCTGACGACTCTTGCGGTACTTGTCATATCTGTTTGACCCTTACTGCCACTTCCTGTCTTGTGTAGAGTTTCTTTATGAGTCTTCTGTCATTTCGCTGTTCACGAACAGGTCCTCAGGAGCCTACCTCCGTCAACCTCGTCCACTGTCTGCTGCCTCTACATCTACATTGATTCTCCGCAAGCTATCTTTCGGTGTATGGTGGAGGGTACTTCTGATACCATAACGTGATCCCTCCTACTCATTCGCGAATGGCGCGCAGGAAGAATGGTTGTGGTAAACCTTCTTATTGACACTAATTTCTCAAATTTCCTCCTTGTGGTCGTATCGCCAGACGCACGTGGGAGATTATAATATATTTCCCTACTCAGAATTTCAATAGTAAACCTCTCCGTAATGCACAATGCCTCTAATGTAGCGCCTGACGCTGGAGTTGTTGAGCATTCCCTACAATGCTCTCGCAGCATCTAACTTAAAAAAAAAAAACATGTTCATACCCCATATATTCTGTCACCCTAGTAGCTGCTTAATAGGTGCAGTGCACACCTGACTCAATGCGGTGGTCTCAATACTAATTGTCCTCTGCTTGTAATGCGCATATATTAACAATTCCGGTGCAAGCACAATAGTAATTCATATCCCCGCCACAGAGTTTATGTAGAAAAAATTGTCGTGCTTCGGTAGCTCAGATACAAGAATACGGCGAGAAACATCTGGTGTCTGATACAAAGGAAGATCATGAACTCCCTATAGATGCGTTTAGAAGGCTGGAACTGACAAAAATAACAAGGCAGTGAAATATTTTGCGATGTCGCTGTTCGGGACTTCTCTTCTGTCCATGTAATTTACCCTGGAAAGAACACATATCAAGGATTTACTGAATGATTAATTTGGGCCTGGGAAATGATGATGAGGAACCGGCTGCAGAAGAAGAAAATGTGCGTGCTGAACTGCCACCAGTTGAAGGTGACAGTGAAGGTGCTAAATTGTGCTACTACTAAAGACTCATTTTTCGAATGCTGTAATTCATGACTGCAATTATCTGTCACCTTATTTATATCATTTCATTGTAGCCATTTTTGTTACTGTTTCTAGTGAATTAAAAAAAAAAAAAAAAAAAAAAAAAAAGATGGTAGAACACTTGCCCGCGAAAGGCAAAGGTCCCGAGTTCGAGTCTCGGTCGGGCACACAGTTTTAATCTGCCAGGAAGTTTCATATCAGCGCACACTCCACTGCAGAGTGAAAATCTCATTCTCCAAATGTATGTTTGATGGAACAATGTTTTCAATAGCCTTTTTACTTTCGGATCTAAAGGTTTTCCTAAAGGTAAATATACTGTTATTTTTGTTAGGCATCTACTCAATTAAAGTCCAGCATCCATCCTATGAGCTGTATTGTGTGTAGATTGGACCAAGGCAGCTGTTGATTCTTCCCCTTTTTTTTAGTTACTGTCGCACCAGAAGTTCGTTCATCCACTTTGATATGTGTTCCAATGCAGTAGGTTTGTTTCTGGAAATTTGCCTTATTTTGGTTTACTTCTTCGGAAAAGCTTTCCCCAGACTGGCTAATATCTTCTTTTTCCTGTACATGGCTCTGAGCACTATGGGACTTAACATCCGTGGTCATCAGTCCCCTAGAACTTAGAACTACTTAAACCTAACTATCCTAAGGACATCACACATATCCATGACCGAGGCAGGATTCGAACCTGCGACCGTAGCAGTCGCGCGGTTCCGGACTGAGCGCCTGAACCGTTTCCTGTACATCTCTGTTTGTCTTGAAAGCTGTGATGTGTCTGCGGTACAGTCTGTGTTCTGTCTTGAGACGTGCTATGGAAGCTGCAAAACACTTAAACTTTGTGTCTCCAGTTTCTTTTGCTTTCCGCATTGCCCCAAATTACAGGTGCAACTAATGGACACATTTTTCCTTCACTCCTTGCTATGTCAGATTGAGATAGGATGCGTTGTTTTAATTTCAGTTCTTTGATTGCCTTGTTTCATTGAAATAGGTGTTCATTGCGTCTTTGTTCTCTACATGATCAAATATTACTTCGATATTTTTTTATTGATGCACGTCTCCTCAATAACGAACTGCACGTCTCAACTTACGTGGAAGTGTGTGATAAACTTCATAAATACGTTCAACGCGTCCTTTCAAAACTTTTGTTAAAATACTAACAGTATTGGATTTGTGAATCTTCAGGTTTTCGCGGCGCAAAGACTGCTCCATTAAGTTTCGGGAATGCAGCCGCATAAATTCTGCTTCTTCTTCTAATATTTCGGCTGTATATCTTTCAGCCATCTTCAGAGAGAGCCGTACGACTGACGCTCCAGCGCTCACTCCATCCTTTTAAACTCGCGGACCGCGCCACTGCGCATGCGGCCACAGATGAACAAGGCGCCAGTGATGTTGATCGGTGGCAAAGACGTAACATATGCATGAGTTACGTCTGTGGCTGCGCATTCGATCCATGCTGGGAGATCGGTGTATTACTGGAAGCTGAACTGTAGCGATGTCTTTGTAGGTTCAATATTGAAAGTGCCGGATTCCATGATTTATCTGATGTGAAACCGCTGTCTCTATTAATTAAATTCTTCGCCAAGCGGATTTCAATGGCCTCTTTTACTACGGAGTCCCAGAAAGATGAAACAGAAGTCAGAACTTCGACATTTTCATATACCATAGAGTGACCAGAATCAATACAATGCTCTGCCACAGCCGATTTACTGGGTTGTAAGAGCCGAGTGTACCTGCGATGTTCCGTACACCTCTCTTGGACTGTACGATTCGTTTGTCCGATATATGAAAGGCCACATTCACATGGTATCTTGTAAACTCCAAGCTTGCGGAGTAGTAAGTCATCTTTAACGGAACCCAGGAGTGCAGCCGTCTTCGCCGGTGGACGAAAAATCACTTTTACTTTATGTTTAGTGAGGATCCGTCCTATTTTGGATGAAAGGCTTCCCACATACGGCAGAACAGCCATGGATTTAAATGTTTCCTCGTCATCTTCTGCATTCCTTACGGACACCTTAGATTTTATTTGTAGTGCCTTACGTATCTGTTTTGGAGAATACCCGTTGTCCTCAAAAACTCTCTTCAGATGTAAAAGTTCGTCTTTTAAACTACTTTCATCAGATATGACGTGTGCTCGGTGTACCAAAGTTCTTAGAACACTACTCGTCTGCGAAGGATGGTGACAGCTATTTGCATGTAAATATAAGTCCGTATGGGTCGGTTTCCGATATACTGCATGACCCAGAGCACCATCTTCTTTGCGCCGAACCAAGACATCCAAAAATGGAAGACATCCCTCCTTTTCCACTTCCATTGTAAACTGAATTTGTCCATGGATGGAATTCAGATGGTTTAAGAAGTCCTGTAATTTGTCCTCGCCATGGGGCCACACTACAAAGGTGTCGTCAACGTACCTCCAAAAAACTGTAGGCTTCAAACTAGCAGACTCCAGGGCCTTCTCCTCGAAATCCTCCATAAATAAATTGGCCACCAAGGGTGACAAGGACTACCCATGGCAACACCGTCAGTCTGTTCAAACAAGTCGTTATTAAATAAAAAGTATGAGGAGGTCATCACATGGTGAAACAAAGCTAAAATCTCCTTATCAAAACTTTTTCCAATGAGATCTAAAGATTCAGAGAGAGGTACCTTAGTAAATAGCGACACTACATCAAAGCTGACTAATAGATCAGAGGTGTTCAGTTTCAAAGATTTTAATTTGCCAATGAAATCTGCAGAGTTCCTTATATGATGATCACATTTTCCCACAAGCGGCCTCAATAGTGACGCCAGGTGCTTGGCACAATCATAGTTGGGAGAACCAATATTGCTCACGATAGGACGTAGAGGAACGTCTTTCTTATGGATCTTTGGGAGTCCATAAAGCCTTGGAGGCACTGCACCACTTGGTTTCAGTCTTCGTATGACTTCCGGTGGAAATGGGGAGGCATTCAAAAGCGACGCCGTCTTCCTTACCACCTTGTTGGTGGGGTCCTTACTGATCTTCCGGTACATACTATCATTCAGTAAGCTGTATATCTTATCATGGTAGTCGTCACGTGACATTAAAACAGTGGCATTACCTTTATCAGCAGGGAGAACCACCGTTTCGGTATCTTGGCGGAGCATACGCAGTGCAGTCCTCTCTGCCACAGATATATTGCTTCTTTGAGGGCGAGCCTTCATAACAGCTCGACAAGTTTCGCGTCTTATTTCATCTGCAGAATCCGTAGAGAGTGGTCGAACAGCTTCTTCAACGGTACTGATGAATGCAGGTATAGGCAAAACCTTTGGCGTGGGTGCAAAATTCAGTCCTTTGCTTAAGACCATCATCGTAGCATGTGAATGTGGCCTTTCATATATCGGACAAACGAATCGTACAGTCCAAGAGAGGTGTACGGAACATCGCAGGTACACTCGGCTCTTACAACCCAGTAAATCGGCTGTGGCAGAGCATTGTATTGATTCTGGTCACTCTATGGTATATGAAAATGTCGAAGTTCTGACTTCTGTTTCATCTTTCTGGGACTCCGTAGTAAAAGAGGCCATTGAAATCCGCTTGGCGAAGAATTTAATTAATAGAGACAGCGGTTTCACATTAGATAAATCATGGAATCCGGCACTTTCAATATTGAACTTACAAAGACGTCGCTACAGTTCAGCTTCCAGTAATACATCGATCTCCCAGCATGGATCGAATGCGCAGCCACAGACGTAACTCATGCATATGTTACGTCTTTGCCGCCGATCAACATCACTGGCGCCTTGTTCATCTGTGGCCGCATGCGCAGTGGCGCGGTCCGCGAGTTTAAAAGGATGGAGCGAGCGCTGGAGCGTCAGTCGTACGGCTCTCTCTGAAGATGGCTGAAAGATATACAGCCGAAATATTAGAAGAAGAAGCAGAATTTATGCGGCTGCATTCCCGAAACTTAATGGAGCAGTATTGGATTTATCTTCAGAAATGTTAGCTTCTCATTGAGGAGTACTGTTTCCTCCACTGCCACTATTACTACAATGTTGCATACTATTAATCGCATTATCATCATGTATAAAGTTATTTTCTTCATCCACTATCCTATCTTACTTAACTTCAGTTGAGCAGTCGAAATAATATTCATGGTTCTGAATAATCACATCCACCAAAAAACATTGCGGAGCGTCACCATCCTGATCTACAGTGTCTTCCGTTAGATAAAGCCTTCTGAATTTGGATGTCACAATATTTCAAACTTTGGAAATATTAATTGTTTCCTTCATTTTTGCTTCTGGTCAACTACTTACTGAGGTAAATAAGTGATTGTCTGGAGTGTTAAACACCCCTCTCCCCCTCTTCAAAGACTGCAGGCGCTATTGTGTACAAACCAAGAGTACTAATTAGATTTCGCAGCTGTATTTTCTTAACTTCACTGCAGAAAAAAACATAGGTAGTGGCTTCTGTAGCAAGATTCTTGAACTTATACTTTCTAGGACATGACAGAGCCTGGATGGTCTTGGCGCTTTGAATACGAGTCTGTTTACGAGTCCCCCCGGTGAACTGCTCGGTCGAAAGACGGCCTGATTTCGTTGTCCGCACGTCGGCATGAGTCTTTGAATTTAGGCCATAGCGATTGCACGTCCCCAGACTACTACTGACATGAAGACTCTGCACGTCCTGTAGGCTGAAAGAAACAAGCGAAACCGTCATTTTGCCGTCTCCAGCGGAGAAAAAATTCTTAGTTTACGTTCCAGATGTCAGCCAATCACATTGATCAGCGGCATCGGTGCTGCAACGCGAATGTCTGAGCCAGTTTGTGGCAACACAGTAAATACAGTGTACCAACCTCTGTTAGTTAACTGACATACAGTAAGCGACGGTGGAGAAGTTCTAGCCGACCTCCCCTGCGTTTTGGTATTCTTAGGAAGATTCTCGCTTGCCACGGTGGCGAAAGTTGTGAATCCTTCACCCCCCCCCCCCCCCCCCCCAGTCACTGGTTTTTGAGTGCAGAGAGTAACGTACAGAAGACATAGAGAGGGTGTAGAAATGGGTGGACGTGCGATCATATCAAGACATGATTGTCATACACTTCCACGTAAACCTGTGACCTGCAGCTCGTTGTTGAAGAGACATCCATCTATAAAATGCATATCGAACATCAAAATCAACAACTGCAGGATTTGAAAACAAATAAATGACAGGGTCCAGATGAAATCCCAGTTCGATTTTCCAAAGAGTACTCTACGGTATTGGCGCCTTACCTAGCTTGCATTTATCGTGAACCTCTCACCCAGAGCAATGTCCGAAGCGACTCGAGAAAAGCGAAGGCGGGTCCAGAATATACGAAAGGTAGAAGAACGGACCCAAAAAATTACAGACCAATATTCCTAACTTCTGTTTGCTGTAGAATCCTTGAACATATTCTCGGTTCGAATAAATAAACTTTCTTGACACTGAGAAGTTTATGTGCAAAAATCAGCATGGTTTTAGAAAACATCGCTCGTTCGAAACTCAGATTGCCTTTTTCCCACATGACATACTGAGAACTATGGATACAGGGCAACAAGCAGATTCCATATTTTTAGGTTTCCGAAAAGCATTTAACACGGTGCCCCATTGCAGGCTGTTAACGAAGGTACAAGGGTATGGAATACGTTCACAGATATGTGACTGGCTCGAAGACTCATTAAATAATTGAACCCAGTATGTTCCCCTCGACGGCGAGTGTTCATCAGAGACGAGGGTATTGTCGGGAACGCCACAGGGAAGTGTGATACGACCACAGTTGTTCTATACATAAATGATTTGGCTGACATTGTGAGCATCAATCTGCGGTTGTTTGCTGATGGTACTGAGGTGTACATAATGTGTCGAAGATGAGTGACTGTAGGAAGATACAAGACAACACAGACAAAATTTCCAGTTGGTGTGATGAATGGCAGCTAGTCCTAAATGTGGAAAAATGCAAGTTAATGCGGATGAGTAGGAAGATCAAGTCTGTAATGTTCGGATACAGTATTACTAGTGTCCTGCTTGACACAGTCAAGTCGTTTAAATATCCGGGCATAACGTTCCAAAGCGACATGAGACGGAACGAGCAAATGAGAACTGTGGTAGGGAAGGCAAATGGTTGACTTCGATTTTTTAAGAGAATTTTAGGAAAGAGTTTTTCACCTCTAAAGGAGCCCGCATACAGGACGTTGGTGCGAACTGTTCTTGAGTACTGCTCGAGTGTTTGGGATCTGTACCAGGTCAGATTAAAGAAAGACATCGAAGCAATTCAGAGGTGGGTTGCTAAATTTGTTCCAGGTGGGTTCGAACAACACGTAATTGCTACAGAAATGCTTTAGGAATTCAAATGCGAATCCCTGGAGGGAGGGCAAAGTTATTTTCGAGAAACACTATTGAGAAAATTTAGGGAACCGGCATTTGAAGCTGACTGCCGGACTATTCTACTGCCGCCAACATACACTGCACTAAACGACGAGGAAGATAAGAGAAATTAGGACTCTTCGGACGCGTACAGATAGTCGTTTTTCCCTAGCTCTGTTTGTGAGTGGAACAAGAAAGGAAATGACAAGTAGTGGTACAGGGTACCTTCCGCCACACACTGTACGGCGGATTGTGGAGTATTTACGTAGATGTAGATGTAGATGCATCCAGTCGCATCCTGGCGCAATTTGCTGAGTCCTTGAATAAGTATCGCTTTTAGTGTTAGTGATGCCTCTGCTCTGGGAAGCCCACGGTTTCCGGAAAACATTCTGCAACTTGTTTTGCTTCTTTGCTTCTTCGGTGACATCATTTATCTGGATCTTTGAACCGTTTTTAGGATTTCGTACCTCAATCGGTAAAAACGGAACCCCTAAAGGATAACTTTGTCCATCTGTCTGTCTGTGTAAGTGATAAAAACGACTGTTCTCAGGAATGGGTATAAATATTAAGTTGAAATTTACGTCACGTAATGAGACCTAAGATCCCTTGGCAATGTAAACAATTGAAGCTTCTAAGTCAATGTAATTAAAAGATACGGCCACGTACATCACATATTTTGACTCTCGAAAACTCCTCCTCAAAACTTACAGGATACATCCCGCTGACCTACAGTCATGAAATTTGGCAAGAAGCAAGATCTCACTTACAAGCAAAGGTAAAAATCCGAATTACATGTCATTTGTTATCTGACCATTACTCTGTAAAGAGACTGTTTTCTCATTTCTCGATATCGATAAGATGGGAAAATCGTCCAGTCGCACTTCTTTTTTCGTTTACATTTGCGCGTTGCACAGACTAGGAAAGCCAATTGTGGTTCCGTAGCAATTTTCCATGTACTTTGACCTACTTACCAGTTGTCAACAGAACGTTCTGCACCAATTGAGCTTCACGCAGGCATTCATTTATTGTATTTTTGCGTACATCAACGAATATTCCGTTGTGGAATTGACTTTATTAAGCTCATTTCGGGGTACGTAAAATTTTTTTGGAGTTTCAGGTAAGCGAAGCTCCTTGTCAGAATTAAGTGAATCTATGTTCACCTCTTTGGTTCCAAACACTAATTGTAAATCACTTAATGGTGATGCAAACGTGAGGAAGTAAACTCATGCATTAAAGATTAGGACTGTACTTAATTTCGTCTTACAACAGTTCTGATCATTCGACTCAATTTAAACAAAAAAAAGTGACCGGTTTATTTTGCGTAACTGAACTCTGTTCTCACTGTGGCTACGTTCAATTGTAAAACAGGGGCCCCTACTTGGAACATTTAATGTGTGCTGCAGGAAATTTAGTTCATTTGCATCACTAAATTTCTCTCATTTGTATTTACCACAGCGTTGAGATCACACAGAGTTTCAATTACTGTAACTAGCAATTTGTTGGTTTAATATTATGCAAGGCGTACACTGGCTTGTACAACGTTTCTGTGTTGCCCCTATAAGAGTGGGAGCATCGTAACTAACCAACAAAAGCGGCTGCAATGGAATATTCCTTTTCGCATAGAATTATGCGCACTGGCTATAAAATGGTTTGATTCATAGTCACGACCGGTTTCGTGTCAACTGAAAACACACCCTCAGGTGATCTGTACAAAAATTGGTAAAGAAGAATTTTTCCGAAGGAAGAATGGAATACTGAAAAATACTATCATATAGCAATGCTCGAAGAGTAGTCACAGAGATTCTGCTTAGCAATAAATAGCCACTCTCCGTAATCCACGCCATGTTATAAGCTCAAAGCACACTAAAAGCAGTGGTCCTTGGTAAAAATGAAGGGGACAGTGCCGACCACTGTGGCCGAGTGGTTCTAGGAGCTTCAGTCCGGAACCGCGCTTCTGCTGCGGTCGCAAGTTCGAATCCTGCATCGGGCGTGGATGTGTGTGATGTCCTTAGGTTAAGTCAGGTTTAAGTAGTTCTAAGTCTAGGGGACTGATGACCTCAGATGTTAAGTCCCATACTGCTTACAGCCATTTGAAAGGGAGGGGATAGTACCTATAGAAACAAAACCTGGAAGAAGATCATGTGGTTTCTTTCTGCACAATGAAATCAGTAACTGAATTCTAAACATTTTTTCTCTTTCTGATTACTTTTTTCCTTATTTTATCTTTTCGTGATATCACTGCTCAGCGTCTCCAGAAATACATCTTGTCAACTAGTAATTTTGAATTCAGTTGCCATTTCGTGGTCCAAACTTCTGTAGCTATCAACTATTTCCTTAAATAATATGTACTATCATTTCTAATATGCTTATCCCATAAAACTCAATTTGTTAAAGGAATAGTTATATTTCATGAATTCATTCTTGATTTAATTTCTTTGTCTTTTTCCCATGATTTATAAATTTCTAGATCTTTCTACTCATCAGTAACTGCTAATGTTGCCATTCATTTTTCCGACATTGTTCATTTATTCCAGCGATTACCACATATTTCGTTTGCTTAATGTTTACATTTAGACCTCATTTTTTTCTTACATCAATTATCTGATCATATGCTAAAATATCCTCATAGTACTGGGCTAAATTCAACTGGCCATCTACGAACATTGCTAAAAGCAGCATGAATAAGAAGATTTCAGGTTAGTCTTTGTCATGGCTGTTATGCAATACCACTTGGAACTGCAAAATACTGTAGTCAATCACAATTCATTTATACATTCACTATGCGTTACAAAGCAGTATACCACAATCATCATGTGTGATGATGTCATTTGCTCGAATGCATTCAGTGTACGACTTTTGTGTGACTCATAGCCTTCGTTTTCTTATCATACACTACCAGGTAGTGTCACAGGCTACACGAAGGGTGTACATACACTACACACATGCCTTATTAGTTGACACAGTCCACCCAATAATACAGGTGTAGCCCTCCAAAACGGATAGTGGAAAGTTAATTTCGATTGCTTACAGTAGCTTGTAGTTTCAGTTGATAATAGTATGAATAAGTAATACGGTGTAGACAGGTCAACAGGCTAGCAAAGTTTCTCACTGTAAAATGTATAAAACAGTGGAAATGTAAGAACTATTTCATTGATTTTCTTAAGAGCTCAAATAAACTACCGACTTTGTAAACCATGTAAGCTATTTCCAGTTGTAGAGGAGCCTTGTAGTATGTCATATGCACACAGATGGTGGATGACTGTGCTAAGATTATGGCGCAAAACATTATCAGTATCTCTTACATTAAACTGAAAACAGGTTTGATGTTATGTTTTACTAGATTTTTGAACAACAAACATGATTTCTAACTTAAAAATCTTTATTCTTTTGTGATTAGTTACAATGAAAATGTATATTTAAAAATGAATGTGGAAGCATTTTTTAAAATTACATTATAACTGCAGTATTATTGGTTTCTTTTAAGTGCATCCATATTCTGCAATATCAGGACAGATACGATAGAAAAGTTATAGGTGGAATTTAACATCAATCATGGTACCGAAATAGTCCACAATGTGCAATGGTAGTGTATTTGTTGTTGGAAAACCAAGTTTGGGTGCCTATAGCTAATTTGTATGTGCATCTCCCTGTCCCTCCCTCTTTCTGTCTCTCTTTCTCTCTCTCTCTCGTATAATTATTACTGACTATCCTCCAGTGTGATGCCAGAGGAGAATAAAGTACCGGTACCGTGACGTGAGTCTGCGCTCTGAAAAACTGCAGCAGTCAGCTGTTTGTATTTATATCCGCTCTACTTCGGCCAACACCGTTTATTTTGCTGACGAAACAATAAAATGCATCTACACATTAAGTGTCTAATTTCCTAACGTAATTCCTTCGTCATCACCTGACGTAATTCGACTACATTCCACTATCTCTGTTCTGCTTTTGTTGATTTCAGCTTACAGTCTCTTTCCAATTTACCATATGTTCCATTCAACAGCTCTTCAACTTCCTCCGCTGTCTCTGTTAGAATTACAGAGTCACCGGCAAACCTCAAAGAATTTATTCTTCACCCTGAACCTGAATTCTCTTTCCTAATTTATCGTTAGTTTCCCTCACATCTTGCTCAATATACGAATTGAATAACACTCGAGACAGGCTAAAAATCTGGCTCACTCCCTTCTCAACTACGACTTCCGTTTCATCTCCTTCGACTCTTATAACTACAGTCAAGTTTCTGTGCAACTGGTAAATAATCTTTGACTCCTTGTATTTTACCCCTACTACCTTTAAAATTTCAAAGAGCATGTTCTGTCAAGACTGTCAAAAGTTTTCTTTAAATTTACAAATGCTATAAACGTTGACATGACTTTCTTTAACCTGTAAGTTGTAGAATCAACACCACCTGGCCCGTTCCTTTATTTCTCGGGAACCCAAACTGATCTTCCCCGAGATCGACTTCCACCAGTTTTTCCATTCTTGTGTAAATAATTCGTGTCAATATTTTGCAGCCATGATTTATTACGCTGATGACTCAGCAGTATTCATACGTGTCGGCAACTGCCTTCTTTGTATTTGGAATAAATATATTATTCTTGAGCCTGAGGGTATTGCACCTGTCTCATATATTTTGCACATGAATGGAATAGTTCTGTCATGCCTGTATTTCCCGAGGAAGACACTAATTCTGAGGTAATGTTGCCGACTTAGGCTGTCTTGTTTCAGCATAGGTCTTTCAGTACCCTGTCAAATTGTTCTCGCTGTATCATGTCTCTCATCTCTTCTTCACTTATTTCCTCTTCTCTTTCTATAACACTATCCTCAACTTACATCCTTTCTATAAAAGTTATACATATATATTCCTTCCCCCTTTGAACATTCCCTTCCTTGTTTAGTAAAAAAAAAATATGTGTGAAATCTTATGGGACTTAACTGCGAAGGTCATCAGTCCCTAAGCTCACACACTACTTAACCTACATTATCCTAAGGACAAACACATACACCCATGCCCGAGGGAGGACTCGAGCCGGCCGAAGTGGCCGTGCGGTTCTAGGCGCTGCAGTCTGGAACCGCGAGACCGCTACGGTCGCAGGTTCGAATCCTGCCTCGAGTGTGGATGTGTGTGATGTCCTTAGGTTAGTTAGGTTTAACTAGTTCTAAGTTCTAGGGGGCTAATGACCTCAGAAGTTGAGTCCCATAGTGCTCAGAGCCATTTGAACCATTTTTTGGAGGACACGAACCTCCGCCGGGATCCTTGTTTAGTATATAGTAGCTTGCCATGTGAAGCCTTTATATTCATACAGCTGCTTCTTTTTTCTCCAAACCTCTCTATAATTTTCCTATAGGTGGCACGTACCTTTCCCTTAGTTGTACTCGTATATGTTTCTACAGCCTTGTATTTGTCCTCTAACCATTCCTCCTCAATTATTTTGCACTTTTTGTCAGTCTCATTTTCACTTTTGAGAGTCTAAATTTCCTTTCACCTGCTTCATTGCTGAATTTTTATTTTTATTTTTTTCCTTTCGTCAGTTAAATTGTGTTATCCAGCGATTTATCCTAGGCCTTGACTTTTACCTTCATTGTCCTCTGCTGCGTTTCCTATTTAATCTTTAAAAACTACCCATTTGTCTTCTGCTGCATTCCTTACCCAGTTTCACTACACCCCAACTGAATAATGCTCCCTCTTTAACTCTCAAGAACATTTGGCTCCTTCTGTCTATCTAGATTCATTCTCCTTAATTTCCTTTGTTTTTGGAATTTCTTCCGTTTTAATCATTTATCCATAACAATAAGTTACGTTCAGTGTCAGCATCTGGCCCTGGAAATGGCTGGTAGGAGACGAGGTACTGGCGGAATCAGAGCTGTGGGGACGGGTCGTGAGTCGCGCTTGGGTAGCTCAGATGGTGGAGCACTTGCCTGAGAAAGGCAAAAACCCGGACTTCGCGTCTCGGTCCGACACACAGTTTTAATCCTTAGAGAGACCCTTTGCCATTGTATTCACCCATGTTACAAAGTCGAATCTCTCCGTGTTCAGGGCCTAAAAAAGGATAACCACCCTTTACTGGGTGAAATGTGGGTAAGAGGAGCTGGGACGACCGTCCCATCGCGTGACACGCCCACAATTACGTAGGGCGGAGTTGTGGTGAAAGCTGGTGCCAATGTGACATCGTTAACCCACTTTATACGTCACATGAACTTCTGAGCTCTGACCTATTTTTGCATGTCTCGACACATTACTATTTTAAGACGTGTCGAGATCGAAGATGATGTCGCAGGGTTCTACGCTTTTTCATCATTACAGAGAAATCTTGTAGGCGCCTTTGAACCAAGTTTCAAACTTGCAACACATTGGAAGATAAGTTTACATTAATTCTTACATTACTGGCCATTAAAATTGCTACACCACGAAGATGACGTGCTACAGACGCGAAATTTAACCGACAGGAAGAAGATGCTGTGATATGCAAATGGTTAGCTTTTCAGAGAATTCACACAAGGTTGGCGCCGGTGGCGACGCCTACAACGTGCTGACATGAGGAACGTTTCCAACCGATTTCTCATACACAAACAGCAGTTGACCGGTTTTGCCTGGTGAAACGTTGTTGTGATGCCTCGTGTAAGAGGGAGAAATGCGTACCATCACGTTTCCGACTTTGATAAAGGTCGAATTGTAGCCTATCGCGATTGCGGTTTATCGTATCGCGACATTGCTGCTCGCGTTGGTCGAGATCCAATGACTGTTAGCAGAATATGGAATCGGTGGGTTCAGGCGGGTAAAACGGAACGCCGTGGTGGATCCCAACGGCCATCCAAGCTCTGTTTGACTCAATGCCCAGGCGTATTAAGGCCATTATTACGGCCAGAGGTGGTTGTTCTGGGCACTGATTTCGCAGGATCTATGCACCCAAATTGCGTGAAAATGTAATCACATGTCAGTTCTGCATAATATGTCTGTCCAATGAATTCCCGTTTGTCATCTGTATTTCTTCTTGGTGTAGCAATTTCAATGGCTAGTAGTGTACTTTATTACAAATTAAATGCGTTTTATTGCTTTTTTCATTTAAAAAGTAGCGTCATGGGTGACAAATGTGTATATTGCCTTAGGTTAGTTAGTTTGGGATGAGCATGTCGAGCATGGGTTGGTGTTTCATTAGAGTTATTGCAGTGAGGAAGCCAGCAAAGTCTCAGATGATGCTCTCCCATAGAGTTGTAGATTATATGGTCGGATCGAGACAAGAGAATTGTGATACAGGGAAGAAAGATTTTTGCTCTTCAGTTAGAATAATAAACGGTGTATTTTGAACTAGATATGTGGAAGAGGGAAGGGGAGCTGCGTCAAGGCAACGAGACGTAAGGAAAAGGAGAAGAGCTCAGTAAACACATTTCAGATTGCGGCTAGCTATCCGTTCAACTTGTTACCTGAAACGGGGAAGAGCCCCAACCAGTTTTTGAGTAACGTAGAGTGCAACAGACTCACTAAAACAGGTCGATGGAAAAGTCAAATAGAAAGAAAAGAGTCCTGCTGCTAGTTATCAGCCATGGGAGGGGTGTAGGTAGAATGCTGTAGAAACAGTTTATTGATGAAACTGGGCACATTTTATTAAGAACAAGTGCAAAGAGATAGTATGAAGTGAGGTACATATGACAATTTGAAATTCGCTATGTCCCACATTAAATTGTGTTAATACTTGAAAATAGCTTTCCCAAAAATTTATCTAGTAAGTCCATTAAGGAAACAAATTTCATGCAAGAGGAAAACAGAAAATTATGTAGTGGTGAGAACAAGTCAAGACTTGGCGTTACTTGTATTTCACAAAACTACAGTAGTATTTTAAGGAAAGTCATAAAAAGCTTCAAAGTGTGCACAACCCTGGAGAAATCAAATTTGCGGATATTAAGGTTAAAACTACATGGGATATTGTCAAACGGGAGACAGGAGAACCAGTCAGTGTACAAGACACCTTAACAGTTAAGCTAAATGAAACTGTTGTGTCCGATAATTCACAAGCTTCAAGTAGTCTTAACATCACTTTACAAATGTAGCAGCAAAAATAGGATTAACTGGTTCAGTTGACTAAGCAAGTGGCTATATTAGAAATGTCATTCCTCAAAACTTCGAACAGCTACAAGTAGATCATTATATTCTCTTAGGAAAACTTAAGTTATATAGAACTGATGGCTTTACATACAGAAGCTCTGAATTATACTTAACAAACAGAACGAAAAATTGTGCTCAACAATTTTAACAACTTTCATAGCAAAGAACATTCAAATGACTTTTGAGAAATGAGTCCCCCGAAGATCAATTTTTGGGGCCACTCCTACTCCTTACAGCTGCGAATGACCTACCTCTTAACGCTCAACAAGCAAAATTGGTAATTCCTGCAGACGATACAGATAAAGCAACGATGTTTTTCAAAGAATTATTAAGTGATTCTCTCAAAGTGGATTCTCTCTTAATTTTGAGAAAACGGGCTATATACGATTCTGTACAACAAATAGAGCACATGAACATGCGCACATGATGTAGCCTATAAATATGCGTCAATAAACATGGTAGAATGCTCCAAATTGTTGGGTGAACACACTGATGAAAACTTTAACTGGAACCACATAGCAAAACTGATCAAACAATTTCGTGCAGTTATTTCGTATAATTGCCAGTCTTGGAAACAAACGAATCAATACCCCTAAATCTTTTGCATATTCCCATTCAGTAATGTCTTATGGAATATTTTCTGAGGTAACTCATCACTTAAAAACAATGTATTGATTGCACAAAAGCAAGCAGTAAGAGTAATGTTTGGTGTTCACCTGTGGTCATCATGTGAGCATCTTTTCAAGAAGAGAGACATTTTAAGCTGCACCATCATAATACATTAATTCCATAATGAAGTTCGTCATAAAAAATCCATCATAATTTAAGAAAAATAGTGATATCCATACCTTGAGTACTAGAGGAGAAAATGAACTTTATTATCCATTATTAAAGCTATCAGAAGCGTAGAAACGAGTTCACAATGTAGTAACAGAAATTTTTAATCATTTGCTCGGTGCTATAAATTATCTGACAGGCAACAAAACAAGTTTTTTCACCTAATCTAAAATCATTTCTCCTGGAAAACTCCTACTGTTCCATGGACGAGTTTTTATTTAAGGAACGATAAAATGCAAAAAATAAATTAATTAATTAAAAAGCGCTTGTTTTTAAGTGTAGATGCATGATTAGGACTAAAACAGTGTATGTTCATTAAGACAAGCACTAATCACGTAAGAGTATATGTATCCCGTAAACTGACTCGTTCCACTTCACTTCGATAAAAGAATCGTTCAAATGCAATTTTTATCTCTGGAAACGTTGAAGTATGTTAAAAATGCGACGTCTGCTAGATTAGCGGTTCATGTTAAATTTTTGACATCCTTATAGCTAGTAAGCAAGTTGCTTATCGGATTAGAGGAATGAAACAACATACAGTCAATCGACGTTTCATGTGAATTTATAATTCTGAATTTAAGCTTCTCCCTGAAGTGCATTCCGGCACACCATCCAATATTTCTCAGCTCATTAACTCCAACGATCCCATAATAAAAATGTTTGAGAAGGAATATGTTAAACTTCACACCCTCATCGATCGTTCTGAAGTCTCAGAAATCCCTTTGCGCACTTTACTATAAAACGTAGAGCGAAATTCGCTTAATATTTTGTGTGTCCTCAGCCGGCTTGTCATTCTGTAGGAGTTAGAGAATGATGGGCTTTATGTGTTCAAAAGGAAACAATCACCAACGAAAAAGTCCTTATTATATGGCGGAAATTCGTAGCACAGAAAAACTCAGTTACTAACATTTAGACGATATCAATATTTTATAAACAGGGGGCAGTTTGTACAGAGTCGAACAGGACAGTACGTAGTGCTGAAGAGAAATATTAGAGTTGAAAGATAATATTTTAAAAATCCTACTGCAATTCATCGTATTTGAGTAATCCCTGGTGTACTTTCCCAAGCGCAGCAGAAGAAGTGCTTTTTCTAGTACTCGAACCATGAAACTAGTCTGTGTGACTATGTTATTACTTATTTCATGACGAGCATGAATAACTGAAAAACAAATCAAAGAAGTAAGTGAGATTTTCCAATAAGTAAAACCAGCAGAGCAAATGTCATAAATCGAAATTCTAGATTCACACTGGAGCTCCTGTTGTTTCGTAATTCATCACGAATCGGACTTGTTAAGAACGTATACCAGACACTAGTAATACCACTACCATGTTTAACACACTCAAATACGATCAGCTTTGAGAAAGTGAAGTCCATCACTTCAGCTGCGCTTGCCATACACCAATTAATTTTAGGATATGACAATCCATGATTTCAAGCCATAAGCTCTTGATTACTCTCCACTTCAGTAGGTTGATTTCACATTTCACCCATAGTTTTAATTCAAAACCTTTGCTAATATAATCTCGCTAAATTTGATTTACAAAGCTACTAGCACTTGCGCAAAACTTTTGCAACTTCATCTCCAGATGAGACAGGACAGAGGCTTGGATTTCGTACATGTTCGAGAAAGAAGTATAGTCATTCTTCGGTCGATCATGTCTTTCTTTGACAAATACTTAAAAGCTGTGGATCACTTTCTACATACAATTTCTTAATAATAAAATGAAAGAATAGAAAAGGGCGATTATCTTTCGCCAACCAGTTCTGGGACAGACGTCATTGCCAATGCCCTTGCACCTCATTCTTTTGACATTGTCTAAGATATCTGACTGTTTAGACCTTACTTTCAGAAGTTGTAGCTACTGCATCTCGCACTACCCGTGCATTAGTATCCAGAAAATGTAGACTCTTGGCCTGGTGACATGTAGAGAGTTTTGGTAAGTGTGCAAAGTCGACGTACGCTTAGTACGAGGATGAGTCAAAAGAAAACCTTAAATTTGTAATAAAAAATCGAAATTTCGCCCCATTATCCTGTAAGTTGGTAAGCGTGCTACAAACAGCGTGCAGAATGGCCTGTAGGTGGCAGCATAGTGCAGATGCACACATATCGTCGCAGTATCAGCATAAAGATGGCCGCCCCACTTGCGACTTGCACCAGGGAAGAACAGCGTTCTGTTATTCGGTTTTTGCGTAGAGAAGGTGTGAAACCTATTGAAATTCATCGACGAATGAAGTTTCAGTACGGTGATGGATGTTTGTCGCAGCAGCAAGTCTACGAATGGAGTAGGAAGTTCGCAAATGGTGTGACTTCAGTGCAAGATGCTCCTCGTCCAGGTCAGGCACAACGAGTTGTGACTCCACAGAACACTGCAGCAGTTGAAGCCATAGTGAAGGAAAACCGCCGAGTGACACTGAATGACATTGCAGCATGTTTACAAATTAGTCATGGGTGAGCACACCACATTTTGCATGATGTACTCCAGTTTCACAAAGTGTCTGCAAGATGGGTGCCACGGCAGCTGAGTCCTGAAATGAGAGAACGACGTGTTGATGCTTGTGAAGAACTTCTTCGGTGCTTTGAACCAGAAGGTGCCTTCCTTGCAAGAATCATTACTGGGGACGAAACTTGGGTTCACTTCCACAAACCAGAAACAAAGAGAGCGAGCATGGAATGGCGCCATTCCTCATCACCAAAACCAAAGAAGTTTCGAAGAGAACCATCAGCAGGGAAGGTTATGCTGACTCTCTTTTGGGACGAAAAAGGCGTCATTTTCGAGCATTACATGCCCAGAGGGACCACTGTCACTAGTGCATCATACACAGATCTCCTAAAAAATCATCTGCGGCCCACAATCAAATCAAAGCGACGTGGATTGCTGTCAGCAGGTGTCCTTTTGCAACATGACAATGCAAGGCCCCACATTGCCAGTACAACAGTTGCAACAATCACAGACCTGCATTTTGAGCGTCTTCCTCATCCACCATACTCACCAGACCTTGCCCCAAGTGATTTCCATATGTTTGGACCACTCAAAGTCGCAATGGGAAGAAAGAAGTTCCGTTCTGATGAAGAGATACGCCACGCGCTGCATGAGTGGTTGCGCGGACTACCAAAAAGAATTTTTTTCTAAAGGCATTTATGCACTTTGTAAGCGCTGAAGGACTTGCATTGAGCGTGGGGGAGATTATGTTGAAAAGTGATACAGCTTTGTACCACTTCGACACATTTCGTTTTTTTGTTTTTTATTTTTTTATTTTCTTTTTTTTTTTTTACTCTCATCTTAAAGAAATACGGATATTCCTCCTTTTCCATCGATAACTTTTGTAGCACACAATAGGAGAGAATACACGTTTCAAATTGTCAATCATATAGAGAGATATTCCTCGTCATTATCATCGCTATCGGCCAAGACAAAGGTCCCGAGTTCGAGTCTCAGTCCGGCACACAGTTTAAATGTGCCAGCAAGTTTCATATTAGCGCACACTCCGCTGCAGAGCAAAAATTTCATTCTGGGTAGGACCTTCTAAAACCTCCCAGTCCGGCAGCACGATCGATGGCACCCACCAACGTATACTGAGAACTTTAAAAATGTGCCTTTATAGAGAAAATCTGCGAAATAGTCCTAGGTTGCTGAGGCACGCAGCTGACATTAGAGGTGTGTCAAATAGTAATCCACATGCAGGCGCCTAGTGTTAATTCACGGGTGCCAATACCGCACCCCTCCGTGCTTACACCACAGGAGGGCGTGAAACAGGAGTACTGAAAAAGCGTAAAGACCTTTGCTGATTCGGATCACGTTCAGATTGCGTCGAGTCATTCTGAACGGTGCCTAGCGGTTCCACTCTGTAAACCAGACCAAATCTGAGGTCGAACTACATTCCAAAGAGATGATACACTATGTGATCAAAAGTATCCGGACACCCCCAAAAACACACGTTTTCCATATTAGGTGCATTGTGCTGCCGCCTACTGCCAGGTATTCCATATCAGCGACCTCAGTAGTCATTAGACATCGTGAGAGCGCAGAATGAGGCATTCCGCAGAACTCACGAAGTTCGGACGTGGTCAGGTGATTGGATGTCACTTGTGCCATACGTCTGTAGACGAGATTTCCACACTCCTCAACATTCCTAGGTTCACTGCTTCCGATGTGATAGTGAATTGGACACGTGAAGGTACACGTACAGCACATTGGCGTACAGACCGACTTCGTCTGTTGACTGACAGAGACCGCCGACAGTCGAAGAGGGTCGTAATGTGTAATAGGCAGACATCTACCCAGACCATTACACAGGAATTCCAAACTGCATCACGATCCACTGCAAGTACTATGACAGTTAGGCGGGAGGTGAGAAAACTTGGATTTCATGGTAGAGCGGCTGCTCATAATCCACACACCACGCCGGTAAATGCCAAACGACGTCTCGCTTGGTGCAAGGTACGTAAACAATGGACGATTGAACAGTAGAAAAACGTCGTGTGGAGTGACGTATCACGGTAGCCAATGTGGCGATTCGATGGTAGGGTGTGGGTATGGCGAATACCGATGGACGTCATCTGCCAGCGTTTGTAGTGTCAACAATAAAACTCGGACGCGGTGGTGTTATGGTGTTGTCGTTTTTTTCATGGAGGGGGCTTGCACCCCTTATTGTTTTGCGTGGCACTATCACAACACAGTCCTACACTGATGTTTTAAGCACCTTCTTGCTCCCCACTCATGAAGAGCAATTCGGGGATGGTAACTGCACCTTTCAACACAATCTACATCTACATATACATGATTACTCTGCAATTCACATTTAAGTGCTTGGCAGAGGGTTCATCGAACCACAATCATACTATCTCTCAACCATTCCACTCCCGAACAGCGCGCGGGAAAAACGAACACCTAAACCTATCTGTTCGAGCTCTGATTTCTCTTATTTTATTTTGATGATCATTCCTACCTATGTAGGTTGGGATCAACAAAATATTTTCACATTCGGAAGAGAAAGTTGGTGACTGAAATTTCGTAAATAGATCTGGCTCTGAGCACTATGGGACTCAACTGCTGCGGTCATAAGTCGCCTAGAACTTAGAACTACTTAAACCGAACTAACCTAAGGACATCACGCACATCCATGCCCGAGGCAGGATTCGAACCCGCGACCGTAGCGGTCGTGCGGTTCCAGACTGTAGCGCCTTTAACCGCTCGGCCACTCCGGCCGGCTCGTAAATAGATCTCGCCGCGACGAAAAACGTCTTTGCTTTAATGAGTTCCATCCCAACTCGCGTATCATATCTGCCACACTCTCTCCCCTATTACGTGATAATACAAAACGAGCTGTCCTTTTTTGCACCCTTTCGATGTCCTCCGTCAATCCCACCTGGTAAAGATCCCACACGGCGCAGCCATATTCTAACAGAGGACGAGCGAGTGTAGTGTAAGCTGTCTCTTTAGTGGACTTGTTGCATCTTCTAAGTGTCCTGCCAATGAAACGCAACCTTTGGCTCGCCTTCCCCACAATATTATCTATGTGGTCTTTCCAACTGAAGTTGTTCGTAATTTTAACACCCAGGTACTTAGCTGAATTGACAGCCTTGAGAATTGTACTATTTATCGAGTAATCGAATTCCAACGGATTTCTTTTGGAACTCATGTGGATCACCTCACACTTTTCGTTATTTAGCGTCAACTGCCACCTGCCACACCATACAGCAATCGTTTCTAAATCGCTTTGCAACTGATACTGGTCTTCGGATGACCTTACTAGGCGGTAAATTACAGCATCATCTGCGAACAACCTAAGAGAACTGCTTAGATTGTCACCCAGGTCATTTATATAGATCAGGAGCAGCAGAGGTCCCAGGGCGCTTCTCCGGGGAACACCCGATATCACTTCAGTTTTACTTGACGATTTACCGTCTATTACTACGAACTGCGACCTTCCTGACAGGAAATCACGAATCCAGTCGTACAACTGAGACGATACCCCATAGGCCCGCAGCTTGATTAGAAGTCGCTTGTGAGGAAGGCGGTGTTCATAATGCACGGCCTATGGCGGAGTGGTTCACGACAATAACATCTCTGTTTTGGACTGGCCTACACAGAGTTCTGACCTGAATCCTGTAAAATACCTTTGGGATGTTTTGGAACGCCGAATTCGTGCCAGACCTCACCGACCGACATCGATACCTCTCCTCAGCGCAGCACTCCGTGAAGAACTGACTGCCATTCCCCTAGAAATGTTCCAGAACCTGATTGAACGTATGCCTGTGAAAGTGGAAGCTGTCTTCAAAGCTAATGGTGGGCAAACACCATAATGAATTCCAGCATTACCGATGAAGGGCGCCATGAACTTTGTAAGTCATTATCAGCCATGTGTCCCGATACTTCGATCACATAGTGTATTGCGTTCAGTGAGGTTGGAGCTACGTGATGTCCGCCGAGAAGAGTTGAATCGCCGAGGAGGTATTCACAGTTTTGAAGGTTGTCAAGAATGTCGTCCTGCAGCTCATCGCACTGCGAACTCTCTTTTTCGACCCATAAATGTGTGGGAATCACCGTTCCAAGGAAAGAGGTAGTTTCGTTGACGACCATTGTGCCACCTCGTGAGGACTTCCCGTGACGATTTCAAGCGGCGCTCTGTCTGGAATGTTTTCCTCGCCACTCGTAAGAAACCTGATTTCAACGTTGGGCGTCGCGGTTCTGTCCTCCATCGCAGAGGCGTCAAAATAAGGGGTTAAATCTTGGTAAGAGGAGCTATGACGGCTTCCCCACTGAGTGACACGTCCACAGTGGTGTTGGGCAGTGGCATACAATTACAGAGGCCTGACAAAGCATGTTGCGCAGTGTATTTGCACATCTCATGGGCCAAAATTGTAAATTAATGAAGCATATTGGGGAAAAGGAAAAGTCAAAAAGTATAATAAGTTAGTAAGACACAGTTATAAATTTTCTGTCGGTAATAAAATGTAAAATGTAGGAACAGTGTTACGGATTCATAGCGATTGTAGCTTTGGAGTATTTTTTGCGTGATGAGAAATGATACATTTCTATTCTGTGAAATAACAGACGCGGAGATACAGCAAAGCGTAAGCAGATGATAAATTTTGAAGATCACCTTCACAAGCCGAAAATAATAAAAAACGAAATCAAATGTTACTGCTGCAGGTTCTAAAGAGAGCTCGACGGTACTTATCTTCGCCGTACTTGTCATAATGAACGCATAATTTACAATGTCAAAGACATAACAGTGGAAGACAAAGGAAATATCTCTAAAAACAAAGGAAACCAGGTATATCCGTTAACACATCTAATACGGCCAGCGCGGAACGGTGGGTAGCCTATAGCATTCACGAGCTTCTGAGCTCAATTGTAAAGTTGGAAAACCCATTTAACTTTTATTTCGCGCTCCCGCATCGAAATGTATAAGGTGCTTCACGGTCACACAATGGCCTGACACTTTTAACTCCTCTCAACAACTTGTAGTCGTGTTCTCTCGACTCTGCACTCGGGTTTCTGTTGGACAATATCTCCCTTTTTTGCTCTGTAGTGCGATCTCCAGAGATTGTAAACAATAATACCAAGTACATCTTAGTTTCGAGCAAGGCCACCTTTGACCTCCAAAAGAGAAACTGTTTTGTTTCATCGAGAGCCAGTGTAGTAAGCTCAGGGGACGGAAGTGTTCTTCTAATACGTATTGAAAAGGATTGTCAGCATTCTAATTCAGTGATTGTAGGGATCAGGTAAAATGTGTTATTTCATTGTCATATTTATGAAATGGATCTTATGCGTGTACTCCCGTCTGAGTTGAAGATATAATTCATCAAGAGAACAAGTTGTACGCATTTGCATCATCATGATAACATAAAATGGTTTTACTTATGTTAAAAGTTACCTTCTCTTACAGAATGATCAAAGGACTCTAAGATAACGTCGATACGACCGCATCAAAAATAAAAGAACTAGCAGCTAGAATAATTCTATATATGTTCTCTGGTCCACACCATATGTAAATTCACCATACGGCAGACGACAGTGTACGAGTATCCTCCGCAAATTACATTATACGTTTCCAATGGCGGGTACCTCCGTTTTCTTGTTCCTCGCATCACTGACATTTCTTCTCTGCGTCCACTTGGTATACCAAAAAATTTGTCAGTACCAGCTCCATCATAGATGTTTCATTTGTTCAGATGAGGCCTGGCTGAAAACGTGGTGCACAAGTAGAAAACTAGTAGTTGGAGAACTCAAGTATAACTAGACAGCCAGAATGAAACAACCGTTACATCAAAGTAATTATGTCCTACTTCTAATGTACGTCTAGCTTATGTACGTAAATAAAAAAGTAATTTTTATTAGCTGAGAAGGCTTTCTCTCAAAATCAGTTTCATATTGTGAATATTTAACCTTGTATTTGGAATTTAAGAGTTACCAACTTTATACTGTGACTCAGTCAACTGTAATCTTTCTTTGCAACAATAACAGCACAGATATACTAACATTCTGCAAACGTTTCTACGAGTGCCCAGTTGACGAGTCGCTATGTAAAGTACACTTATTCAAGTACCTATACTTGGGTACGGAAGTTAGTTTTATTCGTATTTTGCTATTCTTCTTCGTCTTCTTTTTGAACAGATCATCTAATGATGATGATTTGCTAATCAGTCGAAACTGTTAATGATATTAATTTTTTGGTCACAGGGAGGTCAGAATCAATATAAAAAACTTGTGAGGGTGATGCAGGGAAGGCTGTACTGAAAAATAACTGTTAAGAAAAAATTCGATACGTTGCGCTGTTTCCGAGTTGTTTACCATTGAAGTTAGCCATTCAGGTCGTTGCACGCGCAAATTCAAGCACTTGCACGCACCAAAATGCGGCAATGTACAGACGTCTGAGGGTTACCACTTGCTGAAATTGTTAAAAACCATTCAGCAACCAAGATCGCATAACATATTTCCCTATTAAAGACAATCGTTTTCAACAGACTTTGATGTCATCTTCGGTCTGAAACTTGTTGTTGTAAAACATGTTCATTTTACCATGATGCAAAGCTCTTCCACCTGCGATGTTCGATGCGGACGTGCACTGTTACCCATAAAAATGAAATCAGGGCCGAATGCACACCAGATAAGATGCACGTGGGGAAGGAGTACAGTGTCACAATAACATTGAGATATAAGTGTACCATGTTCAAACATTTGGAGGTAAGCACGCTCATTACGCATTCCTAATTCTCGCCATATAGGGGTAAGTCCAGCATTATTGAACATGATAGCTTTGATAGTACATGTATCACGGTGTGGAGAGGTATAATGTTACATATGTGTACTGACCTTCTAATCTTTGAACACGGCACTTTCACCGGTTAGTGTTGTTGTTACACTGTACCCGTTCCTCACGTGCGTCTTTCCAACGGTGCATTCGGCCATGCCTTTTCACTTTTTTATCCGTCTGTCTGTCTGTCCTTATTCGCAGGACAAGGTACAGGTATGAAGATGCAATTTATCTCACGTACTGAGTACGGTTCTTTGTCGGTGTAAATAATTTACCTTCTAAGTCAGTGCAGTCAAAAGATACGGCCAAATATATCAAATATTTTGACGTTCACAAAGTCACCCATATAAACCCATAGTAAATATACTGCAAATGCCCGACCTTGTCGTCTGGCGCTAAAGCGTGTGCCGAGGGCCCGAGACGTCGCGGGATCGATGACGATCGGACTTCCCGTTTTTCAGCTTTCGTTTGACCCTATTGTTTACCCCCCAACGCTGTGAACAGTAACCACAAACACCAGGTGATTCGGATTCCACATTAAACCGTATATCCCATTTCGCCGGTTTGACAACTGTGTTAGATTCGAGACAGGCTAATCGTCGAGGAGTGTCCAGTAGAAAGACTTGCCCCAGGCCACTGAGTCATACGAAATTATTATTATCTATGTAGTTAGTTAAGTTTGTACGGAACCCTCCGACTTAAAGTTCTACACCTCGCACTTTCCCGGGTCTTTTTTTTTAATTTTTTATTTTTATTTCTTTTCATTACGGATGACAGTACGTGACCGAGTCGAACTGCACAGGAGGAGGAGCTTTTGCAACGAGAGGATGTTTGGCAAATGGATTGGTGTGCCCGTTCCTCCTACTTACATCCCATCAAGCACGTGTGGGATATGCTGGGTAGACATACTGCAGCACTTGCACATGCACCAACGGCCATCCAACAGCTATCAACTGCGCTGTTGAAGGAATGGACATGAAGCCATTACGAACCTTGTGGCCTACATGTGTGCACTTTGCAGAACATGCACTGCTCTTCGTGGTGATCACACACCGTATTACCAACCGTGTACTATCTTTCTTTAATGTCCTAAGATCCATCATAAATCTCGATGGCTTCAGTGTAATTATTTTCTTTGAATGAAAGTCTCATTTGCCCATCTCTTTCACATACCTCCTGTTCTATAACATAGCCGTCCTTTCAGCCTATGGGGCAAGTTCCATCGAGCTGTGTTACTTGGCAGTGTCACATCACGCGAAACTTACTTCCGTCCTTAAGTTTGTATAGGGTGTCCCAGGAGGAATGGTGAGTATTCAGGGATATGACAGGGACGATCATTCGAAGCAAAAATGTCCGTTAAACATGGCCTCTAAAATCCATACCTTAACTGCTATGAGCACTTCTTTATCTTCGATACTGTAGAACAAATCTCGTCTTCTGTAAATCTTTGCTTCCCGTTGTTGGACCAAAAAAAGAAAAAGTTGTATAGTAAACATGAGCTCTAAAACGCATACGTCATGAGCTATGAGCACTTTCTCATTATAAGGGATGTGTTTCACAGTAGCGAAGGTAAACAAGTGCTCAAAACTTTTAAGAAACGCACTTGAATGCCAGTGTTTTTGGACTTGAAACTTCCTGGCAGATTAAAACTGTGTTCCGGACCGGGACTCGAATGCGGGATACCTTGCCTTTCGCTGGAAAGTGCTCTACTGACGGAACTAACCAGGCACTATTCATGACCCCTCCTCATAGCTCCAATTCTGCCAGTACCTCGTCTCCTACTTTCCAAACATATTAGACTTTTTCTTGTTTTGGTTCGTACTACCACCGCTCAAACTAAGGAAAGCAAAGAACTTGCAGTAAAAGAGGTTCGTTTCACAGTTTCAAAGATGAAGTGCTCATAGTTCCTAAGGAATGCATTTTAGAGTCTATGTTTACCAGACTTTTTTGCTACGAATGATCGTTTGTGTCTCATCGCTGAATACTGCCCGTTCCTTTCAGACCCATCGTTCAGGTTTTGTTTGACGGCTTGTCAGCTATCGATCTGATCTGCCCTGTAGATCCAATAGTTAGCGCATAGGCTGCGGATGAACTAAATAATCTGATGTCCCATTCCTCTGATTAAATTTCTTAGTGTTCGTCACCATTCATTATGTAAGGGAGCATAGGAGCACATCTATACACACAAGGGATATCGGAATCTTCCTCTATCAGTGTCACCTTTATATAATTCAAGCTTCTGAATCAACACAGTCAAAAGATCCTATTCCCTCACTTTTTAGTTGCTGCACAACCTTTACTCATTACGCGACGTTCTCTCACGGAGCTTTGCTAAGCCGAGTGCGTTTCCCGACTGCCCCGCCATTGAAATGTTTATTTTCCTCTTATTCGTGTCAGTCTTTGAAAAATCTGGCTTTATACCAAAATTTCAGAGGATCTTGGAATTTACATAATCTCTCGCTTTTTTGGCGTGCGCTACGAGGCCCGACATACACATAGATAATTCATCTATAGGTTTTACTGAGTTTGTGACAATATATGTGACATACATGGCCGTATATTTGCACTGCGTTGACTTAGAAGCTTCAGTTATACACACCGCCAAGGAACATATACCTTGGAATTTGGCATGATTTTTAATTTGATACTTTCACCCGTTCCTGAGAAATAGAGGCCTCAACAGACGGACAGACTAATGGAGGAAGAAAAAGATATTATGTGATATAATTCCAAATTAACATTTTCCGCATTATTTTTTCGCCATTGTGTAATACTTTGCGGCACAAAAACTACTGCTTCTTGTGCATACTGGCCGTCAACAGAAACGGCTGACTATTACTTCCTTCGTGCCTTGCTCGTCAAAGCAAGAAAATGGCTCGAAACTAAATGTCGTAGTGTGTCCCTTACATTTGCGACTGAAGACCACGTTCATAAATTTATTTGAAACTCATGCTCTCAGGAAGAGATCACTTACAAACATAAATATCGAAAAGAATTTTACGTACAACACAGTTTCAATAAAACAAATTATTACGTAAACATTGCATAACTATCCATAGTTAATCATTAGTTTCATAGTCAAAGTATACAAAATATACATTACTGATATTAAATAATTGTAGCTGTTAAAGAAATGAGATTATAATCAACATCTAATGTTGATAATTTTCACATCTGCCCACAAAGCTAAAATAAAGTAGAAATAAGCCAGATAATGAAAACATCAGACCACGGAACAAATGCTAGGGAAGAGAGAGAAAGAGAGAGAGAGAGAGAGAGAGAGTTGAAACTGTGCCATGCGAGCATACGAAGACCACACGTATAACACATTTCGTAGGGTATTTTGAAAAATTTCTTTCTCGGTACTAATATTTAATACATAGCTACATTTTTCTAGGGACCATCAAGTGATGGCGAGAGAAGTTCATCATATGAGTAAAACAATTCTAATACCTCGGTCGATGAAATATTGTGCGTATAAGACAAGGAACTTTTGAAATTTTCTGTACTATCACGTGCTTAAAATCTTCTTTTGATATGTTAAAGCCGCGCGGTATTAGCCGAGCGGTTTAAGGGACTGATGACCTCAGCAGTTCAGTCCCATAAGATTTCACACGCATTTTTTTATATGTTAAAGTACCTTACTAAAATCAAACGTTTCCGTTACCAACTATATTCTCAATTAATAAAATATTCCGGACTATTACGCCGTGATCGAATGGATTTCACGTTGAATCCGACATTTCGTCCCCATCTACGGACGACATTTTCAATGGAGATCGTAGCATTGTTGAACGATTTACACCCTTGCTCGCATTCAGCATTTTACCGTGCGAGATGGGGCAGTGGTTAGCACACTGGACTCGCATTCGGGAGGACGACGGTTCAGTCCCGCGTCCGGCCATCCTGATTTAGGTTTTCCGTGATTTCCCTAAATCGCTTCAGGTAAATGCCGGGATGGTTGCTTTGAAGGGGCACGGCCGACTTCCTTCCCCATCCTTCCCTAATCCGACGAGACCGATGACCTCACTATTTGGTTTCTTGCCCCAAACAACCCGACGCCGTCAGCATCTTCTAGGAGGATCGTAACTTTGTTGACCCTGGCGCACAGTCAGTAGCGAACCAGAGTGTGAATCGGACATTCAACAAAGCTATGATCCACCTTGAAAAAGTCCTCCTCAGATGCGGACGAAACGACGGGTTTTAAGGTGAAATCCATTCGACTACGGCATAGCAGCCCGGAATTTTTTATTAATTGTGACATTTCCGGCCGTGAAAGTCTACAATTTTACAATTACAACTCTATTCTATTTTTTTTTACAGACATGAGTATGACTCAGTTACGCGTAATTTTCAAGTGAATTAGGTTTTACGACCTAGGTGGCATTGTCACATAGTTAAATGTATTAATTAGGTTGAAATTCATCGTTGTCAGTTAGAATAAAAGTTGCATGTCATTCAAACATCTACGTCTACATGGATACTCTGCATATCACATTTAAGTGCCTGACAGAGAGTTTATCAAACCGTCTTCACAATAATTCCCTATTATTTCAACCTTTTACAACGAGCGGAGAAAACGAACACCTACATCTTTCCGTGCGAGCTCTGACTTCCCTTATTTTATTATTGGGATCGTCTCCCCGTCTGTAGGTCGGCGTCAATAAAATATTTGCGCATTCGGTGTAGAAAGTTGGTGACTGAAATTTCGTAAGGAGATTCCGCCGCAACGAAAAACGTCTTTGTTTTAATAGCGTCCACCCCAAATCCTGTATCATTCCAGTGACACTCTCTCCCATATATTTCCCCATAATACAAAACATGCTGCCCTTCTTCGAACTTTCTCGATGTACTTCGTCAATCCTGAATCCCACACCGCGCAGCAGTATTCTAAAAGAGGACGGACAAACGTAGTGCAGGCAGTCTCCTTAGTAGATCTATTACCTTTCCTAAGTATCCTGCCAATAAAACGCAGTCTTTGGTTTGCCTTCCTCACAACATTTTCTATGTGTTACTTGAAATTTAAGTTGTTCGTAATTGTAATTCCCAGGTATTTAGTTGAATTTACGGCCTTTAGATTTGACTGAATTATCGTGTAACCGAAGTTTAACGGATTCCTTTTAGCACTCATGTGAATGACCTCACGCTTTTCGTTATTTAAGATCAGCTGCGAATTTTTGCATCATATACACTCCTGGAAATGGAAAAAAGAACACATTGACACCTGTGTGTCAGACCCACCATACTTGCTCCGGACACTGCGAGAGGGCTGTACAAGCAATGATCACACGCACGGCACAGCGGACACACCAGGAACCGCGGTGTTGGCCGTCGAATGGCGCTAGCTGCGCAGCATTTGTGCACCGCCGCCGTCAGTGTCAGCCAGTTTGCCGTGGCATACGGAGCTCCATCACAGTCTTTAACACTGGTAGCATGCCGCGACAGCGTGGACGTGAACCGTATGTGCAGTTGACGGACTTTGAGCGAGGGCGTATAGTGGGCATGCGGGAGGCCGGGTAGACGTACCGCCGAATTGCTCAACACGTGGGGCGTGAGGTCTCCACAGTACATCGATGTTGTCGCCAGTGGTCGGCGGAAGGTGCACGTGCCCGTCGACCTGGGACCGGACCGCAGCGACGCACGGATGCACGCCAAGACCGTAGGATCCTACGCAGTGCCGTAGGGGACCGCACCACCACTTCCCAGCAAATTAGGGACACTGTTGCTCCTGGGGTATCGGCGAGGACCATTCGCAACCGTCTCCATGAAGCTGGGCTACGGTCCCGCACACCGTTAGGCCGTCTTCCGCTCACGCCCCAACATCGTGCAGCCCGCCTCCAGTGGTGTCGCGACAGGCGTGAATGGAGGGACGAATGGAGACGTGTCGTCTTCAGCGATGAGAGTCGCTTCTGCCTTGGTGCCAATGATGGTCGTATGCGTGTTTGGCGCCGTGCAGGTGAGCGCCACAATCAGGACTGCATACGACCGAGGCACACAGGGCCAACACCCGGCATCATGGTGTGGGGAGCGATCTCCTACACTGGCCGTACACCACTGGTGATCGTCGACGGGACACTGAATAGTGCACGGTACATCCAAACCGTCATCGAGCCCATCGTTCTACCATTCCTAGACCGGCAAGGGAACTTGCTGTTCCTACAGGGCAATGCACGTCCGCATGTATCCCGTGCCACCCAACGTGCTCTAGAAGGTGTAAGTCAACTACCCTGGCCAGCAAGATCTCCGGATCTGTCCCCCATTGAGCATGTTTGGGACTGGATGAAGCGTCGTCTCACGCGGTCTGCACGTCCAGCACGAACGCTGGTCCAACTGAGGCGCCAGGTGGAAATGGCAAGGCAAGCCGTTCCACAGGACTACATCCAGCATCTCTACGATCGTCTCCATGGGAGAATAGCAGCCTGCATTGCTGCGAGAGGTGGATATACACTGTACTAGTGCCGACATTGTGCATGCTCTGTTGCCTGTGTCTATGTGCCTGTGGTTCTGTCAGTGTGATCATGTGATGTATCTGACTCCAGGAATGTGTCAATAAAGTTTCCCCTTCCTGGGGCAATGAATTCACGGTGTTCTTATTTCAATTTCCAGGAGTGTAGATATCTTTTCTAAATCCTTTTGCCATTTGTTTCGATCTTCTGATGACTTTACTAGTCGATAAGTGATTGGTTCATATGGAAACAACCTAAGACGGCTTCTCAGACTGTCTCCTAAATCGTTTACATAGATAAGGAACAGAAAACGGCCGACAACACTACCTTGGAGAACGCCAGAAATCACTTCTGTTTTACTCGGTGACTTTCCGTCAGTTACTACGAAGTTATATATTGTGTTGCGTGACCGTGCTGTTCTCGACGTATACAGTTAATACACCTCAAAATGACTCGTAACTGAGTCGAAACCAGTCGTGTGAATAAAAATACAGCATACTTGGTTGTTAGAGCATTTTATTTCAATAAATATGCAATAACCGACTGCGTCCGTAGCCGAGTGGTCAACGTGACAGGTCCTCATGCAGGGGAACCGGGTTCTATTCCCGGTAGCGCCAGGGATTTTTCCTTGGTTGGAGATCTGGACCGGGGTGCACTCAGCCTCATGATGCCAGGTAAGGAGCTACCTGATTGAGAGGCAGCGGCTCCAAGATCGAAATGTCGACAACGGTCGGAAGTGCGGTTTGCTGACTACATACATCTGCATATAGCATCCTTTGATGAATGATGGAAGATGACAGGGCGGTCGGTCGACTATCACATTGCGTTCAGGGCCTGATTGCGGGGTTACATTACATTTATGCAATATCCAGTTGCAGAATAACTCTAGCTCTGTGAGGAATGACAACTCAAACACCCCACACAAGAAGGGAAATACAATTTTTGTGATGTCCACGTCATGTTTACGCTCTCGTGAAAACGGCAGTGTTGGCAATATCGTGAGTCGCATTTGCACTGTTCCAATTCTCCTGTGATTCGCAACGCTAGTCGTTCCAGCACACGCCGAGAAGGAGACAGCGTAAATATAAAGTGGATATTTCTTTTATAGTCGAATTAATTTCATTACTTACTTGAATCTCTAGGTAATCGTGCCGCAATATATTGAATTACATTCATCCTTCCGCGTTAGACTCCTTCCATATAGAAGGTAAGTTCCTGAGTCGCTCTTGAATGCTGCTACGTGTTTCTGAAATAGAAATTCGCCTCGTCAGTAAAAGGAAAAGGTTCTTCAGGTCGCCATTATTTAAAGCAGCGCAACTCTGAAACAAGTTGTCGCGTAAAACCGTTCTCACGAAATGGACCGCCTTCCTGAGTGTTCCTCTTCCACAACTCCTTGGCGGGAATACGTGAACCGCGCGAGTGCTTCCTTTGTTCGCCCTTCGGTGGAAGGAGCTGTGTGGCAAGCCTGAGAACTGTTTGGTGCGCCAAGCGACAGCATTTGTGGGTTTCCCATTGTTTCTTCGATCATTACGGAGCAGACATCGTCGGCACACATTATTATTTCAGTCTTCCCTGCAGTAAAATACTACGTATTGCAGCGTTAAATATTGCACATAGTCTGCAAAAATTGCAAAGCACTTCATTACAATTGCAAGATTGCGGTCACACTGCACTCCAAAGGGGTGCGATCATGTTCAGTGAGATTGCTGGCCTACGATGTCGTTAGAGAAGGGTTGAATCGTCCAGGGAGAGGGAGTAGTGTCGAAGGTTGTCAAGAACGCCGCCCTTTTGCTCATCACAATTCGAAATGTCGTTTTCGACCGCAAAATATGTGGGAATCAACACTCAAAGGGAAGGGGTGGTTTCATTGACGCCATCTATGCCACCCGTTGCGGCCTTTTCATGTCGATTCTGAGCGGCGATGCGTGTCTGAAATGTTTCCGTCAACCACTCATAAAAAAAAGCGGCGTCACGGTTCTGAACTCTATCGCAGGGGTATCAAAAAAACAGGTGAAATATGGGTAAGAGAGGGTGTGGCGAACTTTTTATCGTGTGACTCGTCCTCGGGTCGTTGGACAGAATTGTGGTGAATTGTGCCAATGTGACATCATCAACCCACCTTTTACCTCACGTGAACTCTGAGATCTGACCTTTCCTCACATCTGCTGAAGCAACGCCAAACCTGAAGATGTCTATCTATGCCGCTCTTCCGCCTCAAATATCACAGACAGTATAAGAGAGAAATAAAAACAAAACAAACATGGTGGATAAAAAACGGTAGACAGACATATTAAAATACATGTAGCCATTCAAAGGCGCATTATCCGAACAAAAAACGTTCAGCACTTGTACACAAACCGAGAAGACAGAAAGTAAACACGTGAACGGTGGAGCACAGACGGAGAGACACTTAAGCACTAACACGAAGACACACACAAACACTGGCGACGATCTCTGGCGCATGAAGATTCACTGATCACGCACAAAGCCGGGGACCTGCCATGGGGAAGAGATGTGATACGAGGGAGAGGGGGAGGGTGTTGCCGGCCGGAGTGGCCGAGCGGTTCTAGGCGCTACAGTCTGGAACCGCGCGACCGCTACGGTCGCAGGTTCGAATCCTGCCTCGGGCATGGACATGTGTGATGTCCTTAGGTTAGTTAGGTTTAAGTAGTTCTAAGTTCTAGGGGTCTGATGACCTCAGAAGTTGAGTCCCATAGTGCTCAGAGCCATTTGAACCATTTGGGAGGGTGTTGATGCCAGTGGCAGAGGAGAAGGGAGGGGGAGGGGAGAAGGTTGGGGATAGTGGAAGCCCGGGGGAGGAGGGAGGGAGGAACAGAGGAGGGAGAGAGGAGAGAGAGGGTGCCCTGGAGGAAAAACTCAGGGGGAGGAAGGGGAGGATCAAAGTTGGTAGGAGGGGTAGATGGAGGGGATGAGGGCATCATCAGGGAGTGGGAGTTGGTAGAAGCCACCTTGGGCAAGGGTATGGAGAGTGGAGAGATGGAGAGCTGGTGGGATGTGGGCGTACAGGCGTGGCAGTGGGCAGGGGTGGGAATGATGGAAGAGACAAGCGGGTGAGGGGGATCCAGTTTGTAGGAGGTGTAGAGGATCCGTATCCTCTCTGCAGCCCATTTTTTTATTGTGATTTCATTCCCCTGCCCCATATGGGCAGGGGAGGGCTGTCAGCGGCACAATCCGCCACTCTTCAGCCGAGTGACATGACATTCCTAATGCAGTTTTGTTATATGCTTGCAAGTGCTCCCTGAATCTAATTTTAAAAGAGCGGTCAGTTTGACCGATGCATTAGGAATGCATTTAGCAGAAACCAGCCACAATGTAGACAATATTGAGAGTTGTATGCGTATTTTACACAGAGCAGAGAAGGGTCGTGCTCTCGACTTGTTGGTGGAGTTAGAAATTTACAAAGCCAAAAGGCATGAGCCCACTAGGGTACCCAACGCCTACTTTGCTTTACTTGACAACATACTATGATAACCAATTTGTTTTTTCTTTATTGTGATTTCATTCCCCTGCCCAATATGGGCAGGGGAGGGCTGTCAGCGGCACAATCCACCGCCCTTCAGCTGATTGACATGACAGCTAAAATAAGAATAAAATGTTACATACATAAGGCGATAAAAAAGGGAGACATAAAACAGAGTAGGGGGAGATACTGGAGGTAAAAATACACTGACATGGAGACGTTCATGGGCGGACAATTAAAAAAGTCGACATAAACTTAAAAAAATACAGTTGGCGATTCTTAAAACACAAAGAAGACACTGAAGGCACACACATAGGTTGAAAGTCGGCCACAGTATTGAAAACACTCCAGAACAACACACTTAAAACCTACTTGGAGCACACACGATGAAGAATAAAACTGCCAGGTGGGACCTGCCGTGAGAGGCCTGAGAGGATGGAAAAGGAGGGGAGAGCAAGGGGCAGCAGGGGAGGTGGCGGGATGAAAAGAGTAGGGGCATCAGTGGGTACATTAAGAGGCAGGAGACTGGTGGGGCAGGAGATGAAGAGGGAAGACAAGGCAGGAGGGAGTGCAGAGACACTGAAGGGGAGCACAAGAGAGGGAGGGGGAGTAAGAAGGGATATCCACTCAGGAGAAGGGAGGAGAGGGAGCCCTGAGGAGGAGGCAGGAGGAAGATGGGGTTAGAGTTGGTAGGAAGGGTAGATGTCAGGGCGAAGCTCATTATCCGGGAGGGGTAGATGGTGGAAGCTGCGTTGGGAAAGGAGGCGGAGGGTGAGGAGATGGAGAGAGGGTGGGACACAACGGTAAAGGCGCGGCAATAGGCTGGGTGTGGAGACCAAGGGAGACAACAGGGGGTGAGGGGGATCAATGCAGCGGACAATATATAGCGTGCGTATGTGGTCAAGGAAAAGGAGAAGGTGGGGGAAGGCGATGAGGTCGTATCTGCAGCCCACCTTTCCTTGCCATTATGTACGACTTCTTACATAAAGCTGGGGAGAGGTGGGCTACAGGAAGTAGCTTACAAAACCCTCTTTCGACCAATACCTGAACATTCCTCGTCAGTCTGCAAGCCATACGAGATAGGACTTGTTCTGGCGTAACCACAAACGGCGGAACGAAGAGGCGGCACGCAAGAGCAGAGAAGGCTGTGAAGAATTGGCGGCCAGTGGGCAAGACTACACAGGACAGAGAGGAAATAGAGAAGATCCAAAGAAGAGCAGTGCATTTAGTTAGTGGTTCATACAGCAAGCGCGAAAGCGTCACGGAAATGCTCAGTGGTATAATCTGCACGAGAGGTGTCCTGCATAACGATGTGGTTTACAGTTAGAGTTCCAAGGGCGTACAGTTCTTGAAGAGTCAACCAATACATTGCTTCCTCCCACGTACATATCCCTAAAAGTCCATGAATCGAACTGACACGGAGATTTACCAACAACCGTCCTTCCAGCAAGCCGGCCTGGGTGGCCGAGCGGTTCTAGGCGCTACAGTCTGGAACCGCGCGACAGCTATGGTCGCAGGTTCGAATCCCGCCTCGAGCATGGATGTGTGTGATGTCCTTAGGTTAGTTAGGTTTAAAATAGTTATAATTTCTAGGGTACTGATGACCTCAGAAGTTAAGTCCCGTAGTGCTCAGAGCCATTTGAACCATTTGAACCTTCCGGCAAACCATTGGCTACTGGAAGAAGTGGAAGTGACAGTGGTTCAAAATGTGCCCTCCGCTACACACCGTTGGATGGCTTGGGACTATAAATGTAAGTGTACAGGAACATGCGGGCGGCCGTACAGTTTCTCTTAATAATTACTCAGTATACTTGACGTAAGATGTTGGCGGCGCATCGAAGATGGTGTCTGTAGTTCCCAGTAATGTGTACAGTGTCATCGTCCTAGTTCCATACTGCAGCGACATACAGCATCAGGCATGGGGTCCCGCACTGTAAGAGTAGAAAACCGTAAACAACGTGGAATTCAGCGTATCAACAGCATAAGGATTCTTTTTCTGGAAACATGGCAACGGGGAACGCTTCTTCACACACTCCACCTCGTCACCCGAATCCGGGAGTATAGCGAAAGAAGGAAAATCAGGGTTTAACGACAAAGTTATTGTGGACATGTCACCACCTCGGATTAGGAATGCATAGGAAAGTAGGTTGACAGTATCCTCTTCGACAGAAACATCTTATATTTCAGCTAGAGCGATGTAACGAAACCACAGAATGCTTACGTCTGAATGACCCGACAGCGAATTCAACCTCGGTCCTCCCGAATGCGAGTCCAGTGTCTTACAACTATGTCAACATGTGTGGTGCATCAAAATACACAAATCTAGGGATGTACGGCACAAAGTCACGATTAGCAATGGCGGCATATTGCGTCTTGGCATCGATGATGGCAGTTTACCAGTGCAGCGTTGATCAGGAGTGCGCTAATTACTGTCGATTGGAATGACGACAGTGAAAATTTGTGTCGGACCGGGACTGTAACCCAGATTTCCCGCTTACCGAATGTAAGGAACTTTCCATAGAAATCAGAATGACACAGGCACTGCAATGTCGTAATTCTGGATATCATGATCAGAAGATCCGTAGCGTTCAAGGACGGCAAGCCCTTGTCATTCTTTAAGAAAACGTTAAACCAGGCAGATGAGATCTGTATCTGCAGTCCCCAAGCTGTAAGGCGGAAGTTGCCTCGCTAAGTGTTGTTATTGTGGCTCTCCCCTGTCCTATTGGTGAATGACGCGTGGAAAGAACGTCTGTATGAGCTTTAACTTTTGTGATTTTTCCGATCATGGTTATTTCACTAGATATACGTGGGAGAAAGTAATACGTCTCTTGACAACAGCTGAAACGTACGATCGCGAAATTATAACTGTAAGTCTCTTTGTCATGTACAATGTCTTACTTGTAGTGTTTGCCACTGGAGTTCATGCACATCTCTGTGACTTGCTTTGGGTTACTAAACGACCCCCGTAACGAAAGACTATTCGTGGAGTCTTCTCGATCTTCTTAAAGCCGATATTCAAGAATCGAATGAGATTCGTCAGGTACTAACGAGATGGATGAATTGCATTTTCTTAGTGTGGCTTGGAGGCTATGTAAAGGATGACAATTATTGAACTACATGAAATAAAATAGTCATAGCTTCTGAATGGTTTGCGTTAGGACGTTCAAACTGCACGGTTGGCTGTGGAGCATGATGGGAATTAGTATGCGCATTGTTGTTTGGTTTAGCGACGAATCTGGTTGGTTGGTTCGTGGGGTGAAGGGGCCAGACTACAGAGGCCGTCGGTCCCATATTCCACGACCATAAAACACCCACAAGGAAGAAAAACAAGCAACGGGGACGACAAAGGACGACACAGAACAAGAAAGACATAGACAAAGACAAGAAAAGAGGAATTAAAAGCACACAGAGTGTTACAGTGGTTGGCCGACCATAGAAAAAAAAGGAAAAGCCAATCACCAAGGGACACACTAAAAACCTCAATCTAAAACCGTAGGCCAAAGGCCAGACTCCACACAAAAGAGACAAACCCTCAGATTGAGCAATAAAAGCCCCCTGCACGAACACAACTCAAAGCTAAGCCTGCCATTACAGCATCATCCGTTAAAAGTACAGGGAGTGTATCAAGCAGTGCAAACGTCTGCCTGAGCGCAGTTAAAAGTGGACAGTCCAACAATATGTGGACCACTGTCAACGCTGATCCACAGCGACATAGAGGCGGGTCCTCACGGATCAATAAATGACCGTGCGTCAGCCAGGTGTGGCCAATGTGTAGCTGGCAGAGAACAATTGAGTCCTTGCGAGAGGCTCGCATGGAGGAGCGCCACACACCTGTAGTCTCCTTGATGACCCGAAGTTTGTTGGGTGAAGGCAGGCTGCGACATTCATCTCCCCAGGTGCCAAGGACTTTCTGCTGCAATACTGACTGGAGATCACATTCCGAAACGCCTATCTCCAGGGCCGGTTCACAGATAGCCTGTTTGGCCGGCCTGTCAACACATTCATTACCCGGGATGCTGTCATGATCTGGGGCCCACACAAAAACCATAGAGCGGCCGCAATGGGCAATAGTATGGATGGACTCCTGGATAGCCATCACCAGACGAGAGTGAGGAAAACACTGGTCAATAGCTCGTAAACCGCTCAGAAGTCACTACAGATGACGAACGACTTACCTGATAAGAAGCGAATATAGTCTAGGGCGCGAGAGATGGCTACCAGCTCTGCAGTGAAAACACTGCAGCGAACCGGCAATGAGCATTGTTCAGAATGATCCCCAAGAGGAATAGCATAACCAACTCGACCAGCAACCATCGAACCGTCGGTATAGATCACGTCAGAGCCGTGAAACGCGGCAAGGATGGAAAGAAAGCGTCGACGGAGGGCCTCAGGAGGGACTGAGTCCTTCGGGCCCTGTGCCAAATCCGGCTGAAGGCATAGGTGGGGCGCACACCATAGGGGTATACGTATATGGGCCCAGAAAAGAGATGGGAGAGGAAAAAACTCAAGCCCAGAGAAAAGAGCCCAGATGCGAACTGCAATCGTACAACCTGACCAGGGCTGACATTCTGGAAGATGGACTACCGAGTTGGGGGGGGGGGGGGGACAGGAGACGGTAATTTGGATGCCTGGGCAAGCTGCAAACAAGTGCAGAATAAGCAGCCAGTAGTCGTTGGCACTGGATCCGCAATGGAGGGACATCAGCCTCCACAATTATGCTGTTTACAGAGCTTGTGCAGAAAGCACCATTGGCAAGTCGGATCCTGCAGTGAAGTATGGGTTCAAGCAACCGCAATGCGGAAGGTGATGCCGAACCGGAAGCCAGGCGCCCATAATTGAGATGGGACTGAATCAAGTCATAGAAGGGTAGACCGATCGGCACCCTGGTTGGTGTGACTCAAGGAACGAAGAGCGTTAAGATGGCGCCAACATGTTCATTTAAGCCGCCGAATATGAAGGAGCCAAGTCAACTGGGTATCAAAAAGCAAGAACAAAAACCGATTCGTCTCCACCGCGGTTCTGGGTGAACTGTGTGATGCTGGCAGAAATGCATGACACACGTCTTGGCGACCAAGAACTGGAAGCCGTCCGTGCTGGCCCAAGACTGTCGCCTGTGGATAGCACCCTGTAGTTGCTGTTCAGCAAATGCAATGCCAGTGGAGCTATAGTACAGGCAAAAGTCATCAGCGTGGTGAGGATGTGATGTCGCCATGTTGTATCATATACTTTCTGCATGTCTAAAAAGATGGCAACCAGCTGCTGACGGCAGGTAAATGCCATGCGGATGACAGACTCCAGGCAGACCAGATTATTGGTGGCAGAGTGGCCTTTACGAAACCTGCACTGAGATGGAGCCAGAAGGCCCCAAGACTCCAGTAGCCAACTCAATCTCTGGCTCACCATGTGTTCGAGCAACTTGCACAGAACGTTGGTGAAGCTAATGGAGCGGTAGCTGTCCACCTAACAATAATGCTTTCCTGGCATTGAGACGGGAACTCATCCTCAACATAGATACAGTTGAAAGGGTATAGGAGGTGTCACTGGCAGTCCACCAAGAGGTGTTTGAGTATCTGACCTGGAGGCTGTATCAGGGAAAGCAGCTAGGGTAATTTGGAATTCCCACTCACTGAATGGAGCTTTGTACAATTTGAGGTGGCGCATATGGAATGAAACTCTCCGATGTTCCAACCGCTCGTTCAGGGAGCAGAAGGCCAGCAAGTAATTCGTAGAAGCAGAACTCTGAGCATAATGCCTTGCTAAGAGTTCTGCAATCGTGTCCAATTCAGTACAGACTGCTCCATTCAGGGAAAGCCCAGGTACGGTGATGGTGGTATGATATCCATAGAGTCGCCTAATCTTGGCCCTATACTGCGATGGAGAGGTACGGATACCAATGGAGGAGACATACCTTTCCCAGCACTCCTGCTTCCATTCCCAAATAAGGTGTCTGGCTTGGGTACGGAGCTGCTTAGAGGTAAGGATGTGTACCAGTGATGGGTGCTGCTTACGACATTCGAGGGCCCACCCACGATCTCCGGTGACCACTGCGGCACAATTCTTCTCTGAGGGGACCCGGAAGGACAGGGAATTGCAGACTCTACTGCAGAAACGATGCTGGTGGTTATCGTGTGAACCACCACATCAAGAAGAGAAGAAGAGAATTATGAGATAGAGGCTCAATAGTGGCAATGTAGGCGATCAAGTACCAGTCAGCCTTAGTCAAAGCCCATCTGGGGAGGCGCCCAAAAGAGGGACGCTGTGGCAGTGACAGAAAGATCAGAAAGTGGTCACTACCACACAAGTCGTCATGCACACGCCATTGGACCAACAGTAGAAGGCCAGGGCTGCAGGCCGAAGCGTCGATGGCAGAGTACGTGCCATGCACCAGACTGAAATGTGTGGAGGCACTATTACTTAAAAGAGAAAGGTCGAGCTGTGCCAACACATGCTCAATGACACTGCCTCGGCCTGTTGGCCGGCCGTGGTGGACGAGTGGTACTAGGCGCTTCAGTCCGGAACCGCGCTGCTGCTAAGGTGGCAGGTTCAAATCCTGCCTCGGGCATGGATGTGTGTGATGTCCTTAGGTTAGTTAGGTTTAAGTAGTTCTAAGTTCTAGGGGACTGATGACCTGAGATGTTAAGTCCCATAATGCTCAGAGCCATTTGAACCATTTTTTCGGCCTGTTGCCAGCGATCCACCACACAAAGGGTTATGGGCGTTGAAGTCGCCCAGTAACAGAACAGGTGGTGGCAGTTGGGCTATCAGCGCAGCCAATACATGCTGTGGTACATCACCATTCAGTCGAAGATAGATACTGCAGATGGTAACAACCTGTAATGTCCATATCCTAACAGCAACAGCCTCTAAAGAGGCACACGCTCACTATAAAGAGAGTTAAGGATGTAGATGCAGACTCCACCAGATACCTTCTCATAAGCGACCCGATTCTTATAACAACGCCGATAGCCGTGGAAGGTGGGGAATGCTTCACCCGAAACCGAGTTTCCTGGAGAGCAGTGCAGGAGAAAGGGTGAAAGCTGAGAAGCTGTCGGAACTCAACAAGGTGGTAGAAAAAACTGCTACAATTCAAGTAGAGAATGACATTGTCTGCAGCCGAAAAAGGCGTGATTGGACTGAGGAGGTAGATTACGCTGCTGGGTCATCTACTGCCACTGTAGGAGAGCCTGAATCGAGGACCATTATGTCCGAGGAAGAGGCCAAATTGAGGTGTTCGGGGGACGCCAAAATCTGCAAATCTTCCTCAGATGCAGAGCTGGTAGTAACAAGTGACTCAGAGGCAACCAGAACATCTTCTGTCTTACCTGTCTTTTTCTTCTTCTTCTTCTTCTTCTTCTTCCACCCCTCCTCCTACTGCTCCTTAGAATCAACCTGGAGGGGAATCTCAGAAGAAGGGCCAGGAGAAGAAGCAGTGGCCCCCATCAAAGACATGGGGGAAGAGCCAGGGCGACCCTGATGGCCCACTGGAGACTTAACAACTGTAGGGACAGCCATTGCCACTGGGGTCAGCGAAGTTGCAGTCGCAGCATAAGATGTAGTCATCTGAACAGGATGAAGCCATTCGTATTTCCTCTTCACATACTGATAGGTAAGCCTGTCCAGGGTTTTTATTTTCGTGCTCCTTATGGAGAACAGGGCAGTCAGGTGAGCAGGGGGAGTGGTGCTTCCCACAGTTGACACAAGTGGGAGGAGGCACACACGCAGTGCCCAGGTGCAGAGGATGACCACAATCCCTGCATGTGGTGCTGGAACTACAATGAGAAGATATGCAGCCAAACCTCCAGCACTTGATGCACCACACAGGAGAAGGGACATATGGTTTCACGTCACAATGGTAAACCATCACCTTGACCTTTTCAGGCAACAAGTCACCCTGAAAGGCCAAGATGAAGGCACCAGTAGCAACCCTGTTGTCTTTGGTTCCCCTATGCATGCAGCACACAAAGTAGACAGCCCGCCGCTCTAAGTTGGCGCATAGCTTCTCATCTCACTGTAAAAAGAGGTCGCAAGGGAAAATAAGACCCTGGACCCAGTTAAGGCTTTTATGGGGAGACAGGGATATCACCCAGTTTGTCACAGGCGAGCAACGCCTGCAGCTGGGCTGGGGAGGCTGCTTGGATCAAAATCGCCCCATTGTACATTTTAGCAATGCAGCCACTTTCCCAAACCTATCTTCAAGGTGGTCTACGAAAAACTGGGGCTTCGTTGCCTGAAAGGTCTCTCCATCAGTCCTGCAGCAAACCAGGTACCGAGGCGAATATGGCTCACGAGACCAAGTCACCCTAAGGTCCTCCCAAGGTGTGACCAGGGAGGGAAACGATCGGGAATCATAGGTCGCACTATCAAAATCATTTTGTACACGCTTTGAGACTGCTGGGGCCGAGCGACCACCAGCTTGAATCGATTTAACCCGTTTCATTGCGGGTCATCCGCTCTCATGCCACCCACTCTGATCAGGGGCTCTCTCCATGCACACCAGCCAGCCGCAGTAATGGCCACCTGGCAGGATTGCCATTGCCGTCAGTCCTGGTGCCCCAGAAAGGATGGGCACATACTCCTTGGCATGCATGGGCAGGTCGCAGCTCAGGCATCAGCAGTGCGACCCCTGTGTTGTCAGGGGGCTACCACCAAGAGGGTACATGACAACCCAACCACGACAGACTGTCTACTGCAATGGATTTCGGGTGCCGAAATGGTCCAGAATTGTTGTGAGCACGATGGATGGTGAGGCGCAGGGACAAGAAGTAGGCAACCCATAAGATGTTGGGCAAAGCCAGCTACACAACAATAAGTAGCATGAAAGATCTTGAAGCATCATGGACAAACAAAAAACATCATGTAAGGCGTCCTTCCCCAAATGACACGCACTAGTAACAGAAATTTGGAACATATAGAAGTCAAACCCGAGAGGGGACGAACACAAAAAAGCCAAAACGTTTCAGACTCCTTTTAGTCGCCTCTTACGTCAGGCAGGAATACCATGGGCCACTTCTAACCCTCGTACCTGCAGGCAGGAGTGACGAATCCCATTTTCATTTGGATGGGTTCGTCAGTAAGCAAATCTGGCGCATTGGGGCAACTGAGAATGCGCATTTCACTATCGAGAAGTCTCTAAAGCATCAACGGCTGACTGTATGCTGTGCAATGTCCAGTCGCGGAATAATTAGTGCGATATTCTTTGATGGCACGATTATTACCAAACGGAACATGAAGGTTTTGGAAGATGATTTCATCGTTATTATCCAAAGTGACCCTGATTTCTACAAGATTTGGTTCATGCAAGACGGAGCTCGACCCCATCAAAGCAGAAGAGTACTTGATGTACTGGAGGAGCACTTTTGGGACAGCATTCTGGTTCTGGGGTTACAGAGTCCACTGGTATGGACTTTGATAGACTGCCATATACTCCGGATCTGAACACATGCGACTCCTTTTTGTGGGGCTATGTTAAAGACCAAGATGTACATCAGTAACCCCAAAACCATTGCTGAGCTGAAAACAGTTATTCAGAAGGTCAGCGACAGCATCGATGTTATGACACTTCAGTGGGTCATGCAGAATTTCGCTATTCGTCTGCGCCACATCATCGCCAATGATGGCAGGCATATCGAATATGTCATAATCTAAATTCGAATATCTGTTGCGGTGTTTACATGTTGAATAAAGTGTGCGTACGCCGTAATTTGTAACTAATTTACGTTTTGCTCATGTATTTCAATAATTGTCACCCCATAGCAAAAAACTTTGGAAATTTGTAGTAGGTTCCTATGGGACCAAACTGCTGAGGCCATCTATCCCAAGACTCACACACTACTTAAATTAATTTATGCTAAGAACAACACACACACATGCCCAAGGGAGGACTCGAACCTCCGTCGGGAGGGGCCACGCCATCAGTGTCATGGCGCCTCTTAACTGCGCGGCTCCTCCGCGTGGAGCATGGTGGTTATAAGTTCTTGTTATGCTGTTCGTTCGCCTATAACTGGTTTCGTAGTTATCAATAAGCTTTGTAAAACACTGTGGCATTGAGAGCAATTTTCTGCTTGTGAGGAAAACTTTAATTAAAATCATGCAATGAAACACAGTCTGGCATACATTTTCCTAATACTGGTGGCGAAGTGGTTAGCACACTGGACTCGCATTCGGGAGGGTGCCGATTCAAACCCGCGTCTGGGTATCCTGCTTTAGGCTTACCCTAAATCGCTTCAGGAAAATGCCAGGATGGTTCCTTTGAAAGGGCACGGCCGACTTCCTTCTATAATCTGATGGGACCGATGACCTCGCTGTTTGGTCCCCTCCCCCCAAATGAACGGACCAACCAACGAATGATCCTAGATATTTTATGCTTATTCCAGTTTCCAGTGACTAGCATTCTCGTGAGCGAGTAATAATGGGTCTTTCCGCTTGGACAGCCCTATAACTTACTTCTGTTTGCGTTGAGGATGAATTGTCAGTCCCTTAACCCAAATATTCATTGTTTTGCGTGACTCTCTAATCGTTGCTATAACAGACGGCGTTGTGACATCCAATCTCTTCACGAACTGCTTCAGAAACCTCTGGCGTTAACCATCAACTCACTTATACCCGGCTTGACAGTCAACGTGGCGCACTCAGAAAAAGAGGAGAGACAAAAAGTAACTTCGCGCGTTGGAAGGGTATGTGGTGTTATTACAGTGATTGCAAAATCCAGTCAAATTTACAAATAATTTGGCAACATATCGGTATGGAGCTGCATCCCCTCTGGCCTGGATGCACACACTGGTTCGGTTTGAAAGGGTGTCATAAGGCCGTTGTGTCCTCTCCTGAGGGATGCTGGGAAGCTGACCCACATCTGTTGTAACTGGTCCTTGAAATACTAGATATTGTCACTGCCATGGAGTTGACGTCCGAACTGGTCCCACATGTCTTCAATCGGGAATAGATCTGGCTGCCTTACCGGCCAAGGGAATACTGCAACGCCACGCTGATAGTTGATAAAGACTCTCGGCATCTGTGGACGAGCGTTGTCCTGTTGAAAAATGGCACCACGATCCTGTCACATTGGAAGTAAGAAATGAGGACGCAGGATTTCCATGACTCACCGTTGTGCCACTAGACTTCTCTCTGTCACTGCCAAACGTGACCTGAAAACACTAGCTCCCCACACCACGGAGTGCCTCATCAAAACACCGGAAGAATGGATCCTCACCCCAAGTAGCACCATACTCGCCGACAATGTGTATCCAGGGTAGCAGAGAACCACGACTCGTCGCTGAACACAGTGCGACGCCATTCATCAGTAGTGCGTGCTGCTTTACAGTCAGGGCACCACTCAAAACGCAGCCGTTCGTGATGTGGTGTTACCGGCAGCCAACGCATATGACATTAACTCCCTAATCCGTTAATGCTAGTCTCCGACCAATGATGTGAGAGGTCACGGAATGTTACAGGGAGTCCATAACTTGTTTTGGGCTGACACTGACATTTGTGAGTGGTTTACGAAGTGCTTGGTAAACAATGCAGGAACCCCCCCCCCCCTTACGCTGGTCAGACTTTGTTGACCGGACACTTGACGACAAGTATGCCTGCCCGTACATTCGCATAGTGACCAACATTGGGAGACTTTCACATCCGCATACCCCAAAATTCTGTATATTGCACGATTCGATTAGCTGGCCAAAAGAAGACCAACAATGATACACTGTTCAAAGTCTGCCAGGTGCTGATAACGCTGTCTCACAGGCTATGCTGCATGTCCGTGTTTTTCATAGTGATAACTCTCAACATCTGACGCTGTTCGCACACCTTATGTATCCTACCGGGCCCGGTAACAAAACTGAACGTGAATAACACTAATGCACTCTGGTGGCTAGTCTACGTCTCACAGAGAATTGCAACGCCACCCGCATACCATGCTTTTGAAATGACAAATACAATGATATAACATTTGTTAATGATAGTGCTGAATATTTTCACAAAAGTGTATGTCAAGTGTGTTTAAGTCGAAAGGTAGCGTGTCTGGAACCATATAACAAAATTACGTGCATCCTTTCGTACTACCATTTGCCAAAAATCTCGTTTCTTGTACTGTTCATGAAATAAAAGGTGTATTAAGCCTTACGCGACTCGCCCAGTGTGCTCTACCGCTCTTTTCTCCGCACTCGTGACCGGGACACACTTACCCGCCACCGGCAATTACAACGACACATCCGCAACCTGCTTACTGCGAAGAAACGCCGTGCCTGGCGCCAGACATGTACACAACTCAACACCACGCTCCCCATAAACTGTTCCAAGTATTGGTCTGCTTTCCACCGCCTTACTGGGAACCGTCCCACCCCCCCAGTACCCTCTCCTCCTTAATGACTGTCCCTTTCCTGACAACCTCAGTAAGGCCAACCACTTTGCCTCTCACCTCTCCGATGTTTTTTCCATCCCAGATGATCCCCACTTTGATTATTCCCTCTTCCCTGACGTCATGGACGGTACGAATACCTCTGTTCCTCCCCTTGCTCCTAGCTTCCGGTACTTGGGCCACACACCACCATCTGAACTTAACACTCCCATCACTACACAGGACATCAGCCTCACACTCCGCACTAAACGCAACACTGCTCCCGGCCACGACTGCATTACCTACCGCCACCTCAAATACTGCCCTCCCTCCTTCCTTTCAGTCCTTGCCACCCTCTACAATGTCATACTTGCCACTGGCTTCTATCCCGACCTGTGGAAAACCTCCCGTACCCTGATGTTCTCCAAACCCAACAAGCCTCCATCTGATGCCTCTTCCTATCGTCCTATCTGTCTCACATCGGTGTTGAGCAAGCTCTTGGAATCCATCCTTTCCCAGCGCATCCATCACCACCTCCGCCAAAACCACCTCCTCCCCAACACCCAATGTGGCTTTCGACCTTCCTTCTCTGTTGATGACCAAATCCTCTGCCTCACTCATCTCCTCTCCCTCAGGCTTAACTCCCGTTGCTCTGCCATTTTTGTCTCCCTTGGCATCGAAAAGGCCTATGACCGTGTCTGGCATCCCGGTCTCAAGTTTAAACTCCAAACCTACGCCCTTCCTATCAACTACATCCGTCTGATGGCCTCCTTCCTCTCCCAACGCCCCTCCTATGTTACCATCCATAACGCCAATTCCCACACCTTCTACCCCTCTGCAGGTGTGCCCCAGGGCTCTGTCCTCTCCACTCTCCTCTACCTCCTGTACACGGCAGATATACCCCAACCCCCCCCCCTCCAGTACACCTCTTGCAATATGCTGATGACACCGCATTCCTCGCCCTCGCTCCTACCCTCCAGTGGTCCCAACGCCTTCTCCAGAATCACCTCGACCTTTTTGCAACCGCCTCCGACTCCTCAAACTCCTCTCTGGCCGGACATGGGGGTTGCATCCTTCTATCATCCTCCACACCTACAAATCCTTAATCCGTCCCATCCTCTGTTATGCCAGTCCTGCCTGGATATCTGCCCCCCCCCCCCAAATTCTATAAGTCCCTTCAGATCCTTGTGCGTCATGCACTCCGCCTCGCCTTCCGTATACGCCTCCCGTCCCTCACGCGGATCCTCTATGATCTCATTCCTTTCCCCCATCTGCTCCTATTCCTTGAACATATCCGCATCCTCTACACCTCCCGCCGCCTTAATCCCCCTCACCCCCTGGTTGCTCCTCTCCTCTCCCATCCCTGCCCCCTGCCACGCCTTCACTGTTGTGTCCCCCCTACCCTCCATCTCTACACCCTTCATCTCCTTTGCCAAGGTGGCTTCCGTCAACTCCCCCTCGCGGATGATGCCCTCTCTCCCTCCATTTATCTCTCCTATCAACTCTGATCCTCACTCCCACTCCTTTCCTCTGTCCTTTTCCTGGGCTCCCTCTCCCCCCTTCCATCTTCTTTTTTCCCCCACCTTCCCTCTCTCTGCCCCCTTCTCTCACCCGAGTCCTTTTGCATTTCCCTCCTCTGCCTCCTCTCCTTCCCTCTAGCATCTGCCCTGCCCCTCTCCCCCTTTATTAGTCCTCCCCCTCCTTGGTTCCCCCCCTTTTCGTTTTTTTTCCTTCCTCCCTCCTGGTTCTTCCCCCTCCTCCAGTCCCCCCCATCTGCCTTTGGCTCGGTAGTGTCATCTTTGTGCCGCCCTTTTCGTGCAGTGTTTTACAGTAAGTGTTTTACAGTGCGTGTTCCGTGTTGTGTTTTTTGGGAAGTGTTGCGAACGGCCATCATACTGTCGCTGGGTGTGCTTTTTATCTCTTGCGAACAGAAACCAGACGGTCGCCGTGTTTTTTTAATTGTGTGTGTACTATGTTACTTGTCTGATTCCTGTGTCTTTTATTAACATTGCCAACCCCTTTTTGCTTTCTGTTTTAACTTTCCGCATTTTTCCGCTATTTTACACTTTACGTCACCGTTTTATCGCCTGTTTTTCTTGTTTCTTTTCTTCTTCCGTTTTTAAAATAAAAGTCTGTAGGCTGTAGAGCAGCGTACTAAGCTGCTGCCAGCCCGCCCCCTTCGGGGGGAATTGAAAATCAATAAAGGAAAAAAAAAGCCCAGTGTGCTGAAAAATAACCACATTATAATTCCTCCTTTGTGTACGCGAAGTTACTACGAATATTCTCGAATGTCACAGCTCACAACGATTGGCACTCCTGCAAAATCATCTTAATCATTGAGTTGTGCAAAGTAGTAAAGACAGAGTAATAACACAACTAATATAATAATTTTGGAATAAAAGGCACTCAAATGTTTTGTGAAATGATTTGCCTAAAAGCAAGAAATAAAATAGTTTAGAGAAACATTTGAAACGGTTATGCTCCATATTACGTGCAGCAGCTGAGACGTCATATGTTAGTGACGTAAGGAGAGCACTGAGTAAAATTCCACCAAACAAATATCCTTTAGTACTCTTTAATACACTATATTACAGTTGATCTGTACATAGCCAGTCGTCACCTCATTTGCTGTACTTCTTCTCTAATATCATTCAAAGATGCGTCAAATGTCTCTCTAAGGTGTTTTGTTGCATACTTTTAGACAAACCATGTCACAAAATGTTTGACCAGTCTTTTTTTCAATTTTCTTCGAAGTTTTGTTCGGAAAGAATGAAATACAATCGATCTCTATTGTATTATTATTGGGAGTATATAGATCAAGAGAAGGCAGAGAAGTTTCAAATTATGCTGTAACTGTTTCTTTTTACTCTTCATTTACAGAGCTAGCAGTAGATGTTCGGAAAATACTTAAATTTTATTTCAGATCACTAAGTTTTTCGCAATTACTGTCATTACTTTCAAGCAGTTAACTTTTTTCTAAAACCAGACCTTGCACAGCTCAATGTGATACCCTATTTGTCCATTTCCACCACTTAGTTTGTCTATGAAAATTAGAACACACACCCATTGTGTAATTTCAAGAGATCCTTGTCTTCGCTGCGCTCAAACATTTGATAAAAACGTGTATCCGCCTCTAAAGAAAAACTACGTAAAATAATGGTTACACAAACAAAAAAAATGCCTAGTTCAAAATCAAACCAACGAAAACAGAATGTGATAACATCAGAAGAAAAATATTTGTATCCAATGATACGATTATGAACAAAGACGAATGCACAAACTGCCCAACCTAATTCCTGGATTCGCTCAAAGAAAAACGCTTCTAAACAAAATGTTAGAAGTGGAAATATTAACTAGACAAGATCAATATAAGTCAGTATTCATTCCACGAATTCCAAAGATGTCAATTAATCTGTCATTCACCTATAAAACGTGTGGTAATATTAGCGTACAGTATGACTACAAATGAAGCACATAGGCAAATATCCCAATGTTACAAGGCCAATTTAAAATAACCGTTTTTCTCGCACGCCCAAATGTACGTAGCGTGTTCGCTTCTTGGACAACAGCAAAGATTATTCGTCTCATCACCCGAAAGACAAACACCAATGCAATTCGAATGAGTCAGGTGCTATATATATAATACGACTAAATGCAATATTTTTACAAATCAAAAAACCAGTGTAAAAAATATCAGCTAGTATACGAATTTTCATTCATTCATGTATGAGTTATCTTTCTCGTTCCACTAGTCTGTCTTGCATATGTTTTTTACCAGACTGATATGAAGCACAAGAAACCATTATTGGAGATCTTATAGTACCCCAACTGAAGGAGTTCCGTACCTTGGAAGCAAAATAATACTGAAAGAAGCACGGAAGACGTAACATGTAAAATAGCAGCGGAGAAGAAGGGGCTTTCTCATCATAACAAGTCCACTAGTGCCAAACATAGCACATACTTTGAGAAAGAAAATTCTACGAATGAACGTCGGACACACAGCATTTTATGAAAGCGACCAGTGGACTGTGGAAAAACCGTAAAAGAGGAATATACTAACGTTTTAGATTTTGTTGTTGTTGTTGTGGTCTTCAGTCCTGAGACTGGTTTGATGCAGCTCTCCATGCTACTCTATCCTGTGCAAGCTTCTTCATCTCCCAGTACCTACTGCAACCTACATCCTTCTGAATCTGCTTAGTGTATTCATCTCTTGGTCTCCCTCTACGATTTTTACCCTCCACGCTGCCCTCCAAGCTAAATTTGTGATCCCTTGATGCCTCAAAACATGTCCTACCAACCGATCCCTTCTTCTAGTCAAGTTGCGCCACAAACTTCTCTTCTCCCCAATCCTATTCAATACCTCCTCATTAGTTATGTGATCTACCCACCTTATCTTCAGCATTCTTCTGTAGCACCACATTTCGAAAGCTTCTATTCTCTTCTTGTCCATACTAGTTACCGTCCATGTTTCACTTCCATACATGGCTACACTCCATACAAATACTTTCAGAAACGACTTCCTGACACTTAAATCTATACTCGATGTTAACAAATTCCTCTTCTTCAGAAACGATTTCCTTGCCATTGCCAGTCTACATTTTATATCCTCTCTACTTCGACCATCATCAGTTATTTTACTCCCTAAATAGCAAAACTCCTTTACTACTTTAAGTGTCTCATTTCCTAATCTAATTCCCTCAGCATCACCCGGTTTAATTTGACTACATTCCATTATCCTCGTTTTGCTTTTGTTGATGTTCATCTTATATCCTCCTTTCAAGACACTGTCCATTCCGTTCAACTGCTCTTCCAAGTCCTTTGCTGTCTCTGACAGAATTACAATGTCATCGGCGAACCTCAAAGTTTTTACTTCTTCTCTATGAATTTTAATACCTACTCCGAATTTTTCTTTTGTTTCCTTTACTGCTTGCTCAATATACAGATTGAATAACATCGGGGAGAGGCTACAACCCTGTCTCACTCCTTTCCCAACCACTGCTTCCCTATCATGCCCCTCGACTCTTATAACTGCCATCTGGTTTCAGTACAAATTGTAAATAGCCTTTCGCTCCCTGTATTTTACCCCTGCCACCTTTAGAATGTGAAAGAGAGTATTCCAGTCAACATTGTCACAAGCTTTCTCTAAGTCTACAAATGCTAGAAACGTAGGTTTGCCTTTTCTTAATCTTTCTTCTAAGATAAGTCTTAAAGTTAGTATTGCCTCACGTGTTCCAACATTTCTACGGAATCCAAACTGATCTTCCCCGAGGTCCGCTTCTACCAGTTTTTCCATTCGTCTGTAAAGAATTCGCGTTAGTATTTTGCAGCTGTGACTTATTAAACTGATAGTTCGGTAATTTTCACATCTGCTAACACCTGCTTTCTTTGGGATTGGAATTATTATATTCTTCTTGAAGACTGAGGGTATTTCACCGGTCTCATACATCTTGCTCACCAGATGGTAGAGTTTTGTCAGGACTGGCTCTCCCAAGGCCGTCAGTAGTTCTAATGGAATGTTGTCTACTCCCGGGGCCTTGTTTCGACTCAGGTCTTTCAGTGCTCTGTCAAACTCTTCACGCAGTATCGTATCTCTCATTTCATCTTCATCTACATCCTCTTCCATTTCCATAATATTGTCCTCAAGTACATCGCCCTTGTATAAACCCTCTATATACTCCTTCCACCTTTCTGCCTTCCCTTCTTTGCTTAGAACTGGGTTGCCATCTGAGCTCTTGATATTCATACAAGTGGTTCTCTTCTCTCCAAAGGTCTCTTTAATTTTCCTGTAGGCGGTATCTATCTTACCCCTAGTGAGACAAGCCTCTACATCCTTACATTTGTCCTCTAGCCATCCCTGCTTAGCCATTTTGCACTTCCTGTCGATCTCATTTTTGAGACGTTTGTATTCCTTTTTGCCTGCTTCATTTACTGCATTTTTATATTTTCTCCTTTCATCAATTAAATTCAATATTTCTTCTGTTTCCCAAGGATTTCTATTAGCCCTCGTCTTTTTACCTACTTGATCGTCTGCTGCTTTCACTACTTCATCCTTCAGAGCTACCCATTCTTCTTCTACTGTATTTCTTTCCCCCATTCCTGTCAATTGTTCCCTTATGCTCTCCCTGAAACTCTCTACAACCACTCGTTCTTTCAGTTTATCCAGGTCCCATCTCCTTAAATTCCCACCTTTTTGCAGTTTCTTCAGTTTCAATCTGCAGTTCACAACCAAGAGATTGTGGTCAGAATCCATATCTGCCCCTGGAAATGTCTTACAATTTAAAACCTGGTTCCTAAATCTCTGTCTTACCATTATATAATCTATCTGATACCTTTTAGTATCTCCAGGATTCTTCAAGGTATACAACCTTCTTTTATGATTCTTGAACCAAGTGTTGGCTATGATTAAGTTATGCTCTGTGCAAAATTCTACAAGGCGGCTTTCTCTTTCATTTCTTCCCCCCAATCCATATTCACCTACTATGTTTCCTTCTCTCCCTTTTCCTACTGACGAATTCCAGTCACCCATGACTATTAAATTTTCGTCTCCCTTCACTACCTGAATAATTTCTTTTATCTCGTCATACATTTCATCAATTTCTTCATCATCTGCAGAACTAGTTGGCATATAAACTTGTACTACTGTAGTAGGCATGGGCTTTGTGTCTATCTTGGCCACAATAATGCGTTCACTATGCTGTTTGTAGTAGCTAACCCGCACTCCTATTTTTTTATTCATTATTAAACCTACTCCTGCATTACCTCTATTTGATTTTGTATTTATAACCGTGTAATCACCTGACCAAAAGTCTTGTTCCTCCTGCCACCGAACTTCACTAATTCCCACTATATCTAACTTTAACCTATCCATTTCCCTTTTTAAATTTTCTAACCTACCTGCCCGATTAATGGATCTGACATTCCACGCTCCGATCCGTAGAACGCCAGTTTTGTTTCTCCTGATAACGACGTCCTCTTGAGTAGTTCCCGCCCGGAGATCCGAATGGGGGACTATTTTACCTCCGGAATATTTTACCCAAGAGGACGCCATCATCATTTAATCATACAGTAAAGCTGCATGTAAAGCTGCATGCCCTCGGGAAAAATTTTAGATTTTATGGCACAGAAATTACTGAAATCGGATAAGATCCGAGCCGGCTCTCTACAGAATCGGCGAATACAGGAAATATGCGGCAAAACTAACTAAAAATTAGTGGGATGATAGGACATACACTATCTGGTCAAAAGTATCCGGACACCATATAGTGGACGCTAATACGGAGTGTACCCACCCCCGCCTTTATGACTGAATTATGCTCGGGACGTTTTCAGTGAGGCGTTTTAATGTCCGTCTAGGAATTGTAGCCCATTCTTCCTCAAGATCCGAATCTAGATATTGTAGTGGTGTTGGGATCTGTGGTCTCGAGCGACGTCAACATTGCAACTCATCCCAAAGGCGTTCCATTTGGTTCACGTCGTGCCTCTGGGCAAGCCAGTCCGTTTCAGGAACGTTACTCTCCACAAACTATTGCTTCGCACATACTGCTTTACGACAGGGTGCATTACCATGTTGATACAATCAATCATCGTCTCTGAACTGTTACTGCACTGTGCGCAGTATACGTTGCTGGAAAAAGTTATCAGCCGGCCGCTGTGACTGAGCGGTTCTAGGCGCTTCAGTCCGGAACCGCGCGACCGCTCCGGTTGCAGGTTCGAATCCTGCCTCGGACATGGTTGTGTGTGATGTCCTTAGGTTAGTTAGGTTCAAGTAGTTCTAAGTTCTAGGGGACTGATGACCTCAGATGTTAAGTTCCATAGTGCTCAGAGCCATTTGAACCAAAAGTGATCATATCCCTTTGCATGTAGCATTTCCACGAACGGAATACGGAGACGACTTTCTACTCATGAAAAACACCACCACCATGCCGTAGCACCACCTTCTATGTACTTCATTGTTGGCACCACATATGATGGCAGGTAACGTACTCCTAGCATTCTCCAAACCGAAACACTTCCAAGGCGTTGCCACTAGGTGTGGTGTGATTTATCACTTTAAATTACTCCTTTTCAATCATCCACTGTCCAGTGAAGTCGTTCTTTACACCACCTAAAGCGCCACTTAACATTGACTACGGAAATATGTGGCTAATGAGGAGTTAATCGATTACTGTACTCTACATCTACCACTAAATCATATTCCGCAAGCAACCCAATGGTGTGTGGTGATGGGTACTTCTACCATGTTCCATTTGCGAATGGCATGTGGGAACAATGACTGTCGGCAAGCCTCCGTATTGGCTCTAATTGTTTTTATCTTCCTACGCATAGGCACTGTGCTAGTTCGACTGCTGGTTACATTTTGGATCTAACGAGTGATTCTTTCCAGTGACGTCATGTCATTTTTTTACAGCCACCTTCTTCAGTGCTCGACCGTCCGTGCCCCTCAGTACACGATGTCTGTCTGTTTTCATTCAGTTGTGATTGTTCGTTCGGTTTCCTCTTCACAGTCACATGACCTTCAGTAACTTAGGTAGCTTTAGAAGGGTTGAAATGTCCCTTTTGTATCTGTTACACAGCTGATGCCTAATGACTAGTCCACGTTTGGTATAACCGAGCTCTCCTGGGTGACAGATGCTGCTGTTGATGCTTTTCTGCTGACAACACAACGCTCGCTGCCTCCTTTTATACCAGGAGGTCCGCCTCTCGTGGCATCTGCTGATCAATTGCAAATTACACAGGACTGATCGGATACTACAGATCAGACAGTGCACGTTATCAGTCATCAGTGAATAACGATACTGGAAATACAACTCACTGAGAACATTCATTACCAGAAAAAAAAGAAGAATTGGAAATCGCCTTGAAAAAATTGGTACAGATGTAGTATATTACGGTACCACTGCTGCGTGTACCCACTCGCTTGCACCTCCACTCTAAGACTAAAAAAAGGCAGACCTCAAAGGAATTATCCGAATGGGACGGAAATAGATAGATGTACAAATAAGCAAATGAACAATTTCAGAAAACTGCACGATTTATTCAAGAGATAGAACATCTCAAACTGAGCAAGTCATTAACCAGTTGATCCATTATTGGCCCTTATGCAAGCAGTTATACAGCTTGGTATTGACTGACAGAGATGTTGGATGTCCTCCTGAAGGACATCGTGCCAAATTCTGTCCAACTGGTGCCTTAGATCGTCAAAATCCGGAGAGCTCTGCCCACAATGCTCGAAATGTCGCAAGTGGGGAGAGAACTGGCGATATTGTTGGCCAAGGTAGGGTTTGGCAAGCATGAAGACAAGCAGTAGAGACTCTGGCCGTGTCGGACGGGCATTATCTTGCTGAAAGGTAAGCCCAGGATGGCTTGCCATGAAGGACAACAAAACAGGGCGTAAAATATCGTTGGATATCCTCCTATGAAATGAAATACCACCCAAGACTATCACCCGTAGTTTTCGGGCTGCATGGCGGGTGACAGCCAGCTTGATACCCGACCACTGTCCAGAGAGTCCCCATAAACATCTTTGTTGGTCATTGGGGCTCAGTTCGAAGCGGGACTCATCACTGAACAAATGGTTCAAATGGCTCTGAGCACTATGGGACTTAACATCTGAGGTCATCAGTCCCCTAGAACTTAGAACTGCTCAAACCTAACTAACCTAAGGACAGCACACACATCCATGCCCCAGGCAGGATTCGAACCTGCGACGATAGCAGTCGCGCCGTTCCAGACTGAAGCGCCTAGAGCCGCTCGGCCACTCCGACTGGCTCATCACTGAACACAATCCTACTCCAGTCAATGAGATTTCAGATCGAAGACATGTGTGGAGATGCTCTGGACAGAGGTGGGATACCAGTGTGACTTGGATATCTTGCCATGAAGGACAACAAAACAGGGCGTAAAATACCGTTGGATATCACGAATTACAACCAAAGGAGTCCTCCTATGAAATGAAGTACCACCCGATACTAACACCCCTAGTTTTCGGGCTGTACACCGAAAGCCAGAAGTGATGATCTTGGATGCCACTTCTTTTCATAGCAGCACGTATACAATGCGCCATTTTGTAGCCCTCTCTAACAAGCCTTCACGGACTTACTTCTCAACAAGATAATGCCCACGGCGAGGGTCGCACTTCATGTCTTAGTGCTTGCCAAACCCTACCTTTCCCAGCAAAGTCTCCAGATCTCTTACAAAATGAGAACGTTTGGAGCATAGTGGGCAGGAACCTCCAACCACCTCGGGATTTTCACTGTCTAAGGCGTCAATTGGATAGAATTTCGTACGATATCCGTGAGGAGAACATTCACAAATCTGTCAGCCAATGCCAAACGGAATAACCGCTTTCATAAGGGCCGGAGATTACCAACGCGTTATTGACTTGGTCAGTTTGCGAAGATTTTTATCTTGAATAAATCATCCAGTTTTTCTGAAACTACAATCATTTGGTTTTCTGTACGTGTACGTCACATCTGCCGATTACCGTCCCAATCGAATAAATCCCTCATGCTGCTCCGTCGCTTTTGTGACAGAGTACACTAATGCTATGGGAAATTTCTGGATCTACCATCAACAAATGGCGACACAGATAAATAAAATAAAGATGAGCACAGAGGAACAAAATGGTTCAAATGGCTCTGAGCACTATGGGGCCTAATATCTGAGGTCACCTGTCCCTTTGAACTACTTAAACCTAACTAACCTAATGACATCACACACATCCATGCCCGAGGCAGGATTCGAACCTGTGACCGTAGCGGTCGCACGATTCCAGACTGAAGCGCCTAGAACCGCTCGACCACACCGGCCGGCACAGAGGAACAGAGCGGGTGTAACAAGAAAGAACCAGGTAGTAATATGTCGCTTTTGGGGAGCTAATTTGGTTTTATGACAGAACGATTGTAACAAGAAAGAACCAAATAGTAATACCTCGCTTTTGTGGAGCTAATTTGATTTTATGATCGTTAATTATCGCCCCATCCGAAGGCAACGCTGCACGGCAGTGGCTTCTGTCGCCGTTGCCGCACTGGCGTCTGTTTCTGGTGACGGGTTCCGAGTGTGCGTTGTCGGTATTGACGGCGGACGACGCGCTGTCCGCGCAGCAGTGGACCGCGCCGCGCCAGATTAATAACAGTCGGGCTTTATGCGCGCCCGTCGCGGCTGCCCTGTCGCCAAATGAGGCGCCTGATTAAAAAAGTTGCCCGCCACGCACGCCGGCCAGGACCGAGCTGCAGCGGACGCAGCCCGGCCGGCTGACTGGCTGGCTTCACCCCGCGCCGCGCGACAAAGGCGTCAAAGCGCGGACGCAGCCGGCTACTCTGCTGCCAATGGACTCGCAGGACCCGCTGGAGGGAAATTTTCTCCCCGGGTGAGTACCCTGCCGGGATATTGGATCTAGCAGAACGGAGACGCGGCACGAAAACGTTTCTGGCTCGGAGAGCTCTGTGAAAGCAGCATGTGTAAATCGCTGCGAATCCCATTTCCAAGCTGGGCACTTCCGAACTAAATTTGTTCAGTGCTTCCGTGCATTTAGTCACTGTTCTATCTCTCTCTCTCTCTCTCTCTCTCTCCGCGTCTCTACGTGCGTGTGTGTGTGTGTGTGTGTGTGTGTGTCAGGAAGAAACTTCATTATCCGTACACTTTCTGATATGCGACTGGTACAGATATCAACGTCATCAAGTGCTACAGAACACCCGAACCTGCCACAAACAGCCGCGGTGTACAGCCAGACATCGTTATCACCTGCTCACAGTCACTGTTTCTACGCATGCCACGCCTTTACGTTCGGGCTGGTTCTATTAATTTGATTCGCAGCATCGTTCCTGTCGTAACTGTCTTAGCAGTCGCGAGATCGTACTACAACTTCACACTTCTTTTCCTTTTGTTTCTAGTGTATCGTGGCGGCCACATTTACCAACAATGGCTGTGTAGGATAGCGCCACGCTCCGTGTCGTATTTACACAGCTAGCCCGCCCCTCCCGTAGCGCTTGTTGACGCCTAACAGTTCACCACACATCTGATGATACGTTGCGTCTGACGGAGCAGTGTACACTATGTAATCAAAAGTATCCTGACACCTGGCTGAAAATGACTTACAAGTTTGTGGCGCCCACCACCGGTAATGTTAGAATTCAATCATGTGCTGGAAGGTTTCTTGGGGAGTGGCAGCCCATTCTTCACGAAAGTGCTGCACTGAGAAGAGATATCGGTGTCGTTCGGTGAAGCCTGGCACGAAGTCGGAGTTCCAAAACATCCCAAAGGTGTTCTACAGGATTCAGTTCAGGACTCTGTGCAGGCCAGACCATTACAGGGATGTTATTGTCCTGTAACCACTCCGCCACAGGCCTTGCGTTACAAACAGGTGCTCGATCGTGTTGAAGGATGTAATCGCCATCCCCGTATTGCTCTTCAACAGTGGGAAGCAAGTAGGTGCTTAAACCGTCAATGTAGGACTGTGCTGTGATCCTGCCACGCAAAACAACAAGGCGTGCAAGCCCCACTCCATGAAAACCACGGTTCTAGGCGCTACAGTCTGGAACCGCGAGATCGCTACGGTTGCAGGTTCGAATCTTGCTTCGGGCATGGATGTGTGTGATGTCCTTAGGTTAGTTAGGTTTATGTAGTTCTAAGTTCTAGGGGACTGATGACCTCAGAAGTTAAGTCCGATAGTGCTCAGAGCCATTTGAACCATTTGAAAACCACAACTACACCATAACACCACCGCCTCCGAATTTTACTATTGGCACTACACACGCTGGCAGATGACGTTCACCGGGTATTCGCCATACCCACACCCTGCCATGGGATCGCCACATTGTGTACCGTGATTCGTCACTCCACACAATGCTTTCCCACTACTCAACCGTCCAGTCTTTACGTTCCTTACACCAAGCGAGGCGTCGTTTGGCATTTAACGGCGCCATGTGTGGCTTATGAGCAGCCGCTCGACCATGAAATACAAGTTTTCTCATCTCCCGCCAGTCATAGTACTTGCAGTCGATCCTGATGCAGTTGGAAATTCCTTTGTGATGGTCTGGATAGATGTCTGCCTATAACACAGTACGACTCTCTTCAACTTTCGGCGGTCTCTGTCAGTCAACAGGCGAGGTCGGCCTGTACGCTTTTGTGCTGTACGTGTCCCTTCGCGTTTCTGCTTTACTATCACATCGGAAACACTGGACCTAGGGATGTTGAGGAGTGTGGAAATCTCGCGTACAGACGTATAACACAAGAGACACCCAATCACCTGACCACGTTCTAAGTCCGTGAGTTCTGCGGAGCGCCCCATTTTGCTCTCTCACGATGGCTAACGCCTACTGAGGTCGCTGATATGGGCTACCTGGCAGTAGGTGGCAGAACAATGCACCTAATATGAAAAACGTATGTTTGTGGAGGTGATGATGTTTCTATACTCTCCATGTGTGGTATATAAATCTATGAATCTTCAATACGGTGGCTCTTGATACAAAGAAGCCTCCGGCTATGTTGCTTACGGAAGCACTGGCTTTGAGAGCACCAAGAACCTGCCCACCTTGGAATTCACTTAGCTCCAACACAATGCATCCACAACTACACAGGACACTCTTCTGGCCACAACTGCCGTTCGTGGTTAAATACAACAGAGTTACCTGGAGACATTGCTAGCTTCTGTATTTATGTTCAAGCACACATTTCCCGCTGTGTTTTCATTTTTTGGCCAAGCGCTGCTGTAGTGGTAACAAACTTGGGCACAATGCAGACACGCTCCAGTTAAGAGATGTGCGCAATTTATCGCGGAGACGATAGTGAGTCGAGGAACTGACGGATCTTATGGTCATTTGGGGGTCCAGAACCTGCTTAAACCATCAGACTAAACTCGGGTGTTGCAAGCTATTGCAAAACCCAAAGCGGTATAATAAAATGACTTTCCAAAAAGTCATACTAGAATCATTGAAAAACAAACAAACTGTTACGAGTATCTTCTTTCTATGGGATCCAACTCACGTAGGATTGCTATACAAGTTCGACCAGATGGCGAAGAAAGCCAGTGTTCCTGACCCTGTGATGATTGGTTGGTTTGTGGGATTGAAGGGAACAAGAGACGACACAGGGCAAAAAAGACACAGACAGAGACCAGACAAAAGGAATTAAAATCACACCGAGTGTGACAGTGGTTGGCCGACCATAGAAACTAAAAGGGTAAAGCCAACCACCAAGAAACGCACTAAAAACCCCACTCTAAAATCGTAGGCTAAAGGCCAGATGCAACACAAAAAAAGGACAAACAGTTATATCAAGCGATAAAAACCCCCTGCACGAACAAAACTCAAAACTAAATCTGCCATTGCAACGTCATCTGATAAAAGTGCAGGAAGCGTATCAGACAGCACATACATCTGCCTGAGCGGAGTTAGAAGTGGACAGTCCAACAAGATGTGGACCACCGTCAAAACTGACCTGCAGCGACATAATGATGGGTCCGTTCGGAGCAATAAATAGCTGTATGTCATCCAGGTGTCGCCAATGTGCAGCCGACAGAGGATAACAGATTCCTATGAGAGACCCGCAAGGAGGAGCACCACGCACTGGTAGCCTCCATGATGGCCCGAAGTTTGTTGGGTGAAGAAAGGGTGCGCCATTCTTCACCCGCCAGGTGCGAAGTACCTTCTGCCGCAAAACTGACCTGAGGTCACTCTCCAAAAAGCCAATCTCCAAGGCTGGTGCACCGACAGCCTGTTATGCCAGCGTGTCAACACGTTCATTTCCCGGGATGCCAACATGTCCCGGGGTCCACAATAAGAACACAGAGCGGCCGCAATGGGCAACAGTATGGAGAGACTCCTGGATAGCCAACACCAGACGAGAGCGAGAGAAACACTGGTCAACAGCTCATAAACCGTTTAGGGAGTCACTACACATAATAAGGACTCACCTGAGCAGGAGCAGATATACTCTAGGGCGTAAGAGATGGCAACCAGCATGGCAGTGAAAACACTGCAGCCAGCCAGCAATGAATGTTGTTCATAATGATCCCCTAGAGTAAGAGCATAACCGACACGACCAGCAACCATCGAATCGGCAGTATAGACAACGTCAGAACCTTGAAACGTGGCAAGGATTGAAAGAAAGCGGCAGCAGAGTGCCTCAGGACGGACTGAGTCCTTCAGGCCCTGTGCCAAATCAAGCGGAAGGCATGGGTGGGTCACACACCATGGGGGTATAAGAAGAAGGGGCCGGAAAAGAGGTGGAAGAGGGAAAAGCTCAAGCCTAGAGAGAAGAGCTCTGATGCGAACCGCAATCGTACACCCTGACTGGGGCCGCAGTTCCAAAATATGGACGACCGAGGTGGGGAACAGGAGACGATAATTGGGATGCCTAGGCAAACTACAAACGTCTGTAGCGTAAGCAGCCAGTAATCATTGGCACCGGATCCGCAATGGAGGGACACCTGCCTCCACAAGTATGCTGTTCACAGGGCTTGTCCAGAAAGCTCTGGTGGCGAGCCGGATCCCTCTGTGAAGGATGGGGTCCAGCAACTGCAATGCAGAAGGGGATGCCAAACCGTAAGCCAGGCTCCCATAATCTAGGCGGGACTCAATTAATGCCTGGTACAGCTGCAGCAGGGTAGACCGATCAGCACCCCAGCTGGTTTGACTCAAGCAACGAAGAGCATTAAGATGCCGCCAGCATGTATGTTTAAGCTGCCGAATATGAGGGAGCTAAGTCAGCCAGCTATCAAAAACCAATCCCAAAAACCGATGCGTCTCCACCACAGCAAGAGGTCAGTCGTCAAGATAAAGCCATGGCTCAGGGTGAACAGTGCATCGCCAGCAGAAATGCATAACGCATGTCTTGGCAGCCCAAAACTGGAAACCATGCGCTACAGCCCAAGACTGCACCTTGTGGAATGCGCCCTGCACCTGTCGTTTAGCAGCCTCAGTGCCAGTGGAGCTATAGTATAGGCAGAAGTCGTCAGCATACACGGAAGCTGAGACAGACGTTCCCACCACCACAGCGAGCCCATTGATTGCAGTTAAAAAGAGGCAGACACTTAAATAGATCCTTACGGTACCCCATTCTCCTGAACTCGGGGGAACTATGGGAGGCTGCAACTTGCACGTGGAAGGAACGAAGCGACAGAAAATTTTGTATGAAAATTGGGAGCAGACCACGAAAACTCCAACCATGAAGCGTAGAGAGATTGTGATGTTGCCTTGTCATATCGTATGCCTTTTGCATGTCAAAAAGGATGGTGAACAGATGCTGACAGTGGGAAATGGCCCTACGGATGGCAGACTCCAGGGACACCAGATTATCGGCGGCAGAGTGGCACTTACGGAACCCACCCTGAGACAGAGCTAGAAGGCCCCGAGACTCATGTAGCCAACTCAACCTCCAGCTCACCATGCATTCGAGGAACTTGCAAATAACGTTGGCGAGGCTAATGAGGCGGTAGCTGTCCACCTCCAGTGGGTTCTTGCCAGGTTTCAACATCAGGATTACAATGCTTTCCCGTCATTGCGATGGGAACTCATCCTCAACCCAGATGCAGTTCAAAAAGTCTAGGAGGCGTCGGTAGCAGCCTACCAAGAGGTGTTTGAGCATCTTACAGAGGAAGTGATCTGGCCCGGGAGCCGTATCAGGGCAAGCGGCTAGGGCACTTTGGAATTCCCACTCACTGAATGGAGCATTGTATGATTCAGGCTGGCGAGTGTGAAATGAAAGGCTCGAATGTTCCAACCGCTCTTTCAGGGAGCAGAAGGCCAGTGGGTAATTCGCAGAATCAGAACTCTGAGCAAAATGCTCCACTAAGTGGTTTGCAATTGTGTTGGAGTCAGTGCAGACTGCTCCATTCAGTAAAATTGCAGGTATGCTGACAGGGGTCTGATAGCCATAGTGTCACCTAATCATGGCCCAAACCTGCGATGGAGAGGTACGGAGGCCAATGTTGGAGAGATACCTTTCCCAGCACTCCTGCTTGCATTAGCAAATGAGGTGATGGGCCTCCACATGGAGCCGTTTACAGGTGGTGAGGTGTTCCATTGAGGAATGCAGCTTGTGACACTGGAGTGCCCGCCTGCAATCTTTAATCGCCTCAGCGATCTCGGGCGACCACCAAGACACAGTCCTCAACTGAGGGGACCTAGAAGAACAGGGAATGGCAGATTCTACAGCAGTAACAATGCCGGTGGTGACCGAGTGAACCATCGCATCAATGGCATCATTGGAAAGAGGCTAAATAGTGGCAATGAAGGTGAACAAGTCCCAGCCAGCCTTATTCACAGCCCATCTGCAGGGGCGCCGAGAAGAGTGACTCTGTGGCAGTGACAGAAAAATAGGAATGTGGTCACTGCCGCACAAGTCGTCATGCACACTCCATTGGACAGATGGTAATACACTTGGGCTGCAGATCAAAAGACTGATGGCTGAGTATGTGCCATGCACCACACTGAAACGCGTGAAGGTACCATTATTTAAAAGAGAAAGGTCAAGCTGTGTCAATACTTGCTCAATGATGCTACCTCAGTCTGTTGCCACTAATTCACCCCACAGAGGGTTATGGGCATTGTAGTCGCCCAGTAACAGAAAAGGTGGCGGCAATTGGTCAATCAGTGCAGCCAGGACATGCTGCAGGACATCACCATCCGGTGGAAGATAGAGACTGCAGACAGTAACAGCCTGAGGCGTTCACTCCTGAGCAGAGACAGCCTCTAAAGGTGTTTGTAGAGGGGACAGACTCGCTGTTAAGAGAGTGAAGGACGTAGATGCAGACGCCACCAAATACCCTCTCATAAGCTGCCTGGTTCTTATAATAGCCCCGATGGCCATGGAGGGTGGGGGCTCACATCGCCGGAAACAAAGTACCTGAAGAGCAATGTAGAGGAAAGGGTGAAGGCTGAGAAGTTGTCAGAGCTCAGCAAGATGGTGGAAAAAACCGCTGCAGTTCCACTGGAGGATGACATTGCCCATGTCAGGAGGCAGATTACGCTGCTGGGTCACCTGCTGCCACTGACTCAGTACCGACGGGAGTGACATCCATCATGTCTGAGGGACCGGCGAGCTCTAGGTCCTCAGCGGACGCCAGAATCTCCACCTCATCCTCAGATGCAGAGCTTGTAGGTAGCGGTGGAGTGGGTGCCACGCAGTTTCCATGGTCTTAGGGGTCTTCGATTTCGATTTCTCACGCTGTTCCTTTGGTTGCCCTTGCTGGGAGGGTTTCTTTTATTCAGTCTCTGAGACTGAAGAGGACTGCGAAGCCCTACAACCAGCGACCTGTGGCTTCTTCAGCCACTGGCGGGTGTCTGCTGGGAAGGGAGTGACCCAAGGGATCCCTTGCTAGCGAGAGAACCCAAAGAAGACTTACGCTTCTCCAGCTTAGAAGTGGGGACTGGTGTCCTCGATGGTTGGAAGGTGCTGCTCCCGAGGTAGGTGGTCCGGGAGCAACAGGGAGGGAAGTGCCCCCACCATCAAGAGGGCAGGTGTGGTCCTTTGGCTATGAGAGCTGACTGTAGGTGGTGCAACGTATGGAGCTGTAACAGGAGTGACAGTGGTGGCATAAGATGATGTCATGTGCATGGGTTTGGAGCCATTCAAATTTACGTTTAGCCTCAGTGTAGGTCAGTTGGTCCAGGGTTTGTATTCCATTATTTTCCTTTCCTTCTTTAGAATCTTACAGTCCGGCGACCAAGGGGGATGGTGCCCTCCACAGCTGATACAGATGGGAGGCGGGGCAAATGGACAATCGGGATGGGATGGACGACCACAATCACGACATATGAGGCTGGAAGCACAGAGGGAAGCTATATGGCTGAACTTCCAACACTTGAAGCACCGCGTCGGGGGAGGGATATATGGCTTGACATCACAGAGGTAGATCATCACCTTCACCTCCTCGGGCAATGTGTCACCCTCAAAGGCCAAGATGAAGGCACCAGAGGCAACTTGATTATCCCTTGGACCCCAGTGGACGCGCCAGACGAAATGGACACCTCGTCACTCTAAGTTGTCGTGCAGCTAGTCATCGGACTGTAAAAGAAGATCCCTGGGGAAGATAATGCCCTGGACCATATTTAAGCTTTTATGGGGCATGATAGTAACAGAAACATCCCCCAGCTTCTTACAAGCAAGTAATGTCCGTGACTGAGCAGAGGATGCTGTTTTTATCAAGACTGACCCGGACCGCATTTATGACAAGCCCTACACCTCCCAAAACTTGTCCTCTAAATGCTCTACAAAGAACTGAGGCTTCATGGACACAAAGGATTCCCCATCAGCTCTCGTACAGACTAGACTAGATACCAGGGAGAACATGTTTCACTGTCATTCATAGCCTTTTGCTCCCCCATGGCGTGACCAGGGAGGGGAACGATTTGGGGTCATACATGTTTTATTAAAGTGAGCCCTCGAACACTTAGGGACTGCTGGTGGGTGGCCAGTAGCAAGAGAAGATGTGTCACACTTCATTGCGTGCGATCCACCCTGATGCCACCTACTTAGAATAAGGACCCTCCCCACGGGCGCCACCCAGCCATAGCAAGTGCCTCCTGGCAGGATGACTATTTCCGGGAGTCCCGAAGCCCCAGAGAGATAGGCATCTACTCCTTGGCATACGTGGAGAGTTAACAGCGCAGACACCAGTACAATCCCTGTCTTGTCAGGGGACTACAACCAACAGGGTACATGGTGACCCCACCACAACAGACTGGCTACCATGCTGGATATTAGGTGGCACATGGTCCATGGTCATCGTCAGTGCAGAAAGCGACGCTGCAGAACGCATGGCGGAAATCGCACCCAGGAATGTATCCGGGCCCAAGAGATGGAGACCGAGCTGGACTGCAATGCAATGACGAATAAGCTGTCTAAAGGTCTCAATGCACGATGGATACAATGCACCAAGTAAGGTGCCCTTCCCCAATCGTCTCGCTCGTAGGAATAATTTTGAAATATGGAGGTCAAACCCGAGAGGGGACCATCACATAAGGACCGAAACGTTTGAGACTCCTTTTAGTCACCTCTTACGGCAGGCAGGAATACCGCGGGCCCATTCTTACCCCTGAACCCGCAGGGGGCACTCTATGATGAACATCTGTCTGCTATCTTCTGATTTCGAGTTATTTATCCGGAACTGGCTGTTGAATGATGGGCAGAGCATTGGTGCCTTACAGTCTACCACGCAAGTCAGTACTACCCTGCGATCTAACCAAGAATTAAAAGTTGCCCATGATTTCGAAAATTACAGTCGAGTGGGGACCGAAGTCACTGCGACTTGTGATGGTCTCCTGGAAATTACAAAAGGTAGGAACATGGTCCCTAATAGTGTGTTTCATCAGCATGGACGGCAGTGCATGCTCTGCAACGTGGTCTCAACTGGGTACAAGGTCAGTAAGGAGTTCTTGTGGCAGTGCGCCCCATTCCTAAAGTAGCGCGTTTTAGAAGTCCTGGATAGTCGTCCGTGCTTGCCGACGCACTGCAGTAAGTCTTCCCAGAGCATCCCACACGTCCTCCATGGGATTTACGACTAGGGACCTGGCGGGCCAGTGCTTTAACCGAATATCGTTTCGTTCCAAGAACTCCATTTGCGCTATTGTATACTTTTGCGCATTGTCGTCTATAAAAGTGAAGTCAGGGACGAACGCATTCCTGAAATGGCGCACATGTGACATCCCAAACAGGGGACCCACCTTTCACCATATGAGGGTACCCTTGGAGTATTGTCGAGCATGATCGTTTTGGTGGCGTGGAGAGTCATAGTGTTGTGTGGGCGTACTGATCTCTAAACCTTTCAACATGGTACAGTCACAGGTCAAAGCTATAGTGACATTGTACTACTTTCCCATGTGCATCTTTTCATGTGTGCATTCGGCCTTGACTTCGCTGCCAATGCTCATTCGCATCGGACTGTGCAGGTGGCATAGCTCTTGCAATGAGAAAATATTCAGCGAATGGACTTTGCTGCCTGGTGGTGGTAAATTCCTATGGGACCGAACTGCTGAGGTCATCGGTCCCTAGGCTTACACACTACTTAATTTAACTGAAACTAACTTACGCTAGAAACAACACACACACCCATGCCGAAGGGAGGACTCGAACCTCCAACGGGGGGAGCTGCGCGAACCGTGACAAGGTACCTAGACCACGCGTCAATCTCCTGCGGCCGTGCTCCCCGTTCCCGTGACGTAAGTCCCACCTGACATGCGTGAGAAGTGTTGGGGAGACGTATTGCAGCACGTCCACATACAGCAACTACCATCCTCCAGTTGTCAACCGCCCTGCTGGAGGAATGGAACGCCCTATCAAAAGAACTCCTCACCAATCTTGTGGTCACCATGGAAACACGTTTCAGAGCATTCATTCCCGTTCGCGGTGATCACACACCCTATTAACAACCACGTCCCACATTTTTAATTTTCAGGAGACCATAATGAATCCTAGCCACTTCAGTGCAATTATCATGTTTGGGTAAAAGTGTCATTTCTGCTCGTCTAATTGCTTATTTCTTCCAGTTACTTTTTGTGCTGAACTGTGGCAGTTCGCTGGACGTATGGTCCAAGTTTCATGGAGCTTTGTTGGTTGTGAGTAACACATATGCCAAAGTTGCTTTCATACTGAAGTTTTTCATAGCGATGTACCTTAGCCTAAATACGTTCCGGCCATGGATCAGCTCCTTACCATTTTCGTCGGGTAAGCATCAAGAGTAATTCTTTCTGGGACTGTCAGAAAAAAAGGAGGTGACGTAGACCAGTGGCCGTTTTCCAGCCTGTTCTTCGAACCACAGCAAAACCGCTTTCTGCAACAATTATTTTAAATTGAAGGTGCTCCTTCCAGCAAGTGTTCTTGTTCTATTGTGTCATGAATAAATAGAAACATACTAAGTTTTTTTTATATATGAGATAGTGACACCTGCTGTTACATAAATACTCAAATCTTCAGGTGTGTGCTCCTCAGTTTCTTTTTTGTGTTTTTTTCCTTTATTGTTATTTCATCCTCCTCGCCCCATATTGGCGGGCTCCTCTCTTCAGCCAAACGAATTAGAAAATATATAATGAGAAAACCAAATTTGTGGCTGTTGTTCTAATTTGAATTAAAAATCAAAGACAGACAGCTAAAAAAATGAAAATACATACATTATAAAAACACATCATAGAAAGATGAAATTCATCTGATAAAAAAACACTACAGCGCTGCACTTGCACTTCAAATCTGAAGCCCGCAGCTCGTGGTCGTGCGGTAGCGTTCTCGCTACCCGCGCCCGGGTTCCCGGGTTCGATTCCCGGCGGGGTCAGGGATTTTCTCTGCCTCGTGATGGCTGGGTGTTGTGTGATGTCCTTAGGTTAGTTAGGTTTAAGTAGTTCTAAGTTCTAGGGGACTGATGACCTTCGAAGTTAAGTCCCATAGTGCTCAGAGCCATTTTTCAAATCTGAAGCACCTACACTGGTGGGACGCGTTGTCGGAGGAGAGAATATGTTCCATAGGCAAAGAGGTAGGGGCTGTTAGGTAAGGAAACAATGGAGGGGATAGGTAGGGATGATTTGCATAGGGGGAATGTAGTCAGTAGAAAAGGCAGAGGGTGAGGAAAAGTGTGATGTATGGTGAGGGTAGTGGTTGCAAGAGGAAAGGTACAGCGATGGATGGAGAGGGAAAATGAGAAAGATGCCCTAACTTGTATTGTGATAGGTAGGGAAGAAGTGAAGTTAGTAGAAGGGATAAATATCGGGGCAGATCTCATTGCTTGGGAGAGAGAAGTGGTTGAAGTTTCACTGAGACAGGATATGGAGTGTGCTTACTCTCTCTTGAGACTTTTTTTTAGTTCTGTATTATTTATAGGTGGCATCGTATAAGATTCTTCATCTATAAGTATTTTGCGTATGTGGATATCATAAAATAATTATAGTCATTGTCCAGACTCTTTACACTGTTATTTCTCTGTACGTCCAAAACTATTGGCAGTGTTGTTCAATAAACTCAAACCATATTTTAAGGGGAGCGAAGTCATGGGCGCCATCTGTCTACGAATCGTGTAAACTTTATTCTGTGTGGTAACACATTCGAGACGGCGCCCGAGCCTCACTCGAGTACTCGCAATGCCACGTACGTTTGTATGCAGCTCTGATTGTGTCACTGTCACTGGAACCAACCTCAAAAACTTAAAAACATCCAAATACACACAGTCATCTAGATCTTCGTTCTCACTAGGAAAATCTGAATAGTCATCGTCAGAAATCTCCAAAAACATTTCAAATTCGTTTATTTTCTTCCGTTTTCTGAAAATGGGCCATCTCTGAAAGCAGGATGAAATTCAAGACGAAACAGTAACCATTTGAAATATCAAACTACAATCAAAATGCTGAATATGCAAAAATTACTCGAAGGCAATCAAGTTTGACACATTGACTACTGGTGTGAACACCTAAATAAACGAAGTAGTTAAAATACATCACAGCAGATGGGATCTACAGACAGTGTTTAGAAAACGCGAGTTATCTCGAGATCTTTCGGTAACGAATGGCATGTGCAACACCAAATAATCTCGGTATCCTTCTGCAATGTGTTAACGTATTTTGACTGTTCGTGTATCCTATTCGCTTAGGAGGAATTTTGGGATCACCGCATCATTTGCCTAACGAGCATGGGACATCGCCCAAAAATCACTCTTAGAGTCGCCTGCGTACCAGCCGACGGTCGTCAATGCACCGCCCGCAGCAGATCCGGGTCTGGCACAGTTCGCTCTCCCACAAGCAAAGGCGCTGTGCGGATATCTGATGCTATATTAGGAGGTCGTGTAGGCAACGGTAGTGATCGCGGAAAATGCCTTCCAGGGGAAGTCACGACGGCCTGCAGTTAACGTCATCAAATTCACCGACGATGAGCAGTAGAAACGAATAATGGTGGTGAAGGGAAAGTTGACGAAACGGGCAAGAAGAATATTAAGGCCAAGTGATTTAGTGGCGTGCAAATTATGGAATGAGCGGAACGATGACGAATGGAGCGGGACTGAAAGAGGCGCAAGGTGTACACAATTAATATGGTTCAAATGGCTCTGAGCACTATGGGACTTAACTTCTGAGGTCATCAGTCCCCTAGAACTTAGAACTACTTAAATCTAACTAACCTAAGAACATCACATACATCCATGCCCGAGGCAGGATTCGAACCTGCGACCGTAGCGGTCGCGCGGTTCCAGATTGAAGCGCCTAGAACCGCTCGGCCACCCTGGCCGGCACAATTAATACTTCATTCACGATACTCACAAATGCGTTGTTAGGCAGCAGTTCCTATGGCATTACCAACAACTCAAGGAAATTCCAACTTAACAAAAACGTAACAACTTCTGTCACAAAAGGCTGCACTTCAGAAAACCTCTGAGAAAATTAATCTCCCTATGGGAAGTGGTTTCATAGTACAATACACGTTTGCGAAAGAATCAGTCATCATGGTTAAAGAAGTCATTGGTTTGTTCACATAAAATGTAGACCCATGAGTATCACACTGCGATGTTAGGCGACTCGTACTGTTAAACAAAAGCGCCAGCCAGTGCTTAACTGTTGTGTTATGCCGGGCATCTGGGTATAGAAATGTAGCGTGTGGATACTGCGCTCGCAAGAACACCGCAGAGCACTTAGAACTTACGACTTAGCATCCCCGTTTCACGGGCGTAAGCACTACGGTGCTGCCACACTAGTCAGGTATTCAGCCTGCCTTATCAGGCAATAAACAGGTATCAGCCTCCGAAGCGGACGCTTCCTGTTCTTCGACTCTTAGTGCTGCCACACTGTCTGTTATAACCAATACTGTTGGGGCTCCCATTTTCTCTTGAAGCAACCTCTGTATAAGACGTAGTAAATCGCACTTTCGACTATACATAATACTGCCTCTGTATTATATTGTCTCTCTCGGACTGACATCGCCCAATGCATTTTTCCGGTCACCCGCCTCGCCTAGATGCTGATGCTGATGGCCTGACGCTGAACCTCGGGCCGCTGCATCCATCTGCCTACAAGGCTGATAACTGACGTCCACCCTTCCTGACACGCCCATCCTCTTCTCTGAGTTTGCTTTAATGACTGCTTCCTGGACTTTATTTCTCAGTTTTGTTTAGCACCTTTTCCCGTCTAGCAAAGCGTATTTCACAATCCTGTTCAGAAAAAAAAATATCTTGAATGACTAGAGACAGGGAAGCTCATACTCACAGGACACGTACGTTGGTATGTTCTGCAGAAATGATTAGCATTTCAGTCACCTCGGTTTAGAATGTGCCCTGTGTCTAGCAAGTCTCTTTGATGCTGTTGCTTCTGTTTGCCATGAACTGAAATGCACTCATCGTTTACAAGCAAACAGAAACTGGACTGGTCCGAATACACTATCTGATAGCATTTCTGGTCCCAGTGACGTCGCTGGGTACATCACTGCCGTCTGCCATATTTCTGACACATTTGTCAAAGGTAGACGGAGAAGTGGACGACGCGCACGTAACCAGGTCGGTAATAAACGGTGACGGACTGTCATCCCTGATAGTGTACGATGTGTTACACTGTTCCACTGTTGCGCCAGAGTCGAGGAGGACGCAGATCCGTCTTTCAATGCCATTCGGATGACGTATCGATCTTCTCGGGCATGGTGCGACCTGACTCATCTCGTCGTGTTCTACGACCTTCCGTGAACCGTTCTGCACACACCCGTTGCACTGCCGAAACACTTCGTCAAACACGAACAGCAATTTTCCGGATGTATAAATCGCATTCTCTCAGGCCAATAATGCGCCCTCTTTCAAACTCACTGATTTGACGGTACGGTTCGCGCATACGTCTGCGTGGCATCCTGCGCGTCTGCTCAGGTCACACTAATCCATCACCTTCGGTTTGTAGCGACAACGAGAGCCGCAGGCACATTTTACCTGTAGGTGTTGTTGCGCCGCGATATCGATGTTGACCTTGAATCTGAGGGCCGATGTAGTTCAAATGCTAATCATTTCTGGAGGACATAATAATGTTCATTTCCTGTGAATTTGAACGTCCTATCTCTAGTCGTTCAAGGTGTTCTATTTCTTCTGAAGAAGAGTACACTGACTAGCCTTATATTAATTCAACTCATTTCATTCTTATTTGTAAAAAAATCATGCTTTTGCTTAACTGTTGTAAATCGAACACAATATAGTTATTTCATCCCAGAATTGTTGAGTCAGGTGCGTAAGATTACAGCAGAAGAGAAGATTCAGTGACACTCTAATCTTGAGAGAAAACGATACATGAACGAGCACACTGCTTCCATTTTCTCCTAACATGCAGTTACTTGAATTTACTGAGAATGCCAGTGGTCCAGATAAATGTTGTCATCAACCCCTGTCATCAACCTGAAGTTTGGCTTAAACGTCAAAGCGCACGGACAATTTGTGGGTGGTATACCGTGGCCTCGCTAAAAGAAGTGTAGTAGTTTCAAATGTAGCGTTTAATTTAAGGAAGAAATTTTTGAAAATAGAGCACAACATTGTATGGAAGAGAAACATGGGCTGTGGAGAAACCTGAGAGGTAGAGAATCGAAGCAGCTGAGATGTATCATGAAAGGATGCTGAGAATTAAAGTGACTGATAAAATAAGAAATGAAGCTGTCCTCTTCAGAATCGGTCAGTAAAAGCGCATGGCGAAAATACTGACAAGTAACACATAATTATAGTACACGTGTTAAGTCATCAAGAAAAGAAAGAAACCAAAATAGCACAAGTTAAACAAGTAAAGCTGAACTCCACATAAAAACAAGGGGTCACAACACTCACCGCAAAAACACGCACCATCAACACCTCCATACATACAAAGGCACAAAACTAGGGCTCACAACAGAAGCTGTTACACACACACATAAGCAAAGAAACTGACACATAAAACTGGTAACATCCGAAATAAAGAAGGAATATAACTAGTTACCGATGTAATAACTTCATACATAAATGTTTAAAGAAAGAAGATGATACTGACATACACTCCTGGAAATGGAAAAAAGAACACATTGACACCGGTGTGTCAGACCCACCATACTTGCTCCGGACACTGCGAGAGGGCTGTACAAGCAATGATCACACGCACGGCACAGCGGACACACCAGGAACCGCGGTGTTGGCCGTCGAATGGCGCTAGCTGCGCAGCATTTGTGCACCGCCGCCGTCAGTGTCAGCCAGTTTGCCGTGGCATACGGAGCTCCATCGCAGTCTTTAACACTGGTAGCATGCCGCGACAGCGTGGACGTGAACCGTATGTGCAGTTGACGGACTTTGAGCGAGGGCGTATAGTGGGCATGCGGGAGGCCGGGTGGACGTACCGCCGAATTGCTCAACACGTGGGGCGTGAGGTCTCCACAGTACATCGATGTTGTCGCCAGTGGTCGGCGGAAGATGCACGTGCCCGTCGACCTGGGACCGGACCGCAGCGACGCACGGATGCACGCCAAGACCGTAGGATCCTACGCAGTGCCGTAGGGGACCGCACCGCCACTTCCCAGCAAATTAGGGACACTGTTGCTCCTGGGGTAACGGCGAGGACCATTCGCAACCGTCTCCATGAAGCTGGGCTACGGTCCCGCACACTGTTAGGCCGTCTTCCGCTCACGCCCCAACATCGTGCAGCCCGCCTCCAGTGGTGTCGTGACAGGCGTGAATGGAGGGACGAATGGAGACGTGTCGTCTTCACCGATGAGAGTCGCTTCTGCCTTGGTGCCAATGATGGTCGTATGCGTGTTTGGCGCCGTGCAGGTGAGCTCCACAATCAGGACTGCATACTACCGAGGCACACAGGGCCAACACCCGGCATCATGGTGTGGGGAGCGATCTCCTACACTGGCCGTACACCACTGGTGATCGTCGAGGGGACACTGAGTAGTGCACGGTACATCCAAACCGTCATCGAACCCATCGTTCTACCATTCCTAGACCGGCTAGGAAACTTGCTGTTCCAATGGACAATGCATGTCCGCATGTATCCCGTGCCACCCAACGTGCTCTAGAAGGTGTAAGTCAACTACCCTGGCCAGCAAGATCTCCGGATCTGTCCCCCATTGAGCATGTTTGGGACTGGATGAAGCGTCGTCTCACGCGGTCTGCACGTCCAGCACGAACGCTGGTCCAACTGAGGCGCCAGGTGGAAATGGCATGGCAAGCCGTTCCACAGGACTACATCCAGCATCTCTACGATCGTCTCCATGGGAGAATAGCAGCCTGCATTGCTGCGAAAGGTGGATATACACTGTACTAGTGCCGACATTGTGCATGCTCTGTTGCCTGTGTCTATGTGCCTGTGGTTCTGTCAGTGTGATCATGTGATGTATCTGACCCCAGGAATGTGTCAATGAAGTTTCCCCTTCCTGGGACAATGAATTCAAGGTGTTCTTATTTCAATTTCCAGGAGTGTACATCAAACAGCCAGCATTTACCAAGTCAACTGTAACAGCTGTGGTGCTTTTTAACTAGAATAGATCAGTAGAAAATTTGAAGTAAGATACAAAGTAAATAAAGAACACGTAAATATGGCACCTGCCATTTAACTTTAGCAGAACTCCTTCGACAAGCAACGCTTTAGCACAATATAAAACAGACATGAAAACCATCAGACTCAGTAACAAAGAACACTGCCTAACACTACAAGAAAATTTCCATATTCAAAGGGTAATCACTGAAAACGAATAAGTACTTAACACCCAAACTAGCATTAGCAACCAAACGTTATCTAAGGTTATAAAACATTTAGTTGATAATTAGTAACCCTCCTCCAGCCACCTTAAAAACAATACCACCTAAACCTCCTCACATAGGTAAAAAAAGACCTACGCAAACAAAGACATACACAAAAACAGTTGTACACATAAAAAGTTGAATACCATACCCTACAACAGAGATGCTACCACAGCAACAAAAACAGAACAATAGAAGTTCTCGTCCCACACGATCGAAATAGACATTAAGTACGCAGGCGAGGTTATGCAAATACGTAAGCCAAAATATACAAGTGAGGTAATATTTTGGCTGCTGTAATGGAGTGTGTTGAAAAATGGTCGCCAGTGCATAAGAGAACACATGGTAATAATGAACAAAAAAAACTGAGTACTAAAAATAAATTTTCACCATGAGAATTGCTTTTGGTGTTATTAAGCCGATTTGTAAATTTGTAAATAAAACCAACAGATGGCTCAACTCTGGACCTTCAGAAGTTGTAGTCTGAGATCGCCACTTTGTCACCAAGCCATAATGAGTGGTCTGATGAACTATTTTTTAATGAAAAATTCATAAATATCAACAACAACTTAAAATAATTATGACCTTGCTTTGATAGGTGCTACGCTAATGTGGAATTTTTGTAATGTTTCACTGAGTGTGGCCTGAGCTCCCAGTTGGTGCACATCGACAGCGCAGAAAGATACGTATATAGCTTCTTTTCTGTGTTTACTTCGTAGATTCTTACTTAAATTGCGTGTGAGTTTCGTATAGGAGGTGTAATTTCGAGTTTTAGTTACTGTAACCGTAAATTCAGGCAGATTGTAGCGCAGTCGTTAGGCATTTGTACAGGTTAGTTCATACATTCTTTGTGTGTTTCCCTTGCGTTATCTAGGCACGGACTCATGTTTCAGTAACTGTTGTTCAACATCGATTAGAATGGACAGGGACTGTGATTGCTGTGTTCGGATGAGGGCTGAGTTGGCATCCCTTCACTCACAGCTGCAGGCGGCGATGACTTCGGTCACGCAGCGTCAGGCTGTTGCCAATGGGCACCACTGTGGGGAGCCTGAGCCCTCGCCTGTGGTTGATTGGGAGGTCGTTCCAAGATGTGGCAGGCAGCGAAAGACGCCCCCAGAGGCTGATCAGAAAGCCTCCCCGGTGCGTCTGACAAACAGGTTGCAGGTACTGTCTCTGGCTGAGCCAGATGCAGTTGCCTGCCCTGTTTCAGAGGATGATTCTCAGCCTTCAAGGTCCTGGCAATCGCAGAGGGTGGGCTTATTGGTAATTGGGAGCTCCAATGTTAGACGCGTAATGGGGCCCCTTAGGGATATGGCGGCTAAGGAGGGGAAGAAATCCAGTGTGCACTCCGTGTGCATTCCGGGTGGAGTCATTCCTGATGTGGAAAGGGTCCTTCCGGATGCCATGAAGAGCACAGGGTGCAGTCAGCTGCAGGTGGTGGTACATGTTGGCACTAATGACGTGTGTCGCTTTGGATCTGAGGAAATTCTCTCTGGATTCCAGCGGCTATCTGATTTGGTGAAGGCTGCCGGTCTTGCTTACGAGATGACGGCAGAGTTCACTATCTGCAGCATCGTTGACAGAACCGACTGCGGACCTTTGGTGCAGAGCCGGATGGAGGGTCTGAATCAGAGGCTCAGACGGTTTTGCGACCGTGTTGGCTGCAGATTCCTTGACTTGCGCCATAGGGTGGTGGGGTTTTGCGTTCCACTGAATAGGTCAGGAGTTCACTACACTCAGCTGGCGGCTACACGGGTAGCGGAGGTGGTGTGGCGTGGACTGGGCGGTTTTTTAGGTTAGAAGGCCTCGAGAAAGTAAGGGATAGGCTGCAATCTCAAAGGGTGCATGGCAAATACAGGACGTGCTTGGATCAAGGAACAGTCTGAATTGTAAGTTGTTGTGAGTTGTAAATTGTTGTAGTTGTGCTGGGAAAGTCCCTGAGCTTCAAGCGCTAATAGAAAGAACAGAAGCTGAAATCGTTATAGGTACAGAAAGCTGGCTAAAGCCTGACATAAGTTCTGCAGAAATTTTTAGGAAGTCTCAGACGGTGTTCAGGAAAGATAGATTAGGCAGAATTGGTGGTGGAGTGTTTGTGTCTGTCAGTAGTGATTTATCTTGTAGTGAAGTCGAAGTAGATACTCCGTGCAAATTCGTATGGGTGGAGGTTATACTTAACAGCCGAACTAAGTTAATAATTGGCTCCTTCTACCGAGCCCCAGACTCCAATGATATAGTTGCTGAACAGTTCAGAGAAAATTTGAGTCTCGTAACAAATAAATACCCCACTCATACGGTTATAGTTGGTGGAGACTTCAACCTTCCCTCGATATGTTGGCAAAAATACTTGTTCAAAACCGGTGGTAGGCAGAAAACAACTTCCGAGATTGTCCTAAATGCTTTCTCCGAAAGTTATTTCGAGCAGTTAGTCCACGAACCCACGTGAATTGTAAATGGTTGCGAAAACACACTTGACCTCTAAGCCACAAACAATCCAGAGCTAATAGAGAGCATCATGACTGATACAGGGATTAGTGATCACAAGTTCAGAAGAACGCGAAATCCCGAAGGTTGGATAAAATTTACAAACGCGAGAAATTTGGCACGGACTTCAATGCGAGATGCATTTAATTGGTTCCACAACGAAACATTGTCTCGAAATTTGGTAGAAAATCCGAAGAAATTCTGGTCGTATGTAAAGTACACAAGCGGGAAGACGCAGTCAATACCTTCGCCGTGCAGTGCCGATGGGACCGTTACCGACGACTGTGCCGCTAAAGCGGAGTTATTGAACGCAGTTTTCCGAAATTCCTTCACCAGAGAAGACTAATGGAATATTCCAGAATTTGAAACACGAACAGCTGCTAGCATGAGTTTCTTAGAAGTAGATACCTTAGGGGTTGCGAAGCAACTCAAATCGCTTCATACGGGCAAGTCTTCAGGTCCAGATTGTATACCGACTAGGTTCCTTTCAGATTACGCTGATACAATAGCTCCCTACTTAGCAATCATATACAACCGCTCGCTCACCGATAGATCTGTACCTACAGATTGGAAAATTGCGCAGGTCGCACCAGTGTTTAACAAGGGTAGTAGGAGTAATCCATCGAACTACAGACCTATATCATTGACGTCGGTTTGCAGTAGGGTTTTGGAGCATATACTGTATTCAAACATTATGAATCACCTCGAAGGGAACGATCTATTGATACGTAATCAGCATGGTTTCAGAAAACATCGTTCTTGTGCAATGCAGCTAGCTCTTTATTCGCACGAAGTAATGACCGCTATCGACAGGAGATCTCAAGTTGATTCCGTATTTCTAGATTTCCTGAAAGCTTTTGATACCGTTCCTCACAAGCGACTTCTAATCAAGCTGCCGGCCTATGGGGTATCGTCTCAGTTGTGCGTCTGGATTCGTGATTTCCTTTCAGGAAGGTCGCAGTTCGTATTAATAGATGGCAAATCATCGAGTAAAACTGAAATGATATCAGGTGTTCCCCAGGGAAGGGTCCTGGGACCTCTGCTGTTCCTGATCTATATTAATGGCCTGGGTGACAATCTGAGCAGTTCTCTTAGATTGTTCGCAGCTGATGCTGTAATTTACCGTCTAGTAAGGTCATCCGAAGACCAGTATCAGTTGCAAAGCGATTTAGAAAAGATTGCTGTATGGTATGACAGGTGGCAGTTGACGCTAAATAACGAAAAGTGTGAGGTGATCCACATGAGTTTCAAAATAAATCCGTTGGAATTCGATTACTCGATAAATAGTACAATTCTCAAGGCTGTCAATTCAACTAAGTACCTGGGTGTTAAAATTACAAACAACTTCAGTTGGAAAGACCACATAGATAATATTGTGGGGAAGGCGAGCCAAAGGTTGCGTTTCATTGGCAGTACACTTAAAAGATGCAACAAGTCCACTAAAGAGGTAGCTTACACTACACTCGTTCGTCCTCTGTTAGAATATCGCTGCGCGGTGTGGGATCCTTACCAGGTGGGATTGACGGAGGACATCGAAAGGGTGCAAAAAAGGACAGCTCGTTTTGTATTATCACGTAATAGGGGAGAGAGTGTGGCAGATATGATACGCGAGTTGGGATGGAAGTCATTAAAGCAAAGACGTTTTTCGTCGCAGCGAGATCTATTTACAAAATTTCAGTCACCAACTTTCTCTTCCGAATGTGAAAATATTTTGTTGAGCCCAACCTACATAGGTAGGAATGATCATCAAAATAAAATAAGAGAAATCAGAGCTCGAACAGAAAGGTTTAGGCGTTCGTTTTTCCCGCGCGCGGTTCGGGAGTGGAATGGTAGAGAGATAGTATGATTGTGGTTCGATGAACCCTCTGCCAAGCACTTGAATGTGAATTGCAGAGTAATCATGTAGATGTAGATGTAGAGTATGTTTCACAAAAGACAACAGTAATTCCACCACAGCAACTACACTAAGAGTTTAGAAGAACTACCCACCACCTCTGTTGTAGAGTAGTTAATAGTCCTTCAGAAACCTTGGAGAACTTCTACGAAGTTTGCAAGGAACGGAGAGCAGATAGTGCCAGACTGAAGCATCTTATCTCATCTGACCTGTTTCCGATGAAAGTCAGGTATCCGAATACGATTCCTGGTTCCGTACACACTATTAAGATGTTGCATACAGTCAATGCAATAGTGCCGGTTGTCGCAGCTGGTGTCTAGACTTTTCTTCGATGTCTGCGTAAGCATTTAAAACGCCACCATGTCTACTCCTCTTCCAGAGTTCTGAAAATGTATCACTTTTGCCCTGTATATTTTATGCATACAGTTTTCGTGTATATAATTATTTCTTGGACGACGGTACTGAATATGTTCTTGTGATCTTTCCGTTTTCCACGCAACATATGTTTCAAATACCTCGTCTCGTAAAATCAGAAAATCCGATGGTTATTTTCTTATTTTTTTTTTTTTTTTTTTTTTTTTGTAGTTACTAAGTAAAGAATCAATGCTTCTACTACAGCTTTAATGGAGGCTGAAAAAATAGCAGTACCCAGTTTACACCAATTCATCTTTAGAAAAACATATTTTTATTAGCTGTCAGTTTAAATAGAAGATGAAGATTAGATATTTTAAATCAGTGCTGGCAGCAAATGAAAATACCAGTAGAATGTAAGAAAGAACAGTAATTCTCATGTTTAAACTCTGTTGGTAGATCTGCCACCAACTGAGCAAGAAATTCAAGAAGCCATCAATTCACTCGAAGACAAGAAAGCAAATGGTGAAGACCCCAATATGACAGAATTATTCAGATCGTCAAAAACCAAAGACTATAAATGATCTACATATGCTTTGAGAACATTTGGGAAACTGAAAAGATTCCAGAAGATTGGAAAACAGTATCAGGCCACCCGCTACATGAAAAGAGAGACAAAAGATATATCAACAATTATAGAAGAGTGTCACATTTGCCAGTGGCATACAAAATATTATTAAAATTTCTCCTGTACAGCGTTGTAGAAGCTTTAGACAAACAGCTGGGAGAATATCAGGGTGGTTTTCGAAAAGGAAGAGTCTGCTCAGAACAGATTTTTAACTTAAAATTAATAATTCGCCACAGAATGTTAACCAGCAAAGCTATAATAGTAGGATTTATTGATTTCTTGAAAGACTTTGATTTAGTAGATAGACAAACAATACATAAAGTCATCAGAGAATTTCATGTTAAAACAAAACTAGCAAACATAATTCTTGAAACTCTAACAAATATGATACTTAAAGTTTAATTTGTGGGAGAGGTATCTCAGCTATTTGAAATAAAAACTGGTGTTAGACAGAGGAGTGATTTATCACCTTTACAACTTAACTGCGTTGTAGAAAAAATTAGGAGGATCTGGATTTTTGAGCCAAAAAATCACAAAACTGGACCTATAATACCAGGAAGGAAAACCAATGGGAAGAAGGTAAATTACCTAGCTTTTGCAGGCGAGTTTGAAATACTTTCAGAAAAGCTGACAGAAGCAATTAATCAAATAAATCTTCAGGGACAAACAGCAAATAAAACTGGTCTCAAAATTTCTGCTGAGAAAAGACAGTTTCTTGGCAACTATAAAAATTTACCAAAATTCACAGAAACACAAACAGGTAAAATACAGCCAATAAAAAAACTGGAGAAACGATACAACAGAATGGACTAGAAAAAGTTGGACGTTTAGAAAAATGAAACACGGATATGATTTGACAAAGAATATTTACAACAGCATAATGCATACATAGAAAAAGAAATCTAAATCAGTATATCACAGCAGTTCGACCAGAATACTAACAATGGACTATGAGCTGGACAGAATACTGGGACTTGATGCACAGATTATTAGAAATATAATGGGTGCAACACAAACTGCAGATGGTTCGAAAATCGGAAGTGATAAGGAGACCCACAAAAATATAGAGAAAATATCAGAAGTAATGGCTGCGCGCCCATTGATCTTCTTGGCCACTTCTACCGAGTGAATGAGAGCAGGTTAACGGAACAAATATTCACGTATTTCTGGACGAAGAAATCGACAGTAGCACTGATTACAGAAATAAGGAAAGAATTAGAAAGAAACAACATCAAAGAATAGGAGATAAAAGAGAGGAATCTTTCTAAGAAGAAAATAATAAATTTAGGAGATTTCAATACAAAAGAATAAGAAATCGTGGACAACATGGAAAGCAGAAAGGAAAAGACAACGGGAGGAGAAAATGAGGAGTACTTGAAAATGGGAAACAACGACGAAAGAAGAGGAACTGAAGTTTTTGCGTGAATCTAATTGGTCGGTACGAAAAAAAAAGTTTAATAGAGGAGCAAGAATGGACTAAAAATAATTTAGGTATCTCTTAAATACGTCACGCAAAACATATGCGAAGATATTAGTAAACAGAACGAGAAACATCGCAGACAGCATATTACTCGAAGAACAAACTATTTTTCAGAAAGTCAAGTCCTCCACAGATAACACTTTCCATTAAAACAAATAACAGAAGAAAGCAGAAAATACAATTTGAAAACATACACAGTCATTGTAGAATACAGAAAAAGCTCTCAGTGTAAAACTATGGAATATTGTGGAAAAAAGAGGAATACTATTGCGTGTGATGGAAGTTGTCCGAAGTATATATACAGGAACACCGACAGACGCTAAGTTAAAAACCGAAAATATTGCTCAACGACACGTTAACAGACGACTGACACAAGGATGCTGTATTTCACCGATACATTTTAATTTATCTTTAGTTGACACTGTGAGGTAATGTAAGCAACGAAATACAAAATTTAATATAGAGGACAGCGTGAAAGGAAGAAATTTCTCAAAACACTTATATCTGCTGACGACCAGATTTTAGATGCGGGCAAGAAAGGTTGGTTACAGAAAAAACTTCGTGAACTTCATAAAATAACAAAGCACCATAATTTAAGCATATCTTTCATATGAAAATTCGAACTAGAAAACAAAACTGCTAAACAAGTTCAAACCTTCAGATGTTTGGGCTGTGACATATCATGTCTTGGAGAAGTTGATAGTGAAAAAAAGATCGAGGGATTCAAAATGATCCTTGACATCGTCAAAAGAACGCTCAGAGAAGAAGTACAAAAGAATACTAAAATTTTATGATGCTACTCGAGTTTTCTGTGAACTATAAAGAAGTGAAAACTGGACTACGAACCCCAAAATTCTAGTAGATTGGTAGGCCCCAATGAACTGAGATGAGATTTTTGGCCGGTCGGAGTGGCCGATCGGTTCTAGGCGCTACAGTCAAGAACTGCGCTACCGCTACGGTCGCAGGTTCGAATCCTGCCTCGGGCATGGATGTGTATGATGTCCTTAGGTTAGTTAGGTTTAAGTAGTTCTAAGTTCTAGGGGACTGATGACCTCAGAAGTTAAGTCCCATAGTGCTCAGAGCCATTTGAACCATTTTTGAGATTTTTGAGAACAGTTCATGGAGTAACAAGAAAGAAAGATTAAAAAATGAAACCATTCGAAGGATGTAGGAATTTACTACTCAAATGAAAACATTAAGGATCTCTATAGTAAAGTGCTAAAAGAAGAAGAAACACTGACAGACCTAAGAGAAGAAGAATGGATTAAGAAGTCGCAGCGAACCAACTATTCTATTGCTTGAGCGATAAAAAGAAGATGAGGAGTTTACTTTATTGGATAATGCGCAGCTCATTACTTTGCGACCCATGGAGGAACGAAATATAAATCGAATCGTCGTACGGCATTGTCGCTTATCGACTATCGACCTTTGGTTAAGTGCATCAGTGAGGTGAGGTACGTAGAATGTTCCCCAAACTCGACTAGATGAATGGGTGCCTGATTCCTCATCTTTGCCTCAGAATGAAAAATTATGAAGCGTCAGAGCAAAGGAACAGAACTTATACGATAAGCAGACACTTGCTATACCCCACTTTTCCTCTTGTGTAACTGAATGAAGGTAACTGAAACCAACTGCAGTAATAACCCATAAGTAACTTAAAGATAGGAAAGTCTTAAGTATCGTTGGCACTGTGATCGCTGAGACAAACCACTAGTTCTGACTGGGGCTTACATCAAGCGTGTGCCTTTCCAAAACAATCGATTTAGGGGAACCACAGAAGTCTAGATGGCCACACGACGATGTGAACCCGTGTCCTCGGGCAACGAGACCAGCGTCATAACCACTGCGCCACCTCCCTCGTTACATAACTTCGGAATAAAAACCGAAGCTAGCACCATTGTTAAACTAGCGAAAGGAAAGAAAACATATATTTTATGTTTTAATAAACAAACTGTGCTTTTGCACGATGCAACATCGCAGGACCGATATGGGAAAAAATAAACCGTCAGAGAAAATGATAAAAAGTTAAAAGCTCTTTTTCTAAAGACATATTTTTTACAAATTTAAGGTAACTTCTGTCTTAGAGAACGATTCTTTCAGATATCGTTGTGATTTCGGCTCTTTTTACTTACGGCACCCTCGCTCTTCACTTTCATCAGTTTCATGGAGATTTACATTACATGTGGTACTTTTTGCTAGATTTTATTTCATGTTCATCGCACCGCACAGCGCTTTATTGATGACCATTTATTTTTAATTGCATCCAGTGTTAATTCCAGGAACGAAATTGTCTACCCACGTTAATCCAAATCCGTCATCCCAGTTTTTTCAAACAGATTAAAATAACATATCTAATTTGCATGAAACTCTCTGCATACAAATTCGACTCTTTTGTTCCACATAAAGCAACCTATTTCAACTGTGAAAGTAATGTTGTAAGGATGCCTCAAATAATGTGGACAGACTTTTACATAATGCTTGACATCAAAACAAAAAGAGTCAGTGAACTTAAGCGGTTGAGCTAGCCGAAAAAGATACTTCTAATCTCAACATTCATGCTGTCTCACATTAATATAAAGTCTTTTAGAATCTGTGGTTTATATTGCGGGCAAGGAGACAGATGTAGTATATCCATTAAACACCAGTCGTCATTTCAGGAAAGAAGGTTTCCTCTGCCATTTGTACGATTCTAGTAAATAGGGCTCGTCTTTGTCTGAGAATAATTAGAATGATTCGTTTTTTTTTTTTTTTTGACGTCTTTAATGTCATGGGAAAGATTACCACATTTCTGCCTGAGAGAATCAAATATTGTGGGCTATGCTTAATCATCATGCTCTAATATCGCAGACCGCAGGTCAGTATGCTCCTGAAAACCTGTATGTGGCGTCATGCGTTCACTGAAACGAAGATAGGAAGAAACGATCGTGGTATATCTGACGTCACTTGATTTCTTCTTGTGGGGTCATGGAAAAGTCTTGTGTTTGGGACACCTGTCGAGACGGCCATGAAATCTCACAGACGCGAGACCGTAGCGTTTCACGGTAACATTTTCGTGTAAACGTTTCAGAGTTTCCTTACCCCGTTACCTTTGTTTGCATGCTCAAGCTTTTAATGACATCATCTGCTGTCTTCGAAAGAGGTTAACTGTCGAACAAATAGAGTGTATGATGCTTCCGTACGTAAACGGCCGGATTGAGTCATGGACACAGGGATTCTGTCATCAAAACAACCGTTGAGATCAGAATGTTCAACAACTTTAACAGAGATCGCGTTTATACAGGGGGTGAACAAAAATATGGAAACACCAAAAAAACACAAAGGCAATCAAAATAACTTTCAGTCATCTCGGAATGGATAAATACATATCCTGTATAGTTTTCAGGCGAATCTTATACGATTCTTCCCGAAAAGTTGTAACAAGTGCAGGTAATGATATGGAAATGCCGTGTGGCTAGGGCCTCCCGTCGGGCGGACCGTTCGCCTGGTGCAAGTCTTTCGAGCTGACGCCACTTCGGTGACTTGCTTGTCGATAGGGTTGAAATGATGATGATTAGGACAACACAACATCCAGTCCCTAAGCGGAGAAAATCTCCGACCCAGCCGGGAATCGAACCCGGGCCATTAGGTATGACATTCCGTAGCGCTGACCACTCAGCTACCAGGGGCGGACCAGCTATTGATGATGAAGGTGGATAGCTAACACGCGTCTTTCTCTCCAAAGTTGACCACAGACGCTCAATAATCGTAAGATTTGGTGAATGTGGTGACCAGGGAGATGCGACAATTCATCCCGGTACTCACAAAACCAGTCCTTAATGATAGGAGCTGTGTGACTAGGGGCCCTGTCATCCTGGGACACAGCATCATCATTGGGGAACAACCACTGTATCAGGCTATGAACTTGATCAGCCAAAATTGTCACACAATCCTAGGCAGTAAGGCAACCTTCTATATTAACCATGTGGCACAGGGAATACTGCGATACGACTGCCCAAATCATCACCGAACCTCCGACGTATTTTACTTTTGGTAGCAAGTAGTCTGCATCGTTGGCTCGGCACAGCATCATCTTGGCCAGAAATTGTAAACAGTGTGAAACAAGACTCATCCGACTAAATTACTTTCTTCCATTGCTCTGTAGTCCAGGTTTTATGGCTTCGGCACCTTGTTTTCCTGTTACGGGCATTTGCATCACTGATGAGTGGCTTTGGATTTCGAGCTTGCCGTTCTGTTGCTGTCAGCGTTCGCGAGTTGGACATTCAGTTCTGCAGGATCTTTTGCAGCTGTCGTCTTCTTATTTTTCGTCACAATCCCCTTCGACAACCGTCTGTAACGATCAATGTGCACACACTCTCATCCACGTTGTGACTTTTCGAATGATATATCTCCGCTTTCCCCGTATGCGGTATAAGTCTTCGATATGGCGCCTCTTCAAACACCAAACACGTCAGCTGCCTTGGTTACGAAAACACCCACCATACGAGCACCAACAATTTGCCCACGTTAGAATTCACTTAGTTCGGACATAATTCACTCACAACTACATGAAACACTCTTCTGACCAAAACTGACACTTGCAACTGGTCTATGACGTTGCACAGGTGCCGTTTGTGGTCAAATACGACAGCCCAACCTGTAGGCTTTGCTAGCATCTGCCTTTATGTTCAAGAGTGCATTTCTCAAGGTGTTTTTTGATATTCTTGCCCAACCTACGTATCCTTAGAAGGGTGTGGTAACGCGCGCTCTGTCGTGAAAGACTACAGAGAAATGAGCTCCGTTGTCCACCATCTAACGGAATCAGAATCGCTACTAACGTTCCTCTATCACAGTTAGTTAGTTGCGTGTTCCATTGATCAGTCGCACGGTACGGAAGCCGTTATGATGTGGAACGTATCAAGTGTACAAGAAATACACATATGATACTAGGTTTTTTAATATATATATATATATATATATATATATATATATTACAGTACAGTGTTAAAGATTAATATGTCTATTATTTACCCCATCCCCTTAAATGGCACAACATGCATATAATATATTAATAAATATATTTATTCCTATTCAAGAATTCATTTATGGTATAGAAGGAGTTGTCAAGGAGATATGCTTTCAATTTATTTTTGAAGCTATTACTGCTGTCTATGAGACATTTTATTTCATCTGCCAATTTGTCAAAAAATTTTATAGCAGCGTATTTTACCCCTTTATGTCCCAAAGATAGGTTGAGTAAAGAATAGTGTAAGTCTTTCTTTTTTCTGGTGTTGTAATCGTGAATGTCACTGTTACTTTTAAACTGGTCCATGCTGTTGAGAACAAATTTCATTAGTGAGTAAGAATTTCCAATCTTTTAAAAGATGCCTACAAGACGTGCAACTATGAGCCCCACACATTATTCTAACCTCTTTCTTCTGAGCAGTGAATACTTTTTGTCTAAGTGTTGAGTTACCCAAAATTATTATTCTGTATGACATCAGAGAGTGAAAGTACACAAAGTATGTTACCTTACTAATTTCTATATCCTCAAAATTGGCAATTATTCTGATTGCAAAAGTTGCTGAACCTAGTCGCTATAGAAGATCCAAAATATGAATTTTCCAATTAATATTCTCATCTATATGTACACCCAAAAACTTAGTATGCTCTATGCTGTCTACTGACTTTTTTATTATTTTTTTTTTATTTATTTATTTATTGTTCCGTGGGACCACATTTAGGAGAAGTCTCCATGGTCATGGAACGAGTCAATACATGAAATTATAACACGATTGTAGAAACAGATAAAATGAAATATAAGAAACATATTCAGGCGACAAGTCGTTAGTTTAAATAAAGAAAATCAAGAATGTAACACTGGAATTTGCTTAATTTTTTATCTCTTCCAGGAGCTTCTCGACAGAATAGAAGGAGTGAGCCATGAGGAAACTCTTCAGTTTAGACTTAAAAGTGTTTGGGATACTGCTAAGATTTTTGAGTTCTTGTGGTAGCTTATTGAAAATGGATGCAGCAGAATACTGCACTCCTTTCTGCACAAGAGTCAAGGAAGTGCATTCCACATGCAGATTTGATTTGTGCCTAGTATTAACTGAGTGAAAGCTGCTAACTCTTGGGAATAAGCTAATATTGCTAACAACAAACGACATTAAAGAAAATACATACTGTGAGGGCAATGTCAAAATTCCCAGACTATTGAATAGGGGTCGACAAGAGGTTTTCGAACTTACACCATACATAGCTCGAACAGCCCGTTTTTGAGCCAAAAATACCCTTTTTGAATCAGAAGAATTACCCCAAAAAATAATACCATATGACATAAGCGTATGAAAATATGCGAAGTATACTACTTTTCGTGTTGAAATGTCACTTATTTCAGATACTGTTCTAATGGTAAATAAAGCGGCATTTAGTTTCTGAACAAGATCCTGAACATGGGCTTTCCACAACAGCTTACTATCTATCCGTACGCCTAGGAACTTGAACTGTTCCGTCTCGCTTATAACATGCCCATTCTGTCTGATTAAAATGTCAGTTCTTGTTGAATTGTGGGTTAGAAACTGTAAAAACTGAGTCTTACTGTGATTTAGCATCAAATTATTTTCCACAAGCCACGAACTTATATCATGGACTACATTATTTGATAATGTTTCAATATTACACACAAGATCCTTCACTACCAAGGTGGTGTCATCAGCAAACAGAAATATTTTTGAATCACCTGTAATACTAGAAGGCATATCATTTACATAAATAAGGAACAGCAGTGGCCCCAGCACCGACCCTTCGGGAACGCCCCATTTAACAGTGCCCCATTGGGACTGAACATCATTACCACTCTCAATATTGCGGATTACCTTCTGCTTTCTGTTCTTAAAGTAGGAGGCGAACCAATTGTAAGCTACTCCCCTTACTCCATAATGTTCCAACTTCTGCAGTAATATTTTGTGGTCAACACAGTCAAAAGCCTTCGTTAAATCAAAGAAAACACCTAATGTTCGCAACCTTTTATTTAATCCGTCCAAAACCTCACAGAGAAAAGAGACTATAGCATTTTCAGTTGTTAAGCCATTTCTAAAACCAAACTGTACATTTGACAGCAAATTATGTGAATTTAAATGCTGCAGTAACCTTGTATATACAACCCTCTCGATAACTTTAGCAAACACCAATGGCATAGAAATAGGTCTATAATTGTCAACATTATCCCTGTCTCCCTTTTTATAAAGTGGCTTCACTACCGAGTACTTTAATCAGTCAGGAAACCGACCACTCCTAAAGGAAAAGTTACAGATATGGCTAAGTACTGAGCTAACATATGTGGAACAATACTTCAGTATTCTGCTAGATACCCCATCATATCCATGAGAGTTCTTGGTCTTTAGTGATTTAATTATTAACTCAATCTCCCTCTTGTCAGTACCATGGAGGAGCATTTCAGGTAACAGTCTCGGAACACTTTTTTCTAAGAGCGCTATATGATTCCCTGTTGGGACTAGGTTTCTATTTAGTTCACCTGCTATATTCAGAAAGTGATTATTAAGTACTGTACATATATGCGACTCATCAGTAACACGGACATCCCCACTATGCACTGATTCTATATTCTCGACCTGTCTCTGCAGACCAGCCACTTCCTTTACGACTGACCATATGGTTTTAATTTTATCCTGAGACTTAGCTATTCTATCTGCATACCACATACTTTTTGCCTTCCTAATAACTTTTTTAAGCACCTTACAGTACTGTTTGTAATGGGCTGCTGCATTTAGATTTTGACTGTTTCTAACGTTTTGATATAATTGCCACTTTGTTCTACAAGATATTCTTATCCCTTTAGTCAGCCACCCAGGTTGCCTGTTTGTGCTAGTACCCTGTTTTGAACGTTCTAACGGAAAGCAACTTTCAAAGAGCACGAGAAAAGTCTTGAGGAAAGCATTATATTTATCGTCTACTGTATCAGCACTATAAACATCTTGCCACTCTTGTTTCTTGATAAGGTTTACAAAAGTCTGTACAGCAACTGGATCAGCTTTCCTAAAAAGTTGGTAACTATATTTAACATGTGTTGCAGCACAAAAATCTTTTAGACTTAAAATTTGTGCATCATGATCTGAAAGGCCATTCACCTTTTTGCTAACAGAATGCCCTTCTAATAATGACGAATGAACAAAAATATTGTCTATGGTTGTTCTACTGTTCCCTTGCACTCTCGTTGGAAAGAATACGGTTTGCATAAGATTATATGAATTAAGGAGGTCTACCAGCATCCTTTTCCTTGCACAATCACTTATACAATTAATATTGAAGTCACCACATATAACTAACTTTTTGTATTTCCTATAAAGTGAACAAAGAACCTCCGCTAGCTTTAGCAAAAATGTTGTGAAATCGGAGTCTGGGGATCTATAAATAACAACAATAAGAAGTTTAGCTCCACTAAATTTAACCACACCTGCACAACATTCAAACACCTTTTCAGTGCAGTACTTTGAAACATCAATTGACTCAAATGGGATACCGTTTTTCACATACATGGCTACTCCCCCACACCGCAAAGAGCTCCTAGAAAAGCTGCCAGCCAACCTGTATCCTGGTAAAGGAAGCCTCTGAATTATCTCCTTATTTAAGAACACATCAACTTCTGTTGATGTGTTACATTTGTTTAAGAAACTGTACTTTTTGCAGCAGAAAATTGGATGTACTGTGTTTTTTTCGAAGTTTAGAGCAAATCCATTTGTAGAAAACCAATTAATGACTTTTCCAAAGATCTTATTTGTATCATTTTCAATTGGTGTTTCTTTTACTCGATTAATAATTATGCTTGTGTCATCAGCAAACAGTGTCAGTTCAGCTTCTTGTTCCAGATAAGAAGGGAGGTCGTCACATATATCAAGAATAGAAGGGGACCCATGATTGAACCCTGTGGAACACCTAATGTAATTTCACACCAGTTAGATGAAGTGGCAAACTTATTTAAATCACTTGACCCATGTAAAGTAACTTTTTGTTTCCTGTTCTGTAAAAGTCGAAGTAATCTCTAGTAGCATATACAGGCTGTTACAAAAAGGTACGGCCAAACTTTCAGGAAACATTCCTCGCACACAAAGTAAGAAAATATGTTATGTGGACATGTGTCCGGAAACGCTTACTTTCCATGTTAGAGCTCATTTTATTACTTCTCTTCAAATCACATTAATCATGGAATGGAAACACACAGCAACAGAACGTACCAACGTGACTTCAAACACTTTGTTACAGTAAATGTTCAAAATGTCTTCCGTTAGCGAGGATACATGCATCCACCCTCGGTCGCATGGAATACCTGATACGATGATGCAGCCCTGGAGAATGGCGTATTGTATCACAGCCGTCCACAATACGAGCACGAAGAGTCTGTACATTTGGTACCAGGGTTGCGTAGACAAGAGCTTTCAAATGCCCCCATAAATGAAACTCAAGAGGGTTGAGGTCAGGAGAGCGTGGAGGCCATGGAATTGGTCCGCCTCTACCAATCCATCGGTCACCGAATCTGTTGTTGAGAAGTGTACGAACACTTTGACTGAAATGTGCAGGAGCTCCATCGTGCATGAACCACATGTTGTGCCGTACTTGTAAAGGCACATGTTCTAGCAGCACAGGTAGAGTATCCCGTATGAAATCATGATAACGTGCTCCATGAGCGTAGGTGGGGTCCAATCAAGACATCACAAACAATGCCTGCCCAAACGTTCACAGAAAATCTGTGTTGATGACGTGATTGCACAATTGCGTGCGGATCCTCGTCAGCCCACACATGTTGATTGTGAAAATTTACAATTTGATCACGTTGGAATGAAGCCTCATCCGCAAAGATAACATTTGCACTGAAATGAGGATTGACTCATTGTTGGATGAACCATTCGCAGAAGTGTACCCGTGGAGGCCAATCAGCTGCTGATGGTGCCTGTACACGCTGTACGTGGTACGGAAACAACTGGTTCTCCCGTAGCACTCTCCATACAGTGACGTGGTCAACGTTACCTTGTACAGCAGCAACTTCTCTGACGCTGACATTAGGGTTATCGTCAACTGTACGAAGAATTGCCTCGTCCATTGCAGGTGTCCTCGTCGTTCTAGATCTTCCCCAGTCGCGAGTCATAGGCTGGAATGTTCCGTGCTCCCTAAGACGCCGATCAATTGTTTCGAACGTCTTCCTGTTGGGACACCTTCGTTCTGGAAATCTGTCTTGATACAAACGTACCGCGCCACGGCTATTGCCCCGTGCTAATCCATACATCAAATGGGCATCTGCCAACTCCGCATTTGTAAACATTGCACTGACTGCAAAACCACGTTCGTGATGAACACTAACCTGTTGATGCTACGTACTGATGTGCTTGATGCTAGTACTGTAGAGCACTGAAGTCAACATTACCTTCCTTCAATTGGGCCAACTGGCGGTGAATCGAGGAAGTACAGTACATACTGACGAAACTAAAATGAGCTCTAACATGGAAATTAAGCGTTTCCGGGCACATGTCCACATAACATCTTTTCTTTATTTGTGTGTCAGGAATGTTTCCTGAAAGTTTGGCCGTACCTTTTTGTAACATCCTGTAGATGTTCCGTAGCTTCATGTCCTTTTCATTACACATATCATATGGCTATATGCGAAAGTAAACACGGTGGATTAGTACAACGTTACGTCCTGAAATACCAAACATTAATAGAGTGAGTTCTCATTGACTCTCATCAAACAACGTAGGGATTGTTCAAAAAACCATAACAGTATTTTTTGCAATTATATGTTTCCTACACAGAAGATGGGCACATAAACCGAACTAATATTGGGTGTATAGCATTTCGTGCAGTTTATGACACCAAAATAATGTTTTCGTCAATGATAGCAGGGAAAGAAGCAATTATTTTGCTAGATTGTTAATATCCTTCCTTTTTTCAGCTGCCTAGGTACTGAAGCAAACTGGTGTTCTTTTAGCAGAGAGTATAATTTGAATGACAGTTACATGGCACACTGACATAACACAAATATAACCGTTCCTAATATTTACCGTTTATATTTTGACATCGTGAAACATTTACCATATGTATACCATCAACAATTTTTTCTGTGTTTTGCATGTACAGTGATTTTATATTGAATCATTCGATCGGTTTGTTGTCCCAGTTGTCTTTATGGGTGTACTGTAGTGAGAATCCCTACACGTACCAGAATAAATATGTGTAATAAAGAGTGTTTATAAAAACAATGCTTCCATTTATTCATAGTGCTTGTTTTGGACCACACAGTTAAATGCTCTTATGCCTTTTTGCTCCAACACTTCAACTCATATAACGGTGGAAAATTTCACGTGTGCAGGAACATATCGCGAGAAGTTATACAAATATTATAAAACAGAAAAATTATAAATATTTATAAACTACACATTTCCGTTACCCGACAATACACAGCAATGCAGAACTGCTTCTGTGCTAAAGATGTTAAAAATTTCGGCCTCTGTGGTGATGATGGGTTGCGTATCGACATACTAGAGCCTATTTTACACTCTCAGGAATCTCAGACGATTAACGATCAGTAGTTACGAGCTTCTTAGCAACGAGAGTCTTGTGAGTATTGACTGAATGCTTTGCACATGAGCCCACAAACAAAACCTTTTCAAGTGATCCCACAAGAAGAAATCAATCAGTGTAATGAATGATGTCTGAGCTGCTCATGGAAGAGCAGGATGAGGAGCACGGTCAGTCTACAGTTGTCTACACTATAATCAATGTTCTACCTGCCATTGAGTAAAAACTGTTCTGGTGTTCTATCTCTTTGAAACAGTTGCCTAGGACTCACTGGGATGCATCTTCTAGCAGCCCTGGGACAACAGTTACAAGGAATCCACTGTAACCAACACCGTTCAGTGTTGGAAATATACAAAAAGATTGAAGCGCCCAAAAGGGGAAAAGAAAACCAAGTGAAATTCCGCAGGCTGAGAGAGTATGTGATATTATCTGAGTGATTACAGTATCAACTCAAATTACAAAAAATTTTGCTGTATGAGCCCACTTATCAGTATGAGGTTGCACCCTCTCTGGACTGGATGCATGTACTGATTCGGCCAGGAGGGGTACCACAAAACCGTTATACTCTCTGCTGAGGCAAGTTGACGCATATGTGCTGTAAATGGCCCTTGACACTCTCGTACAAGCACTGGCACAGAGGTCATGTCCGAGCTAGCCCCACACGTGTTCTGCAGGGACATATCTCAGAAATAGCTAGCCACGGGAGCACCTCAACATCACACAGTTCATAGACACATATGGAATTTGTGGACGAGTATTGTTCTTCTGAAAAACCGCACCACGATATTGTGAGATGAGAGGTAACACATGAGGACGCAGGATGAGCGGGACCTACCGTTGTGCCATGAGGACTCCCTCTATCACTACTATCCATGAAATGAAATCACTGGCTCCCCACACGACGGAGTAGCACCGCTATGCCTCTCCAGAAACTGGAAGAATGGGACGTCTCCCCAGGTGGCCGCCATACTCGCCGACGATGGTCATCCAGGATAGTGTAAAACCGTGATTCATCGCTGAACATTGTGAGGTGCAGTTCTTCAGCAGTTAATGCCATCCGGTTGTAACACCACTTCCAATGCAACCGTATGTTTGTTAACGGCAAACAGTGCATGGGATAGCAATTCTCTATGCCGACTCTTGTAGTCTCCAAACGATGGTGTTGGACGACACGGACTGTTCGAGGGAGTCCATACTTACTGTCGGATGGCAGGTGCAGATATGAAAGAGCTACAATGTGCTTGGTGCACAGCATTTCGTTTTCCCTTATGGTGACCACATGTGGTCCACTGACGAGGGTCATGCCTGCTATCACGATCCCGCGCACTATAATATCGGGCGACTGTCACATCCTAATGCACCACAAATCTAGATGTTGCAAGATTCGACCATCTGGCCAAATGGAGACTCACAGCGAGGCCCCTTTCAAGTTCTGTCATGTGTTGATAACGCTGTCTCACACGAAAAATCAGCATCTCCGTCTTCTTCACAGTGATCACTCAACATCTGACGCTGTTCACTCTCCTTACATAACCTACCAGATGTGGCAAGAATATTAAACACGAACAATACTAATGTACTGTGGTGGCCGTTCATCCGACACAGGGAGATCGCCAGCGGTGTGTACGTGTACATCAGACGTTACCTTCTAATTGTTTCACTTCTTTTGTCAGGTAGTGTATGTAAGATCCGATCACAAAATCGTTAACAGTACCAGTACGCGTAAGTTTCCTTTACCAAAAACATGGCAGCATATGTCATCTGTTGTAGATATGACAGAATACGGTGACACAGTGGACAACCTTTCGGAATTAGGAGATTTCAGATTTCTATTTTCTGTCCAGCCACAGAATGCGTGTGTATGACGCGAAGGATTGGAAGCCGCCACCGTATACACGAGTATACATAAACACTGAAGCGCCAAAGAAACGGTATAGGTATGAGTATTCAAATACAGGGGGATGTAAACAGGCAGCATACGGCGCTGTCGTCGGCCACGCCTATATAAGACGACAAGTGTCTGTTGCAGATTTTAGATAGGTTACTGCTGCTATAATGGCAGGTTATCACGATTTAAGTGGGTTTGAACGTGGTGTTATAGTCGGCGCACGAGCGAAGGGACAGCATCTTCGAGGTAGCAACGAAGTGGGGATTTTCCCGTACGAGCGTTTCACTAGTGTACCGTGAATATCAGGAATCCGGTAAAACATCAAATATCCGACACCGCAGGGACTGGAAAAAGAACCTGCAAGAACGAGACCAACGACGACTGAACAGAATCGTTCAACGCGACACCCTTCCGAAAATTGCAGCAGATTTCAATGCTGGTCCATCAATAAGAGTCATCGTCCGAACCATTCAACGAAACACCATTGATAAGGGCTTTCGGAGCCGAGGGTCCACTTGTGAAACCTTGACGACACAAGGCTTTACGCTTCGCCTGGGCCCGTCAACACTGGCATTGTTCATGACTAGAAGCATGTTGCCTGGTCGGACGAGTCTCGTTTGAAATTGTATCGAGCGGATGGACGTGTACGGGTATGGAAACAAGCTCATGGATCCATGGACCCTGCATGATAGCAGGGGCCTGTTCAAGCTGGTAGAGGCTCTGTGATGTGGGGCGTGTGCATTTAGAGTGATATGGGACCCCTGATATATCTAGATACGATTCTGAAAGTTGACACATACGTAAGCATCCTATCTGATCATCTGCATGAATTCACATCCTTGTGCATTCCGACGGACTTGGGCAGTTCCAGCATGACAATGCGACACCTCACACGTCCAGAATTGCTCAGAGTGGCTCCAGGAACACTCTCCTGAGTTTTAACACTTCCGCTGGTTAGCGAACTCCCCAGACATGAACATTATTGAGATGCCTTCCAATGTGCTGTTCACAAGAGAGCTCCACTCTCTCGTACTCTTACGACACGAAAGATCGTAAGCCGCCATTTCGTTTTATTTATTGATTTACACATGATTATTTCGTGCTATAGACTGGTTGGTCGATAAAGTAGGCGTCGGACATTCTTAAGTAGCCAGTTTAGCGAGTCTTGGAGGGCTAACTTACTCCCAAGGTACACGCGCCGACAAGTAAAGTTCTGACAATGTGCCTACGACGTATGCTCTATCTATTCTCCGATACTGTTCTATAACTCAATCCCTTCCAACGTTTTCTAATAATAACGAAGAGGCTGCAATTTGTGAACACTTTTGAACGACACAGTTAATTTATTTGTCTTTAACTTCAAGTATCACACCTCTGCTTGTTCTGATCGCACTCACACAACAATTACACTGTCTCACTTGTCACGATCTTATATTGGTTTACCATTGCTGCCCCGTAATTATATAACAGCTCCCCAGATAATTATTACTGTTTTAACCACCATCGCTTTACTCATATACGTACGTACGCGTCCTACTCGCGTGATAGTTCTGTCAGCCCTGACCCACCCTTTCGCTCCAGACGATCTCCATGCACCAACCTGACCTAAGAGCCATTCCCGTCAGTGGTGCCGCAGTGTTGTAACAAAGAAGTGTAGGAGTAGATTCGATCCTTCAAGAACAGGATCGATGTCTGTATCCTTACAGAGTTTGATTCCTCTTTCTTGCTCAATCTAATCATATGCATCATTTATAATGACCTTTCTCTCGACGGGACATTAATTTATAATCTCCTCTCCTGTCTCTCTTGGTTACTTCGCCTGATCTAAACCAACTAGAAACATGTGATTTTCTGTATGTTGTTGTAGGAGCTAAACTTTAAACTCCACTTGACGCGTAAAATTCACTGTCTGCAATACCTGCACCATCCGTGAACTGTATGAGTACAATATTGATATTCGTGTAAACTTTGGAAGACCACTGACAGCTTCACAATTAAATCTAGTGCAACGCACCGACTTCTGGAGGCAGCATTCCCAACAGTCCTCTTTCATATCGAGTCGTCTGGCGTATTTTACACTGTCTTTACAGCACAGCCTAACACAAAAGTAAGCACAGTTACGAACCGAACCTTTCACTCTGTAACGAGCCACAGGAGACCACAAGTTACTAACGAACGTCTTGGGACGGCGTTTAGGGCTCTGCACCCCCATTTCCAAGACCAGGATTCAAATCCTCGCAAGGCTTTCGGGATCTATTGGCTTTTACGTGATCTCACTAAATCGATAAAGACTGATTTGTTTCCCTACGGTTCTCCAGTCCGAGCTTTTGCTGACTCTTTATTGGAATAGACGTCGAAAGGACCTTACACTATATCTTTTCTTCCTTACTAAGTATTCTTTGCCTCAAAATGCTCAATTAACAGTCCCTATCAGTATTCAAAATTTGGTTGGACTATGTTTCTGCATATGTCTATGTGCGTGTGCGTGTGCGTGTGTGTGTGTGTCTGTCTGTCTGTGAAAATCAGTTTCCAAGCATTTCCGATTACGAGACTGTGTCGGATTCTACGTTCCCTGCAACGAACGAACTATAAACTTAACCAGGCTGGAAATGAGCGAATTTCAAGTTTAATGTGACCGTCCACAGTGAGATTTTAATTTTAACTAGAAGGTGCCGCTGATTAAGTTACGTTATTTTCAACGAGTATTCGAGAACACATTTAACTCCTCGTTCCATTAAACTTCCGTTACCTTTTAACGAAGTTCTTTAAACAGAAAGTTCGCAGGCAAATTGTCACCGTCACACCTTTTCAAGCACTGGCGCAGAGACCTCTCAGCTACCTCTCCGTCAGAAGAGTAACTTGTGCGTCCGAGGGAACCATTGTACTTTACATGAAACCCCTACACGAAGAAGTGGCAATGAGTTACAGTCGTCTTAGATTAAGACTGATTGTCGCTGCTTTGCAAGGATCCCCATTGTTTCCTGTCTCCAAAGCAATCTTCTGTTTTTACCTAAATTCGCGATGATTCAATCTTTCCATTAGGACGCGCTATTCATATATTCGCTGCCATAATTTTGGAAAATCTCACAAAAGCAATTGCTCGGTAAATCAAGACGACAGCTGGCATAAAAGCTAAGTATATTGTTAGCGTTAGAGTACTGCATAAAGTTACCACCTGTAACTCAGAGGTCATAATCGAGAAGGAGTACAGATCGAAATCAACATAACGATCCCCAAATTATGACGACCATTGCCGAGGCACGTTGACGTAAAATGTAAAAAAGGGAGCGACAGTGGTGTTATTCCTACACACAGGTATTAGTTTCAGCTCCTTTCTTTCATAACCAACCCTACGGCATCAAACCTCGCGTGTTGTGAGATAATAGTTTGTGTACGCTTGTCCTAAATGTTTGTCACTTTGATGATTACCATGTACTGAAGGATATTTTCACTTCATCCTATAAGAGGAAGCGCGAGGGTCGGCATGGTGAGCATATATTCTATATTCTCCCTAATTACAGAGGTGGCAGCCAAATGATAGAGGTGGCAGGGCAGGTATCCTTCAACTGTTCATACTGTGAGGCGTCCGTATGTAAAATAAAATAAAAAATAAAAAAGAGAGAGAGAGATAAAATTAAGGTCAACCAATGGCATTCTGACGAATGTACGTCACTGTTTAACTTTATTCACTCAATGAAACAAGACTAAAAATACGCTTCTACTACTATAGACCCCTTTTGCAATCACTGAAATCGCTACTGTATTGGAAATTAAGATCAGGCTTCAAGAGTAAGTCTGCATGAGAGCTACCCAATGAGCTGAGCTCTGTTCCAGCACAGATCAATATCTTTCTATGTACGAAAGTTGAAAGTTGCAAGAGTTGTTACATCGAGAAAGTTCAGAGAAGGACAGCAGGTTTTGTATTATTGCGACATAGGGGAGAGAGTGTCACTGAAATGATACAGTATTTGCGATGGACATCATTGCGGAGCAATCTTCTCACAAAATTCCAATCATTAACTTTCTCCTCCGAATGCGAAACTATTTTGTTGACGCCGACATACATAGGAAGAAACGATCACCATGATAAAATAAGGGATATCAGGGCTCGTTCTGAAAGATACAGGTGTTCGTTTTTTCCACGCGCTATACGATATTGGAATAACAGAGAATTGTGAAGGTGGTTCGGTGAACCCTCTGCCAGATACTTAAATGTGACTTGCAGTGTATCCATGTAGATGTAGATGTAGATATCTTGCGATTATCTGAAAACCACTATCAACCACAAAACGTATATAGTCGGACGAAGTATCACGCAAGAATCCTCAAATCTTTCCACTTTGGTGTCTCGCTGCCCAGGTCCCCAGACACCAAATTCCTGTTGCTTTTGGGTTTCGTTAGGCTATTGTGTTTTATCACATCTGCTGGGACCCAGTTTTACGTGGCGACTACATTATTTATGTTGATGTGAAGTGTGACAGCTGTCCTAGATCAGGGTGTTAGACTGCTTTGGATATTATAGATGCAACAACTGTACTATCCCACCGACTGTGCCTTTAGGTAATTAAGCCGTATCAGTATGTAGATGCCCAACGAAGACTGAATTATCATTTGGTATTCAAGGCTTTTTAATTAAAGCCTAATCACGGCCATTCAGACTTCAAAAGGGTGGTGGTGCAGTGACACTATAATTTAATTTTGTGAGTAGGTGAGATGCATATGTAACGGAAATCAAACTTATCATAAATTCTATTGTTTATTATAGATCCTCACATAAAACGAGTGCAGTAGTTGCACTGAAGTATAATACGAACATGTTTAATAACATCCTATTCACTGACAAATTACCACAAGAACATGAAATAATTACAAGTAACCAAGGTCGGTGGAGGTTCAAGACAAGGAAGCGATAGGTAGGTTGCGATCTGACGACAGTGATTGCCAAAATTTGAGTTCGTAAAATTACGGATGGCAGAATGGCGTCTTCCTCCTGCACATGAATACCGTAACGTGTACTGAGTACATTGCGACCTGTACATGCCGACGCCGGTCGCCGATCTTACCATTGTGTTAACAGCGGTATTGTGCTGTCCGCCAGTGCTACTGTCGGCGGGCGCTGTGTCGGACGATTCCTGTGAATCCGAAAGAGCTACCTAACGTAAATGCTCCAGTTGGAGCTGCAAAGTGAACGACTACCTCTCACACCGAATACTGCGAGCAGAATTCGAAGTGCTTCTCTCACCAACAGCGGACGAAGTGTCTCCGTAGATCCTTTTGTCTTCCCTCGTAGCATTCGCCCCTTCTTCCACAGCCAGTCCTAGCTTCTCACGAGCAGTCACCCAACGACAAGTGTCGATTCTCCTGGAGCGTCCTCCCACATCTCAATAATTTTCCAAAACTGCTACATCAATCAGGCTGATCAATGAAATTCCCTCATTTTTGCACCCAGAGGCCTACAACTAAATAAAGTAACTTGTTTTGGCTCTGTGCTGTCGGTTCCTCAACCGAGTGCGTCATTGTGTTACAGCACGTTGTTTCCTACGACCCTCCTAAGATTCCTACCTGCTTTATAAATATGTCAGACCAGCTATTGGTATTTTCGGGACGAGAAAGTTTGCATGGGGCTTAATTAAAAAAAAATGAAATGCAATAAAAATAATTTTAGTAGCTGTGAGTCCGGTTACGAAATCTCGTAACCGGTTGGCCCTGAATAGTATTAGTACGCAATCTGACTGCATAAAATAACAATAAAGAATGAAAGGAAATTTCCGTTAACACAATTGATTAGTTAAGTCCCCTGCAACTATAAAAGCTACGAAACAACAAAGCACAAGTGTAACTGTTCTGTGTGTGGTAGTGTGGTTCAACGTACATGTATCCGACACGGTTCTTCCTCAATACGAGAAGAAATTTTAAACACCATTTACAATGAACTAATTGAAAAACTACAAATACTATAATTGCACATAGAAACCAGAATTACAAGTCTAATACATGAACACGAGCCAGATGCTTTGTTGACTGAACCTGTGACCAAGAGGCATTATTATTAAGGAGATTTGAAATAAAAAAAATTTTGTTACCTCCATATCTATTGACGAAAAATACACTGTGATCATTGCAACATCTTCCATATATACATTACACCAACCGAACAGCATCAACTCTCTCGACCAGCAGAAGAATAACTACACACGACATGCTCTCAACTAGTACGGCTCTCGACACCCTCTCAACAAGCACTACCCACTGCAACCTCTGAACTACAAGTGCTCTCGAAATTCTCTGAACAACTACTGCGCCAGTGGAGGCGGCGGAATAATACTCTTTGGCGCAATCTCTGGCGCTGTGACTCAGTGTAGCCACCTTTCATATGCCTCTCCTCCACGGGATAGAATTTGATGGTATTTTTGCCAGCATTGGTGGTGAAAATAATACCAAATTCGTCAGAAAAATACAGACAAAAATAAAAGACGATATTAATAAGTAAATATCACATAACTAAATAAATTTTGGCTTTGCACTGACCCTTCAATAACCTAATGTATAAAATACAGTGAGGAATACAAATGCCTGCATACATGTGATTTTACATAATAGTTTACACAAGTATTATTCAATCAATAGCACCAGCAATGACGAATAGGTGCAGGTAAGATTCTCATAACATTTCATAGACAGTAAATACACAAAAAATCAGTTTATACAAATATTCACATAAAATCTTTTCAATAGTTCAATAAACAAGTAGCACTCCTCAGAGTAGTTGACAGTTCCAACAGTAGCACCCAGCAAAGGTCAACAGGTGCAAATAGCGGTCTCATAACATTTCATCAGCAGTATTTAAATAGCTCCAACAGTGGCACCCAGCAATGGCGAGCAGGCGCAGACACCAACGTAGAAGCAGTTCCATCAGTGGCTCCCAGCAATGTTGAGCAAGTGCAAGTAACAGTCCATAATATTCACTATCAATAATTAAACAGTTCATCAGAGTTCATTAGCAGAAATTAAACATTTCCAAGTGGCACCCATCAATGTTGAACAAGTGCAGGTAACAGTCCATAATATTCTCTATCACTAATTAGACAGTTCATCAGAGTTCATCAGCAGAAATTAAACATTTCCAAGTGGCACCCAACAATGTTAATACGGGTAACCACCAACAACAGTTTAAATGCACACACAATTGCTTTTACAAAATTATTATCAATGCTCTTACACTAAACATACAAATTATAATAAACACACAAATTATATCAGATAATTGTCATATTAAATATTACAAATACACAAATATCAGTAAACCTATAATATTTATGGGTGTCAGTGCAAGCCACGACAAACAAGTAAAATAATATTTAGGAGATAGGTCGGTACCAATTATTTGGGATTAGGAAAGGAAAACACACAAAACACACTCACTCATCTTTCATCCACATTAAGTACTACTGTGTAATTGAATAGTGATAACTGTGTAAATGCAATTCTGTCAAAATTTGATGTTCAACATGTGTATCAAGTAGTAGTCGCAACAGTGTATAACAGTCAATAATAGTTAGTCAACGTCATAGTCATCCTGTCAAGACCAATGTTTGCCAAGCCAAATCAAAATGTACAGTTGCTGAACAACTGTCAGTATGCCAAGATATGCAAATACTTCCCCTCTCCAAAAAAAAGTATATACTGCTTATTCATTTAAAAAAGTGTGTGTGTAGACAATCTTCCTTCCACTTGAGTGTTCTAGCCTGCCATCTTCATCCTCCTTGTTCCATATAAACCAACAAAAAAATATATGCTCCTCACTTACATTACCTCTTATCCACCAAAACTCCAATAATCATCAGCATCACATAGTCTCAATACTTCAATAATACCTCTTACGTCGATACAATAAACCTTATCATCAATACCATTTACCTTACCTCCTGTCCACCAAAACTCCAATAACCATCAACTTCACACAATCTCAATGCCTCAATACCTCTTCAATACGTGGATTCATATAAACCTTATCACCAATAGCATTTCACTTCCATAACAACTCTTTCCTCTAGTCAGTCTCCTCGAACAAGTACAGATAAAATCCTAGTGCAGACTTCAATTCATCATCCCATACAATCCAAAGATACCATGTCCACACACAACCTCTGCGTAATCCACCTGACCCAAATCTTCTACTGATTATGAATTATAAAATACATTTTGGTTACCTTGTCCATCATTAAATAAAAGAAATGCATACATGACCTCTAACAGCCTTTAGTTTGAATAACTTTCAGTAAGTAAGTACGAGTACGGAGTGTGAATGATAGTAATATTTCACAGTGTGTACACCACTTCAAGAATTATGCCAAAACAGGAGCAAACATGTGGAGTATTTCTTGTGTCAAGTGTCACTTGCTATTTCAATTGCTCACGATGACTGCAGTGTAATAACAGTCAATGGTCTAAACCTAGTGTTGGTATTTCATGTCGTTAGCTTCCTTTCTATTAGCATAAATTTATACAGCTTCCATAAAACCTCTAGCTCATGTGTCTTCAATGAAGTTTCTTGTATCAGTGTCGTTGGTAGAATTATAGCAGCTCATTTTCTTATCTTAAAATATAAAGCACTGAGCGTAAGCAAAACATGCAATAGCGAGTAAATATACCAGTAGAGAACAGAATGTCAACAAGTGGATGCAGCACAATCCCTACAACGAGGCTCTGCCAAGCGTCCAATCTATAATTTGTACCATACTGTGACCTAAACTCCAGGTTCATACACCGTATATCAGCATTTCTATACACCAAATTAAAGAGTAGTTATAACAACACAACAGAAATGTGTAAATATGCAATCCATACGCAAAGCAGCAAATATATATCTTACATAGTAAACAGGTCATTAGCATCGTATCAGCATAAGCAAATAAATGTTCATATGTAATCTTAATAAGTAAACATGAAGGCGCAAGCAGATAAATCACAATGTATAACTTACATACATAACCATATCAGCACAACTAATCAGGTGACAATTAAAATTTAAATAAATAAGCACAGCAGGCACACAATAAAAAAATATGACATCAGTGAAAAAGCACAGCAGCTAAGCGATGCATAATATACATAAGTAACAACCCTGTTCATTGATCAATCATTGTCAAAATCAGTTAACACAAAGTATAAATCACGTAATCGCGAGCAGCAAATTACGTATAAAGTACATACCTAAGTAGAAATGTTACCTAAAAAATAAACTCAATTAATAGTTACCTTTTTAGTTTATTACTTTCTTCTTCGAAATTACATTCTTCCTAAAATTTTTCGTTAGCAAGTCCTCTTAACGTCGGACACTCGCAGAATTTACCTGAAGTTCTTAAATATTTTATACAACTGAATCCTGAAAAAAACTGAACGTTAATAACATAATTTATCAAGTCACTATAGCTTTATACTGAATTTATTCGGAGAAATTAAACTGTGTATTTGTTTAGGGCTGCCAGTGCATTCGCACTGAGTGCTCGATCAGCTGTAGGTACGCCTGACGTAGGAAGTAATTCTTTGCGGTCAACGACTGCCTTGTGCGGCGCGCAGACTTGACTGTTGCTTTGAGTATGTGCCGCCGCCAGAACACGGCGCGGTATCCTTATATTCTCTGCATGTTGACGTATAACTGTTAATTTCTCAAAAGCATGTCATTCCACAAAAATTTTAACGTTCTATATATGATGTATTCCCTTAGAGCGCCGAGATTTAAGAGTTTCTACTTCGACAGTGTTATCATGAATAATTTTGCGAACTCAATATGGACCGTTATAAAGCAGAAAAAATTAGCGACACAAGCCGTTTCCTTTGTGAGACAAACGGTGAGACTTAATTAACACCTTTTGACCCACTGACAATGTTTTCAAACGACCAGGACGTTTAGCTGATTTCTCTCTTCTAGCAGCCGCAGATGCAATATTTTGTAGAGCCAGGTTGACAACTTCAGAATGCCGCAGTTTCCGTGCAGGCGGAAAAGGAACGATTTCAGAAATGCGATTTGTCGGTTCTTTATTTTTTAATATCAATATAGGTGGTAAAGAACTTAAATCATTAGGGAGTTCATTCTGAATGTTTTGAAAAATATGAAGATACTGATCCCACATTCTGTGATTCTGATGACAATAAAGACGACGCAATTTATTGATTTCCTTCACCCATCTCTCTGAAGCATTAGATTGAGGGTGAAAAAGTGAAATGAAAATTGGTTTAATCTTATGACGCCATAGAGTACGAAGCCAAATTTTAGAGCGAAACTGTGACCCATTATCTGATATAACTTTATCAACATGACCCACTTCTTTAAGAAAATGTTTGATGAAAGCCTTAGATACTGAACGAGCTGTTGCTTTGCGTAAAGGTGTAAAATACACATATTTTGATGTCAATTCCACTGTTACCAAAACGTACGCAAAACCATTTGTAGAACGAACCACTGGACCGAACAAATCGACTGCAGCCATCTCCTTTAATTTCGCTGGAATGATAGGAAACAACGGTGCTCTGTGAGAAATAGTTGGCGGCTTAGCCTTTTGACATAATATGCATTTGGCAAGAACAAATCGAATACGTTTTTCCATATTACTGAAGTAGCAATTTATTTATGAAAACATTTTCTGGGACCAATGTGTGCATAACCGAAATGTGTATACCAAATCAATTTATTAACCCACTCATCAGGAATGCAAACTAACCAGAGTTGTCAACCGATTTTCGTTTAAAAAGATTATCATCGCAAACTAAATAGTACTGTCTAATCGCTACGCTTTCCATTCTCCTCCACTTCTCCTTAATGTCCTTCCAGATTGGATGCTTGTTTTGCTCCATAGCGATGTCCTGGAGCGAAGACGAAATAAAATTTTCAAACGCAACACCTTGAATATACACCAAACAATAATTGTTTTCTTTGCGTTCCTCCTCAGCACTTTAAATCCATAGGTGCACGTGATAAAGCATCAGCAATAATATTTGAAGAACCCTCTATGTAAACAACACTAAAATCAAATTCCTGTAGATACAGCGCCCATCGTGACAATCTTCCATGTGTTAATTTTGTTGACATAAGAAATTCCAGAGCTCGATGATCGGTGTAAACCTTAGTATGTCTGCCATACAAAAATATGCGAAATTTTGTGAAAGCCCAAACAACAGCCAAAGCTTCAAGTTCCGTAATCGAATAATTCTTTTCTGATTTAGAGAGAACACGACTTCCAAATGCAATAGTTTTCTGTACTACAATGCCATTTTCTTCTATCTCTTGAAATAAATGTGCACCTAGACCTTTGTATGATGAGTCCATCGCCAAACAAAAATCCTTAGATAAATCCGGGTCTGAAATAAGTGGAGCAGCAACTAAAGCTTCACGAAGTTGTTCAAATTCTGATTGAGCTTCCTCATCCCAACACCAATTAGAATTCTTTCCAGATAGTTCACATAAACGAGGTGTGGCCAAATTGTCCAATCTAACAAAGCGTCTAAGAAAAATATAGACTGCAAGGCAACTACGAACATCACGTTTTGTAGTAGGAACAGCATAATTACGAATAGTGTCTAGTTTCTCTGGATCAAGAAGAATACCTTCTGTAGAAATAATATGACCAAGAAATTTCACCTGAGAACGACCAAATCCAGATTTTTCCAAGCTCACTGTAATGCCAACTCTTGCAAAAATACGTAATAATGAATCCAAAATTTTATTATGCTCACTCCAAGAAAGTTTAGCAATAAGAATATCGTCAACATATGAAGTAATATTGTTACGAAGATAAACAGGTAAAATTTCATTTAAACCACGAATGAATGCTTCTGAAGATACAGTAAGTCCAAACGGTAATTTCCGAAATCACTTTTGGGTAAAATAGTCATATCCGGTTATTCTTTACCTACTCCTTTTCTAGACAGATTGATAGTTGAAGAGTTGTTTTGATAGATACAAAGAACAGTAAAAGAGTAGGCAGCAGTGCAGAAAACTAAAATGGAAATAGCACCACTACAGCTCAGGGCCCTGTGCACGCTACAGCACATATTCACTTGGTGTAGTGAATCCCCTGAGGACATAAATAGCCACAATAAATTCCAGTTTGTGACTTAGTGGCCAATTTGGTGGAAGTGCGTACATAAATTGATCTAACCATGAACATGGACGTATGTCATTCTTGGAATTGCGAAAGATCTTAAAATTCCGAACAGTTAAAAAGTGTTTATAGTCAAAGTCTTCGCCTCGTGGCGACAAAGACCTACCGCATCTGTCCCAGTCCGAATGTCGATTATTGTCAAGTTCGCGCGCCTGGCGCTCTCTTGTTCCATCTCGCAAATAAAATAAATTATTTTCTTCCAAACCCGCTGCTATCTGTGATTCTAAATTTCTTCCACTGTCTTTTCCTACGATTTCGCTTTCAATTTGTTTGACTTACTTTCGTAACGTCTTAAATTCCCTTTTAACGCGTTCATTAAATTTTCCCTGATTTTCAACATGTTTATTTATGTTCTGGTACTCTTCGGTTTCTGCAAATGGCAATGGAGCTGTATCATCTGAATCTCTGTCCCCATTTAAACTAAAACATGTCAATTTACCTGAAATCTCCTCGACTCTTTCCGATAAGTCACCTATCTGTTCTTTCTGTTTATTTACGTCTTCTGTACGTGTCGCGACTCGGGTTTCAGTATTGACACATTTAGTTGTGTTAGGTTATTTATTCTGTCATTTTATATGGATTCCTCAATTCTTTCAAATATTTCTTTCTTATCGTGTGCACGTTGAAGATTTAACTCTGAAAATTTTTGTACTATCACGCGATCTCTTTCTTCCTGTTCTCTATCCTGTTCCTTTTGTCTAATTTCTATTGAAATTAATCTATTATTGTGAGCATTCAAAATCGCTTGTACTTCTTCTCTAATTTCTTTCTTTAATTCATCTTTCATGTTTTTGAAACATGTCCCTATTCGTGAGTCTAACCGTGTTTCCATTGTTCCCATATCAGTTTTAATTGTTCCTATTTGTGATCCCAGATTTAATATTGCACTCATCAACTGCTCCATATTAGCTGGTTCGAAATTCTTTTCGCCCCTAACATTTCCTGTAAAACTAACTTTCTTCGGCATAGCCGTAAAGCTATCTGTGTTCGATACTATTTCAGAATCTTCTATCGTTAATCTCGTATTCTGTGAATTTTTTGATTGTGAAAAATTTTGAACTGGTTCCGGGCTATTTTCCCGGCTTATTAAATTGTTTTCTACTTCATTATTCATCCTACTGTTCTCCTGTGTTGCCGAGTTCGCCATGTTAACAATTTCGTTATTCTGACTATCCATCATTTTTGCCTTTTTCATCGATCGCGTAATCATTTACAAAACATACAAAACTCGTCACTATACTAAAATTACACACAATATAACACTTTATCACCAACAATACCATCCACACGAAATTCTTCCCCACAGACACGATTAACGAACAATGAAAACCTTCAAAATTGCACAAAATAGTCAAACCCGTATACAACTCATCAAAAATTAAATTCTGCAAAAATACCATTATAAGAATGACAAGACAACTACAAATGTTCAATTACAAAATCTATACGTGCAATATAGACTACAATTACTAAACTACAAATTACTACAACAATACTACTGTCTGCTATTTTTACTATCAAAAGAATTCCAAGGGACGATCCGAAGCAGCGGTCGCCTCGTGCATGGGGGCTTAATTATAAAATAAAAATAATTTTAGTAGCTGTGAGTCCGGTTACGAAGTCTCGTAACCGGTTGGCCCTGACTAGTATTAGTACGCAATCTGACTGCATAAAATAACAATAAAGAATGAAAGGAAATTTCCGTTAACACAATTGATTAGTTAAGTCCCCTGCAACTATAAAAGCTACGAAACAGCTAAGCACAAGTGTAACTTTTCTGTGTGTGGTAGTGTGGTTCAACGTACATGTATCCGACACGGTTCTTCCTCAATACGAGAAGAAATTTTAAACACCATTTACAATGAACTAATTGAAAAACCACAAATACTATAATTGCACATAGAAACCAGAATCACAAGTCTAATACATGAACACGAGCCAGATGCTTTGTTGATTGAACCTGTGACCAAGAGGCATTATTACTAAGGAGATTTGAAATAAAAAAAATTTTGTTACCTCCATATATATCGACGAAAAATACCCTGTGATCATTGCAATATCTTCCATATATACATTACACCAACCGAACAGCATCAACTCTCTCGGCCAGCAGAAGAATAACTGCACACGACATGCTCTCAACTAGTACTGCTCTCTACATCCTCTCAACAAGCACTGCCCACGGCAACCTCTGAACTACAAGTGCTCTCGACATTCTCTGAACAACTACTGCGCCAGTGGAGGCGGCGGAATAATACTCTTTGGCGCAATCTCTGGCGCTGTGACTCAGTGTAGCCACCTTTCAAGTTGCAGTCTCACACTTATAAAGTCCTGACAATTCCACAGCAATGTTCTCTTGACAACATAGAGCCATAAATACGCGTAGATTTCACGTAGCCTACTTAGCGTCCACCGGTATATTGCTCTCCAATCGGCAGACTGGCGCCGTCTTCTCTGCATTCTCCGCCTAAGTCTCATTTTTGCCCGTCTTCTGGGACCTTTACTGTACTTTACGACGCTACCGCCGCAGAAAAACGCGGTAGGAACGTGGGAGCCGCGGTCATCTTGTGCAGGATCCGACTCTTCTGCGGCTGTCTGGACGGTCGCGACGTTAGCTGCTGTCCGCATTGTGTCGGCTGGCGACGGCCGTCCCCTCGCCCTATCCAGTACACACAACAGCCTTCGGTGAATACTGTCCTACCTGTCGCCTGAGTCATCCTTTACAGCCTACGTTAAGTTAATGGTGCCCTTCGGCTCGCTTTGAACTGCTGGCTGTGAAACTGCCAACCTAGCCAAACGTAATTCTCAAGAAATCAAACGCCTACAAGTACTTCATATACTGGCAATCACTGTCGGATAATCTTTAGTAAAAATGAAGGAATACAGCATTTTCAGATCAATTTAATTCGATCTACATATCACTTTGTATTATTCGCATATAAAATATCGCTTATAATCAGTTTCGCCGTCTTTCACAGCAAGTGATTTCATTTTACAGTTCTCAAACAGCTTGAGGTCGTCTTATGAACGAATAAATTCGACCGAAAACAATTCTCCATGTTTACCGCCAAGTATATCCCTAATCTGAATTCCGTAAGATATATTTGGTATGTTGTAGGGAGGCGTGTAGTTGTTCACAGTCGCCCTTCCCAACCATCTCGCAGTAAGAGTTAATTTGGCTTTTACTTCCAATGAACGTACTGACGCTAACATCAGTCGTCGCTGCATTGATGCTTGGTGTTATTATAATTTAAACTGATTTTATTTACACCACATTAAACTGACACACACACCCGCTGTACATTTCACACAGGTTGCTAGGTGGCATCTTACCCCTAAATTGTCATGCAACATTTTTCATAATTTTATAAGCACCCATGGTCAATGTAATCGACCACTTACGCTGCATCATGATTTCAGACAATATTCAGTACTACCAGTCACTACCCACTTATCTGATTCCTCTCTTCTGTCTTTTATTACGGTGAAAAGGTTGTTATTTTTCTGCCGATTTGAAAGCTTCCTAGATGGTTTGGGCGATAAGTTCATTTAAAAGAAGCAGGAGGAGGCTATAAACGTGTTAGAGCCTGAGGGCTGACTTTCAGCTCAGGTAGATTACTAATTATTCGTTTTAGGCCATCTCAACAGCGGACAGCCCAAACACCGGGCATATCTGCTGAAAAACTCCATTGTACCTCGACTGAAGAAATTCTTTTGGAAAGATAACAACTGATGTCAGGTGCACACACAGACCCAGAGAAGCAAGGGATCAGTCGTTACTCTGCAGTATCGGCCTGAATTAATATTAGTTTAAAATCATTGCTATAGGCTTTCTGATTGACCCATACGGCGCGCTTTCTCGTGTGTGCCTACGTGCAAGCCTTTCGATTCGTCAGCTTCAGAATGCTGTTGTGGACTATTTACAAATCTGCTATTGGACAGAACTCGCAAGGTCTGCTACAATCGGACAGCGAGTTTCCTACACCGGCAGAAAAAACTAAGTTTCACAGAGCTAAAACAGAGGACACATACCGCTGGGAGACCGATGTATTCTCACTTCCGGAAGAGTGACGAGTCGAGCCTTGCTGCCGTACAGAACGATGTTTCCAATTTAGTACAGAAGGTGATCTGGACTCAGAATATCCAGCCATTACTCCCACCTTCACACCATGAGAGTGCTAAGAATGAGCTGGTGTTGCAATCACCGATTCACGGGGAACGCGATATTAGATAGCTCTCATCAGGAGCTAATTCCACAGTTTTGACCTTCACAGCCAGCTAGTTGATTCCATTGTGCACTTTGGTGATGCTACTGGTGTGCGAACCTATTTTTCCGAGTTCTTCCTTTAAACCAATAACCGCAGTTGCAGTCATTGGTCCGTGTCCGTAATTTCGATTCATAATTACGTTTTTATAGTGCCTATCCCCCTGCTCCAAGCTTAGATTTCACAGTTATAATCCCTTGTCCATTCATTAAATGTTCGTTTACTTATCGCACTGCGTAACATATACGTTGTTTGTTTGCGGTAATAAACCTAATTGCAATAATAGCTGTTTTTCTTTGTTATAAATAGATAAATGCATGCAGCTTTACTGTATGATTAAATGATGATGGCGTCCTCTTGGGTAAAATATTCCGGAGGTAAAATAGTCCCCCATTCGGATCTCCGGGCGCGGACTACTCAAGAGGACGTCGTTATCAGGAGAAAGAAAACTGGCGTTCTACGGATCGGAGCGTGGAATGTCAGATCCTTTAATCGGGCAGGTAGGTTAGAAAATTTAAAAAGGGAAATGGCTAGTTTAAAGTTACATATAGTGGGAATTAGTGAAGTTCGGTGGCAGGAGGAACAAGACTTCTGGTCAGATGACTACAGGGTTATAAACACAAAATCAAATAGGGGTAATGCAGGAATAGGTTTAATAATGAATAAAAAAATAGGAGTGCGGGTAAGCTACTACAAACAGCATAGTGAACGCATTATTGTGGCCAAGATAGACACGAAGCCCATGCCTATTACAGTAGTACAAGTTTATATGCCAACTAGCTCTGCAGATGAAGAAGTAATTGAAGAACTGTACGATGAAATAAAAGAAATTATTCAGATAGTGAAGGGAGACGAAAATTTAATAGTCATGGGTGACTGGAATTCAGTAGTAGGAAAAGGGAGAGAAAGAAACGTAGTAGGTGAATATGGATTGGGGCTAAGAAATGAAAGAGGAAGCCGTCTGTTAGAATTTTGCACAGAGCATAACTTAATCATAGCTAACACTTGGTTCAAGAATCATAAAAGAAGGTTGTATACACGGAAGAAGCCTGGAGATACTAGAAGGTTTCAGATAGATTACATAATGGTAAGACAGAGATTTAGGAACCAGGTTTTAAATTGTAAGACATTGCCAGGGGCAGATGTGGACTCTGATCACAATCTGCTGGTTATGAACTGTAGATTAAAACTGAAGAACTTGCAAAAAGGTGGGAATTTAATGAGATGGGACCTGGATAAACTGAAAGAACCAGAGGTTGTACAGAGTTTCAGGGAGAGCATAAGGGAACAATTGACAGGAATGGGGGAAAGAAATACAGTAGAAGAAGAATGGGTAGCTTTGAGAGATGAAGTAGTGAAGGCAGCAGAGGACCTAGTAGATAAAAAGACGAGGGCTAGTAGAAATCCTTGGGTAACAGAAGAAATACTGGATTTAATTGACGAAAGGAGAAAATATAAAAATGCAGTAAATGAAGCAGGCAAAAAGGAATACAAACGTCTCAAAAAAAAGATCGACAGGAAGTGTAAAATGGCTAAGCAGGGATGGCTATAGGACAAATGTAAGGATGTAGAGGGTTATCTCACTAGGGGTAAGATAGATACTGCCTACAGAAAAATTATAGAGACCTTTGGAGAACAGAGAACCACTTATATGAATATCACGAGTTCAGATGGAAACCCAGTTCTAAGCAAAGAAGGGAAAGCAGAAAGGTGGAGGGAGTATATAGAGGGCCTATACAAGGGCAATGGACAGTGTCATGAAAGGAGGGTATAAGACGAACATCAACAAAAGCAAAACGAGGATAATGGAATGTAGTCGAATTAAGTCGGGTGATGCTGAGGGAATTAGATTAGGAAATGAGACACTTAAAGTAGTAAAGGAGTTTTGCTATTTGGGGAGCAAGATAACTGATGAAGGTCAAAGTAGAGAGGAAATAAAATGTAGACTGGCAATGGCAAGGAAAGCGTTTCTGAAGAAGAAACATTTGTTAACATCGAGTATAGATTTAAATGTCAGGAAGTCATTTCTGAACATATTTGTATGGAGTGTAGCCATGTATGGAAGTGAAACGTGGACGATAAATAGCTTAGACAAGAAGAGAATAGAAGCTTTCGAAATGTGGTGCTACAGAAGAATGCTGATGATTAGGTGGGTAGATCACATAACTAATGAGGAGGTATTGAATAGAATTCGGAAGAAGAGGAGCTTGTGGCACAACTTGACTACAAGAAGGGATCGGTTGGTAGGACATGTTCTGAGGCATCAAGGGATCACAAATTTAGCATTGGAGGGCAGCGTGGAGGGTAAAAATCGTAGAGGGAGACCAAGAGATGAATACACTAAGCAGATTCAGAAGGATGTAGGATGCAGTAGGTACTGGGAGATGAAGAAGCTTGCACAGGATAGAGTAGCATGGAGAGCTGCATCAAACCAGTCTCAGGACTGAAGACCACAACAACAACAGATAAATAATCACACCTCTCATAAATACACTCCTGGAAATTGAAATAAGAACACCGTGAATTCATTGTCCCAGGAAGGGGAAACTTTATTGACACATTCCTGGGGTCAGATACATCACATGATCACACTGACAGAACCGCAGGCACATAGACACAGGCAACAGAGCATGCACAATGTCGGCACTAGTACAGTGTATATCCACCTTTCGCAGCAATGCAGGCTGCTATTCTCCCATGGAGACGATCGTAGAGATGCTGGATGTAGTCCTGTGGAACGGCTTGCCATGCCATTTCCACCTGGCGCCTCAGTTGGACCAGCGTTCGTGCTGGACGTGCAGACCGCGTGAGACGACGCTTCATCCAGTCCCAAACATGCTCAATGGGGGACAGATCCGGAGATCTTGCTGGCCAGGGTAGTTGACTTACACCTTCTAGAGCACGTTGGGTGGCACGGGATACATGCGGACGTGCATTGTCCTGTTGGAACAGCAAGTTCCCTTGCCGGTCTAGGAATGGTAGAACGATTGGTTCCATGACGGTTTGGATGTACCGTGCACTATTCAGTGTCCCCTCGACGATCACCAGTGGTGTACGGCCAGTGTAGGAGATCGCTCCCCACACCATGATGCCGGGTATTGGCCCTGTGTGCCTCGGTCGTATGCAGTCCTGATTGTGGCGCTCACCTGCACGGCGCCAAACACGCATACGACCATCATTGGCACCAAGGCAGAAGCGACTCTCATCGCTGAAGACGACACGTCTCCATTCGTCCCTCCATTCACGCCTGTCGCGACACCACTGGAGGCGGGCTGCACGATGTTGGGGCGTGAGCGGAAGACGGCCTAACGGTGTGCGGGACCGTAGCCCAGCTTCATGGAGACGGTTGCGAATGGTCCTCGCCGATACCCCAGGAGCAACAGTGTCCCTAATTTGCTGGGAAGTGGCGGTGCGGTCCCCTACGGCACTGCGTAGGATCCTACGGTCTTGGCGTGCATCCGTGCGTCGCTGCGGTCCGGTCCCAGGTCGACGGGCACGTGCACCCTCCGCCGACCACTGGCGACAACATCGATGTACTGTGGAGACCTCACGCCCCACGTGCTGAGCAATTCGGCGCTACGTCCACCCGGCCTCCCGCATGCCCACTATACGCCCTCGCTCAAAGTCCGTCAACTGCACATACGGTTCACGTCCACGCTGTCGTGGCATGCTACCAGTGTTAAAGACTGCGATGGAGCTCCGTATGCCACGGCAAACTGGCTGACACTGACGGCGGCGGTGCACAAATGCTGCGCAGCTAGCGCCATTCGTCGGCCAACACCGCGGTTCCTGGTGTGTCCGCTGTGCCGTGCGTGTGATCATTGCTTGTACAGCCCTCTCGCAGTGTCCGGAGCAAGTATGGTGGGTCTGACACACCGGTGTCAATGTGTTCTTTTTTCCATTTCCAGGAGTGTATATCTATGTGTTAGTGAGGTGTGGTGTGGTCTGGTGCCCGTATTTACATGCTTGAATGGACCACCCCTATTATCTTTCACTGTAACATTTCCGTTGGCGTTATCATCATTTCCTTATAATTTGCATGATCCTATGAGGAGCTTCTCTTATCTGTAGGTAACCAGAGATCATAGAGGCACACTAAATAGCTCAACTCGCTCTCCACAATATTCTGTGTTATATCATACCGGTTGACGTGGAAATACACTACTGGCCATTAAAATTGCTACACCACGAAGATGACGTGCTACAGACGCGAAATTTAACCGACAGGAAGAAGATGCTGTGATATGCAAATCGTTAGCTTTTCAGAGAATTCACACAAGGTTGGCGCCGGTGGCGACACCTACAACGTGCTGACATGAGGAAAGTTTCCAACCGATTTCTGATACACAAATAGCAGTTGACCAGCGTTGAGTGGTGAAACGTTGTTGTGATGCCTCGTGTAAGGAGGAGAAATGAGTACTATCGCGTTTCCAACTTTGATAAAGGTCGGATTGCAATCTATCACGATTGCGGTTTATCGTATCGCGACATTGCTGCTCGCGTTTTTCGAGATCCAATGACTGTTAGCAGAATATGGAATCGGTGGGTTCAGGAGGGTAATACGGAACGCCGTGCTGGATCCCAACGGCCTCGTATCACTAGCAGTCGAGATGACATGCATGTTATCCGCATGGCTGTAACGGATCGTGCAGCCACGTCTCGATTCCTGAGTCAACAGATGAGGACGTTTGTAAGACAACAACCATCTGCACGAACAGTTCGACGACGTTTGCAGCAGCATGGACTATCAGCTCGGAGACCATGGCTGTGGTTACCCTTGACGCTGCATCACAGACAAGAGCGCTTCCGATGGTGTAGTGAACGACGAACCTGGGTGCACGAATGGCAAAACGTCATTTTTTCGGATGAATCCAGGTTCTGTTTATAGCATCAAGATGGTCGCATCCGTGTTTGTCGACATCGCGGTGAACGCACATTGGAAGCGTGTATTCGTCATCGCCATACTGGCGTATCACCCGGCGTGATGGTATGGGGTGCCATTGGTTGCACGTCTCGGTCACCTCTTCTTCGCATTGACGACACTTTGAACAGTGGACGTTACATTTCAGATGTGTTACGACCCGTGGCTCTACCCTTCATTCGATCCCTGCGAAACCCTAAATTTCAGCAGGCTAATGTAAGACCGCATGTTGCAGGCCCTGTACGGGCCTTTCTTGATACAGGAAATGTGCGACTGCTGCCCTGGCCAGCACATTCTCAAGATCTCTCACCGATTGAAAACGTCTGGTCAATGGTGGCCGATCAACTGGCTCGTCACAATACGCCAGTCACTACTCTGGATGAACTGTGGTATCGTGTTGAAGCTGCATGGGCAGCTGTAGCTGTACACGCTATCCAAGCTCTGTTTGACTCAATGCCCAGACATATCAAGGCTGTTATTACGGCCAGAGGTGGTTGTTCTGGATACTGATTTCTCAGGATCTATGCACCCAAATTGCGTGAAAATGTGATCACATATCGGTTCTAGTATAATATATTTGTCCAATGAATACCCGTTTATCATCTGCATTTCTTCTTCGTGTAGCAGTTTTAATGGCCAGTAGTGTATATTTTGGAAAAATTATAAATAATCACGTGACTGCGTCGCTGTTATTAATAACAGAAGTAAATATAACGCATCACTGTCCATAATACGATGTAATTAAAATTTAAATACTTTCTTAAATTGCTTGGAAGAATGTTGGCATTCGTGCCACCCGTGTACAAACTGTAAGTTATGCAATGAATAGCATCTACGTTAAAACTGTTTGAGTAAAAAGTGTCAATATTTGCTTAAAAACAGCGTGACAAATTTATCTGAAATGTTCTCAAACACTCAAATACTCGAGAGCATCAATTTGGAGCTCTCGCCGTATGTAATTTTTTCCCAGGAGTCCCATTCTGAGCGCCGTGCAGACAAGACGCTTAGGTTTTTTTGTAGAGAATGAAACTGTAAAAAAATAAATGTTGAATGTTATGGAATTCAAGAAGAATAAAATTCACGGAAATTAGGAAAACGCGAAAATTACGTTTATATCAATGCATTGTGACTTAGGAACTTGGTGAGCCTCTTGTAATTTGGAAGTATTCCCTAATAATGCAAAAACCACGAACAGTGAGTGCAGGGAGAAGAACCAGATTTCGAAGATAAGTGGATGAGCTCAAAGACTGAGTAACAGTTCTAACCATCCCTCATTTTTCATACGAAATTAATTGCATGTGCTCTTGCCTAGAGCTTTCGTAGCAACATTTATCTAAGAATTAGAGAGGTAAGAAGAGCTTCGAACATTTATTGATCCTCCTTCCGCAGCTTCAGGTACTCGACAAGTAAGCGTTTTACGCAGGCCTGTTTGGCTGAGCGGTTCTAGGCGCTACAGTCTGGAACCGCTCGACCGCTACCGTCGCAGGTTCGAATCCTGCCTCGGGCATGGATGTGTGTGATGTCCTTAAGTTAGTTAGGTTTAAGTAGTTCTAAGTTCTAGGGGACTGATGACCTCAGACGTTAAGTCCCATAGTGCTCAGAGCTAATTGAACCATCTTTTAAGCCTTTCAAGGCGAAAATTTGACAGAAGCTGTCGTCAGCACTGGCATGTGTTTCACATTCATGTAATGTCTGACCAGCGTTTGATCCTACGGATGTAAAGAGCGTCGAGTGCTTCAAAGCGCAGACATGTGCACGTCATGCTGGGGAAAACAGCCCTCAGAGGCGTCACACGCTTCGTCATTTTCAATTACACTGCTATCAACGGATTGTAATAAATATAAACAGAAAGAAATGAATTCGCCATAGCAAGCATGAGGAATATCAACAACATGCAGACATTTCACACCAGAAAATTGTATAGAATGAAACGTTCGTTTATTTTGCGCATTACCAAAACAGTTTATGAGTTCTGTATTTCGAAAGGGGCTCTTTATTTTTTCACTCTCACGAGCAACATATTTCTGTCACACACAGAATAAAGAATCTATGGCAGTATTTCCGCGAACTTTTACTTATGATGTATCTGAAAGAAAACAGTGTAGAACGTCGTGTGTCTGTAAAACGATCGATGCCCGAAGCCTACAACTACTACCACCGTCATACCTTACCAAACTATCGTGCCGAATTCAAGGGAAAGCGGGTCGAAGGCTTCTAAAATCTATGGTAAGGTCTTATGGGACCAAACTGCTGAGGTCCCTAAGCTTACGCACTACTTAATCTAACTTAAAGTGACTTACGCTAAGGACAACAGACACATCCAAGCCCGAGGGGGGACTCGAACCTCCGACGGGGGAGCCGCGCGGACCGCGACAAGGCGCCCCAGACCGCGCGGCTACCCCGCGCGGCTTAAAAATGTTCAAATGTGTGTGAAATCTTATGGGACTTAACTGCTAAGGTCATCAGTCACTAAGTTTACACACTAGTTAACCTAAATTATCCTAAGGCCAAACACACACACCCATGCCCGAAGGAGGACTCGAACCTCCGCCGGGACCAGCCGTACAGTCGATGACTGCAGCGCCCCAGACCGCTCGGCTAATCCCGCGCGGCGAAGGCTTCTACCAGTCACCCGTTGACCAGTGTGGTGTTGCAGTAGAAGATAGCGAAACGAATTTTCACATTTAAGAAACTGATCACGCAGGAGAATCGTACAAAAATATCGTCGTCTGATCATCGCCCAGACTCCCACACAAAGAACATTGTAAGAGGCATCCCAAACATAGAGAAATAACTGAATCGATGCAAACAAATAAGCCCCCAGGTCCGGATGGAGTCCGAGTTCGGTTTTACAGAGAGTACTCTATGACATTGTCCATTAGCTTACCTTGCATTTGTCACGTATCTCTCGTCCAGCACAAAGCGACGGGTCACAAGCACAGATAATTTCTGTAAATAAGAAGAGTAAAAGAACGGACCCGAAAATTACAGACCAATAACCTTAAATTCGGTTTTCTGGAGAATTCTTGAATATATTGTCAGTTAGAACACAATAACTTTCCTTGAGACGGAAAATCTTCTGTCCACGAATTAGCAAGGTTTTATAAAGCATCGCTTGTGCGAAATTCAGTTTGCTCTTTTCTCAGATTATATGCTACAAAATGTTGATTAAGGGCAACAGGAAAATTCCATATGCATGTTAAAGAAGGTACGAGCATACGAATTAGGTTCTCAGATATGTGTTCGGCTCGAAGAATTCTTAAGTAATAGAATCCAGTACGTTCTCCTCGAGGGCGAGTGTTCATCAGAGACAAGGGCACTGTCAGGAGTGTGCCACTGAAGTGTTGGTAGTGGGACTGCTATTATTCTCCAGACACATAAACGATGTGATGGGTAAGATGTGCAGCAATCTGAACGAGTGGCCTGTAGGAGAATACATGATGACTTAGAGAAAATTTCTAATTTGTCTGATGAGTGGCAGTTAGCTCTAAACGTGAACTATGTAAGTTAATACAGATGAGTAGGAAAAACAACCCCGTAATGTTCGAATACCTCATTATTATTGGGCTGCTTGACACTGTCACGTCGATTAAATATCTGGGAGTACCGGACCAAGCCTCGAACTCGTGACCTTTGCCTTTCCCGGGAAAGTGGTCTACCGACTGAGCTACCCAAGCACGACTCACTACCCGTCCTCACAGCTTTAATTCAGCCAGTACCTCATCTCCTACCTTCCAATCTTCACAGAGGCTCTCCTGCGAACCGAGAGCTTCGCAGGAGAACTTCTGTGAAGTTTGGAAGGTAGGAGACGACGCAATGGCGGAATTAAAGCTGTGAGGGCAGATCGTGAGTCGTGTTTGGGTGGCTCAGTCGGTAGACTTTCCCGCGAAAGGCAAAGAACCCGAATTCGAATCTCGGTCCGCACACAGTTTTAATCTGCCAGGATTCATATCAGCGCAAGTGGAACAGGAAGGAAATGACTTGTAATGTTACAATGTACCATCCGCCACGCACACTAATGTGGCTTGCAGAGTATGTATATGCATACAGATATGGAAAAAAATCCGTGCCTGACTACGGTCGAACCAAAATGATGGTTTCCGCTCGATGTAATACAGCTTGATAACGCTGCAAGCACGTGACGCTATGGGATAAAAGCGAAAGCGTAAAAGCGAAGCAGAAACGAATATAAACTCATTATGGCGACAATAAAAGCCGCAAATAGGAAATTCCGCTGACGAAAGAGACTGAAAAATGGCCCGGCGCCTGGGAGTAAGCACCTCGGGAAGCTGGTCAGCTGTTCGCGCGCTGCTATCGTGAGCATCTATGGAAATTTGCTGAAGGACAGTGAAACCACGACTAGGCGACACGGTGCTGGACGTCCACGCCTCGTCACTGAACGGGGAGGTCGGACGCTCGTCTGCCCTCTATCTCAGGATAAGCAGCGATCTGTGGCAGGTCAGATTGGAAGCCCGCTTTGGCGCACATTGTTCAACATGTGGCTCCGCAGCAGACGACCCCTACGTGACCACATGTTGACGCGAGTATACCATGAAATACAATTGCAGTGGGCATGGGACCATCAACGATGGACTGTGGATCAATAGAAACGAGTCAGGTGATCGAATGAACTACGTTTGTCGTTACAAATGGTTCAAATGGCTCTGAGCACTATAGGACTTAACATCAGAGGTCACCAGTCCCCTAGAACTTTGAACTACTTAAACCTAAACTAACCTAAGGACATCACACACAACCATGCCCGAGGCAGGATTCGAACCTGCAACCGTAGTGGTCACGCGGTTCCAGACTGAAGCGCCTAGAACTGCTCGGCCACAACGGCCGGCCCTAAATATGGAAACTCATCTACTAGTTGAATGACATAGTGCCCATTTTGTACTATTTTCCTGTTGTATCCATTCATTATTTTAGTCTCATTGTACAAAGTCCAATCACATTATGCAGACATCGCCTATGCTCGAGGTCAACGGGCAAGAAACACTCTCAGACAACAGGTAGTAGCAGTAGCAGTGGAGCGTATACGTACAAAGCGTGTCGTAGGGACGCAGAAAACAGTGCAGTGGTTGTCGTATTGAGGAAACGGGGCGAATTATCTGACGTCCAGAATGGCACGAACTTTGGCTTTAAGGGCCAAGGGTGAAAGCATTTCCGAAACGGCTAAGTTTGTTTACTGTTCCCGTGCCGCCGTCGCTGAAGTATACCGTGCATGGCAAAAAGGCGCAGTCCAAAACCTGCACCAAGGGTCGTAGATGACAGGGATGAACGACGGGTGCTGATATGTGTTCGTGCGAATAGACGTGCAACTGCTGAACAAGTGATCGCCCAGATGAACCAAGGGCTACCAAGAGTGTCTCCTCAATAAGCGTTCAGCGGATATTGATGCATATCGGCTTCCGCAGCAGGCACATGATTCGTGCACGCGAGCTGACGGCTGGAATTCGCACGCCATTACCGCAACTAGACGTTCACTGAGTGGTGACAGGTGGGCTTTTCAGATGAATCACGTTTAATGCTCCATCGGACAGATGGCCGTTGGTGTGTAGGCTCTGTAACAATCGAAGGAAGGGTCCAGGCTGGAGGAGAGAGTGTAATGGTGTGCGGAATATTTCCGTGACACTCCCTGGGTGATCTCGTCATTCTGGAAGACACAGTGGATCAACATACATACGCATCTGTCCTTGGGCACCATGTCCATTCCTACATGCAGTTTGTCATCTACCAGCAGGACAATTCAATATGTCTCACTGCTATCAGTGTACGTACGTGGTTCGAAGAGCACAACTTCTCTGGCCATCAAACTTCTCAGGTTTAAACCCAATCGAGAATCTGTGGCACCACTTTGATCGAGTTCCTCACTCCTTGGAAACTCAACCCAGAAACCTATCGCAGCTGGCCACGACACTGGGGTCCATAACTCTGTCGATACCTTCCGAGCCTCATTGACTCTCAAGCTGCACGGCCGCACTGCAGAAGGGTGTTATACAGGCTTTGACAGCTGGTCACATTAATGGGACCGGATCGCTTAATCCGTTTTCAGCCTCCTGCCAAACTTCCTCTATTAATTTGCCCCACTCGATGTTGAATTTATCTGTATTCGAGTCAACCAGTACAACTTAGTCTGCAAAACGGAGGTGTCTCCCGTGTATTCCATCAACGCTCACTCCTTTTTCGTTTTCCCAATGTCAGATACTCAAAATAGCTCCTAGGAGGGCTGAGAATATTTTGGTTGCGGAAACGTCCCTGTTTGTCCTCCTCTTTTCTTTTTGAATTTCTCCCGTACCTTATGAACTGCAGTGGAAGCTGCAACATTGATGTAAATATGCTGCAGTGTACTAAAATAGGATGAATAAGTGTCTTGTTTCTCAATGACTGTTACTACAGATTTTATTGACACTAAGTTAAAAGCTTTCTCAAAATATAAGAATCCCAGAACAAAAAAGTTAGCAATTCATTCTCATTGTTCAGTTCTATTATTTCTGACCACTTGCAATAAGTCACTTGTGGTACATCCACTTCCAAAGCCATCTTATTATTTTACCAGATTAAAGTCTAACGCTTTTGCTTGACATTTGGTGATAATTTCAGTAAATTTCGTTCACTGCGAAGAGGAGGCTTATGCTGCTGTAGCTATTTTATGCTTTGTTTGTCTAATTTCTTTAAAGTAAAATAATAGCAGGATTGAACAAAAGTTTCCAGTTTGCCTTGTATTCCTTTGCCTCCAGTTAACTATTTCTATTCAGTATCCATTACCCGTCCTTTCTTCACTCCTCTAATAGTTTTATGCAATAATCTGCCATTATCTCCCATGAGTTATTAATAACACATTATTAACTGTCAGTGTTCCTGCTACATCTATTGATAGTTTAATGTGAAGCGGCATTTTAAACCAAATGAATATCACCCATCAGAATACTTCTACAAGGTGACTTCGTATCTCGTTGAATATTCCGGTTCTCATCAGATAAACGAAGATAACCAGCGTTAGGTATAGCCGGTGCCTCCATCGGTAACGAACCGGATACGCCATATGCGGTTGACAGCTTTCTCTTTGCCTTAACGCCTGAACACCAGGCGTTGCGTCACTATCCTGTATTAAATCTAAACCTCTCCGCAGTGTCTCATGAAGTGAGGGCGTGGGACACTGTTGATGACGATCCCTTCCTCAGATGGGGACGCTAAGCTTGACGGCCCCTTTGATGCTACTCCACAAGAGAAGGCTATGTGTCAGCACCGAATTTCATCATCTCCCTTCTCTCATCACCATAAAACACAAACATTTCAGTACGCTACACACACATGCATTAGAGTCACCTACACTTACCAAAATAATACACTTAAACGCATAAGTCTCACAGCCCGCGAAGATAAGGTGCCACGATGTGCGAAGGACAGAAAACTTTCCAATTAGGCAGTTGAACCGGCTATTTGTGTCTTCCGGCCAACAGTGCCATACGACTTTAGTTTTTACTTTTTTCCTCAGGAGGGGGTGGCGCGTTTCAAATGCCTGTCCATCTATCGAGACTTGCACTCACTTTCAGAAAAAATAGAACATCGTGAACGGCTAGAGGTGGGCGTTAATATTCACAGGACATGAACATTAGTATGCACCTCGGTTCAGCATGTGTCCTGTTTCCAAGTAGGCACAGGGTCCGAAATGGGGCCTGATAATTTATTCCATGCGTGATGGCATCGACGCGTGTAAGGCGCGAATGGTGTCCTGTGGTACAGCCGTCCATGCTGCATTCAACTGATTCCAAAATTCATCTGTGGTTGTTGGTACTGGGTCACACGGCTGCACCTCTCGTTTCATCATACCCCACACTTTCGATTAGCGATTCGAAGTCCGGTGATCTGGTGGGCTAGGTCAAAAGGCTGACATCCTGTGACACCAAGAAGGCACTGGTTCGTGCAGCAACATGTGGTCATGCATTGTTTTGCTGAAAAATGGCTTCTGGGGTGTTGTGCAGAAAAGGTATGGCTAAGGATCACAGGATGTCATTCATGTACGTCACACTTGTCGCAATGCCCTGGACACGCACCGACTGTGATTTGTCGTTGCACCCAGTAGGCCTTGAGCTGCCACTGTACGTATTGTGTGAATGCAGTCACTGTGATCCCACTACCCCCGTCTGCGGCGAACCAAAATGAGGCCACCACTTTCAAATAAACATGACCTGGATTCGTCCGAAAACACTATCTGACGCCATTCCTGTCCCCAGTGACGTTGTTCCATACACCATTGCCGTCTAGTATGTTTCTGCACATTCGTCAAACGTAGGCGGAGAAGTGGACGACGCGCACGGAACCCTTTCCGTAATAAATGGCGACTTACTGTCACCAATGATAGTGTACAATGTCTTACACTGTTCCACTGTTGTGCCAGAGCCGAGGAGGATGCAGATCTGTTCTGCAATGCTATTCTGATGAGGTGTAGATTTTCACATGATGATGATGATTTATGATGGAGGGCGTTGAACAGCAAGGTCATCATCGCCCTTGCAGTAATGATATATCGAACAAAATTGTGAAAATCTATGGGAGGAGATCAATAAACTTGAAAATTACGTTTTATTCCGCCATAGGAATCGTAAAGCAACCCCAAGAAGGTGAGCTTCAGAAAATCCTGTAGTAAAATCCCAGCGAGACGCAGTAGAATAAATAAATAAAATCATTGATAAAATACCAGTAAAGATTGTGTTAAAAACGGCACATATGACCGTGGCTGGATGACGACTTAGAAATAATACATGATCCAACCACTCTGTGACACGTTAAGATTTCACACCCAGTATTGTGGGAAGAATTCCGGGCATCACACAAAATCTTAAGACACGAACGATACTCGCCTCGTTATCAGTTAAAACAGAGGGAAGATCCTATGGGAGACCCAGTTCAACCCTCAGGTCTTCATATAAAACACAGTTAAAATATATCGTACTGACAGCTGTGTGCCCCATCTCTGACATTCTGGTTGGCTCTGAGCACTATGGGACTTAACTTCTAAGGTCATCAGTCCCGTAGAAATTAGAACTACTTAAACCTAACTAACCTAAGGACATCACACACACCCATGCCCGTGGCAGGATTCGAACCTGCACCGTAACGGCCGCGCGATTCCAGACTGTAGCGCCTTTAACCGCTTGGCCACCGCGGCCGGCTCTGACATTCTGGGGGCTCCTCACAACGTAAGAGGAAGCCATGTGTCATTGGACAAAGTCCCACTCTAAAGCGATTAAGGACTACTTCTTCACACCGTCGCGAGCGGATGGAGATAATCGATGGTCGCACTGAAGTCTTAATGGAATGTAGTTTATTATTCCTCACTTCCAGCCACTGACACTCCCGCCAACGTATGGCCGTCCTGGTCACAAATGAAGTGTCAGCCAGCAGAGGGACTGAACAGCGAGCAGGAGGAGGAAGGGAGCAAGCCTCCTTAGCAGCATCAGCGAGTTCGTTTCCTGGTATGCCTATGTGCCCTGGAACCTAGGCAAAAAATCTGGCCAAAAGTGAGAAGGGCACTTTGGGAATCAGAGCTGATCTCATCTGCTCCATTGCTCTCAGGATAGCAAACAGTTCCGCGTAGAAACTGAACTCTGCTCTGGGGGCCCTATATTGAGCACAATGTTGGGGAACGCGTCAGAACAGCTGAAAAAATCTCCCACCTTAGAGCCATCTTTGTAGATAGTAATAAAAAAACCTCATCCAATTTAATTTTAAAAACATAGTCTGGGGTACAATTCTTCTTGTAAGCAGTCAGTTCTAAAATCAATCTGGTCCTTGATAGGAGAAGGGGGGATGTCCTACTACAGCCCTGGCTTTGGATCTTAATGCCCCCCCCCCCCCCCCCGTCTGTAATAACTCAAGGCTCCGCTTTGCACAGGTCGCAAATGATCGTGTTGCTTGTGGCGGCTGAACAATGTAACTGGATGCTGGAGGTGAAGGAACGGACAACGGCCTGTATGCTTGGCGTACTACGAGGAGAAGACGTCGAATAGACAGCGGAAGCTCACCAGCCTCCACACACAAGCTAACAACAGGGATCGTGCGACAGGCCCCTGTTGACAGCCTAATACCCTCGTGGTGAAGTGCATCCAGCATTTTAAGGTATGAAGGCCTTGCTGACCCATAAATCTGGCATCCGTATTCAAGCCGGAGTCGCACAAATGCCTTTTGAAGCTGGAGCAGACTTTCCCTGTCGCTCCCCAAGACCTATGACTGACACGGTTGTGCTGAAACATGCCCAGAGCTTATGGTGGCAGAGGACTGGTGGCGCTTACCAGTCCCCCAGCTCAGGAACTCCGAGGTCGCAAAGCCGCACTCAGCAAACAAATGCTGAGCCCCTGAGGGCTCAGTTTTCACAATGGAGTGGTCTGGTTTATCTGACCTGAGCAATCTCGCCTTGTACTACTGGCTTCTGTGAACCACACCCACATCCTCTGCACTGCCGAAACACTTTGTCCTACACAAGCAGTAATTTCCCGGATTTGTGCTTCACATTTTCTCATGCTAGTTTTGCGCTCTCTTTCAAACTCACTGATTTGACGGTACGGTTAGAGGCATCCTGCACACCTACTCAAGTCACACTGTTCGATTACCTTCGGTTTATAGCGACAATGAGAGCCGCAGGCGCGTTTTAACATTAGGTGGTTGCTCCGCGATACCGATGATAACCTTGAACCCGCTGGCCGATATCGTTCAAATGCTTATCATTTATGCAGAGCACACTAATGTACACGTCCTGTGAATATGAATGTCCTCCCCTAGTCCTTCAAGGTGTTCCGGTTTTCTTTTTTTCTGAACATGAATGTACGTTTCCAGTTAATTATTTAAAGGAATGAAGCCGGCCGCGGTGGTCTAGCGGTTCTAGGCGCGCAGTCCGGAACCGCGCGACTGCTACGGTCGCAGATTCGAATCCTGCCTCGGGCATGGATGTGTGTGATGTCCTTAGGTTAGTTAGGTTTAAGTAGTTCTAAGTTCTAGGGGACTGATGACCACAGATGTTAAGTCCCATAGTGCTCAGAGCCATTTGAACCATTTTTTAAACGAATAAAGGTCTATTTTGTAGTGGTTGCCAAGAAAAAGACACGAACAATTTCGTTCTTCATGCTAATCCTATCTGTGCTTGAGAAATGTTTCTAAAAATCTCGTTATCGACGGTATATTTAACCCCAATATTTCTTTTTCCATAACCTGCCTCAACGGTACTGTGTTGGCAAGCGGACTGCGTCCTCTCAGTTTTTATAACGTACTTGCACCGTATTATTACCGTGTACCAGTATGTACCGTAATTCATCAGTCCATGTGACCTACCAGCTGAGGATAATACATTATACGACAAAGATTCAAAAGACAACTTTATCTTCATGCTGTTATGGCTGCTTTTCCTGACGTACAGGTTTTCATATATTCATCACATATGGGATACAGGTCAGAGGGTCCACAACGGCGGGGTACACCGATTTCATGTATGGGCTTACGTAGTTAATATGGATGCTCTCTCAGGCTTTTGATAGCGCAGGCCATGATGCAAATTCGAATTTGTTGCTGCGTGATTTTCGTCTCATTCTTACTTCTTGTTTATCAAATCTGCTATATATTGGAGAGTCCTGGCGTATAAATACGCTGGTGTAAGAGGTTTCTGTATAGGGTATTAAGCAGTGTCATTTATCTAATTATCTAATAGGATTAGTAGCTACGATTACATATATTTAGAACAACGACACAGTGGTCATGTGCCACAGAAACACTCTGGTGGCCGTTAAAGCTGCGACAGAATGATACAGAAAGCTACAACTGTCGAACAGGCATGAATTTCACTACATATATGGGTATGCAATTGATTAGCAACAGTAACGAGCAGGCAGAATCAATGCCATGTACATTTTGCGCGTAAGGAAAGATTAGTCACTGGCTTTATCATTCATAAGCCACAGTTAAATGCAGCGTAGTTGTGCGAAGATCACGTTAAGCCCGATGGAATGAAGAGAAACTTCTACCAGAACGCATCGGAATTTAACAGCGGCAAAACCATGGCCTAGAGGGAATGCAGTTTATTGTTCCATGATATTGCTGCCCAAGCTCGTCGAGATGCCACGACTGCCGTGGCCATATTTCAATGCCACACAGAGTCTCAATGGCCCCACGCGATCAGAGCCAGACAGGACAGACGTGTTGTTCCCTTGGCCGTGAAAAATCGCGCGGCAACGCGACAACCTTGAATCAGGGAATTAAATTGGTTGTCCGGAATTAATTCGCTGTGTGTGAGTTTCTTGAGTTCAGCTGAAGTATTGGTGTACTACGAAACCTTTGTCCCGGCCCGGGACTCAAACCCTGATTTCCCTCTTATCGGGAGCGGTTGCCGTAACTACTTCGCGTATCCGTGCACGCACCCCAAACAGACATAAACTTCCCTACGTCGCACTGTCTATATCCTTGTATCGTAGTCCACTAAAGTAAACGTAAGCAGTTGTTAGCATTTCACTTAGACAGTTAACTAACATCACTTACATGACATAGAGGTATTATGGGCATAATTTAAACAGGCTGTAAATCGTGTCCTGAAGAACTATGTTCCTAGTAAATCGATTAAGGACGGGAAAGACCCACCATGGTTTAACAACGAAATTCGGAAAATGCTGAGGAAGCAAAGGCTATTGCACTCTCGTTTCAAAACAGATCGCGCAAATGAAGACAGGCAATTTTAGGAGAGATTCTTGCTCCGTAAAAAGATGGATGCGCGAAGTATTCAGCAACTACCACCGTCATACGATAGTTAAAGATCTGGCAGAGAACCCGAGAAAATTCTGGTCATATGTAAGATCGCTAAGCTGGTCTAAGGCTTCCGTCCAGTCACTAGTTGACCAGTCAGGTGTGGCAGTTAAAGATAGCAGAAGAAAAATAGAAGTTTTAAATTTCGATTTTAATGAATGGTTCACTCAGGATAATCGTACAAACATGGTGTCGTTTGATCATCGCACAGACTCCTGTATACAAGACATAGTAATAAGCATCCCTGGCATAGAGAAATAACTCGAAGAGTTGAAAACAATTAAGTCGCCAGGTCCGGATGGAATCCCAATCCGGTTTTACATACAGTACTCTACGGCATTGCTCTTACATAGCTTGCATTTATCGCGTACCTCTCGCCGAAGATAAAATCCCAAACTGGAAAGAAGCGCAGATGACTCCTGTATATAAGGAGTGTAAAAGAATGGACCCGGAAAAATCACAGACCAGTACCCCTAACATCGGTCTGCTGCTGAATTCTTGGACATGTTCTCAGTCAGAATACAATAAATTTAGTTGAGACAGAAAGGCGATATCAAATGGAAAGAGCATGTGAGAATTATGTTACGGAAGGCGAATGGTTGATTCCGGTTTGTAGGGAGAATTTTGGAAAAGTGTGGCACATCTGTAATGGAGACTGCATATAGAACGCTAGTGCGACCTATTCCTCAGCACCGATCGAGTGTTTGTGACCCATAGCAGATCAGATTAAAGGAAGTTCAGAGGCGGCCTGCTAGATATGTTACTGGTAGTGTCGAACAATTCGCAAGTGTTACGGAGATGCTTTGGGAACTCAAATGGGAACCCCTGGAGGGCAGGCGACGTTCTTTTCGAGAAACACTACCGAGAATATGCAGAGAACCGGCATTTGACGCTGACTGCAGAACGATTCTCTTGCCACCAACATACATTTCGCGTAAGGACCACGAAGATACGATACGAGGCACTAGGGGCTCATACGGAAGCATATTGGTACTCGGTTTTCCCTCGTTCTATCTGGGAGTGAAACAGGGAAGCAAATGACGTAGAGGTACAGGGTACCCTCCGCCACGCACTTCACGGTGGCTTCAAGAATATATACGTAGATTTAAAGTGGGAAACGCGGGTTCGAGTCCCGGTGCAGCACGAAATTGTCATATCTCACTATTGAGCTATAGACCTGTACATAACACAGCTGATTTCGAGAAATTCGCTGTCAGCGAGTGATTTTCTAAGCGTTTCGTACAGCTGTCCTTTGTCAACGGTCTGTTCTTCCAGTCATGCATATAAGGAATTTTTTGAAGCATGACAAAGTCTCCACACTGACAGGGCGACGATGTATGGAACACCAGGAACCGTCAGCATGTCGACCATTGTTGTGGTTTTCCTCGATGCTGTAGCGGATTTAGGCACGCCGACAGTTGTGTGCCCAATGGTAACACCGCACACAGTTGTGTCACGTCGTCTTTTAAACCCCGAGTCCCTGTTATGCGTACAGCACCACAATTGACATATATATTCGCGGCGGCCCCGAGAACAACTAACGTTGCTACGAGCAGCGTTCAATAAGTAATGCAACACTTCTTTTTTCTCGGCCAATTTCGATCGAAAAAAATGCGTAATTCCATGAAATTCCGATAGCTGGCGGCGCTATACTCAATCTTGAAACTGGCGTTCGTATCGGAGGTGCGTTTCTACCAGAGAGCTGTCACTAACTTTCTTCTGGCGGAAAACCAGAACATCACAGATATTCATAGGCACTTAAAGAATGTCTACGGAGATCTAGAAGTAAACAAAAGCATGGTGAGTCGTTGGACGAGGCGACTGCCATCATCGCAACAAGGTCGTGCTAAAGGTACGTTGTCCAAGACGCGACGCACACTAGCGACAGCGACAGGTCGCTACGTGACGTCAGAAGTTGCCTGCTGGCGCATGCGCAGTTCGAGTTTGGGATGCGACGCGCGACTGTTGCGGCAGCTGTCGCAGCACTGCACCAGTGAGCAGTGATGCGACGGAAGTCGCACGACAGAAAGACGTACGGCTGCCAGAAAGATATCGAGCCAGTCAAGGAAAACTGAAATAAGCCACTCACAGGATGTGATGCTCTGTGAGCTGGTCTCGCAACATCCTTGCCTTTACGATTTGAAGAACCCTAAATATAGAGACACTATGTTCAGAGACAGAATTTGGGAAGAAATTGGTGCACAGTTGAAACTGGCAGGTGAGTGAAATATATAATATTTTCCCATTAATGCACATTTTTCAGGCCTGTTATGAAAATCAGTATAATCCATGCAGATGTAGAATTAGAATGATGAAAATGAACTTGAAGGTCAATTTTCGCATTACTCTTTTTTGTGACGATAAAAATTGAAAACGGCAAGTACATTATAAAATGAACAATCTAAAGTACAACGAGAAAGTTACATTTTACAATACCTTCACTTTGAAAGTAAACGGTAAATTGGTGTCTTGATGATACCTTCTAGTTGTGAAAAACCACCACCAGATTGTTGTACAGCTTTATGTAATCAATAGATGTTCGTTTTTGAGGAAGGCGTTTCTCAACAGATTGCGCAAACAGTATGCTGCAGTAAGTAATTTGTCACATTCACTTCAATTCATTGGTAGAAGATGGTGCTCAAAAAACTTGAGCCAAAAGTGCACTACTGTTTTACAAGGCCCTTCTGGTCTGACACAGTTCACAATTGAAATTCGTCTTTTGTAAATCCTGTAGTCATCTTTTGAGTGCAGCTTGGCAAGATTAAATGTTCATGTCATCCATAACGATGTATGCTGTCAGAATATAAGAATATGGAAGTTCATTTGGATGGGAATAAAGATTCAGTCGGCTATGAAAGTTGCCTTAGCTTGTTCCAAAAGTTTCTGCATGGGAGAAACTGACAAGTATAATTTGGGGAAATTTTGTGAACAAGCACGGACATTATTTCTTCCACATTTCTGCCAGTGTATACTGTAGACGTTCAGAATCAAAATTCTAGAAATGTTTAAGGTGTAACCCTATCTTGTTGTCAAGAACTTGAAACAATGCAATGACGCTAGCGTGCGCTTATTGTTAATAAACTTATCTTTCATTGGAATTTTAGGTGAAATGTGCAAAAACAGATGGAGGAATATTCGGGACTCGTATCAGAGAAATAAACGAGAAAGAAAGCTTGGAACAGGTTCAGATGCCACCAGCAAAATCAAGAAAATGGGTTCTGCTTGATCACTTGGCTTTAAGAAACCTACATTTCGTGGCATTTCAAATGAAATTGTCAAGAGCATATGGAGAAATATTAGTAACTCATACCGGAGAAATATGACATAAAATGGTTTCATTAGGTCCAAATGTGTCGGCGAAACAAAACAAATGCATTCTCTATCGTGTGATGACCACACGATTCTCGTTGTGCGTCGACAGAACTGGCGGCTAGTCGTGACGCTCCCGGAGATATATGAGCCCAAATCTCGGAAACGGAGATCGATATCATTCTGATCTCAACTTTAAAAATAATTTCGATATGTTAGCTTCTTTTCATCGGCAACTATGTATGACCTAACGTGAACCAGACGTAAAGTAGCCAGCGACCACATTTTTCACTGTACACAATTCAAATTTTATGCAGTAGGTTACTTGTAAATTAAGTATCGGAATAACTGTGACGAATATCGGAAAAATAGACACCTCATTATCAAGCTGTGATGTGAAACTGTAAGATACGCAAACATCAATTTTTTGTGCCTTTTACTTTCCTCACAATTAATAGAGAAGTAATATACAGCGAAAAAAACACGCAAAACCGGAAGAGATACTTTTCAATTTTTTAAAGTAAAAGGAGAATCTGTATCGAAAAACTAACTCTGGGAGCCGATGTAACTTTGTTGCATTAACATACAGTATTTTTTACAGCAAGAAAATCGGAATTCTTATTTTTCTTATGTATTTGAATCCGCCGCCGCCGACCGGAGCTTGGGAAACGGCGACGACTCCAGTCGTGTTGCGGCCGTGTCGCCGTCTGCCAGGGTGGGAAAAGAGGAGGGGGCAGCGTCGCAGTCGCAGCCAACTGTCGCGTCTTGCACAACGTAACTTAACATGTCCGATCTTTCGCGTGACGGCCGGCCGCACACAGCTGTGACTCTTGCAATGTTGGAACGTGCGGACACTCTCATTCGAGGTGATCGACGGATCACAGTCAAACACCTAGTTACTCAATTGCACGTCTCTGTTGGTAGTGTTGACACACACGTCCACCGGTTGGGGTACTCAAAGGTTTGTGTCTGCCAGGTTCCTCGCCACTTAACAGAAGACCACAAAGAACAACAAAGGACCACTGTGCAGATGGGTTCATCACTTCGAACCGGAAACAAAATGGGCAACTTGTGAACCGAAGCCACATCATATCTTCTCGAAGAAAATGTTCGAAGCCCCATCCACAGCCAGCAAAGTCATGGCGACGGTCTTCTAGGACCCTGCAGAGGTTATGCTGTTTGATGTCCTCCTCCATGGTACAATGAGCGATAGCAGATGATCAGAATAACTTATATATTATTGATAAAAATTTTCAATCTAGATTCATGTTAACGTAAATAATACTAAATTTCACTTAATTCCATAAAATTTTTATACATATTTCACTTTTGAGGAAATCTCAAGTCTGCTAAAAAGAACAACTGCAAGCTTCACAATTGCAGAGTACAGCATGAAAACATAGTCCTAAAGGCCAATTAAGAATATTTTCATTTTCCACTTTTTTGAGAAAACTATGTTTTTTTACTACAGAACATAAAATACGTGGTAGATTAATTAATCGTTAGAATTGGAATGCAATTCAAAAATTTCAGTACAATTTTAAGCTACGGAATTAACTAAGTGCACCAAATATTATAATTGTATCCGCCGTATTTTAGTGTATAGCGCATTTTAAACATACTCTGTTGGAAATGAAGGCCTGTGATTCAGGGTCGTTTTATTTTATACTAGCTGAAAAAGTCGGCATTGCCCGGGTATTCGTTTCGCCAATTTTTATTTAAAACGAAAACAAAAAGTGAACTGTGTTTGTAGTTTAATATCCCGGGCAGGTTATTTACGCTGGTCGCGGCTGCTTCGCGTGTCCACAACTTGATTTTGCAAGCGTTTCTATTGCAACGTCTCTTCACAGCCCTGTAAAAAAAATAAAAATAAATAAATAAATAAAAATGGCTCCAAGCACTATGGGACTTAACATGTGAGATCATCAGTCCCCTAGACTTACAACTACTTAAGCCTAGCTAACCTAAGGATATCACACACATCCATGCCCGAGGTAGGATTCGAACCTGCAACCGTAGCAGCCGCGCGTGGTTCCGGACTGAAGCACCTAGAACCGCACGGTCACAGCGGCCGGCATAGCTCTGTATTTGGTGACTGTTTGCACTTCGCAGTTGAAAGCTGTCGCAAGCACTGCTAGGTTTCAGGGATTTCCTTAAGGTGATTCGACTGTAGGAGTGTCTCAGTAGTAAAGAATAGATGTATAATCGTATTAAACTTCATGCATGATAAGGCGTTTCTTCACGCAGCTCACTGCTTATGTATGTGTCTTACAATGATATTTTTATGTAGGTACATTCGGCTGCATTTGTGGATACTGTCTGCAAAATGTGTTGCGAATAGAGTAATAAATTTAACCGTCAAGCACAATGCGGCAGTTTACCACGCATCTCAGTGTTTATGAGGTCTTATTTCCTGAACTATGAGTGATATCATGATTAATGTTGTAGGTGCAACTATGTATGGTTGAAATCGGTCTAGTAGTTTAGGAGGAGATATGGAAAAAACACACACACACACAGATACTTCTATTTGTATAATATGTATGGATTAACAATTAGCAGAGGAGCTGTGTTTTTGCAGCTTCGCTGAGATTACATAAATGACTAGAGGCATTTTGTAACCACGAGCCGATTTGCAGAGAGTTTTTCCGTAGGCCGTCCCGCACTCATAAGCGCCTTTACGGTGGCTGCATAGACCCGGCTTAGACTCCCTCCTCAGTCTCCACTACACAGTTACGATAAGTCAATCTGTGAGAGACATCTGCAGATGATGGTCGCATCCCACCCCCCACCACCACCCCTACCCCCACTCCATCCCCCATAATTATAATGCTAGGTTTGAGATTTCTCTCATCTAGAATACTAGCTTCGTCCATCCATAGACGAAAACAATCGTAAACTCATTCCCTATCGCTGCTGTCCGTCCATGCAACAAGCCACTCTGCATTCTGCTCACGTTTCAGTTCCCTATTTCATTTAAGAAATATCCGAAACAGCTAATTCTGTCAGTCTCGCAACTTTTCTGTAAAAACTTGTACATATTCCATGTGAACGTTAATAAAACCGAGAAACTACAGGGGCAGATTCCTGACTGGAAATAGTGGAAAAAAGATCCTATGAACATGTGTCCTGAAATGGACGGTGTACGTGCAACGACAACAAATTGTCCTGGAACACAGTACAGAGCTGCATCGCATCCACGTCACAACAGTTGTTCAAAGTGGCCTTGATGGGATTGTAAGTGATAGGGATAGTAGCAGTAGTCGCGCAGCATACACATAATCGTACTCTGGCTTAGATCATGTTGCTGGGCCACTTGCCTGGGATTGTACTAAGGTTCGTCTGAATAACGTCTACAACTCGGTCCTCCAAATTTTGCGTACACACAGTCCGCCGCATCCCTGCATGTTCGTCTGTCTGAAAGGACCCTTGACACACAAACGCCCAAGAAGGGCTTAAAGTATTATATAATGTGGTGATGTCTATAAAGGTGTTTGTTTGTCTTGATGTCGCCGTGCTGCGTCTCGACCGTTCCCTACTGCTTGGCCGACATAAACACCATCTTGGCCTGTAACGCCGGCGGCACGTGAACAATTTACAAACTTATCTGTTTCGATAATGCTTTCACCCTTCAACCAAAATCCAATGCTCATGGCCCTTTGGACGTCAAATAATTTGCTCCGTTTCCTCAATACGACTACAACTGCACTGTTTTCCGTTTCCCCACGATACGCTTTACGTACCATTCACTGCTACTGCTGTCACTTCCCGTCTGGGAATGGTTATTGAACTTGGACGATGAGCACAGGCAGTGGTCACATTAATGTGGGTGGACCATGTATATTCTGTCAGTCACAGAAAAATACCAAGAATTATTCAGTTCATTCTCCAAGTTTTCTAAACAATTCTGAACTACCCTTTTACAGTTATGTTTGAACAGAAGTTAGCAATTATATCACACAACTCGCACTTTGTTTCTTCGTAAAAAGCTCTTCAGGACATTATACATCCTGTTTTTAGACGCAGCCTCTAGTGACATTCGTTGGTCGACATCTGTGCAGTTCTGCGTCTTAAAATGCAGTGTGTCTTCTTTTTCTTCCTCTCCTCCTCCTCATCCTCCTCCTCCTGTGTCACGAATTAATTCCTCACGGCCACTTTACCTTTTGAAGAAATAGTTTGCAACAGTTATACGTCTCCCGAAACAGACAGTGGATTGATAAGTCTTGTAAGTTTCAGCTATATAGATTTTATAAAGTGGCATAACTTAGGATGTCTTGCTTGAGTCTTCCCCAACGGACTAGTTGTAAACACGGTTCTCGAGTGAGATTTCGGATGACATTGTGAAATTCCTACAACGTTTCGTCAGCGCAACTGCCCGACATTTTCAGGTGTGGCGTACATATTGCTCAGGCTGTGACCGAAGACTCTTGTTTATGCCTGTCAAAGAAGAAATTGTTTAGGCGTGAACGTGCCAGATTCACTTACCAGTAGCGCACATATCCTAACCTGTAGAGAGAGAGATAGTTACGCTTCCTATCGGACAATGAACCAGCAGCTTCGACGCACGAGGAGAGGCACGAGGAGAGGCTGTCAATTACACTGTGCGCATCCGTCGGCCGCCCCAGCGCCCTGTGTTGGGATCCGCCTGTCGAAATACGTGTCCGCCCTGGCGTGTGCCCATCCTCGACGTTATCTGTTTATGTCGGCACCGCAGTGTCATCTCCTGTACATCAACATTTCTTCTTTATGGTCACTGAGATTTTAACGTGGCCAGCGCTGGATCCCATGCCTCACTAAGTTGGTATCTTGTGTCGCTGTTCAGCAGATTAGTCGAGCTGCGAATTTCCACTGTTTCTTTAATAACGCTGTCCCAGAACGTAGACGTCAACGAGGGAATTTTGGTGCTTCCATATTCCATACTGAGTTGTGCATGGAGAAAATGCTCGTACACTGCAGATTTTACTGACTGGTCCAGACGTGTGTGTCACCGATGTTCGACACATCTGTGCACTACGGCGCAACAAGTTTGTCCAATGTATGACCTCCCGCAGCTCCAGGTAATTTATAAAAAAAAAGAGGCCTTCTTAAACCAGGATCATTTTTCACGGATCCAAAAGAGCTCTGAGTTTTATTGGCGGGCGGAAGACGCATTTAATATTGTAGACATTTTACGACGACATCCGACATCCCGCCCGAGAACCATATTTAGGCTAGGACTTATTTCGCTGAATGAAATAGACATAAATGTTACAGGGCGTGATTCTTGTAACGATTTTGTTCAGACTTTTAAAAGTAAGTAATGTAAAGTCCTGATAAATGTTATATCTTTCGCAGAAATAAATCAAGCGAGTATGTGCCGTGAATAAAAAAAAATGAAGGCTGTAGTGTATTCCGCAGGTTTCATAGGATCTTTGCGTCAGCTATCCAGTCTGATTTTAACCGTTATCATACTAACACAGCAGAAATGGTTGATGAAATTAATAGCATAATTATTTCTCTATCGCACTATGATTCGTTTGGTTCTTAAGACCTCCCTTCAATTTGGAAATTACGAATTGCATCCAAGATGACGCCCCCTTCTCCCATCTCATACTACGTGACTTTAAATTTCTGTTTCTCCACCAGGTTTTATTTCAGGTGGGGCACTCCATATGTATGTACCATACAGTTTTTATACCGACCACGTAGAAATAATGTGATTAAACCATTACGTACAAATTTTTGTGGCTCCAACTAATTTACCATTCATGATGATACTTCATATATTATGTTGGTGACGTTTTTGTTTGGAATTTTGGTATTCCGGTTGCTGTGGGTTCATTTATCAACTGTCACTTTCATTTGTAGTTGACTGTTGCTATTTGAGTCTACATATTGCCATTTTGTCAGTTGGAGATGGTGAGCGGAGCTGTAGAAGCTAGAAAATGAAATGCCAGCTGCATAAATCGGAACATTTTCGACAAATTCTTGTATTTGAGTTCAACAGAGGGGTGACAGCAGCGGAGGCAGCCAGAAACATTTGAGCAGTGTATGGAGATACTGCCATTGGACACAGCATGGCAAGAAAATGATTTCGCATTTTTCCACGTTTAGATAGACTTTCGGGGTTTGGTAAAGATCGTTTAAATGCATTAATCCACAATGATCCCCGTCAGTGTACTCGAGAACTGGCAAATATGTTGAATTGTGATCATTCCACCATCGCGTGGCATTTCCGTGCATGGGGAAGGTTCAAAAATTGGGTTTTAGATACCGCGTACTCTAAGCCAAAATCACAAGAATCAGCGGGTGGTCCTATGCGCATCTTTGCTTGCTCCTCATCAATTGTTTCGTGAACAGTACCGACCATTCCTATCATGTATCGGTATTGGTGACGAGAAATTGTGTCTTTATGATAACATAAGGAAAAGAAAGGAATGGTTGAACCCAAACAAAGCAGAAATTCCCCCTACAAAGATCTGTGCGCATCCACAAAAGATAATGTTAAGCCTCAGATGGAACAGTGACGGTGTGCTGCAACTGCTACGGTCGTAGGTTCGAATCCTGCCTCGGGCATGGATGTGTGTGATGTCCTTAGGTTAGTTAGGTTTAAGTAGTTCTAAGTTCTAGGGGACTTACGACCTCAGCAGTTGAGTCCCATAGTGGTCAGAGCCATTTTAACCATTTTTGACGGTGTGCTGTACTACGAATTGCTTCCCAGAGGTGTAACCATCACTTCTGATATTTATTGCCAAGAACTGAGACGTCTTGCAGAGGTCATCCAAGAACAACGACCATACTGCTTGAAGTGATGCTATACCACGATAACGTCCGGCTACATTCTGCTAGACTGAAGAAAAACACTACACAGGAGTTCAGGAGTTGGTTTAAGAAGTCATTCCGCATCCACCTTATTCACCTGATCTTGTTCAGTCAGATTTTCATCTTTTCCGTTCTCTGTCGAACAGCCTTCAAGGAACTTTCCGGATGAAAATGCACTCTGGAAATGGCTCGACGAGTTCTTCGCCTCAAAATCACGTGATTTCTATGGTCGCGGAATCAAAAACCTACCCCAGCATTGGCCGACCGTTGTAAATAGTGATGGAGTTGGTGTATATGTTGTGTTTATTAAACTTATGGTAAAACACTACGAACTTATGCATCACTCTAATCATATTCTCAGTGTGTATAGCGTGTAGAGAGAGAGAGAGAAAGAGAGAATGAGAAATAAATAGAAACAGAGATAGAGAGCACTGTGCATGCTGTTAAATTATTTGTATTTTAGTAAGTAGCATAACCACCGGCTCTGTAAAAAGATATCTTTCTTCCTCTATCTTGCCCTGAAACTTAGGAACACAGCGACCTATACCTTTCTTATAGTGAACAGCTTGGTGCTAGCTGCCAGAGCTGTTGGACATTTATGTAGCTTTATACGCTGCATTTAGCCATATTTGTTACAGGTAACAGTTTAGATCGGTTTCATATTCGAAATCCGCATGTGGTCACACTCTGCAACTCGTAATCAATTTATTCGCCTGCTGTTGGAATAATGAAGCAGTACGCGGTAATACATACCTCATCCAATTGGTCGCCAAACAAGTCCAGCTTTCAGATGCGTCATCAAGCTTAATCTCATTACTGTTGCGTGACGGGATTCAGCGAATCACCGGCGCAGCACCGCGACCCAGTGAGGTCGCGCATGTCGACATATGCAGGATACATGACAACGTCACTAGTAGGCACTCTTTTTATGAATCTGATCGCAGCTGGGACGCGTAACCTTCCAAGAATTTTCTTGTGCTGCTTCATTGTCTTAACTTAATAAGCCTTAGCATGGTTCACGACAGGACATAATCTGTCAGTGATAATACTGTACTGCACCACTGAAAGCTATGGTAATGTACAGTCCCGTAAGAAGTAAGCTGTAACAGTCAGGGAGCGTTTTAATCGATATTATCAACAGAACTGGAATTAGGAAAAGCTGCTTGAAAAATTCGAATATAATTATTCCGCCATACAGTGGGACAGTTCATGAAAGTCATTATAAATACAATCTAGCGAATACAGGCCGTTTCCGCCATACAGTGGGACAGTTCGTGAAAGTCATTATAAATACAATCTAGCGAATACAGGCGGTGAAGACTATGTATCTATTGCCCGCTACTATGAATCAGCTGAAACTCCGACATGAATAGATCGTTTTACAAGTCAATTATCCTCTGCAGTTTTTTTCTCGATGAAAGCTTTTGGCACTGTGTTTTCAGACATCAGTTCTTCATGACGAGCCCACTGGATCGTCTTGCATCTCATGATGCTTCTAATATGCAGAAGTTTCGCTGGGAATCCCTTACACATCCAACATTCAGTTACGATCCCTCCCCGTGCGATTTTTAAATTTTTGGAGCCTTGAAGGAAGACATTCGTGATCGTCGATTTGCTGCGGTCGAACACATGCACGCCTGGGTACGACCACGGTTCCGTAGGCAATCGCAAATATTTTTCCTAGAAGGCACTGATCGGCTTGTCTCGAAATGGGATAAATGTACGTTCTTAACTGATACTGGCGATTACTTTTGTAACAATAGACAGTTTGCTTACTCTTTTTCCACCTGTCTCCTTTTTATTTCACTGCCCTTATACTGGGTGTTTCACAGTTCATGTTACAATCTTCTAGAGGCTGTTGAGGGGACTCAGTACATTTCGATTTACTTTGGAATCCATCTCCCCCCACCCCCTTCAAAATACACACGCCGGCGCCTGTAGATATATGTATGTACAGGGCGATTCCATTATGATGTTACAAACTTTCAGGTCCTCTCCAATCTCTAGAAGTGCGTAATGTGAATTGTGAAACATCCTGTCTAATGACATAGTGCATTACATCGGAAAATCCATGAGGCACTTAGCGGATGATGCAGTTGTATAAATACAGAAGTTGCAAGACTGGAAAAATATACCGAAATCTTCGAAGACCTGCAGAGGAACGACACTTGATGCAACGATTGGCAGTGGACGCGGGAAAATCCAGTATTATTTGATTACATCATTCCACGACAAACACTGGAAGAAGTCTCATCCGTTAACTGTACAGAATTACGAGATCGAAGCGATTTAAAGTGGAACGACCACATAAAATTAATTGCAGAAAGGGCGTATGCGAGAAAAATTCACTGGAAAAAACCTTAGAAGGTGTAGTGCACCTACGAAGAAGGGCATTAGCCACACTCGACTGATATGTGACTGTTGCTCCTCATCTGGGACTGTTACCAGGTAGGACTGATGTAGAAAATCCAAAGAAGAGCAACGCGTTTCGTTACAGGTTCATTTAGGGAGTGCTATATTGCCACGGAAATATTCATACAATTCCACTGGCAGACAAGAAGGACATTGTGTAACATGGTGTGGTTTACTATTAAAATTCATAAAAGAGTCAACCACCACATTGCTTCCTCGTACATAAATTTCATGAAAAGACAATCAGGAAAAATTAGAGTAACTGAAGCTCATACAGTGGCTCACTAAGAAACGTTCGTTTCGAGCAGCATTCACGACTGCAAGAAGAAAGGAGAACCTTGTATTGAACCCGTTCTTTTGACGACAAGTAAGAGAGACAAGGACATTATTGTAGTTAGAGACAGTTTCGCCATGCTTGTAAAAATGAAACAAGGAAAAACACGAAGGGCGTTGAATACGTAATCCAGGACATTTCTTCCTGAAAGCAGGACGGTTTTACTCAGGACTCCAATACATCTCGTTATTCCCCATTCCTTTGGCTGCAAAATCCTATTTTTCAACACAATATCCTTTCAGTGCGACGGCCTTACACCACCTTATTGGCAGGGTCTGTATGCCCACATGGTATTGCTCTACTGGTCGACGTCGGAGCCAACGTCTTTCTGCATCAATAACCTCCCTCTCATCCACGTACTGCTTCCCGCAGAATTCATCCTTCATTGGTCCAAACAGATGGAAGCCGGAAGGTGCGAGATCTGGGCTGTAGAGTGGATGAGGGAGAACAGTCGAATGAAGTTTTGTGAGCTCTTCTCTGGAGCGCAGAATTGTGTGAGGTCTTGCGATGTGTAGCTAGGTTGCACGTTACAACACTGCAGGAATCACAGCTGTGTGTGGCAGACTGACACTCGGTAGATCGGACAGGTTTGCCCGACCTTGTTGCAATGATGACAGATGGCTGCATTTGACAACCTTGTATTTAAGCGACATATACTGAGTAGACAGATATTCTATGGTGGACTAGCAGACAAATCTCTGACAAAACATACATAAACAACAGAAACGAAATCATGGCGTGTCAATAGAAAACTAGGATTTGGCCTTATACATTCAAAATTTGGAAAGAAATATACTTTCCTCGTCATTTCAGTGCGTAAATTTCTCAGGTATAGTGCGAATATCATGCATATTTCGTTCTCTGTACTGTAAATGTATTCCATGTTTCTCCTTTCAGTAAGTACCACAGCATCCAGCTTTCCTGGTTTATCCCGATTTAACTCGTGTTCGTGAAAATGGCAACAAATTACTATTTTTATTGGTTCTGAGCACTATGGGACTTAACATCTATGGTCATCAGTCACTATTATTATTCCGAGTTATCATATGATCAATATCCTTTCGCTTGGTACGCAACTAGCAAAATTAATCGCACCGCAATAAAAGTTCAGTTGTTGGGTAGCAGTAATTGTTCCATCACATAGTCTCTCTGTTTTCTGTAATGGAATTTCTTAGCATAGACGACAGAAGAGTCAGCAACAAAAACATCGCGAACACTTTCACTTTCTGCGCCACTTAATAGCACTGTTAAAGTCCAAAGCATGAGCTTTTCACGCCCTTTTCTCACCGTTACAATATGAGGAGAATAGTTAGTGATAGCGATTCATTCAGAAAGAAGGACTGAAAGTCAGACTCTGTGCATTCCGCAGTTACAGAGTGGTTTATCATAATCTTCTTTACAAGATTTTTATCTCTAGCACCGGAAAATATTACATTTGTTATAGGTTCTACAAAGGAGTAAACTTAACGCATCCTTATCTGTCCGAGCGCCATCCAGCGTTTTGTTCATTAAGTTTCCGACCTTGCACTTTGGAGTTTTAGACGACGGTCGGATTTAAATTTCTGCAAACTGTTCTCAAACGAAATTCGTCTTAATCTAAGTGATTCTCATCTACATATACATCTACATCCATATTCTGCAAACTACTCTGAAATTCATGCCAGAGGGTGCATTCCCCTGTAGTAATTATTTGGGCTTCTTGCCGTTCCATTCACGGTAAGAATAACTGCTTCAAAGCCCCTGTGTTCACTGTAATTAATCCATTCGTGTCCTCACTAACTCTACTGGAGCGACACGTAGGGGATTGTAGTATATTCCTAGAGCCGTCATTTAAAGTCGGTTCTTGAAACTTTGTAAGTTTGGTCTCTCCGGATAGTTTGACAGTTTCCGTCTGCTTTCAAGATTCTGTCAGTTCACTTTCTTCAACATCTCCGTAACACTTCCCACGGGTGAAACAAAATCTTTGGCCATTCGAGCCGCCCTTCCTTGTATAAATCCAATGACCAATGTTTATCTGACCGCGTCCCAAACACTTGAGCAGTATTCCAGGATAAGCCGCACGAGTGATTTGTAAGCAATATCCTTTGTAGACTGATTGCATTTTCCTAGTATTCTATCAATAAAGCGAAGTCTGCCAACTGCTTTAACTACGACTGAACCAGTGTGATCGTTCCATTCGACAAGATATAACAAAAATATACAGACAAGTTAAGAGGGGTTGCAGAAGTTTTGTTAAAAACAAATTGAAGATATCAGCCCATGTGCGAAAAAGTAGTCCAACGACGCTACAGAGTACCGAATTTACGAGGGTTAAACGCTTGCCACTTAGTCACCCCTTCAGCAGCGAACGTCAGCTACATTGCTGACACCTTTGCTGTCGCTTCGCTTAGCGGACTCGTACAATGTCGTTGTGACAGGCAGGGATGGCTTAGACACCATCTGACTTCCTGAATACTGATGTTAATTTGTTAATTGAGTATTTCAACTCTTCGAAGTGTGTCAGTCCGCTTTTTTGTGTGTGTTACATCCTGTATATTTCTTTTTCAATCACTCTTAATTTCTTAAACTGTAAACACAGTCGTAGTTCTTGGTATCTACCGGTAGGTACTTTGTTGATCCAAATGGGAGACAAGCATCCAAGATGGTAGAGTAGTGCGGGGTTGGCAGTGACTCATGGGGGTGGAATTTGGAGGGTTGGAAAAGGTCAGTGGTAAGATGAGACGAAGCGAAAAATAGCCCAGCCTCTGATATTCGCCTCAGAAATAGAGCAACTGTTATTACGCCTCTGCCCCGAATTCTGCTCAGTATTTGGAATCTCGTGATTTTGAAACATGTGCACAGTAATGGGAATAATGATATGGGCTTATAATTTGTTGAACCATCTACTTGATTTATAGGCTTCAGGATCACTATAATGTGAGCCATCATGAACTCTAGAAAACTATTTTCAATGCCCGGCAGGGTTACTTCATGGCGAAACAGAGATTCCACAGTGATGAAGATCAGATGAAATTTAAGACAATCGTCCAGAAAAATAACTGTCGAAAGAAGTGGAAACTGATGTACTCCAGTATGGTGAGATGTATTTAAAATACTGTAGGGCTGTACATACAGCGATAATGAATTCCAAAACAGTCAGTTCACTAGAAAAGCAATGGACAGCTCTAAAAAGGGCAATCACAGCATTTGGACAGACAAATATAGGTAGAAGGAATGTAACGGTGAAGAAATCTTTGTTAAAATAAGAAATAAACTGAGCGACGACGGAAAGAGATAAAAATTTTCAGAAAAAGAAAGAAATACATCAATATATGTCCCTTGGAAATGAATTATCGGAAGGACTGATTCGTTACGTACAAAAGTCATAACGTCATTCGGTGAAATCAAAAACAAAAGCTTCTAAGAGTGAAATGGACATTTAATTGTTAAGCGCAGAGGAGATAGCAGACAGGTGTAAAAAGCACAACGAAGGCCTGTGCGAGGGGGTGGACTCGTCTGATGGTATGGTAAAAGTGGAAACGGAAGTCGACTTGGAAGACATAGTGGGTCCAATATCAGAGACTTGGATTAACAGTGAGGTGGAAGACTTGTAAAGAAATAGCAGAGGGGATGGATAATGTTCCTTTGGAATTTCCAAATCAATGGGGGAACTGACAACCAAACGGAGATTTAGGTTTGTGTGTAGATTCTATGTGACTAGAGGCATCAAGCATTCGGAAAAACATCATTCACACAACCCCGAAGTCAACAAGGGCAAGTAAGCGCAGGAACTACCGCTCAGTCAGTTTAATGACTCATGCAATAAGTTGCTGACAAAAAAATATACAGGAGGAGAAAGTAAAATACAATTGAGAATCTGCTAGTTGACAATTATTTTGGCTGTCGGTAACGTAAAGGAGAGGCAGTGCTGACGTTCCGCTTTATGATGCAAACGGGACGTAAAAAACATCAAGACACGTTCATAGGTGTTGACGACCGGAAAAAGTGCTCGACAATATAAAATGGCGCAAGATTCGCGAAATTGTCAGAAAAATAGGTGTAATATACAACGAAAGGCGGGTAATACACAATACATACAACAACAAAGAGGAAATAATAGGACTGGAAGACTGAGAATGAAGTGGTCGGATCAGAAACGGCGTGAAACAGGGATGCAGTCTTTCACCCATGCTGTTCAATCTATACATCGAGGAAGCAATGAGGGGATAAAAGAAAGTTTCAGTATTTGGATTAAAATTCAGGGTGAAAGTATGTCAATGATAAGATCCGCTATCCTAAGAGGAGGCGAAGAAGAATTACAGGACTTGTTGAACTGAATGAACAGTGTAATGAGTACAGAATATGGATTAAAAGTAATTCGATGAACGACCAAAGCATAAGGAGTAGCAGAAATGAGATTAGCGATAAAATTAACATCTAAAATTTCTGGTCTCGAAGTGGATGAAGCGAAGGCATCCTGTTACCTTGGAAGCAGAACAACATATTACGCATGAAGCAAGAATATCATATTAACCAAACCAGCGCAGGCGAAGAGGGAATTGCTGCCCTAAAGAAGTCTACTGATGACGAACATCTACCTTTGTTTGAAGAAGAAAAAGAGTAAATTTCTGAGAATATACGTTTGGGACACAGCACTGTATGGTAGTGAATCACATACTGTGAGAAAACTGGAAAACAAGTGATTCGAATCGTTTGAGATGTGATGCTATTGGCGGATGTTGAAAATCAGCTGGACTGATAATGTAAGGAATGGGGAGGTTCTCCACAAAATAGGCGAAGAAGGGAGCAGATGGAAAACTCTGATAAAAAGAAGGAGCAGGATGGCAGGACATGTTTTAACTCCTCGTCGGCCAACTTCCATGGTACTGGAGGGAGCTGAGGGTAAAAACTGTAGCCGAAAAAAGCATTGAACACGTTGTGTGCAAGAGCTGCTCTGAGATGAAGAGGTTCGCACAGGAGAGAAATTCGTGGCGGGCCAAATCGTACAAATGAGAAGACTGACTAGCTCTCCTCCACCCTAAAAAAATTCAGTGAAGAATGTCTTCAAAAGTGTTCGTCAGTGTTTTAGGTGGTATGGAATACAACCCTGACGTACACCTTCCAATGGTGATGGCTTCCCATTTTGAACTCTTAATGGCTACCACTGGCTGTTGTTCAGTGAACACAGATGAAAGAGTTCTTCTACCTCGTCGTCTGCTTATGTGTTAAAGACACTTAGTAATTAATTAATAAACAAACCAAAACACTGGCTGCATTTCTATGTCTTCCTTCGGCTCAAAACAGATTCTCGTCTCGAAATAATGCATTTCAAACAACCAGCTGTACCAAAAAAAACTTTATTGCTCTACCGGTTTCGGTTCACAAAACCATCATCACTGGAGGGGAAGCTGGACATTGGTGATTTACGCATACATAACAGTAGAATGGCGTCTCACTCTAAAGCACCGTCTGTCTTGGCTCACACAATATTTGCTAATCATTACAGCAACTTACGTCATAAAATCACGATCACAAACTTGAAATATAGTGTGAGCTAAGACAGAAGCAATTTTATAGTGAGGTGCCATTGTACTGGTATGTATGCGTAATTTACCATTGTCCAGCTTTCCCTCCAGTGATGATGATTTTGTGAACCGAAACCGGTAGAAAAATAAGGTTGTTGGTACAGTTGGTGGTTTTAAACGCATTATCTCAAGTACTTGATAGCTGTAGACTGTTTCTTCAAGATAATTAAGATTCTCATTTGCCTACCACGTATAGAACGCAATCATGCAGGAATGTCTTAGACACGCTTCTGGGTCGTCCTATTTGTCGCTTCGCTTTTCAGCACTTCCATTGTCAAATAATGACTTACTTACAAAACATAAATTAAATACAAAGCTGTAACATAGCATAATCAGAAATTCTTTACTAATCTTCACGCAATGCGTGATAAATTGCGGTAAACTTCTGAAGAGTTATAAATCCTCTTACAGTTAGTATCATCTCTTAATGAAAACTTACCATGAAGCAAGAAATGTACAGGAATATCCTAGTCGATAAGCTCTGAATCGGAAGATACAATTACTATGGACGTGTTTCACTGTAAGCGACATTGTATTGACGTCGATTAGAATCCCCCTTATGCAGGATAAACTACGCGGGTTTTCATTTCGCGTTTGTCGCACGGAATGGGGAACCTACACAAAAGGTAAATCGAAAATTTCGACGTGTCAGCAAACAAAATTTTAATTATGCGAAGGCAAAAAACAATGAAAAAGCGGGGAAAGTGATAGTCACTCATAAATTCAATTTCATGCAAAGAGCGGATGCGGCGCTATCGAAATGCCCTTATAAATATGCAAAACTGCGTCGCAAAAGTGAACTTTTCTGAGAAGTGGAAATTCGACGCGAGACGAACAGAGCAGTAACAGGAGCGCAGGGTCAGAGAGAGACTGGAAATTGTCTCCTTTGTGTGCGGAGATACCAACCCAGAGCGCTAGGAGCAGTCGGCTGTAATTACTTACTGCTCCAGTTACAACTCGTCCCCTACTTTTCAGTGTATTATATCGTGCTTCTTTTCTGTGAATTATTATACATCTTCAACACCAGAAGAACATAACGATCAAATCTTCGTTGTGTAACATGACTGTTATGCTACATATGAACACGGCACGGGATATAAATACTGTAAATGTGTGAAAAAAACTATTAAACTATTTCTAGAGTTCTCAAATAATTAGTTTTTAACTCCTTATAATTTTTATGCAATGCAGTTTCTGTATACCTATTGCCGAAAGATATCATGACTCACCTACAGCTAGCATCTGGCAAAATGGCGAAAATCATAAAAGGAAATAATAGATGAGAATTGCAACAACACTAATGCATAACTTCTTTATCGACTGATATAAATCGTGCAAACTGCACATGCACTTACAGTGACTTTTTCTACACACAAAATTACTGCTCAGATAGTCTCTTTCAAAGGCACTCAATTTGTCCTACCGTTGCTGCTCGAATTGGCTTTGAAGAAGAGCATGTGTTTTCTGCTGTATCCAGCCACTTTCACTTTACTTGTATCATTAAATCATTCCCTTCAAAGACTGTGTTTCATTAAACAAAACAGACGTAGAAAAGTGCGCAAATTCCAGGCTCTATGCTGAACGGTGGGTCAGAGGATCACCTCGTCAACCGCCATAAAAGCTTGAGCGCTCGCATTCTCGTGGCAAATTTGGATCACTTTCATCCTAAACTATTTTCTAAGTTTCTGGAGTGGCTAATTGTTGGAGACTCAGCTCGCTATGACTTTTTAATGACTCACCAACGTCTTGGGACTTGGAGCAGAGTTCCAGCAGCATTCCGTGTGCCGGTTATTCGTTTTGGATTATAAAGATATGCACACAATTCACCTCCTGCACTCACATTGGAGAAGAGAGTGACGTTATCGGCTTCTAAAGCCTCGACCAGATCAGAGCTGAATTTCACATTTTTCTGTATCACAAGCTTTCCGCCACGGCATTTCAATCAGCGTTCAGTTGTACAACATGCATCCTGGAGATTCAGCTCGTCCACGAGCTGAGAACTCGTGGTCACATTTACCGGCATCTCTGTGTTCTGTTGATCTTTAAGGCGGATGTCAGCATCCAGAACATTCTTCATAAGCGGTGCTCATTACACACATCACTGACAAGGTCTTTTGCGGATATTTGTACCCGTTACCTAGAATTCAGTGGGAGCAAATTGCTTCTTCTCGAAATCCATTACTTACCTGTGAAATTTGGAACACCTGCATAAATAATTCACTTCAACTACAGGTGCAGTTTGAAAAATTCACATCAGGCAATAAAGAAGTTTTGAGCCGATCTGTACTAATGCTATTATCCAAGAAGTAGGGAATTTGATCATGCAGTATTCACTGACGGGATGAGAGTAATCGATGAACTACATGCGGATGCCTCCTTCTTCTCTCCTGATATCCGAGCACAATGATCATACCCGTTTCCTCTGAGTATGTCAGAGTTTATTGAAGAGATATCGACAATCTATTCAGTTTGTCAGGCAATTCTGACTGATCATTATCATATCTGACTCGTTAAGTGAGTTATCGGCTCTCAAAATCACAGCAATACGGAGATGTCGGTATGTTTATGTAATGAACACACTGTAGGAAGTGATTAAGCAGCAGCGGCATGAAACTGTGATGAACTCCCTGTGGATGCCAGAGTGCCAAAGCGTACAACAAAATGAGTACGTGGACCTCCTCGCAACAGACCGAACGTAGAACATGCACTTGCGTATCCCCAATGTCAAAACATTTAACTACATCTGTGATCTTAAGGCGAGGGCGCATAACGCGAGGAAGCAGAGTCAGAAGTAACACAAAGCTCGGTCGGTGGCCGCCTTTAGTGTAATGTGCAACCTGCAAAGAGCATGCAATTCAAGGATTTGATAAAAGAACTAAAACTTTGGAGCAACGGAGGGGCGTGGACATTTACGGAGATGTTGAAGCGGATGAGGGCCTTTTACGTATGGATAACGGTCGTGCATGGCAAACCAACTTACGTCGATTACCAGCTTCAGTCTCTTATGAGCCTTCTTTTCGATAGATACTAGGGTAAATCTACCATGCCTTTTGCTGTGGTTTGAAATGTATGTATGCATCTTCACATCTGACTCTATACTCCGCAGTCCACCGTACTATGTTGATTGGTTGGTTGGTTTGGGGGAGGGGACCAAACAGGGAGGCCATCGTCCCATCGGATTAGGGAGGGATGGGGAAGGAAATTGGCCATGTCCTTTCAAAGAAAACATCCCGGCATTTGCCTGAAGCGATTTATGGAAATAACGGAAAACGTAAATCAGGATGGGCGGACGCGATTTGAGCCGTCGTCCTCCCGAATGGGAGTCCAGTGTGCTAACCACTGGACCACATCGCTGTGTGATACTATTTACGGTGCAGGGTAGTTCTGTTAAGGCTATATTTCCCCCCATTTCCCTGTCCGCTTCATGAATGGCTCTTGGGACGAATGATAGTTGTTAAATTATCGTGTGAGCTTCAATTTCTCCTATGTTATCATTGTAGTCATTGCGCGAGACCTATATGTGAGGAGATAAAATCTTGCCCGGCTCTTCCGGGAACGTACTGCCGCGAAATTTCAACACTGAACCTCTCCCGTTATGCGCAACGCCTCTTATGTAGAGTCTGCCACTGGAGACCGTTCAGCATCTCCGTAACGCTGTAGTATCGACTAAACGAACTTTGACGAACCGCACCTGTTTTATTAGAGTCCCTCCATCTCTTCTCTTAATCCAACCTGGTATGATGAACAGAAAAATGGTTCAAATGGCTCTGAGCACTACGGGACTCAACATCTGAGATCATCAGTGTCCTAGAACTTAGAACTACTTAAACCTTACTAACCTAAGGACATCACACACATCCGTGCCCGAGGCAGGATTCGAACCTGCGACCGTTGCGGTCGCGCAGTTCCAGACTGAAGCGCCTAGAACCGCTCGGCCACAACGGCCGGCTAAGATGAACAGAAGTCAAGCACCACCCGAACGAGTGTTTTGTAAGCCATTTCTCTTTATGGATGGACTTACAGTAGCTCATCTGTTGCTCCTAAAATTGGTTTCATGTGATTGTTCCACTTTAAGACTGTGTGGATGATTTTACGGTAGTTATAATTTACAGTGACTTCTTTCCAATAGTGTGATCGAACAATAATGGACTTCTTCACCTATTTATGCGCACTGCGTTACTCTCTTCTCGCCAGTCCCCCCACCAACAATGACCTTTTTGCAGTCCGGTAAGTTCTTCTGGCGTTGCAATCCTCCTGTAGGGAAATGTGCATCGTCAGTGAAGGGCCTCATGGAGGTTTTAACGTTATCCATTACAAATTATGAAATTTCCGTAATGTACTGCTGAAATTACCTTTACAGTAGTCAATTTTGTTCCGTTAGCACGACGTGCTGAGCCGTCCGCAAACATGTCCTGAATTCAGTCACAAAGCTGATCTGTTACAAAGGTGCATTTAGTTTGTCTTTCACTGTGCCAAGACGTAACACGCTATACACTGTGACAGGAAAGCATGCAATTCTGGGGGTATAGCGTGTGGCCATTGTGGGCATGTTCACCACCTTCCCTCCCGCTCTCAACATCAGCACTGCATTGGTTGAAAATGTAGACTGTGATTTTTTTTCTCAAGCCAGTCGCATGCTAGATCTACAATGTTTTTCATCGCACATTTTCAGAGCACGCAACGGAGCGCCAACCAAAATTTATCGTCAGCTCTGTCTGCTCTATGGGTCAGACTGTATGAGATACTGCGTTTTTGTTACAACAGTTTTCCTCGAGAACGTCAATACAGCCATAACGCATAGCGTAATGGGCGACTGCCCCTTGTCAGTGGACCGCGAATGTGAAGAACTATCGCTTTATCACCGCGTACTTTAAAAACGACTTATCGGAGAGCTTCCAATACTAGCAATTATAGCGCCCATTTGGCACAAGAAGCGTGGGATGCTAACAAGAACAACATGCGTTTCGGCTTATCCGTCGATACTAGACCGTTTCTTACAAACGACCGTCTACATTTTCAACGTACTTTAGTTGTTTTTTAGTGGTCGATAAGCCCAGTGCTCAGTCGGCTCATAGCCGTGACACGAGGCGGACGTGGTCGGCGCTCCGAGCAGTGCTCCGCGGGTGCGTTTTTGTTTACGCTTCAGCTCGTGATTCAACGCTGCCGTACACCATCAAAAGTCTGACCTGCAATGGCGTTATCTTTCCGAGCTGCGACTATAAAGATCACCTTTCAAGCGGAACATGCACCACCTCGAGCACACGAAGTGGAACAGTTTCATACGTGACGAACTTCATCTTACACCTCAAGATGTAAGATTTCTCCATCATGAGCAGCGTCGCGTACATCAAACTGCGGACCGCTCTCATGTTGTGCGACATTTCACCCAGGGACTGAAATTCAGACACACTGATGGCCGTGTCAGAGCTGCTTCGGTTGATCACGCAGGGTTAGGCCTCCGTACCCGCACGTTTTCGAACTTCCTTTTGAGGTACCACTATACGTGGTTGAGCCATGCCGGCTTTGCGCCTATCGATGTTTGTTCAGAGAAGCTAACTTTTCGGCGCTTGTGAGTGGGTCGCGAGGTGGCGCGGTGGTGAGCGTATCGACGGGCGAGCGCGAGCGAGTTTCAGTTGGGAGGTGGAGAGAAGACGGTGCGATTGCCCATGGAGGGGAGGTAACACAGTTGGTGAAGTGGTGTTTTGAAAAGGCTTTGTACAGGCTACAATTGTAACGGCTGTGTCTTGAGATGGTCTGCCCAGCCAAGCAGTTGGTGGCCGTTAACCCATTACATTTTACTGGGAGATTGTAGTGGCAACCTACTTCTCTGATACTGTTGGACGATTGGTTCGCTGACCTGACAAGGTGACATCATTCTACGAATGTCTTTCACTGCCCTTGCACGTTCTGCCTTCCGTATTGCAAGTGTACCTCACCTAAGCCAAACTATTAGAGAGTGTTGAGTTATGAAAATCTGTTAGTAATCCATGTTGTGGTCGGACCCTACGCAATTTGTTGCACCATTTTGATGAGTCAGTTGATACTTGGTGTCTAGTAGCGTCCGCATTCTGCCTTATCATCCAAGCCTTGGGGCTTATTGTGTATAATGCTTTAAAACTGAGTGTTTAGTTCATTCCAGACAATCTGGTGGCTCTTGAACTGTATGATGTACCAAAGAACGCTAACTCCGTGAATGTCGGTATCCACCAAGGGCTCGATTATCGTAAGAATAAAATATCATTTGGTGTTTTCTAGGGGGCATCACGTGTGGAAGTGAGCTCAATCGGTTACTTAAAATGTCTCAACTCTGACTTTGTTTAGCGGTTACTTGTAAGCTAAATTTAGCAGTCGCAATTGGTTTTAACTCTTGCGATGCTATTGCTGTGTCTTTTTATTTAAGGTTGTTTTAAGTGATTGATTTTGGTTTTATTAACATAGCACTGTTTGAGACATTTGGTTGTAGCGTGTTGTTGCTGCGTCAGCACTATAACTGTTTTGACAATTTGTTTTACATTTGTGCCTAGGTGCCGGCCGGTGTGGCCGTGCGATTCTAGGCGCTTCAGTCTGGAACCGCGTGGCCGCTACGGCCGCAGGTTCGAATCCTGCCTCGGGCATGGATGTGTTTGATGTCCTTAGGTAGGTTTAAGTAGTTCTAAGTTCTAGGAGACTGATGACCACCGATGTTGAGTCCCTTAGTGCTCAGAGCCATTTGAACGCTTCTTCTTGAATCTGACGGGAATGAACGTTCCGTTAAGTCCCAGGAGCACCCAATAACAGCCCTCTGAATTAACCGTTCGGCGGGGGAGGAGCACCCGGGAAGTGAAGTCGGACGCACCTACTGTACTCCGGGCCCTTGGTCGAGCCGATAAATCGGACCCGAACGACACAACCAGGTGTGGCCCTTGTTGGCCGCTCCGCAGGACGTTCATGTCCGCACTTGGCAGATGCCGTGAGCTGGGAACTATTTGTAAGAGAAGTGTCTGATGTAAATTACTGCCTGTCTAGTTGCGAGTCCGTATGTAAGGTTACCCTTTCTTTTAAACGAAAGTTGTTATACATTCGTTAGTAACTAAAGCCAACTGATAGACTTCATATATGAAAATCCTCTGACTGGGAGTTTATTATTATAAATGTTATTCCTTCAGTATTGTTTAATACAAAATACAGTTATTCACAGTTCATGTGTAAAGTTACTCTTTTTTTAAGTATTATCTTTCTCATTTGAAAAGTTGTTTTACTTATTTGAAATCCAACTGACGCGCTTCATGTACAAATGTTCTCTCACTTGAAGTTTATGACAATTGTAATTTCTGTTGATTGACTTTAATAAATATTGTGATCAGTAAAAGGTGTATGCTCCCCTGCCCTAAGGCCCAGTCCTTCCGCTAGTAATACCGGTTTCAGTGGTCATGTCGGCCTTATGGGAACGTCGGCAGCCATATTGCAGAAAAATGTCAGACCTTCGAGATCTACCACGTCTTATATGACGTGTGTCAAATCAAACTTGAACTGATGAATCCCGTGCCTTCTTAGTTGATGGTTCGCGGGTTGCAGGCGATAGAGATGTGAGATGATCAGGCGCAAACTTGTGCAGGACGTGGCCAGTAGGGCTCTACAGACGCCAGATCCAGGCGGTGGTAGGAGATGTCGCACGACCTGTGACACCTTCAGTACTCCCTGTTACATACACCGCTGTTGCGAAGGTGTCGGATGCGCCGGCCCAGATTCTTTCCGATCTGCAATTGTTGCCAGACACTGACAGGGAGGCGAGACTTCACATTTGGTCTCCATCAACTCCAGCGGAAGCGACGAGCTCGGACGCTCGTCAGAAACCGAGAATCGACGTTACAGTAGCGATGGACATCGACTCAGGTTTCGTACCAACCTCTACTTTCCTTCCAATTGGAGAGGGCGGTGGATGACAGCCGATCCTACTCTGATACAGAAGGACAGGTTCGGAAGCAGAAGTCGCCAAGGTGACATAGTCGTATGCCACCTCACGATTGTCTCCTCAGTTTGGACGCATGGGAAAGCGAGCCGGCGTTGGATGATGCACTGATCTCGGAAGGCCTGCTACTGAGAGTGTCTCATTCCCCACCTATCTCAGTGGCTTATCCTCCTCAGCCTGTGAGGCATTCCCCTCCAGCTGCTGGGCTGTCTGTTGACAAGTCGTCTCTGGAGATCCCCGACATGTGGCGGTGACCTGATGATTCTACCCCTGGACAACATATTGTGGCTGCTTTGTTTCTTGGACAACTATATAGAGGAGGAATCGTAACGCCCTGTGAATACTGTGGGTGGGCACGATCCACCAGTTGTGCCCTCTGCTGCCATATCACAGTGAACACCGCTACTTCAGCCAGATGCCACTGGTGGGCCCCGTGTGTTGACAGCAGGAGTCTGGAACGGACATATTACTATCAATGCTATCCATTCCCCACATAAACTGGCGATGCTACATTATACACTTTTTATTATGGACATAAATGTGACCCTCTTACAAGAAGTGCATATTGTTTTCTTAATCCATTTATGTATTCTATTGTCTCCCATGTCTCGGATATCAGAAGTGGCGTGGTCATCCTCGTCCGTCAAGGGTTACCCATCGACGACGTCCAATATCTTCTAGAAGTGAAGGGCACTCACGCTCTTCACTGCCCGAATTATTAACATATACGCTCCTTTTGGATCGAGAAGTAAAGGGAATGTCCTGCCTTCTTTACGGAGGTGGTCTTACCTCTTTTCATGGGGTGACAACATGTACTGTTGCTGGGTGGTGACTTTAATTCCACCCCCCACCCCAAAGATAAGCTGCTGCATTATTCACCTTGCACAGAACGTGCCACAATTATCGACTGCCTCCGCCCTGTGGACACATGGGAACACGTTCATAGCGACTATCCCAATTTCACACACTACTTGTACATTCTTCCAGCCTCCTTGATCGTTTTTATACTTCGCGTTCGCTGGTGGTACGAACCCAAATGGTTGAGATTACGCCTGTCGCTTTTTCCAACTATGCGGCGCATATCTGCAATTTTGTATCCCCCCTGGAAGGCGGCTCATGGGTTTGCTCCTGAAAACCGAAGGGTAGGCCGAATGTAGGATGCTAGGAGGAACAAGTGAGGTAGAACACTTGGTACTGCAATTAAAAGTGGTTTTACTTAACTTCGACTGAGATGAGCACTTAGGTACGAAGCCGTACTGGTATCGACGCTAACAGCTACTAGTAGTTGGACAAACTATCATTGAAGTAACTGAGGTAACAAAGTCTGTAATGGCTAGCCCCTTATGAAGTAGAAGCTAAGTTGCTTGATCGTCGGCGCGGAATCAAATGGGCTGAATCCGGAGCGGCGCTCGTAGAGCTGCACAGCGCCGGCTAGAGGGCGCTGTCGTCGGTGTCGTAGTGCCAACCTAGCAGAGCGCACCTACGTTGTGGCACCGTAGCTATCGATATCACATCCACTGTCACTCTCGACGGATAGAAAGTTTAGCATGGAAAGAATGTTTTGAAGCTGAATGTGGCCCTACTGGTGCCTCCTGACTCTCGGCAACTTTTCGAGATGACTTGCGATTCATGTCGCTCTTGCTGTGGTGCTTACCCAAATACATTATCATAGTGGCTGTCCTGAACAAAATCTGCCCACTGCCAGGTCATTATGGAGTATGGCAGAGATTCGGCAGCTTGGAGGAGGCAGTCGCTAGACTTTTATTACCAAGTGTTGAGGGACTGCTCTACAATGCCGTTTTCACCTGAACGATGTACCATAGTGAACCATACCAAAGCATGGACCACAGCCCTCACGAGTCGCCACCTTGAAGGGACAATGGGTGTGGACCCACACTTGTCACCAAATGGATTTGGAGGCTCCATCGATGTACTACCCTTTAGCAGACAGGCGATAATGGCGCCAGGCTGTGATTCGTACCATCAACGATGAAGAAAGTAGACAACATGATACCCAGTCTAGCACAGGACACACCCTTTATGCCACTTATACTAGGTTGTGTGCTAATCACACTCATTCACTGGTTGTGATTGGAGAAGTCTGTTGGCTCATGTTCAGCATGATACCTGAGGACGTAACATTGGAGCTGGAGGCATTAGTAACAGAAGATAAAGTCTTCAGTTCCATCAGAGTGGGAGCTGTTAACAAGTCACCTGGGCCTGATGGCATCACCCTCAATATTTTCGTGCTTTCAGACATCCCATAGTGCCCACGTGGACTGTTATCTGCAGAGTAATGATGTTTATCATGGTGAAGGTTCCCGATGACTTTCTAAAGGACCTGATTGTTCCTATTCAAAGACCCAATGGTGGTCCGCACGTCAGTGACTGTCGCCCCTTGATTCTGCTGAACGATGACATGAAGGTCTTTAAACGTCTTAAGATAACGACTTAAGATAACAGCGCATCAGGTCATGTCCTATGATCAGGTGTCGCCAGGCAATGTGCACGACATTCGGACAGTGCTCTGTCACCACAGGGATCTGATTGCTCTCACTCGAGCTCATTTTCCTGCGGTTTGATTACGTGTTGATCATTCTTTTCTCATAATTGTCCTCTGTCAAATGTGATATCCAGAATCTATTGTTGAGGTGGTCCTATGTCTCCCGCGTGGCGCGATGTCACAGTGTTGTCCAGTGGTAGGCTCACACAACTGATCCTCATCAGGCGCTGCCCTGTCTGTCAGCACTGCTGTACGGCTTCGCCCTAGAATCATTGTTTCGTGGCCTACGACAACAACTGACAGGGATGTCGCTAGGTCGACACCGGTTTTACTGCACCGCCCATGTAGAAGATTTGGTCCTCTGGTTTAGAAGTGCCGACGATACCCCGGTTGCGCTTGCATGGGTGTCAACCTATACTACCTCCATTAATTTACGCAAATCGCGTGCTATGTATATCGTCACAGGCTTGCCTGAGGGAAACATGACCCATTCAGTGTGACCGATACCTTAAGCTGCCTTGGCATCGATTTTGAAGCTGACTTGTGGCGCTGTGCAGTCATCAACTGCAGTCGGCTGCTGTAAGGGGTCAGGTTTGGACTCATTGAACATCGGCTCTGCTCCCTTGACGTCCTTCAGTGTACGTGCTACGTCAGCACCCGTATAGTGTCACGGACACCTCAAATGGCGCAAACACATCCTGGAACGCCGCATCTTAGCTGCAATGGGTTCCTTTGTTAGCCAGGGGATGATCTTCAAAGTTCGCCCTGAGTCCCTCATCCTTCCCCAGGCTCGAGGAGGTGTGGGTCTTTACCATGTTGTGGATAGAGCTCGGGCCCTTTTTGTCAGCTCAGTCTACGATGTGGCGGCTTTGCTCGACGGACGTTACCAGCTTACTGCTTGATGCATATGCCTCGGCCTCATTGGCCCCTCCAATTACGTTGTCGGACATCTCAGTGCATTTTGTGGAGCACAGCTACCTTTCTGCCTCTTTCCCGCCCGTGCGCTTGTTGTCAGTGAAGACAGTCTACACCGAGATGCAACTAGCTCCTGCCCCCAATGTGACAACAGAAATACCGACACTACAGGTGGTGCAAAATATGGCAGGTGGCGTACGCCCCTTTCCTTGATACGGCTGCACATTCCGCGTGGTATGCCATTGTCAGCAGGAAGCAATAAAATCATTCTCGTCTCCATAAAGTTCACGTCACCCTCTCCCCACTTTGCGTCTCGTGCGAGTTGCCTGACACGGACGATCATCGCTTCGTTTGTGGCCCGGTGGTAGGCGTCTGACGCTTGGTATAGCGAATTCTGACGTTACACGTTACACTGAAGACCGAATAACAACGCACACTATGTTGTTTCCGGATGGCATGGGGCTACCCACAGACACTCCGTGAATTGTTTCCGCAACCTTGCAGTTCGATGTTTATTTCTCCACCAACAAGAGGAGTATTCTCCATTTTTGGACTAATGCGAAACGAACGACATTGCGCCATTGTTCGTAATCGGCAAGAAAGGCAATACTTTTCCTGTATCTTTTCGAGCGCTTTCTATGATACGCCGGTGAAGTACCCTGCAATGAGCAGTTGATCTGATGCACTATTTTTGATACTATCATCCCTAACAGTATTCCCCTTCATTTCAAGAAGACGTGCATTGATTTCTCCACGTCTACGGGCCGCTTTCTTGGACTTCACCCTACAGGTCCGATCAAAGAAAAGCACCTTCTCTGTTACCTACATAAGATACCCTCTCCCCTCTTTCCTCCTTTCTTAGTTTAGGTAGATCTGGTATGTGAGATAGGCGTAGTAAGGGGCCAACGTCTGGAGTCATGCAGTTCTTTTCTTTCTAGGGTAAAAGTGGTAGTGGCAAATATACCCCTTTTTTTGTAGGTTCCCTTTATAATCAGGAAGGTGAGGAAGAAAATAAAATATCTGGTGGTACAGTGGGTAGCGTCGCAACCTCTCACTTTTGTGCCCCGCGTTTGAAACACGATTATTCTTTTTCTTTATTTTATTTGTTTTTCATTTATCTACTCATGTCCGTAGAAGATTAAAACACGAATGCTTCGTGTCAAGTTAGGGGATAGACGAGCGTTATTTTAAATATAAAATTACAACTGGGTTTCACAAGAAATGTCATACATTTATTATATAACATACGGTATTTTCAGGGGCTACAATCTCTAAATGCTCATATTCTTGTATTTCATTCGTATATCAGTTCTTAATTCTTATATTAAACTTTTATGTTTAGTCTTCAGGAAGATTTTGTGCTTTCCGTTGAATGATACCAATCGTAGAACCATTCGAAACATGGAAATTCCAGAATACCACATGCAAGCGCGAAGACAGATTTACCACAGCGATATTTCCTCTTACGAATCTCTCTCGAGGAAGAAACGTGGTTAACATTGGTGAAGATTGCACTCGTTGGCAATAATTTCGAGGGACACCACGTATAACGGACCTCTTTTCCTAAAACTGACGCATTCAACCGATTGCGAATCAAGATACACTACAGGAACTTCACCGAGAACAATTTCTAATAATTTTTTCATTCATTTATTGTTTTAATTATGTAGAGATGTACTGTTAGTAGACGAATGGGGGCGTCGTTATTTCAGTATACATTGGAAAACATTCGTGTAGCAATCTTCTACGGACATGAGTAGAGATTAGAAAAACGAAAACAAAACTAATTATTGGGTTTCGAATACAGGACGCAAAATTGTGAAACCGCGACCCTAGCCACTATGCCACCGCTTCATCTGGCCCATTTACTCCCTCGAAGTATCTCGAAAACATTGACCGTCATTTTCTCAGATACGGTCAAGTAACTACTGATAACCCGAGACACGTGTTCGTAGACTCCTATTCCACTGAATGAAGTCTCTGAAAAATCGGATTATGGGGCCTGCCGTATTCTCCCCGTCAGTTCACGTACTGTACTGATTCGTGACAATGCTCGCCCCCATATAAATCAGAACACAAAACGTTTTTCTCTAAGCGTTACGCTGAGAGTTTTCGATAATCCGTTCTGTACGATTGAACTCTGTATCGACGATTTACTTCTGTTCCTATAAATGAATAGTTTTCTGTCTGATAGACAGTTTCATAGTTCCGAAAATACGCAAACGGCTTTCGTACATTGGCCCTAAACGCAGTCGGCAGACTTCCACAATTCAGAAATCCAAGAGGATAGAATTCTCTATGAAAATATCGCACATAAATTCCTCAGTCATGCCATAGTGATAGGGGAAGATAAAATCTTACAGCTATAGATTGCGAGAAACACAAGTTCTGTAACGTGAGATCGCGACTCCTTGTGACATTTACCGAAAATTGGTTTGAGCAATTTGTTAGAAAGCTCACTCACGACGGAAACGTATTTTATCTGCTGGCAACAAACGTGACTGGACTCTTCGATGAGTGAATGTACGGACAGAAATTAGCGGCCACGAGGAGGGGGTGCTGGTCGTGTCAAATGCCACTTAAAATTCTGTGACTCAACACACCTTATCCCTGAGCAGTATTATGAGGGACAATCAAGAAGTTTCCGTTCGTAGAACGTACACTCCAGAATCGGTAAGCCAATCAAGCAAAGTCCCAACGAGCATTGAGGCAATCATCCCACCGACGTACCAGTTGAAGATACCCGTCTGGTAAATCACCGTGTCCTGCTGCGTTAAGAAATCCTTAACTGCCTGCTGCACGTTCTCGTCCGACAGGAATCGTCCACCCTTCAAGGTCTTTTTCTAAGGGATCGAAGACGTGATAATCGCATGGAGAGAGATCAGGAAAATGCAGCGGGCGCACGAGTGACTGCCACTGGAGTTGGTGTAGCTTCTGCGTTGCAACACTTGCGACACGGGGGACGTGCGTCAGCATGAAGCAGCAGAATCCTTTTTCGCAGCTTTCATTTCACAAAGGGGTTTTAAATAGACATACTACCCCACAAACAGTCTTCAGTCTCCGATAAATATCCTAGTGTGTTGTCTTTCGGCAACCAAGAGAAGAACACTGACTGGAGATCACATTCCAGAAAGCCAATCTCCAGGGCCGGTGCGGTGATAGCCTGTTTGGCCAGCGAGTCAACCCGTTCATCACCCGGGATGCCGACTTGACCTGGGGTCCACACTAAACCCAGGGAGCGACCGCAATGGCCAAGAGTATGGATGGACCCCACGGTAGCCGTCACCAGACGAGAGCGAGGGAACCACTGGTCGATAGCTCGTAAACCGCTCAGGGAGTCACTACAGATAACGAAGGAGATGATGACAAGCTCTGCAGTGAAAAACTGCAGCCATCCAGCAAGAAGAGTTGTTCAGATTGTTGTTCAGTAAAAGCATACCAATCTCGACCAGCAACCATCGAACCGTCGGTATAGACTACGGCAGAGCCGGGAAACGAGACAAGGATGGACAGAAAGCGGCGGCGGAGGTACTCAGGAGGGACTGAGTCTTTCGAGCCTTGTGCCAAATCCAGCTGAAGGCATGGGCGGGGCACGACCCCTGGTGGTATACGTAGATGGGCCCGGAAAAGAGGTGGGGGAGGGTTGGTTGGTTTGGGAGATCAAAGGGACCAGACTGCGACGGTCATCGGTCCCTTTTTCCAAAAAACTAAAACCACCCAAAGAGAATAAAAAGGAACAACAGGAAAGACGGCAGACGACACAGGACAAGAAAGACTCACACACAGATCAGACGAAACAAATTGAAATCACACAGTGTGTGACGGTGGTTGGCCGACCATAGATATAAAAAAGGGAAAAGCCAACCACCGAGAACACATTAAAAACTCAGTTTAAAACCGTAGGCCAAAGGCTAGAATCAACACAAAACAATAAAATAAAACATAAACACTTAGATTAAATGATAAAAAAAACCTGCCCGAATAAAACGCAAAACTAAGCCAGCCATAGCAGGGTCATCAGTTAAAAGGGCAGGGAGCATATCAGGCAGCGCTAACGTCTGCCTGAGCACAGCTAAAAGACGACACTCGAACAAGATGTGGACCACAGATAAAACGGAGCCGCAGCGACATACAGGGGGGTCCTCACGGCGCAATGAGTGGCCGTGCGTCAGCCGAGTGTGCCCAATGCGCAGCCGGCAGAGGACAACAGACTCCTTGCGGGAGACCCGCATGGACGACCGCCACACAGTCGTCGTCGCCTTGATAGAGCGTGAGAGAGGGAAAAACTCAATCCCGGAGAGAAGAGACAGGACGCGAACCGCAATCGGACATCCTGACTGGGGCCGCCATTCTGGAAGATGGACGACTGAGTTGAGGAACAGAAGACGGTAATTTGGTTGCCCGGGCAAGCTACAAACATGTGCATGATGAGTGGCTAGTAGTCGTTGGCGCCGGATCCGCAATGGAGTGCTTGTGTGGGAAGCTCCAGTTGCAAGTCGGATCCCGTAGTGAAGTATGGGGTCAAGCAACCGCAATGTGGAAGGCGATGCCGAACCGTAAGCCAGGTTCCCATAATCGAGACGGGACTGAATCAACGCCTGATACAGTCGTAGAAGGGTAGACCGATCGGCAACCCAACTGGTGTGACTCAAGCAACGAAGAAGATGCCGTCCCCTTGTTGTGTCAGTAGACGCAGGCAACTGTGAAATGCGACGACGGAGCTCCATTACGGATCAATCCGTCGGAACGGCGGATCAGCCCTTGAGAGTGTATACACAGTGAACGAGAAACGGCAGGCAAAACGTGTCACGGCAAGATACATTCGGTGTCCTATCGACATTGGTTCTTTTATTTTCCATCTTCGCGTCTTTTGTGACTTCGGACACAATATGCGTCAACCAGCACTAATCTCCTTTGTATCAGCTCCAAGAAGCAATCTTCGATCAGGTTTTTGTGATGATGGTGGTAAATAATACAACCATGAGTGACAGAGAAACACATTGCAATATTAATGAGGCAATTGTCTGTAGAAGCATGAAATTGATAAGTACCGTTATTCCCTCATTCGTAATATTTCAGTCTTTAAAGTCAGTGTGCTACTATCCCTACTTATATCTCTTTTGTGATTGAAGACACTTAAAATAAATGTGAAAACTGGTGCAGCTTACGTGTGAAATATTATTTCCGACCGACCTGTTTTTATCATACAATCTGTCATTACATTGGGCAAATCCAAGATTTTTCTCCCTAACACGAAGAGTCATTCCACTGATCTTCATACCTTATTCTTATTCTCTCCCCTCGTGCCGGATATATTTGAAATTTTGTACTAATATGTAGGGGAACTGTCCCTAATCAAGTCATATTAGGACCTTGACAATACAGAGTGGTTATAACTAAAGTGTCACTACTTGAGCATCTGTAGACGGAAAATTATTTACCGTATTGGTACCCAACTTTATAGGAATGAAGTGCAGCAAGTGTGCTGCAGAGTTTCCAGTGTTAGTAGTGTAGCACCTACTTCCCGCGCGCGATGTTTGAACACTGCAAAGCACCTACTCCCGCCGCTTGCCGCTGCAGGAGTATATAAAACCCACTAAATATGAGTTAAGAGTATGTAGAAACTACAAAAAGAAGCATTAACACTCAACTACAGGAATGCAACAGTAGTTGCCCTCTTGGCAACACGGATAAAACGGCGGTAGCAGAACACGCACAGGAACCAGGGAACGATCAAATTCATTTCTTAGATATCACGGATTTAACAAGATCCAGTCATTACTATGCTAGGATGTACAGAGAGGACGTACAAATTCAAAATCACGAAAACAACGTTAACAGAACGAAAAAAGGATTGAAATTATACAAGTTGTGGACCTTGTAAGGGCACCTCGCCTACTCGACACCACCGATTTCTTCTAAAGTTATGATATATGCAAGGCTTGGCCAGAAATTAAATTAGTGTGAGATCCATACGGGCAAGCGTTTAGAAAAACATAACATTTTTGACGCGGGTCGGGCAAGGAATGAGCCATTTATGTTAGCGTCAGCTCGGGCAGCGTTTGACGCAGTGGGAGGAATGCGTAGTGCTAAACTGAGGGTCGTGGATTCCAGTAAACAGGTGCATGTTACACAAGTCCTGCTCTTACCGCACACGAATGGACTTCGTCTACGAGTGGCCTTCGACTACTATCTGACGACCGGAACAATCTTTAAGGTGCAGTGTGAAACGCTTACCCTCCCCTGGCGTGAGGAAGGACTTGGTCTACTCAACACACAGCACATAGCTGATTCTCTGAATACGAGAACGATGTGGAAATAATGGACTGGACCAGGGGCTTCCCCATGCTGGCGTACCACTTACACCAGTGCCGGTTGGTCACATTCACAACTCCTTGTCACATATTGCGACCTTTATTGTGGCTTATAGTTATGTACATCCCGCACTCTCGACCATGCGTCCTCCTACCGCACAAAGACATCTATCTCGTCTGCTATGCCGAGTGTCACGCACCATTGTCGACCAGAATGAGACTACCCTGCGATCCGCTGGTCAAACGTAAGGTGCCGTATATCCATCAAGTTTACCTCCACACATATGTTTGAGCAACATGGTACTTGGTTACCAATGGTGAAATTGTGGTACGACAGAAGTTACATGCAGCTGGGTTAACGGACTCCCCGCTGTGGGCCGCCTGCCAACACCTCGAGGAGAACATCCGCCTGCTTTCTCCGCATCTAGAGCCCAACTGCCAAATCCAAAGCTATATTCTAGATATACGGTTGGACGCTCTGCTCTCTCTACACTGACGGCGACAAATCAGGCCTCGATTTTTGCTGCAGGTTGCAGAATTCCCACACCGCTGGACCATGATGCCAACTACTTGCATGGGGTATTCATGTCCCCCCCCCCCTCCCCTCCACCTAGCTGAGGTGTAATAAGCCTTATTCTTACTCCTCCCCCTGCCCATATAACTTCCCCTTCTGCTCTTCTCGCTGCATCTGAAAAAATCGTCCCTGACTTCTGAAGACGCCACAAAGGCGGACAAATCTCAGCCACAGAACGAGACAGAGCACTTTACCCTCGCGCCTCACGTAACCCGAATTGAGATTAAATAAATAAAATGTCTCCCCCACGCTACCCTCACTAACACAGGCACTCCCCTATGCATCCGACTTTGGAGAGGTCCGGGGGTCATCGTGGCCAGGCGTCAATTATGACCCCTGCCCTCCCTACCCACAGGCTCCACCGGTGGACGGATATATAGCCTCGATTGTTTCTCCTCTCCCGTTTCTTCCATTATGGCGTACATTGTACTGTAAATACGCTTCACTATTCTTTCTCATTGGTTTTTGCTAATAAAGTTATAAAAATATAAATAAGTAAATAAAACGAAAAAGCTGAAACTTATTTTTATTTTCAATTTTTATGTTAGTTACACTTCAAATAAACCGAAATAATGTTCAATATACTGCAGTTATTAATATTTTGGTAGAAGGTATGAATTGGAAAGGCATAGGGAAATTTGGGATTGAAAATAAATTTCAGGGAAAGGATTGTATTTATAGCGTCCACAAAGAATCTGCAAATAACATTCAAAGAAGGAATGATAATTAAAGTATTCACGATTTCGTATTCCGTTACTTTCTTTTTGGTCTGTGAATAGCCCTCGGCATCTAATGCAGCCCTACAATGGCTCAAGCTTCACCAGACCCGCGTAAATTTCGTCTTTCTTCGTTTTTTTTTTTCCCCTAAACGCTTGACTATCTGGAGTTCTCACTACTGTCAATAACATTTCTGGTCAAACCTTGCGTATACCATAAATTTGGAAAAAAATGTGTGTGAAAGCTTATGGGACTTAACTGCTAAAGTCATCAGTCCCTAAGCTTATACACCACTTAACCGAAATTATCCTAAGGACAAACACACACACCCAGGCATGAGGGAGGACTCGAACCTCCGCCGGGACCAGCCGCACAGTCCATGACTGCAGCGCCTGAGACCGCGCGGCTAATCCCACTCGGCACACTCGGCATAAATTTGGAAGAAATTAGTAGCAAACTCCATAACACTCATCTGCGCGACTCTGAGATCTCAGGCATCGGTATGATGACGTAACGAAGCAACCGTTGCGTGGGTCGCATAAATAGTTCTCCCTGTTGACCTTGTTTGAGACGGTAATTATTTTCTGAGTCATTATAGCCCCAATGTCCATTCCACTTCCACATCATTTTCATTACGGTCTTAAATACGTTTTGCTGTCCAGTATGTTTCCTGATCTACATGTTTTCCTGTCTCTCATAGTAACTCCCACCACGTATCCCACCATTGCTCTAAGATCAGCCTTTGCACCAAACTCCACGTTACAGTATGGTAAGTCAAAACTGGTAATGGACACTGATTGGAAACTTTCCTTTTCAGAAACACCAGAAATGTAACTTTGAAAATCCAATGTACTTTATTTATTTTGTTGTCCATCCAGTCTTCATTATCGGTTGCCCTAAATACAAAATGTAATCATTTCGTTGATTCTGCAGTTAATTTTATTTTAACTAGTATCTGACAAGACTGGAAGACTACACAAGAATCCAGAGGATTTAGCTGACCAGCATAGGGCCATCAACAGTGAGTCGCCAAGTGTGAAGAGAGGGACAACAGCAAAAGGAAAACTGACAATGGAGACGGCACGACAGAATAACATGTCCAAACGAATAGTCCAATAACAATCTCCATGAATTGGGGACGAGTGTCAGATACGACAGTTCATGGAGGTCCTTTGATAGCGAGAATCTGGGCGAGTGCATCGTGGAGTCTGTTGTGGTGCACGCCATGTTGACCACGTGTGGATAGTTAGAGCAATTTACAGCCCAGAAAGGGGTCCGCAAAGGCAAAATGAACGTGGTTCCAGGGCCTACAGGGAGCCGGGGGAGGGGGGGGGGGGTCAGAGGGAGAAAGATTGGGGTGGGTGGAGTAGCCTCGTGCCAGGCACCAGAGGAAGAACCGTTGTTAAACTTGAGGGCATAGGCCAGTCAGATGGTGGGAGAAGTGAGCCAGCGCCAAAGCACCAGATAGGCGTTCTTCAAGAAAGATGTTGGCCACCATGGAGCATGTAGTGCCTGACGTGCTGTGAGATAGAACTGCGGAATGTGACAGCAGTGATCCAAGCATCCATAATAGGAAACCCATCCCATGTGTGTCGCCATTCTGCGTCTATGTGAAAATAGAAATTTTCCTGCCGGTCAAAGGCGAGGTCTCGGCCTGCGGGTAGACAAGACAGCGTATCCGCATTTGTGCACAGGTCTGTAGACTAATATTTAATGGTATAATTATAGGAGAAGAGAAAAAGCGCCCAACGTTGGAGCTGTTGTGCTGTCCACTCCGGAAGCTAGGAGCATGGCCCAAAGAGTTTTCCACAAGACTGTGGTCCATAATAAGTGTAAACTTAGTCCTGAATAGGTAAACGTGAAACTTCTTTACTGCGAAGATAATTGCCAAAGATTCCTTTTCAACCATTGAGGAATTATTTTGAACAGGTTTCAGTGGTTCAAATGGCTCTGAGCACTATGGGACTTAACTTCTGAGGTCATCAGTCCCCTAGAACTTAGAACTACTTAAACCTAACTAACCTAAGGACATCACACACATCCATGCCCGAGGCAGGATTCGAACCTGCGACCGTAGCGGTCGCGCGGTCCCAGACTGTAGCGCCTAGAACCGCTCAGCCAGGTTTCAGTGTCTTTGACGCCAAAGAAATTGGTTTCTCCGCACTGTCACTCTTCCTATGTTCCATCACTGCACCAGTGCCGTATGAAAAGGGATCCTTGGCTGAAACCAGTGGACGTGATGGGAAAACTGGAGTAAGGTAGGGTGCCAAGGGGAGCAAATACTTCAACTGTGTGAAAGCATGCTCACAGGCAGCTGGCCATCTGTACTGAAAGCCTGATTTATGGATTCTTTGTGGATGATCTCATAATAATATTTCTCATTTTGCAAAAAAGCCTGCAGCTCTTTTTCAGTAGAATTTCAATAGCCACAATGTTGCAGTCAGTCGATGGTTCATTTCTTTTTTGACTAAGTGTCTGAGGTATTCCACTTTCTCCTGAAAAAAACTTGCAAGTGCCACTTGAGCCCAGCATCACATAAAGTGGCATACTTCAGAAACCACCGTGCAGCACGGCGGTGGGACAGGGAATGGGGGACATGGCTTGACTGCCTGGAACGCGAGGATGGAAAAACCTCTACAAAAAACAACCTCAGTCTCAAGGTATGTTAACAAGCAACCTCTTGGGAACCTGCCACACCTCAGTTGTATAAGGCTTACCAAGGCATGCAGCGCTCTAAGTGGACTTGTATCTTCCTAGACGTTCGTGGGACCAGGATAGATCTTTCGAAATTTTTCCTGTCTCCTCCCAACGGAAAGGTTGGGCTGCTGGGAGGTAACAATACGCAGTCGATCAAGAGGGCTGTTGGTCGAAACGTCAAGTTACCAACAAGTGAAGAACCTCCAAAAAAGCACAATGTCTCGGGGAGTATGCAACTGAAACTGAACTGTACAACACCTTGAACTACAGCAAAGATGCAACATCTTGCAGAGGTCTCGTTGACATTCCCCGAGAAGAACTGAAAGCTGAACGCTGCTGGGAAGGCACTGTTGACGTGCAAGACATTATGAAAAGGGTAGATGGCGACCTTATGAAATCAGACTCGTTTATAGTGCCTTTCAGCAACACAAAACTTCCAAAGCACGCTAAGGCTGGCTTCCTTCACCTCAGCGTGCAGCATTATTTTCCAAAGCCAAAGCGCTGTTTTAAATGCCAGCATTTGGACACATTACTCTTGGTTGTAAAGAAGGAGCCACTTGGGACAAACGCAGTAAAGCTGCCCATGACAGAGTTGGTTGTTCCTCTTCTCGAAAGTGTATGAGCTTCTCTGTGGATCACCCTGTCTGGAGTAGGGACTGCAGTGTCTTCCTTAAGGAATGGAAGAGCCAGGAGATCAAAACGACAAAGGGCATTCCGTATGGTGAAGCTTAAAAGATATACAGCTGCCCATGTTCGCTACCTCGTTTGCTTCCATTCTCAAACAGCCAATCCAGATAACTGATGCTGCTAGTACCTGCGTTTTTCAGTGTACCTGTTATGCTGCCGTTACTTTGAAACGTACCTCTCTCCTCAGGACTTCAGACAAGGCCATGGTTGCTGACACTGTGATACTTCCTGCACCTCCACCTGCCTTCTCCACCGTCCAGAGCTGCCAATATCACTTCGACAGTTGTGACTCCAAAGCCACCTCAGATCAAAAAATCGATGTTGAAAGTGGAGAATCACGCAGTGACGGAGACGGGTAGTAAACATTGCAACGATGTCATCCTGTATGACGCCCCTCGCGAATCTTTGTCAGAGGCAATGGACCTTCATGTCGGAGAGGAGCAATCAACTCGTCCCAAGACTGAGCCTCCACCCATTGGGTACTCCCCTCCCCGGCAGAAAGTCGGGCTTAAAGTGTTACCCTGTGGTAGATGGCTCCCATTGTACAGTGGAACATTACTGGGTTTAGCACACATGTGGAGGAACTGAAACTCGTAGCACAGAAACGCTCCATGCGCTTGTGTTTGTAGGAAACACATTTTAAAGTGTCTGATGCCGCTGTAGTACGAGGCTATATGCTCTATCACAAGGATGACATGACTGAGTAAAGGGCTAAAAGAGAGGCCACTGTGTTTGTCAATAAAGCGCACCTCTTCTCTGCTGTCCCCTGGCTACTGACCTGCAAGCCGTTGCCAATGAAATTCATGTGTGTCGGAGGATCACTGTTTACACCCTGTATCTGCCTCCACATGATTCAACTGACTCTAAGACTCTCAGAAATTTTATAGAACAAATCCCCCGACCATTTTTCCTGCTGGGAGACTTCAATGGCCATCATGTTTTGTGGGGCCTGACCTCTACTTGCCCTCAGGGTCAGGTTTTCGAGAGCCTCATGTCGTCTCAGGAGCTGTGCACCCTCAACACAAGTACCCCATCCATTTCCGTGCTTCCACAGGGCCATTCTGAACCATCGACCTCTCCTTTTGCTCTCCAGCCCTCGTAGACTCTGTCCTATGGGAAGTCATTGATGACCTTCATTCTAGTGGCCACTTCTCACTCCGCATTCGCCTACCAGATGAAGCGTTTCCTGAAGAACAGCCACCAAATTTGTTGTTAGCAGGGCTAACTGGGCGCTGTTCAGTCAGTTGGCTGAGTATAAACACCGCAACATTGTCCAGGAATGGGTGGACCACTTTACAGGAGTGATCCATCATGCTTCTGACGTATCCACCCAAAAGTTCTCAGGTCATCTTAGGAGATAACCTCTTTCTTCGTGGACCAGTGAGTGCCACTCAGCTGTCTGGGACAGGTTTGCAGCTCTTGAAGGTTTAAGTACCGCCTGACAGCAAAGAAACTCACAGCAGTTCATGTCGCAAGAGCCAAGGCTCAAGGTGTAATTAAGGAGATCAAACAAAGATCATGGCAAGCTCTCCTGTACTCCACCAAGTGTTCCACTTATTCTATAAAAGTACAGGAAGCCATCAGGTGGATTTCTGGTAAACATAGTTGTTTGCCGATAGCAGTAGTGCTGAAAAGGGGATGTCTCCAAACAGCACCTAGAGACATCGCTCAGATGCTGACATAGAATTTTGCACAAACTACTGCCAATGTCAGCCAGGATCAGGCGTTTCGTCGCTACCATGCTACTGTAGAAAAGGAAAAATTGGACCCCATATCCAACAATTCTGAGAGTACAAGTACCCTTTCTCCATGTGGAAACTGGAATCGACGCTGTCTGAGACTTGTTATAATGCACCCGGTCACGATCAAGTCTGTCACTGCACGCTTCGACATTTGCCAGCAGCGTTAAAGTAAATCTTCCTCGAATGTTTTAATCCTATATGGCAGACAGGTAACTTCACCAGATCGAGGGGAGTGGCACTTCTGATACCTCTCGTCAAACCATGAAAGGACAACACATTCCCCAGTAGTTATTGGAGTATCGTCTTAACGAGCAGTGCAGGAGAAACCCTGGAGCGAATGGTTAACCGTCTTGTGGTATGGCTGATAGAGACCAGGCAACTCCTCAGCCGCTCTCATAGTCAATTCCGGAAATTTCGGTCCACTGTTGACAACCTGACAGTGCAAGAGGTGGCTATTCAGCAGTATTTCCTACGTAAACTTCACTGTGTCCGCATATTCTTCGATATGAGTAATCCATACGTTTTGAGCAGGAGAATGGTGTCCCTCAGGGAAGTATTTTAAATGTTACCCCCTTCACCATAGCCATAAACAGAATCACATCGATGGTAAGGATTCCTGTACAGTGTTCCTTATTTGTGGACGATTTTTCTATTTTCTGTTCCTCCTCCAGTGTTTCAAAAGCGAGTCGTCAGTTGCAGCTGACATTGTGGGGGTTAGAGATGTGGACTGCAAAGACAGATTTAAAGTCTTCTGCAGACAGGTGTGTGTGTGTGTGTGTGTGTGTGTGTGTGTGTGTGTGTGTGTGTTTGTTTTAATCGTACTTGTCGTATTATTAATTTAACTGACTTGCATGTGAGGGACACCATCCTACGTTTTAGACACTCAGTGAGGTTTCTGGGCCTAATTTTTGACTCCAGACTATAGTGATTGCCACACCTGAGAGACCTGAAAGCAAGAACTTTCAAAGCACTGAACATCATAAAGTGCCTTAGTTCTTGGGTTGCGGAGAGGGCATGTCTGCTCCAGTTGTATGGGGCTTTCATGTGTATATGGCTGGACTATGGGTGCACGTTTTGCGGACTGACGAGGCCTTCTTATTTATCCGCCATGTGAGGGTATTCCGCAGGCGATAAGGGCTTATAAGTCCAGTCCCATTTGTAGTCTCTGGGCCGAGGCTGGAGAACCCTCACTCAGCACCCAGTCACTGCTCCTCATGGTGCATCAGGCATGTAAGGTCCTCGCCACTCTGACTTCACGTGTGTAGCACACTGCTGCTCCTTTGCCTCTGGAACTCCTTGTCTCCAACTGTCCACGAGCAACAATGCCCTTTGGGATCCGAGAGCAGCGTGTCGTGGAGTCACTCGATGTGGAGCAAGTACTACCTCAAATCCAGGAATTTAACTGTCTGCCGCCCTGGGTGCTGCAGAGGCCCAGAGTAATTTTAGATCTGGTGTAGTACGGGAGAGATTGCACTCCTGCTTTTTTAATGGTAAATTGTCTGATATTTTATATGACCACCGCAATTATGTAGCTGTCTTTACAGATGGGTCTTAACAGGGAGCCTCAGCTGGTTGTTTTGTTTCTCGGATCATGTCCTCAAGCTCTGAATGAAGACTTAACTATTTTCGACACAGAATTACATGCGATGTTGTAGGCACTGGAACAGATAAGACGCTATTCCACTGCTAAATTTCTTATCTGTTCCAATTCTTTCAGTGCCCTTCACTCTCTGAAATGTTTGTATCTAGCAGATAAAATAGTCTAGTAAAGCCCAAACCGCAGCCTTAGTGTATCTCTTCCCAGCCATATCGACAGTACGAGATTCTGCTTCCTTGTCTTCGTATAGGCCACAGCCTATGCCTCATGGCTTCTTGCTCCGGCGGGAGGACCGTCCAATGTGTGGTGCCTGTAGCGTCCACATCACTGTGCGCCACATTTTATTGTACGGTGTTTTATTTTCCGACCAGCGCGTCGCGGCAGATTTGCCGATGGATCTGCCCTTTGTTTTAGGTAACATTCAAAGGAATATGTTTAGAGTTTTAAAGTTCTCTGAATTGTCCAACATTTTTCCTAAGAGTTCAGGGAGTTGTTTTTAATGTGTTAACGGAGCGATTGGCTCACCCATGTTTTTTGTAAGCTCTCAGCGAGTCACATTTCCTGTGCCTTTCCATTAGCTCCTCTGTTGTTTTACTTGTGTTTTAATCTCATGTATAGAGCATTTTAGTAATTCTTCGTTGTCTTAGCGCGAATGTGGAAATTTTCACCATTTTATCCACATTCATTAAAGTGTGTAAGTGCGCTGAGAACCTCGTCGTTGAGCACCCGTAAGAAGCAAACACATCCCCCCCCTCCCCACACACACACACACACACCACCACCACACACAATGTCAGCAAGACGGTTAGTGCAATTGGCCGTTGACCTGGTTAACTTCTCCAGGTATCTCTGTAAGACTTCTGCAGCAGTAGAGTTCCAAGAAGCAAGAACTTTGTGAAGCGTCGGTTGAGCATTTAGCATATGCCTGAGATGCTAGAAGATCAGAACCTGATGACTTTTATGGCGAACTGATTGCTTCCCACGATGTCATGTGAATTTAAAAAGAAAAATTACACAACAGGTAACTAATTGATTATCTAAATCAAGGGTTCCCAACGAAACAATCTCGAGGACCCTCACATCGAGTATGGTTGGTACCTTGTCATATCACAGTATCAAGTACCTAAAGAAGCCAAATTAAGAGCCTTTTATATGTTTTCTATTTTTGGTACTTAGAAAAAACATTGACATATTCATTATTGGAAAACAACGCTTTACAAACACTACTGTTTTAATACAGGTTATTGACTAAAAAAGCCAAATTAAGAGCCTTTTTATATGTTTTCTATTTTTGGTACTTAGAAAAAACATTGACATATTCATTATTGGAAAACAACGCTTTACAAACACTACCGTTATAATACAGGTTATTGACTATGTAAACAACACGGTCTGTGAAAGCACTGGCAATAAATTAACAATGGCCGATTGTCGTCTGAAATGCGAGTTTCTGTGTAAAGTGACTGTCAGTTGCCAGCTGCAAAGAGGCAGCGCGCGCACTCTAATGGCATACAGCAGAAATATTTGCTCTATCTAATTCTAGTTTTGAGCTAGAGTGTGCTAGCGTCAGTTGGCTCTAGGTAGACGCTAGACGCAAAAATGAAATGAAATGTCGTGTGACGAGGGCCTCCCGTCGGGTAGACGGCTCGCCTGGTGTGCAAGTCTTTCGATTTGACGCCACTTCGGCGACTTGCGTGTCGAGCTAGACGCAGAAGTTAGCGTTCGCTAAGGCTCTGCTTATGCAGGCAGTGGCCAAAACAACAAATCTGTTATCATATGAAATATATTTAATATATTTTTTGTTCTAATAGCATCTTGCGGACCCCTGTGGCATAGCTTGCGGACCCCTAGGGGTCCGCGGACCACCTGTTGGGAACCACTGATCTAGGTCGCCCAGTTGAACATGAAATATGCGTACCACAAATCACATCGGAATAGTGATAAAGGATTCCATCAAGCTACTAAATGAAACTAAAAGGCACTATAACTATGTGATCTATTTCTAGAGATCTTTACATGATTCTAATCACTGACTGAACAGCACAAGTAACTACAAAGGAGCATGAGGATGCAGAAACGTGAATGAAGGATCTTGGTACAGATGGGTTGGATTAAGATAGAATTACACGAAAATGTTGACCACAAAAGTCTCCAGTAATTTCTGAATATGTTGATAGCCTAAGGAAAATATCAAGAAAAAAAAGCAAACGCACCAGTTCTCTCGCCTAAGCACATACTGATTGCAGCTAGCTAGTAGGCTATGAATTAGTAACAGTAGAGTGGTAAGCATGGGCCACATTTGTGTACCTCATGATGAGGTAACAACGGAGTTATTTGTATCAAGTAAAATTTTCCCTCTTCTGCACTAAGATCCAGAGGATGGTTGTAGTAGTGGTTGAGAATTCGAAGTTCAGCCCCAGTATCTATGATCAGCTCTAAAGTGAAGATATCTTTGTTCTCTCCCTGCGCCTTCCAACAGAGAAGTTTACTCTTTCACGCCATAAGGTGAAATATCTTTCCCTTCCGCCCCATATAATCTATATGGTTCTGCCAACGTCGGAATCTCGGACGCCAGTCCCAGTATACATTCAGAGTTATGATCAATGAAAAGTTCTCAACAGTTTCCCTTACCCTAACGAATCTGTTATGGTTAACCAATCCTACACAACTCTCTTAGAGTGGGTACAAGACAGAAATTCTCTCCCACAATATGTTTGTTCCTGTGTTTCCTCGAGTTAGAATGGCTGCATGTTTGCACTCATGGGCTCTCATCCCCACTACGAAAATAGTTACTATGAAGCAATTATGGGCTTCCTTACAACATTTAAACGTCTACACCTGTGACTTCCATTGGCCCCTAATAGCTGTCTCAAAAGAGAAATGTGTCGTGTTTTGCTCCTGCCACCACAGATTTAATTTTTTTCTAAACGGCATTCTTTAAACTCTTGTGGATGGCTCCCTGTACGCACTGCTCAGCAACACCAGTACTGCTTACAGAGAAGGTGAAACAGACGACCCTATAGCTGCTGCTAGACCGTTAATAGGCACTAAAAAGAGAGAGACACTCAATACAGAGTCCTGCGGGACTCCATTTCCTAGATAGGGGGGGGAACTATGGGATACACCAACTTGGACACAGAAAGTGCCGATAGCAATGGGCATCAGGGGGTTTTTACAAGGTTTGAGTATGGGAATGATGGTGCTCTCCCGTCATTGCGATGAAAAACGCCATCGCACCAGATCCGACTGAAAATGACGAGAAGATATCGTTTTTAGTCGGATGATAGATGTTTAATCATCTGACTGTGGACCCAATATGACCCATGAGCTGTGTCGGTGCAATGTGTGTGGGCGCTGAAGAGCTCCCACTGTGTAAATGGGGCGTTATAGGGTTCACTGTGGCGTGTAGTGAACGAGAGGTCTTCCCCTACCATCCACCGTTTGAGGGTGCGAAATTCTGGAGGGTAATTCTCCAACACAGAGGCTCGAGCATAGGGCGCAGCAAAGCGCTCGGCAATCGCTTTTGTGTCGGTAGATAACACGTCATCGATGTTAACACCAGGAACACGTGTTGGGGCCTGGTACCCAAAAACACGTCTGATCCTCGTCCTTGGGAAGGTGACGTATGGCACCCAATGGTCGAGACGTACCTCTCCCAACACTCCTGTTTCCATCGTTTTATAAGCTGGCGAACATGGGCCCGGAGCCATTTAAAAGCTATTAGGTGCTCCAGAGAAGGATGCCGCATATGTCGCTGTAGAGCCCGCCTATGCTCTTAATGGCCTCAGCAACTTCCGGTGATCACCAAGGTACTGCCTTTCGCTAGGGGCACCCTACAAAACAAGGGATCGCGTTTTCTACCGCAAAAATGATCGTCCTGGTGACACACACAACGATCGCATCGATGTTACCGTGTGAGGGAGGTTCAAATGGTTCAAATGGCTCTGAGCACTATGAGACTTAACTTCTAAGGTCATCAGTCCCCTAGAACTTAGAACTACTTAAGCCTAACTAACCTAAGGACATCACACACATCCATGCCCGAGGCAGGATTCGAACCTGCGACCGTAGTGGCCGCGCGGTTCCAGACTGTAGCGCCTTTAACCGCTTGGCCACCGCGGCCGGCTGTGAGGGAGGCCCAATGGTGACAGCTGAGGTGAAAGCTTCCCAGTCTGCCTTGTTTAAAGCCCATCTGGGTAGGCGTCCTTGGGCATGATGCCGTTGCAGTGACAGGAAGATGGGGAAGTGGTCACTACCACACAAGTCATCGTGGGACAGATGGGAGAAGTCCTGTGCTGCACAGTGATATATCAATGGCCGAGTAACAACCATGAGCCACAATGAAATGTGTGGCGGCCCCAGTATTTTGGAGGTAGAGGTCGAGCTGAGACAGTAAATTTTCGAATTCTGTATCGTGGCCAGTAATCACAGTGCCACCCCACAAGGTGTTGTGGGTATTGAAGTCTTCAAAAAGTAGGAGAGGTTTAGGGAGTTGAAGAATCAGTACAGCCAATACGTTCAGGGGGACTGCACCATCTGGAGGAAGATATACGTTACAGACAGTTATTTCCTATGTCGTCCATATCCTAACAGCCACAGCTTCGAGAGGAGTTTGAAGGGGCACACGTTCACCACATACCGAGTCCAGGACACAGATGCAAACTTCACCTGACGCTCTATTATATTCTCTACAGTTCTTGTAATATCCCCTACAGCCATGGAGGGCGAGGGGTCCGCATTGCCGGGAACCAGATTTCCTGGAGGGCAATGCACAAAGTAGGTGTAAAGCTTAACAGTTGCTTTAGCTTAGCAAGGCAGTGGAAAAACCTCAGTAATTCCACTGGAGGATCACGTTATCATGAGGCTGGGAAGGCATGGAACTCTCAATGAGGCAGATTATGCCTCGGGGTCACCTGCTGCCACCGACTGAGTACCTTTGTGATCAACATCCATTGTGCCTGAGAGTCCAGCAAGACCTAGGTTCTCAGCAGACGCCAGAATCTCCACTTCATCCTCAGATGCAGAGAGGTAGCTGGGGTGTGAGTGCTACCACAATGTCTTGGTTCTTGGGGGTATTTTTCTTTTTTGGTTTCTCTCACCACTCCTTAGGCTTTTCCAGCTGGTAGGGCTTCACTGATTCAGTCTCAGGGACTGAGGAGGACTGTGAAGCTCTACGACCAGCTACCTGTGGGTGCTTCAGCCATTGGTGGGTGTCTGCTTTGGCAGTAGTAGTAGGAACCTGGGAAGCGAGTGACCCAAGTGACCCCTTCCTAGTGAGAAGCGCCGAAGAAGATCTACTCTTCTCCAGCTGAGAAATGGAGACTGATGCCCCGATGGTTTGGGGGTGGGGGGGGGGGGGGGAGCGCTGCTCCCGAAGTAGGTGGTGCAGGAGCAACAGGGGCAGACGTGCCCTCCAGCATCAAGGGACAGGTGGGGTCTGATGGCGCTGAGATCCAGCTGTACACAGTGGAACTGAAGGTGCTAGAAACGTTGTTGTAGCTGCTGCATAAGTAAGTGTCATATGCACAGGATGTAGCCTCTCAAATTTCCTCTTATCCTCAGTGAAGGTCAGTCGGTCCAGGACCTTGTACTGCATGATTATTTTTTTCTTTCTGGAGAATCCTGCAGTCCAGCAAGCAAGGGGAATGGTCCTCTCTGCAATTGACACAGATGGGAGGTGGGGCACATGAAGTATTGGAATGTGAAGGATCTCCACAATTTCGACAGGTGATGCTGAAAGTACAGCAGGAAGACATATTCCCAAACTTCCAGCACTTAAAGCACTGCACTGGATATGCCATCACCTTGACCATTTCGGGTAATGTGTCACCACTGAAGGCCAAGATGAAGGCACTGGTGGCAACCTAATTATCCCTCGGACTGCAATGGACACGGCAGACGAAATGAACAGCTCATCGCTCTAAGTTGGCGTGCAGGTCGTCATCTGACTGCAAAAGAAGGTCCCAGTGTAATGTAATACCCTGGACCATATTTAAGCTCTTATGGGGTGTGATGGAAACAGAAGCATCCCCTAGCTTGTCAGAGGCGAGTAACGCCCGTGACTGAGCAGAGAATGCTGTTTTTATCAAGACTGACCAAATTCGCATTCTGGACAATCCCTCCACCTCCCCAAACTTGTCCTCTAAAGGCTCCACAAAAAACTGAGACTTCATTGACATGAAAGATTCTCCATCCATTCCTGTACATACGAGGTACCAGGGCGAATAAGTTTTGCTGCCATCCTTAGCCTGGCGTTTGTCCCATGGTGTGGCCAGTGAGGGGAACGATTTGGGGTCATACTTCTTGCATTAAAGTTAGACCTCGACTGCTTAGAGGCTGCTGGTGTTGGACCACCAGCAAGAGATGAATTAATACTCTTCGTGGCGTGTCATCCACCCTGAAGCCACCCACAATGATCAGAGGCCCTCCTCACGGGCGCCACCCAGACTCAGCAAAAGGCACCTGGAACGATGGCCACTACTGGGAGTCCCGATGCTCCATGGAGATGGGCATCTACTCCTTGGCATAAGTGGGGAGTTAACGGCACAGGCATCAGCAGAGTGATCCCTGTGTAGTCAGGGGGCTACAACCAATAGGGTACATGGCGGCCCCACCACCAAGGACTAGCTACCATGCTGGATATGAGGTGTTAAGTAATCCATGATCATCGTCAGTGCAAAAAGACACCACATAGTGGATGGAGGAAAAGGCACCCAGGAAGGTGTCTTCGCCAGACAGCTGGAGAATGAGCAGAACTGCAAAGCCACGACGATAAAGTGGGCTAAAGATCTCAGTGCACAATGGACACGACGCACCAAGTGTGGCGCCCTTCCCCAATTGGCTCACTTTTCAGAAAAATTTGGAAGAATGGATGTTGAACACTACAGGGTACCATCACATAAAGGTCTAAACGTGTGAGACACCTGTTAGTCGTGGCAAGCAGGAATATCTCGGGCCTATTCTAACACCCGGACCCACAGGGGGTCAACATATATGAAATCATTCCAACTTAAGTTGTTCGTGTTGGTAATTCCTAGGTATTTAGTGAATTGATACCAATTAAATGTGTGTCATTTATCGTGTAATCGAAATATAACGTATTTCGTTTTGTAGTCATGTGGATGACCTTTTTTTTATTTTATTTTTATTGAGAGGTAGTTGCCACTTTTTGTACCATGTGGATATCGTGTCTAACTCATTTTGCAATTGATTTTGATCTTCTGATGAATTTAGTAGTCGGTAAATAACAGCATCATCTGTGAACAGTGTATGAGGGCTGCCAAGATTATCTCCTAAATCGTTTATATAGGAACAGCAGAGGGTCTATAACACTTTCTTGGGGAAAGCCGGATATCACTTCCGTTTTACTCAATGATATTCCAGCGCTTCTACGTGCTGTAATGACAACTTTAATTTTTTACACAAACTCTTAGTTTAATTACGAATTAATTAGTGATGCTGAAATTTCATTAGGTATAGGTCTGGCTTTGATTATTACACCTTTTCTGGGGGTTTTATCAGCGTTGCTTCAGTATTGTAATGTATTGTAATTGTGTTGTTAGTATTTCAAATTTACACTTAGTTTAAAAAGTATATTATTAAAATATTCATGAACTGTGCGGCTGGTCCCGGTGGAGGTTCGAGTCCTTCTTCGGGCATGGGTGTGTGTGTTTGTCCTTAGGATAATTTAGGTTAAGTAGTGTGCAAGCTTAGGGACTGATGACCTTAGCAGTTAAGTCTCATAAGATTTCACGCACATTTGAACATTTTTTTAAAAATATTAATAACTGCAAAAGCACACATTAGTATGAGCATATGACTTCAATAATGAATTTTTTTTACTGCTTAACAGCGTTTTTGTTATTTGCAATGCTGTTTTCGAATTGTTTTCCTTTGAGATAGAGTTGTGAAAAATTACAATGAAAGTTGCACTTATTTAATAATCGCATGGTTAACAAGAGAGCATGTCCAAACTGGACTTAAAATTGCCACAATTTACGAGGGAGAAATTGTTTCCTGTTTTACTACTCTGCCACTAGCTCCCATCTGTATTCAAGAATGTATTGTACTTCAAATCATTTTTGTAAAACTGTAACAGTAGAGGAAATTGAGTGGTATCCGTATTAAATGAAGTCTGATTACTTGTCCATAATTAAGTAAGACTTTCACGGTCAAAATTATTGCTGCCTTAATGAAATTGGCAGGTACAGTTCAAAGTAAACAACACGGTTCGTATTGGTATCGGTTCACTCGCCACAAGATTTTCCTACAGAAACATTTCCAACCACAGGAGTGTTACAAACTGATGTTTATGTAAATATCATTATTATATTCTGCTTTGTAGCTTCTTGCAATATGTAGGCGGTGATACATTGTTCCATATTTTGAGCGATTTATCAGAGTGGTCCCTTTTGACAGCCGCCGTTGTGATAAATGGCTGTGCCTGCTCTCTGTGTGCGAGCGTCTGCACAATATCTGGGGCACCTGCAATCCCCAACTTCTTCCGCGAGCGTCATTAATCGCTCACTCCGTGGGATCAAACTTCTTGCGGCCACGGCGGTGGCCAGGACACGAACGAATAACAAGCGCACTCGGCAAGTTGTTGTGTGCTGATGAAGTCGCTGGCGGGACTGCAGAAACGTGCCGCCGCGGTAACTGTGCCAATAACATTGAGCGAAAGCCGTGGCCGAGACCATCTGCTTGGCGGTTTCCTCTCTGGCTGCAGAGCGCCGAGGCATGCAAGCTGCCGGTGTCGCCAGGTTCCCGCAGTGAATAACTGCAACACAACTGTAGTGAGGCTACTTTATCTGGGACAGTGCTGGATGGGCGCCGCAGCTGTGAATTCAGACTTCCACATATTTTCAATTGCCATGAGGAAGTTACCTATTTACTCTATTGTTGCAGAGTTTATTTTGAATTCTGGGGTAAAATAAGGGCTGTTAGAGCCACACTGTGTTCCAAGTCTGACACTAACTCCTATTTTTACCATTATCGATGTTAATAAGCACCTCTGGTAAGTTAATTGTTTCTGTAATTCAAGTGTTGAAATGTGATAAATTGTGCACTGTACAGAGCTCATAATATACATAGATCATAACAGGAAGCGCCGTAGGATTGTTATTTAACGCGGAAACATCGGTGAACAAATTCTGTTTTCTTCAAAAATGGTGAAACCGGAATGCCACATTTTGTAGCGTCCGAAGGCTAAAGTAGTCGAAAAACGTAACGAAAAAATGTGAAAAATTGTTTACACTGCTATGACGATGGTTTCCTTGTCCTTTTATCAGTAAAATTATGGATCTTTCATAGCTGAAAATGGACCACAGTACCCTGAGATAGTAAATTCTCGAAACCCAATGCTTTCGTCTGACGTATTCTCTGCTTTGGATTTATTCGTGTGTCCGCAGCTCAGACCCAACTCTCTTATAGATCCATTATATTTACAAAAGCCATTTCGAATGTACAGAAAGTTTCATCAGACAGAATATTTCCTTACAATACAATTACTTTGAAAATACTACAAAGATAACAAGTTAGGTTTTCGTAACATAACTGTCTTAAAAGAGTGGTTATCTAGGACAAATTCCCGTATCGACGATTGCATCGTCGGAGCCAATCGCCATCTAAGAAACAATTATTATTATTAAATAATAAAAATAACGAATTTTTCCCATACAGCGATGGTGTACACACACACATGTCCAAAGGGGGTCTTTGGATCCATGTGACATGGAAAGAGCAACAGAGGCAGTCTAGGAAGGTACGGTTTTCAAAACTGCTGCAACCACCTATCGAGCTACAAAGAATATGCCGAAGAGGAGAATTTTGAAGAAAAATCTACATCTGGAGGATATAGCCCGTTTTTACCTCATAACAAGAAAAGAAAATTTACGTCTGTCTCCTGTTGTTAGAGGGAAGATTTTTTGCAATAACAGTTAAGAATCTACGACACATAGCATTTCAACTGTTCGAGAGATATAATCTGACGCATAATTTTCATAAGAATGGCTGGAAAGTTGTGAACTGCTGATTTCCGGTATAGATATGGAAAACCGAGTTTTAAGTCAAGCACTCACGAACAGTGAGCGACTACTGGTGAGGATGAAAATGACGGTGTCAAAATGTTTTGATTGTCCTTACTTTCTCTGAAGTATTAATGAATTTTTCCTTAAAAATACTTGTATCATCGTATTTAAAGTCTCAAAACATAGTTCATCCTACAAATATTTTCTTTCTTTTAGGATACGCTTTTTCAAGATGGAAATGGGTTTTCTCAATTTATTTAGCCACTACCAGCTATCCGATCATTATGCTCTACGCAGTTTGGTCCACTGGGCACGTGGTTGTTTTTCAGATTATTATTTAGTTTAAGCTTATCCATTACGGATGTTTTAGAACCAGTGACTGTTTATTCAATGTAAATACATAACACTGCAACCAGTCACTTTATTGAAGTAGCTATTTATTATTCCATGAACCGGTTTTTGAACCTTTCCAGGCTCATCTTCATATGGTTATCCGGAAGTTACATATCTGTTTCAAGCATAATGCTGGGTGCTGTCTCCGTTTATCGCATTGCCATGAGTATTGTTTATCTGTCGATTTTAATCCAAACTTTAGTTTCCTATTTACTTCATCTGTCTGTTTCCATTGTGATGGCCAGTTGGTACGACATCACAGACTTTTACACAATATGTATGCATATATGCATATACACTGTGATAGCGAAACTTTGCCAGGATCCAGCATGTGCTATACAGCCGTTATTTGTTACAAAGGACTTGACACGAAGTTGTGACATAGGCCTGCTTTGCTCAGAGATATTATTTGCATATATGAAAGTCGATATATGGGCAAATACTTTAAACAAAACTGACGTTAACATGGGAGCCCAAAATAAAATAAGTAAATTACTGCAAGAACAAACTTCAAGTGATCTGATATCTTATTTCTATTCGTATATTAACGTATAATACAGTCAGTTTATGAGCAAATACTTTAATCAGGCATTAACATGAATGTCCAGGAGTTATATTGTTTCCGATGAACTACTCCTGTTTGTATGACCATGTATTTAAATTTACATTAATGTAAAAACAGAAATAAGTCAACAGTTCATCTGAAGTCTTGTTCTTGTTTTTAAATACAAAGTTCATGGCCATACAAACAGCTATAGTTCATTACAAATACTATAACTTTTATACATATTACCTCTAGCTGAAATAAACAGAATCTGCCTTTACTAACATTCCACATCATGTTAATCATGTAGTATCAGAAATAAGTCAGCAGTTCACTTGAATTTTTGTTCTAGTTTTCAAATTGAAACTTCATGGTCATACAAGGAGCAGTAGTTCGTCGCAAATACTATAACTCTGTATTATTTTGATCTTGGATATTATTGTTAATGAAAACCTTGACTAAAGTATTTGCTCTTAAATTTACTGCATTATACCTCAATATACGAATAGAAATAAGACATCAGGTCACTTGAAGTTTGTTCTTGTAGTCATTTATTTATTTATTTTATTTTTGGCGCTCATGTTAACGGCAGTTTCGATTAATATGCAAATAAAAACAAGTAATACCTCTCATCAGTGTAGGCCTATGACATATCTTTGTGTCAAGGTCTTTGTAACATGTAACAGTTGCAGAACACATGCTGGATGCTATCACACTGTATATGCATACATATTGTGTAAATGTGTGTGTAGTAGAAGCAACTGACCATCACAATGAAAGCAGACTGATGGATACTAACAAAAAAAAGGCCGCCCATACTCTCGAAGTAAGTAGAAACTAAATTTTAGATCTAAATCGACATATAAACAATAATCATGGCGATGCATTAAAACATGTTCCATCTTGTCACTGAGCCAGCACTCAGCGTTATGCTTGAAACAGATATGTAACTTCCGGAAAACCATCTGCAGATGAGCCTGAAAAGATTCGAAAACGGTTGATGGGGTAGTAAAGAACAATTTCAAAAAAGTGAATGGTTGCATATTTATGTATTTACATATTATTTAATTGCATTCGTTCTGTCGAACGCGAGTGAAAAAAAAAATATCAGACAGCTAGGGGGATAGTCTGACTGGTATACCTTACGATTTTCAGTCTGTAGATGGCTTTTAACTTAGCTAAAAAAAATGTACCTTCGGGGTGGCCGCCATTTCTGCCCTTCCGCTATGTTGATCTGCATGATGTCCATAATTAAACCTTCGTACTTAAGAGGGCCCCCAAGAGAAACAAGTAATGCTAGAACAATGCAAATTTGTGAAAACATTTACAGATACATGCAGGAGAGAAATAGCGAATAAACAATTGGAAGAAGCACATCTAATTTACACATGAGAGGATAAATTTTGTTCATAGCACAACATTTTTACGTTCCAGGTTTTAAACTTGCTCATTGTGACGACCATCTGCAGCCTGGAATGGTATACTAAAGACACCATTTCGAACGGTGGGCCATGGAATCTTTAGCTGGATGGAGATTGCACATTGCATCCAGTATTCGCAGCCAGGGCAACAGTAAATTTTTCCAAAAATTTGTGGCCCAATTGGCCGCCGGCCTCTCCCAGGGGCAGTTACCAAATCACCAGTTCATTAGAACTCCGAATCACGTTCTTCTACTCCGGTGCGGAAAGAGTACCTCTCCATACTGGTTTTATTCGTCGATAATCGCGAAGACCAGCAGCACTATTAATGTTGTTTTGATGAAACAGCTTTACGAGTATAGCCTTGCTCACCTTGCCAAGACCCGTACTGACTGTCTGGATCCGTAATGCACGCTGATGCTTGTGTCTCAACCCTACATCGCCGTACGAGTACCGGCGCCCGACGGCAAGTTACACGACTGGCCATTAAAATTGCTACACCACGAAGATGATGTGCTACAGACGCGAAATTTAACCGACAGGAAGAAGATGCTGTGATACGCATATTATTAGCTTTTCAGAGCATTCACACAAGGTGGCGACACCTACAACGTGCTGACATGAGGAAAGTTTCCAACAGATTTCTCATATACAAACAGCAGTTGACCGGCGTTGCCTGGTGAAACGTTGTTGTGATGCCTCGTGTAAGGAGGAGGAATGCGTACCATCACGTTTCCGACTTTGATAAAGGTCGGATTGTAGCCTATTGCGATTGCGGTTTATCGTATCGCATCATTGCTGATCGCGTTGGTCGAGAACCAATGACTGTTAGCAAAAAATGGAATCGGTGGATTCAGGAGGGTAATACGGAACGCCGTGCTGGATCCAAAACGGCCTCGTATCACTAGCAGTCGAGATGACAGGCATCTTATCCGCAAGGCTGTAACGGATCGTGCAGCCACGTCTCGATCCCTGAGTCAACAGATGGGGACGTTTGCAAGACAACAACCATCTGCACGAACAGTTCGACGACGTTTGCAGCAGCATGGGCTATCAGCTCGGAGACCATGGCTGCGGTTACCCTTGACACTGCATCACAGACAGGAGCGCCTGCGATGGTGTACTCAACGACGAACCGGGGTGCACGAATGGCAAAACGTCATTTTTTCGGATGAATCCAGGTTCTGTTTACAGCATCATGATGGTCGCATCCGTATTTGGCGACATCGCGGTGAACGCACATTGGAAGCGTGTATTCATCATCGCCATACTGGCCTATCACCCGGCGTGATGGTATGGGGTGCCATTTGTTACACGTCTCGGTCACCTCTTGTTCCCGTTGACGGCACTTTGAACTGTGGACGTTACATTTCAGATGTGTTACGACCCGTGGCTCTACCCTTCATTCGATCCCTGCGAAACCCTACATTTCAGCAGGATAATGCACGACCGCATGTTGCAGGTCCTGTACGGGCCTTCCTGGATACAGAAAACGTTGGACTGCTGCCCTGGCCAGCACATTCTCCAGATCTCTCACCAATTGAAAACGTCTGGTCAATGGTGGCCGAGCAACTGGCTCGTCTGAATACGCCAGTCACTACTCTTGATGAACCGTGGTATCGTGTTGAAGCTGCATGGGCAGCTGTACCTGTACACGCCATCCAAGCTCTGTTTGACTCAATGCCCAGGAGTATCAAGGCCGTTATTAAGGCCAGACGTGGGGTACTGATTTCTCAGAATCCATGCACTCAAATTGCGTGAAAGTGTAATCACATGTCAGTTCGAGTATAATATATTTGTCCAATGAATACCCGTTTATCATGTGCATTTCTTCTTGGTGTAGCAATTTTAATGGCCAGTACTGTATGACACTAACACTTCCAACGACGCATATCGTGCAGCGCACAGCCTGAAAATCTTCCTATAATCTTGGGCGCCCATATGGTAAGTAGTTTTCCGTTTGCTCTGGCTCAAGCTGTAAAAATTTAAGTATAACCACCGTATTCTTCTCCAAGTAGCCACCTCGATCTTCTAGGCATTTTCTACGAGCAACAACTTTAGGTCGGTTTCGTACTGATGAGGAAGGGAGGAGAGGATAGTGGGCGCTTTCGACGATCAAAGGGAATAACGTTTACAAGTAATTTAAAGAACTATATCTGTAAGAGTGAACCCATTTTTGATGGAAGTGGAAGACTGGGTATTAATTGTCGAGGCTGAATTGAAGCTTCTCCAAATAATAGAAGGATCAAGCTCTCCAGGATGGCAGGCGCCCGACACCAGCTGGATGATGGCATGATGGAAGGCGCCCTGACCGCCCTGCTGACGGAATTCTGAATCTGTCGAATCTCAAGGGCGCATTCCTCAGGATCGGCTGGTGAGCCTTGATCCTGTCCGAAACTACAACGCATTGCGGAAGGACCCTGGGAACTACCACCTCAATAAGTACTTTCGTCCTGCAAGTGACTTGGCACAGACTAAGTATCTAGCGCCAACAACGAAGACAACGAAAGTTAATGGTCTTAAAATTCAATGAACAGATAAATATTATTAATCCTGCCCTCCTTTAAACAGTACGAGTATGCCCCTTAAGGCCTCTGGCATGCGATTCCAACGCCAGGAACCCAACTACTTCGCACTACTATACGTTCATGTACCACAGACCTCAAGGGCTTCTGTCAACTTAAACACCAGGGTTTAATATAAATCAGAGAAATGGCAGGAGAAGCAGAGCTAAAGCTTTAGCAACTAAACTTTTAAAAGTAAGTATATTTTTTAAAAAAAGGCTTAATCTTGGCCAAGTTCATAGATAATATGCTCAGATACAAGTAAGTTACCGCCACACATGTTGCCCAGTACGCCCACAGAATCACAAAGTCAGCTACAGATGCCAATAAACTTAACTGGACGTGGCCACGCAGGCAAGGATAAACACAGCACAGGCTTTAGCTCAACTGACCCTAGGGCGCTGTGCAGAACAAGTGAAGCAAGCCAGTGCTACCGTACCCACATCAGTACTTGCAGTCAAACTCCCTTAATTAAAATTACTAACTTACACAGTAATCCACTAAGGCAGCGTCACACAAGTTCTTAACAGCGGCATGCTGTATGGGCGTTTCATTCTTATAATTTTAACTAAACATTTAAGAGTCGTCTTTCACCTCTTTAAGGCATCTTTAATCACCTTGCTGACAACTGTGAAGCTGTATACAACATGGAGCGACCGACCACTGAATAACCACCACTCTTGGCTACAAATTACGCAAGACTGTACCTTGACTATAGCCAATGCAATAACAAGCAACAGCGAACAAGAACGTTAGGACTCCACATACAACGATGAGCTTGGTATAGTAACACCAGACAGCAGAGATTATCACCAGACTGCGGCCGAGTTATCGAAACCCACAGCCCTGGCCAACAACAGCTCTGCTTCGTTGCCGTGGTGTCCCTATCCAACGCTGTGCTCGTAAACATTGTCGTTCATTATCTGAGAGCCGGCCCACCTGTGTACGGCAGACGCCGCAAGCGCCAGCGCACCGCAATGCGCGCAGAGAGACACATAAAAAGTAGTCGTATATTAACTTGGGGATGAGGAATGAAATTTTATTCACATACAATGAAAAATTGTCTTGTTACGAGGTCAGAGCTCAATAAAATTACCGTCACTTTCGATAAATTTTTTCAGCAGTTATCTAATTAACTGTAATGAAAATCATTATGACAATCACGTTTAATGCGTTCTTTTTCTTTGCCGAATCTTAAACTAAAATTGCAGTAGCTGTCATATTACTTTTTTGTGTATTTAAATTTGTTCCTGCTACTACCCCTCTAACATTTCGATTGCTGACTATATGCAACTCTGCATGCAGTTTTCCTTTGGCATATTTTTGATTCTCAGTCGGGTATGCCTTCTCTGCTACAGAAAACGAGGATGTATTTAATCTCTTTCAACTAATTTTGATATTGTTTCTCTTACCTACCGCTATTAGTGCTATTCCAACAAATATGATTACAGCTGCATGTACTGCCAAAACAACAACACTATTATTACAAATATTACCAGGTTCTGTTACTACTGCCACCGCACAAAGAAAGGTGGAGCTGTGGTAAGACACTCGACTAGTATTTGTAAAGTGTGCTGTAGTTGATGTAACATTATGCAGCGTGATAGCGGTTGCAACTAATACTGTTTAAACCTCTCACAGCTGTGGCTGGTAAGCCCGTTTTTTTTTTGTTTTTTTTGTTTTTGTACTCAATTTAGCCATCTGCAACACAGAGTGACAATGTACACATAATTGAATAAACAAATACAGAAATGTATATTTACAAGAATAAAAAGCTTAACAGTTACAGTTTTGTACATAATGTTTTAAAAATTGAATTGAATTGAATTGGAAAATAATTAAAAGTGTCTTGGCTTACAATTCACACCAATTCTGAAATATCTTCATCAGCAAGACATATTTATAATTTACGTACACCATTAAAACCTACAGATTGTGACCAGTACGCTTGATGAAGTTAACTATCACTTTATGTAGACGAACGTCTTTAGTACACAAAAGGGGAGAAACTGATTGAGGAAGATGGTAGCCCATACTCAGCAATGTCTCCAGAAAGACCAACCGTTCACGATCAAATTTGGGGCACATAAATAAGATGTGGTTGACATCAGCTTCCGACTCAGGATCGCACTCACATGCTGGTGAACTGTAAACGTTGATCCGATGTAGATGTTGTGGGAAAGAGGCATGATTGAAGCGGAGTCTTATGGTGGTAGAAATCGTGGATCGGTCCAGATGTGTCCTCATGAACCACGGCTGTGAAGGAATCCGAGGTTGTAGCACTGCGTAATAACCGCCTTTTGTCTGTTGAGAAACGTTCCACATTTCCTGCCATTGTTGTCTTGCGTGATCCTTGACTTCACGCAAGTAGTCTGTATAAGGAAGGTGCAGATCCAGGACGGTGCCTAAGGTTGCCGCTTGTTTGGCTAATGCATCAACTTCATCATTATAGAGGATACCAGAGTGGGAAGGTACCCACAACAAATGAATCGTCCGGTCCGTGCGTGTGCTGCGAATATATTCAGATATCACATCCAAGATATAACTGTTGGTTGTTTTGTTCCATCGACTGTACTGAACGTTTTTAAGAACGCTTTGCGAGTCAGATACTGTCAATATCTTGGAGAAGTAAGTGCTAGAGACAAACTTAAGTGCTTCCAAAACTGCCACTGTCTCCGCTGTAAAAAAAGAAGTGCTCGTAGGCAGTTTGAAGGTTTTGCGGATCTGGATCTGAGGGCAGAAAAAAGCGCATCCTGTACACTCTTCTTGCTGAATTTTGGAGCCATCGGTATATACACAGAGAAAACCCGGTCATTGTACTTGAACGAGTCGATTGAAGCCAACGTTGACATTAGTACTCTCCAGCCAGTCGTACTTAAATAATGGACTGGGATCTGGGAGCAGAGCGTTTGAAGATCATATTCAAAAACAGGTAGATGCGCTGAACGCCGCATAGAAAGTGTGACAGGTGACCAAGTGTCAAAGCTGGCACAAACGGCTGGCACTTTATTTCTTCTGTGGGATGCAATCCACAGTCGATAAATGCAGTCTCTACTTTGATAGACGGAACTGTCCATAATGGCCATGCCTTGAATGTAGAATTTGTCCGATAACATTTAGCGCCTAATGCTCAAGGGCATCTCCCATGCTTTTATTAAAAGGGCGTTGGTGGGCGTCGATCGCATGGCTCCAAGACAGGTACGAATGGCTCTATATTGAAGAGTATCTAATTTGGAGAGATGAATCTTTGACGCAGTGTGGTAGAATTGACATAGTCTAATCGAGATCGAATTATCCCTCGGTACATGGTGAGTAAAACACTCTGGTGCGCTCCCCACTAGACACGAGTGAGTGATCTGATTACATTTAAACCTTCTTCACACTTGGTAATGGTGGATCGGATGTGGGGCGCCCAGCTTAACAGAGAGTCAAAAACCATCCCCAGAAATCGAACGTGAGATTTTATTTGGAAGGTGTACTTGCCACAGGTAATGTGATCTTCAGTGCGGGCTGTCGTCGACTTGGAGAAGGGAACGACTGCTGATTTCTCAGCCGAGATCTCCAGCCCATTGATAGAGAGCCACTCATCGATGTGTGCGATGGTTGTGGTTAATGCCGTTTTGGCCTGAAGATATGAAACAGCAGTAGAATAAACACATATATCATCAGCATACTGTAGGATATTTGTGGGGGGGGGGGGGGGGGGGAGTTCTAGGTCGTGCGTATGTAGAGTATACAGGAGAGGACTTAAAATTGCACCTTGCGGCAAGCCCTGGGAGACATAAAAAGGTCCGATCATGGTACCTTTGAAACGGACGTAGATCGTTCTTTGAGTAATTAGGGTACTGATACCGTAGATCATCCGTGAAGGAATTCCGAATCCTGCCAGCTTGTCCAAGAGTATCGGTATTTGTACGTGATCATATGCACCCTTAACGTCAATAAAAGCTGCCACTACTGTCTCTTTCGTTTGAAAGGCTGACGTGATATCCATATTAAGCAAAAACAGGTTATCCATGGTCCTTTGCCTTTTCTGAAGCCGTATTGACTCAGAGGCAACAAATTACTTTTTTCAAGCCACCATTCTAGTCTCCTTTTTACCATTCGTTCCAGTGTTTTTGCCACACACGACGACAAGGCAATAGGTCTATAATTAGTACCGACGTTTGGATCTTTACCATTTTTGAGAATTGGGATTATTACTTGCGTCTTCCATGTGGATATGAGGTCTTTCTTCATCCAGTACTGATTAAAAATGTTCAAGAGAAAGTCTTTCGCTTCTATAGGCAGGTGTGCAAGCATAGAGTAGTGTATATGATCAATGCCAGGGCAACTGTCGCTCGATACTTTAATAACTTCGTTGAGTTCTGCTTTAGAGAAAGGACGAAGGAGAACATGATAGCGGTCTTCTTCAGCAGGGAACCGATGGTTAAAAATGGGACCGTGGGAGGAGCGATTGTATCTACGAATTCCTCTAACCAGGCCGTGGTAGCAGAAGGGGAGGAAGATAGTCTTCTTGTTCTAAAAGCTTTTATTTTATGCCAGATGCTTGCCATACTGGTTTCATTATTTAGGGACAGGCAAAATTGTTTCCAACTGTCCTTCTTGGTTTTCTTCAGGAATTTGTTAACTCGCGCATTCACTTTTTGCATAGCCAAGAAGTTGTCCAATGAAGGATTCTGACGATAGGTTTTCAAGGCGAGTCGTCGCTTCGCAACTTCCCGAGAGTATTCAGAATTCCACCAAGGAGGAGAACGGTGCTTCATTACTGTAAACTATTTTTTTCTTAGGGATGCTGATGCTAGCTGCGACGTTCATAGCATTGAGTAAAACTGGGTATGCATCTTCGTCCCGTAAGTCACGTCTCGTATTTGCGAGTGCCCGTCGAACCGTTTCCTGATAAGAGGCCCAATTGGCTTCCTTGATTTTCCACGTACTATTAGAGTAACAGATGTGCGTAGTATCGACGTTGATGTTAATGTGAAACTCTATTGGGAGATGATCGGATCCCATTGAATCCTTTTTAACGCACCAATTAGATATTTCAGTAAAGCAGGGGGTGCAAAGAGTTACATCAACTGCAGAGGGTCTACGAGAGGTGAAGTTATCATAGTAGGAGAGCCATCGTTGAGTATCACTAGGTTATTATCTTCGATAACGCTTATCAAGGTCCTGCCGTTCCTGTCTGTCACGTCTCCTCCCCACGCTACATGGTGGGCATTCACGTCTCCAGCTACGATAAAGGGAGGACGAAGCTGACTTATTAATTGTCTCCAGCCATCTTCCACGATACTGTGGTGGGGAGCGTTATACAACGAGACAACTGTAAAGGTTTTGTGGGCAGTTCGTATCTCCACAGCAACTAATTCAAGGTTGGTGACAGGTACGTGTAACGGGTGTGGTCGATGCTACGCCGCCCCACCCATCGAGACGGTCTTTCGAATTTGAACCAAGTTTCACATAACGGAACGATATCAGGCTGACTTACGAACAGTTCTCGTTGCAAGCTTTCTCTATTAGAATTAGCCGATCTCGCATTCCACTGCAATACTTTTAAAGCCGCCATAATTTGGGGAGAGAGAGATTTCATGTTTTGCATGACAATATCAATCACATATATTATCTTATCTATAAGTTCAGCATGACCCTGAGGCTGTCGTTGATTCGGCGCTTGTGGGGTTGCTAATCTGTGAGCAGCAGGCTGGTACGGATTTTGGCTGATAGGAGTGAATGAATGTTGCATGGGATATAACAGGCTGCGGTACTGAGACCACTCACGAACGTTACTTTGGTTGTTTACTTGCGCCTGCCGCCGGGGAGGCCGGTAAGCGACATGTGTCTGCTGGGGCACAGTTGCACACTGAGTTGCGTCCCCGCTTCCGCGTTGTTGACTCTGCATGCTTGCGGCGGGCAGCGGCGGGAAGAGTTGTGGGTTTTGAAAGTCCGGAGAGCTCAAATTTGTTAGAGCAGGAATGATCGGAGCCGGCAAGTGATGTTGTGGAACCCCGGTGACAGATGCATGGGTTGGCATACGAGCAATAGACAGCGCATCCCTGAAGTCAATGTTGTTGAACGTAGCTAATTCTTGAGCTCGTCGCCGTATATGGTATTCCGGGCAGGAACGGTCCGTGGATGCGTGTTGTCCCCCGCAATGAACGCAAATAGTGATAGGTGAGACACAGGATTCAACATTATGTGGACCACTACATTTAATGCATCTCATCTGAGATCGACATTGTTTGCTGATGTGCCCGTAACGAAGACAATTAAAGCACTGCCTGACAGTTGGTACATAAAGGTCTATGGGACATCTTGTTCCGTGAATAGACACGGCTTCCGGTGAGGTTTGAGAGTCTAAGGTTAACAAACAGGTCTGCAATTTAACGATTTGGTCTTTACCATATCTCTTCGTGAACCTCCGAACGCCTACAACAGGGAGGGGAGATTGTACGACTTCCAAAATCTCCGCTTCTTCAAGGTTGGTGTCTACTTTCCTGATTACTTCCAGCTTATGGACAACAAAGGAAGGAATGTAAGCTTCTATATTTTTTTACTTTAATACCTCACTGGTAACTAGGAAATTAGCCTTGTCTGGGGTTTTCAGTTCCACCTTAACTTTTGTTTTTCCTGCTGAAGAGATGTTAAGTATAGGATTCATCACTTCTGGCAAGGAAATATGCAATAATTTCCCTAGTGCCATAGGGTGCAAGCGACCTAAGTTTTTGTCCAAACATTCCATGTAAACTACGAATCGTCCCCTATCTGTACGTTCGTAGAAGTTGAGAGACCTCGGAGTAGGTGCAGGTCCCACAGGAGGGGTGTTAGTTGCAGCATGTTGGTTAAGAGTGAGCCCAGAAGCAGTTGCTACAGGGGGTCAGCTACATTTGAAACGTCAGTTACAGGTAAGAGTTGATTAGCGTCTGCTATGAAGGTTTTGGAATTTCTTAAATCCAAACTGACCTCACTTTGTCGCTTGTTTCTCGTAGCGGAGAAGCTGGAGGAAACCTGTTCCGATAAATCCATATGCTCTTCCGCCGGCTGTATTCCAGATTCTCCCCGAACAACTGCTAACGAGTGGCTGATCACAGCCGTCGTTTTGTCCAATGTAGTTCCTGGAGGTGCTGGTAAGAGTGCTGCATTTGGGTGTAGCCGCTGGGCAGGTGGTTGTTGTTGATGTTGTCCCATAGGGGCGTCGAAGTCACCACCCCCTTCTCCATACACCCCACCATACATGGCGGGGCTTGCCGTCACCGATAGTAATGTCAGGTGTTAATGTGCCTAACAGAAAACTGTACCAAACGAAAGCTGTTACGCGGGTGCACTAGTAGGTAAACACAAGCGTCACACGGAAGTGCGACCGCGTAGCACGTCTTAACATTTCCGCGTCTGCAAGCGAACTGCGTAAGCTCGGTTTCACGTAAGACATGTGCCTGCGCCTGTGCGTCCGTTTCGTGTATTAGTTGCGTTAAAAGTCAAGGGACAGAGACCGTAAATTTATTGGTGCATTTTCTCAAAAATTGGAATACGAAAGTTTGTGTTAATTAGGGCTATATACTAATCAATCAAAAAAAAAATTTAACTTGACACTTCGATCGCTATTAGTGATAACTATCCCTTACGGTGACTGGTACCCATCCTCTAACCTGCGAGGGTTCCCTTTCGACCTGGAATATATTATCTAAAATAAATGTGTTTATCTCCTGCGACCGTGAGAAAAGAACGATAAAAAGAGTAAGATGTAGGTGCATACGTATTCGGGCAGACAACGGTTCAGATCCGCGTTCGGCCATTCCGTGTTTTCCCGGTACCATTAAAGGCGAACATCGGGATGATTGTTTTGAAGGGATGTGGTCGATTTTCTTCCGTATCCTTTCCCAGTCCGTGCTGCACTTCGTCGTTAACGGGACATTAAACTTTGATCTTCCTTTCTACCTTAGTACCAGCATCTTGATTTCAATATCGTAACAACTACCACTAAAACGTATATTTCTAGGACTAATAGTAATAGTACATTTCTCTGGGTACGACGACGTGCTGAAAAGTAATGCCACCGAATTTGTAACGTGAATACTACTAATTTTTTAAGAAATAAAACGAAAATTATTAACGATCAATAGCTTTATTCCTTATGTCTACATATTCGCCGCCCTCTACCGGTAGAGAAATCTGAATTGCAGCGTGTAGCATGACAGTGTGTAGCGCAACTATTTCTGTGCGTGAGAAATAGCGTGCCGTAATCGAACTTCGAATTCGAAGAGTTCGTCCACACATGGAGCATCGTCTCCTTCAGCATGACAATGCCACACCACACACGAGCGATACGACATCTCCAAGATCCTACGACTTGGATTCAATGTCGTCGATCACCCTCCACACACTCCCGACTTGGCCCCATCCGGTTTTCATCTGTATCCAGAAGTTAAAGAACACTTTCGAGGACTTCGCGTTGACACTGATCAAGCGGTGCAAGCAGATGTGAGGTTGCGGCTCCGTCAACAAAGCCAAACGTTCTACAGTGACTATCAACAAACTGGTCTCTCATGGACAGAAATGTATTCGACGCCAGCATAGCTATGTTTCGAAATAAATGTATACACATAAGTAATAAAGATGTAAAATGTTAATAACGTTTGTTTTAGTTACACCTAAAAGAGAGTTCACATAAAAAATTGCATTACTTTTCAGCACGCTGTCGTACGCTGTTTTCCCCTAAGGATAAGCAAGTTTATGTGGCGCTATATGAACTGTACTTTTCCAACGTACCCGAGTCCAAATGTTGCTGCAGATAATGATTAAGGAATCCCCGCAAGTGTTCTCCATCCTAGATAACCGACACCATGAGAAAGCAAGAACCATAGTAGGGTCTCTTAAATTATTATAGCTATTTTCCTGAGGGCAAGGCCTTGTCGTAGCACTGTCCACGCAGAGGGAGATTTTATGTTCTTCAGTGACGTTGAGAGCTACTGCGACGGTGGAAATGGAAATGAACGTGTGGCGTCATTGGCCGCGAGGCCACTTACGGGGCAGGTCGGGCCGCCTTGGTGCAGGTCTTATTACATTCGACCCCACATTGGGCGACCTTCGCGGCGGATGGAGATGAAATGATGATGAGGACAACAGAACACCCAGTCCCTGAGCGGAAAAAATACCCGACCTAGCCGGGACGGCAATCCGTCACGCTGACCACTCAGCCATCGGGGCGGACAACTGCGGCGGCAGCTTAGCTAAACTAATCCGGAAGGTCTCAGCAGACAAGCGACACAAAATGTCTCTCACAACGACCAGTCTTGCCTATTTTTCCATTACTTGCATATCCTGTATGTAGTTATTTCATAGGGCAGCGAGACCTCTTGAGGTGTAGTGAAACTCATCGTCCTAAGAGAGAAAACCAGGAGGATAAATCTTGCTAGCTCAGGAACCACACTACTGGGCTGAGCCTGCGCAGTGCCATAACGCGGCCACGGGTCATTTATCATTACCGGAAGCCTTAAAGTATGCCTCGGAAAAGGATGGAAAAACATAAGACGAAAATTGCTAGACGGATGAGATTATGGATCGGCATATGAAATGTTAGAAGCCTACATAGATCAAGAAATGCTAAAATTGCAATGTCAGAGTTGGAGTGATATAAAGTGTGTGTCAGTGCATTGCAAGAAACTAGGTGGTGTGTAGAAGGGACTTTACGAGAGAATAAATCAGTTACCTTTTATGGACGCTGTGAAGAAAATGGATAGCATGAACATGGAACAGGATTTGTGGTGAGAGACATTTTGCTAAGGCAAGTGAAGAGCTTCAGTGCAGACAGCAAGAGGATATCATGTCTCACTACAAAGCATAAGCATGGAGATTTAACAATATACATACACACCAACAAGCGTAATTGACGAGGAGCAGAGAAGTGAGTTTTATGATGAAATAGATAGATCAGTGGAAGTGTTAGTTGGAGAAATGTGAAGATTGTCTTCGGAGAGTTTGAGTCCAAAGTGGGACAGGAAGACATGTCGAGGCCAACAAAAAGGAAGGGAACATACATATGAAAACAAATGACAAATGCTGAGTTCATATGTTTTGCGCTAAGCCACAATCTTGTGGAGAGCTCAACGACCTTTCCCCCCCCAAACAGATATACAAAGAGCCCTTGACTTCCCCAGATGGTAATACCATCAATCAGACTGATATATGCTATAGATGAGACTACAGTAAGTATATGACAGATATTAGATCTTACAGAGGGGCTGATGTGAACGCAAACCATTACCTAGTTATTGGCAAACTGCATCTACAGCTGGGTTACAAAAGAAAGAGGAACATCATGGTCAAAAGACAGTTTGAGATTGAGAAGCTTGAGGATCCAGAGTTGTGCCACTCCGCTGAAGAGCGAAAATTTCATTCTGGAATGTAGCCACTGTACACGATTTCTAACAGCAGTGGTCACGAGAATATACGGTCACAAGAAGACTGGACTCTGGACGGCCTCGTGTTACTACCGAGAGGAAGGATCATGTTGTTCGACGTATAACTTAGGCGCATCGTATTGCATCTGCAGCAGCCAATCGATCATTAGTTGACACCACAGTGACACAACGAGCTGTTACAAATCGGTTACTTCAAGGACAGCTCCGATCCAGACGCCCTGCAGCGATCATCATATTTTTCTGCAATCGAGCATGTGTGAGACATCGTCGGACGATAACTCCAGCGTCATCCACAAACAGCATTAACCAACCCTGCACTGAGCGAGCAAGCGCAACAGGCATGGAGCTCTGTCCCACAATCTGACATCTGACACCTGTACAACATAACGGATGCTCGTTTGCATGCATGCATTCAACCCTCTGGCGGTTACACTGGTTATTAATGTACCATTATTTCACATTGGCAGTGGCTTATCTAGTGCTTACATTAACCTATGATCTTGCAATATTATTCATGTAAATATGTTACCTAAACAATTGTATTCCCGAAATTTTATTACTTTGCGTTAATTATTTTTTGGGTTTGAAATTTTTTCTGCGAATTTGTTTGCGTGTATATGAAAAAGGTTCACTTGGCGGGTGATGATTTGAAGAGTAACTCTGCATCCTTTGACACACAACTAAAACAAAACGATGCTGACGAGACTCGCGGTCGTGTAATAGTTTATGATTGCGTAATAAGTAAAGCTTCCCTCTGCCCAAACGTTCGAATGCATATCACAGTGCATCGCTATGCACGGTCCTATGAAAAATGGTGTGCCTTAATTCAACATTTGGAATAACTTACACTATTAACCAGAGGGAGAATCAAAATGGTTCAAATGGCTCTGAGCACTATGGGACTTAACATCTGAGGTCATCAGTACCCTAGAACTTAGAATTACTGAAACCTAACTAACCTAAGGACATCACACACATCCATGCCCGAGGCATGATTCGAACCTGCGACCGTAGCGGTTGCGCGGTTCCAGACTGCAGCGCCTAGAACCGCTCGGCCACACCGGCCGGTGGAGAATCAACAGTTGGAAGTGACTTCTCTGAATTCATGAATTATGTTGCGAGGTTTCTTTCTGAATTTACAACTACTCTCCGTTGTATGAATAGTCATCTCGGTCATTTCATCTCTACCTTTCAGGTGTCGCCTTTACTAAAAGCAGAGTAATAAAAATGACGCAGGTTTTCTTTCTCGCCTTTTTAGTGACTTAGCTCATGTATCACCATAATACTAATACTAAACTACTGAAAAAAAGAACACCATGACGCAAGTGACTAAGGCATGCCATACGTGCACGGGACACCATGAGAAGGTGGTTAATGCGGTGATGAAACTCGCAGCGCTGCGGACATACCAGCAACCATGTTGTCAGCTGTGCAGTGTTGTAAGCTTTGTAGCAATTGTTCACCACTGGAGCCAGTAGCAGTCAGTTTGCCGCGCCATATGGAGCTCCGTCTGTGTCTGCAACATTGTTAGCATGCCTCGACAGCATGAACGTGAACCGTTTGTGGAATAGGGGTGTGCATCTAACGTTTACGCTCGCTCGAACTGCTCAGTACATGTAGTTCCGCCTAAGCCCGGCAGGTGTCAATGCAACAGCTTTGGAAGCTGGGAGCTACTGCACACGAATTCCTTGACGCTCGTTTGAGCATCTCATGTTCGCATTACCCGTATAGTTAACCGAACGCCGCTCAGTCGTCCTATATAGGATCATGGAGCGTGAAATGAGACGATGGAGAGAGGGAAAGCGGAACTTGATTCAAAATAATATATTCCGAGTGAGAAAGACGGGAGGTCTTAAGAAAATCTGAGAGAGATTTTCTTTGGTGAGTGATAAAGATGTAGGCTACATGTACTGAGGCAAGTGCTCCGCTCTCCTATCTTACAGGTCCGCCATCGCACATCTGAAGGCACATGTCAGCAGAACATTTACAGATTGTAATGTCTGAAGCATTACCAGTTCCAGAGCAAGCAAGCAAAAATGCGGGAAGAGGAGCAACTCTGAAAGTTTAGAGCATAACAGGCAACTTTCAAGTTTTTGCCCTCAATATCTCCCTCTAGCACCGCGAAAGTGATGTGTTAACACAAGAATTTCGCCCTGTATGTCAGAGCTTGTAAGCGTCGATTCTTAATCGGGACATGTAGACGTCTCCAACACTTTGCCTCATCTTACGACAGTAGCACGAAACACTGAAAGATAAGCCGATGAAATATGGGCTAGTATGATGCCCAGCATTATCCAGCCCATATACGTGAATGCATGTGGGTGTACAGCGGATATATGGATGGACACATATCGAGAAATGTGTTATCTCTCTATTACTTTTCACTTTGTTTATCAAGATTAGGTCACCTGTAATGTAGTATTGGCCGGCCGAAGTGGCCGAGAGGTTCTAGGCGCTGCAGTCTGGAACCGCGTGACCACTTCGGTCGCAGGTTCGAATCCTGCCTCGGGCATGGGTGTGTGTGATGTCCTTAGGTTAGTTAGGTTTAAGTAATTCTAAGTTCTAGGGGACTGATGACCTCAGCAGTTAAGTCCCATCGTGCTCAGAGTCATTTGAACCATTTTAATGTATTATTGATGACAACCCATTTTTCTGAGAAGAAAATATCACTGAATTTATTAAGAACTACATGGAAAAAACGTTATTTAACTTGTAGGATTAAAACCCCCGCATTTTAAAAATTTGTAATTTGTCACTCACAGAAGCGCTAATTGGCATTGCAATCCTTTCAGCAGGATGCATGCACTGTAAATATTTTGAATGCAGTCCTGAAACACATTTTCGATGAGACTGATTTGATAAATGAGGTTGCAGTAGTTTATTCCATTGCTAAAGATGGTGTCCGTTTTATGAAGCGCTAATTGGCATTGTAATCCTTTCAGCAGGATGCATGCACTGTAAATATTTTGAATGCAGTCCTGAAACAGATTTTCGATGAGACTGATCTGATAAATGAGGTTGCAGTAGTTTATTCCACTGCTAAAGATGGTGTCCGTTTTATGACGAAAACTTCTGATATGAATTCAATACAGACAAGATTGAAGCAAGTTACGGAGTGAACAGCTTGTTTGGGATGCTACAGTCTGTTGTTAGGCAGCACGACAAAACCATGGAAATGCTTCCAGAGAGAGGCGTCTCTGAAAAACTTACTGGTTACGACAACAATACTGAAAAAGAACTCGTGACAATTTTCGGGACATTTATAGAACTTCTGGACATTAATAGAACTGATGGAAAGTGAGAAGTTTCCAACAATTCAGTTTAGTTCATTATGGGTGTACAAACTGTAAAGTCACTGTAATACACGACTCGAAGATACAGAGGTACGTTTAAATTACTGTAGATCCAGTTTTTTTAATTTAATATACGCTGTGTGTCCACTAAATGAAAGTCGTACTTCATTTCAAACGCCAGTTTCAGGGTCACTGGTATTTTGGCAATGCAACACATACAGTAGTCGTATTATCGCCTCTTAACTGTAGGTATTACAAATGCTGAAGAACGCCTTCTTCGTCTCATAGAGGAGAAAGTCGAAATTCGGGCACTGCACAGAATAGTGATACTTCTGTGATCGTCCTTTCGATTATTGAAAATGGTCTTTTCCCGAAAGAGATGAGACTTCAAATACTGTACGTCAAAAATATGATGAAATATCACTTCCTGATAAGCTACAACAAAAATTTTACGCGGCAGTAATGTCTTACTCTGTTTTAGTCATAAATGTAAATATTTATTAAGGGTCGTTGAGAGAACGTGAGCAGCGCTCAGCAACCAAAAAAAATGAAGTCTCCGTTGAAGGAGTGATTAAATCACGCTCAATCTAGCGATAAGGTTGACCTGTATGTAACCTGAATGGATAGTGATGACAACATAGCCGTAGTCCCTTTCCGAAATTATCTAATTCAGCAAGAAGAAGGTTTTGCGTTCCTGCCTCAGATGTGATCAGAGAAAGGAATTTTAGTGGGGCATGGAACCTTATCTCAGTGAAAAATGTGTACTTGATCCGAAACGAGTCGATTCATTTTTATTATACCGACAGGGAATAATTTGTCGACGATTTTGTTCCTATTAGATTCCTAATTTCTTAGGTGGTCAAGTTCACATATGTAAACGTGAATCGATAAATCAGAATGGTGTTATAAAAAAAAATTTAAAAAAACAGCAATGTGATTTTTTTATTACGAGACCGAACGTCAGCCGGCCGTAGTAGCCGAACGTTTCTAGGCGCTACAGTCTGGAACCACGCGATCGCTACGGTCGCAGGTTCGAATCCCGCCTCGGGCATGGATGTGTGTGATGTCCTTAGGTTAGTTAGGTTTAAGTAGTTCTATGTTCTAGGAGACTGATGACCTCAGAAGTTAAGTCCCATAGTGCTCAGAGCCATTTGAACCATTTTTGAACCGAATGTCATTACAAAAGTTGGTAGTTACAAGGTCTACAGGCTGTTTCCAAAATTTCGTTATTACATAAAACAATCTCTTATGGATCACAATGATGTAGCGTTTAGATACTGTCATCCAGCAATATACTCCTACTACGTAACTAAACTGATCTGCCGAGGAGAACATAAGTGCAATAACCCGACTTCAGAGAAACTTCGATCAGTGGAAGAGAAATCACAGTAAGCCAACACGTGTCTCGGTTTATACTTAGATACCCGCCGTTTCTGAGGAAAAGTCGGGCAAAGTTTTCGACTTAAAGTGCCTTTTAGCGAGTAAATAGTACAACCGATGTGCTGGTGCAGTGGCTAGCGTCGCTGCTACGCAATTTTGCACCTCGTGTTCGAAACCCGATTCTTGTTTTAATTTTGGTCTTTCATTCATCTACGCATGTCCGTAGAAGATTACTACAACGAATGTTTACCAACTTTTATTCAAATAACGTTGTCCTTATTCGTCTACCAATTGTATGCCTGGTGAATTAAATTAAAAAAAGGAACAATAAATAAATGAGAAAATTATTTGAAACTGTTTACGGTGTAATTCCCGTAGTGTATCTTGATTTATAATTAATTACAGACGCCAGTTTTCGGAAAAAAACGTTAAGCGGTGTTCCGGGCAGCACTTTTCAGGAGTCGGACAACATATTACTTCTCTATCTCTTCTATAAGTCCTATCTGGCAGGGGTCCCAGGTGGATGAACAATGCTCAAGAATCGATCGAACAAGTGCCTTATAAGCCATTTCCTTCGTGGATGATTTATATTTCCTCAACACCCAGCATCATGGTGTTGGGGGCCACATCTTAAAATGGCCGTTCTCCTCTGGTGATCGTAGAGAGAGCATTGAACAGTGCGCGGTACATCCAAAATACCATTTTTTCAACCTATCTTGCTATCGTTCGTGCACCAACAAGCCATTGTGCTTTTCCAAGATGACAGTGAACGTCCACATGAACCTCGTGCCACCCAACTTGCTCTTCAAGTTGTACGTCAACTACCCTGGCCAGCACGATCCCCAAATCTGTCCCTCAATGGCCTTGTTTGGGAATGGATGAAACGTCAGCTTGCGCGGTCTCCAAGATCGGTAGGAAATCTGGCCCATTTGAGGCACAAGTGGAAACTTCATGGCAGGCCACTCCTCAAAACTACATTCGTCGCGTCTATGATTGTGCAGCCTGCAATGCCTGTTGACTGTGCCCAAATGCATACGGCTCTGTCGATGTGATCCATCGTAGTATACCTGCTCAAGAGTGTGTCAATAAAATTTCACTCTGCTTGGTCGACGAAATTGTGGTGTTCTTTCTACATTTTCCAGTAGTGTATTAATGAAGGAAATAAATTAGTTTTGACAGCTATAAGAAATGAAGTGCCAGTTCATAGTCATTAATTCTTTTTCGAGTGCCTCGAAAACTATCAGCAGTCCAGTGGTTTACTTTAACGTGTACTAGTGTATATCATCTTCTGTTTGTAACTGTGTGGTCGGTGCAGTAACTTCACAGTTCATATCGACTTGCTAATCAGTTTCATGAAGCATTATCAAGTACTACAAATTTTTCATGTTTCAGTCATGAAAACTGTGTTTTAAATGTCACCGAATGTTCCTCTCGTGGATGTGTTTACTTCATGTATGATTTAGTTCAGCTTTTGTTTCTCACATGAAACCACTGTGTAATCTATCTCACTCTGCACCACTTTACACGATACAAATTTATCTACAGCGCGTTCTGCAATGATTTAGAACTTGAGCAACGGACCCTCCCAAATTTTATCAAAAAAATGACTAAATAAATAATTAGAAACGGATTTTACAGGCTGTGTGTTGAACAGAAACACAATCCGGCCTTCACTTATCAGACGTTTCCTGCAAATAAAGTCGTTACTGATGCTGTGGAAACCTTGCTGTCCCACCATCATCAATTTTGAAAAATGAAAACTTTTATTGCAACATAAATTAAAGAAGCTTTCAAGCCACGTACATCTCTATATAATAAAGCTGGTTTCTGAAATACCGTTTTTGGAAACTGACCTGTACACAATGTGCAATCACAGAATTTTCAAAATTCCTAATTAAAATATCTAAATATTCATTACTACTCCAATTATTTATTTTACCTATACTTGATTTATGTTTTAAATTGTTATTTTACGCTTTACATTCCTGGTTTTTTGTCTTTCACATACGTGTATTTTGGTAAACTGAAAGTGGTTCAGTAATAATCATCTGTAAAGAAATGGTTAATACATAACGTTTTTTTACACCATGCACATAAAATGAACGAAATTTTTTCACGTAATGTACCAGACGAAAAAACAACACAAAACAAAATTTAGCAGGATTTTAAATTGTCGCGGGTGATCCTCTAAATATACTGATTTGTACCAGGCATATTCCAGTACACTGATAAGGTTTGGCGAGCAGAATTGATAATGTACTAGTGACTACAGCTTGATTATATTGTTTCTCATGTGGAGATTGATATCGTAATCATTCAAAAGAACAAGTTCTGAAAATCTTCTGACGAAGTTCTTTGAACATCGAAAGCGACAGCTGTACCAGCTCAGGTACGACGCACAAAACGTATTTATCACATTGACCATCCCAAGAAGCTAATAACAATAATACAGATATTTCTCCTGATGTATCGACAGAAGTGCCGACACAGTGTGGTTTGAGGAGACCGAAATACACGCTATAAGCTCACGCAGGATGGCGTGAGGTCTGAAACAGGATACGTAATGAATGCTATAAAGAAAAGTACGTAGCTTCTGGAATACTTAACTTTAATCCATCCTTGGTACATCGCTATTGACGATACAAGTGAGACTCTATAGTTTCAGACAATATACCGCTAATGGCGCCTTGCTAGGTCGTAGCCATTGACTTAGCTGAAGGCTATTCTATCTGCTCTGCAAATGAGCGAGGCTTCGTCAGTGTGCATCGCTAGCTACGTCGTCCGTACAACTGGGGCGAGTGCTAGTACGTCTCTCTAGACCTGCTGTGTGGTGGCGCTCGGTCTGCTATCACTGAAAGTGGCGACACGCGGGTCCGACATGTACTAATGGACCGCGGCCGATTTAAAGCTACCACCTAGCAAGTGTGGTGTCTGGCGGTGACACCACATCTCCCTCACTGGGAAGGGAAGCATCTTTCAAATATCTAATCTGTAGAGGAACATGAGAAATATTGAACCCTCCGTACGCTACAATAGCGACTCTAAATGAGAACTAATGTAGGCAGAAGTAGGAGTGAGAGGTGGAAGTCACTATCGATCATCCGAGTCAGCTAATTAAGTGGAAAACAACTTCCAAGAAAATCTGCAGACCACTTCACGTAAGCTTTGGCAGAAATCTTTTCAACAGTAGCGATAGCTTCAAAGCTCTCAGCGAAAATATTTGGTTTCCAAAAGGAAAACTTTATCAAAGTATCTCCCTGAAAGCTGAATACGTAAGTGACGCACATCAAGGGGAAAAAATACAACAAAGCTCACATTTATATAATATTCTTGAGCAAATAAATAATACTGAATCGCTTTAAAACTACTGTAATTTAACAGTATTCACCGAAAGGTGCAACATACGTGTAGAAACATGTCTAGGAACGAAAGAGACGCAAATACAGTTTGTATTAGCCAGAAGGTGTCTCACAAAAACCCAAACTTTATTGGACAAGGTTTCCTCACATAAGCAATTTAGTGACTCATTTTGCTTTTTTTTTAGAATTTTCTCAGTGTAAATCACTATGCATGTCATTTAGTGAAATGCCTTTCTTGCCAATATGTTCGATACAACGTATAAAGCACTGACGTGACATCACATTTTGCAAAGCGTTGAGACAGTAATTATTATCCTTGCATTTATCTCTAATGTATACTAATCTACCAGGAATTTATAGTGTATACCGGTGCTGTCTATAGTCTTAAGTCATATGTGTGTATGTGTTTCCATGTTTCCATGCAGTGCGATAAACAATTCCATGCACAAACCTTTTTATTCTTCTTTTATATTCCGTAAATATAAGCTGTTGATCCTCTTCCTTCGCTGTTCTTTGGTACAAATGACAAACATCGAATCGCCAACACGAAACGATTCGTTGTGTTGCAGTACAAAGACCATTAACCCGTCGTGAAAGGCACCAACTTCATAACCAGCTTTATTCACAGAATCACACATATATATGGTAAAATTTCTGAAGACATACTATAATTTTTTCCACAAGTACACTCTCAGAAACCAATCAGAACAAAATTAATCTAATAGATTAGGTAGTGCTTCTGACGACTGGAAATTAATACGTTACCTCCAAAATTTTCTTTTTTGTCTGTTGCCTCAAATCAGAAGTAGGAGCCTGTCCTATGGAATATATGTATCGTAATATAGCTGAGGACGACGAGTTTACGTTTTCGTACAAGCATATCTAGAAAAGTTAACCTCCTGCATTCACACAAAGGAATATCTTAAGGAATTACTTGAAGATTCTATGTCCGCGAAGAAGTTGCTGTTGTCTGTGCGATTCCTATACCAGAAAGTGGAATTCAAATGCAAGAGAGATGCCAAAGTAAACTTTATTATTTTTCGTAACAGAAACAAAAAGGATATAGCCTAGAACTTGAAGTGGACGGAACAGGAGACCTCAACAGTTCGACAAAAAGGAAATTGCCACCCATGACGTAATTAAACAGTAGGGTAAAGGGCGATCTAACAGAAACAGGTTACTAAATAGAGCGCAGACTCCGCAAATCGAAGTTTATTATATGTAGAGAAACAAATACAATTCATTTGGCGAAACAAACGAAAATACTGCCATCTAAAGACACTTGGACATCAATGAGATCCAAAATCCCAACCGATTCTACTTTGCACAAAAATTAAATCAGAAAATGAATACAAGTAATGGAAAAACTAATACAATGAATACAGTACCTGAAGGTTGTATTCTACGTACGATATACGAGCAGCAAGTGTTATTCATTAAAAATGTTTGATACTCTTATTTATTCATACATAAACTGAGTTCTTTATAAGTTTCTTCGATCAGTGTCTCAAATCACTTCGATTTCTGTGCTACTTCTTAGAGCTCGGTAGTTCCTGAAAATATAGGAAAATACGTGTAGGAAATTTACAAAACGGAACGCTCATAGTATGCGGTTTGAAATTAAAAATTTATATGCCTAAATAGACCTCAGTGAAGTATTTTTCCTTCATTTTTCTCATTTCCTCTTCGGCCACTTTGCCAGCTGGTTCGTCGAATGTACGCGAAATATGTTCGTGAGGTATGTATGAACCCCTCTGCATATTTTTACAGTGTTGTATCTACCGTATTAAAATGTGAATTCGTATGCAACATGAAGTGAAGCATAAAGTCAACGGAAAATCAAACTACAGAAATTTACGTTAATCAGTAATTACGTATGTAAAACGACCCATTCATTATAATTCACACCCCATAACTAGAAGCACGGAATATCCCCCTCTCCCACAGAAAAAGAATAAAAAACTGCTCATCATCAGTCGAATGTTATTACTTGCTGTTGATGTTGTGGCGTACAAGCTAAAGCGGACATCAGTATCAAGAAAGAAATTTCTGTTCTTAGTAAGGAAACTAAGCCTAATTAAAGTTATACATTGCTGCTCCTGTGTGTTAGTATTCCAACGGTGATTAATGTTATGAGAATAAAATCTTGCCAATCGTTGGATTAAAATACTCATATCGAAAAGATAGCTTTATACCTTCGCAGTTACGTCAACATACTTCTTGTATTTTTTATTTAGAATGTATACATATTTATGTAACTTACGCAGAGTTCCACGAAAATCTACAATATTTTTAGGGTAAAACATGGTAGCCGAAGCTATCCAAGCCACTTCATAAGTCACGTATAATGACAGCAGAATGAGGTGTAATGTTAAAAACTCTTAAATCATGCGAATGGAAAATTGGAGAGGCCATTGCTGTGTTGCTGTAATCCTGTTCTGCCTTGGAACTATAAAAATAACTCCAAACAACGACAAAATATGCTTACGTGCATAATAATTTAATAGTGGTACGAAGAATTTAAAAGTGGTACAGAAATAAAAAATTATTCGTTATGATTTGGGTAACATTCCAGATAACGCAATGGTGAACACGTATGCTAACAATTATGTTCCGTAAATCACAGTACATTAGCGAAATAGCGGCTCTTAATTTTAAATTCACGTAAATCATGAGATAATGTCAGTATCAGCACTCGACGAGAAAAATCTACTGTTGCATACATCTAATTTTAAGCAACGAACCACATAATATACACTGAAGTACCAAAAAAACTAGTATAGTGAGGCGTATTTAAATACAGAGATATGTAAACAGGCAGAATACGGCGCTGCGGTCGGCAACGCTTATGTAACACAAGTGTCTGATGCAGTTGTTAGATCGGTTACTGTTGCTACAATGGCAGCTTATCAAGATTCAAGTGAGTCTGAACGTGACGTTATAGACGGTGGACGAGCGATGGGACACAGCATCTCGAAGGTAGCGATGAAGTGGGGATTTTGCCATACGATCATTTCACGAGTGTATCGTGAATATCAGGAATCCGGTAAAACATAAAATCCCCGACATCGCTGCGGCCGGAAAAAGATTCTGCAAGAACGGGACCAACGACGACTGAAGAGAAACGTTCAATTGCTGCAGATTTCAATGCTGGGCCATCAACAAGTGTCAGCGCGTGAACCATTCAACGAAACATCATCGATATGGGCTTTCGGTGCCGAATTTCCACTCGTGTACCCTTGATGACTGCACGGCACAAAGCCTTACGCCTCGCCTGGGCCCGTCTACACCGACGTTGGATTGTTGGTGAGTGGAAACACGTTGCCTGGTCGGACGAGTCTCGTTTCAAATTGTATCGAATGGATGGACGTGTACGGGTGTGGAGACAACCTCATGAATGCATAGACCCTGAATGTCAGCAGGGGAGTTCAGGCTGGTGGGGGCTCTGTAATGGACTGGGGCGTGAGAAGTTGGAGCGATATGAGACCCCTGAAACGTCTAGATACAAGTCTGACAGTTGACACGCACGTTAGCATCCTGTCTGATCACTTGCATCCATTCATGTCGTTGTGCATTTCGACAGACTTGGGCAATTCCAGCAGGACAATTCGATACCCCACAAGTCCAGAATTGTTACAGAGTAGCTCCAGGAACACTCTTCTGAGTTTAAACACTTCCGCTGGCCACCATACTCCCCAGACATTAACGTTATTGAGCATATCTGGGACGCCATGCAACGTGCTGTTCAGAAGAGATCGCCACTGCCTCTCACAGTCACAGATTTATGGACAGCCCTGCAGGATTGATGACAACAGTTCCCTTCAGCACTATTCCAGGCATTAGTCGTGTTCATGCTACGTCACGTTGCAGCACTTCTGCGTACTCGCTGGAGCTCTACACGATATTAGGCAGGTGTACCAGTTTCTAAGGCTCTTCAGTGTATTACAGAATTACTGCGTACACGAGGTACTTGCGTGCACGACAAGAACCGATTATTTTCTGGTACAGTTAATATATTTTCTCTTTGTAGGAAATTTTCCTGAGTGTAATTTGAGGCCGAGATATTATGGTATGACCACGACAGTCTTCGCTTTAGCACACTCTATTTATGGAATATCGTAGACCGTTTTTCAATCGTCTTCATCAGTCACTGACCAGTCTAGAAATAACTGAACACAGGCACAGTACACAATCTCTGTACGCATAGTTTTATCAGCTTTAATACACTTCTTATTTGTCCGTTAAAGGTGAAGAACGCACGCGTCTGAAGGAGAACGCCGTAGCCGGCCGGTGTGGCCGAGCGGTTCTAGGCGCTTCAGTTTGCAACCGCGTGATCGCTACGGTCGCAGGTTCGAACCCTGCCTCGGGCATGGATGAGTGTGATGTCCTTAGGTTAGTTAGGTTTAAGTAGTTCTAAGTTCTAGGGGACGGATGACCACAGATGTTAAGTTCCATAGTGCTCAGAGCCATTTGAACCATTTTTGAGAACGCCGAGAACAATTTGAGTTGAAAGCCATCACACCGGACGACCTACAGTTTGAATAGAGCCACGCTGGCGTTATATAACACTGCATTAGTGAATGTTCTGGACGTGTGTGTGACCAGAGATTTCATAGTATTTGGCACTATTCACTGGATGAAGCGACGACACTTTTCGTGATTGCAATAGCATTCGCCTCCGCAACATCCCAGCACTGGAAGTGAAACGTACTTTTACTCTCGCGTAGTTTATTCAGTAGGCGACAGATATTTCCTATCACCACCTATTACTGTTTCTCAAAAACAACTCTAGATGTACATATCACAAACAATTAGTTAGACTGGATCAAATGGGTATATTCTTTCCTCCTTTTCTTACTTACAGAACTCTTTACATGCGTTTAGGACTACTCACTAGAAGTTAAATTACTATTCAACTAAGAGCTTATCAGATACTTCTACAATGCGTTACAAATTTTATTTAATTACAGTTTTCTACCTCTGTGTGGGAAAATCATCTGATTGATCGGAGTGGTGATATTCTGTGTCTCGTTTCCGCCCTGATGAAAACAAAGCTTAATATATTTAGTGTTCTCGTTAACCACACCCGGCGAGGCAATGCCATTTATTCATTCATTGAAAAGTAAATGCAATAGACTGCTAACCCGCGAAATAATTCACGACAAGCACCGATGTGTGCAGAAATCAGTCTCACCAAAGAAGACAAGAAATGAAAATTCTAACCGTGGAGCCTACGGAAAGATAAAATAGAAATAAAATCACTTCATTTGAGACTTGAACATAGAATTCTATATTGTCTCTCATTTACTTATTGATCCATGAAAATAAGTCTTACTTATTAGTATAAATGTACATTTTCGTTCCAGTTATGCCCAAAAAAATGGGTCAAATGGCTCTGAACACTATGGGACTTAACTACTGAGGTCATCAGTCCCCTAGAACTTAGAACTACTTAAACCTAACTAACCTAAGGACATCACACACATCCATGCCCGAGGCAGGATTCGAACCTGCGACCGTAGCGGTCACGCGGTTCCAAACTGACGCGCTTAGAACCGCACGGCCACACCGGCCGGCCAGTTATGCCCAACTGGTATTTTAAAGCCATAACTTTGTTCCTTCATTTACTCACATATCAGATAATGTCTTAATAACTTTCATGGTGTGAAACACAAACAACTTCGTATTTTCGCGACCGAGAAAGTTTGAAATATCTGCGGCAATTTTATTCACACTGGGCAATCGGACTTGGTTAATTAAATGATATGCTTGTTCTAAGTAATTACAGCAGATTATAATTATCTCGGTGAGATGGTCGCAGTGACAGCTAAACAGATATCGCTCGAGTCGGTTACTTCCGTCAATATAATAAGACACCACTCTTCCGCTTGGTAACGTGTCAATAATATTTAATGATATTAGTGGCATAAAATGAAAGAACATTAGGCAATATTTGAACGAAAATGAGTAAGTATTCTCACTTATAGTAACTTACATTGATACGTACGTTTAACGTACCATGGCTACGAGGAGGAAAGGTAACGAAGTAAGTGATAAAAGAAGTATGTCGATAAAAGACGGAGATCTCTTTACTAAGATAACATAGTTGCGAAGCTTATTCCTCCAAATTTAGAGCATTATGGATTGATGTTCTACATATGAGTCTTTTATCACTAATGGTACTGTTCACAATTAGTCCATTATTTTGCCCAAAAAAAAGTAATGTCTCTAAAACAAAACAAAGTACACTATTATATGGCTGTAACACCAGCAGAGTCATACGCTCCAGATATATCTAAGAACAAAACTGTAGGATAACTATTCCCATCGAAAGCTTTTTCAGTGTCCATCGTCTAGATACTTCCATACTCAATAGGCGTCCTCCCTTTCCGAAAGCCGTACTGTGACACTGCCAGAATTTTAACATGTTCCAACAGCAATTAGAAACGTAATTTGAGAAGACGTTTAAAAGTTTTTGCTAAGCACAATGACAGTGCAAGTAGACGATAGACACCTGCTGTTGTAGGATCTTTACTGGGCTTTAACACAGGTATAAAACGTAATTTGTGTGGTCCCTTCATGAGGAATTTCGCTTTCTGCCCACATTGCATTACAAACCTGCAACAAAATGTTTTGCTGCTGTCGGTAAGCTGGCTAACATGGGTTATTTTTGATCAATTACGGGTGCCTTGTAAGCGGAACATTTAAGTACCATTTCTAGTTCTTTGACTGTAAAGGCCTTTATAAATTATTGTCTAGAGGCTTGTGATTCTTCGTGAATACTATTTCAAACTGTAATGTTTCTCTTTCTGCTGATGGAGAAGCAATAACATCCTCAAAGTCTTCAGCTCGTGTGTTTATAGATTTAGGCGGTAGATCTATACTGTCGTGTCGCTTCTTCTCATCGTTGCCCAGACTTCCGAAAGAGGTGTATTTCTTGCTCCCTTTCACAGCATTTCTTCTAGTAATATTTTTTGAAGTATAAGAAATCGTTTAGCTTTCGCATCCTCTTTCTTATAGTTGCAAAAATTTTCCCATGTGCTGTTTTGCTTGTACTGTGCAAATGCTGATTTACGTTGAGCCGTTACATGTGATCACTCAGATTTGCACCATGGTACAGATCAACATTGTGGGTTTCTTGACGCCTTCTTCTGAGGAATGGAGGCCGATGCGGCTCCAGTGATCATATTTACAAATTTATTATGAGTTCTCAGTATCCTTCTTACAGGTTTAATTACTACATTCTGTCTCTAAAAGGCTTTGGTAACTAGTGCAGTTTGCTGTCCTTGCATTCCATATTGATTTTTGTTCGTGGATAACATCAATTGGGAACCGATGTTCTGATATTTCAATTGGAAAGTGATCGGAGCCAACACGATGCGATTTAACTTTTCATTCAAACGCATCTGCTAGCGATGTTGAACAAACAGATAAACCAACAGCCGATTTTCTCTGGTATGGCATAGCAAGTAGTGTCGGAGCCCCATCGTTTAGTATAAATAAATTAATCCATTGATCCATTACTTCCAAAAGGGCTTCTTCATAGGTGTCATTGACTTCGCAGCCCCATGAAGAATATGAATCTCGGCATATTAAAAATAGTGGGAAAAACAGATTAAATAATGCGTACTGTTCTCCATTGTTGTTTTAGGTCTCGATGAACAATACACTGATGTTAAAGTTAAAACTTTTGATGATGTAAACACTTTTGCTGCTACCGCTTGGGAAATATGTATATTGGTAAAATCTATATAGTGAGCAGCAAAAGCCACAGAGGATCTCATTAATAAAGCCATGCTTCCTTTTCCATCATATCCGTCGTAGAGGAGCAAATAATAACCTCTAAACCCAAGATTTGATTCCGGTTGGATCTACGTTCCGCAAATCGAATCTATCTCGAATTTTTCATAAAAAGTTTATACTCTGCCGTGTTCTCGTTTGAGATTGTTTAGGCGTGTGCCATAGTAAAATTTACGTTGTCTGTTTTTTTTTCTTTTTTAAGATAAAATACCAGCAATTGCCTATTGGATAGCTGATTCCGTGTTCGGTAGCTGTCCTCGTCTTATAAGTCCAGCAACAAGGTTCTTTAGTTTCTCAGTAATGTGAGTCTTGCTTAAGACATCTGAAGGCGAATTACTGCCTGTGTTTGCTTCCTTCCGACTAGGAAACATATGATACTGTGTGCAGTACGGATTTGCTGCAGTAGGTCCCAATGGTGGTTCACTTTGATGAACGAATGGGAATCATGGTATAGTAGAAATTACTGAAGGTTTTGTTTGTTGACGAGGCTGCTTGTATGTTGTGACCCTGGTCTGCGTGTTAGAAAGACTGAGGTAAGCTTGTTCGACTTCTCTCGGCCACTTAATCGTAGCAACTTCCGCGTATGGTCTGCGAGTAACTAGATTCTTAGTTTCAATGTATGGAATGTTAAGCTCGGCAGAACTTCCTTTATTTGTTTCTACTTCTCATACTCTGGGCATCCCTTACCCACTGAGTGATGATTCCCTTTAAATGAACACATATGGTATTTGAGCACTCATCTTCTGAAAGAGTATCACCACATTTTTTCAACGTTTCTAAAAACGACGTAGTTACTAATATGATCGAATCTTAGACAGTTAAAACATTTTCTAACTGTTTCTACATACTTTAGAACTAGACACATCATCCCGTTTTGCTTATGTATTCCGGCAAGTTTTGGGAATCAAAGGTCAAAACAAGTTTTCTGTGTGAAGGATGACCAATAATTCCCATTTAAAATAAGCTTAGTCATCCTCCTGGTGGTGCGAACTTTTATATGTGATTCTGTGGCTTGTACACTCCAACACAAAAAATAATGACGCGCCACCAAGGAATTATCGGAATGAATGGAAATCAGTAGATGTGATGTACATGTCCAGACAAACAAATGATTACAGTTTCACAAGAATTGGATTATTTATTCAAGAGGAAGAGCTTCATAAGTTGAACAAGTCAATAAAGCGTTTGTTCACCTGTGGACCTTATTCAAACGGTCATTCGGCTTGGCACTGATGATAGAGACGTTCGATGTCTTCCTGAGAGATATCGTGCCAACTGCCGTCCAACTGGCGGAACAGACCATCAAAATCCCGAGATGGTTGGAGGGCTCTGCCCACAGTTCTCCAAACATTCCCAAATGGGGATAGATCCGAGGATCTTGTGGCCAAGGTAGGGTTTGGAAAACGCGAAGACTAGCAGTAGAAACACTCGCCATGTGCATGGGCATTATCTTGCTCAAATGTGAGTCTAGGGTGACTTGCCACGAAGGGCAACACAACGGGGTGTAGAATATCATCGACGTACCGCGGAACTGTATGGATGCTTCGAATGACAGTGAAAGTGGTCTTGCTAAGAAACGAAGTGGCATCCCAGGCCATGTGGCGCTGTTCTCTCTCGGCTGGATGGTGATGGGTGTCGGGTATCCCAGCCGAGATGACGTGGAACGGCGTCCGTCGATCACGACAACGCCAATATGTAACTTAAAAAAAAAAAGCTCCTCGCATGGTATGGTTATTTTCAGGTACTGTATCTCGAACGTTATATCACTGTCTCGATCGAGCAGCACGACGGAGAGTGTGCGCCGCCCTTGCTTGTAATAAAAGCAATTGTGTTCGTGGTCTGTCGATCTTCTTCACTTATAAATGTAGCGACTGCACCACTCGATAACGCGATGCCTCCATTGACCTGAAATAACCAAAAATCCCTTGCGTGTTCGCGACAGACCCTTCTGTTTACGTGAACTCGCTGATTATAGTTCTTATTGTTGTGACTTGGCAAGACAGCCAAGCCACTAGGAGGTAGCCTAAAGGCAAGCGTTTAAGCTCACGCAGGCTGGCGTGAGGTCTGGAACAGTTAAAGGAGTTGAGTCTAGTAAAAAAAGTACGTAGCTTCTGGAATACTTAACTTTAATCCATAATTGGTGAACATCACAAGATAAATAGCAATTGATAATGGCGACTTGCTAGGTCGTAGCAAATGACGTAGCTGAAGGCTATGCTAACTATCGTCTCGGCAAATGAGAACGTAATTTGTCAGTGAACCATCGCTAGCAAAGTCGGCTGTACAACTGGGGCGAGTGCTAGGAAGTCTCTCTAGACCTGCCGTGTGGCGGCGCTCGGTCTGCAATCACTGACAGTGGCGACACGCCGGTCCGACGTATACTAACGGACCGCGGCCAATTTAAAGGCTACCACCTAGCAACTGTGGTGTCTGGCGGTGACACCACACTTATGTCCGGTTTGGGAATGGTTATTCAAACGTTAAAAAATGGTGTCTTGAATCATCATTCCATCACCCAAGCCGAGACCACATTATGAATTTTGCGAGGGTATTAAGTTGTTAATTATTATTCCGTCGTCAAGGCGTCAGTACGTCGCGTATTCAACAACTGCAAGACGTAACTCAGAGATAACATACCCTTGAGCAATGTTCAGAATGCATCGTAATTTTGGTGTAAAGTTATAGCTGTTCACATTCAAATTACCGCTAATTCTCTTGGCACTTTTACGTTATCCGAAGGCTCAGTCAATTTCACAAATACACTTTAAATGTCCATTAAATGATGTAGGCGGGACGAAGAATTAAAGATGGCTTAAGGTTTATTGTATTTAGTAATTATTGTTTGTCCCTACGCTGAGCACGCACACCGATATGTCATTCGGGGAATTACTTATGTTAACATCAGTAATTCTGACCTTGATGTTAACTCCTGACAACACGGCGAAATTGTAATTTCTTCGTGATGCGTTTAGTTTGTAGCCTACTCAAGTCTAATAATCGAGTTTATGTCGGCGATCAGTCTCTTTCTGTGTCCCTTGATGTTCGTGACTATTAAGACTCACGAAGGCTACGCCCCATCACAAATCAGTAATCACACGATTCACTTTTCTGTCACATACATCAAAATCCCGTTATTTGTGTAACGGTAAAGATGATCCTACTTTAGTCCGACTTCTAATATTGCCAGTCTATATCGTAAAACTTTAAACTTCAAATCAGTTTTAAAACAATCTAGCAGCGCTTGACATGCGTACTACAGTTGCCCGAGTACAAGAGAGAAGTGAAGTTAACATCTGCATTGCAGAGTTACATTGTAGTCACAGGGAACTTACACCTCGATGCGGCCACAACTCTCCTCTAGGATAAACGTTATCTTTGGTCGATTTATAGTCTGGGCTTTAACCTTCGTAAATAATAATTTTTGAAATCTTTCTTTAAAGCTTCTGTTCTGAATCGTATGGTATCTTTCATTCAGTCCTTTCTTTATGATAAGCATTAGAATTTATATAACATTCCTGTTAATCAAACTGAGAATAGTGTAAATTTTGTTGTCAGTAGCTGCCGTCACTGTCAGGATGACTAATTTTGCTATTTGTTTTGCAACAAAAGGGTGCTCATTATGGGTCCTATATTTGGGGCGTTACAGCCATCACTTCTGGTTGTCGGACGCATGGCAGGCGACAGTCAGGCTGGTATCCCACGGCTGTGTGGGTCCAGACACTTCTTCGGCCAATAACCTCACTGACTGGACTAGAATTGTCTTGAGTGATGAGTCCCGCTTCGAACTGAGCCCCGATGCCCAGAAAAGCATCTGCTGTGAGGCGCAACGTGTGTGTTGGCGCGAAAATACCAAATGGAGATTGTGGTGGAAATGGTGTTAAGTGGCAAACCAAAATGTAAGTGAGCCAACACGTGTATGGCAAAGTACGTGGTCGTCAGAAGATTTTGGAATTTAGGAAGAATACCGTGTGTCCAAAAGTTATTCAAGCTGTTCGCTAACCGAGAAGAGCCTATTGCTAATAATTACTTTCATAATAAGCATTGCATCGCACCACAAGCAGTTCATCGGAAAGTGAGATCCAGCACGCATTTTTGTAGCCGTGTAATAGGCATGCCAGCGTAATAGTAACTTTCTTCGACCATTAGAGTGTGTTTAGCCGAAGTATAAACTCTGCTAATGAAACTTTATTGAGCCAGCAGGGTACTATTCTCCTCACCATAAGTTCCGAGAAAGACATGTTCAAAGAAATAATTAAAACAAAACAGATTCAGTTACATTTACAGTTAATTTTCAGCCAAGTAATTATAGCAATAAAAAGTAGTAGTAACTATAGTTGTCCGTATAGTGTTACACTGTTACTGCAGGTAATCAGTTCAAACAAAAGGACTCTCTTGTAGTCAAAGTAATTTTATGATTTTATGTTGTGTTCTGTAAATGGTTTTATGTGCATTTGTCTGAGTAACATTAGTACTGACAAATAGTTGTTGCTGTGAAAAAATGTTTTTACAGCATCATTTGAAAAGTAATCGGTAAAGAACAGTAGTTAAATTTGGTCACGATTACGCAAACATTCAGACAGACAGCATTACCTTGAGTTCTGTAGTACACTACTTATTTTCCGTTGCGAATACGGACAACCATCAGCTGTATAATGGAATGACGACAGTGAAAAATCTGAACCGGAGCGGGACTCGAACCCGGATTTCCCACCCGTCGAGAGCGGTCGCCGAGCACGACTCACGGCCAGACCCAGGCTTCCAAATTATGTCGCCAACCACGTGTTATACAACCTGTACTCGTACATTCGTTGTGTATATTCCTTTACAGGGCAGACATTTTATTTGAAAGTAGCTTGCCCTGTGTCGACAGATAAATATACATTGCAGGACCTTGCTCCGAAGTACGATACAGTATTCCTACGGACATCCATAGGGCCATATTGCATCGTACTTCAGAACATCACGAGCACTGTAATATTATATTTATCTGCCGACACTGGGCAAGCGAATCTCGATTAAAATGTCTCCCCCGTACGGGAATATAGTTCATGGATGTACGAGTACAGATTGTAGACACGTGGTTGATAACATATGAAAGTTTAAGACAGCCTAATGGTAAGGCGACCCCTCGCGACAAGCGGTAAATCCGGGTTCGAGTCCCTGTCCGGCACAAATTTTCAAGGTCATCATACCATTACGCAGCTGCTGATTGGACATATTAGTTACTGTGAATACATGTCATGCATTCAATAAGGGCTGTACCGCTGCAGTGCCTGTTCCACCGGAACGATACAGGCACTGCAGTAACGTATTGATCTGCTGACACTGGACCAGCGACTTCCAATTAAAATGTCTCCCCTGTATGGGGGGAGGAGGGGGATACATAATGGGTACATAATGGATGTACGACTATTGGTTGTAGACACGTAGTTAAAGAAGTACGGAAGTTCGAGTCAGGTCGTGAGTCGTGCTTGGATAGCCTAATGATAAGGCGACCACTCGCGATAAACGGGAAATCCGATTTCGAGTTCCTGTCCGGCATAGATTTTCACTGCATGCATGTCCGAAGGAATACTGCATCGTACTTTTGAACAATACAGGCACAGCAGTATCGTTGTTGTTTTTGTGGTCTTCAGTCCTGAGACTGGTTTGATGCAGCTCTCCATGCTACTCTATCCTGTGCAAGCTTCTTCATCTCCCAGTACCTACTGCAACCTACATCCTTCGAAATCTGCTTAGTGTATTCATCTCTTGGTCTTCCGCTACGATTTTCACCCTCCACGCTGCCCTCCACTACTAAATTGGTGATCCCTTGATGCCTCAGAATATGCCCTACCAACCGATCCCTTCTTCTAAGCAAGTTGTGCCACAAATTTCTCTTCTCCCCAATTCTATTCAATACCTCCTCATTAGTTATGTGATCTACCCATCTAATCTTCAGCATTCTTCTGTAGCACCACACTTCGAAAGCTTCTATTCTCTCCATGTCTAAACTATTTATCGTCCACGTTTCACTTCCAGACGTGGCTACACTCCATACAAATACTTTCAGAAACGGCTTCCTGACACTTAAATTGTGGTGTCACCGCCAGACACCACACTTGCTAGGTGGTAGCCTTTTAAATCGGCCGCGGTCCGCTAGTATACGACGGACCCGCGTGTCGCCACTATCAGTCAATCCAGACCGAGCGCCGCCACACGGCAGGTCTATAGAGACGTACTGGCACTCGCCCCAGTTGTACAGCCGACGTTGCTAGCCATGGTTCACTGAGAATTACGCTCTCATTTGCCGAGACGACAGTTAGCATAGCCTTCAGCTAAGTCAATTGCTACGACCTAGCAAGGCGCCAATTATCCTTTGCTATGTATCTAATGACGCATATACTGTATCAACAAGACCAATGTTCACCAATTGTGGATTAAAGTTAAGTATTCCAGCAGCTACATACTTTTCTTTACAGCATTCATTACGTATCCTGTTTCAGACCTCACGCCAGCCTGCGTGAGTTTAAGCGCGTGCTTTTCGGTTACCCGTCGCTGTGGACTGGCTGTCTTGTCAGTCCACAACATAAATCTATATTCGATGTTAATAAATTTCTCTTCTTCAGAAACGCTTTCCTTGCCATTGCCCGTCTACATTTTATATCCTCTCTACTTCGACCATCATCAGTTATTTTGCTCCCCGAATAGCAAAACTCCTTTACTACTATAAGTGTCTCATTTCCTAATCTAACTCCGGCAGCATCACCCGATTTAATTCGACTACATTCCATTATCCGGGTTTTGCTTTTGTTGATGTTCATCTTATACCCTCCTTTCAAGACACTGACCGTTCCGTTCAACTGCTCTTCCAAGTCTTTTGCTGTCTCTGACAGAATTACTATGTCATCGGCGAAGCTCAAAGTTCTTATTTCTTCTCCATGGATTTTAATACCTACTCCGAATTTTTCTTTTGCTTCCTTTATTGCTTGCTCAATATACAGATTGAATAACATCGGGGAGAGGCTACAACCCTGTCTCACTCCCTTCCCAACCACTGCTTCCCTTTCATGTCCCTCGACTCTTATAACTGCCATCTGGTTTCTGTACAAATTGTAAATAGCCTTTCGCTCCCTGTATTTTATCCCTGCCACCTTCAGAATTTGAAAGAGAGTATCCCAGTCAACATTGTCAAAAGCTTTCTCTAAGTCTAAAAATCCTAGAAACGTAGGTTTGCCTTTCCTTAATCTATTATCTAAGATAAGTCTTAGGGTCAGTATTGCCTCACGTGTTCCAACATTTCTACGGAATCCAAACTGATCTTCCCCGAGGTCGGCTCCTACCAGTTTTTCCATTCGTCTGTAAAGAATTCGTGGTAGTATTTTGCAGCCGTGGCTGATTAAACTGATAGGTAATTTTCACATCTGTCAACACCTGCTTTCTTTGGGACTGGAGTAGTTATATTCTTCTTGAAGTCTGAGGGCATTTCGCCTGTCTCATACATCTTGCTCACCAGATGGTAGAGTTTTGTCAGGGCTGGCTCTCCCAAGGCTATCAGTAGTTCTAATGGAATGTTGTCTACTCCCGGGGCCTTGTTTCGACTTAGGTCTTTCAGTGTTCTGTCAAACTCTTCACGCACTCTCATATCTCCCATTTCATTTTCATCTACGTCCTCTTCCATTTCCATAATACTGTCCTCAAGAACGTCGACCTTGTATAGACCCTCTACATACTCCTTCCCTTCTTTGCTTAGAACTGGGTTTCCATCTGAGCTCTTGATATTCATCCAAGTGGTTCTCGTTCCTCCAAAGGTCTCTTTAATTTTTCTGTAGGCAGTATCTATCATACCCCTAGTGATATACGCCTCTACATCCTTACATTTGTCCATTTTGCACTTCCTGTCGATCTCATTTTTGAGACGCTTGTATTCCTTTTTGTCTGCTTCATTTACTGCACTTTTGTATTTTCTCCTTTCATCAATTAAATCCAGTATCTCTTCTGTTACCCACGGATTTCTGTTAGCCCTCATCTTTTCACCTACTTGATCCTCTGTTGCCTTCACTATTTCATCTCTAAAAGCTACCCATTCTTCTTCTACTGTATTTCTTTTCCCCATTCTTGTCAATCGTTCCCTAATGCTCTCCCTGAAACTGTCTACAACCTCTGGTTCTGTCAGTTTATCCAGGTCCCATCTCCTTAAATTCCCACCTTTTTGCAGTTTCTTTAGTTTTAATCTACAGTTCATAACCAATTGATTGTGGTCACATCCACATCTGCCCCTGGAAATGTCTTACAATTTAAAACCTGGTTCCTAAATCTCTGTCTTACCATTATATAATCTATCTGATACCTTTTAGTATCTCCAGGATTCTTCCATGTATACAACCTTCTATCATGATTCTTAAACCAAGTGTTAGCTATGATTAAGTTGTGTTCTGTGCAAAATTCTACCAGGCGGCTTCCTCTTTCATTTCTTAGCCCCAATCCATATTCACCTACTACGTTTCCTTCTCTCCCTTTTCCTACACTCGAATTCCAGTCACCCATGACTATTAAATTTTCGTCTCCCTTCACTACCTCAATAATTTCTTTTATCTCATCATACATTTCTTTAATTTCTCCGTCATCTGCAGAGCTAGTTGGCATATAAACTTGTACTACTGTAGTAGGCATGGGCTTCGTGTCTATCTTGGCCACTATAATACATTCACTATGCTGTTTGTAGTAGCTTACCCGCACTCCTATTTTTTTATTCATTGTTAAACCTACTCCTGCATTACCCCTATTTGATTTTGTATTTATAACCCTGTATTCACCTGACCAGAAGTCTTGTTCCTCCTGCCACCGAACCTCACTAATTCCCACTATATCTAACTTTAACCTATCCATTTTCCTTTTTAAATTTTCTAACCTACCTGCCCGATTAAGGTATCTGACATTCCACGTTCCGATCCGTAGAACGCCAGTTTTCTTTCTCCTGATAACGACATCCTCTTGAGTAGTCCCCGCCCGGAGATCCGAATGGAGGACTATTTTACCTCCGGAATATTTTACCCAAGAGAACGCCATCGTCATTTAACCATTCAGTAAAGCTGCATGCCCTCGGGAAACATTACGGCTGTAGTTTCCCCTTGCTTTCAGCCGTTTGCAGTACCAGCACAGCAAGGCCGTTTTGGTTAGTCAATTATCCAGACTGTATCCCCTGCAACTACTGAAAAGGCTGCTGCCCCTCTTCAGGAACCACACGTTTGTCTGGCCTCTTAACAGTTACCCCTCCGTTGTGGTTGCACCTACGGTACTGCTATCTGTATCCCTGAGGCATGCAAGCCTCCCCAACAACGGCAATGTCCATGGTTCATGATTATGATTATAATTAACATCGTTGCATTCCAAATTAACCTGTTTAGTGTTCATGTTACACATGTTTTCAACATCTAAGCTCGTGCGAGTGCATTTTGTGGAGTTGCTGCATAATCGTTCTTGCCCAGTATTTGCGTGATTCCAAAGTCATTACACTCATTTATCAAATTTAAGTTTTACCCGTTTTTGAGCTGTCGAGCGTTTTTATTCTGCTGCCAAATTCATTCAAACAACTTTTGATATGCAGAGTTATGGCTAATTACAATGTATCTTTAACTTAACATTTTTATACATTTAGATCGTTGTTATACACACTAAACTCCCATGCAGTAACTATCAGTTTGTCATTACCCAGTTTCTATCGTTAATCATTGATCCTCGAATTCGATGCCTTGGTTCCATTAATTACGGATCATTAGCTAGACGTGGGGGACACTGCAGCAGCCTCCACGATGATTGCGTTCACCACTCGAAGAACAAGCAAGCGGGCGTCCCCTGGAAACGACTTAGTCGGCCAATCCTGCAAACACCGGAGCACCAAAACCAAAGATGACAAAAAAACTCTCCAAAGAGACTCAAAAAAGGCGTATATCAAGACCATCACTAGTGACAACTTCCTGCAATATTGAAGGCTTATCTGTAAATAAAGAAATTTTATTATTTGACATGTGCAAACGAAACAACTGTGCTGTTTTAGTGATACAGAGCACCAACTAACCATAGACCAAAAATACAGGGCATGAAATTAGTTCTTGAGAGACCACACGAAAGGTACGGAAGTGCTATATTTGTGAAACCGAAGTTAGACGTATGCTCCTGTGCTCTGAGCTGCGAAGAAAATATAGAAATTCTAACTATTGAGCTACATTCATGTACTGTAACATCCGTGTACGAACCACCCAGTGCGAGGTTCAAATTTACGAAGCCTGGAAATTTCCATTCAAAGAACATTAAAGTTGTACTAGGAGATTTTAACTGTCACCGTCTCGCATGGGGTTATAAAGAGACAAATGACGATGGCGAAATGCTGGAGATCTGGGCAGATCAGGCTAAACTGAAATTGATACATGACCCAAAGTTGCCTGCATCATTTAACAGCGGAGGATGGAAACGAGGATATAATCCAGATAACATCTTTGTCTCCGAAAAGGTATCCCTGCAAACTGTTAAGCAAATCGATGAACCAATTCCAAGATCGCAACACAGAGCAATAACTTGTTGCATTACTGCAGTAATCAACTCAGATGTAATGCCCTTCAAGAGACGCTTCAATTTCAAAAAAGCTCATTGGGAACTTTTCACAGAGGACCTTGATAAGGAGATCTTGGAAATTAAACCAGAGACACAATCATATGAAACTTTTATAGACCTTGTCAAGAAAATCTCTCGACGGCGCATACCTAGAGGGTGCTGCACCCAGTATATCGCTGGACTCAATGGTAGCAGCAAGGAAGCTCTGAAAAACTGTACAATAAGGACCCCTTCCCAGAGGGAACGATCCAGGCAGGTGAGGTACTGATGTCTGATATCTCCGAAGCAAGAAAGGAAAAGTGGTGTAACCTCCTACAAGAGACGGACATGAAGCACAGCTGTAGGAAGGCATGGAAACTGGTCAAAAGTCTCAATAACGACCCAACAGAACCACAACCAAATTACAGCGAAGTTAAATCTGATCAGATAGCCCACCAACTTCTCATGAACGGAAAAACTAAAAGGAAGATCAGGAATGGCAAAATTAAAAGAAAATTGAACGAGGAGATTAGCTTCCTCGCTCGCCCGTTCTTCATTCAGGAGCTACAAGATGCCATCAACGATTTGAAAAACAATAAGGCCGCTGGCCTCGACGATCTGAGATCTGAGCAAATTAAACATTTTGGACCGGGAGTACAAGCATGGATCCTAGAGCTAATGAATAACTGTATTACAACAATGCAAATTCCTAAAGTGTGGAGGAAAGCTCGGGTTATTGCGTTACTAAAACCAGGGAAAGACCCAGCTGAAGCTAAAAATTTGCGGCCTGTCTCACTGCTTTGTCATTTATTTAAAGTGCTGGAGCGAATGATCCTCAAACGCATAGCTGATTATGTGGACAAAGCCCTCATTAACGAACAAGCTGGATTTCGACCAGGAAAATCATGCTGTGGCCAAATCCTTAATCTCACACAGTACATCGAAGACGGCTATCAGAGAGGAGAAGTAACTGGGGTCGCATTCCTGGATCTCAGTGCTGCATATGACACAGTTAACCATAAGTTGCTTACCCAGAAAGTGTATAATGTCACTAATGACTACACCCTTTCTATGTTCGTGCAATGCATGCTACAGAACAGACGCTACTATGTAACCTTACAATCTAAAAACAGCCGGCCGGCCGAAGTGGCCGTGCGGTTAAAGGCGCTGCAGCCTGGAACCGCAAGACCGCTACGGTCGCAGGTTCGAATCCTGCCTCGGGCATGGATGTTTGTGATGTCCTTAGGTTAGTTAGGTTTAACTAGTTCTAAGTTCTAGGGGACTAATGACCTCAGCAGTTGAGTCCCATAGTGCTCAGAGCCATTTGAACCATAAAAACAGCCGATGAAGGACACAGAAAAATCGTCTTGCACAGGGTAGTGTCTTGGCTCCAATATTATTTAACATCTATACCAATGATCTTCCCATCAGCCACCAGACACGAATGTTCAAATATGCTGATGATGCAGCAGTGGCCACACAGGATAAAACCTTTGAACAAGTGGAGGAGAATCTCACAGGAGCCTTAACAGAACTTGCTACCTATTACGACGGCAATAATCTCAAACCAAACCCTAGTAAATCTCAAGTATCCGCCTTCCATCTTAGGAACAAACAAGTCAAACGGAAACTCCGAGTCATGTGGCAAGGGGAAGAGCTGAAACATACAAACAGCCCAAAATACCTGGGAGTAACATTGGACAGAGCACTTACTTTTAAGCAGTACTGTCACAACACTAAAAAAAAGGTCTGTGCCAGGAACAACATACTGCGGAAGCTAACAGGTTCATCGTGGGGAGCTCAACCACATGTTTTGCGCACCACGGGTCTGGTGCTGAGTATCTCAGCAGCGGAATATGCGGCGCCAGTTTGGAGAAACTCTGCTCACGCTAAGCAAGTTGACGTCGCCGTAAATGAAACTGTACGTATTGCCACAGGATGCCTCAAACCAACTCCCACAGACATCATTTATCCCATCATAGGCATAGCACCACCCACTATCCGCAGACAATAGCCGCCGAGATCGAAAGATCAAAACAAAAGAATGATCCTCGACACCCGATGCATATGCACCGAAAACAATGTGTCCGGCTGAAATCCCGCAGGAGTTTCATTGAAACTACTGAAGAGCTCGCCACCAAGCCCGGCGCAAGGCGGCTATCTCTTTGGGAAGAAATGGTGCCACACTCCACAATGGAACTACTTGAGGAGGGATCTGCAGGATTTCAACTACCTTTTACAACTTGGAGGTCATTAAACCGGCTGCGGACTGGAGTAACTGGGTGCAAATCAAACCTATTTAAATGGGGTTACAGTGATAGCGATAGGTGTGAATGCGGAGCAATACAGGACTTGAACCACCTACTGATTTGCCCAGGTATGTCTATAACATGCACTAAAGATGATATTTTGAAAGTCAATGACAAAGCAAACTACGTTGCTAATTACTGGGAAGGGAAGATATAATTGGTGCATCCGGATACGGAAGAAGAAGAAACTAGACGTGTCAGATAAACCTTTTATACACAGGAGTACAGATACGTAAGTGATCCACCAACGGGAGGAGGGCAAGGGGTCGTTTTTCACAGGGGGGCTTGCATCCCAGCGACGCCAACTAGGCCCTTCGGCCGCAGCGACGTGGGCGCTTTGTGAGGGCTCCCATCAGAAAGGAGAGCACACCTCCCGCGCGTGTCACACCTGGGCCGTATTCTTAGCTATAATGTTGCACAAAGCATATTACTGATCATGCTCGTACAAAGAATGTAACAAGGGAACGAAGTTCGCTTTCTTTACGTTTGACTGAAATTGACCGAACATTGCTCGATGCTCTTTTAACTGACAGACCAACTTGTTTCAAGATCGTTTGAAAAACTCTTTGGGAACTGTAACAGATTACCCGTCGATCGCGTGATATCTACCAGCACAGGGTCGATGTAACAGTCGACAAAGAACCCACGCACATAATGACAGTGCAGGTGTATTTAACTTGTGAAAAAATGAAACAGATGTACTGAAAAGCCTGAACTGCCAGACTCCAAACAGCTCACGAATACCCACGTAGAATATTTTCATAGTATCCGTCCTATGGATCAAAGGTCGTGGTTGTTCACTTCAATTATTGTATTTATTCAGTAGGTGACTTACAATGAAACAATGTTAACACACAGTTCGAATACATTTGAGCCAGGCAACGTGAAGTTAGCGTTCCAAGTGAATAACATGCTCAAATATAACTTCAAACATGACTTCGAGGAAGAAAGTAAATTGGAACAAGCGGAGTCTCTATGTACTTCATGTAACGCAAGATATATCGGACAGACAAGGAGAACATGTCTGGCGAGATATAATGAGATGTAAAGAATTCAGATTCGCCTTTAGGCTAGGCAATTAAGGAAAATCAGCAGTAGCCAAGCCCTTATATGAGACGTGTTGCCCATAAAAAGTAATTGAAGAGTACCTAGAGACGTGGTTAGTAGAGGGGAAGAAAAGAAAATTTGATCTCCTTGAAGGACTTCAAATGTAAATTCATCACAGGACAGGTTTAAAAACGAGAATACCCAGAACGGGCTAGTTTGCAGCTTCGTAGCAGCTCTCTGATATTAATGTAAATACGGCGTGGGTGCAAAAAACGAGGTTAATGTAAAAACGGGCAGTACCCAGAAGAGATTACTTAGAAGTTTCGCGGAAGTTTTCTGATATTAATATAAATACGGCACGCGCACAAACGTTTCACTTGTAACTAATGTACATTAATGTAAATACAAGTTTCTGGCGAAGCGCGCATCGCTCTCTTCGTAATGAGAAGAAACAGTTACTTACTCAGTGCATTCATGTGGCGTTGTGCACTTAATGTTCACAAGAAAATCCATTCTACTACAGGTTAGCTGGTGCAGCAATAAACGGACGCGATCTGGGGCAGCGCTAAGGGCAAGAAGAAACTCTGGTCAATGGCGGATCTATGATATGACAAAATAGAGAGGCACGAGATGAAAATTTTAAAGTGAGGTGATTTAAACCCAGATAGCCACACAATAAGACCACGACTCTAAAAGTGTAGCTTTGTTTCATCATTGCTTTGTTGCGTGTAGTATGCTACATCAATATAACCACATAAAATAGTCTAAGAAGCTGTTTTTGCTGTGTACTATCACGGCCAGGTCAACACTCCTCAGTCTGTAGGAGAGATGGAGGTGGTATCGTTTTTCATGTTGTTTTAATACATGTAGCCCAGCAACTGAAGTGGGGCGTTCAGCAATTAACGCAACTTTTTTTTTCTCGGACAATTTCGGTTGAAAAATGCGGTACTTGTTGTGGGACATCGTGGAATAATCCCTCTTCAGCCCCAACAGTTCCGATAAGTGGTGGGCGTCTGTAACGGAGGACACCGCTGTGACTCCTTCAATGTTGGAACTTGGAGCCACTCTTATTCAAGGTGACCGACGATCACAATCAAACACCTTGCTGCACAACTGGATTGGGTCTCTCATGTGGTTGCTCTATTTGAAGTCCTCCCCTATGGTGCAACGATCAACTGTGAATGTATTGTGCTGCTCACACGCAGCCGGCCGCGGTGGCCGAGCGGTTCTAGGCGCTTCAGTCTGGAACCGCGTGACTGCTACGGTCGCAGGTCCGAATCCTGTCTCGGGCATGGATGTGTGTGATGTCCTTAGGTTAGTTAGGTTTAAGTAGTTCTAAGTTCTAGGGGACTGATGACCTCAGATGTTAAGTCCCATAGTGCTCATAACCATTTTTTTTTTTCGCTCTCACGCAACTGAAGAAACAACTTCAGCGTGTTCACCGCCACAAAACTGCAAACGAACTTCTCCTTCTCCGCGATAACGCAACGCCTCGCACAAGTCTACGCACCCGAAAGGAGCTCACAGAGCTTCATTGGACTGTTCTGCCTCACACACCCCACAGCCCGGAACTCATACCTTCCAACTGTTATCTGTTTGACCCAATGAAGGATGCACTCCGCAAGATCAAATGGCTCAAAGCACTATGGGACTTAACATCTGAGGTCATCAGTCCCCTAGACTTAGAACTACTTAAACCTAACTAACCTAAGGACATCACACACATCCATGCCCGAGGCAGGATTCGAATCTGCGACCGTAGCAGCAGCGCTGTTCCGGACTGAAGCGCCGAGAACCGCTCGGCCACAGCGGCCGGCATTCCGCAAGACGCAGTACGTGGTTCATGGGGAGGTTTTATTGATCCAGCAAGACGCTGGCTTCGACGTCGATCAGTCGAGTGGTATCATGCGGGCATTCAGGCCCTTCCAGTAAGACAATGTAAGGTCATCGCATGAACGAACATTATGTTGAAAAATAGGGTTTTCTAGCCAAAAACGCGTAGGATAATAATGTGTACTGAAATCTTGAATAAAACCAACCAGCTTCCAGGAAAAAATGTGTTGCATTACCTATTGAACGCCCCTAGTATTGAATTAATCTACGGAATAGTTTTCTTTTGGTACGAGTCTTGTGTGTGTGTGTGTGTGTGTGTGTGTGTGTGTGTGTGTGTGTGGGTGGGTGTGTGTGTGCATGTGTTTCATCCAAACTCATAAATTGTAAAACTCTGCTGATATGCAGTTCTGTGTTTTGGGGTTCACTGCCAAAGGATATTCATCCCACATTGGCAAAGGCCTATAAAGATGGAAGAACAGAAAGAGGTGACGTAAGCGTTGTTGGAGCACTTCTTATAGTCACACCGGAATACAATTTCCCCCAGAGAACTTTTGGAGGCCAATGAAGGGATTATGGCAGATGTAGTCGGTTATTTAGCAGATTTCGCAACATCACTGTACACGGAAGATACCAACGCATTGAAAAATCTTAGTCGAAGCATACAAGTATTGACGTAAGTGGGGACTCTGAAAAAATATGGGCATTTAATTTCATTTTCATACAGAGATGGGATCAGTTTACCCAAGGATAATTGTTTTTCAGCGTCCTGCATATCGCTCACGAAGGAGGGGATATTAATTTTAACCTCGTAGCTTACAAGTACATCTAGGTACAGTTGACATGTGTCATAATGACATGTGGAGTGTACCTAAAGGCTCAATACGGGCTCACTGCAGCGTTAGGAAGCCAGAAAGGACGATTAAATTTTGATAAACCGTCGACTACAAGGTCAACAGAAACACCGTAACAAGTCAGACAGACATGTTTGGAGCTAGAAAACGTGAGTAATTTAAGAAAACTATGGGAAATCTAAATGAGGTTGACCTGACCAAGGTTTTAATCTCGCTTCTCCTGCATATACGCCAGTACTCACCTTGCTTTGGAATAATTAAAGCACAGACAAGTATTCACCAGAGTGGAGGCTGTTTACACGACCAGTAGAAGTGGTTCAAATGGCTCTGAGCACTATGGGACTCAACTGCTGTGGTCATCAGTCCCCTAGAACTTAGAACTACTTAAACCTAACTAACCTAAGGACATCACACACACCCAAGCCCGAGGCAGGATTCGAACCTGCGACCGTAGCAGCAGCGTGGCTCCGGACTGGAGCGCCTAGAACCACACGGCCACCGCGGCCGGCCCAGTAGAAGTAAAGAAGACTGTTTGGAGACTGGAGGAAGGGCCAACTACTTAAAAAAAAAAGCCCCTGGACGAGAGAAATAGAGACCGTTATAGCCCCCTAATTCAGTTGCAATTGAAACGTGATTGCTGTATGTTTCGCGATCAGATGCTGCTAGTCACCTAATATTACTGGTTCTTTGATCTGTTCGTTACCGCTCTGCATTACCTCAGCCTCATAGCTGCCTTATGACTGCCATATTGCTAAGTGACCAAGTGATGTGATAGTGTTTAATACACTGCACTCGTATTCAGAGGGTTCAGTAGCCCTTCCGACTACATAAATTTAGATATTCCATATGTTTCCCACATCACTTGAGCGAGTGCTAGTTTGATTAATTAAATAAAGGCATAACTGAATTTTTTTATTCTTGTACATTCGGATATGCTGTCCATCTCTAGACATATCAACATCGACAGTCTGTTGAAACCTAAATATCCTTCTATCATTTCACAGTCATGTAAGAGATAAGTACCAAGAAAGAGGGTGAACTGATAATTTTGTTGCAAAAGAGAAACTTAAAAGAGATATTGTGATTCTAAATTTCGTACCTTTATATCTCATTACATGTTATTGTCGTACTTGAAAGCTCTTCTGGCATCGTTCCCTGTGGTCTTTTCATGTTATAGACGTTCCCATATGACTTACTCACCGCTGAAGGAGAGGTTCATTGAGAAATCTTAGAAAATTTCACTTCCGACTGGATGAAGCACCGTCCCACTAAAAAGTAAAATGATGTAATCTTCACCAATTTGCGGAGGAAGTCTGTTCTGTACCACTGTGACACATGATATGCAAATAACCATTGTTTCCATTCCAAACGAAAGCTCCATAAACCTTTGTTAGCGATATGGCGCAAAAACGTACACTATTTGAGAGTCCATTTGTTCCTGAACTATTACACACTGTGCTATTACATGGCTATTTTCAGTCTCCAAATGCGTACATGCTGTTAACTGACATGTCGTCTTAAGACGAAAGTCCCCTCGTCACCAAAAGTAGGATGTGACACAAAAATTTTGTTTCCTTCGAAGTTTTGAAGAATAAATTCACCAAATTGTACTCGATACATCTAACTCTGTAGCCTGTACATTGTAACTATTTGTTTCTTACAGTCAAAACGGTAAGTAGTGCCAGATCTTAATTTACAATAGTTTAAGTTTCATTTTCACTACTTTTGGTACAGTCGGTATACATTTCATTCGTGTGAAGTTTTCCTTCGATACACGCAGCCGACCATGGCTTCTGTCTTTGGGCAAAAGGTCAGTTTCTTAAAATCGCCTATCGACTGACAAATGCTCTTTCCGCTGGGGCGAAATGCTGAAATTTATGACGCAGTACAGTTACCTGTTAAATTCTACTGAATTCACGAATGCAAAAAAATTGTGATACTGTCTTTCGTAATACTGGAATTGCAAATAGGATCGTTCAAGCGCTTGAGCTTCATAAGCATTCTAACAATGGCAATGTAATTCAATATGCGCTCTACTGACGATGTTTGAGAACTTTGTAAGACAACTCCTTTCAAATTGTTTATAGTTCATCCAGATTCAAGCAATTGTGAATGAAACTGAGTCCGCATTTCAAGTCAACCTGTACTTCAGTAAACAGGTATGGTATAAAAAGTGCGTCTAAAGATTTTGGTGAATGGTCTAACATCCAAGGCAAAACATGTTTTAAAAACGGGAGCATGTCGACAACCGGTACCCAAATAAGATCAAACTTATACTAAAACAGATTTGTCTGTTGCAGCACGTCATACGTAAGAGCGTGCAGTTTATAACACAGAGCAATGAATAGGCGCATAAAAGTCAAGTTTCTTTACGATGTTAGAAAAATATCAAACATGAGACATGCGATGTTGGCGCAAGTGTTTAGAACTCAAATCTTGATCAGAAAACGTGCTTTAAACTTTTTTAGATGAAAAGCAAACTGTTTGACAATACTCGACGGTCAGTTGGACCAGCAACAACATACCGACGGCCAGCGTCCAGCAGTGTGTCGTTCAAATGGGTCTACGCACTATGGGACATCTGAGGTCATCAGTCCCCTAGAACTTAGAACTACTTAAACCTAACTAACCTAAGGACATTACACACATCCATGCCCGAGGTAGGATTCGAACCTGCGACCGTAGCAGTCGCGCGGTGCCAGACTGAAGCGCCTAGAACCGCTCTACCACAACGGCCGGCCAGTAGTGTGTCGGATGTTAACACAAAACCTGCGGCTGTCTGTAAGAATGTTGTCAGAGAAAATGAGGGTTATCAATAGCAATGTTAACGCCACTATTGATAAAGGCTTAGGCATTTGAAAGAGCTTCTTTTAGATTTGTTCCGGACAAGCTGAATGGTGAGCAGAAACGAATGCCGTTTCAAACTAGAGACTTCATTGACATGTCTAAATGCCCTCTGCATGCGATCAGCTTTGACTTTATGCCTTAGAGCTAAAAGGAAGGAAGGCAACCATCGTCGGACAAATGCACACAATTGTAGACCTATATCGCTGACGTCAATGTTTCGGAAATTAGAGAACATGTTTCATGCTCATGCATTATGACCATGCTGCACCCCGAAAATCAGTTCTATAAAAGCCAACATAGACTCCGCAAACAGATGTCTTGAGACACTAAACTCACGCTATTCGTCCAAGAGATCGAGAACGGCGTCCACAACGGCGATCAGACTGACTTTAGGAAGGCAGTCTGTACAGTTCCGGGCTGTCATTTAGTGAAGGAAATACGAGCTTATCGAGTAAAAGATCAGTTCTGCGCCTCGAATCAGGAATTCGTAGCAAACAGAACTCTACATTTCGCTAAATCGTCAGGTCTAAGAGTAACTTTGGGAGTAGAGAAAGGGAGTGTTACAGAGCCGTCAATATTTACATTATAAATTAATGCTCTAGTGTTTAAGCTCGTAAGCTCTGTAAGTATATTCGTGGGCGACGCTGCTGTCTCTAAGAAGGCAGCAGCGCCAGAAGACTGTAGTGATGTGCATGGAGACCTGCGGAGGATCAACGGTTGCTTCAGTGACTGGCTCTTGATCATGAACGTAAATGAATGCAACGTATTAATAGTGGAAGAGATCCATGAATGTTCATTTACACTAGCGCCAACAAATTATTGGAAATCAACTGTCAAATACCTAGGAATCAATTTTTTACCATATATTGTAACAGAAAATACGTGCATCAAATACTTAGTGCGTCGGAACAGCTCAGCGACTTAATACTGCAACAGCAGAGACGAAAGTAGTATTCGATCTTTGAACCATGTCTCTTGGCAGGACCGCATAAAAGTAGTTTCAGTAAAAGCAAATGTCAACGAACTGCGGCGCGCGATTTATCGATTGCACTTGTGCCGAGTAACTGATCTTTGCTCTTGGTCTATAGGGGGCACCTTTAGTGGTTGTTATGTCAAAAAATCAGCCTCAGTTGCAAAATGTTACTGGTCTTTACCCATGTTTCAGCTAGAGTAATCTAGCCTTCTTCAGTACCATAAAATAAACTAATACATGCCAGAATAAGGCACGGTCAAACATAAAAAGCTGAAGTGCCGTGGTACCATGTCAAGCTACGTTACTTATCTGAGGAACAGCCCCGGCCCCACTTCGTGGAAAGCGGTCGGTTAGCCGCTGACGCTACATTGGAACTTTTTTGACATATTAATTTATCACAGTTGCTGACAGAGCTGCAACATGTAAAAAAATTTTAGTGGTTGTCACCAGGCGCCAGGGGGAAGATGCGTGGATACGATGCGCACATGCGCAGGTAGAACTCTCTGGCGACGGTGCTCTTAGAGCCGTAACAAGTGGCAGTGGTGTGGTCTGTGAGCAGTGTGAGAGCGGTGTTTTTGACGAGAACGCGCATCTGTGTTCCTGGGTTTGGACAAGTGCAAGAGAGGGCAGTGCAGCGTATAGTGCAGTCGATAACCGGCGATAAACAACATACCTCAGTCTCCCGTCAAGGTTGGACGGTTCGCTAGCCAGAGGCATAGCTGACAGATTTATCTCTACAGTGGTGTGCCTTGGGAGGAACCACTGTGAGAACGCTACGGCTGTTGGGCCTTATACGAGTATTCAGATTTGTATTCGGTCTAGTTGTGGTTGCTACTACAGTATTCGACAAGCTTACTTCGATCGGACTGCGTATGTGTTAGAATGGTGAGCATCTATGTTTAGTAAGTTCTCGCAAGAAGTTATCTGCTTCGAATATCCAGTCTATATCATCCTGGATTTCAAATGCCGCACGCTGGTTTATTAAGAGTCCACTGAGAGCGCACGTAATCTAAGCTGTATTTCGAATGGTATGTAACATCTAGTAATTTGTGTTTCTCCAATCTGCACGTAGTGAAGTGTTCCCATTTACCAAAGGTTGCTGAGTAACTCTGACCTGAATGACAGGCGAGTGCTATTACGATTAAGCAATAGTAACGGTTAATGAGTACTTCTTTGTTTTTGGCGCCGGCCACTGTGGTCGAGCTATTCTAGCCGCTTCAGTCCGGAACCGCGCTGCTGCTACGGTCGCAGGTTCGAATCCTTCCTCGGGCATGGATGTGTGTGATGTCCTTAGGGTAGTTAGGTTTAAGCAGTTCTAAGTCTATGGAACTGATGACCTCAGATGTTAAGTCCCATACTGCTCGGAGCCATTTGAACCATTTTGTTTTTGGCCTGTGAATTTCCTGGGCCGCTATGAAATTATTACAAGCAAAATATGTTAAGCTTGTGGCTCATTCACCTGTGGCTGTTATGTTGAAGGTAGCACTGTCTATTATTGTATGCGTGCTAACTGTGTTTGCGCTAATATATTGTAAGACGTCGTGGTCTCCTGACCTTCATTGATTACATATTCCGCCCTCACAATCATATTCCGCACATCAAGACGCTTCATTCGCACCCAAACTCGATAAGATAAAGTCAATGTTGTATGAATTCATGTAAACGATATGCAAATAACAAGTAAATCGCAAATGCGCACCCTGGTTGAAATACTAGAGGCTGGCGTACACGCGCACACATTCAAGACACGACGGTCACAAAAGCTTTTAGTTCGGGAGAGGCAAACCACCCGTAAAGCAGACAGCATTTGCCCGAGTGAAAGTGAGAACGTCCCCGTGTTTGGCTTAAAAGCAAATTCCACTACATTGTGTGGGAGCGCCCAGCCTACGCATTCTTTACAAACATAGCACGCAGTTTCAGAAGTTTTCACAGGGAGACAGCAAACGCCAAACGCTGATGCTAGAAAAAAAATGACTCTGAGCACTATGGGACTTAACATCTATGGTCATCAGTCCTCTAGAACTTAGAACTACTTAAACCTAAATAACCTAAGGACATCACACAACACCCAGTCATCACAAGGCAGAGAAAATCCCTGACCTCGCCGGGAATCAAACCCGGGAACCCGGGCGCGGGAAGCGAGAACGCTAGCGCACGACCACGAGCTGCAGACGCTGATGCTACAGATTTCCAGATTGGTCGCCTTAAACGAAACGTCGTTCTCCCGTGTTAGAAGAGCAATGCTGATTGGCAGACGATATTCCTGGCGCCTTGAGCTGAAGGAGTAATGGAAGAGACTGAAAGATATACCCCTCCACGTCTGTCATGGAGAGGGGCGGTTCCACTGTCGCTCTTTGAGCGAGAACACGTAACGAGAGCGTGTGCGCTCGTACGTGTTCTCAAAGAGCGAGGAACAAGTCACTGGGAGAGCACCTCTGTCAAGAGCGAATCGGAGTCCTGGCGATTAACCGTTGTTCACTGTGTTGGCCGCCACACTTATTGTGCGGTGTGAACGGACAGAGTTATAGTTAGACGCATGCGAGTGAATGTTTGAGTGGCATCGCGGTGGACTGGTTATCTGACCGGTGTACCACGCCAATAGTTAGACTAGGGGCAAACAGGATTCCTTGACTTCACCAAGGCGTAGGGATAGTTTGATTGGCGAAGGTCAATCCAGATAGAACGAGAGTTATCTTATTTGTCAGCAGCGAGCGGCGCAGACAGCAGTCATCGCAGCTTACGGTATTGTGCGCTACAGCTCTTGCGAGCCCCATATTTCCTCCACAACAGTACACTTCACTACATTTCACACGCGACAGCCTCGGCCATACCTAGCAACATTCTAACGGATAATTATTCAAGTTGAGTAGGCGCAGCTCTCAGCCATTCTGCCAAGTCAATAACAATCTTAAACTTTGTATAGAAATTTCAGTAGCGAATCCTATCCTTAAGAGGTAACTTCACAGTCCGAAAAGAACCCGGAAATAACTTGTTCAGTTCATAACTAAAAGTGCCATTGTGATTTCTCAGAATTTTCGCAAAAAATAAACAATAATTTTCGTTAGTTTCATGTTTTTCTTACACTAACTAGCACTACTCTAGTACCCAAATATCCCACTGGTTACGTAAGAAATTTTGTGAATTTTTGTGTTATTTCCTTACAGTGGACGACTCCAGAAGATATTTATTGCTGAAAGTTTTTCAGGCATTTCTCTTTAGAACATTAGGAGCGTCTGTCTGACTTCTGTAGTAGTGTGGGGTGGAAATTGCATCTTGCAGGAGCCACAGGGTAAAGGGTACATCTCAGATTAATGCATTGCGCAGAATGACAGAATAGCACCCACACGCTCACAATATGTTTGGTGGGTTACAAGTAGCTTATTTATTGTATTGTAAGAGCTTTGAAACTAGAAGCGGTTACGTGGAGGCCGTGGCGAACGCTGTGGTAAAAAAAAAAAAGTGGTTCGTTGTGATGCACTGTAACTGGGGTCTCCATTTTGTACAGCAGAGTTTGCAGGGCTGCGTGTTCTGGATACTATAACTTAAACCTTGTATTTTGTTTTCTTTTAAACAGTGAAGGATTATTGTCTTACGTATTTTGTTTTCTTTTAACAGTGAAGGATTATTGTCTTAAGGTTTATGCATCATCTTTGAGTTTTACAACTTTTAATGGGCTGAAGACTTTATTTGAGTAGCTTAAAGCTTTTAATAGTAGGTTTAATATACGTTTTTTGTTGTAGTCGTTTTTTAATTAAATTCATTCTGAGCAAAATTATCTCTTCCTATCGTCCATTGCAGAAGTGTTATATTGTAATAGAAAAAGTTGAAGCTGTTTCCACACTCTTGGCTTTGGAATATGTGCGTAAATTTGTTTATAGTATTATAGTTATTATTAAAACCGAGTACCCTACTACTCACCATCTATCTCCCTACCATTTCAGTTAGACTGCGATTCATAGGAGGAATCTTGAGGAAATGTAATTCTTCTACGATAAAAGTGCCTTACAGAACAATTGTTCGATCGATCTTTGAACTTTACTCATTAGTCTCGGATACTTGTCAGGTCTTATTAATACAAGATACAGAAGATCCATCGAAGAGCAGCACGTTTCGTCACGAGACCGTTTAGTTAGCACGAGAGCGTTACAGAGAGGCTCAACTAACTCCACTGATAGACTTCACAAGAGAGGCGCTATGGAGAGGTTTAGTTTCATGAGCGTACATTCAAGAAACGTGAATTAACATTTTTATTGGTCCCAAATACACGTCGTCAAATGACCACGATGGGGAAATCTGTTACTCTTCTCACCCAACATTCGTGACTGTTAAAGGAAGGGAAACTTAGATTCGTACCAGACGCACACTCCCACGCACATCGAGGTTCCTTGCGTAGTGTAGCTGTAGATGTATATTTTGAGCCATCAAAGTCACAGTGTCCATGCTTTGACAATGACGGAAATAAATGAGACGTTACTGTTCCAGTCAGTTGGGAAAGACACCTCCATTGACAGTTGTCACCTGCATCTAGGCAATTTCCAAAATTGTATTGTGGCTACTAGAGATAACTTAGAAGACGAATTGAGACGTTATGCTTGGAATGTTTCCTTTGTTTTACGCTACCATTCGCAAATACTTATACTGTCGCTTTTTATTGGTTGTGGCTTTTAGAGAACAGAGCACGAAAGGCGTGGCTAAGACTGCCTCACCCAGACGTCGCTCTGCGCACAGCCCCTGCGATAGGAAAGAGGAAACGCCTGTCAGCTCAGTGGCAAAGCGAAGAAAGAATTGCTGGGGGCGGACGGTGACAAATGGAAGGAATACCGCCGACCGGGAAAGCAAATACGGCCTGGCCTGGCCTCTCGCTGGGACGGCTTCTGTAACAGCCGCGCAAGCCGCCTCTTTTCTTGCCAACACTGGGAAAGACGGCCATTTCGAGACGGTTCCCAGGGGCACCGAACAAAAGGAGCAAGTTGCCTGGTAATGTCGTTACGTACCATTGTGCTCTTGTCAACGCAATTAAACGGAACTCCGAGCAATAGCGAAAACGATGAAATGCGGTCAATATAAGGATGATCATCTCAGTAAAATTTTCTCAGTACGTGATACTATCCCACTACTTACGTCCATTTCGGTGATTGTCAGCGAAACATGGTGGGAAGGGGACGAGAGGGGGACGGAGGAAGGGGGGAGGGGACAGAAAACAGAAGGATCGTGCAACATAATCTACAATGCTTTACGTAACAGCATGTAACGTTTCGACTGGAAACTATAGTACAAATAGAGAAAATGGTAACGCTTCGTAGTTGCTAAATATGTATACGTCCTAATGTCCTCTCCATCTCCTCCTCCCCCTATCATTGTCCATCTCCTCTTCCCCCCTCTGACAACGAAACGTTGACTGGAAATTGAGATCTCTTAAAATGAATGTATAAACTGCTTGGGACCACTGGCGTACGGGATATAAGAGACCTCTCCTGTTGCTGGTTCTCTGAACATAGTAGTTTCAATGACAGTATTTCGCATATTTATAATCTACAAACGAGTTGGATTATAAAGTTATGGACTATTCAGATTTCGTAGTAGTATTCTAATCATAAGCTGAAAAGCTATAAATACAACTTTCCTGTTCTGTGTTAAAACAGATTGCGAGAAAGAAAATAAAACAGTACATAGCTATGAATACAATTTTAGTTTGAAATTAAATACGAAGAAAAAGAATACATATGGAATAAAAAATTTATCTGGTGTTTAAACGCGTTGCTATTGTGGTTAAAACTGACTTTGAGAAACAAATCAAAATTGCACTTTTTTCTCAGCACAGCATTGTACGGCATTTTATTTCTCAGAATTTTTAACAGAAATGACAATCTAATAAACATTCGTCCACATCTGGAGCGCCTTTTTCCAACCGTCCACAAGCCACGATGCCATTTGGGATCCGTGAGCAGCGTGTGCTGGAGTCACTCGGTGTGACGCCAGCCCAACCCCAAATCCAGGGTTTTAACCGTCTGCCACCCTGGTTACTGGAGCGGCCCAGATTGATTTTAGATTTGGTGCAGTACAGGAGAGATAGCACTCCTGCTTCCGTTTTTAATGAGGTATTTTCTGCCGTTTTATCTGAGCACCACAACCACGTAGCTGTTTCTACGGATGGGTCTAATTAGGGTGACTCCAATGGTTGCTCTGTCGTTTTCTCGAATAGTGTCCTTAAGGTCAGACTGCCTCCCGAATTTACCATCTTCGACGAAGATGCGATCTTGTGGGCACTGGATCAGATTAGACATTCTCCCAGTGTTAGATTTCTCGTCTGTTCAGATTTTCTGAGCGCCCTTTACTGTCTCCAGCGTTTGTACCCAGCAGATAAAGGAACCCAGACTATCCACGACGCCCTCCTTCCACTATAGCGACTGGGGAAGCAGGTGTCTTTCTGATGAGTACCAGGGCACGCGTGAATTCTGGGGAATGAAAGGGCTGATCGAGCAGCCAAGGAGGCGTGTCGTGACCGTCAGGCCTTTCGGTGTGCTAGACCCCAGCATGCTCTCACCTCGCTGTTGAGGTATAAAGTCCTATGTCGGCGGGAAGACGAGTGGCTAGAAGCGACCGACAACAAGCTCTGTGTCGTCAACCCCACAACTCGGCCGTGGCGCACTTCCTTTCAGCCACGTCGACGGGACGAGGTCGTCCTTACTCGTCTTCGCATCGGCCACAGCCCTATGACGCGCATGGATTTTTACTCCGGCGAGAAGACCCTCCGATGTGTGGTGCTTATGGCGTGCAGATCACGGTGCGCCACATTTTATTGGACTGCATTTTATTTGCTGACCAGCGGACTGCAGTGGATTTGCCGGCGTATCTGCTATTTTATGTAATGATCAAACGAATGTGGTTCGCGTTTTAAAGTTTTGTGGATTGTCCCACGTTTTTAACAAAATTTTGGGGATTTGTTTTGAATGTTTACCCAAGTTTTTTATAAGTGGTCAGCCAGTCACATTCTTCTGTGTTTTGTTTCCCCACTGTTTTAATTTCTTGAATAGCTATCTTGCCTCCCCATTGGTTTTAGTGCATGTGAGAGTGCCTGTGCGATAGACTAATTGTGTGGTCATTTCGAGTGCATGCGTGTACGACAGTTTTCGTTCTTATCTACATTAGTTTGTTTTAATAACTGTCAGGGCGGTGATAAACTCGCCGTTAGACGCCCATAAGAACACACACACACTCTAATAAACATTCAGGCAACTAAACATATTTTTAAATAATAATGTACAGTTTTTCCGTTAAAAATTGACAGTGAAGAATAAAATGCCATATAATGCTGTGCCGAGAAAAAAGTGTTGTTTTGATTTGTTTCTCAAAGTCAGTTTCATCCACGATAGCAGCGCATTTAAACAACAGATAATTTTTTTTATTCCATATGTATTGCCTCTCTTTATATATAATTATGTATGTACATTAAAAATATGCAGCCTAAGTCTGTCCATATGTTTATTAGAGTAGCCTATAAAAATTTGAAATAAATCGCTCAAGAGCTTTTCGAGATTTTTTCTAATAATATTCCCCTTCCATACACTGAGGTGACAGGTGTCGTGGGATACCTCGTAAAATCGTGTCGGACCTCCTCTTGCTCGGCGTAAAGCAGCAAATCGACGCGCCGTGGACGCAACAGGTCATTTTAAGTGCACTGCAGAAATATTGAACCATGTTGCCTCTATAGTCGTCCATAACTGCGAAAGTGTTGCCGGTGCAGGATTCTGTGAACGAACTGACCTCTCGATTGTGTCCAATAAATGTTCGATGAGATTCATGTCGGGCGTTCTGGTGACCAAATCATTGTGCATTGCCATCCATAAAAACTCCATCGTTGTTTGGGAAGATGAAGACTATGAATGGTTGCAGATGATCTCCAACTAGCCGAAAATAACCATTTCCAGTGAATGATCGGATCAGTTGGACCAGAGGACCAACGCTATTGTGGAGCCATCATCAGTTGGCACAGTGCCTTGTTGACAACCTGGATCCATTGCTTCGTTGGGTCTATGCCACACTCGAGCCTTATCACCAGCTCTTACCATCTGAAATCGGGACTCATCTCACTGGGCCACGGTTTTACAGTCGTCTAGGGTCCAACAAGTATTTTTGTAATATTTTTGGGAGAACAGCTATCATGTAATGTATATAAAATCAGTGAAAAAACGGTCTTGATCGGATGGTTCAAGTTTCAGCGACTGAGGTCAATTGACTGTTCTTCACATAGCCAACTTCAGCTGATGGTGCTGTCTGAAGACGGTCTAAGCCTAGGCCGAAACCGATCATTTTAAGAAAATAGCCATCGAAATAGATTTTTTCATCGATTTTATATCCAACTGGTATGGTCACAAGCCCAGAAGAGGCGATGTCTTGATGTTAGCAAAGGCACTCGCGTCAGTCGTCTGCTGCCATAACCCATTAACGCCAAATTTCGCCACACTGTCCTAACGGATATATGAGTTGTACGTCCTACATCGATTTCTGCGGCTGTTTCAACCAGTGTTGCTTGTCTATTAACACTGACAACTCTACGCAAACGCCGCTGCTCTCGGTCTTCAAATGAAGGACGACAGCAACTGCGTTGTCCGTAGTGAGACATAATGCCTGAAATGTGGTTTTCTCGGCACACTCTTGACAGTGTTAACCTCAGAATAATGAATTCCCGAACGATTTCCGATACGGAATGTGCCAGTCACCTAGCTCCAACTACCATTCCGCGCTCAGAGTCTGTTAATTACTGTCGTGCTGCCATAATCACGTCGGAAACCTTTTCGCATGAATTACCTGAGTGCAGATGACAGCTCCCCAATGCACTGCCCTTTTATACCTCGTGTACGCAATGCTGCAGCCATTTGCATATGCTCATATCGCTGTTGCATGACTTCCTTCACCTCAGTGTATCTTGTATAGGGTAAGATGCCTTATTTTTACATAGTTAAGGTAATCTAAGGACATGCTTGGTTAGAAATCAGCTGAAGGCTCCCAAAAATGACTGACACATTTAACACATAATAGATTTTACTTACATATAACATTTTATAGTGAAAGTCAACAGATTATATTTCACAATTTATGTCAAAGAAAGTTGTGCATTTTGCAGGGTGCACTAAATGGGTGTGCAATGCGGATAGTGTGGTTCCTAATTTCAGATAGGGTTATTTCATAAGGAAAATTCAAGACTAGATACCTATGGGAATATTGTTTTACTAGAAAAGGTTATGTTGAGATATTCCAGTATGATTACAATAATGATACACTTACAACTACACTAAAGCTATCATTTGCAGTTTTCACATTTGTACATCTTCGAGCCATGTTTCTCAGGCCAAGCACACAGTTCGTGTAGCCAACGCAGACATACTGAACACCTTATCCTCATGTTTTCCTCTGCCCAACATTCTCATTTCTTCCCAGCCATCTCCTGAAAAGAAACAAAAAGCGAAATCTATAAAGGGGCGTATTTGTCGGAGGAGTGTCCGAAATTAGGCACCTGTTCCACTTGACAAGCAAGTTTGGACTACAAAAACAAGCGAGGAGTTATTGCATTTGAAAACTGCTCACAAATTTCATTAAATATATCACTAATAAATAAGGTTAAAGTATCAAACTACTTACCATGCACCTCTGATGCATACGTAATGTATACAAAACATTACGTTCAAAAGTAAGCTACTGAGGAAAAAATCAGCTGCGAGCACAGAACGCGACTGATGCGCTTGGTGGTTAGTAGGACACTAAAATGGCGGAAGCACAAGGAGTTTAACGAATTTCTGCATCGGCAGCACTGTCTAGGGAGCAACTGTTCACCTGTGGGGAAGTAGGCCACCATCCGAAAATAGGGCACCTTACCCTATATGTTTATATACCATATCTATAAAAAAATATGTAACCCATATTCTTTAAAGGTTTGTATATATATATATATATATATATATATATATATATATATATATATATATATATAGGGTGTCTATCCTAAGAGTCGTCTGGCGCCTTTTTTCGACATATGTTTACAGTTTCGTTTTTTCAGTGCGTAGGTGGAGTCAGCCCAAACTAATACTGCTCATCATGTCTTCCGTGTGGACGGAAAGCGTCGGTTTATTTACTGTCGCAACGTCGCAAACAAAGTAATTTTTAAAGCTAAATTTCACGTGCCCGTTCGATAGAGCGGTCCAAAGTTAGTCTAGTGCGACACACGCATCGATAACACGAATGTCGCAGTACACTAATTTGGAACAGCTCTATCGAATAGGTACGTAAAATTTCAATGTGTGCTTTTGCTGCTCCTAACACCACCAGGACACATTTAATACTGTATGATAAGTTGCTAGCGAGGCTGTTTTCTACTGCTCCTACTATAAATGGCCATTTTCAAAACCATTCTGCGTTCAAGCGGAGATTAAAGCTTTGTGTCTTATCTTCGGCATAATCTCCCTCTCGGCATATTCCAGTTGTTTTCATTCTGTCCCACAGGGAGCCAATATCACGATCATACTGCACTCTAGTCATGCTTTTCTCATCTCTTTATATTTCTCTTTTCTTCCTTCCACTGCATCTACTAATCTCACCGTTTTACTTCTCGTCCTTCTTTAAACAAGTCAATTACTTCTCTACACTGATTCCTCCTGTAGTTCTGCCACACATATATCTTATATGTCATTACTCACATCCGACAAGAACACAATGAAGATACACTTAACACAATGTTATTGACACTGAAAGCTCCTAAACTTCATAGATTGATTATAATATACATTGTAGTTATTATATTGTTCTTGTATTATAAAGACTGTAGGGTGAAGTTATTAAGGATGTCTGGTTACATGAAATACAGGACCTGGAGACCCTAAATTTGACAGATTGATAACTGCATAAGTAAACAGATGAATAAGTCCTAAAAGTCGTAAATACTTATCGGCACTCTAAAAGGTGTGAAATTTATTAACACAAGGCAAAGCAAAGATATCAGTAGCCAGCCGTCAGGAATAGCAAATTCATCGTCTGCAGATCCAAATACTTAGTCAGATTCCACTTTTAAGAAGCTCGAGTTTGATAATTGTGTTTGTGGACCGCGAGCAGAGTCACATGCTGTCTGTTGTAATGCCGGAAATGCATATCCTCCTGTTTCCATCTATTGTACTGTAAATTTTTTCCTTATTTTGTTACCTAAATATATGACATTTCTGTGCCTTTATATATTGTAATTGTTTTACTATTTGTATATATATTTATGCATCTATGTCGACGTATAATTGGTTTGTTTTCTAAATATTATTTGTATTTTACGCTGGGTCTTGCCTAGGGAAAACTATGCTGTCGAACGAATACATCGATAGGTCGTGTGGAGAACCAAAGTGTTTAGGATCTTTGGTAGTGTTAACTCTGTCGCGTGGAGCGCGGGCAGAGCAGAGGGAGTAGTGCGGTTGAGCAGGTGTGTTGTGCGACGCTCCCGCGAGTTGCCGCGCTTTCAGGGTTTGGTAGCATGTAATTGCGCTCGACTTGCTATGTTAGTTTCTGACACGGTGTCGCGGACCGGAAGCATTAGCTGGCGCACATCAAGAGCCCGTTTCGCCTGGTGACCGTGTCGAGAAGAAGGCGCGCCAACATCTAGCTTCTGCAACAGCGACGGCCGACAATGAGTGACTGTCGCCACCTCCTCGATCGACGACTTCAAACCTTCAATCAACCAACAAGAAAGACTAAAAGCACGTAAAGTTTTAGAACTGTATGGCAGACCTCAGCTTTTCAAACTGTTAAATTTTTCTCGCTAAATTACAGCAACGTAGAATGAACCTTTGTTGCTCATTGTCCCAATTGCATTACCAAGCAGGGTCCCTTCCTTTTCCGAAATGAACCCGAGTGTCGTTGAAATTCAAAAGCCAGCATTAAAGTAATATCATTCAATTTCACTGCTTTAATTTCAAAGTTCAGTTAAGGTATTCATAGCTGGCTACAATATTTAGATTACACAAGCACAAATTAAGAGTGCGAGTTTTGTTACCGTATTTTATCTTACCTGTGATTGCAGCTCAGCTTGGTACGTACTAAACTTTACTATTGTTAATAGTTAAGAATCATTTAATTCAAATTCAAAGTTATATCTCTTATTCCTAAATTGCGTAGATTCAAGTAGCTTTTGAAATAATTGTTGAGGTAGCCCAAGACTAACCGTATTTTACTGAATTTCGATGTGCTTCAGAAACAAAGCTCATTATTAATTTCAGTCACTAAATTAACTTTCAATTTTCCGGTTTTATTAATTCTTTTGCTAAATTAAGTCAGAATGTAGCGAAATTTATTACTTCTGACAAACTTTCAGTTTTCACACTACACGTGTCAACCTTCAGTTGCCACACTTCTAGTGCTAATTATATGTGTAATAACCTTTCTTTTTCAGTTACTATAGTCCATAGGACTGGCGGCCGTAATTTTCCCCAAATCTCAAATATCTAATTACCGCTAGTTAATTGTTAACGTAACGGCCGCACATTTACTTTCTTTATTAACTTTACCCCTTTTCAAAATTAATTTCCACCAGTTTCATTTGCATTTTTCCTTTCATTTAGATGTAACCCTTTCCTCCCTCTTTAGCGACAGATGAACTTCGGTGACGATTGCTTTTCCCAAATTTCCATTAGGTACACGCGGTTTAATTTTTCACTGTCATTAAGGTCGATAAGTGAGGAGGAGGTTACACTGTACTACAGAATGCGATCGACAGAGCTAGGAGACAGTAAATCGCGCCATAGCTAACTGGCAATGTTGGCTTTTACGTAGTCAAAACCGCCGATCACGCGAGATAAATGTGAGGTGTGATCAAAATGCTAATATGTTTCATCACCGGTGCATTTGCTGTGTAGTCTTCTGCTGGTTCCAACCAGAATGCAGCGATACAGCATTCTGATGGCTATTACGACTGGTTTCCGAGATAGAACACATTTAATGTACATTATTATTTATTTTCTATATTATTCAACCATGTCAATGTTTACAACGTACAACAGTAGTGTAGAGGAAGCTGAGACGAACAGTTGTATACAGGAAACTTGGGGGTCTATCAAGTCGGAAAATGACGTCAAATTGACCTACAAAAAAGTACGTAACTACAGCTACGCGTATGGAGCGAGATTTTTATTACTCTCAGGCTCGCTTCGCGCAAACTATTAGTCCTGGAGAAAAATGAATCGGACTTTTTTTGAAGGAAATTTGATGCACTTTTATTTTGTAATTCGTGGCTGTTATTCACCGAATCTCTTCGTGATTATCAGTTCTGTCCATGGTCTATGACCAGAAGGGGTGGTAACCCTTGTGCATTTGACCTGCTTCTCATCTGCCAATGGCCTTCATTTAAGAAACAATACTTAGACTCCAAAGCACCATGTTTCCTCCATAATCTGTCTCCTCCCATTTTCACTGTTCCACCTTCCCTCATATTCTCAAATACGTAATTTGTTTCATTGTACTTCTTTCTTTTTATGGGGCTCAGCAACATAATTACCAATATCCGTACAAATGCTTCATGAGATGAATGTGGTTAAAATACACTGATAAGCCAAAAATTACGACCACTGCCCACCACGAGACGAAGTACCGCGTGGTGGCTCTGCGAGGACATGACACGTGGAGGACAGAGTGCAAGCGGAGCGGAGAAGACTGGGGAATCATTCTGTCGACTATTTGAGTCCCAAGTGGGGACATCTGCTGGCAAAAGTGCCTTGACAAAAGGGAGACAGTTAAGTGCTGTGAACGAGAATCTCCGAAACGGCGAATCTGGTCGGCTGTTCCCGTGATACTGTCGTGAGCATCTATGGAAATCATATGAAGGACGGTGACACTAAGAGTAATCGACAAGGTATTCGACTTCCACGCCACATCGCATAACGTGGACGTCGGAGGCTTGTCTGCTCTGTGAACCAGGATATGGGCGAAAAAATGGCTCTGAGCACTATGGGACTCAACTGCTGAGGTCATTAGTCCCCTAGAACTTAGAACTAGTTAAACCTAACTAACCTAAGGACATCACAAACATCCATGCCCGAGGCAGGATTCGAACCTGCGACCGTAGCGGTCTTGCGGTTCCAGACTGCAGCGCCTTTAACCGCACGGCCACTTCGGCCGGCCAGGATATGGGCGGTTTGAAGCAGACCTGACGACGTAACACAATGCTGGTGCAGGTACAAGAGTTTCGGGGAACACCGTTAAGTGTGGGGCTCCGCAGCAACGTTCCCCATGGGTTTCCAAGTTGATTCATCGTCGAGACTGGACTGTATATCAATGGAAACGTGTCGTTTTGTCGTATGAATCACAATTCTTGCTACAGCAGGCCTATGATCGCGTCTGGCCTCACCCACTATCGATAGTAAGTCATGCCGTGTAATTATGTGTACCTTTGAAGTGATTGCTCTGTACTAGTTAGGATCTTTGAATTGACGGAGGAAAGTGGAAGTTTATGATGTATATATTGTAAAGATTTAATAATGTTTAAAAACAATGAAACTTTATAAAATATGTATGCTCGCAAAAGAGAAATTGTACTTTGAATACTGGTTCATACTTAGAGAAGTTGTATTATATAAAGGAAGAGGTGTAGGGAACCCCCTCCGCTGCGGAAGGATTTGGTGGTCGATGTAGGCGGCAAGAAAGAGAGCACATTACGCAGTGGCCAGCGGTTGTACAGTCAACACTGCAGGTGCCAAGTGAGGCATTCGGAAACCGATTTATGTTGAATTGGCCTCAGATGTGGTTTCGGATGTAATATGGTGGTCTTGTATTACGGAACGGCTCTGAAAGATTAATACGTCGCCAAGAAGAAATTTGAAAAGAGCCTTAAACTGCAAGAGATGTTACCAGATAGCCGCCATTTGCTTGCCACCGCTATTGCACCACTGCTCCGCCAACCAGTGGAAATCAGATATGTATCTTAGTAGGGATCAGTACATTTGTGTGTGTTTTTTCAATAATAATTTCAGTGAAAAAAATATGTGTTTGAACTTTGAAATTGCCCTGCTCACGAAACCTATGCAGGGTCCTATCCTAAATGTGCTAAAGACCGAGTATCCTGTTTCTGAATAATCAGTGATTTGTTTCTACTTTGAATGTGGCAAAGTTTCAGTGCTAAAGCGTATGAATGATGCTAGTTAAACCACCTCCTTCACACGTATTGAAAGAGGCAAATAATTTGAACTTTCATGAAAGTTAACTTTGTTCTGACTGTAACTAGGAACTAATTTCTGAAGTTTTATTTGAAAATATTAGCCGGCCGTTGTGGCCGAGCGGTTCTAGGTCCTTCAGTCCGGAACCGCGCTGCTGTTACAGTCGCAGGTTCGAATCCTGCCTCGGGCATGGATGTGTGTACTGTCCTTAAGTTCGCTAGGTTTAAGTAGTTCTAGGTCTAGGTGACTGATAACCTCAGATGTGAAGTCCCATAGTGCTCAGAACCATTTGAAACATTTTTTGAAAATATTAATTGAATATATTGCTATATGGTATTGAAATATAAACAAATTCAAGTGGGGTTAGAAATCCACATTAGTGTAATGCAATTGTCTCTGAAATAGTTACAGAATTTGTCTATAGAGTAAATTCTATATTCTTTTCCACTATGAGAAAGTCAAACTAAAGATTTTTTTGTTGCTATTAAAAGAAATCTGTGACATTGCTAATAATGAAGGCATAATAAGTAGAGGTGTAGGATTATTTAATTTCATTTGTGGTATGTATGTGTTAGCTGAAATTAGAAATATTTCCATGCCCAATTTCCGTCCAGTGTGTCTTTAGTAACATCTTGATGTTAAATTAGTACTGAATTAATTAATGATTCCAATAGTAACGTTTATTACTATGAATGAAGTATTATTTAGTTCTTCTCTATGTTTGCTGGTTTGTGTAAAAAGCTATCTCCTGCTAACCACTACGTAGTTCGTTCGTTAGTTGTGAATATCCATTGCACTGTTTAAAAGGAGCATTAATGGAAGTCTCTTCAGCAGTCCATGTTCATTTTTCTTGAAACTTAATGTTTCAAAGTATTATGCCTAATTAGGCTGGCGACCGTTTAGTATTTCATTTACGTGAACTTTGCTACTTTCATTATTTCCTAAATTAAAGTCTTTCAGCTTCCTATTAATCGCTATAGTCGCGAAATTCATGTTCGATACCCTCTGTCCATTAGGTAAACACACGGTCAAACTTCAAAATTCCTCCCAGAGGGTAATACTTATTGTCGTATGTTAACGTCATATTTGGCACAAAGTACGTACATAGGTGTTAAAGTCTGCTCGAAACATGCTTCGCCCCATGGTCACAGGCCCGGAGGGGGCCAACGAAATTCTGTGGGGTTCCTTCACCTGGTCTTCCAAGGGACCTGCGGTAGCAATCAAAGTACTCATGATACCTATAAACTACGTGAACATTATTGCGGGCCACCTGCATTCCATCATACTTGATATATTCCCCAACAGCGATGGCATCCTTCAGCAGGATAACTGTCGGTGCCATAAGGCCACAATTGTGTTATATTGGTTTGAGTAGCATGATAGTGAACTAACATCGACGTCTTACCCACCGAATTCTCCTAATGTAAACACTATGGTATCACATCTCGGACGCTATCGGGCCCACAATTGAGGTGAATTACGTGACCTGTGTGTATACCTCTGGTGCTACATACCCCCGGAAATCTACCAAGAACTTGTCGAATCCGTGTCACTGTTGTATTGCGCTACGATGGTGGATCAACACTCTATTATGCAGCTGATCACAATGTTCTGATGCATCAGTGTACATAAAGTGCAGACACACAAAATGCTACTTGAAATTACATTTTCTCTCTGCTACTCTTTCTCATGTTCAAAGACACATAAAATACTACCCTAAATAACATACAGCGACAACACCATCCCTTTAACATGATCTACGCTGATCACATATTCAACACCTCTGTTCACACTAAAATATCCTGCTCAGTAATTTAGGTAGAAGACCGGAGACAGTACAAAAATCTAAGACATGTACCACATTCTTCTCATCATCATTAGAAGCTGAGAGTAGGTCTGCTAACAAATTGACTTATGTTCTCTTGTCATTGTTGAAGATTAGAAGATAGTTAAAATGTGGCGACCTGTTCTCTGTGACCCACAAACACTACAATCAGGTGGGTCTCAACATTCGAGGAGGAAGCCATGCATCAGGAGCCTGTGCCCTATTCCGAGATATGTTAATCATAGTTCATCACCCTCAACCTTCTGAGAAATGACATTAAGGAACGCATAGGGATAGCAAGTAGCACATAGCGCCATATCGCGTAGCGTACATGTCCGTTTGATTGCAATACTAGCTACCTCATTCCCTCGGATTCCCAAGAGTTACTTTTTCTAGGAGACTGACATCTCTTCTTCAAACATGGAGATGTAGGGAAGAGTGTTGTACCTTGGTACACTTCCCACATGTTCGCGTCTAGTCAGCCTTGTAATAGAAGTTTATTATATCTGCTCATTCCGTTTTTAAATGATGGAATTCACTTTTTGTGTACCGCAGTCTTTTTGTGAAATGATGGAATTCACTTTTTGTGTGCTGCAATCTTTTTGTGAGATAGCAGAAATAATTCTGGTTAAAATGGTTCAAATGGCTCTGAGCACTATGGGACTTAATATCTGAGGTCATCAGTCCCCTAGAACTTAGAACTACTTGAACCTAACTAGCCTAACGACATCACACACATCTATGCCCGAGGAAGGATTCGAACCTGCGACCGTAGCAGTCGCGCGGTTCCAGAATAAAGCGCCTAGAGCCGAATAATTCTGTAAAATTAAATTTTTGCAAATGTGAAAACGTATTCCATGGTAGAACTGTGGAGTCACGCACCGATACCACTGCACAGGAATTGCAAGCTTCTTTTGAACGCCGATAGAGCACTTGCAGGATGTGGTGGGTCCAATGGAGCATACCCGCTGAGCCACAACTCTAATAGCTCCATACCATGAGCGCCCTCCGCCGCCGCAATGTAGGACAGCCGACGGTGGCCATACAGCTCATTCACATTTGAAGCCACGTCGCTACGTGATGCTACGCAGACGATGCATAGTCGTGGCTCCGACAAACTGCAACCTCATTACATCAGCAACAGATTATAGGAAATGGCTGAAAATTCTTATGGCGGTCTCTGTGGTGCATTCCTTCATGTTATTCTAAAATCAACCACTAAGCTGAAGTACTGGACCAAAAGCCATCATGTGTTCCTAGGTACATTTTCCTCTAGCCATAACATTCTCTCCTACGGAAGGAATGAGTGGACTGAGGATTCTCTTATTTGAATCATGCTGTAGTAAAATACAGTCAACGTTTCTATGCATTCGTGACATACTGCTGGTTTTGGGATTTCGTCTCACGCTTCTGAGTCACTGTACGAATGGAGTGGTACTAATTGTGTCTGAAAGAAACTGATTACTGATGATAACGATCCGACTAATCTATGCAGTGCAAAGAGAGGATGAAATCAGTGAAGGCTCTGTGAAATCACTGAACGCTCCATGGCTGAAATTTCAGGCCAAGGAGCTGCAATTGCGACACTTGTGGCGTGAAACTTGCCCCCAAGCAGCGACATATTAAACGAGCTAACAACACGGCGGCGTGCATTTTGCTTGAGTTAAATATTTAGGCACCGCGAGTTGGGAAGTGCTCATCAAAGTTGTACACCCAGAGGCCGCGCAGCCTCCCGGCGCCGCGCTGCAGTGCGGCTCGCGACGAACCCAGCGCCCTCCTATGTACTGGCTGCGCCCTCACTGCCAGCTAGCGCACAGTGCCCAGCTGACGTGCCAGTACTCTGTACTCGCACGCCTGGTGGGACAATGCTTGCCCGTGAAACCATCTGTCCATTGCGCTCTGCAAATGATCCTCCCTAATAAGAGCCCCTCTCAAATCAAATGGCTCTAAGCACTATGGGACTTAACATCTGAGGTCATTAGTCCCCTAGACTTAGAACTACTGAAACCTAACTAACCTAAGGACATCACACACATCCACGCCCGAGGCAGGATTCGAACCTGCGACCGTAGCAGCAGCGCGGTTCCGGACTGAAGCGCCTAGAACAGCTCGGCCACAGCAGCCGGCAGATCCCCTCTCTCACAAATGATTATTCGTATTTATTGTATTCACGTCAACATATCTGTTTAAAGTTCTTCATATGCAACAGTCTACTAGTTCTGAGTCAAGTGGAAGGCTCGAACCAGAGACTTCGACGGTTCTGTAAAACACTAGATTGTGACTTCCTAGGCTTGCACCAAAGGATTAAGAAACATAGGATCCTCCTAAAAGAGATAGTATAAACTGAACATCAGAGGCTGCTGCCTAGGTATGCTTGTGGGGTGCACACAGTGGTTTGCTACCTTAGCCAGCTCTCCACCCGTTTCAGATAATGATAGCTGTGGGAAGCCCTGAATTATCAGTGTATGATGGAAAGAAATGTCACCGATAGATACAGTGCTCAAATCCTGATGTCTAACTCCCGAACAATAATGTGCCAAGGTTTTAATCGCTCTTAAAAAGCAGTGGAGCTCACTTAACACTAAGTACAGAAAAATAAGCCTGAAATTAATTTTTTGGGAAAATTTAACTGCATATTGAAATTATAGGCTCAAGGGAAATGGAGATAGTGTATTTGTCGAAGTAGAAATTCAAATCCATTGAGAGTGATCTCAAATCTGCATGTGAAATTGTTTGCTTAAAACTCAGTATCAAGGATGCACTTCAGCCATTCATGCCGGCACTGCACACTGTGCTTCTCGCTGTGCGGCATTGCGCATATTCAAACTTTCCTACTACAGGTGTCCAAGTGACTCTGAGCACTATGGGACTTAACATCTGAGGTCATCAGCCGCCTAGAACTTAGAACTACTTAAACCTAACTAACCTAAGGACATCACACACACCAATGCCCGGGGCAGGATTCGAACCTGCGACCGTAGCGGTCGCGCGGTTCCAGACTGAAGCGCCTAGAACCACTTGGCCACACAGTCCGGCACAGGTGCCCGTACAGTCGTCAGGAGAGAGCGAGGTGAGATAAGGTGATGGAGACTTAGTTACGCTCGAGAGCGCCAGGAAAACATCGTTCACAATAACACATTTACTATCTTCCCAGGCGCCGCGCTACAGCTGGGCCGGTGGAGCAGCACCTCTTCAGCAGCAAAACTCCAACTCGCAGTACCGTCAGCAGAGCGAAGCATCGGGTGGCAGCTGTTACGCCACGGAGAGGCCGTCGACCCGGGGACTCCGGCGGCCTTCAGCTCCACGTACTGATCTCTAGTGTTCACTTGTTGACGTCGAAGATTTGCAATCAGAAGTAAGGCACTTGGTTCAACTAGAGCACTCGTTAGCACGTAATGGTCGCGTCTCAGCCAGCTTTTAGGAGTCAGGAGCCAGCAGCATCAGTGCCCGCTTCAGGAATTGGATGAGCAGCTGCAATGGCCCCCCTCTCGAAGGCAGCCGACGGACAGCGTCCAGGTTATGCAGCCGGCCTGCCTCCGAGCCCGATCAGAGTTGCCTCAGAAGTTAGCAGTGCAGCTGGCAGCAGTAGCGTCCTTCCCGTCGGGCTCTTGCTTTTAGACGATCGAAGACAGCTAGACGTGCTGAGGATCGAGCTCTATAGCCTCCCCTCCCACAGAACAGCTGCAACTGACACAAGGGCTGAAACTATGCACTGGGCAGTCGGCAATCTGCACTCAGCAAGCAGACATTATTTAAAAAGGGTGGGATATTTATGTTGGCACTTCCAGTGAGCTCTACGGCCGTTAGCATGGGTATGACACCAAGTATTTTGGTTTTCCCTCGATGTCAGCTCTGCTAGTGACTTCAGACTTTCACTACTTCACCTTCCAGGCTCTTTTCTGCTAGCTCGGCACCTGAACTCTTATTGTTGCGTTGTACCTTGTCTCCTTACGAAACTCTGCTATGTCACTTGTATGACCGTATCTCTCAGCTTCCATGACGTCATTACGCTTCGCTTGCAGACATGGGCGCTAGGTCATTCCCTCATGCCCGTCGGGGTGGCCGAGCGGTTCTAGGCACTACAGTCTGGAACCGCGTGGCCGCTACGGTCGCAGGTTCGAATCCTGCCTCGGGCATGGACGTGTGTGATGTCCTTAGGTTAGTTAGGTTTAAGTAGTTCTAAGTTCTACTGGACTGATGACCTCAGAAGTTCAGTCCCATAGTGCTCAGAGCCATTTGAACCATTCCCTCATGCTGCGATAGCTTCCATGTTTGCTGCGGGCAGAGGCGTCTTCAAACGCCCTAGGCTGCTATTTTAATATATTAACCTTTCATTTTTAAAAACAACGAGAAATCACATAAAACAATTTTACTATAAATAAAGTTTTTGTTGAGAAAGCTCTCTCGCTGAAGGATCGCACAAGAAGGGCCGCACAAAATTGTGTATAGAGCTATCCTTGCGCCTTGATGATAGATAATACATTACTCGTAGTTGTATCTCTGGTACCACAATTGGTAAAGTAAAGCGTGAGCTACAAGTGGTACACGCCATCCGACGGGAGCATCTAGCATGAGCCACCGGTGGTTCACGCCGCCCTATGTAAAGATCTAGACCAGGACACCAGTGGTACATACCGGCGTGAACGTGTTAATATTCTAACTGGATCTTTCTTTCGAGCAAAAGACTTACCCCCAGACATACCCGAAAGCTTAAACAGAAAACATCATTTCACTAGTACGCAAGTTCTCAGCAATCAGACATTTGTTAAGAATGGTGGGATATTTATGTTGACACTTCCAGTGTGCTCTGCGGCGGTTGAGATGGCTGTGACATCATGTATCCTGGTTTTCTCTTGCAGTCAGCTCTGCTAGTGACTTCAGACTTTCGCACCTTTCAGAGGATCTTTTCTGCAGGCTCGGCATCTGAATACTTACTGTCACGTTGTACGTAGCCTTTCTTACGAAACTCTGCTTTGGCACTAGTATGGTGGTGTCTCTCAGCTTCCATGATGTCATTACTCTTCGCCTGCAGACCTGTGCGCTAGCTCATTCCCCCATTCTCCCATGGAGTAGATAGAGACGATCCTACAAAGAGCGGTGCGTTTCGTCATGGGTTCGTTTAGCTGGCGAAACAAATTCCAATGTCAGATGTTACAAAAGAGGCGTTGTGCATTACGGGGAGATCTACTATTGAAATTTCGGGACAGCTCTTTTCAGGATGAGTCTGACAACATATTACTTCCCCCCACATGCATCTCGTGTATTGACCACGAGGAGAAAATTCGAGAAATTAGAGCCAATAGAGACGCTCACAGACAATCATTCTTCCTACGCACTATTCGCGAGTAGAACAGGGTTGGAGGGATCAGATAGTGGTACCAAAAGTACACTCCGCCACACACCATTAGGTGACTTGCAGAGTATGATGTAGATGTAGATAGCGTCCGTGTTTGCGTGGGCAGAGGTCGTCTTCGAAAGCCCTAGGCTGCTATTTTAATAAATTAACCTTTTATTTTTAAACAACGAGAGAGCACATAAAACAATTTTATTCTAAATTAATCATTTGTTCAGAAAGTTCTTTCGCTGAAGGGTCGCACAAAACTGTATACAGACCTATTCGTTGCGCCTGGCAGATAGTAATACATCACTCTTAGTGCTGGTACATAATAGGTAGGGTAAAGCGTGTGGAGGATCTAGTGGTTCACTCCGACCCACGGAAATGTCTAGAGCAAGCCACCGGTGGTACACGCCGGCGTGAACGTGTTAATCTTATAATTGGATCTTCCTTACGACCAAAAGACTTACTCCCAGACTTAACCGAAAACTTAGAGAGAAAACATTTCGCTAGTACGCAAGTTTCCGACTCATATTGTCACCATCGTTGGAGACCTTAATCATCCAACGTTGATTCGGGATGGTTATAGTTTTGTTTGTGGTGGGCGTCACAACATTTCTTGTGAAACAGTACTTAATTCCTTCTCTGAAAACTATCTGTAACGGATAGCACGGAAGTGTACTTATGACAGATGATCCCTTTGAACACGTCCACGTTTAAATGTATCAACGACCATGCGGAGACTGAGCAACTATGATTACCAGAGTACAAAGGCTAACTGAAACAAGGATACAGATTCATTTGTTCAACAGACTAGATAAATAAGCAATAGTACCACATCTCATTGACGAACTTGAAACATTTAACTCCTGACAGGAGCATGTAGATGACCTGTGGCTTAAGTTTAAAAGAATATTTCACGTTCGATTATACAGAACAGCTCATAATTAGAAAGACACTCCATTGTATACAGTCACTGTAAAAAAAACTACTAAAGAAATTGTGTCTCCTGCATAAGAAGTGTACACCATATCAAAGGGCTATAGACGGATAGATGTTGAATTAAAGGCATTTGGCTGTCAGGAGCATAATGCATGAAGCCTTTAATGACTGTTGTTGTTGTTGTTGTTGTTGTGGTCTTCAGTCCAGAGACTAGTTTGATGCAACTCTCCATGCTACTCTATCCTGTGCAAGCCTCTTTATCTCCCAATAAGTACTGTAACCTACATGCCTCTGAATCTGCTTACTGTATTCGTCTCTTGGTCTCCCTCTACTATTTTTAGTCTCCACGATTCCCTCCAATACTTAATAGGTGACCCCTTGATGCCTCAGAACGGGTCCTACCAACCGATCCGTCTTCCAGTCAAGTTGTGCCACAAATTCCTCTTCTCCCCAATTCTCTTCAGTACCTCCTCGTTAGTTACGTGATCTACTCATCTATTCTTCAGCATTCTCGTGTAGCACCACATTTCGAAAGCTTCTATTCTATTCTTGTCTACACTGTTTATCGTCCATGTTCCAATTCCATACATGGCTACACTCCATACAAGTACCTTCAGAAAAGACTTCTTGACACTTAAATCTATACTCGATGTTAACAAAATTCTCTTCTTCAGAAACGCTTTCCTTGTCATACCCAGTCTACACTTTATGTCCTCTCTACTTCGACTATCATCAATTATTTTGCTCCCCAAATAGCAAAACTCATTTACTACTTTAAGTGACTCATTTCCTAATCTAATTCCCTCAGCATCATCTGATGTAATTCGACTACATTCCATTATCCCCGTTTTTGTTGGTGTTCATCTTATATCGTCCTTTCAAGATACTGTCCATTTCGCTCAGCTGCTCTTCCAGGTTCTTTACTGACTCTGGCAGAATTACAGTGTCGTCGGCAAACCTCAGAGTTTTTATTTTTTCTCCATCGATTTTAATTCCTACTCCAATTTTTTCTTTTGTTTCATTTACTGCTTGCTCAATATACATATTGAATAACATCGGGAATAGGCAACAACTCTGTCTCACTCCCTTCTCGATCACTGCTTCCCTTTCATGCCCTCGACTCTTATAACTGCTGTCCAGTTTTTGAGCAAATTTTATATGGCCTTTAGCTCCCTTTAATGACTATTGTAGAAGAATATTACCGACAGTTGTCTCGTAAAACACAAGGAAAATTCAGGTCATAAATAAGAGCTATTAATGGTACCCAAATAAGTGGCCAGACTTTCACGGACAAGACAAGAATTGGAAGTGAGTGTAGTAAAGCAAAAGCTTAATTTTCAAATGCTTCTTTACATAACAAAATCCAGGAGTATATTTAATTCTCGCATCACTCCACAGATAAGTTAAATAGACGTTAGTAGTTATTCGTTCAAGAAACAGCTAAAATCGTTATAAATGAAGGAACCTCATGGCCTGACTGAATCTGTTTCATATTCTATACCGAATTTTCGGCTGAGTTATCTCCTCTTTAACCCATTATAAAGCGTACATCAGTGGACATCAAACTGTTTTGCTCGGGAACCAATACTGGCATTTTGGATGGTACCTCTAGCCACATATGTACTGATCTTACCATAGTAACCTACGCAGTTACGTTATGTGAACCCTCCCCCCCCCCCCCTCCCCCGTCTCCCACCGACAGAACAGATACAGTAAGATCGTGGTAAATTAGGACCCAAGTACTGGCCCTGAAAGTCGGAACACTTCTTGTCGACTGTTCTCTGTTGGAGATTACTACCACCCTTACAACCACAAAGTTATGACACTGTAGGTCCAATTGCCTGAAGAAGTATTGTCTTGTTTGTGTGTGGGGGTTATTAACTGTACTTATATTTAAATGCATTATGCAATATGAGAGAAGATCACAAATATTTACTACATGTTTTTAATGTAATTTTTTTCTAACTACTGCTTTGTATTACAACACCCTTAATTCAGTTTCATTTTCCTTGCTACAAATATGTAATGCATTTGAAGATGACCGTCCCTGTAATGCGCAGTCGCAAATCCATGTAACTTATGTTTGAAATCTATACCAAGGCAGCTGATCGATACGACACTTGCACGCCCGGATTTGTCAGCACTGGAAGACAAACAACAAAACATTCACCATCTCACATTCTCTATCCCACAGTGGCCCCGGAACATATTTGTCCTCCCCTGAGGTTACCGACCAACTTTACTTAGCCCACGGCCAAATTACCAACGCCGATCAAAATTGAGCGCATCTTAAATATCAGTGTCTCTAAGTAATTTTGTTTCTCATTCTCCCTCTCTTAAGAAGCTCTTATCGTTAGTTGACATTTGTGGATTCTGCTGTTAGCTGCTAGATGCATTTTATTATAAAATACGGCTGAGACTCGCGGGCCGCACGAATACTTGATTCGTGCCGTATGCGGTGTGCAGGCCCCACTTTGACGACCACTGCCGTAGATCCCTCGAACATATAGCCGTACCCAGTCTTTGGAAGAAAACACAGGTCACGCCCTACTACAAGAACTATAGCAGAACTGGCCCATAAAATAACCGTTTAGCATCGTTGACATTCATTTGCTATATAATCTTGGAACATATTCTGAGCCCTTACATACTGAGGAACATCGTAGGAAATGATATCGTCCATACTAACCAACATTTGTGCCAAAAACACTGATCAAGTGAAATCCAACTCGCACTTTTATCACATTGTAAGACGTATGCTTTGCCGGCGATGGGCGAGGCATGACGGAATCTCTGACCAGAGAGTAGTTTGTCGTTAGTTGTTGCTTGTCGCTAGTCTGCGCTTGACTGCGCGAGTCGACAGTAGCGAGAGGACAGTAGTAGTCGGTCGGCTTTAGTAGCGAGTCGGTGGTAGTCTGCGTGAGTCGGAGAGAGTCGGCATGCGTCGGCTGTGTGCTCTGGTCGCGACTCTGGTCAGGACTCTGGAGGATGAGTATTGTTGTAGAAGGTAAAGTAGCAGCCTTGCGCATATTTAATAATGTATTTTAATTGCAATTTAATTTGTTCAAAAAAATGCCCCAATAATAATTTTTATAATATAAAGTAACTCTTTTAAAGAATAGCATTCATTTCAATTTAAAGAATATTTCCAATGGATTACCATTGCTTCCAAGAATCAAAAAAAATATGCGCCAGCATTGCACGAAGCTGTGTCGAAAAATGACTAATTAAGAGCAGATATAATTTGCAGTTTTATTGAGGTAAGAATTTTTGCTTTTTCTATTCAGAATACACGGCCGAAGGTCAGCACCGCTGTCCTCATAAAATTCATCAGGTTACAAAACTTTTTTATTATTTTGGTGTTTAGGAATTTTTCTGTTTCGAACTTGACATTAAATGAGAAAAGAATTTTTGTGGGAACATTAAATGTGAAAGCATTTCTGCACACAGCCAATAAATGGGAGCCAATTTTGTTCAGAGGTTACAATATTAGAAAAATTCATTTAATTATTATTTTTTCTGGCGAGGCTACGCTTGGCACATTTCCATTTAACAATATTTTGTGGGGAGTTTACATTTGGCTTCATTTTCATTTATATTTTAACATTTTTATTTTTTTGTGGGGAGGTTACGCCTGGCTCCATTATCATTTAATTATTATTCTTTGGGAGGTTACACTTGGCGACATCCGGCCAGGATCGTATTTCTTTGTGAATCTTCTGATAAGTAGTCATATATCTGCTCTTATTTACTTAAACGTAGTTTGCATCTGGCGCAACGCATTTACTAATTTGTCACTCTTTCTTTCACAGGTCATCGGCAATTTGTTGCTCTTTGTTGTAATAGTGTTTGTTGCATTTTTCATTGTGCTTGTTTCATTTGTGAATAATTTTGTTTTGTGAAAAATGCCGCGAAAAACTGTTAACAGTACATCGCGATGTACAATGAGTGAAATAGCCGACTCGAATAATTTGACCGATAATATTTGCGACACTCAGTGTAATGATGACAATCCTCCATTTACAGACAATCAGTGCGTACCGACCGCTAGCAATGATTTTGATCCTAATGATGAACAAATAAATTCAGTTGTGTCCTCTGTTAATTTAACGACAATTGATGACGTGGCATGTTCTGTTACAATGAACGCTGCCCAGCTTGACACACCCGGTTTGCAAAATTTACGTAATGAACAGAAAAAATTTTCTACTGAAAATGAACAGTGTAATCAGAGTACGACAGATTTATTTAATTCCGGTGTAGTGACCAACTGTGCACATCCGATTGGCAAACCTTTTCAAAAATTACAGAATGACCAAATGGTTACAGAAAACGTGACAAATGCATATACACCATCACACAGCACAGAGAATGCAGCAGCTTTTTTGGCTTGGATATAATTATGGCAGTATTGCTACAGTTTAAGAAGGAACAAAACGAGAATATCAAACAACAATTTGGTGAAAATTTCAAACAACAGAATGAAAGACAAGACAACAATCACAAACAACTTAGTGAACAGATCACACAACTTTATGAAAATAATGAAAATCTCAAACAACAGCTTAATGAAAAACTAGACAACAATTCCAGACAGCTTAGTGAACAGATTACAGCCGTTGCCGCGCAATGTCATGATACTAAAGAACAGTTACGTGAGGAAATTAAGGCTTGTGCTAGGAAAAGTAGTGAAGAATTTAGATCTGTTGCTCAAGAATTACGGGATATGCAAACAGCTACAACAGAATCACTTAGAGGCGAAATTGGTGCAGTCGGTAAACAATGCTCTGAAAAAGCAACACAGTTACGTGACGAGTTTAAATTAATGACAGCAGAACTTTCGCGCACACTGGATGCAAAAGTAGACGCGAAATTCGACCAACAGAACAGTCAAATTGACGAACGTTTTAATCACCACCTACAAAACAGTGAAACGCGTTACCGTAAATTTATACAGGAACAGGATAAAGTAAAGCGACAAGTCATGGAAACAATTACCGCACAGAGACAGGAAGATAAACGTAAATTGTTTACGAAAGCAAAAACATACGTAGACAACTATATTGCTACTGTATCAGATGAAATTAATACAATCAAACAGTTGAACACCGAATTGCGTGATGAAATTTCCGATCTTAATCAAAAACAGACACACACACAGTAGACTTTCAGACAGTGACCGACAGACTTGAACAATTAGAACTAATACAGGATCCCGATGTCACCAAAGCAGACGTTAAAAAATTGAACGAAACCACACGTAAAATACAAAAACAGATTAATGCTTGTGACACTAAAAACGATGATCAAGTAAAAATACTGACTGAAAAATATGATGAGTTGGCCAGTCGTATTGACGTTATTGAAAGTAATAACGACAGCAAATCAGACGATACTTCACCGATTTCGTTTAATCAAACACCTGAATTCCAGAATCTACAGCAGACGATCAGTGAGATAGATTCGTCCAATAATACATTACGTAGAAAATTGTCAACTTTACAGCAAGAGGTAACAGAGTTAAAAAATATTTCAGTTAATAACACGTCACAGCATACGGCACATTCCGAACATTTGTCACACTCACACAGCCAGTGTAACTTAAGTTATTTACAGAGACTACGCGACTTAAAATCCGAAATGACGCAGACAAACAAATTCTCACACAAACCTGAACGTGTTCTCAAATTCAGAGACGATAACGTTGATTACGAGCAATTTTTATCCGTAAGAAAATCTAAGGAATTTAATAATGATAGAGGACAGGTATACGCTTTGAACTGGATACGTCGATTTATTTTTGTACTTTCACCACCATTACCTGTAATGCAGAAACTACAATTAGCATGGATACAGCAATTCGCTTTTGAATTTTCACCGGCATTGCCTGTAACGCAGAAGCTAAAGTTTATTTGCAGCGCGTAATAGACCTCAGGGGATTCATTACGCTTCGATGAATATGTGCCGCAGCGTGCACAGGGCCCCGAGCCGTAGTAGTGCTGTTTCATCTTTAGTTTTCTGCACTGCTGCCTTCTCTTCTACTATCCTTTATATCTATCAGAACAGCTCTTTAACTATCGCCCTATCTAGGATTAAGAATGTATAAAGAAAACCTGATACGACAAGTTTTACCGAAAGTTACATTTATCTTTAGACACTCCCGAAATGACAACTGCCGCCGTAACTTTAATAACAGTGAAAAAAAATTTTAATCATCAATATGTGTAAAATTATCAGCAACAGCAAACACATTTTGGTAACAATAGAGGTTTTTCTGCGCAACAGCATCAAAACCAGCCGGTTAGCATACCTAACCAACAATGTAATGTACAAGGTCAACCAAGCTTTAATGTTTCGCCGCATGCACGTATAGTCTCAGCTCCAACAAATAGTAACGCACAGCAACAAGGAAATCAGTACGTATAGAAAACACACTACTTCAATTCCTATCGCAATGCGCCGTATAGAAATGACTATCATGACAGACGTAAAAATAATGAGCACAATTTTCAGCGTACATTTAATAACAGTCGATCTTATCAGCAGCAAGAAGATCAGCAACAACATATTATCATGAATGAACCAGACAGTAGGTATCATCCAGAACGTAATACGTCTGGAAGAAATAATAGAACAGTATAAATAGTCGAAATGCCACAGCATCCTCCTGAAAATAATAACACGTCAGACAGAATTTGACTAGATACAGTACAGGCTGCATCTTCCAGCAACGTAAGCAATACTTCAGATACACAGAATCTTGTTCACGAAAATGTTATTACTTTTGACGACATCCGAGACACTCTTTTGCAGGAAAGACCAGTTGTTCAAAAAACCATTTCACACCCTGTCATCGAAGTTAAAATTGGATCATCGAAATTTTCAGCAGTAATCGATTCTGGATCACCTATGTCAGTTATAAATGAAGAAACTTTCAACGAGTGTAACAAAGAGAATACCTATCCTACGTTACCATTAGGCAAAACGAAAGTAAAAGGAGCAGTATCGAGTAAAGGAGTAGATGTAAAACTACAGACACATTTATCATTTTGTATTGCAGGTCATACATTTCATTCAAATTTTTGGATTGTTCCCTTATTGACAACAGACGTTATTTTAGGTACGAATTTTCTGGTACAATACGACGCAATTATTTACTTTCAAAATTCCTATTCAATGTTAAAGGATGAAAATGTACAACTGGCTTTAGAATTTCAGCACTCTTTATCTGCGGAAGAACAAACAATTAATCGTACAGAGGTCATTTCCGCATCACGTAACACAGACTATAACTCCACACTGTTCACAGATACGTACGTACACAACTATAATACTCCAGACGAAGCCGAGTATGACGTTATACAGACGATTTCTGATAAAGTTAAACAGAGCAGTGCAAATACAGACGACGAACGCACGCAACTACACAAAATTCTTTTACAGCAAGCTCCAGTTTTTGACAACGTTCCTGGTACTATGTCCGATTTTATGTATGAATTTCAAGTTAAACAGCACGACACATTTAAAGCCAAACATTATCCCATTCCGTATATTCATAGAGAACAAGTTAAGAAAGAATTGCAAGCTATGCTTGACCAAGGAATTATTGAACCGGCAGTTAGTCCGTACATAAACCCGCTCCATATTGTTAAGAAAAAGGATGGTTCACTTCGCCTCGTACTTGATTCGCGTCACATCAATGACATTATTGTTAATGAAACAGATCGCCCACAGACACTAGAAGAACTTCTACAGAAATTTCATGGTACTGCTATTTATTCCACATTAGATTTGAAATCGGGATTTTGGCAAATTCAGCTCCATCCGAACTGCAGAAAGTACACAGCATTTCTCTGTTTTGGTGACTGTTATCATTTTTGTAAATTACCGTTCGGTTTAACAATTTCTTCAGCAGCTTTTATTCGCGGTTTGAATACAATACTTCAGACAGAACTTAAGACAGAATCACAACGTACGTAGACGACATTCTTATTGCAGAGGCTAACTGGTCTGAACACAATCTGATTCTTGAACGACTGTTGCAAACTTTTCGTGCACAAGGACTCACAGTTAATCTCAGTAAATCGCACTTTGGTAAAACTTCTATAAAATTTCTTGGACATGTAATTTCAGCAGAGGGCATTACGCCTGACCCGGAAAAACTTCAAGCTTTACGTGACATTACTGTTCCTACGACGAAGAAACAACTACGCAGTTTTTTGGGTTTAATTAACTTTTTTTCGTAAATTTATTCATTACTCTGATTTAGACACCCCTAAATTATGTCAATTGACAGGTAAAAACACTATTTGGTCCTGGGATAGGCAAGCACATTCAGAATTTGTGAACCTGAAAGAAGCTTTGTTGAATGCACCACTTTTATTGCACCCAGATCTTACCAGAAATTTTTCTATTGCCACCGACAGTTCTAACACCGCTTTAGGCGTACATATTTTTCAGGAAATTGAAGAAGATGGTTGTACAGTAATTAAAAACATCGCTTTTGCAAGTCGCATTCTGTCACCTGCTGAACGAAATTATTCTGTTACAGAATTTGAAACATTATGTGTTGTATGGGCTTTTACCAGATTTAGGCATTTTCTTTATGGAAGACACACTACCGTTTACACAGATCATAGAGCGATACAATTTTTACTTTCGGCTAAATTTACACACGACAGATTAAGTAGATGGAAATTCTATTTGCAGGAATTTAATTTTACAATTGTTCACATTCCCGGCACACAAAATATTGTAGCAGACGCACTATCCCGTTCTCTTAACAACAATCAGCAAGACATCGCAACCAACTTCTGCAAAGCAAATTTCAGCGTCATGTATATTCAACAAGTTGCGTTTGAAAATTTCATTTCGTCGTCGTTACAAGACATAGCACAAGAACAGAGTAAAGACGACGTGTGGAAAGAAATTAGACACCTTCGGCAAGATAGGAATAATGTTACCATTAGAAACCATTACACTGTACACAATGACATTCTGTTTCGCTGCTCTCATCCTGACAGCAACAGTTGGTTATTATGCATTCCTGACGAACTTGTTAACAAATTAATCTGGTATACTCATTTAAGTTATGCGCATTACGGAGCCAGAAAATGTTTTCTTATACTGAGACAGAACTGTTATTTTGCCAACATGGAGAAACGTATACGACGAGTTTTAGCGTCATGTAAAATCTGCCAGAAAGCTAAATCAGACACGACTTCACATATTCCTCCATTACATCCCATTGTACCTGTTAAATTGAGACATATGGCCGCTGTAGACATTTTTGGTCCGATTCTCAGAACTAATAGAGGTTTTTGCTACATCTTTGTCGCTGTCGAACTCACTTCAAAATTTGTTACCTTTACTCCGTTACGCAAAGCTACTGCTAAAACTGTTTCGAAAGCATTTGTAAAACATTTTCTATTTCATGTAGGGCATGTGTTGAAAGTAATTTCCTACAATGGACCACAGTTTCGATCTGCTATATGGACACGTATGTTACGAGCTAGAAACATTTCTCCGATCTATATATCCAGGTACCATGCTTCTTCGAACCCTTGTGAACGATTAATGAAAGAAATTGGTAAACTGTGTAGAAGATACTGCCATAAAAAACATATTGATTGGGACACACACATACTCTCATTCCAGGATGTAATTAATTCCATACCAAATGAATCTACTATGCTATCTCCGTCTGTTATACTGAAAAATGTTAAACCACCTAACAAAATTAAAGAATTAGCAACCTTTCGTACATCTCGTCGACTACGACACCATGAAATAATTGACATTGCGCTGAACAATATCAAACGTGCCGCAGAGCGCCGGAGAAGACAGCAAAAACAGGTTTGTACACGCCGTGACTTTCACATTGGACAGAAGATATTAGTACGTACACACTATTTATCCAATAGAGGAAAAGGTAGGTGCAGTAAATTTGAGCTTCTATACGCAGGTCCATATCGAATTCGCAGCATTCCTCACTCCAATGTAGTACACGTCGAAACTTTGAGAACCAGAAAAACCAAAGGGAACCACCACGCCTGCAACATCAAACCTTTTATTGAATGAACACACTTTATGATTTATCACACTGTAATGCCATTTCCTAATTTTTATGACCACTTATGCAATTATATCCACATGAACACTTACTGATGATTATCGTATTTTTTCTTGGGAAGTTCCCAGCAAGGTAAGCTTAGCAGGTCGCTCTTCTTGTCGTTACACATCAGACCGTGCATATTTTTCCAGCTGAACTTACACATTTTTTGACCACTTATGCAATTATATTTATGTGACTACTTACTGATGATTGTCGTATTTTTTCTTGGCAAGTGCTCGGCAAGGTAAGGTTAGCAGGTCGCTATTCTTGTCGTTACACATCAGACCGTGCATATTTTTCATTTTTTTATGTATGTATGATTGTTTTCCTGTTTTGTTTGTATGCACTATGAAATAGTTAAGATATAACAAACACCAGTTGACTTTGACATTTTGCCTTATGATACCTCAACATCGTGACTATTTTACATTTTTTTTTTTTTTTTTTTTTTTTTTTTGCTGCTACATTGTGATACACTGTGTACATTTTTGCTTCTGAACACTGTCGATGTTTTTGACATATTACGTTTTCTGTCATGCTATGCTGTATGCTCAATTATGTTACTATAAACCAGTATTTATTTAATGGGTATATGAATTAAATGCAAGACATTAATCATTGTTCATCATTTTCAGAAAGATATAACGTGTAAACGAAATAAATTAAACAGAAATGGGAATTTCACCTTCGGAATGAACGAAAGAGGATGCAATACCTCGTGATGAAGAGTAAATGGATCAGAATTAACAAGCATTAACAAGGATATACTATACACATCGTAGAATAGCAGTCTTAATTAATTTTTTCTTCCAGAATATGAGGCGATTGATGCAGGCTGTCAGACAGAACTACACATCTTAGTTTTAGTGATGAAATATGCTAGAAATAAGGAATAGTTGTATAATGAATAATGAAGTGACTTTTTTGCAGATGATAATGAATGGTGATGAATAATGATGAAGAATATGCTACTATGGATAATGAAGTTTTTCTTTACAGGTGATGATAATAATGGAGATATGATAATATGAAAGTAATGATGAAGTTTATATATGCTACTATGGATAATGAAGTTTTTCTTTACAGGTGATGATAATAATGGAGTTATGATAATATGGATAGTGAAGTTTTTTCTTTGTAGATGAAAATAATGATGAAGTTTATATATTTACTGTTAGTTAAGTGATGCTATGTAGTTATTTAAGTATTTGTTGCAGTTCGTTTTGACAGTATGTCTTATTTCGCATGGTATGATGACTGAAGGTTTTGGAAAGGACAGCTAGAGAACATATATTTTTTATACACATTTCACTACCTGTTAATTCGAAGTTCACTACTTTTCAGCATAATATGCGTTTCTTCTTTCAGTTTAATAATCCATTTTGTATATTTTGCAGGAGAAATTATTCATGAAATTAATGTGCTATAAACATATACTCTACTTGTTTCATAACCTTGCTACAGCTGACTCATGACGAATGATGTTACACATCTTCATTTGCAGCAATAACTCAAAAGCAAATATTTTTATGCACCAGTAATTAATTATCGATCCCAACGCAATGCATTGCTAGCACAAAAAAAATGCTTTGTAACTGGCCAATGAATGCCACTGATTACTGTAATAAGATGAACTATGATGCCAATGATTACTATAATTAGATTAATTATGTATAAATGCTATGCCAATAATGAACTCATTTTCATGATCACTTCTGAATAATGCATAAAAAAATGCTTTGTAGCTGGCCAATGAATGCCACTGATTACTGTAATAAGATGACCTATGATGCCAATGATTACTATAATTAGATTAATTATGTACAAATGCTATGCCAATTATTAACTCATTTTGAATGATGACTTTTGAATAACGCATAAAACAACGCTTTGTATCTGGCCAATGAGTGCCAATAATGACTATATTCAGATAATTTCTGAACATTATTCTGTAATACTACATACATGGTACAGAAATGTTCAGTAACTGGGCGATGAGTGCCACCAATTACTCAAATCAGTTGTTAGACTAGTGTAATTCTGAATGAAGAGTAGTATGTGACTTAATGTCCTTCACCCTCTGACCTAATTACCAGAAATTACTGCAATATCCGTTTGTCCTGTCTATCCTCATGATCATGGAGCACTATATTTGCTTTTGCACTAATTCTACGTTGGTGTACTTTACAAGAACGTGGTGTTGACACGACATGCTGTCCACCACCTTGAGCGATGGAGATGTTATTATGGTCCCACTGTTTGGTGTACCTAATGTACTATCAAAATGATAACATGGAATATTATTACGACATTTCAGTGTCTTGCCTACACTGATTAATACTTCAAGGAAAAGAACTACAGATTGTCTCATTTGGTGTTGTGCTTGTATAGAAAGATATGGACTTTCAGTGCAACTGCGTGCAACCTAAAGTGCTACAACCATGACGCAATCCTTCCCATTCCTTTCCTAATTCTTGTAAAATGGTAAAGACTACTACAGTGCGTGTGCACTTTTGTCATTTTGTTAACATGATTTGTATTCATTGCATATACGTTTTTGTGATTTGCTAATATGTTCTGAACTACAGTGTGTGTGCACTTTTGTTATTTTTGTCATTTGTTAATATGATTTGTACTCATTGCCTATACATTTGCGATTTCCTGATATGTTCAGTACTATAGTGCGTGTGCACTTTATGCCATTTGTTAATATGATTTGTACTCATTACGTATACATTTTGTGATATGTTCTGTACTACAGTGCGTGTGCACTTTATGTCATTTTGTTAACATGATTCTGAACTACAGTGCGTGTGCACTTTATGTCATTTGATTTGGCTCATTATGTATACATTTTGTCTTTTCTTGATATGTTCTGTACTCAGTGCGTGTGCACTATATTTTATTTCATGTTCTGCACTTATATATATGTAAATATTCTGTGATTGTAAACTTAGTTAATTAAGAAAAATTTGATGCTCATGGCAAGTCCAATTCACTCACCATCGCTGCCAAATTTTTGCCCCCCCGTGGAGGGTTATGTAAGACGTATGCTTTGCCGGCGATGGGCGAGGCATGACAGAATCTCTGACCAGAGAGTAGTTTGTCGTTAGTTGTTGCTTGTCGCTAGTCTGCGCTTGACTGCGCGAGTCGACAGTAGCGAGAGGACAGTAGTAGTCGGTCGGCTTTAGTAGCGAGTCGGTGGTAGTCTGCGTGAGTCGGAGAGAGTCGGCATGCGTCGGCTGTGTGCTCTGGTCGCGACTCTGGTCAGGACTCTGGAGGATGAGTATTATTGTAGAAGGTAAAGTAGCAGCCTTGCGCATATTTAATAATGTATTTTAATTGCAATTTAATTTGTTCAAAAAAATGCCCCAATAATAATTTTTATAATATAAAGTAACTCTTTTAAAGAATAGCATTCATTTCAATCTAAAGAATATTTCCAATGGATTACCATTGCTTCCAAGAATCAAAAAAAATATACGCCAGCATTGCACGAAGCTGTGTCGAAAAATGACTAATTAAGAGCAGATATAATTTGCAGTTTTATTGAGGTAAGAATTTTTGCTTTTTTATTCAGAATACACGGCCGAAGGTCAGCACCGCTGTCCTCATAAAATTCATCAGGTTACAAAACTTTTTTATTATTTTGGTGTTTAGGAATTTTTCTGTTTCGAACTTGACATTAAATGAGAAAAGAATTTTTGTGGGAACATTAAATGTGAAAGCATTTCTGCACACAGCCAATAAATGGGAGCCAATTTTGTTCAGAGGTTACAATATTAGAAAAATTCATTTAATTATTATTTTTTGTGGCGAGGCTACGCTTGGCACATTTCCATTTAACAATATTTTGTGGGGAGTTTACATTTGGCTTCATTTTCATTTTTATTTTAACATTTTTATTTTTTTGTGGGTAGGTTACACCTGGCTCCATTATCATTTAATTATTATTCTTTGGGAGGTTACAACATGGCATCCTGAAAGCCACATTACAAGACAGTCAGACAGATGCAGTATTTCTGGACTTCCAAAAAGCAGACAACATTAATAGGAACCCAGTCTTTTCGCTGATGATACAGTTATCTATAATCAAATATTGTATGATAAAAACTGCACAAATGTTGCATCAAGATTAGCAACTTGCTTTAAAAGTTTAGAAATGTAAAACAGTACATTTCACAAAACGAACAAAAGCAGTACCCTATGACTACAATACAAATGGGCCACAAATGGAATCGGTCAACTCATACATATACCTGGTCGTAACAATTTGTAGAGTTATGAAAGGGAACGATCACACAGTCTCAGTCGTAGGAACACAGTTAGCAGATTGCGGCTCATTGCTAGAACGTTACGGCAATTCAAACAGTCTACAAATGAGGCTACTTACAAAACACGCACCCTAGAACATTGCTCAAGTGTGGGACCTGAACCGACTAGGACTAACAAGATATATTTAGCGGATGTAAAGGAGGGCAGCACGAACGATCACAGGTCTGTTTGACCCATGGGAGAGTGTCACGATGATGCTGAAGAAACTGAACCGGCAGATGCTTAGAGACAGACGTCGACTAACCCGTGAAAGACTACCTGTAAAGTTTCTAAAACTAGCTGTAAGTCTTGAATTTTGATAATATTACAACCCGCTGCGTGTCACTCACGTAGGTATGGCCGAGACAAGACTAGAAAGTGGTTCAAATGGCTCTCAGCACTATGGGACTTAGCTTCTGAGGTCATCAGTCCCCTAGAACTTAGAACTACTTAAACCTACCTAACCCAAGGACAGCACACACATCCATGCCCGAGCCAGTATTTGAACCTGCGACCGTAGCGATCGCGCGGTTCCAGACTGTAGCGCCTAGAACCGCTCGGCCACCCCGGCCGGCAGACAAGACTAGACTAATTACACCACACAACGAGGTTTTTAACCAATTACTCTGCCCGCGGTCCATGCAGAATAGAAAAAGGAAGAAGTTGTAATAACTGTACAATGGGAGGTATCCCCCCCCCCCCCCCCCGTACATTTCACAGTGTTCGCAGAGCTTAGGTGTAGATGAAAATTACTATCCGTCCAGGACATTGCGTCGGGCTTTATTTGTCTGTGAGATCTCTTTCCAATGGCAAATCTTGTTAGTTGCCCCTTACAGACGTACTTCCTTAAGACACTATCGGTCGCATAGTGAATTTCCACACCAAATAGAGGTGTGTTAGAAAGGTAATGATACTGGCACCATTGCACGAACCGTCAACACTTCGCCTCCTCCTACACCCGGCTGTTACGCTGAATCGGTCCCCTGACTGAGTACCAAATTGAGCTTGACACTGGACAGGAACTGTCGTATTTTAGGAATATGTGGACAACATGATTGAGCAGTTCTGGCTCATGATCTTTCAGTTTTTGAGTTTTGTGGCAGTCCCGCCATTACCACGTAAGTCGTGCAAGTTGCACCGGTGTGACAACTTTTATGTAAGTCAGTGAATTACGATTTTATAATATTGCAGCAAGGCCACTGTTTTAAGATCAATATTTTATTGTGCATTTAAAATGGTAATGCTTGCACTCTGAGTATGGAGTGCTACAATGTATCCCAGTAAATGGCTGTTATGAACGTGTATTACAACATGTTAAGCATTCGGTAAATAAATATCCATGTTCCCTTCCCTGTTAATACCTCTGGCAATGCAATGATCATGGTATGACACATTGGTAACTATTGAGGTAAAAAAAATAAGGAAGGGAGGTGGCACTACAGACTTAAGGTAAGCTATACGTTGTTTTGAAGACAGAGTGGGCGGGGTCTGGCGGCATTTTAAGTAGCCCACAACATTAGTAGCCTCCTGTTTACTAGTGCTTCTTGTTCATTTTTTCTGTCGTGTGCGCGCAACAGCTGTCTTAAATACTAAAAGTTAAAGAGCTTACATGAAAAACATAGTGTCAGGAAGGCAGTTTCGAATATTTTTCTGTTCTTGAATGCGTATTTGCTCTAGTAATTCGATACTGTCAGAGTGACGTTACGGGGAAGTGTCACCGCAATGGACTTTTGCGTTATGAATGCGGTGAACCTAATGTTTGGAGCTAGTTAAGATGGCGAACATGGGTTTCAAGTCTGTGACGTAATGCCACCTCCCTCCTTTTTTTTTTGTTTTGCTCTGTGGTGGTACCGCTTTGTAACTATCTCTGCCACTTGTCTGACATGTGTTAATGTCAGTTACTGAACAGAAGTGAGGAACGCAGGTCACAGGAATACGTTGGCTGTTAAATACGCCGTGCTATCTGTTAATGGTTTTCACTCGGCACAGTATCAGACATATTATGTATCTTCGATATGTATTCATATCCTATAATACAACTGGTCGATAAGACCAGAAATATGTTTTTTCGACGATTACTTGTCACAGACAGGCGAGATAACTTTTAACATGCGAGTAATGTTTTCATACTTCTTGTTGCTATGCCCTGCAGTTATGATATTTGCGCTTTATTAATTTTTAGTTCCACATGCACTTTAGAAAGTCTATAAAGCCGAAATCATGATTGTGTAAAATAACAAAATGGCCGAATTTTCGTTCGAAAAATGAGCTTGAAACAGCAGCTAAACGGCTGCTGAGAGAGTCTGAACTGAACTTGAGTTTATCAGGCACATTATGAACACGGGCCGGCAGAAAGTATGAGTAAAGCAGCGCCTTCAAATTTTGTATGAAACTTCGGGAAACTGCTGCTGCAACTTACCGAAAGCTACAAATGATTTATGAAGAACATTCCCAATACAGGATACAAGCGTTCATATCTACAATTCCTTTAGCAGACCGAGAAGAAACAGAAGACGAAGCTTCAGCGAGGTAGATCTTCAGCCTCAAGAACAGATGACTGTGAGGAAACAACTAAATGTTTTGGGAAGTCCTGCCGTCAACTGGCAGTGAGAACGGGCAGTAGTGAGTCAAATGTAAACATACTTAGCGTCCATCAAATTTACCACAGGGTTTGAACATGTGAAAAATGTGCGAAAAAATTGTTCCTAAGAACATTAATACTGCCGATGAGCAGAAGAAAATCGGAAGGACGTGAGTCTTGATCCTCTGGACTGTCATAAGCGGGAGCCACAATTATCAGCTGATGAATTACGGATCTTTCGAAAACGACTCCGAAATAAAACGCCAAAGTTCAGAGTGAGGCATTTCTGGCTCTCTCCATCCCAAGAGAACGAGAATGAAAAGATCCAAAATCAAACTGACGATCTTTTTTTCAGTCAGGGGAATGTTGAGAAAGAATTTTTGTTTCCCGCACATACTGCCCATCAAACTTTTGTCCGAAAGTCCTTTAAATAATCGAGAAAGGGTAGCACGTGTTGAAAGATTCTCATCTTAAACTTCCAAATATGTGTTTGTATCATGTTGGTCTCTGACAAATATATAAATCATATTTTGATATGGAAATACGTAAATCTCAGTGCAGGGCAACAGAACTGTGTTAAAATCAAATTTTGAACTGAAATATGCGGAGCTCAAGCTACACGGTGCTAAATCCAGACTAGGCAGTACTTCAAACAATTCCCCACCGAGAAAGCAATCCGTTTTCAATGAAATTTACATTTGCTATCTGACTTTAAAGCAAAATGATACAGATTAAAATGTAGGCCTTGAATATGGTTAGTCTTTATCTTTAATCTTGCAAACAATGACTGTACCACAACTGCTAATTTAATTACGCAGCAAATAAACATAAAATTTAGTGCATCTGAATTTCTAATAAACTGCTTGAAATCTCACAAGATAGCTGTTTGCTGAGATCTTCTACCAGTACTAAGCCTCTTAACTAGTATATTATTTTCACAAATAACACTCTGACAACCACTGTACCTTACAGTGGATATAACCTTTGATGATAATTAAATTCATTGGCCTACCTGTGTGCTCGAAACGCTCGTCTGTACTGCAACCTGCTACTATTAGGAATATTGCTCTGACTGTCCAAATCCAAATTTCATTTGCAGTACTTGTGATGTGCAATGCGAGACAGTATCTTATCACTTTTCATAAAAATACTTCTGCTAATTTAATTCTACTACATTCCATTATCCTCGTTTCGCTTTTGTAATATTCGTCTCATATCCTCCTTTCAAGACACTGTTCACTCCGTTGAACCACACTTCCAAGCCATTTTCTGTTTCTGACAGAATTACAATATTATCAATAAACCTCAAGTTTTAATTTATTCTTCCTGAACTCTACTTATTCTTTGCCTTCCTTCAATGCTTGCTCAATGTACAGATTGCATAACATCGGGGGTGGGCTACAGCCCTGTTCTGCTCCCTTCTCAACCACTGCTTCACTTTTGTGCCTTTCGACTATTACAACTACCACTTGGTTTCTGTACAAGTTGTATATAACTTTTCGTTCACTGTACTCTACATCTGCTACCTTCAGAATTTCGGAAAGTGAATTCCAGTCGATATTGTTAAAAGCTTTCTCCAAATCTGCAAAAGGTATAAACATAGGTTTACCTTCCCTTAACCTAAGATAAGTCGTAGGGTAAATATTCCTAGAATGTTCCAGCATTTCTTAGGAACCCAAACTGAACTTCCCCGAAGTCATCACCTACCGTTTTTTCCTGTTCTTCTGTAAATAGTCCGAATCAGTACTTTGCAACCATGATATATTAAACTGATAGTTCGATAATAACCTATCAGCATCTACTTTCTTTGCAACTAGAATTACTATATTCTTCTTGAAGTCTGATACGGAACGCAAAATATGCAGCCAAGAAACAGGATTGTGACTGGAGGAGAGTTTCGAAAGAGATTGGTAGCGGAGGAGCACCAAATACTTCAGACTTGCTAGACCGGCGTGTAGTGCAGAAATAACATTGCTGCTGTTCTCTGTTTATCTTTATAAAAGTAGGATGCAGGCTCTTGAGTCGGCAGTGAACTAGACTCTGCTGAACTGGTACTTGGCCGTACTGAAACCTCCTTCCAGCAGCGTGTCTCGGCAAAAGAAGAGGGACAAGGACCTCACAGTGACGGCTCGTCTTCAGCGCGAGTACAGAGGTTGCCTCGGCTCGGCAAGTCGTCTCCGAGAAGTACTCCACACAAATGGCTGGCTATGTCGTTCCAGGAAACCACTCTCATTCCGAAAAAACTCCTCACAATGAAAAATTTTAAAGCAAAGGAAACGGAACGAGTACATACGAGTATACTAAATGCTATTGTTAGGACGGAACTTTCTCCTTCTTTTCAGCAGAGAACCGGGTCACTTTCAAGAGTCCTTGCGTATCAGAATGTGAGTATTTTCTAACCACGTCAATGCTATAAACAGTCTCTCACGCGAAAAGACACAGTTGCTACGTAAATGTAGTTCTTAAAGATTATATATATTTTCCGCAGATAGTCACGGTATGGATGTGTTATCGTACACATCTTAGAAGTGGAAATGTCAAACATCTAAGTAGCATTTTTTCACGAAACAGGTTTTCAGTGCTATTCTTCTCGATACTCTTGTGTATGTCCCTAGACCTCCAAGGGGCAAATAAAGGGGGAAAGAGTTTCAAACATTCATTACTAGATAGCGCACGGACACTTCCATTTAGTTTGTAGTGATATTTCTGGTAAGCCTAATATAGTCTGAAGAGATAATACACAAGTTTTTTTGTGAATGTCACAGCTTTCTATACACCTGACTTCTTTGCGTTTAAAGATGCTGCTGAATCATTGATGTCACTGCAGGCTCGCAAGATCTACAAACTCAGTATGAACAAAGTGTCTCGTAGTCGTCAATGTCAAATAGCAATTACCAATTCTCTGAAATAGATGAATGGAAAAATGCCAGTGTATTCAAAATGGGAAGGACCATGGCTGATCCACTGCATGAAGTTCTTCATTTGAGAGACCAGCCATCAGTTGCAAAAAGAAACACCTGCTAAGGATGTTGCCACTTCAACAGCACAGCAAGCTATACAATAAGCTTTGCAGCATTTGATCCCGAGGATGGAGTTAGTGAAGAAAATTTTGTTAAACAACTGTAAAAACTTTTAAAAAATGAAAAAATTTTTGTTTGCTACAGTTCTACTACTAAAAGCATTGCTGCTGTATTTTTGTACTTGTATTGTCATAAAAAAACGTAGCATTCTCTTAAATAAAACGTAGAGCCTTATTATTAATAGCACTTGAACAAAAACTTTCTTGTTGGCATTTATAACCAGCCAGTTGTACCGTATGGCACCTGGAACGTTCTTAATGAATTATTTATATTGTAATTTGTCTCATTCGTGGTGAGTAAAACAACTCTCTGGTATTAGAATATCTTTCATTATTTTGGATATAAATAAACTATGTACAAGAAGAGATACATAATTTTTTTATTTTCCTGGCGAATGTGAGATTTGGTACTTATGAAGTTTGACAGTTTCACTCTTTATTTGTTGGTCTGCGATGAATTTGAATCACTTCCGTTCATTCTCAGGAATTGAACGTTTGCTGTTCACGTCGACAAATACTGTATGCTACTAGCTACATTAACGTAAGGCTCTTTCGCTGTTGTGTCGATGTCACCTTATAAAAATGGTTCAAATTGCTCTGAGCGCTATGGGGCTCAACTGCTGAGGTCATAAGTCCCCTAGAACTTAGAACTACTTAAACCTAACTAACCTAAGGACATCACACACATCCATGCCCGATGCAGGATTCGAACCTGCGACCGTAGCGGTCGCGCGGTTCCAGACTGTAGCGCCTAGAACCGCTCGACCACTTCGGCCGGCTGATGTCACCTTATAAACAACGTTAGTGGCACAAATACTGGCAATGTTTTTGTATACCTCTGGCGAGTAAGGGTGAGCACCAATAGCAAAACAGTGTTTAAAGTACGACAAAAGCGGTCCGCAGGAACCAGTTCCGGGGTGACGCTTCTACCGTCGGGTACGTTCCACCCCGCTGCTCGGACTTGCAAGGTGGCCGAACTAGACGAGTCAGAAGCGGTCTTGGAAAGCACTCTGCGAAAACCGTTCCGTCATTTAAAGCTTCCTTACAAAACAGCGGTATTACATGGGCTGACCAATTGCTGATTTTGGTGATCAAAGCATTATAAAATATGTTTACTTTGCTTACTTCAGTTCTTTCAATGACAGAGTATTTTCTGGGGCATTTTCTCACATAGACGCAAAGTGTTCTAAATCCGTATCTACATCTATACCCTGCAAGCTACCTCACGGCGTGTGGCGGGGCGCACTTACGTTACCACTATTTGTTTACCCTTCCCTGTTCTATTCGCGACCGGCGCTTCGGAAGAACAATTATCGGTAGTCCGTATTAGCTCCAATTTATCGGATTTTTCCGTTGTAGTAATTTCGGGAGACGTATGTTGGAGTAGGGGAGACCGTAGCACATTTACGTGAATTTCTTTGCCGAATTTTTTAATTTTTTGGTTGGACTTATCATGTTTAAATTGTTTAGTCTTTTAACATGGTAGTTAAAATATAACTTGGCATATATACACTGATCAGCAAGAACATTATGACCACCGCCCTATTACCGATATAAACCCGTCCAGGCGATAGCAGCATCGCCTGGAGAGGAATGAATGCTAGTCAGACACGCGCACGATGCGTGTAAATCAGTGAGTGTGTTGCATGTGTTTATAATGGGGAAGGCGCGCGATCTATCTAGACTTTGACCGAGGACAGATTGTGATGGCTCAGAAACTTGGCACGAGTATCTCGGAAACGGCACGACTTGAGTGTTGGAGGAATGCTGTGGTTCGTGTCTTCAACACTACGGCGAAACCGCGTCCAGACGTCGTAGGGTTGGGCGGCCAGCCCTCATTATAGATGTCGGACTGGTAAAGCAGGACTGGCGGCGAACTGTGGTGGGACTAAGAACAGACTTTAATGCTGGGCATAGTGCAAGTATGTCTGAACTAACGATGCGTCTCCGCAGCCGACGACCGTGCATGTGCCAATGTCAACACCACGACATCGGCAACTACTAATGAAATGGGCACGTGGCCGTCGGCACTCGATGTTGGCGCTTTGTCAGAACGTTGCATGGTCTTATGAATCCCAATAACGTCTTCATCATGCCGATGGGAGGGCGCGAATCCGTCGTCTTCCAGGAGAACAGATCCTCGACACCTGTACTGCGGAATAGAGACAAGCTGCTCTTGGGGCACATTCAGTTGGGCATCCGTAGGTCCAGTGGAGCTCTTGCAAGGCACCATGATGACCAAGGTGTATCGTACACTGGCCGCAGACGACGTACACAGCTTCATGACGGTCATGTTTCACGACAGCAGTGGCGTTTTTCAACAAGATAACGCGCCACGTCACAAGGTCAGATGTGTTATGGAGTGGTTCGAGGAACGCATTGGCGAGTTCCAATTGATGTGCTGACCCCCCCCCCCCTCCCTAGCTCACCAGATCTGAGCTCAATCGAACACATCTGAAGTGTGATTGAAGACGGCTTCAGAGCCCATCAACCCTCCGCCCCTCCCCGGAATTTACGAGAATTAGATGGGTTGTGTGTGCAGATGTGGTGCCACTCCCTCCAGCGACCTACCAGGGCTTCATTGCTTCCATGTCACGACGCGTCGTTCGCTGTTGTGCTTGCCAATGGTAGACATATCTGCTATTAGGTAGGTGGTCATAATGTTCTGACTGGTCAGTTTACTTCTAACTCAACATTACATTTCAAAGTGGTAAATAATGTCATAAAGGCCCAAGTCGAGTGCGTAAATTGGCCCTCGTATGGGGCAGGGTTACGCATGTATGGGGGCTCGTTGACGCTTATCATATAACACAATAATGAGTAAACAAAACACATTCCTAAACTATTCAAAATATGTTTTGTTGAAAGCAAACAAAATTATAGTCTTACTTACAGCAGTTAACATGGTAAAACACAATTTTACTGGCAGTAAAAAGAATTTTTGTCAGGCTTCCACCAGTTAGCATAGTACGGTCTACATAGAAGTTCGAATGTTAAGTAAAGGCCTTTTCATCATCCTCAGTGTATTTTACTTGGTGTACAGGAACCTGATGATGGTCAAACGACTGAAATTGGTAGCATAAATAAAGTATCTCAAGGCGGTATACGTCATTTTTCAAACATTTAAGAACTGTGAGGCACTAAATCCTGAAAATAAACCAGTTATGTCAATGACCACCATACAGCCATATTGTCTTATTTGTGAGCCTAGTGATAGGTTCCACATCATAATAAGTTGTCGTGGATACAATCCACGGAACCCGCAAACAAAAATTAAATCAAGTAAACTATGATTGATCAGATTCAGAAGGATGTAGGTTGCAGTAGGTACTGGGAGATGAAGAAGCTTGCACAGGATAGAGTAGCATGGAGAGCTGCATCAAACCAGTCTCAGGACTGAAGACCACAACAACAACAACAACATGATTGTCGTTGCTTCGTGAAGTCCTATCTACGTCAGACAGGAGCACTGTGATGTTAGCATACAGGAGCGAACGGAGGGCTGAGCTCAGAGAACCCGCCGGCCACCGCTGCAGTAGAGTACAGTACAGTGGGTAATGCGGACATTGCTGTCGGCCGAGTGTCCGTGTTTCGCGGCAACGGGCGCGGCGCAGTTAAGCGGCGATGTTTGTTGCGCCGCTCTGAGATATACGCCTCCCCGGGGAAGGGTCTATTCATTAGACTGTCTGGCCGATAATAACTTCCCCAGAGGACAATGTTATCTTTATTAGATATCGCGCTTGCAATAAGCTATAAATTACCAGCGTCCGCAGCAGGCGAAAATTGTTCGTTTTATTCGGAGCAAAAAATCAATTCGGATATTATTCGGCTAATAACCAGTTCTAGAGCGTTCTTGTAATGACGACAGGAATTTCATCCCGTTTCTCACAGCAGGTTACTTACAGCTATAAATTTTATTCTACAATGCAGGGCGTCGGAAAAACGTAACACCTGCAACCGTACTCTGTGGTATATCGATGGAAAAGTATAGGCTACGGTGCTGCAAAATGTCTTTTCTTTGTCGAAGTTCATTAGTAGGTCTAATAACAGACTTCTGCCATGTGAGCGATCTCTATATTATCGAAAAAATAAATCACCGTAACACGTACCGTTAACGTCCGTTATTTGAAATTTTATTGCCAGCTGTCGTGTAACATCTTCAGTTGTTCGTCCAGCGTTCTCCGCTCATTTTACAACATTATTCAGACGCTTAAAACGGCTACAAAGCATGTGGCAGAGGATACTTCTTATTGAAATGTATATACACTGCCTATAAAAAAAGCTCAACTACCCAGAATAGGAGGAGGTAATGAAATGAAACTTTAGAGGTTGAAAAAGTATGTGATGCTATTTCAATGAATACAAAATCGAGTCAAATGTGGCAGTGTGAGTCCACTTAGCAGCATTGCGCCGCACCTCCTGTGTACAGGATGCATGCACTGATTCAGACGGGTGTCATGAAGCCGTATCCTCTCCTGAGGCAATCTGGGCAAGAACTGTTATAACTGGTCCTTAATATCTTGCTAACTGGTGCTAGGACGAAGTTGACGTCCCAGCTCGTCCCACGCATATTCTATCGGGGACAGACCTCGTGATCTTGTTGGTAACGGTACTACTTTAACATCACTTAAACAGTTCAAAAAGACACGTGCCATGTGTGGACAAACATTTTCCTGTTGAAAAATGGCATGAGAGATAACACATAAAGACGCAGGATGCCTATGACTTACCGTTGTGCTATCAGAGTTCCCTCAGTCACAACCAGCCGTGACCTGAGGTCATACCCGATGGTTCCCCACATCATGATGCCAGGAACAAAACATAGGAATAATGGACCTCTCCTCAGTTCACCGTAGTACTCCCCGACGATTGTCACCTGGGCTCAATCCACGTTTACCGGCCACAGCACCACTACAAACGCGCCCGTTTGTATTGTGATGTAAACAGTAGTCTACGCATGGGGTGGTAATTCCCTAGTCTGGCTGAAGCTAATATCCGACCAGTGGTTTGAGATGACAGAGGATATTGCAGGGAGAGTACGTTCTCGGACGGCAGACGTAGATGCGATGGTTCAAATGGCTCTGAGCACTATGGGACTTAACATCTGAGGTCATCAGTCCCCTAGAACTTAGAACTACTTAAACATAACTAACCTAAGGACATCACACATATCCATGCCCGAGGCAGGATTCGAACCTGCGACCGTAGCAGTCGCGCGGTTCCGGATTGAAGCGCCTAGAACCGCTCGGCCACCGTGGCCGGCCGTAGATCTGAGGCAGTTACTGTATGCTCGGTGCACAATACAGTGATCCTCCCTTGTGATGGCCAGACTTGCCCTACTGAAACCTGAACGACGAGTCTGCCCGCAATCGTATTCCCATGTAGTACAGCATCAGACCACTGTCACATCCAAATGTCACACAAATCTGGGTACTGCATGATTCGATCAGCTGAACAAATGGAGATCCACAATGAGGCCACTTAAAAATCCTGCCACATGATGATAACGTTGTCTCACACAAGAAGGCGTCTCCGTTTCTTTCACAATGTTCACGAACGTAATGTACCCTATCAGGCTTGTTGACATCACTAAACACGAAGAGTGCTAATCTACTCCCATTCAGTTCAAGCAAGAATGTTGAGTACACTACTTGGTGTTACGTCACTAAGCAAGGTGTTGTTATCTAATTCTACATTCCCAGCTACTATGATGACAATACATAGGTCCTGAAGACTGTTTGTAGATAATACTCTGAAAACCAATTCTATACCTTTTCCAGGTAGTCAGGAGATGCTAGGCGTCTTTGTTCAAATCTTTGCCGTTTCTGCTTCACTTCCTCGTCAGTCATACAATTTGCGACCACTTGCGCTGCCTGTATTTGTCTTATAGCGTCTCCGTGGCTGGAGGGGTGGCTACGATTGGCTGTGATGCAGAATAGGAAGTAGCGGACGGCTGAGACAGGATAGCAAACCAGGGGAGTCAACGGCCGAAATAACACTTTTACTTGCACATTTGTGTTCTGTCAGTGTAAGTTACTGACCACGCCTCCATTCCATATGGAGAGATCCGGGTGGCCAACGAGATGACAACCAATGGCAAGCCAGCTGGCTGCAAGAAATGCTTTCCCAGCTTTGCTGATGCCTGTGCTCTGTCTGTGGTTTGCAACCCCGTTGCGTGAGTCGTACTACAAACACCTTGCATCACAGGTGCACAAAGGCGGTCGAGAAACTTGCTACAGTTGCCAGCTCTGCGATGGTTGTCTGCATCTTAGCTGGCTGTTGACTTAAGGGGTGGCGGCATGCACGCCATAATGGCGGAAGATGGCTGCTGTGCACTGGATACCATCCGCTGCCCCCTGGGCAAGAGTCCAGCCCTCTGCACCGTCCCTCTAGGTCCGGAACGTGGACTTAGTGGAGGAAGCTGCTATTACGATGGAGACCTGAACTAGCCGGGGTTTTGGTGCTCCATGTTGTCTCCTCATCTGGCGTAGCCCCCAACCTCCTGGTAGAACTGCTGTGCTGCGAAAGAAGTTGCTGCATAATCTCAGCTATTTATACAAGATAGCAGTGCAAGTGTTATACTAATGTGTTGCTTCTAGTCACGTCCTCGACGTCACTACCGGAACCCGTTGGTGGAGACATTTTCCTGCCTGTATTGCAAAAACTGTCTATTACCGCTGCACTGGATGGTTTCACCGAGCGAGCCTGCTCCATCTCGCAGTAATTCAACAGCTAAGTGATTGTTGTCAAAATGTCAACACCTCACACTCGCCAGCTATCAGTAGCTGCTGCAGTACTTTACCACATGTTCCCACAGATATGCCCTTAAATGGTATTGGTACTACAGTATCCTATCACTGTCCTTTGCTAGTCTGTTTTGATATGGATGCGTAACACTTGGGCAGTCTTCCAGTATAGGAAGCACAACTGTTATGTAGGTAATCTTCTTTGCAGGAAAGCTAACATGTCCAAGTTTTCTTCTACTGTCAAGGCATATAGTGGCATTTTCCTGAAGAGACAGCCAATTCCTTACGACAATAACATTAACATTTTTCTCAACCTCTCACTTACTAACCATGAGTCATTTTGACTCAACCAGCCTGTTTCAGTAATTAAAGTCACTTCCTTGAAGAGATTTAGTTTTTATTATAGAATTTACTTAACAATAATAGACAATATGTTTAAATCTAACATGATAAAGTGACGAGAATAATTTCTTAAAAAAGACACTTTTAAAATTTCCTGGCAAATTAGAACTGTGTCCCAGATCGGTACTCGAACCTGGGGTCTTAGTCTTTCGCACGAAATTTTATGGTTGAGGCTCTGACAATATACTTAGATTAACGCCAGCAGTTTCACAATGAAATACAAACTAAAGATACACATCAGGTGAAGAACATCAGAAATTTAACACGGTCTTCGTTAAATGCGTAGACATCTGTTTAAATAAGCAAATAATTTTAAGATATAAATATGTAGATAACTATGGAAAAGCACTCTAAAATGGAATAATGCATGAAAAAACACATATCGATGGTGGGTAATGAGAAGCCCGTAACTCCATTTTGTTAAATTTTACAAATACAGGCAGCGCAAGTGGTCGCAAATTGTATGTGTGTAGCAGAAGCCTAGTTATTGACAAATTCGAGATATCCATGCACTTCCAACTCTGTTTTTGATTATAGTGTTACTGGTTACTGGAATTACAGATTTTCACAGATAGCTGGAGTTACGACGTTTTCATTGCTTGTCGTCGATATGTTGTTAATCTAAAACCAATCTGGATGTGAGTCATTTCGCCTCACATTGATGATCCCAGGTTAATTATTTTGGGTCATAAACCAATGAATTCACTGTTTCTTACTCTGAGATAATCATATTTCGCTCACACAGCTCGAGGTAAGGTACAGAAGCGATTGTACCGGGAGAGAGCTGTTGTCTTCAGCTGAGTAGCAGAGTCGCTGTTGCGATGGCTTAACGGAAGTTGGATTGAGTAAACAGTAACAATTACACCTGTTAGTGACAATGTATCTGTTCTTATCAAAAAGTGAATAAGAAAATACTTGGGGGTCGATAACACGTGTTCGCATCCACTGCAATAGCGTATGACGATATTTCGATGTAGTGGGCCTGTGCTAAGGTTAGATGTGAATAGATGTGTATGTTCAAGATGGTGACTGTCTCTCATTGTCATTTTACAAAGTGCAGCTCACATTAACCTTGCCTATTGGAAAACCTATATTCCTCGAGTGTAATGTTATATCTGCAGTCAGAAACCCTGTTGCAACAACTCCAGTAACAAAATAAAAACGGTAACTTGTACTCATGAATACTCATTAAAATCAGAGATTACGATGCTAGGTAATTCATTCACTAACAATCGAAAATTTAAATCAAAATGTTTAATCTTGGCTACAGTGCCTAGGACTTGCAAACCTCTGGATTGAGCAGTAAGGACTATTTAACCTGGAAAAATGTAATACAGGATGATTATAATTAAACTTTCAAAATGCTGTAGAAATATCATCACTGGTAAGAACGACGTCAAATTGCAACGGAATATTATCGGAGAAGGGGGAAAACGTATGGCAGAAGAAAAAAAATAGTGTGACACTTGATCAATAGATGGCGCTGTATGTGTCAGAATACATAAATGAAAACACTTGTGATGGGCAAGACCCATTGAAGTTGATATAAACGCGCCGGGTACACGGCTTTTCCTCTTTTCGCGTCTGCGGCGTTCACCATGCCTGTCTCAATGCAGGATCGCGCTCTGCTTGTAAAGTTGTATCACAAGAATGATGACTGTGCACACGTCGCTCTGCATAAGTTCCGGACATTGAAGGGTTTGAAAATAGGCGTTGATCCAATGACTGCCGTGGGTCTGGAAGAAATGTCTCGGAAATTCGAAAAGACGGCTTCTTTTGCTGTGCAACCTGGTAGAGGGAGGAAACGAATTGATTCGACTTCAGTGGAAGCAGCCGCCACGGCAATGCAGGAGGCGAGTGGTGGTGTGCAAACGTGTAGTGCACGGAGAATTGCCCGAACATTGGACATACCCATGAGAACGGTGCGTAAAATCCTACGAAACCTCCTTCTTTACTATCCATTCAAAATTATCCAAGTGCACGAGTTGCTTCCTGTTGATCTGACAGCAAGAAAGACCTTTGCTTTAGAATTTCTTGTTCTCATGGAAGTGGACAATGATTGGCCGTGGAAGATTCTGTGCACAGACGAAGCACACTTCTATCTGACAGGATATGTCAATACACAGAATTGTCGAATATGGGCAACGGAAAATCCACAAGCAAATCAACCAGCACCGCTTCATCCTGATAGGTCACTGTGTGTGTGAGGGGTGTTACGGCATCATTTATCATAGGGCCATATTTTTTCGAAGAGACAGGTGCTTCTCGTCCTGTTAGCTGTACCGTCACTGGTAAGTTCTAGGAGAGTCTTTTGCGCGACCACGTCATTCCAGCTCTCCAACAGTGTGGATATGTGGATAAGATCATTTTTATGCAAAATGACGCACCTCCGCACATTGCAAATCCAGTAATCAGCCGCTGAAGCGCCATTTCGGAAATGCTAGAATTATGAGCCGCCATTTCCCTACAGCCTGGCTGTCCCGATCACCTGATCTTACTCCGTGTGACTTCTGGCTGTGGGGCTATCTGAAAGACGTTGTGTTCAGTGTTCCAATTGCAAACTTAGCTGCACTTAAGTCAGGAATTGCAAAACACATTCTGAACGTGATCCCGGAAACACTTCGATCAGTTGTGTAACATGCTGTTTCTCGATTTCAGCTTGTACAAAACGGTGGACAGCGTACTGAACATGTTATGCGCCAGTCACACGGTAATTAATAATCCGATTTGATTTTGATTCATGATTTTTATGCGGTTTTTGGCGTCAGGACAGTTAAAAAACGATGTGATTGACGCTTTTTATGTGGTTTTCGGACTCAGGACAGTTAAAAACCGATGTGAGTGATGCTTTTTATGTGGTTTTTGGCCACAGGACAATTAAAAATCAATTTTTCCTATCCGATGTGATATGAAATGGTTCAAATGGCTCTGAGCACTATGGCACTTAACATCTGAGGTCATTAGTCCCCTAGAACTTAGAACTACTTAAACCTAACTAACCTAAGGACATCACGCACATCCATGCTCGAGGCAGGATTCGAACCTGCGACCGTAGCAGCAGCGCGGTTCCGGACTGAAGCGCCTAGAACCGCTCGGTCACATCGGCCGGCTGATGTGATATGACCTTACCATGGTGGATGCTCTTACGTAACTACCAGTATCACATGTGTACACCCACGCACACTGTGAGTAGTACAGTTTGTTTAACGTCAGATTTACACTTAAGGCATTGTTGTACGATTCATTTGCCATTTGTAGTCGATCACTATTAAATTATGATGCTTACAGCGCCATCTATTGCTATATTTTGTAACTTGTTATTTTTCTTGCCATACGTTTCCCCCCTTCTCTGATAATATTCCGTTGCAACTTGACGTCATTCTGACCAATGGTGTTATTTCTACAGCGGTTTGAAAGTTTAACTATAATCACCCTGCTCAAGGTAATTTTGAAGTTCAGAAATAGTGGGAAGTAACTCCATAATTTGAACTAGACAGGACAATAATAGTTGGGGCTTCCGTATTGTACTTCGTGAATAAACTTGTTTTCACAATATCAGATAGCTGAAGTAGTGTTAATGAAAGTATCTTAAAGAGCAAACATTAAAATCCACGTGACTAACTCCAGAGTTCTGATTCTAAAGAAAAACACATGTGAACGTTAATGCATCTAAACAAGCCAAATATTCGTCACGAACTTAGCGCAGAATGGTTTTTGGTGATTATAATCCTAAAACTGTTTTTTGAACAAATATAATCGGTTGCTCTCATGTGGATCCATAAAATGGAATACATTACTCGAGTTCAGACGATGACGTAATTGTTGAGTGACGTTACACAGTCATGCAAGGAAGGAGAACCAAAAAGAGCCAAAGTGATTCTACTCAACGCTAGACCTGATTCTCATGAGGAACCTAAACAACGCAAAAGAATCACACCGCATCGTGCAACAACAGTGACTTCAAGTGACAGAAACGAGTACACTAAGTGCCAACTTCGACGTCTAGCACCGAAACTACAAACTAAGCAGCTGCTGAGACATCTGGAAAAAATTTGTGGTAGGGTCTTACGGCACCAAGCGGCTGAGACCATCGGCCCCTAAGCTTATGCACTACTTAATCTAATTTAAACTATCTTACTCTAAGGACAACACACACACCCATGCCCAAGGGAGGACTCGAACATCCGACGGGGGATCCGCGCGGACCGTGACAAGACGCCCTAGCCCGCGAGCTACTCCCGCGGCTGAGACACCTGGAAGCCTAAGTGGTAACCGCGAGTAACGACTGCTCCACTGAGTGGTCGACCAGGGAACTACAATCACCCACAAGCGAACGCAACACCAACACAGAAAGCAACCAAAGCTATTTGGTAATCATGAGCAGACTGCCTCGCGATGCAGCCAGGCAAAACACGCGAGAACCACGCCCACCCTCAAATATCAAAACATCACGTCATGTATCGGCTTCAGTAGGTGGGTGGAGACGATCTGCTGGTGCAATGGTAACCTACATACGCAGTATTCAGAGCATATCAACGATTTCAGATTGTATTTTATATTCATGCAGAGGACTATAAACAGTTCTTTCAACAGTTTTTGAGATTTTTGTCTGAAGTATAGCATGCCTATGTTTTCATGTTTACACACCTGAACAGTGGCTATTGCAAACAACAGCAAATCAAGTGCACTGTATATTGAAACAGGTTCATATGCGTATTGATTTATGATGAGTATCTTATTTAACCAGTTTTGATAAAATTGTGAATATTTATGTTAGTATTTAACTTTTGAAGGCTTGTGAGGAATATTGTCTTTAGTGGTGAGAGATACTCTGTTAATTCAGGTTAACTAAAATAGAACAGTGAGGGCTTATTTAATTAGTTGTTAATTAAGAAAAGTATTAGGGCAACCAAAGGGTTCTTTAATAATATTTGCCAAGAGATAGTGAATTATTAGAATGTCTTCTGATCCAAAGAAAGGCTGAAGACGTGGTACCTAGAAAAATGGAGATAGTGCAGGACGAAAGAGATGGTTCAGGAATCGGTAGTTGTGGACTGTCAGTTGACAGTCCATAAGGTCATTCACCCAGTTAATCTGAGACCCCAGTAAAACCAATGACAAACAGGCCGAGTATATACGTCGAACAGTTACAGTCAGTACTGGAGAGGTTCATGATCCGGTTGTCTTAAGAAAACACCAAAAGCATAGATAAGATAAAGCAATAAAATAAAGAAACATCCCAGGAAACCAAAGAGAACGTAGAGAACAGATCATAGGAAACCAAAGAGGGTCTAAAGAAGATATCAGAAGAAACCAAAAAGATCTTAGATAAGATATCACAAGAAAATAGAACTTGAAGAAATAATTACACTAGCATAAAAAAAGATAGAAGAGAGACCTAAAAGAAAGTGATACCCAACTGCGGCGGGACATGTCCCAACTCCAAGAAGATATGGGTAGGATTAAATAACAGGAAAAGCTGAGGAAGATTTTATAGACGCTAAAACTGAACTAGATGAGGAGGTTCAGGTAGTTGAGAAATGTCATTACCAAAACATTAAAGATGTGACAGAGATGCAACAATGAAGCAGTGTTGCTATTAATGACTCAGAAGTAAACAAACTGGATGGCTGTAAGTTGAAGGAATGAAATAGCAGTGCAGAAGCAGCAGGACAATCAGAAAGTCATGCAGGAGACTAACAAATTACAGGAAGGTGTAGGACAACTGGTGAATAAATCCAAAGAGATTGATGAAAAAAATTAGCACCGCAGTGTTGGCACTGAGGGAACACAATGTTGTTACGTTAGTGAACAGCGATAAAACGTAAATCCAGGCAAGTACAGGGAACAGATGTAAACCAAAAGTGGAATTGCACCCAATGGTATTAAACAAGTGGTTAAGAGGAATTTTCGCAGTGCGCTTTGAAGAAGCAAAGAAAATTCATTTTACAGTAGACAGAATGGAGGGTGCATTTATTTGATGAGTTATGAAAGAACTGAGGAACTTGGAGTTACATAACAGCTGATGGTTTTGAAAACAGGAAAATGTGTAAAATGACGTATGTAACAGATGCCACGTCAGTTGTCTGGATGAATGATGTGAAAAGTCAAGAAAAAAGAACAAGGTAATAATTATAATCTTTTTGAAGGAGAACTTTTGAAGAAGTATTGATCCAAGAGTTATCAAGGTGCAACTTTCGAAGATTTATTGCATGACAAATCTCTCGCCGTATGTAGGGGTAAGCACATTTTTCTCGGGGTACTGGTGACTGTTACACTCAGCGCTGGGTCAGACCTTGCTTCTTGCTTCAAGTTTCACTCCTCCCCCTTCTTTCCTATCCATAGGTTAAAAAAATTGTTGTAATCACCAAGTAGATTAAGTAATTGTTGTCTAAACATTACAAACAGGAACAGTGTAGTATTATCTGTCGTACATGGATTATAATAGTATGATAATGTTAATATAATAGTGATAATATCTATAAAAAAAACCATGTTCTGTGTAATTGTTCAAAGTCAAAACTACAGAAACAATAGTGCCAAGAGGTACAGAGATAAATGGCAGAACGGAAAGGAGAATTATTAGGTGACGCTACTTAGTATCACAAAAGAATTATATATAATCCTGTGCATTTATTTGATGAGTTGTGAAAGAACAGAGGAACTTGGAGTTACATAACAGCTGATGGTTTTGAAAACAGGAAAATGTGTAAAATGACGTATGTAGCAGATGACAAGTTAGTTGTCTGGATGAATGATGTGAGATATAAGAATGATTTGTATATAGAATTCGATTCTGTGTGGCCGGCCTCTGTGGCCGTGCGGTTCTAGGCGCTTCAGTCTGGAACCGCGTGACCGCTACGGTCGCAGGTTCGAATCCTGCCTCGGGCGTGGATGTGTGTGGTGTTCTTAGGTTAGTTAGGTTTAAGTAGTTCTAAGTTCTAGGGGACTGATGACCACAGATGTTAAGTCCCATAGTGCTCAGAGCCATTTGAACTATTTGAATCAATTCTGTGTGAAGAAATTAAAGAACATCCAGAAATTCTAATGTATTTATTGGGGTGAATAAAGATAATTAATGTAGATTTAAGGAGTAATTATTTAAATTAAAAATGATTCTGAGTTCAGGTAGATACGTGTAATGGAACTTCGTGTGAGATTAAAGATATGTGGAATATGAAGTATTTTAAGAGCTAATGCTCGAAAAGTGTAATTTATTTTTTCACAAACTGTCCTATTTGTATCTATGTGTATTTATATGTAAATGATGATGAGAAAAGTTTGATGACAACAAGTAAAATGCTACTCATAAATGGCAAAGGAATAATGGTTCAATAACACAGTTAACTATCGAGATTGACAATGGGTAATTGTATTGGGCTTTAAAGCTAGAGATCTGGCACTATCAAATGAATAATGGATGCCAGTTCTTGAAATTTTTGAAAGTTCATGCTGGGCAACAACATTAGTTATAGCTGTGTTCATTGTTAAGTGTGACATGTTTACAGTACTAACTTAGCATCTGCTAACTGACTAACCTAAAGAAAGGTGAAGATGTCAAGTAGCTGTATGAACTGATGTACTAAAATTATGTTTTGCTTTATATGTTTCATATCAGCAGCTTAGTAAAAATCAAAATGCTTCAAATGGCTCTGAGCACTATGGGACTCAACTGCTGTGGTCAGCAGTCCCCTAGAACTTAGAACTACTTAAACCTAACTAACCTAAGCACATCACACACATCCATGCCCGAGGCAGGATTCTAACCTGCGACCGTAGCAGTCGCACGGTTCCGGACTGCGCGCCTAGAACCGCGAGACCACCGAGCTCGGCTTACTAAAAATAAAAATGGAATAGCTACTACATTATTGCATTTCTTCTCTGCCTTTCATGTGTGGTGTCCAACATGAGTTGATAATAAATACGTTTCAGTATGGTGGTAGCATGGGCAGCAAAAGCACTTCTTAAAGGATAGCAAACCAAAGGGGTCACTGAATTAAGTGAATGTTTTTGTGGTGTTCTGTCAAAAAGGTAAGCAGTGACAATTATGTGTTAAACAGCCCACACATGCTGCTGAAAGGAGACATTCATTGTAATTGAACGAAAAGGAAAAGGATGTAAAAAATTATAATTACTGTTTTACTCAGATGTACTGAATTTTCGTGTATTTTTGTAGAGAGACCATTACCAGAGTCATGAGCAATTGATCCATCATACACACATCAAAAAGGTTTTGCATCATCTCGGTTCCGAGAGTTCCGGAACCTGCACAGAAACTTGGAATAGAGACCAACATAAACATCCTTTCCGCCCTTTTCATTGCTCATGAAAACCACACATTGCATGTAGTACCACCATACAGCGAGACCTTCGGAGGTGGTGGTCCATATTGCGGTACCTCTAATACCCACTAGCACGTCCTCTTGCATTGATGCATGCCTGTATTTGTCGTGGCATACTACCAACAATTTCATCAAGGCACTGTTGCTCCAGATTGTCCCACTCCTCAACTGCGATTCGGCGTAGATCCCTCAGAGTGGTTGGTGGGTGACGTCGTCCATAAACAGCCTTTTTCATTCTATCCCAGGCGTGTTCGATAGGGTTCATGACTGTAGTACATGCTGGCCACTCTAGTCGAGCAGTCGAGCGATGTCGTTACCCTGAAGGAAGTCATTGACAAGATGTGCACAATGGGATAACGAATTGTCGTTCATGAAGACGTATGCCTCGTCAATATGCTGCCGATATGGTTGCACTATCGGTCGGAGGATGGAATTCACGTATCGTGCAGTCATTACGGCACCTTCCATAACCACCAGCAGTGTACGTCGGCCCCCCATAATGCCTCCCCCTTGCTGTACTCGCTGGGCAGTGTGCCTAAGGCATTCAGCCCGACCTGTTCAAAATGGCTCTGAGCACTATGGGACTTAACCTCTGGGGTCATTAGTTCCCTAGAACTTAGAACTACTTAAACCTAACTAACCTAAGGACATTACACACATCCATGCCCGAAGCAGGATTCGAACCTGCGTCAGTAGCGGTCGCGCGATTCCAGACTGAAGCGCCTAGAATTGCTCGGACACTTCGGCCGGCTCAGCCTGACCGGGTTGCCTTCAAACACATCTCCGACAGGTCTGGTTGAAGGCATATGCGACACTCATCGGTGAAGAGAACGTGATACCAATCCTGAACGATCCGTTCGGCATGTTGTTGGGCCCATCTGTGCCGAGCTGAATGGTGTCATGGTTGCAGACATGGACCTCGCCATGGACGTTGGGAGTGAAGTTGCGCATCATGCAGCCTATTGCGCACAGTTTGAATAGTAACACGACGTCCTGTAGCTGCACGAAAAGCGTTATTCAACATGGTGGCGTTGCTGTCAGGCTTGCTCCGAGCCATAATCCATAGGTAGCGGTCATCCACTGCAACAGCAGCCCTTGGGCGTGGCGAGTTGCTGTCTCTCTGTATCTCCTCCATGACCAAACAACATCGCTCTGGTTCACTCCCAGACACCTGGATACTTTCCTTGTTGAGAGCCCTTCCTGGCGCAAAGTAACAATGCGGACACGATCGAACTGCGGTATTGACCGTCTAGGCATGGTTGAACTGCAGACGACACGAGCCGTGTTCCTCGTTCCTGGGGCACTATTCTGTATCGTTCATACCAATCGGTGTAGTAGGTTTGTCTCGGTAGTGACGTCATTTTCGGTTCTGTACCGAAATATCCTATTCAGTACGCTTCGGAGACCTGTTACCGAATGGTCCTCCCACCGATTTTACGAAAACTGTACCGAGAGGTTTTGGATTTCGGTGTGGCCCTGGCGATCGGTGAGCTGCGGTTTGTGTACTCCTATAATTTGTTATATTAAACATATTTAGCGGTTGTAGCTTTGGATTTAGTGATTGTGTTACTAAAGAATCACCAGAGGACGCATCCGGTTGGAAAGTGAGCTCATAATAGACTATTTTCCTTTGTTAGAAATATGGTTAGGTTATGTTCTACATCTACATCTACATTTATACTCCGCAAGCCACCCAACGGTGTGTGGCAGAGGGCACTTTACGTGCCACTGTCATTACCTCGCTTTCCTGTTCCAGTCGCGTATTGTTCGCGGGAAGAACGACTGTCTGAAAGCCTCCGTGCGCGCTCTAATCTCTCTAATTTTACATTCGTGATCTCCTCGGGAGGTATAAGTAGGGGGAAGCAATATATTCGATACCTCATCCAGAAACGCGCCCTCTCGAAACCTGGCGAGCAAGCTACACCGCGATGCAGAGCGCCTCTCTTGCAGAGTCTGCCACTTGAGTTTATTAAACATCTCCGTAACGCTATCACGGTTACCAAATAACCCTGTGACGAAACGCGCCGCTCTTCTTTGGATCTTCTCTATCTCCTCCGTCAAACCGATCTGGTACGGATCCCACACTGATGAGCAATACTCAAGTAAAGGTCGAACGAGTGTTTTGTAAGCCACCTCCTTTGTTGATGGACTACATTTTCTAAGCACTCTCCCAATGAATCTCAACCTGGCACCCGCCTTACCAACAATTAATTTTATACGATCATTCCACTTCAAATCGTTCCGCACGCATACTCCCAGATATTTTACAGAAGTAACTGCTACCAGTGTTTGTTCCGCTATCATATAATCATACAATAAAGGATCCTTCTTTCTATGTATTCGCAATACATTACATTTGTCTATGTTAAGGGACAGTTGCCACTCCCTGCACCAAGTGCCTATCCGCTGCAGATCATCCTGCATTTCGCTACAATTTTCTAATGCTGCAACTTCTCTGTATACTACAGCATCATCCGCCAAAAGCCGCATGGAACTTCCGACACTATCTACTAGGTCATTTATATATATTGTGAAAAGCAATGGTCCCATAACACTCCCCTGTGGCACGCCAGAGGTTACTTTAACGTCTGTAGACGTCTCTCCATTGATAACAGCTTGCTGTGTTCTGTTTGCTAAAAACTCTTCAATCCAGCCACACAGCTGGTCTGATATTCCGTAGGCTCTTACTTTGTTTATCAGGCGACAGTGCGGAACTGTATCGAACGCCTTCCGGAAGTCAAGTAAAATAGCGTCTACCTGGGAGCCTGTATCTAATATTTTCTGGGTCTCGTGAACAAATAAAGCGAGTTGGGTCTCACACGATCGCTGTTTCCGGAATCCATGTTGATTCCTACATAGTAGATTCTGGGTTTCCAAAAACGACATGATACTTGAGCAAATAACATGTTCTAAAATTCTACAACAGATCGACGTCAGAGATATAGGTCTATATTTTTGCGCATCTGCTCGACGACCCTTCTTGAAGACTGGGACTACCTGTGCTCTTTTCCAAACATTTGGAACCCTCCGTTCCTCTGACTTGCGGTACACGGCTGTTAGAAGGGGGCAAGTTCTTTCGCGTACTATGTGTAGAATCGAATTGGTATCCCGTCAGGTCCAGTGGACTTTCCTCTATTGAGTGATTCCAGTTGCTTTTCTATTCCTTGGACACTTATTTCGATGTCAGCCATTTTTTCGTTTGTGCGAGGATTTAGAGAAGGAACTGCAGTGCGGTCTTCCTCTGTGAAACAGCTTTGGAAAAAGGTGTTTAGTATTTCAGCTTTACGCGTGTCATCCTCTGTTTCAATGCCATCATCATCCCGGAGTGTCTGGATATGCTGTTTCGAGCCACTTACTGATTTAACGTAAGACCAGAACTTCCTAGGATTTTCTGTCAAGTCAGTACATAGAATTTTACTTTCGAATTCACTGAACGCTTCACGCATAGCCCTCCTTACGCTAACTTTGACATCGTTTAGCTTCTGTTTGTCTGAGAGGTTTTGGCTGCGTTTAAACTTGGAGTGAAGCTCTCTTTGCTTTCGCAGTAGTCTCCTAACTTTGTTGTTGTACCACGGTGTGTTTTTCCCGTCCCTCACAGTGTTACTCGGCAATTACCTGTCTAAAACGCATTTTACGATTGCCTTGAACTTTTTCCGGAACAGAAATTTTCGTTTTGATCTGTTAGGTAGTCTGAAATCTGCCTTCTATTACTCTTGCTAAACAGATAAACCTTCCTCCCTTTTTTTATATTCCTAATAACTTCCATATTCAGGGATGCTGCAACGGCCTTATGATCACTGATTCCCTGTTCTGTAGATACAGAGTCGAAAAGTTCGGGTCTGTTTGTTATCAGTAGGTCCAAGATGTTATCTCCACGAGTCAGTTCTCTGTTTAATTGCTCGAGGTAATTTTCGGATAGTGCACTCAGTATAATGTCACTCGATGCTCTGTCCCTACCACCCGTCCTAAACATCTGAGTGTCCCAGTCTATATCTGGTAAATTGAAATCTCCACCTAAGACTATAACATGCTGAGAAAATTTATGTGAAATGATTCCAAATTTTCTCTCAGTTGTTCTGCCACTAATGCTGCTGAGTCGGGAGGTCGGTAAAAGGAGCCAATTATTAACCTAGCTCGGTTGTTGAGTGTAACCTTCACCCATAATAATTCACAGGAACTATCCACTTCTACTTCACTACAGGATAAACTACTACTAACAGCGACGAACACTCCACCACCGGTTGCATGCAATCTATCCTTTCTAAACACCGTCTGTACCTTTGTAAAAATTTCGGCAGAATTTATCTCTGGCTTAAGCCAGCTTTCTGTACCTATAACGATTTCAGCTTCGGTGCTTTCTATCAGCGCTTGAAGTTCTGGTACTTTACCAACGCAGCTTCGACAGTTGACAATTACAATACCGATTGCTGCTTGGTCCCCGCATGTCCTGACTTTGCCCCGCACCCGTTGAGGCTGTTGCCCTTTCTGTACTTGCCCAAGGCCATCTAACCTAAAAAAACCGCCCAGCCCACGCCACACAACCCCTGCTACCCGTGTAGCCGCTTGTTGCGTGTAGTGGACTCCTGACCTATCCAGCGGAACCCAAAACCCCACCACCCTATGGCGCAAGTCGAGGAATCTGCAGCCCACACGGTCGCAGAACCGTCTCAGCCTCTGATTCAGACCCTCCACTCGGCTCTGTACCAAAGGTCCGCAGTCAGTCCTGTCGACGATGCTGCAGATGGTGAGCTCTGCTTTCATCCCGCTAGCGAGACTGGCAGTCTTCACCAAATCAGATAACTGCCGGAAGCCAGAGAGGATTTCCTCCGATCCATAGCGACACACATAATTGGTGCCGACATGAGCGACCACCTGCAGATGGGTGCACCCTGTACCCTTCATGGCATCCGGAAGGACCCTTTCCACATCTGGAATGACTCCCCCCGGTATGCACACGGAGTGCACATTGGTTTTCTTCCCCCCTCTTGCTGCCATTTCTCTAGGGGGCCCCATTACGGGCCTGACGTTGGAGCTCCCAACTACCAGTAAGCCCACCCTCTGCGACCGGAGAATGATGACATCCTAAAAGAAAACGTTTTCGGTCAATATTCTCTCAAAATACTTGCTATTTTAATGCAAATAAGTGTTTAAAGATCATTAAATATCAAGACATCGGCTTTGCTTACGTATATTACATGAATGTGAACTGACGTTACTAGTGACTTTGTGTACTTTTTCCCACAAATGGCTAAGTTACTAATTATCGAAACGTGTTTACAACTTTCAAGTAACAATGGAAAGCAATTATGTGAAGCCTGATATTGGAAACCATCCAAATTATTACGCAACTCTGACTTACGCAGCATTGTTTGGCAACGAAGTCGGCCTACATTCCTCTACGCAATAGTATAAGAACTGAGGAGTGCACAGCTGTTGATTACTGTGGCTAAGTGGTTAGCACGCAGACAGATAATAATTTTTTCCCCTCTTCATATATGCAACACGTTCTGAGACATTGTTATTCGTGTAAGTTAAGATTTTTCTGCAATATTCGTTATTACTTACATGTAAGAGTGCGCTTCCTCAGTAATGATTTCGTGATTCCTGTGTGTTTAAAAAACGAAATATGAAAATGCTGGAGATGAAATTGCTGTGAGTGAAACAACCAACAGTGACCTTTATATTTTTTCTTGTCAGAAATAATTCACCATTTTTTCCGAATATGTAGCGGTTTCCGATTATGCGGTTAGACAGGAATCTAGTAGCACAACTTAATTATTGGGGTTTTAACTAGCAGCAGTCATGTTCATAATCTTTCTTGTCACAACTATTTATCTGCTATCGAATACTCAATAACAGTAGACAGAAATGAAAGATCTCTGCCTTAATATTTCTAGATTGTAGCACCATATGCGAAACATTTTCATTCATGAGATGCATGTTATAAACTTCGACGAACTGCAGGAGCTATCAAAAACGCGTTTTTTTTTTCAATTTTGTTTTTAAGACCCAAATCTTTGACACATCATATAGGGAAGCGGGCTACTTAATCATTTGGATCTCTAGGAGCGAGTTATAACAACATTCTGTTTATCTTCTTATTCTTTGAAACTCTCAGAATCAATTTTTCGGGTGTTTTACAGATGTATTAGTGCAATGTGGTACTATACACTATTCCTAACTCATTTTCCGAAACGTAAAATTCAAAATACGATGTCAGTGTGAATGAGAATAAGATGACATAATGCCGCATTTGCGACAATCTGCAGAATACAGCCAAATACGCTTTCGTTTCGGTACTTCGAAGAATAGCACGCCTGTGTCGTCAGCTAGCCGCTTTGTGTTCGTGGCGCTGTGCATGCTGTAGTGCGCATGCGCAGAACTGCGTCCACTTGCTTTTGATTGGCTTGCGTGACGCGAACCGACAACAGCGCTTCGGTTCTCTAGACCCGAACGGTATCGCTTCCGAAACGCATAGTGAATAACGCAGAGGCTCTAATTCGAGTACTAGACCGTTTGGTGCTCTTGAGTACCGAAACGATCGGCACAATGGCGGAAAGATACAGAATAGACACCCTGTGGCGGAATGAATGGAACCGGACGGCGGTGCACCCCCCCCCCCTCCCCCATGTAACAGGCGCTGCTCATGCATGGTTTTTTACATCTTTGGATGGGTTTAGTGACATCTCTGAACAGTCAGCGGGATACAATATCCACAGTCAATGTCTTTATTGGGGAGTGCTGGGAACTGGAGTGATGCAAAACTATTTTTGGTGTGTGAATATTGTAATTTGTATTGTATGTTCTTTATACTCCTTTTTGTAGTTCGTCACCACGTTTTCTATTTTCTTTTCGGCCTGGGATTCCAGATAAGTCTTTCAGGACAGTCCGTACTGCCTTGCCTGCTTCCCTCAACCACATTGTTTCTCGTGAAACGGTTCTGTTGTCCCCTACATTTTAACTATGGACTACCGCTTTGGGAGCGCTGTTGGTTTATAACTTGTTGTGAATGATGGAGAGTGGATCTAAGACAGTCACATTTCCGCTAAGGCTTGTTAAAAATAATCTCTGTCAGGTAAGGATGCCTCTTGAGGTGACGTGAAAAAGTGTTTTAATCAATGCGCAACATTCCATTCAAAATATAGAAATATAGCTGCAGTTGTCCGCAATTTAAAATAAAGCGTTTCAAAATTCCTTCTATAAATTGTAAACCTGACTTAGTAGATAATATTTTGATAAAGACTTCATGCCAACAAATACGCCATTTCGACGTAGAATAAGTTTGAAGATTAGTTCACTTTCATACCTCTCGCTTCACGGTACGCATACAGTTGAGACAATGAGCCCTAATTTGTTTGCTCTACAGGCCCCACAGCAGGGGCAATGTTTGGAGTACCCCTCTTCGGGTTCTTTTTTACGTGACGAAGGACGTCCTTTCCAAATTCGAGAGTGTGGTGAGTCGACGGAGCACCACAGTCTTCACTCCTAGTTACCAACGTACTAGTTTCTCGCAGCCGATATTAATTTGGGTGAAAAGGTCATAAGTACAACTGGGACTGACGAATGTGCCCTCTTCTCAGTTTGTGCACGTGCCATGAAGCGGGAGATCTGAAACTGATCCGATATTAAAAAATAATTTTGTACCCAAACATTACATTTCCGGACGTGGGTTCCCTATCGAAACCTCATCTACCAAGTCATATCTACAACCCTACGAAACCATTAATAGAAATTGGGTAAAACTCCTGTTGATTTTGCACTTTTTTCAATCTAAGTTGTCAGACGTCTGTATTCCCTTTTCCCTGTTTTATCTGCTACACTTTTATAGTTACTCCTCCCGTCAAATAAATTTAATAGCTTCTGTGTTATCCTAGGATCTCTACGAGGCCTTGTATTCTTGCCTGTTTGATCTTTTGCTGCCTATTTCTTCTCCAGAATCTAATTATTCGTCTTATGTCCTGTTCTTTCCCCCGTCTCAGTCAATCGTTAACTAACCCAGGTCCCGTCTGCTTAATATTTCACCTTTCTGCAATTTCTTCTTCTAGTTCATAATAAATAAGATGCGGTCAGAGTCCGAACCTGTCCCTTGGAAATGTATTGTATTTAGTTACCGTTTCATTCGTTTTTGTCAGTCCACGTTCTCCTACTTTTTTTCATTCTCTCCTTTTTCGTGCTGTGACTACAATCTAAGATAGAAATTCAAAGCAACAAACCCAAATTCAGACGACAGAATTTCGTTTCGAAAGTCTCGCTTGATTTGACAAGGACATAAAAGGGAAATGTTAGAAAAGAAGATGGAATATAACCGACACTAATAAAACAGACGTAATTAACAACAGATAGGGTGAAACAATGCTTGAAGATAGATCTACATTGTCAGCAGTTGTCACAAACTGTTTTCCAAAATTAAAAAGCGATCTACATCTACATTTATTCTCCCCAAGTCACATTTCGGTGACTGGTGAAGGGTACTTTGTGTACCACTGTCACTTACCATCTTTCGTGTTCCAGTCGCGAATGATAGGTTTCCAGCAAGCCTCTGTGTAGGCCGAATCTTTCTGCTTTCATCTTGATGGTGTTTCCGCGAGATATACGTAGGAGGAAGCAATATATTTGTTGACTCTTCCAGGAACTTACGCTCTCGGTACTTTAACAGCAAAACACACTGTGATGTAGAACGCCTATCTTGCAGTTTCTGCCTCTGAAAATAGTGGATCATCTCCGAGAAGATTTTGTGCTTACTAAATAAACCTGCAACGAAACACGCTGCTGTTCATTGGATCTACTGTATTTACTGTCAGTCCGTCAATCCTATCTGGTACGGATCCCATACTGACGCGAAGTACTCAAGTATTGGTCGAACGAGGGTTTTGTAAGCTACCTGTTTTGTTGACGGACTACGTTTCCAGAGAAATCTTCTAATGAACCTCAGTCTGGCATCTGCGTTTCCTGATATTAGTTGTATGGGGGTCGTTCCACTTTAAATCGCTCCGTAAGCATACTGCAAGGTGTCTTATAGTAGTAAATGCTTCAACTGATTTTTCTGCAATCGTGTAATATACAGTAATGGGTCTTTCTGTTTACGTATACAAAATATGTTGCATTTGTTTATGTTGAGGGTTTATTGCTACTCCCTGCACTGAGCGTCGTTCCTCTGCAGATCTTTCTGAATTTCGCTACGAATTTCTAACGTTGTGACTTCTCTATATAAAACAGCATTGCCCGCCAAAAGCCTTACGAAACTTCCGTTATTGTATACTATGTCAGTTATATATATTTTGGATCTATAACAGTCCCTTGAACTACGCCAGAAGTTACTTTTACGTCTGAGGACTTCTCTCCATTGATAATGACATGCTGTGTTCAGTTTATTAGAAAACCTTAAATCCGGTCAAACACTTGGTCTGATATTCTGTGCGTTCGTATTTTATTCATTAGGCGGCAGTGCGGAACGGAAGTCAAGCAACACGGCACTCACTTGTCCGCTGTTAACTACCGCCTTCTTGGTCTCGTGTACAAACAGAGTGAGCTGGTTTTCACACTATCTTTGTTTTCGGAACACTTGTTGATTCCTATAGAGGAGGTATTCAGTCTCCAGAATTATCATAATACGCGAGCCTAAAACATGTTTCACATTTCTGCCACAAACCGACGTCGGACGAATATAGTATAGTTCTGTGTGTTTGTTCGACAACCTTCGTTGCAACCGGAATGACTTGTGCATTTTTCCAATCATCAGGAACCCTTCGCTCCTCCAGAGAGCTCTTCGAAAGACTGCGACAACACGAGGGCACGACTTCGTTGATAAACCGAGAAGATTTAATCAATGAAACTCGCCCAGAAAGCTTGCACTCAGAAATACTGAGTTAGTTAATCATTACTGTTTTCATACAAAAGATAGCACCTTAGCTTCTTTATTATAATAAATATTTGCATGGATAAAATTAGTGTATTAATGTTCATACCAACAAAATTAATTAATTAGAGAATTATCACCCAGTGTGTCTTAAATTATTGACCATCCAAAGACCACCACTGAACTCGTCAAAGGATTGCATCCCTCCGCAGGTACCGTTCTTATTCATTTAGAGTTTAAAGTATGCAGAGTTAATGTGTGTATCTAGCATGTGTTGTGTATAACTTAGTCAACAAAGTTTTATAGACGCGACACTAGTGCAATGGCTAGAAACACCTGTCGTCCATGCTAATCACCTATTTAGCAATTTACGGTCTCAGTCTGGACCGTATGCTATTGTTGATCACGTGACCTACTGCTGCACAGGTAAGCCATCTATTATTAGATTTCTGGTGTGTATAAATACTGTTTTATCTTCCAGGATACTAAGTATGTTATTGTTTCTCACCACGTTCTTTCCCTTTTCATCGGCCTGTGCAACAGAATCACAAGCGTAACCCAGTTAATAACTGTTCCTAGCAAAAGCGCGTGATGCCTATACCACGACAGAAGTTTGGAGTAGCCAGTGTGAAACTTAAGGAGGGGAAGTTCTCGGTAGGGATTGGGAAAGGCTTAGAGCAGCTTTAGAACCTCTGCCTTCCTTCCATTGTTCTTTGTATCCGTAGAAAAGCCTGGCGCCGATGTGCTGAGAGACGGCGAGATCTTGGGAGGTGGAGTGGGGGAGAGAAGCTGCGATATCAGAGGGTTGATGCAGCCGGCAGAGCGGCATGTCAGCTCTCCGCGTGTTTTTGCGTAGGGAACTCAGACAAGTTCCCTACCGCAGATTTCTACGTCCATCACAGACCTCACGTTCCTAAAGAATTCGACTGAAGCAGGAACTTCGAGACCGTACGATATTCGTCTTGATGCTTTTATTTTACCTTTTCCTGTCTTGTGTAATCGAAACGCATCTTCAAGTGTTTCTCGTTGACGTATAAGTCTTCGCATTAAATACCACTGATTAACTTTGATGATGTCGAGATTTGAGTTATGTCTTTGCTCTGTACACTTCGTCAACTGAAAGTGATCATAGCGCCGCGTACAAGTAACTTGTCACAGTTTCTCCCTAAGTCACAAACAGATTGGGAGTGTCGAGTCGGAAACTACAGGGTGGGTAAAATAAAACAGTATTGGCCGGAAAACATTTCATGCACTTTAAGATAGGCTTACATTAGTCGCAGTTGGGGTAAATGATACAATTTGGTTGCCTCTCTCGTACGTGAAATATTTTCTAAGACAATTTTTTTGTCACTCCCCCCCCCCCCTTCCCCTACTATATCGCAATGCAATTGCACGTATCAGAAAACAAGAACGTTAAGACAGTTCAGTAAAACCTGACGATCTACTTCCAGTGAAACAGTTATAAGTCTTTCATTGGCTACCACTCTACAAAAAGAGCTTTTTAGATGGTCACTTCAAGCCATTATTCTCGGCCGTAATGGTTATGTTTGTGAACCGTGACTGTGGGTGATAATTATTTATTTCTAATTTCCGCTACCAGTCACTTTTTATTTTATGTTTAATCTAATATAACACAACGCGTTTCGAACATGTTCTGTTTATCTTCAGGCGTTTTACATACATACAGAGAAATGTTACTTAAAAGACTGTTTATTTTTAAATAACATTTTTCTGTGTGTATGTATAAACGGCTGAAGGTAAACAGAACATGTTCGAAACGCGTTGTATTATGTTAGATTAAACATAAAATAAAAAAGTGATTGGTAGCAAAAATTAGAAATAAATAATCACTTCAAGCCAGTTTGGAAAGACTATCACGGGAAACAAGACATTCCCACAGCCACCTCCACCTTCCCCTCCCCTTTTGCCATAAGACAGCAGCAGAGCATCAGAAATACCCGACATGGATCGAGAGACTACCGGTGATTCTGAGCAGAATCTACCGGAAGAACTTAGCAGTGTAGAAGAAAGATACGCGTTTTACACGAGTTACGTGGGCTACAGCACGACCACTGTAACGACGGTTATCCTAAGTCTTTTTCAAGCATTCGGAACCACATTTGGATTCAGAAAGAAACTTTCTCCTCCGAATGCGAAAATATTATGTTGGCGCCCACCTACATAACGAGAAATGGCCATCATAATAAAATAAGAGAATTCAGAGCCCGCGCGGAGAGAGTTAAGGGTTCGTTTTCCACGCGTGCACTTGGAGAGTGGAACGGCACAGAAGTAGCCTCAAGGTGGTTCGCTGAACTCTCTACCACGCACTTAATCGTGAATTGCACAGTAATCATGTAGATGTATTAGGTCTAGAACTTTGTTTCTGCTGCTTTACACTAGATGGCAGTAGCGGCATGTGGTAGTGCAGGAGGTAGGTCATAAATGTCAGATAGTTAGCTTAGGCATTTGTAAACTTAACGCCAACCAAATACTGGACTTTCGTAATAGCATCATAAAGTTATTCTCGATTGAATATGTTAATTTACTAGTCCAGTTCTCGTCATTTGCGGGAAGTTTTAAGTTTTTACTTTAACATGAATAAATCTGCGGCTGAGGCTCATAAAATGCTGGATAAGTTATATGGTGAGGCAACAGTTAGTGAAAAAAGGACAGAGACAGTTGCTACGTTTCAAGAGCGGTGAGTCTGACGTCGAAGATCGGCATGGCGTTGGAAGAGAGAACGTTTTCGAAGCTGCTGAAACCGACTGAAACAAGCACAAGAGATCATTATCGAAATCGGTTGACGGGTTTGAGCCAAGCACTGGAATACAAGCGATCACAATGCAGCGATAGACACGAAAAGGTGTTTTTGAAACATGAAAATGGTCGACCCCAAAGCAGTCAAAACATACCTGGCAACGTTGAAATGGGAAGTCCCACTCCAGCCGCCGTATTCTCCAGAAATTGCTGCCTCTGACTACCACTTTTTTCGATCAATGGCTCGCGGCCTGGCTGACCAGCACTTCCGGTCATACGAACAAGTGCAAAACAGGATCGATTCATGGATCTCCGCAAAAGACGCCCAGTTCTTCCGCAGCGAGGTTAGTATGCTGCCCTAAAGGTTGGAGAAATAGTGGCCAGAGACGGCCAACTTCGAATTATAAAGTTTTTTGTAAGTTTTTCACAATAAAGCCTCTAAGCAAAGTTTTAGACCTGGCAGATGTAGCAGTACTGCATATCTAATCAACCCATAAGCATATCTAATCAGTCATTCATGTCTGCTTCTCTCTGTGCTACTGAGTCCCCCTACGTTTCTCATCAACATCGTCAAAACTATAAAGTAGCAGTAACCCGTAACATGGAAACCCGAGTCTCTACAGTCCTCGTGACACATCTAGTGCTGAATGTGACATTTTGTATTCACCAAAAACAAGTCTTATGTCTAACATTTGAGGTAACAGGAAGCGAACCCGTACAACAGGATACTCGTTTCTGTACAAGGGTGCTGGCTTGCACGTTAGCAATAATGTGATCACATGTTCATTAAAAAAACTAATACGAATAACATAGATTAAAGAAGTACTAAGCGTGTATTAACACAATGAACAATGAAGTACTCATCCTTGAGTGACGAACTATGTGTGGCACTGTAACTGATGTCCTACGCACTAGTCTAACCTAACACACTGAAAGAGAACTATCCGATCTGTCGACGTTCTTTCCGGACTGATGTGTCTAACAGTTTTTAAATCTGGATTTGGATACTGAATATCACTTGATACAAGTCGTTTATTGTCCGACCATCACTCGTTAATAGCGGCCGGCTATAGCGGTGGCAACTGATGCTCTGCACTGATCAGCGATTAACTGTAGACTGGAACTATTGTATGAAAACTGATGATCCCCAACTGGCCGAATGTATGCGCATCCGCATTTAACGGCAACCGACAGAAACATGTTCCGCTGCGCTCTATTTTGCTAGAAAAGGAAGCAGATCCATTTGTCACTGTCGTCTGTGGCGGCTGACATTACTTGTGGCGAATGCAGCAGAATCTTAGAATGTCTCGTGGCAGAAGCATAAGCTGATTCAGATTCTAAATCTACTTCATACTTCGCAAGCTATCTAACGGTGTGTGGTAAACACTTCTGGTACCACTATTTGATTCCCCGCCCCCCTTCCTGTACCACTTGCGAATGGTGTGTGTGAAGAATGATAGCCAGGGAGCCTCTGTACTAACTCTAATTACTAGAATTTTCTCATCGTGGTCATTTCGCGAGATATCTGTGTGAGGAAGAAATACAGGGCTATTACAAATGATTGAAGCGATTTCATAAATTCACTGTGGCTCCATTCATTGACATATGGTCACGACACACTACAGATACGTAGAAAAACTCATAAAGATTTGATCGGCTGAAGCCGCACTTCAGGTTTCTGCCGCCAGAGCGCTCAAGAGCGCAGTGAGACAAAATGGCGACAGGAGCCGAGAAAGCGTATGTTGTGCTTGAAATGCACTCACATCAGTCAGTCATAACAGTGCAACGACACTTCAGGATGAAGTTCAACAAAGATCCACCAACTGCTAACTCCATTCGGCGATGGTATGCGCAGTTTAAAGCTTCTGGATGCCTCTGTAAGGGGAAATCAACGGGTCGGCCTGCAGTGAGCGAAGAAACGGTTGAACGCCTGCGGGCAAGTTTCACGCGTAGCCCGCGGAAGTTGACGAATAAAGCAAGCAGGGAGCTAAACGTACCACAGCCAACGGTTTGGAAAATCTTACGGAAAAGGCTAAAGCAGAAGCCTTACCGTTTACAATTGCTACAAGCCCTGACACCCGATGACAAAGTGAAACGCTTTGGATTTCCGGCGCGGTTGCAACAGCTCATGGAAGAGGATGCGTTCAGTGTGAAACTTGTTTTCAGTGATGAAGCAACATTTTTTCTTAATGGTGAAGTGAACAGACACAATGTGCGGATCTGGGCGGTAGAGAATCCTCACGCATTCGTGCAGCAAATTCGCAATTCACCAAAAGTTAACGTGTTTTGTGCAATCTCACGGTTTAAAGTTTACGGCCCCTTTTTCTTCTGCGAAAAAAACGTTACAGGACACGTGTATCTGGACATGCTGGAAAATTGGCTCATGCCATAACTGGAGACCGACAGCGCCGACTTCATCTTTCAACAGGATGGTGCTCCACCGCACTTCCATCATGATGTTCGTCATTTCTTAAACAGGAGATTGGAAAACCGATGGATCGGTCGTGGTGGAGATCATGATCAGCAGTTCATGTCATGGCTCCACGCTCTCCCGACTTAACCCCATGTGATTTCTTTCTGTGGAGTTATGTGAAAGATTCAGTGTTTAAACCTCCTCTACCAAGAAACGTGCCAGAACTGCGAGCTCGCATCAACGATGCTTTCGAACTCATTGATGGGGACATGCTGCGCCGAGTGTGGGAGGAACTTGATTATCGGCTTGATGTCTGCCAAATCACTAAAGGGGCACATATCGAATATTTGTGAATGCCTAAAAAAACTTTTTGGGTGTTTGTATGTGTGTGCAAAGCATTGTGAAAATATCTCAAATAATAAAGTTATTGTAGAGCTGTGAAATCGCTTCAATCATTTGTAATAACCCTGTACATATTCTGACTCGTCCGGGAATGTGATCACTCGAAATTTCAATAATAAATCTCCCCATGATGCGCAACGGCTCTGACGATCTTCGTTGTATCCTCTCTGTCACTTCCATCGGTCCTTCAGCCGAGTTTTAAGCCTATTTAGATTAACCATTGAAAATCTTTGTTTCGGCCTTAAGCTGTAACACTGTTCTTAATTAATGTGAGGCTTTCAGCCGAGTTCTATGGGAAACATCATATCAACAAAACAAGGTAGCGAGTTCGAGTCTCGGTCCGGCACACAGTTTTAATCTGCCAGGAAGTTTCATATCAGCACACACTCCGCTGCAGAGTGAAAATCTCATTCTGGATCATCGAAACAATTTAATGGCTTAAGGCCTAGGAAGAAGAACATTCAATCTGAAAAGGCTGAAGGCTTTATCTTAAATTATTTTGTGTAAAACTGGGCTGAAGACCTCATACTAAAGAATAACAAGCTTATGACATAAGGGCAAGACAAGGATTCTGAAATTTTAATTTAAGAGAGTTTAAAACTCAGCTGGAGGCCACAAATGAAACCCAAACAATCTCATGGCTTAAAGTCCAGACAAAGAAATTTCCAATTTTTAATTTAAACTGGAAAACTTGGCTGAAGGCCACATACCAACTTGAAACAAATTTACGGCTTAAGGTCTAGACACAAGGAATTTTCGATTTTAATTTTGACAGGCCGAAACTCGGCTGAAGGCGACATACCAAACAAGAAACATTTTTTTCTTTTTACGGCTTAAGGCCTAAGAAGAAAAGCCTTGTGATTTTAATAAGCTATAACCCGGCTGAAGGCCACACAGAGTACTTAAGAATAAAAAGGAAATCATATGTAAACCACAAGAAGCGGTTTTCAGAAGGTTTCAAGGGTCAGCCTGGGAAGTAACACTAATGCATGTGAGATAGTCAGCCAGACTAACAATTAATTGGAAGGCAACCCAACCAAAATCCAGCCGAAGAACCAACCAACAAGATCAGTTCTGCTCCACTCGACCAGCAAAACGACAACAAGATGTCAATAGCACGACGCTCTGGATACTGGTGCCCAATCCAGCCAAGTCAGAATAAACGCCCAAAACTGCCAACAACACTTCAGCTGTCGAACTACACGCCATGCTGGACAGCATCAACATGACGAGAAAAATACACTGCCAAAAACTACGTCAACGCCCAGTGCAGGTAACCGGAACATCAACGGCCACAAGACAGAAGATACCGCTGGTGCACTTCATTAATGAAGGAATGAATTAAATTAAGTTAAACACCGCACAGGAAGACGCCTGCAATTCTAGCTGACTTCAATGCACACACCTTGTTACTCGCAGGAATCTCCCAGAAAGCGACAACAAGGATCAAACGAAGAGATGTGATAGCAGTTGAGCTTGATAGTAGGTTAAGTGAGCACTCAACTTTAGTGTCCAGGATCGGTGGGCGACGAACTTCGTAATCTTCGCAAGAAGCGCCTCACAACTACAACCGTGCATGCACACTGCCAGCGGCTCTAGCCTGACTATGCGCCACGGAGACTTCCTCGCTGCCCTGCCCCAACTGACCGACTACCTAGGCCCGGAAACGGTCAAAGGACCAAATACACGTCGGCCGATGAGACGATCAACCAAACGACCAACGAACGGTCGTCGCATTCCAATCTCCTTCCGTCGGACAGTTCATGTGTGTCGCAAGCAGTCGGCGAACACTGGTGTCTCAAGATTTCAGCAACATCTGTAGGGTGGAACTTTTTTTGCTTGGAACTGATCATAAGACCTGACTGCTGTTTTTCATCCAGTAAAAGCTGTGCCTGATCGTACAGCACACAAGCTGCAACGTTGGTCTTTACTTGTTTTCAAGTATCAATATGAAATTTTTTTCGCCCTACGGTACTGCCAGCAAATCCAAATACTCTGCCTTGCTTAACTATCTGCAATCATCCATATTTATACGCAACAGAAGTTTCTTGCCTTCAAACTGAAGATTCTGGTTCGCAAGTACCACAGGCTTTTCCCACTGAGTCTCGGCATATCGCATAGGCTACTCAACAAAATCAATCACTAAGATTGCTCTAGTACTGCGTTCAGAAGAGTTGGCCTCACAATCCAACATCATTCTCAGATGCAGTAGCTTGCAAATACCATGTACAACGCAACATCCTTTCTCTTCAGAATGGCGTAATTTTGTTGCATTCTCCTGAAGCTGTGCATGGCTCGTGTTCATGCCATTTATAGTTTGTCATCTTCTATTATGGTACTGCCGCCTCGTTTACTTATTCCATTTACTGGCGTCACTAACTTCCTGCCTTACTTGCCCGTGAGCGTCAGCAGCAGTACGTATCGATAGTACACTGTCGTACAATCTCTGGAGCGACCCTATAGTATTTCCGGGTCGTCGTGTGTCCAGAGTTCAGTTTGGAGCTCAGTTGGGATGCAGCAGCAGTGAAGTCGGGGACAGAGCGCCAGTGAGGCGTGGACAGCCAACGCTCGTCGACCGCTGGCGACACAGATGAACTGTCCAACGGAAGGAGATTGGACAGCGAAACCGTTGGTTGGTCGTTCGGACGGTCGTCTCATCGGCCGACGTGTATTTGGTCCTTTGACCGTTTCCGGGCCTAGGCAGTCGGTCGGTTGGGGCAGGGCAGCGAGGAAGTCTCCGTGGCGCATAGTCAGGCTAGAGCCAGTGGCAGCGTGCACGCACGGTTGGAGTTGTGAGGCGCCTAGGCACGGTTCGCATGGCTACCACTGTCTGAGGTTCAAGTCCTCCCTCGGGCATTGGAGTGCGTTTTGTCCTTAGCGAAAGTTAGTTTAAGTTAGATTAAGTAGTGTGTAAGCCTAGGGAGCGAAGAACACATCGAAATCTCCCTGTACAGCACGTGATTCCTGATTTGGAAGAGCGCAACTGTGTGGAAACCACTGTTTTCGTGCAAGATGGGGCAACCTCTCATGTCGTACGCCCAGTGAATGGTCTGCTAAATGCAACCCTCCATGAAAATGTTATCTCCAGAGGTTTTCGAAATTCATAGCCTGCAAGATCACTTGATCTGATGAATCCATGTAACTTTTGGCTCTGGGAACACATAAAAATAGCTTTTACCAAGGACACATTCGATCTCTACCTGATCTGAAGGCCAATATACAGGAACACGTTATTCAGATTAGACCGAAATTACGGATGCAGCCTCTCGTCGACGTCTCTGGTGCTCTTGTTGAACAAATTCAGTAAGTGGCAGTTAACAATAAAATCAACATTTCGCCCTTCTTACTTGTATGAGTTTTTCTGCCCACGCACCATTCCTAATCTGTTACATATGGAAGCGCTTCTACCTATTTTCTTGCATTCACAGCGCCACATTTGCACCTAATGGCCAAAATTGGAACTAATTGTTTCCCAGCTTAAACCCGTACCGCATTAGCGCATTATGATATCAACCGAGTTTTGCTGCCATAGTATAATTACAGTCCACAACGGGCCTCTGTCAGTAGCTGCACTTATCACCCAGTATAATTCTTTGAAACACGTTATGGTAAGAATAATAGGTGTGACTAGTTACAGTTGTATTTTCCAAAAGGTAATGAAACGTCCCCTTGGAAAAACTATACATGACTGTGCTTAAACTGACACACAGTACTTTTAGCGCAACGCAATCTGACTTTCAATAATCCCTACAAAAGAATGGCCCTGACTAACAATAACCTATACTTTTCATGAATCACATACCTCACAAAAATCTTCGTTACTCAAACTACTGCAATACAGCGAGCGCCACTACTGTCAGTTAAATAAAAGATTCAAACTACTGAAGGCACTAACTACTGATAGGCATAGTTAGCAAATGAAAGATTTTGATAGAAAACAAACAATGTATTTACCTTAATAGTGTTCAAAATTCATAATATATATATATCTGTCCATGATATCCAATATTACAAATTTACTCTTTTTGATGGACACACGTCCAGATCGTCCGCTCTCAAAATTCCGCCATCTCTCTCCCCACACCCACCACTACTGGCGACTCACCTCCAACTGCGCAACGCTATGCGCTGTTAACATCCAGCTGCCTAACAATACAATAGCAAACAACAATGCAAACCAGCCACAGACTGCACACAGCACAGCCAGTGATTTCATACAGAGCGCTACGTGGCGTTACCAATATAAAAACCTAAACAGCCTACTTACAGTAATACACCTTAACGCTGGGCTGGAAATGTTCTCAAATGACTAGAGGAGTACTACCATTTTAACGCAACGGAAGGCCTATTTCGAATGTCATGTCGACTGTGTCAGCCAGTCCCCGCACACCCTTCAGTTTGGCAAGCACCGCAATCACGCTGGGTGTAGGCACCCACGAACAGATTCCAGCATCTCTCCCAGTCAATTCTAAATCGTGCAGCTGCCGTTTGTGCAGCTAATTCCGGGTACTAGCAGCTGGCTGTGAATCGGCAGCGTGGCTGAAGTACGTACGACCACTATCGGGCTGGTCCAGCGTGAGGTACTGAAATATTGCGAATAACGTGTTTGATTCAGAAAAGAATGCCACAGGGAGGTATGAAATGTACACTCCAAGGCGATCGAAGAAACACGCCAAATATCTCGCGAAAATCCGCTTACAGAAATTCACGAATCGTTTTTCAATGAGGAATCCAGGAAAATCTGTAATTTCGTGCAGGCGGCTCTCGAAGGAATGAACGATATTCGCAGCGAAATTCGTATCTTCCCTCGTAGATGTCGTGTACGATAATAATAGCTTTGTATCTTCCTCGGTAATTTTCTCCTCTTGCTTTTCCCTTTTCCTGTCTATCTTCTAGTGCGCTTACTTTCTCGAATCCGTGTCTTCATTTATTTCGTCTTTTTTCTCTCACTGATTCTCTGACAAAGATACATATTATATCTGCCTCTAATGTTACTTTATATCATGTTGCAGTCATGAGGAGTTGGTGCTCCATTATAAATAACTGGTGTCCTTTGTAGAGACAACGTTCAGATATGTCTTGTCCAAATGGGAGAGAGAGAGAGAGAGAGAGAGAGAGAGAGAGAGAGAGAGAGAGAGAGAGAGAAAGTCAGGATACTACTTTTGTCGAGTAAACTAAACACATGTGAAAAGGAGTGAGCACCACCGCAGTGTGGCCGGCCAGAGTGGCCGAGCGGTTCTAGGCACTTCAGTCTGGAACCGCGCGACCGCTACGGTCGCAGGTTCGAATCCTGCCTCGGGCATGGATGTGTGTGTTGTCCTTAGGTTAGTTAGGTTTCAGTAGTTCTAAGTTCTAGGGGACTGATGACGTCATATGTTAAGTCCCATAGTGCTCAGAGCCATCTGAACCATTTAGCACCACCGCAGTGGCACATTAAACAATATTTCTTTAACAAAGGGCTGCCTCAGCCATGACCTCAAGATACGTGATTTTTTTGTGACACTTTCTGAAAAACACCTTCGAAGTATGTGCCCTCCCAAGAACATTGAGTGAGCTGCAACACCGTGTAGCAATAGCAGTGAATGCTGCAGCTTCAACAAATCTGATTGTCATCTGTATGTTTGTCCTGCGTACAATGCAGGACGCGCTAAACATTTATGAAAAGTAAATGAGAACTTAAATCTTAAACGTAGTTGTAAAACGTACATGAAGTCTCCACGCATAAGATGCACCCTTGCAAAAACATATGGTTCTTTAGAAAATAAAAACACTGTACTCCTATCTGTAAAATAAAATTTACCTCAAATACATTTATTATTTATCTGAAAGATGTAGTCTTGTTAAACAGGATGAATTTTGTGTAAATACCACAGCGTTGAGAGGTAAGGACTAGGTTGAAACGCAGACTGAAAACTCCAAGGTTCGACTGGAATTCGATACAGTGACCACTTGTTTTCCAGTCAAACGCATTACCGCTTTTAATCTCCCGCCACCCCACCTCCCCTCCTTCCCCCCCCCCCCCCCATTTTGTGTTCGTCATTGTCGTCATTTGATCTGGCCAGACGTAACATGACACTGCTTAATCATTGAATACTTCGCTCAACTTTTTTTTTTAACTACAGAGGACAGCCAACCGTTTGATCGGACACGTTGAGCTACCGTGCCGGCTTATAAAGACCACCAGGCCCAACTGAGTAAATCAGTTGTTAGCGACCGAGCGAGGTGGCGCAGTGGTTAGCACACTGGACTCGCATTCGGGAGGTTTAAATCCCGCGTCCGGCCATCCTGATTTAGGTTCTCCGTGATTTCCCTAAATCGCTCCAGGCAAATGCCGGGATGGTTCCATTGAAAGGGCACGGCCGACTTACTTCCTCGTCCTTCCCTAAACCGATGAGACCGATAACCTCGCTGTTTGGTCTCTTCCCCCAAGCAACCCCAACCCAGTTGTTAGGGACAGGTGATTTATTTTAATATGTGTTTAGTTTACTCGACAAAAGCAGTATCATGACTGTCTCCCTCTCTCTCTCATCTGAAAAGCAGTAAAGCGCTTGACTGAAAAACAAGTGATGGCGGGATCGAATCCCAATCGTACCTTGGATTTTTCGAGTCTGCATTTTAACCTAGTCTTCATCTCACAACGATGTGGTTCTCATTCCACGTTAAACTGTAGCTCCCGTTTCCCCCAGTTGGGTAACTGGGATAGGTTAGGGACACAAAAGTCGTCGAAGTGTTGTCCATTAGAGAGGTTTTGCATCAGGCTAGTGAGCCACAAATAATAATAATTATTATTACTTTATTCGAATCTAATTGTGGCTGTCAAGGAGCTCGGTAAAGAGCCAATATGTACCGCTTTTGTTGCAGTCGCACGCTACCACCGGTTTCGACTGAATGTAATTCAGGGTATTTAGGAAACATTCATCCTGTTTCAAAAGACTACATCTTTTAGATAAATAATAAATGTAATTGAGGTAAAAAAAATGGTTCAAATGGCTCTGAGCACTATGGGACTTAACTGCTGTGGTCATCAGTCCCCTAGAACTTAGAGCTACTTAAACCTAACTAGCCTAAGGACATCACACACATCCATGCCCGAGGCAGGATTCGAACCTGCGACCGTAGCGGTCGCGCGGTTCCAGACAGCAGCGCCTAGAACCGCTCGGCCACTCCGGCCGGCAAATTGAGGTAAATTTTATTTTACACACATGAGTAAAATTTTTCTATTTTCTAAAGAACCACGTGATTTGCAAGGGTATCTTTTACATACAGCCTTCACGTACTTTTACAACTACGTGTAAGATTTAAGTTTTCATTTACTTTTCGAAAATGTTCAGTGTGTCCTACACTGTACGCACGACAAACATATAGACGACAGTCGGATTTGTCCGATACGGTTGCGAGCGTATTTGGAGGCACAGCATTCGCTGCTATTGCTACACGGTGTTGCAGCTCACTCAAAGTTGTTGGAAGGGGACACACATCGAAGGATTCTTGTAGAAAGTGCCAAAAATAATCACATACCATGAGATCAGGTGGCCTTATATGTCATTGTCGAAGCAGCCCTTTGTTAATAAATTTTAAATGTGTCACTGCGGTGGTGCTCACTCCTGCTGAAAAATGAAAATTTGGTGTGTTCTCGGAGTTGTGGAAGAAGCCAGATCTCCAAGCAACGAGAAAACGAGCTAGGTGCACCAGGCAGATTCCTACAGGCGAACAGTTGAAACGAAATGTAACAACTGTCACCAAGAAAAACTTTTACTTCCGACACGTATGTTAAAATTTACCACAAGTTTCTGTTTTCATTCATGTAGAGAATATCTTTTGAAATGGTATAAATCTTTCTGAAGCATTCTGTATTTTTCATTTAGCCTCATTAACCCCATCTCTCCACTTAATTCAACTGCAATGAAAGTGACTTTATCTACCAGTGTGTATTGTCGGTACTAATCGATGCTCATATCAATGGGCTATTACTTCTCTTCCGGCTGAGAAGCGCCGGAAGTTGTCTGGTACGGAGGTCGGCCACAAGTGAAGTCGTTGTTGACTGGACTGGGGCAAATCCGAAATGTTGCTTCTGTAAAAGGAAAACACATCATATGCAAGTTCTATGTTGTTTAATTACTGGACCGGAGGACAACACAATACCCAATACCCAGTCCACGAGCGGAGAAAATCTCCAATCCGGCCGGCAATCGAACTCTGTCCCGCTTGCATGGGAGGCAAGCACGTTACTACCCAGCTTCTCATCAATACATCCTCATCATCGCCGCGCAAGTCGCCCAATGTGGCGTCGAATGAAGTAAGACTTGCACTTGGCGACCGAACTTCCCCGAATGGGGCCTCCCGGCCAACGATGCCATACACTCATTTATTTTTTTACTGGACCGGATAGTGGCAGAGCTTGAGGCGTGCTGCAACAGAAGGGAGGCATTATTTTGTTTTCATTATAGATATCTGGATTTCTAAAAGTGATGCTGTAAAAGCTGTTAATCTACTGGGTTCTAATCTGGATCGAAACACCAGTGGGTTACATGATCATGGTTTGTTCGATAAAGGGGATAAATCAAGACGATTGCATTATGTTTTATAAAATAATAATTTTGGTTTTGCATTTGTTGTTTTTAAAGATTCTTGTCTTAATAACATTCTTTTAAGCCTCTGATTGTCAGAAACTGCACTACGGAAGTTAAAGGTTGGAAACTGTTTGTTAATAAAACCTTGCTGCAGCAATTCAGTTTTTAGCAACTTTATGCTGTTAGTCATTCTTATATTAACTTGCAGTCAGTACTTTGTACTAGTTATGCTACTTATTATACTTGTGGTCACTACTGCGTACGGAGCGAGGTGGCGCAGTGGTTAGACACTGGACTCGCATTCGGGAGGACGGCGGTTCAATCCCGTCTCCAGCCATCCTGTTTTAGGTTTTCCGTGATTTCCCTAAATCGTTTCAGGCAAATGCCGGGATGGTTCCTTTCAAAGGGCACGGCCGATTTCCTTCCCCATCCTTTCCTAACCCGAGCTAGCGCTCCGTCTCTAATGACCTCGTTGTCGACGGGACGTTAAACAACACTAACCTAACGTAACCTAACCACTACTGCGTAATTTGATCAATAAATTTGACATTGTGTTGTACACACAATCAAAAGACTCCACGAGTAATTACTCTGGATCCAACTCCTTGTTTCCTTGTACTACTATGCTCGGATGTGGAAAACAGGTTTCCCTGCAGCAACTGAACGAAACGACGGAATGGGAAAAATAGTCTATCCGGAATTTATTGGGGTCAGTACGGAAGGGAATGTATGCTTAAAAAAGACGAAGTGTCGCCCGCAGGCTTCTTAATAGGAACACGTGTATCATATAATGGTGGCAGCATTATTTTGCCGACCCTCACCACACTAACAAGGAACCCCATGAGTGTGATATCGCAAAAGGCCAATGATGTTTACGGCATTCGAAACCCCAATATTATCTACCATGCAACCACAATATTGGCTGATAATGGCAGCAGGGACCGGACTGGAGGTATCCAATGGTGAGCACAGCATGCGACTACAGCGCGTAGTTGAACTGCTTAGTCGGCGAGTAACTCACAACAGTGCTACAATGCTAGTAGTGTTGAGATAAAGCAGAGCCTTGGCAAAGATAGACAAAGCAAACGGTGCATTATATCTACAACAATAGTTGCCGAAGTTGACATTTCGTCAGACAATGTACAAGAGGAGTAAAACGATGACGATACGTGCTTAACAAGTAAAAGTGATACTGAGACAAGTGTCGAGCTGTATATTTCATCATCCTTGTCGGATAGGGAGCCACAAATCCCGTCTCCAGTGAAACGTAGTAAAGGATAATCGTTGCCTAAGGAGCGAATACTAAACATAGTTATCTACATGAAGATCATCCGCAACATAGTAAAAAAACAATTATGAAAGAATTTCGAGTAAGTCCACAAGATTGTTACCGTGTTGTGCGTAAGTTAAACTACAGATATTCTCCTTACAGAGACTGGTGTTTGCACGTTTCGAGGATGCTCGATACAATTTACGGGACGTGCGCGCGACATAGATTACACTGATTTCAAGGGAAACAGTGGATGGTACCATAACTTCAGACAGTGCTACAAAAGTGGAAGACGTAAGATAATGAAATATCAAACACAGCGTCGAGTGGACTGCAGACTGCGGAATCGGCCCGAAAATTTGTAGATGAGATAAACAAACTTATCCTACCGTTCAATAAGGAACTTCTTTTCAACTTTAACCAATCGGGATTTGAAAAGGAAATGAATATGAAAGGGACCCTTGAAATTAGAGGTGTCAAGAGAGTTGTGTCAAGATCAACAAACATCAGTGCCTTAACACATTCGTATACAATTATGCCGAGAATTAATCTAGATGGTAAACTGGCTGGACAGTTACTTATTGTGCTGCGAGAAGTTGGAGGTGCTCTGCCCCCGATGATTCTTTCTCTTGTACGTCATCTTGCGAGTGCAGTAGGGAATATTTAAATCACAAAATCTGAGAGTGGGAAAATGGGAGTAACAGAACTAGAACTATGCTATGAGTACTGCTTTTGGCCAATAGCCGGTCAAAACAACTTGCTTTTGCTCGATTCCTGGTCTACGAATAAAAATTATACTCCTTTAGAGCAAACTATCTCTCCTGAAAAGTGTGTGACATTGTAATTCATATTGCCTGAAACCAATGGACAAATTCAGCCTCTGAATGTTTGCTTTCTTCCGTGCCTATAAAACATACACTGCTGGAAATTGAAATAAGAACACCGTGAATTCATTGTCCCAGGAAGGGGAAACTTTATTGACACATTCCTGGGGTCAGATACATCACATGATCACACTGACAGAACCACAGGCACATAGACACAGGCAACAGAGCATGCACAATGTTGGCACTAGTACAGTGTATATCCACCTTTCGCAGCAATGCAGGCTGCTATTCTCCCATGGAGACGATCGTAGAGATGCTGGATGTAGTCCTGTGGAACGGCTTGCCATGCCATTTCCACCTGGCGCCTCAGTTGGACCAGCGTTCGTGCTAGACGTGCAGACCGCGTGAGACGACGCTTCATCCAGTCCCAAACATGCTCAATGGGGGACAGATCCGGAGATCTTGCTGGCCAGGGTAGTTGACTTACACCTTCTAGAGCACGTTGGGTGGCACGGGATACATGCGGACGTGCATTGTCCTGTTGGAACAGCAAGTTCCCTTGCCGGTCTAGGAATGGTAGAACGATGGGTTCGATGACGGTTTGGATGTACCGTGCACTATTCAGTGTCCCCTCGACGATCACCAGTGGTGTACGGCCAGTGTAGGAGATCGCTCCCCATACCATGATGCCGGGTGTTGGCCCTGTGTGCCTCGGTCGTATGCAGTCCTGATTGTGACGCTCACCTGCACGGCGCCAAACACGCATACGACCATCATTGGCACCAAGGCAGAAGCGACTCTCATCGCTGAAGACGACACGTCTCCATTCGTCCCTCCATTCACGCCTGTCGCGACACCACTGGAGGCGGGCTGCACGATGTTGGGGCGTGAGCGGAAGACGGCCTAACGGTGTGCGGGACCGTAGCCCAGCTTCATGGAGACGGTTGCGAATGGTCCTCGCCGATACCCCAGGAGCAACAGTGTCCCTAATTTGCTGGGAAGTGGCGGTGCGGTCCCCTACGGCACTGCGTGGGATCCTACGGTCTTGGCGTGCATCCGTGCGTCGCTGCGGTCCGGTCCCAGGTCGACGGGCACGTGCACCTTCCGCCGACCACTGGCGACAACATCGATGTACTGTGGAGACCTCACGCCCCACGTGTTGAGCAATTCGGCGGTACGTCCACCCGGCCTCCCGCATGCCCACTATACGCCCTCGCTCAAAGTCCGTCAACTGCACATACGGTTCACGTCCACGCTGTCCCGGCATGCTACCAGTGTTAAAGACTGCGATGGAGCTCCGTATGCCACGGCAAACTGGCTGACACTGACGGCGGCGGTGCACAAATGCTGCGCAGCTAGCGCCATTCGACGGCCAACACCGCGGTTCCTGGTGTGTCCGCTGTGCCGTGCGTGTGATCATTGCTTGTACAGCCCTCTCGCAGTGTCCGGAGCAAGTATGGTGGGTCTGACACACCGGTGTCAATGTGTTCTTTTTTCCATTTCCAGGAGTGTATAATCGCACTATCTGCAGCTACACCTTAAAGGATAGCCAGTTTGACGATAAGTTCCTCTGCAGACTGTTTTGCATTCGGTTGCATGCCATCACATTCCATCAGTGCCCATTACCCCGTTACATCAATATTAATGTATATGCATTCTTTAAGAGTGGATATTTAGCAGAACGTCCTGCACGGTTTGTAACTCCCAAAGAGTTCGCCTTCGATCTTGATGGTGCGAACATGCGTCATCACTGCGATGCGCCACTTTCCATTCGGCGTTCATGATGGAAGCTAATGGTTTGTTTTGAACATTTCTTGAATGTCGACGATGTCCATTTTGTGAAGTGCAATGCACTGAAGCGCCAAAGAAACTGCTATAGGCATGGGTATTCAAATACAGGAGATACAGTCAGACACTAAAGTCTACATACACCCCCCTTTTGTAGCATGTTGCGTACAGCCTGGATGCACAGAGGTAAGCGTGCAACTCTGTCCACGTCCACAGCAACATAAACCAAGTTTCTCCAGACCAGTAGCGTGCACTGCAAGCGTCATAGATGCAACAGTGTTTGTTTACTGCGATACAGAAGTCAACATACACTTCGAGTCTGTCAAGAGAGACGTTGCAATCAACACAGCGCAAGTGGTGTGGCTTGTTGATATAATAGACCTGTATTGCAATACATAATTCGATCGCGTATGGGATTCAAAAAGAACCGAAATACCAGTGGAGGTGAGGAAAAATATTACTGAGCTCAGCAAAAAGGGCTTTTCACAGCGGAAAATTGGGGAAGTTGTTAGAAGGAGCCATTCAAGTGCACAAACCGTAATAAGAAATTACAGGTATCGAGGAAGTGTAGAAAACAAAGCTAGATGTGGACGACCAACAAAGTTATCTAACAGGGAGCGCCGACATATCATTAGAAAAGTGAATGCTGTTCCCAGAATTACAGCTACGGCATTGGCATTAGATGTCGCAAATACTAGTGGAAATAGTGTTCATCCCATAACGGTACGGAGACTGCTGCACAATCATGGATTTGAAAGTAGAACAGCAAGAAAGAAACCGTTCATAAGCAGGGTAAATGAACATAAGCGCCCATAATTTGCAACTCTGTGCCGAAATAAAGATTCCACATTTTGGAATACAGTACTTTTCACGGATGACAGTAAGTTTAACACCTTCCAGTGTGATGGACAGCAAAAGGTGTGGCGAAAAAGTACTGAAAGTTAGAAGAAGTGAAATCTTTTCCCAACAATGAAGTATGGTGGTGGACATATTCTTGTGTGGGGTTGCATGTCTGGAGTTGGAGTTGGGAATTTAGTATTTATTGAAGCTATTATGCACAAATGGAAGTATCGCACCATCTTAAAAGAGAATCTGAAGCAATCTGAGGAGAAACTGGGACTAAGAACAGGCTGGGTGTTTCAGCAAGACAATGACCCCAAGCATACGGCCATTGTCATAAAAGAATGGCTACTTTACAATGTACCAAAACAGTTGCATTCGCCTCCCTAGTCACCAGACATTAACCCAGTTGAACATCTTTGGGGAGAACTAAAGCGAAGGATAAAAAAAATACTACATCAAAAGCAAAGATGATTTAAAAGTAGCCTTAGTGAAAGAGTGGAATAACTTTACACCTGTGTACACAAAAAAATTGGCGGAATTTATGCCTCGAATTTTAGAAGCTGTGATCGAAGCAGAAGGTCGCAGTATAAAATATTAAATTAGGCCTGAAAGTGAAGAACACCACAGTGTATGTTTACTTTTGTACCTGACCGCTGTTTCATTTGTATGCTCAAGATGTCATTATATGGAATTATTATTAATTATGCAATATATATGTTATTTTTCAGTTCCTAACATGTCTGTTTATGTCACAGAAGGTGAATACATAATATTTTCTTCATTGATTTTGTCTTCAAGTGTTATTTTTAGGGTGTATGTAGACTTTAGTGTCCCACTGTACGTAAACAGGCAGAATACGGCACTGCGGTCGGCGACGCCTATAGAAGACAACAAGTGTCTGACGCAGTTGTTGGATCGGTCACTGCTGCTACAATGGCAGGTTATCAAGATTTATGGACAGCCCTGCAGGATTCATGGTGTCAGTTCCCTCCGGCATTACTTCAGACATTAGTCGAGTCAATGCCACGTCGTGTTGCGGCTCTTCTGTGTTCTCGCGAGGGCCCTACACGATATTAGGCAGGTGTACCAGTTTCTTTGACTTTTCAGTGTAAATACATTCCATATCAGGCTGAGTTCCTGCACCTACCGAACTCTCATTTTCTGTCGCCTCCCTGGTAAACATATCGAATCATCAGCGGCTAATATTTTTCCTCTCATACTTGTTAAGACAACACTTTCAAATGAGCCTTACCTAAGACTGAACTTACGACCAGGAGTTGCTTCTAAGTGCTTTTAAAGTGCTGAAATCGCGTAGCTCCGTGGACGTGCATCAGGCAGCGGCCGTTGCACGCAGCTGCTGCCGGCAGATGACAGCAGCAGTGGCCGTTGCGACGACGTGCTTGAGACCAAATTTCGGCTAATTCCATCATGCCCATCCCGTCCCCGCCACGCCCCTCCTTTAGCACGGAGGCGGGCTCATACGGCGCGAAAGTGACGGCCAGAGTTGCCGCATTAATCACTCGTAGGCGAATAAAACACGCTTCATTACCTCGCTGTTATGATCGACGAGCTCGCAGACTTAATGAAAATTTCTTCCTAACTGCTGTAAATCCAGTTTACTGCCATCAGCGGTATTAGCGCGACGCCCGGCACGTCCTTCGTCCTCACTGAGTTAGCGGCTCTCCTGGTACAATCATTATCCGGAGTGGCGTGGGCCCACTAAACGTCGCTAAGCCGGCGGTTCCGAGGCCGTCTCTCGACGAAGCGGTACACTCCACCTTTTATTAGACGACTAAGTGAATTTTCGGGATAAGGAAATATTACAGTGAAGACTGACTTCGTCGAGCAAGAACTGTTAGCGATACTTCTTCTTCCTTCTCCGTTATGTCCACTTAGAGTGCGCTTTAACTTGTTAGCTTGGTGCATGGGCTCCGATACGATAGTCAGTAGCTTGGAGAGAGGTTTGGAGTATCTTTAATATTTATATTAGACTTGAGAGGTTGAGAGTATCTTTAATATTTTGAAAGGCGATTCGCGACCTGTTAAAAAACTGCGTATACCGGCTATTAACTTATTTTCCTGAAAGACAAACACCTGACTACACAATATTTTTCTTTACCCCCGGGTGTGGACGCCCTTGACTTGGACTGACAATTTCTTTTCCTTCTTCTCTTCCAAAAATCTCTTCATGAATTCGCTCTGCTGCTTCTTGCGTTCCTCAGTCAACTTGTTTCGGTGGTTCTTTCAGCTCTCTATGCGAGTGTGTGATTTGCTACTAGAATTTCAAAGACTGCGCGTTTTCTAGCGATATCTTCTGTGGCATTCATTTCTCGTAAGTGCTATCTAACTTTTTCTGTCTAGATAATTTTTACGGTTTTTGAAACTCTTATAGTAACACTATAGTTGTGGTGTCACCGCCAGACACCACACTTGCTAGGTGGTAGTTTAAATCGGCCGCGGTCCATTTAGTACATGTCGGACCCGCGTGTCGCCACTGTGTGATCGCAGACCTAGCGCCACCACAAGGCAGGTCTCGTGATACTAACAAGCACTCGCCCAGTTGTACGGACGACCTAGCTAGCGACTAGATGTACGAAGCCTTTCTCTCTCATTAGCCGAGAGACAGAATAGCCTTCAGCTAAGTTAATGGCTACGAACTAGCAAGGCGCCATTAGCCTTACAGTGATTGTAATTAAAGTCTCCTGTGTATAGTCAAGAGCGATGTACCACAATGATTGATTAAAGATAAGTATTAATCCAGCTACGTACTTTTCTTCATAGCATTAATTACGTAGCCTGTTCCAGTACTTCACGCCCGTCTGCGTTAGTCTAGCGTGCATTTTCAGCCATCTCGATCTACAAGGTGTTGGCCCAGCTGCCGACACATCACATGGCGACGAGTCTACAAAGGATCTTGTGTTTTACTTTGCCCTAATTTATTTGTGTCATGGCTTCGTCAGATGTACTGTCCGAATTTTATCGCTTGCAGAATCAGCAGACGCAGGCGTTATTGGATGCCCTTGGACAGCTCGTCCAGGGTCAACATCTAAGTGGTCGAATCGTTTCCGATCGATTTTCGTCGGGTAGCTACAGCCACAGCTGCTGACCCTGTCCTTGCTACTGTTTTGCGTTTTGTTGCTACGCAATGGCCTTTGTCAAAGTCTCGGATCGAGGATCCGTTGGTTCGCCGATTTTTTGCTCACAAGGAGAGACTTTTTGTTCGACGTGGTGTTTTGTTGTTGCGTTCTGATAATGATCAGTCCAGAGTCGTGGTCCCACGTTCGTTGCAGTCCTCTGTCTTACGGCTTCTTCACCAAGGACATTGGGGTATAGTGCGAACGAAACAACTAGCTCGTCAGCACTGTAATTGGTTCGGAATCGATGCTGCAATTACGAATATGTGTTCTTCGTGCATGGCGTGTGCCGAACATCAATCCGCACCGCCGCGGAAAGTCTTTGCATGGCCAAATGCCACTTCCCCTTGGCAACGCTTGCACATTGATTTTGCTGGTCCATTCTAGCATGCTCGATGGTTGGTTCTGGTCGACGCCTTCAATAATTTTCCTTTTGTTGTCCGGATGTCTTCCACGACGTCCTCTGCCACCATCCAAGCGTTGTCTGCTATCTTTTACATTGAAGGTCTTCCGCAGACTATTGTTTCCGACAATGGCCCACAATTCATGTCCGCAGAATTTCAGTCATTCTGCCAGGCCAATGGTATTCAACATCTGACATCCGCGCCGTTTTCGCCTCAGTCAAACGGTGCCGCTGAACGATTGGTCCGGACTTTCAAGTCACAGATGTTGAAATTGAAAGAGTCGCATTCTCGGGAGGACGCATTGTTGCTCTTTTTGTCTTCGTATCGCTCTCAGCCCCGAGATGGTCGCTCGCCGGATGAGTTGCTCCATGGTCGTCCTCATCGCACCTTGATGTCTTTGCTGCATCCGCCGCATCAGGTTCCTTTGCAGCGGCAGACTCCTGCTTTTGCTCCAGGCGACGTTGTATTCTATCGCAACTATCGCGGTTCACGGCGTTGGCTCGCAGGGCGCATTCTTCGCTGCCTCGGCCGCGCGATGTATTTGGTTTTCGGGGCCTCTGGTGAGGTGCGTCGGCATCTCAATCAGCTGCGCCTCTGTCGTCGCACGGGTTCTGCCGCTCCCCGTCTGCTTTCAGCGACGGTGCCGTCCGGTCAGCGCCCTGGGGACCCATCTACTGGCTCGCCTCATCCCCAGGTGTTACCGACGATGCCTTCCATTTTGCCCCATGGCGACGCGCCGCCGCAGCAGCCGCCGCCGCCGCTGCCGCAGCCGCCGGTACTCCGGCCGGCGCCGCCCGCATTCGACGCTTCGCTGCAGCCGCCAAGCGCCTCCCAGGGTCACGCGCCGCCGCTCGCTTCCCGTGACCAGCTGCCCTCCGCCATGGAACTCCCGACCGCTCCGGACCACATGACGTCATCGCGCGTCGGCTACCCCGACGCAATGGAGGTCGACCCTTCGGCCCCTCCTGTCTCTTTACGGGCGCATACACCGCATGTTGACGTGCACCCTGGACTAGGTTTTCAGGCGTTTCCTAGCTCCCCTCGGACCGAATGGCCGGGTGCGGGTGGCACAGCCTCGCCTGTTGTTAGGCTCCCCACCTCATCGCATACGTCAACATGGGGTCCTCCCCACAGCGGGCGGAAGCCTTATCTCACGACCGTTCGCCGATTTGCGGGGGAGGAATGTGGTGTCACCGCCAGACACCACACTTGCTAGGTGGTAGTTTAAATCGGCCGCGGTCCATTTAGTACATGTCGGACCCGCGTGTCGCCACTGTGTGATCGCAGACCTAGCGCCACCACAAGGCAGGTCTCGTGATACTAACAAGCACTCGCCCAGTTGTACGGACGACCTAGCTAGCGACTAGATGTACAAAGCCTTTCTCTCTCATTAGCCGAGAGACAGAATAGCCTTCAGCTAAGTTAATGGCTACGAACTAGCAAGGCGCCATTAGCCTTACAGTGATTGTAATTAAAGTCTCCTGTGTATAGTCAAGAGCGATGTACCACAATGATTGATTAAAGATAAGTATTAATCCAGCTACGTACTTTTCTTCATAGCATTAATTACGTAGCCTGTTCCAGTACTTCACGCCCGTCTGCGTTAGTCTAGCGTGCATTTTCAGCCATCTCGATCTACAAGGTGTTGGCCCAGCTGCCGACACATCAATAGTAGTTTTTTTTGTTAACCTAGTGTAGTCCATTCTGTAGGAGTGACCATAGAACATCAAGCGTCTAACACGTATCGCATCAGCGAACTTGTTTAGTGCTCTATACAGGTCCGTAGTTTTCCTTTTCATCCATATGCCATTTTATATTTGTAGGACCAAAATTTTTTCGGATATTTTTCGCTCTTCCAATTTCATCAGAGTTTGACCGGCCTCCTAGAGCTGCAGTTTCTGAGGCATGTGGTCCTCCTGGCAAGACAACTGTCTTGTTAATACCGAAGTTTCGCATTACGGCCTGTCACTCGTTTATTGTCGTGATTCCATGTTATTGTGTACACTTTCTGGAGTTTGTGGTTCTTTCTAAACTGGCTTTACTGTGTAGTCTACCTCCGGTATTTTATTTGTTACGTAAAAAAACGTAAATTGTAGTACATTGGTAAAAATACAAGGACTCAACTGGATGTTGGTTACTCCGTTATTAAATTATGTTTTCTTCTTTTTTGGTATCTGTCTTACAACGCATATCGACTGGACGCTCTACATACGCTTTGTCTTGTGCTTCTTTCTTAATCTGCTGCTAACTCCTCCATTTCTTAAGGCACCCAGCTTTCCAAGTCCTTCTCTCTCTCTGTCCCTCTTTCTCTTCGTTGCAATCTTTGGTCAACGACTCTACGTCGCACGTAATTTTTTCGCAGTACAAGGGATGTCTCAGCCAAGATATTTTTCTTTTTTTCACCATTTTCACTACTTTTCTCTCCTCATTTTTTCCTAGAAGCCCTTCTTCACTCGTAATTCTGTGAGACAATCTCACATTTAACATTAACGCACATGATTTTGGAGGACTCTACCTTTTTCAGTGTAACAGTCCAGTCACAACGTTATTTTACACCCTACCAAAATAGTAATTTCAGGTCCAACGAGAAGATACTATAATTCGTACTCTTGCTGAGTGATAGGCTGTTATTAATAATACTCAAACAAATTTCGTTGCATATACACTGTAAAGAAAGCCGAGCCGACACCCAGCTTCGCATTCCGTAGAATGAAGAAGCCAGGCAACTGACGTGAATGCTGTGTAGGTGCAGAATAGCGATCTAAGAGGCACACAAGGCATCCACAAAAAGGCTTTGTTTTCTGAAGGAGCAAGGCAAATATGACATTTTAATAATCAGTCCTTGTACTGTTTTCATTCTGAACTGATGTATTTATAGTTGCCCCGGGACAGAGCTACTGAATTTATTGTTAATATTTTTTCAAAGAATGGGAGGCAAGTCAATTGTACAACACGGGGAGCTAAGGACATAACACACACCCATGCCCGAGGCAGGATTCGAACCTGCGACCATAGCAGCAGTGCGGTTCCGGACGGAAGCGCCTAGAACCGTCGGCCACAACGGCCGGCAAAGCGCAGGTTATTTCCGTTTCCAAGAAGAGTCGTAGGACAAATGCACATAATTATAGTGTAACGCTATGTCTAAAGTAAGGTGTGATGTTTATGACTAACAAATAACAGTTATATAAAGTGGTGTGCTGACTGTGTATCTGATTACACGTATCTGTATATTTACCTTACCCTGTTTTAAACATTCAGTCTACTAGCAAGAAAGCAATACCCGTAAACCCAAACTAATTAAAACCTGGGTGCGATAATGACAAATTAGAGGTAAGTACATTCAGATCTGCTCGATCTCACTACGACCCTGTAATTTGAATAAGTACAAAAGTGGTCCCTGTGCGAAAATCCATAAACTGTGTGAAATAAATTTCTTATCTCGTACTGGTGTTGCCTTTGGTAACGCGTTGCTCTGTTCTCAACACTACTAAACTAACTATAGCTGCAAAGCCAAAATGCAAGCTATTTGACTGAGACACATTTAGAATTTTTTAAAATAAAAACCACTTGGAATTTGGAGGCGGAACATAACTGAGGTGAGTGACTGTAATGTCATACTTTAAAATCTTACTATATTGTGAAACTGACTTGCAATTGTTAAGCCGTATCATAAAAATTACATTTACGAAAACAAATGATCTTTTTGAAGCCATGTTGACTGTTTTTCGACCGTGACTGTTTCAAGAAATATGTAAAGGTTTTTTTAAATTACCACTACCAGTCACAAACTTTGTCAACTATTGTATTACTTATTTATTTAGCGACATGTTCGAGGGAATCCCCTGTAAAGTTGTTTTTGTAATGCCATTTAGCCTGAAGATGAGGGATTCCCTCGAAACATGTCGCAGAGGATTGATGAATAGTGCAGGCTCTGGCAGTTGATTCTGAACGTAACTAAATGTAACATATACAATACAATAGTTGACAAAGTTTGTGACTGGTAGCGGTAATTTAAAAGAAACTTTACAAATGATCTTTACAACAACAACAAAACTTGGAGTTACATACAAAGCTGGTCTCATTCAAATTCGTTCTACAGCAAAAGCGCAAAGTACATAAATATTGATTACCTTATTGTAGATCGATGTAACAATATGTAGAAAGATTCTTCATCAAAATTTCGTAATAATATTTGTAGCATTTTCTTAATTAATTTTACTTCAAATCTTATTTCTTTCGTAGATCATTAATGCACAATACTCAAATTATTACGCTGAATATTTAATACTAAGCGACTGCCCACTCCGGAGCATAGCAATAGACACTGCTAGCCTGTGCTGCTTCCGAGCAACAACTGCCTACTATTGCACGACCTAACGTAAGCTCTTTGTTACACGTACTCAGCATCGGTGGAAGCTGCTTCACAGTGTTCTTTCACACGTACATCTTTGTAATCGATATATCGCTTATGCTCTTGGATAATACGTTAAAATTTACAATTTTCATTATATGTACCTAATTCAATAGGCCTATATCGCTAACATCAGTCTTTTGTAGGTTTATGGAACATGTTTTACGCGCAAGAATTATGACGTTTTTCGAGGATGAATATCTCCTCTATAAAAATCGACGTAAATTCCGCAAACAGAGATCTTACGAAACTCAGCTTGTTCTGTTCCTCTATGACTTCCATAGCTGTGTAGACAACGGCGCTCAGGTTGACGCCGTGTTCCCCGACTTCAGGATTTGGCACCATCCCACACTGCCGTTCAGTGATAAAAAAAAAATACGAGCCTGTCGACTATCGGACCAGATTTGCGACCGGATTCAAGACTTCCTTGGAGATAGTATTCAACACGTCGCTGTTAATGGAACAAAATCGACAGATGTAAAGGTATTTTCCGGAGTATCGCAAGTAAGTGTGATAGGACCATTACTGTTTATAACATACGTAAATGATCTAGTAGAAAGTGTCGAAAGCTCTTTAAGACTGTTCGAAGATGACGCGGTTGTCTGAAAGTAAGTAGGAACGCCAGAGGAGAGTATCGATTTGCTGAATGACTCGCAGAGGATTGATGAATAGTGCAGGCTCTGGCAGTTGATTCTTAACGTAACTAAATGTAACATATAGCACAAGCATAGGAAAATAGATCCACTACTGTACAACTACACCATTGATGACAAATTGCTGAAAATAGCAGCTACCGTGAAATATCTAGGAGTAACTATCCAGATCGACCTTAAGTGGAATGACCACGTAGGAGGAAAAGCAAATGCTAGACTGAGAGTTATAGGAAGAATCTCAAGGAAATGCAACTCATCCACGAAGAAGTGGCTTCTAAGGTGCTTGTTCGACCGATTATTCAGTATTGTTCATCAAGCTGGGACCCATACCAGGTATGACTGATAGAAAAGAAAGAGAAGTTCAGAGGAAGAACGGTGTCCCGGGTTCGTTTCCCGCTGGGGTCAGGGGTTTTCACCTGCCTCGAGATGACTGGGTGTTTCTGGTGTCCTCATCATTTCATCTTCATTCATGAAATTGGCGAGTTTGGACTGAGCAAAGGATGGGAATTTGTACGGGTGCTGATAACGGCGCAGTTGAGCGCCCCACAAATCAAACATCATCATCATCAAAGGAAGGGCGGCACGTTTCGTTACGGGTTCGTTTAGCTGGTGTGAGAGCGCTACAGAGATGCTCAAAAAACTCCAGTGGCAGATGTTACAAGAGAGACGTTGCGCATCACGGACAGGTATATTATTGAAATTTCGAGTGATCACTTTCCGGGAAGAGGCGGACGATATATTACATCCTTCCTCATTCAACTCACGAAATGAGCATGACGAGAAAATTCAAGAAGGTAGAGCTAAAACAGAGGCTTACCGCCAATGATTCTTCCCACCCGCCATTCTCGAGTGGAACAGGGAAGGGGGGATCAGTTCGTCGTACCAGAAGTACACTCCAGAAGTACCTTGCGTGATGTGGATGTAGATGGTAAGTTAATTTTTCCTTGTAATTTTTATCTAGGCCCGTTATTCAGCCGAGAAAAATTATGAAACGAAAATATGCTTTGCGGAACGGTAACAACCGGCGTGGCGACAGTTGTTGATCCGTGAACGACACTGCACGGTACCAATGTGTTCCACAAAGTTGCGCGTGAAAATGCGATTGATCATAGAAATAAAGGATCAAATGTTTTGGACAGCCATTGGGCCAGCGATCATTCGTGTACTTAAAGAAAGAACAGGTAAACTATCGCTATCCTACAGTACAGGGTCAAAATTTGGACATTTCACACTTCCTCCAGCCCAGGCAAATTGAGCAAACCGGCTAGTTCTTTTACATTGGGAGTGGTCTGGGGTAGACCTTAGGCAGCTTACAAAAGCACCATTTGTTCGCGGGCGGCTCCTCAGAAAACCCCGAAAAACCATACTTTCGGGTACGAAAAGTACCAATCGTGGATATGGCCACTTCTGTAATTTCTGTTCATAGCATATCGTCGACATTTTTATCATATGTTCTTAAGCTGATATTCTCATTGAACTTCAAAACTTTTTTCTATATCATAATCTGTTGCCGAGACCCAGAGATTCAAAGGTACTGTACTTATGCAAGTAAAATATTCACGTATCATCCGGTCTGAGAAGTAAATGTAGTTTTAACTGACGTAGTGCACATTTGGCAAGGGACCTAGGTTTCTGCGATCACCAAACAATATATTTAGTCAGCATTTTTTTACCAATAAAACTTTGTGACGCGCTTCCTCTGTATGATGGACACTTCACGCCTATACAAACACGCTCAAATTGATACTAAATTGACAAAAATCGGTTAAAAAGGGTATTAATATGTCTGAAAAGAATGTAAAATAACTGCCCAAAAATACATAAAACTGGAAAATTCAGAAAATATTTCTAACAACATATTTTTTAAGATACAAATCATAAACCTGGCGTTTTTATATGGACTGCCGTCGATGAGCGAAGAATGCAGAAAAAAGTGTAAAGAAAACGATTTTGTGTTAATATTATGAGCACGTACTTGTTGTTCATATGTGCCTAAGTATATAAATGTGTAGAAGTGTATAAACGAATTGTCAAACCTTTAGCGACTTACAGAATATGCTCTTCTTTATAAGACTCTGACGGAAAAGTGGGGAACCAGCTGCCTCAGTCATCATTCCACCTTCCTCAAAAAAAAGTTGGCCTGTGAATGTATTCGTGCCTTTTTGTTCTGAGGGTAGCACAGACAGTGACGGTGTAAGGTAGAGAAGACATTGCCAACAGAAGAGAAGGAGAGAGGAGAGAGTGATGGTGGGAGAGAGGAAGTGGCAGTGAAAAAGAAAGAGAGATGGATGAAGAGCAGTGGGAGCCAAAGAGAGATATTGATGGTAAATGAGAGACAGTGGCAGTAAAAGAGAAAGAGATGGACGGAGATAGAGCAAAAAGAGAGAGCAGACAGTGTAAATGAGAAATACAGATGAGTGGAGACCATACACTGGCTTGGGGGTCTGGACCCTTACAGACCGGGGAACTTTAACACCTAGGTACAGCGGAGGGCGCAATTTGGACAGAAACTTTAAATGTGTGGGCGTAGGGGAAAAATAAGTTGTACACTCCACAATTTTTGAACTGCCGAGATGGAGTGGAGATAGTGGCAATAAAGACAGAAGAAGGCAGTGAAACTGAGAAAGGAGACAGTGGCAGTGGGATGTACTGTAAATCAATGAGAGAAAGATAAGACTGTGGGAAAGAGACATATATATAAGATTACTGTTACAAGGATACGCTGACTATGAAGGCTTACCCACAACGAGAGGCTGGGTAAAAGGATTTAGAATGTTCTGTGTTAAAAGAACTCGAATATGTTCACATCCCAAAATTTCTAGTGAGGAAAGCTGACTGAGGTTTGAGACACTTTCCTGTCATCGTCTTTTAAAGAGGAGCATATACATCTTTTTGTGCTCTGACAAGTGTATTTTTCATCTGGTCTTAAATGCTCTTAAATAAACGCAGTCCTCATTTTAAGAAAGGAGAATGCCACAAAAGAAGTTTCATAATCTTTTTCTCCAGAACACTCCACCCCCTCCCCCCCCCCCCCTCCCCACAGACATATTCGTTCCCTTTTCACGTGAGTGAAGGATTTCAAGTAGAAGAAAAGCGTTGGCGTAGGTTTTTCTGTGAAGCAGGAGTACGCACTACCCAATGTCAAAAGAAGGGTTCAGAACGTTTATGAAGGTGATGTAATTGACAGGTGGCGGAATAAGTATCTAGGAGCGAAAGTCACTATTAAAGATAAACAACATAACAAGGTATCATCGGTTCCACGTTCAACTGGCAGACAACTATTTAGGGAGTTAGGTACTTTAGTTACTAAGTCACAGTAAGAATTTATCTCATTAAATGAATCGTAAATAAGTCATTTGATTTCACATGTAATTAAGACTTATTAATTGAGCCACTAAAAGAAAAAATGGCTCATTACTCTTCATTAATACTGACTATAGATGTGACAGAGGTGACTAACGCTACCACGAAAACTTTTCATTATTATCCAATAACATTAGGCCATAAATGTCTGTCAAACAGGAAAGTTAAATGTAAAAGTAATGTAAAAATGTTCCTTTTGTACTCGTATATCTCTTTCTCTTCCACAGACGAAGTTTTCTTAAGAAAATTGTTGCTTTTTGAAAGCAAAAGTACTAGACATATGCTTCTGCTATTATCTTTGTACATATTCTTTCCGACTGCGTGGACGTATTTGTAAATGGTTAATTGCAGCCATATTTAAATACCAGTTAAGTTCATTATCTGTAAAAAGACGTGTTCCAAGTCATTTCGGTATGTTGGGCAAGTGCCCGTCAGTCCGAATAGTTTCGAAACTGAGTCAATAAAAATGGTGATTTTAATGCTTCTTTCCTCTATATAGGCTTCCTCCACTTGCTAATAATGCATAAAACGTTGATACAACCGTGAGACTTGTCAGAGAAGTCCTTCTTTCGGAACGTCTTCAAGTTGCGCATTACTTTGCCTTGAATGTCGGTTATGTCATCAAAGCGTTGGCCCTTTATATCAATTGCTGTATGTTATCGTTTTGTGGTAGGTCTCTTCACCCATGGTGATTGTTTCTAGAAGAGAGTTGTTCTCGTTTTGGACTTCAATGAAGTCGCGGCAAGCGCTCGGGCGTCCTTTTTGTTCGAGAGTAAAGGTGCGACGGACAAAGTTTGCGCGCACTTTGCTCTTGCTCAAAACATTCTGGAGAATGTCTTGAGCTCTTGTTTTTAGTCCAGTCAACAAAGGATAATTAGGGAAAAAATTCGTGTAGTCCCGAATTATTGTATAGTACTAGGAAGGAGTATCATGAACAACATACTAAAAATCCCCATCTGTGGGGTGTGAGCATTGGGGTGGTGGGAGATGTTTATCCCTTTGAGTACCAGCAATATATAAAAAGATTATTCTAAAATTTTTCACAAAAGCTACCTTTATTGTCATTGTAAGTAACGAATACAAGAACAAATAACAAAAAGTAAATGAGATGGTTTCTCCTCATAACCACTGGGACATAAAGTTTTCACCCACCCATCATTTTATGTGATATATTTGAAAGCAATTTTGCACTTTTTCTGTACACAGACTGACATCACGGAAGTCCCGTGAACTCATAACGCCTGAAAAAAATTATAGTCATAATTAACAAGCAGACATGGGCTTAATATTTAAAAACTTTATATCGAAAGTACCTACCGCCCCAGTAGTCTCAATTCGAAAGTATTCATAACAGCAGTAGTACAAACTCAAATCTACTGGGTGATCAAAAAGTCAGTATAAATTTGAAAACTGAGTAAATCACGGAATAATGTAGATAGAGAGGTACAAATTGACACACATGCTTGGTATGACATGGGGATTTATTAGAATCAAAAAAATGCAAAAGTTTAAAAAATGTCCGACAGATGGCGCTTCCTCTGATCAAAATAGCAATAATTACCATAACATAGTAAGACAAAGCAAAGATGATGTTCTTTACAGGAAATGCTCAATATGTCCACCATCATTCCTCAACAATAGCTGTAGTCGAGGAATAATGTTGTGAACAGCACGGTAAAGCATGTCCGGAGTTATGGTGAGGCATTGGCGTCGGATGTTGTCTTTCAGCATCCCTAGAGATGTCGGTCGATCACGATACACCTGCGACTTCAGGTAACCCCAAAGCCAATATTCACACGGACTGAGGTCTGGGGACCTGGGAGGCCAAGCATGACGAAAGTGGCGGCTGAGCACACGGTCATCACCAAATGACGCGCGCAAGAGATCTTTCACGCGTCTAGCAATATGGGGTGGTTCTAATAAAACCCCATGTCATTCCAAGCATGTGTGTCAATTTTTACCTCTCTATCTACATTATTCCGTGGTTTATTAAGTTTTCAAATTTATACTGACTTTTTGATCACCCGGTACGTTACAATAAATTTAGATATACTTACTTTCTCTCTCAGGTATTTAGTTAATACAGTCACTAAAAAAAGCCACACGTCACACTCTCTTACAATAACGTAGCACGATCTCCGTCCCGCCAGTTACTTTGAACGCTATAAGAGACTACCATAATGCAGTGCCTCTGTCTTGCAACAGTATGTGTGGTTTCAGGAGAAGGTACGAGTACCTCAAAACAAAATTAATAAAAAAGTGGTTTCAAGCAGAAACCGCTGGTACTCAAAGGGGTAAAGGTCACTTTTTTAGGTTTTTGTTGAATAATTCGAAAACAGCGAATTCTAGCGAAATTGCTTCCCAAGATAAAACTAAACTACATCTAATTTACTATAAAAGGGCACGATTCATTTTTTTGCTAAGGCTAATAGTTTTCGCATTGCAGGGGATGGAAAAAACGCAGATTATTAAAAATACGAGAGCGTTCTGAAATGTAATGCATCCGTATTTCTTGTGTAAAATACCTTAAAGCTTTTTGAGTAGACCATTACACATCTTTATTCTTCATGTTCACATATTTATTTCTCAACATAGTCGTCCTGGTGTCAAATACATTTCTCCCAACGAGGGACTAGTTTGTTGAATGTCACTGTAGAATATATGAGTTTGTTGATAGAGCCACAACCTCACCTCTGCTTGCGCTATTTCATCACTATCAAAGTGAAGGCCTCGAAGGATTTCTTAAGGTTAGGAAATACATGAAAATTGGATATAGCCAAGTCGGGACTGTATGATGGGTGATCGACGACAATGAATCCAAGGAGATGAATTGTTGCAGGTGTCAAAGTGCTCACTGTGGTGTCGCCGCCAGACACCACACTTGCTAGGTGGTAGCCCAGATCACATCTGGGGTGGTATCCTTCAAATCGGCCGCGTTCCTTTAATATACGTCGGACCAGCGTGTCGCCACTGTCAGTGATTGCAGACCGAGCGCCGCCACACGGCAGGTCTAGAGAGACTTCCTAGCACTCGCCCCAGTTGTACAGCCGACTTTGCTAGCGATGGTCCACTGACAAATTACGCTCTCATTTGCCGAGACGATAGTTAGCATAGCCTTCAGCTACGTCATTTGCTACGACCTAGCAAGGCTCCATTATCATTTGTTATTTATCTTGTGAAGCATGTACCGTCAGACCGATGTTTACCAATTATGGATTAAAGTTAAGTATTCCAGAAGCTACGTACTTTTTTACTAGACTCAACTCCTTTAACTGTTCCAGACCTCACGCCAGCCTGCGTGAGCGTAAACGCGTGCCTTTCGGCTACCTCCTAATGGCTTGGCTGTCTTGCCAAGTCACAACACTCACATATGATCTGTCGTTGTCATGATGAAGAAAACGGTGTTCCGTGTGTGGACGACCTCTTCGAATTCGAAACTTGACTACAGTATCCAGTTTTTCATGCCCCGACATAGTTAGGTTACACACCACCATTTTACACGCTACAATTCGGAGTAATCTAGCGGCAGAGAGCGCTGAAAATATGTTCACATGAAGTGTAAAAATGTCGAATGTTAATAACATTTGTTTTACTTAAAAATCTGTAGGAGTTTTCACATAAGAAATTCGGAGGCGTTACTTTTCAGGACGCCTACGTAGTGTCTTGGTGGTATGAAATTAATATTTATTGTTAAATGATGTTGGTTAAGAATAAATATTAAATGTGTGTAACACATCTAAGTGCCTTCGAGCCATATGAAGGCATAAATTGTGTTCATAAGGTGTAACAGTTTGGAGGAGCGGAAGTAGATGGTAGAAGTGTAAGGGCAGATCGGTCACCGGAATGAGGGAGCAGGTGAGTCCCCACCCTATCTACCCCACTGCATCACAAGAAGCAACTACAGGGCATTTCACAAAGTTATATCGACCCTCCCCAGAACATCTTATGAATCACTGGCGACACTGATATACCAGAGGAATAGGGTGCTTATTTTTCACAAAGTGCTTTAACATTACATGGAATACAGATATTAGTCTCTATTAATACGCTCACAGGAAAAAGGTATGGACAGAATCTATGTAAATCTCTGCATACTGTTCTACATTGCTACAGGGCAACTGATTCTACGTCGTCCCGTGTAGCAGCTTCTGAGAAAGGCAGCTTCCTCAAACACAAGCGCTGCTCGCTTTTCCGTTTATGGACTAACTGTACATCTCCAGTGTTTCCTGTCCAGTTCTCGTACATGCAGTGTTTATGCAGTGGAGTTACTTTCGGTTTATTAAACGAGTGCCGGCCGTTGTGACCGAGCGGTTCTAGGCTCTTCAGTCCGGAACTGCGCTGCTGCTACGGTCGTAGGTTCGAATCCTGCCTCGGGCATGGATGTGCGTGATGTTCTTACGTTAGTTAGGTTTAAGTAGTTCTAAGTCTAGGGGACTGATGACCTCAGATGTTAAGTGCCATAATCCTTAGAACCATTAAATGAGTACTTCTTTGCACTTTTTAAGTGGGCTACCGTGGAAACCAGTCCAACAGCTGGAGCTGTCAACTGTATACCATACCAAAGAGCCTGTCCAAAGTGTAACATGCTCTCATTATGCATTCGACAATCGCGATTTCATTATCTCCACTATCACTGGCTCGAATACTTTTCACAGCCTGCGAGGTATCAGAATTCATTACCCTAGCCTCAGCTTTTCCAACATCTAAAGAGGCCTAGAGGCTTAAATGTCTCCCTCTGCAATGGGTCACTTAGGAGTTATAGAACTTAGCGTAAGTCAAGAAATGGACTACAGCAGACTACTGTTCGAAAGTTGAATATCATCAGTCTCATTCACACCCACCTTGGAAGATATACTGTGGATATTCTGTAAAAGGCTCCACTAAAGTGAAGTATAGTCGTAGGGCATGGATGGCTGGGACACACAAGGCCACGATCAGCTGTCTGACTCCGAAGGTTTCCCCTATACTCTGCATCTGCAAGCACCTTTCCTTCATGAATTATGAGACCTGTATGTAAGGGTATCTATTAAGCGTAGTTAACTGAAATGGCGTGTGAGTAATATAGTGTCATGTTCGTGTTGGAGATGATTAGTGAAGGGAGAGAGGGGAGAGGGTGAAACTCGGTACCAGCACATAGCCTACTCCTCTCCTCATGAAGGAGCCCAATGAGCTTAAAACCCCATCTGAGAGATGTATTACTATCAACAGTGTTGCACGCACTCATTTCGTAAGACACTGCAGAGAGGCTTAGACTTGAATCCAGGATCTCAGCGGAACGACTGGTCACGACTTTAATGTCACCACTCCTCTTTGACGGTTACCCAACCACGTATAGGCCAGTGCTGAACTTCGGTGATCTAATGGGCAACGGTGTATCCACCTCAACACGCCTGTCGACAGTGGCTTCACTCTGTGAACCCCACTTTACACAATCTACCAGTAACAGTTTCAATGGTAAGAGAAATACAGTAACTTTCTGGCCATTCATTAGTTCGCCACCAAGAGACTACAACACAATGACACTTGTCAATAATAGACAGCAACAAAGTTCAACATTTACCAATCCAGTCCCTTTCCGACCAACACTACAAAGGTCACTGACAACGTTGGACTTACAAATGCACTTCCAGCCCTTGTTTATAGAAATATATTTTACGTCCTCACTAAATACTGGAAATAAGCATTGATTTAATAACTGAAAACAACTCCATTGTATAAACTTGAGTTCAGTGAAATTATTTTGTCTACTCACAGAAGATAACTGAACTGGAAATGCTGTCTGTAAAATGAAAAGCAAACACTGCTCGTAGTGGAGGAAGTTGCCTTCCGCGGAAGAATGCTGCAGCTGCTGTATAGGATGAAATGAATCGATTCCCCTTCTGGAGTGTAGAATAGTATGCAGAGTTTTACATAGAGGCTGTAACGACCACAGCTATCAATCTGTGACCAAAGGGGTTGGGTTGTTTTGGGGAAGGAGACCAGGCAGCGAGGTCATCGGTCTCATCGGATTAGGGAAGGATGGGGAAGGAAGACGGCCGTGCCCTTTCAGAGGAACCATCCCGGCATTTGCCTGGAGTGATTTAGGGAAATCACGGAAAACCTAAATCAGGATGGCCGGACGCGGGATTGAACCGTCGTCCTCCCGAATGCGAGTCCAGTGTCTAACCACTGCGCCACCTCGCTCGGTGTGACCAAAGGACAAGATTACTTAATCCGTGTGTATGATCTTTTGTTTCCTTGTCTTTGTTTACGGTTTTTAGCGCACTTTGTCTGTGTAACCAGTGTTGCCAACCTGGGGGTTCTCCCCCTAAATTTAGAGGGAATCAGCAGCGTTAAGGAGGAATTTTGAGGGATAAGTACTTCATGGGGAAATGTAAGGAGATGTGTGGTTCGTGAGGAATTTCTAGGGGCTTCTCGATTATGAATAAGGCATATCAATAAAAAATTATTTAGCCCTAGCTAACGCTGAACTATGTAATTCTTGATTTTCCGTTGGCAGCCCTACTTTACGAACACTTTCATAATTTAAACTGTTCTTGAACTGGGATTTACATCAATTACAATTAGTCAGGGATACCAGAGATAGGACATAGATCAGCTGAGTTAGTAGCAGTCGATAAGTAAAAAGGAGCGGTACAGTGAAGCTTGTAAACTGAGTTTTGAAAACGTTTTCAGTGTGATTGTGTATATGTTAAGAGTATTTGTCACCCAGAGACAAAATGTATTTGCAGAGATACACAAAGACTTTGAAACAGAGCCCTTGCTGTAGGGGAATCGATTCTTGTCATCCTATACAGCAGCTGTAGCATTCTTCCGCGAAAGGCAACTTCCTGCAGTTTGTTTGATTTTACGTGCGTAGTTGAGGAGTGTCGATATTTGTATAACTTGTGCTGTAGCCTATACGCTACGATTTACACTTTAATATGACATACTAGTATTTCTTTTTTAAGTAAACAATGAAATATAGAATATTATAAAATAGTATTTTTCGACAATGAAGCTTTGGAATCGTTAAAATAAATCCGTAGTTAGACATGCAAAATTTTAATGGTAGGTTTTATCAGCGAAAATAAATACTCATTACCGCTCTGTATGTGTTACAAAGTGATTATTATTATTAGTAACTGATAGCCTCCCTTATTACTTTTCAGGTTGGTCAATCTCTGACCTATCTGGTCAAGGATGGAGAGCCTTTTTCAAAACCTGTCATTCTACCCCATTAGGCATAATACTCCTCCATTAACAGTGTAAATTACATAGCAGAACTGCTGGCAACGTTAGGACATTCTGCTTCTTCGTGAGGTCTAAAAAAACATGCACAAAATGTACCACAATCGTTATAGATGTAGTCAGTGCTGGTGTGCAAGAGGATATAATCCTAGAGATAGGAAACTCTCCATATTCTTCAATTATTGGTGAAAGCACAGATGTAATCAGTCAAAAGCAGCTTTGTATTTTGCTTTGAAGAAGTGTATTATAACTACATTTTATTGCATTCTCCAATTATGTGATTGTGATGCTCGCACCATTTAAAATGTCCTGAATTCAAATTTAGAAAGCGGTAGCTTTAAAATGGAAAATTTGATAGGAGTTGAGGTGGATGGTGGAAGTGTAATGGTAGAATCCATATCTCTCTAACTACTCTTCTGAAAGAAATAGTCCATGACTGAATTGTTGTTAAATGCTTTTGTCATTTTCTTCATCTTTTGGCAGAAAAAACTGCAGTTGTCTTCCCACGGCAGATGGCATTCTTTATCAGAGAAATACACAACTGGTTTTCTGGCAGACCAAAAGGACTGGGGCAATACGGATATTTGTATAAAACTATGAATGGTAACTGCAATTCTAAAAAAATTCGAAGACTCTCTGGTACAGGTTGGTTAACTAGGTCCCAGTATTCTGCTACTGATAAAGTTCTGAAACAATGGGAAGAACTGAAGTTATAATTTTCTCTCACAAAGACAGCTGCAAGTTTTTCTGTACAAAGATGAAAAGAATGACAAAAGCACATAACAACTCAGTCAAGACCTATTCTTTCAGAAGAGTAGTTACAGAGTTATGGACTCCTACAATTACACATGCAAAATCCACCCCAATTCGTGTTAAAGCTACATTGCTGAACAGCTTTACGAGATTATGGACTGTCTAACATAAACATAGCCAAAGCCTTGCAGACAAACAAAAATTACGCGAAGCGAAATGTAGTGTGAGGAGGGCTATGCGAGAGGCGTTCAATGAATTCGAAAGTAAAGTTCTATGTACTGACTTGGCAGAAAATCCTAAGAAATTTTGGTCTTATGTCAAAGCGGTAGGTGGATCAAAACAAAATGTCCAGACACTCTGTGACCAAAATGGTACTGTAACAGAGGATGACAGACTAAAGGCCGAAATACTAAATGTCTTTTTCCAAAGTTGTTTCACAGAGGAAGATTGCACTGTAGTTCCTTCTCGAGATTGTCGCACAGATGACAAAATCGTAGATATCGAAATAGACGACAGAGGGATAGAGAAACAATTAAAATCGCTCAAAAGAGGAAAGGCCTCTGGACCTGATGGTATACCAGTTCAATTTTACACAGAGTACGCGAAGGAACTTGCCCCCCTTCTTGCAGCGGTGTACCGTAGGTCTCTAGAAGAGCGTAGCGTTCCAAAGGATTGGAAAAGGGCACAGTTCATCCCCGTTTTCAAGAAGGGACGTCGAGCAGATGTGCAGAACTATAGACCTATATCTCTAACGTCGATCAGTTGTAGAATTTTGGAACACGTATTGTGTTCGAGTATAATGACTTTTCTGTAGACTAGAAATCTACTCTGTAGGAATCAGCATGGGTTTCGAAAAAGACGGTCATGTGAAACCCAGCTCGCGCTATTCGTCCACGAGACTCAGAGGGCCATAGACACGGGTTCACAGGTAGATGCCGTGTTTCTTGACTTCCGCAAGGCGTTCGATACAGTTCCCCACAGTCGTTTAATGAACAAAGTAAGAGCATATGGACTATCAGACCAATTGTGTGATTGGATTGAGGAGTTCCTAGATAACAGGACGCAGCATGTCATTCTCAATGGAGAGAAGTCTTCCGAAGTAAGAGTGATTTCAGGTGTGCCGCAGGGGAGTGTCATAGGACCGTTGCTATTCACAATATACGTAAATGACTTGTGGATGACATCGGAAGTTCACTGAGGCTTTTTGCAGATGATGCTCTGGTGTATCGAGAGGTTGTAACAATGGAAAATTGTACTGAAATGCAGGAGGATCTGCAGCGAATTGCTGCATGGTGCAGGGAATGGCAATTGAATCTCAATGTAGACAAGTGTAATGTGCTGCGAATACACAGAAAGACAGATCCTTTATCATTTAGCTACAAAATAGCAGGTCAGCAACTGGAAGCAGTTAATACCATAAATTATCTGGGAGTACGCATTAGGAGTGATTTCAAATGGAATGATCATATAATGTTGATCGTCGGTAAAGCAGATGCCAGACTGAGATTCATTGGAAGAATCCTAAGGAAATGCAATCCGAAAACAAAGGAAGTAGGTTACAGTACGCTTGTTCGCCCACTGCTTGAATACTGCTCAGCAGTGTGGGATCCGTACCAGATAGGGTTGATAGAAGATATAGAGAAGATCCAACGGAGAGCAGCGCGCTTCGTTACAGGATCATTTAGTAATCGCGAAAGCGTTACGGAGATGATAGATAAACTCCAGTGGAAGACTCTGCAGGAGAGACGCTCAGTAGCTCGGTACGGGCTTTTGTCAAAGTTTCGAGAACATACCTTCACCGAAGAGTCAAGCAGTATATTGCTCCCTCCTACGTATATCTCGCGAAGAGACCATGAGGATAAAATCAGAGAGATTAGAGCCCACACAGAGGCATACCGACAATCCTTCTTTCCACGAACAATACGAGACTGGAATAGAAGGGAGAACCGATAGAGGTACTCAAGGTACCCTCCGCCACACACCGTCAGGTGGCTTGCGGAGTATGGATGTAGATGTAGATGTAGATAAAATCTTATTCAAGTTTCTCAGAAATGAATTAAAATCCATATACAGAATAAATTTGTCGTTTCAAAGTGAGATTATTGAGGTCATCCAAAACGTTGAAGAAGTTCAACATATACATATACAGCTACAAACAAACTGAATTAACCAAAGAAGAAGTAGTAGCTTTGGAAGACGTTGGAGACTTCTTGAGATTACGTTTACATTGTGAGTTACATAAAGAGATAATGCTTTGTAAGTACCGGTAGTTCAAAATATTGTTAAAATCGTTGTTGCATGTAAAGCATGATCGGAAATTGGTGCGTACCGGTACGTTTGGAATAATGAAAAAAGATATTCAAATCACCTCAGGGCTAAATAAATAAAGTTAATGATAGTGTGTGTGCATAGTTTTCACTCAGGTACCCGAAGTCCTTGATATAAGGCGAAGTAATCCACATTTATTAGTTTGCACTTATCTACCTAGAGTCCTTGATATAAGGAGAAGTGATCCACTTCTATCAAATTTTCCACTTTAAAACTACCGCTTTCTAAATTTAAATTCAGGACATTTTAAATGGTGCGAGCATCACAATCACCAGTGTTTAATATATTATAATTCTTTGCTAAAATTCACAAATTACTGGTATCGTTGCTTTCGTAGTATCGTTTTTGGCCGCTCCAACGTGTTCGCACTCATAGAAAGAGAACCAGCGAGTTATAATTCGCATATATGTGTTATATACCGTACCTTGAGTATTATCCATCTCGTTGGAGCGACCTTATGTCCTAGTCAAAAGCGCTAAATTCACGCTTCCCACGAAAAAATGACCTTCATTGAATACTGGAAACGACAAAATCTTCAAGTGGAATCTTGCTTATTCTATATGGAGTTTATATGTAATATAACAAGCACAGTGGAAGATGCTTATCCACACTGCAAAGTTACTAGCGAGAACTTCAGGCAACTTCTTTTTAATGATTTAAACTCTCAGGCAGATCATGGTATTTTCTGAAAGAACTACAATTCACAGTCGCTAGTCTTATATCGGAGGAATATACGATATTGTAATGACTGTATTTGTATGTCTGAAGAAACACTGCATTTTATTTCTTACAAATACTGGCACTGCAAAATCGTACTTAGTTTATTACACTCCTCTTCCAAGTACACACCAGCACATTTTCCCATGACCTGTAATGTTTAGTGTCCTGTACCCTGCGAGAGAAAATTACTTAATATGTTAGCAAATATTGATTTCTGATCGGTCTTCTGGAATTCAATAATTAAAATTCCGTTGCACCTTTTTCTGTTTAAGATAGCGAGTAGGGTTCGTGATCAATTAAAATTTCTTGAAACTGCAAACGCCTTGGCACTCAGGGCTAAATAAATAAAGTTAATGATAGTGTGTGTGCATAGTTTTCGCTCAGGTACCTGAAGTCCTTGATATAAGGAGAAGTAATCCACATTTATTAGTTTGCACTTATCTACCTAGAGTCCTTGATATAAGGAGAAGTGATCCACTTTTAGTACAAAGAAAAATTATTTTCGGTGCGCAGTTACGATCACCACAAAGAATCGATGCATAAATTTCTTCAGCAACGATGGAAACCGAGAAGTTATTTGGACGACCCCGTAACGATGACGATTTGATCATAATTCTGATAAAGCATTTATCATGGAAAGTAAAAAAACAATTAGATTCACGAATATTTCATGATTTTGACGGGTTATTACAAGTTTTTGCTCATCTACAAGAGACAGATAATGAGGGCACACATGGTAAAACAGAATAAAGTACGACGCGTTGCAATCAGCGCAGCAAGATAATTTTGAGTGCTTGCCGTAGAGTCAGTAGAACGACAGTCAACCTAGATACAATGGCACGCATAAAGGTGGCTGTTCACAAAAACGTGTTGCAGTAATGATAATTTTCGAAATTACAAGAGAAGAGAAAATGATTTTAATAGAGTTAACCAGCCGGCAGCAGAAAACAGATGCGTTCGCGATCGTTCATCACTTCGAAATGAGGATGGCAAACGCTGACAAAACGAGCGAAACTAAAATAACTCCGGTACATTCAAACAGTATAATGGGCCAAAAGCAAGAAAAGAAATGATTAAATGCGATACTGAAGACATTAAGGCTGAATCACCGACAGAAGAGCTGCAAGCTACAGATGATGATTTAATTCCAGTGTAAATGATCGGAAAACTGCAGCAGTTTCATATCCCGATAGTACCACAGCGATCTCTAAGTATCATATGAACAGCTTCGTGAAATAGAAGATGTACCTGTTTTCCCTGTCGATAGTGTACATATAATTACTGCAACTGGCCACAGAAGTCGTGTTGTTACTGGGCAGGCACTCATTGGTTGCAAGATATGGGAGCGATACATTAATGTGACTATGCTAATTATTTCGTCTTTGGCTGTGGATTAGACATTTTGTAATGATTGGCTGACAGAATGAATACATAGGGTTCATTTTCGAAGACAGTGTTTAAGTGTGTGTGATAGGAAGGAAGAATTGGAGGTTAATTTGGTCGTATCACTGGCAGAAAAAGAACAAGCTTCTGCAGGCTTAGGAGTTAGGATTATGTAGAAGAAGACAGATGGTGGAACTGAAGCACCCGTACATATGAGGATACAGATAGCCGTACCGTAGGTGCAACCACAACGGAGGGGTATCTGTTGATAGGCCAGACAAACGTGTGGTTCCTGAAGAGGGGCAGCAGCCTTTTCAGTAGTTGCAAGGGCAACAGTCTGGATGATTGACTGATCTGGCCTTGTAACAATAACCAAAACGGCCTTGCTGTGCTGGTACTGCGAACGGCTGAAAGCAAGGGGAAACGACGGCCGTAATTTCTCCCCAGGGCATGCAGCTGTACTGTATGATTAAATGATGATGGCGTCCTCTTGGGTAAAATATTCCGGAGGTAAAATAGTCCCCCATTCGGATCTCCGGGCGGGGACTACTCAAGAGGATGTCGTTATCAGGAGAAAGAAAACTGGCGTTCTACGGATCGGAGAGTGGAATGTCAGGTCCCTTAATTGGGCAGGTAGGTTAGAAAATTTGAAAAGGGAAATGGATAGGTTAAAGTTAGATATAGTGCGAATTAGTGAAGTTCAGTGGCAGGAGGAACAAGACTTCTGGTCAGGTGACTACAGGGTTATAAACACAAAGTCAGATAGGGGTAATGCAGGAGTAGGTTTAATAATGAATAGTAAAATACGAACGCGGGTAAGCTACTACAAACAGCTTAGTGAACGCATTATTGTGGCCAAGATAGATACGAAGCCCACACCTACTACAGTAGTACAAGTTTATATGCCAACTAGCTCTGCAGATGACGAAGAAATTGAAGAAATGTATCAAGAAATAAAAGAAATTATTCAGATGGTGAAGGGAGACGAAAATTTAATAGTCATGGGTGACTGGAATTCGAGTGTAGGAAAAGGGAGAGAAGGAAACGTAGTAGGTGAATATGGATTGGGGCTAAGAAATGAAAGAGGAAGCCGCCTGGTAGAATTTTGCACAGAGCACAACTTAATCATAGCTAACACTTGGTTTAAGAATCATGATAGAAGGTTGTATACATGGAAGAACCCTGGAGATACTAAAAGGTATCAGATAGATTATATAATGGTAAGACAGAGATTTAGGAACCAGGTTTTAAATGGTAAGACATTTCCAGGGGCAGATGTGGACTCTGACCACAATCTATTGGTTATGACCTGTAGATTAAAACTGAAGAAACTGCAAAAAGGTGGAAATTTAAGGAGATGGGACCTGGATGAACTGAAAGAACCAGAGGTCGTACAGAGTTTCAGGGAGAGCATAAGGGAACAATTGACAGGAATGGAGGAAAGAAATACAGTAGAAGAAGAATGGGTAGCTTTGAGGGATGAAGTAGTGAAGGCAGCAGAGGACCAAGTAGGTAAAAAGACGAGGGCTAGTAGAAATCCTTGGGTAACAGAAGAAATATTGAATTTAATTGATGAAAGGAGAAAATATAAAAATGCAGTAAATGAAGCAGGCAAAAAGGAATACAAACGTCTCAAAAATGAGATTGACAGGAAGTGCAAAATGGCTAAGCAGGGATGGCTAGAGGACAAATGTAAGCATGTAGAGGCTTATCTCACTAGGGGTAAGATAGATACTGCCTACAGGAAGATTAAAGAGACCTTTGGAGATAAGAGAACCACTTGTATGAATATCAAGAGCTCAGATGGAAACCCAGTTCTAAGCAAAGAAGGGAAAGCAGAAAGGTGGAAGGCGTATATAGAGGGTCTATACAAGGGCGATGTACTTGAGGACAATATTATGGAAATGGAAGAGGATGTAGATGAAGATGAAATGGGAGATACAATACTGCGTGAAGAGTTTGACAGAGCAGTGAAAGACCTGAGTCGAAACAAGGCCCCCGGAGTAGACAACATTCCACTGGAATTACTGACGGCCTTGAGAGAGCCAGTCTTGACAAAACTCTACCATCTGGTGAACAAGATGTATGAAACAGGCGAAACCCTCAGACTTCAAGAAGAATATAATAATTCCAATCTCAAAGAAAGCAGGTGTTGACAGATGTGAGAATTACCGAACAATCAGTTTAATAAGCCACAGCTGCAAAATACTAACACGAATTCTTTACAGACGAATGGAAAAACTAGTAGAAGCCGACCTTGGGGAAGATCAGTTTGGATTCCGTGGAAATACTGGAACATGTGAGGCAATACTGACCTTACGACTTATCTTAGAAGAAAGATTAAGGAAAGGTAAACCTACGTTTCTAGCATTTGTAGACTTAGAGAAAGCTTTTGACAATGTTGACTGGAATACTCTCTTTCAAATTCTGAAGGTGGCAGGGGTAAAATACAGGGAGCGAAAGCCTATTTACAATTTGTACAGAAACCAGATGGCAGTTATAAGAGTCGAGGGACATGAAAGGGAAGCAGTGGTTGGGAAGGGAGTAAGACAGGGTTGTAGCCTCTCCCCGATGTTATTCAATCTGTATATTGAGCAAGCAGTAAAGGAAACAAAACAAAAATTAGGAGTAGGTATTAAAATCCATGGAGAAGAGATAAAAACTTTGAGGTTCGCCGATGACATTGTAATTCTGTCAGAGACAGCAAAGGACTTGGAAGAGCAGTTGAACGGAATGGACAGTGTCTTGAAGGGAGGATATAAGTTGACCATCAACAAAAGCAAAACGAGGATAATGGAATGTAGTCGAATTAAGTCGGGTGATGTTGAGGGTATTAGATTAGGAAATGAGACACTTAAAGTAGTAAAGGAGTTTTGCTATTTGGGGAGCAAAATAACTGATGATGGTCGAAGTAGAGAGGATATAAAGTGTAGACTGGCAATGGCAAGGAAAGCGTTTCTGAAGAAGAGAAATTTGTTAACATCGAGTATAGATTTAAGTGTCAGGAAGTCATTTCTGAAAGTATTTGTATGGAGTGTAGCCATGTATGGAAGTGAAACATGGACGGTAAATAGTTTGGACAAGAAGAGAATAGAATGTTTCGAAATGTGGTGCTACAGAAGAATGCTGAAGATTAGGTGGGTAGATCACATAACTAATGAGAAGGTACTGAATAGGATTGGGGAGAAGAGGAGTTTGTGGCACAACTTGACCAGAAGAAGGGATCGGTTGGTAGGACATGTTCTGAGGCATCAAGGGATCACCAATTTAGTATTGGAGGGCAGCATGGAGGGTAAAAATCGTAGGGGGAGACCAAGAGATGAATACACTAAGCAGATTCAGAAGGATGTAGGTTGCAGTAGGTACTGGGAGATGAAGAAGCTTGCACAGGATAGAGTAGCATGGAGAGCTGCATCAAACCAGTCTCAGGACTGAAGACCACAACAACAACAACCTTATGAGGCGGCACACTACAGCGAACGAGACAGCCTTTGTCCGGTTTCGGCGAGGTGGTTGACGCGCTACACTGACAGAATTGAGGCGCATGTGCAGCAGTTCTTCACAAACGATTTCACAGAAACCAATCGGTAAAAAATACGCATAGCTTTATATGTCAGCTTTATGGTCATGTGTCTAAGACTTCGGTAATCGTCATATTTAACGTGATATTCGCACCTAAGTACGACACTGAGCGTAATTCGAAACAGAGGTCTAGGGGTAGGTCTTTGCTTAAATTTCAATTGAAAATCAGCATTGGCAGCCGAAGACTTCCGACATACGAAGTCACCCTCATTCTACCAACGGCCTTGTCAAAGTAGGCGGAGGAGCAGAGAGAGGTTCAGGGCACTCTCTTGACCTTGGGGTGGGAAACTGCCCCTCATGGCGGGAGAATCGGCAATGATCAACGGCAAGAGTATGCAGAAGACAATAGAACCCATTGTGTTAAACACACATAAGGGTATCCACGGGACATGTGGTCTGTAATTGAATAAATGTCATAATCTCCCCATTGGCAAAAGATTCCGTAGTAGTCCCCCATTCGGATCTCCTAGAGCGAACTACCAAAGAAGAGGTGACCATGAGAAAAAGATTGAATAATCGACGAAAGGATAACGTTCTACGAATTTCAGAAGCTTGAACTTGGTAGGGAAGCTAGAAAATCTGAAAATGGAAATGCAAAGATCAATCTGGATACAGTAGGGATCAGTGAAGTGAAATGGAACGAAGACAAGGATTTCTGGTCAGATGAGTATAAGGTAACATCAACAGCCGCAGAAAATGGTATAACAGAAGCAACATTCGTTATGAATAGGAAGGTAGGGCAGAGATTATGTTACTGTGAACAGTTCAGTGACAGGGCTGTACTTATCAGAATCGATAGCAAACCAACACCGACCACGATAGTTCAGGTATATATGCCGACATCGTAAGCTGAAGATGAAGAGATAGAGAAAGTATATGAGGATATTGAAATCGTAATACAGTAGGTAAAGTGAGATGAATGTCTAACAGTCATGGGAGACTGGACTGCAGTTGTAGGGGAAGGAGCAGAAGAAACGTTTACAGGAGAATATGGACTTGGGAGAATGAATGAGAGAGGGGAAAGACTAACTGAGTTCTGTAATAAATTTCAGCTAGTAACAGCAAATACACTGTTCAAGAGTCACAAGAGGAGGAGGTATACTTGGAAAAGGCTGGGTGATACGGGAAGATTTCAGTTAGATTACATCATGGTCAGACGGAGTTTCTGAAATCAGATACTGGATTCTAAGTATATAGCAGTGATGAAAAGTAGGCTGAAGTTTAAGAGGTTAGTCAGGAAAAATCAAAACGCAAACAAGAGGGATATGGAAGTACTAGTAGTAGTGGTAGTAGCTTTATTCATCCATAGATCTCTTTTTACAAGATTATAGGACATGTCAAAGTATTTACAAGTTTAGACCAATTTAAAGTAAGCTAATTCGTATACACATGCATTTACAGACTTCTAGTTTAAGACAAACATTAGATTTACTCCTGGTATACAATACTCTTTTTACAAATAACTCATTAAATAATGTAATGTCACATTGTTCACTTGCATATCACTACCAGTCACTGTGCACATTATACACACATTGTTTCATAACACTTTACTCACTACACACACACTGGTGATCTCTGTGCCATTTTCTGTACTGCAGTTTCCCATTTGCTATCCTGAAAAACTGAGTCAGCATCCCTCTATACTGAGTGAGAAGATGAGCTCAGAAAGAGGAAGAGGTGTTAGTACTGTGCTAGGCATAGCTTTGGGGTAAGTTTTTCTAGAAAAGGAAAAAAGAAGGAAAAAAATGTAGTCTGAATGTGTTATGTGGAATGTTGGATGTTTTATAATCATTATTATTATTTATTTGTATAAATTTTTTTACCAAACCCTTACTCTGTTTTATCTAAGTAATCCTTCAATGTATAAAATGCACTGCATAACAGGAACTTTTTAGCTGCCTTTTTAAACAAGTGTATTTTTGCAATTTCTTTAATCTCTTTTGGAAATTTATTGTACAGTTTTATTCTTTAGCGCAAAATGCTGTTTTGAGTTTTATATTTATTTTTCCTTGGTAAATGTAAGTTGAGTCTAGATCTTGTTCCATGGTCATGGACGAAGTTGTTTGTGCAGTAATTACCAGTGCTATTTTTTATATGTACAAATGCAGCAGTTGAAATCCCCAGTGTTCTGAATAGATCTTTACAATGAGCTTGACTAGTATTTTTTGTTATTATTCTATGGCTCTTTCCTGGAGTTTGGAAATTGTGTTCATATTTTGTGCATTTGTTCCCCAAAAAAGAATGCCATAGCTCAAAATTGAGTGAACATATGAGTAGTATATAACTAAAGGACACTGCAGGTTACACACTGATGATAGGATTGTAAGGGCATAACGTGCTGATGACATTCTGTTTGCAAGTACCTTTGTGTGTTCACACTACTTCAACTGAGAATCAATATTCATTCCTAAAAATTTTGTATTTGTTACACAGTCTATAGAGGTGCCATATACATTTAATTTAACATTGTCATTTCCAAACTGAAATTCATAGCATTCGTTTTCTTTATATTCAATGTCACTTTATTGCTTATTAACAAATCGTAAACTTCCTTGAGAGTTTTATTTTCTTTCTCTGCAATTAGTTCTCTTGTTTTCTCAGTGACTATAATATGGCTGTCATTAGCGATGGGAATTTTTTCACGATGAGTAACACTACTTGGAAAGTCATTGATGTATATCAGGAATAGTAATGGTCCTAATATGCTACCTTGTGGAACCACTTTATTAATGTATTTTGGTTCTGATAAGTGTTTTACTCAATGTTTAGATCAATTTGAAGTATGTGTTATCTCTACTCTTTGTACCCTATCTGCTAGGTATGATCGAAACCAGTCATTAGCTACCCCTCTTAATCCTAATACTAAGGAATGACGACATACGCTCGAAATTTTCTAAGGATATAGACACAGCAATAAGGAATAGCTCAGTAAGCAGTACGGTTGAACAGGAAAGGAAATCTCTAAAAAGGGCAATCAACGAAATTGTAAAGAAAAACTAAGAAGTAAAGAAGGCAACTGTGAAGAGACCACAGGTAACAGAAGAAATACTTCAGTTGATCTATGAAAGAAGGAAGTACAAACATGTCAAGGAAAATTCGGGAATACAGAAGTACAAGTCACTGAGAAATGAAATAAATAGTAAGAGCAGGGAAACTAAGACGAAATGGCTGCATGAAGAATGTGAAGGAATCGAAAAAGAAATGATTGTCGGAAGGACTGACTCAGCTTATGGAAAGTCAAAGCACCCTTCAGTGAAATCAAAAGCAAGGTTGGTAATATTAAGAGTACAACAGGAATTCCTCTAAATGGCTCTGAGCACTATGGGACTCAACTGCTGAGGTCATTAGTCCCCTAGAACTTAGAACTAGTTAAACCTAACTAACCTGAGGACATCACAAACATCCATGCCCAAGGCAGGATTCGAACCTGCGACCGTAGCGGTCTTGCGGTTCCAGACTGCAGCGCCTTTAACCGCACGGCCACTTCGGCCGGCAGGAGTTCCTCTGTTAAATGCAGAGGAGAGAGCGGATAGGTGGAAATAGTACACTGAAGGCCTCTATGAGGGGAAAGGTTTGTCTGATGTGATAGAAGAAGAAACTGAAGTTGATTTAGAAGAGATAGAGGATCCAGTATCAGAATCAGAATTTAAGAGAGCTTTGGAGGACTTCAAATAAGGCAGAAGGGATGGATAACATTCCCTCAGAATTTCTAAAATCATTGGGGGAAGTGGCAGCAAAGCGACTATTCATGTTGGTGTGCATAAGGGGCTGGAGGCATAATTACAGAAACCAGTACCCGTATGTTAGAAGTACTGATCCTGGCTGTTGACACACTTGTCCCACTGTGAATGGCTGTCTCATAAAATTCCTGGGGCTGCAGTGTTAACCAGTTCCGTATGTACAACTGGACGTCGTCGTCCTAGGTGAATCGCTTGCCCCTCAAAGTCTTTTTAAGGGGACCAAAAATGGCGTAATCACAGGGAGAGAGGTTCGGACTGTATGGAGGGTGGCCGAGAACCTCCCATTTGAATTTCTGCAGGAGTTTCGCGATTGTGTTGGCCGTATGAGGATTTGCAATGTCGTGGAACATAATGACGCCACGGGTGAGATTGTCTGGTCGTTTTGATTTGATTGCTTGGCAAAAGGTGGTCAAGGCTTGCGAGTAACGCTGGGCATTCTCTGTTGTCCAGTGCTGCAGAAAGTGAATCATAAGGGGTCCGTCTTGGTCAAAGAAGAACGTTAGCATATCCTTTCCGATTCACCTCGGACGACGAGTCCAGCTGTACGTGCGGAACTGGTTAACATGGCAGCCCTGGGAATTTTATGATACAGCCATTCACCGCCTTATGTCACAGTGGGATAAGTGTCTCAACAGCCAGGGTGAATACTTCTAACACACAGGTACTGGTTTCCTGTAATTATGCCTCTGGCTCGTTTCTTTTTGAACGCCCCTTATAGAATGAATAAGTCTGGAGATACACCATCTGACTTTTGGAAAAATATCATCCAGGCAGTTCTGAAGACTGCAAGAGCTGACAACTGCGAGAATTACTGCGAAATCAGCTTAACAGCTCATGCATCCAAGTAGCTTACAAGAACAATACAGAGAAGAATGGAATGGAAAATTGAGGATGTGTCAGATGACGATCAGTTTGGCTTTAGGAAAGGTAAAGGCATCAGAGAGGCAATTATGACGTTGCGATTGATAATGGAAGCAAGACACGTTCATAGGATTTGTCGACCTGGAAAAAGCGTTCGACAATGTAAAATGGTGCAGGATGTTCGAAATTCTGAGAATTTCTTCTCTTATTTTACTGTAAACCGAAACACTGAAGTGTTCCTTAACCTACTGACCGCTCTGGTCGCCAGTTGCCTGTTTGACATAAAACTGTTTCACAATATGTCGCAATAACTACTGGAAAGCGAGTTTGTCCAGAAGTAAAATTAAACCTGTCAACGAGAGAAACTTAGCCATTAGTCATAACTGGCTACGCTTCTTAAGCTGAAAGAAGAATAACTACTGAGACATAAATAATTCACCAATTCTGTTGATTTTTTTTCAGAATCATATAACTCATCGTGTTTTAATAGTGAACGACTGGAATGGAAACTTAACAAAGGATTTTCTGTCTGTCCATCTGAGGAATATGAAAATAAATCGCAAGAAATATTATACCATCTTCTTGTTCAAATCCCCATTAAGAATGAAATGGTGAGTCTCTTCACCTTAATTGCCTTGTGTGTTTGTTTGTGTGTGTGTGTGTGTGTGTGTGTGTGTGTGTGTGTGTGTGTGTGTGTGTGTGTGTGTGTAATTTTAACCTTAATGAGAAGTCTCCAGTGGTTCATAAAGTAGTGACTACCATGTTTTTGTAACCTCGGTATCCACAGATTCACAGGCATCCTTTTTTTTATTTATGATAAAACAATTATTTGCTTTTGCTGTGAACACACTGAAGACTTGCAGAATCTTTCCAACTACTCACTAAAGTCAATATCACTGATGAATTTAAAGATATTTGTAGTAAAAAGATTCATTCCCTTACTCTGTACAAGGATAGGAACGAAAAGTTGTTACGCTGTTGCTGTACTTTTCCTTATGTCAGACATAACTGAGGTGCAGAAAGAAAATCCTTTGGTAAGTTTCAGTCCCAACCGTTCATTATTATAGATTCATTGGGTTACAGGATTCCCCTGAAATTGCAACAAAATTGGAGGTTTATTTTCTTCTGAGGTGTCAATCATTTCTCATCTGAAGAAGCATCATCAGTTATGAGGAATGGCTATATTTCTCCTGTTGACAGGTTTAATTTTGCTTTTTTGCCAAAACAGTATAAATTGCAGAAGCCCACTGTGCAATAACTATTGCCACAGAATCTTGAAACAGAGTGTCTTATTAAACAAGCAATACTGACCAGAGAGGTCAATACCTTACAGAAAATCTCATTGCGTCGATTTGTAGTAACATCAGAGAAGAAATATCGCGTTTATTGTCATACTAGCAAATTCTCTTCTCATGTACTGTCAATGACTCTTTAAAAATTGCGGTACTGAATTTTAAAAAAATTAAATAAAGACTATACCTCCTGGTACATCGATGTAAATAAGAAAGTTCCGTATGTTAATCATATGAAAAAATACTCTCCTTGTTCTGTGCTGTCATTTGCTAAAATCTCGTTTCGATATCTCGAACCGTTTAGGATGTATGAGGTGCATTATGAATATTTCGTTCTCATGCACGTGTGGTCGTGAGTGAAAGTGCTACATTCCATTTCTTTCGAGATTGGAAACAGATAGAGACCTCTTCCGAAGTCTAAAGATAAATTCAATATCTTAGCTAAATTTCATTCACAGCAATATGTTGCGTAATATGCATGAAACGAAAAATCAAAGCAACCGCTACTTTTCATCGTAAAATTTTTCTAATTTCGTACATCATCTTACTTAAGCACGAATATCACAATAAGTATGATCATTGGCGAGATGGCGGGTACTTCATCATAAAGCTGACATATAAAGCTACACATAAAGAAAAATAATTTTTCTTATTTTTATAATTTTTGTTGTTGTTGTTGTTGTTGAAAAATGGTCTCTGCAAAATGGCGTGAGAAAGACTAAACAAGCGCGTGTGATGTTCTGCCTGTAATGGCGCTTATGCATCTTGACTAGCAGCCTAACCATCGTTCACTGTGTGCACCTGTAGGCACATATAACTGCCCTTGGATAGCACGTTAAGTCTGTTCGCAGACTACTGATTTTCTTTCTGTTTTTACGCTACGAGAGGGAGAAATTCGTACCATCAGATCAAAAACTCAGGAAAAAATTATTATCTGAGTAGTTTGCCTACATCCTATAGGGAATAACTGCAAAAGGTTTTATGTATGCAAGCTGTAGTATTTTCAAATAGACCTCCACTGACGAAAGGGTGTAAATATCAAATTAAGGCACGTCTGCATTAGCCGTTCAAAACAAAACCATATTCAGTACTGCTAGCTAGGCGGGAAGCTGTATGGAAGGAGACAAATGTATGGCAGAAAAGAATATAATTAAGAGGTCAGAGAGCGAATATTGCTACCCGATACATCCAGTAATTAAAAAGGACAGGTCAGTCAGACTTGTTTTGGGCATTCGAGCTATCAGTCACATTATTCTGCCCCAGCCGGTTCAGCCCGAAAATTCTGCAGAAGTTCGCTGGTACTTGGTACCTTAGTAGTTTGAAATTTCAAGTAGTTATTGGCACATGGAGCTGGAGGAGGGTAGGCAAATGGTCACTGCATTCTTGTACAACGGACATTGTTACCATTTCAGACAGATGCTATTCGGTTTAAACATTTCATCAGCAGCATTTTCTAGAGCTTTTGGATGAGACTCTTGGAGAAAATCTTTTACAGAATGGAATAGTCTATCTCGATGATGTTTTGATTGTGTTTGCATCGTGGCAAGAAAGTATGAACAAGCTACATAAAGTTATGAATACACGTAGATTGGCTGGAGTCACACTCAATCAGCAAAAACCCGATTTCTTAGGATATGACACGTAGTCAGCAGGGATTGAGCAAGATCCAAAGAAATTAGAAACGGTTTGAAATTTTCCATTACCAGCTCGTAAAAAACAACTTCCATCATTCCTCAGTTTTTGCAGATACTATCGCCAGGTTCTTAAAGGCCACTGCTTATCATCCCCTGCGTTACTAATATTAATAAACAAGAATTCAGTTTACATGTGTGGAAGAGACCAACAGGAAAAGTGTGATGAAATCAAATAACACTACTGCACCTGCCAGACCTTAATGAATCATTTTATCCTGGGACTTGCGCCAGTGAATTTGAACTTGATGCCTATTTATACCAAACAGTCAATTAAAATTTTCAAGAAGAATATCGCAAAATCGTGTTCATAAGGTGCGTTTGTCAGCAATGGAAGGGAACCACACTATGACTGAGCACGAAGCACTTGTGATTTTTTGGGGCTTTGACCGGTTCCGCTGCTTTCTGTTGGATGGGCAGACTGTTGTACAGGCCGATCATAAGGCATTATCCTTCCCCTTCGCTACAAATTACGGCATAATCGTCTTGCTAAGTGGCCCATCGCACATCAAGAATTCAATTTTGTGATACAATACTTTCTAGGCGAAACAAATGTACCTGACGCTTTGTCGCTTTGTCACTTTAAAAATGTTTGCGCTGAGATCCCATGTGTAAAGGAGATCAAGATTAATTTTATGAGAGGGGTAGCGGGAGAATGTAAAATTTGCAAGTTAGTATGCAACATCAAATAAGAGCAGGAAGCAGCTAAGACATTAAAAATGATAAAGACAATGTATCAAGATAAAGCAGAGATTAAAATATGGCAATATAAATCCATGATGACGTCTTGTACCGCAGAATGGATACTTATACTACATCACTTATATTACGCCACTAACACAAAAGCATACTAACCAAAATATATTAGCGATCATCTGATTAAATATACCGATAATAGTTTCGCGCATTTTGGTCCTAGGAAATGCTCATAACTGCGGAGACAAGTGGTCTCTAATAATATACCTCCGCAAGTACGAAAAACTGTTAAAGAATGTGACTTATGTCAGTGCACCAACGTGTCTGGACTGCTGCATAAAGGGTTTCTGCACCCTGTTCTTCCACAAGGGACAAGTAAAATCAATGATTTAGATCTTCTTGACCCTCTTTCAAAGTCTCATATAAATTTCTTATAAACCTTGGTAGTAGTGGAATTATTTTTCAAAATCCGTTCGCTTCTTTCTGCTGGTAAAAGCTAACAATAAGATCATAGCTGAAAAATAAAAACAAAACTATTTTCTGGATACTATTTTGCCAAAAAGTATTCTGTCAGAAGGTGAACAACATTTTCACTCTGAAGTATAGAACTCATTTATTGAAGAGGAGATTAGTCACATTGCTACATCAGTGTATGAGCTGCAAAATATTTGATAAGGTGAACATACAAAACTGAGGAACATATTTCTACAATGAAAATCCGATTCAGTTGCTAGTAATTTACTTAATTTATTCCGCGACCCATTTTGAAGCTTAAAGCTTCAGCTTCAGATGCCACAAAATAACTATGGAAAAATAAATGTGTGGCAGCTGAACCAGTCAGTCATTTGGGATCACACTCACATCAAACAAACGCATGGTAGCGTAGGACCAGCAACCACAGCACCCCCCTAGACAGTACAACTAACCTCATTTCCCACTTAATGTACAGGGTAACAACGAGGAAAAAACTGCAAACAGAAACGTAAGAACTGGATTAATAAGTTCTCTGACTTTAAGGATGTGATGAACTATTTGGCTTATGATAGTACTGTCTGCCACCTTGTACGTTTTACACGGCAAGGAACATGACAATACTTTCATTGAAATTATTAGTTTTCCGTCACAAAATGAATTAACCACCGAAGAAAGACAGCAAATGGCCTTGAAGCAGATGGAGAAGGTGGCAATGGTGAGGAAATTAACACATGACGATTTAGTAACACCCACTGTATGACGAACTGCGGATCTTATACTGGTACACTCATGTTTCAAGTGTCTAGGAGCAAAGGACGAAATTTAAAAAATTCTGAATTTATTACCTGGCATAATGAATAATTCAGAAGTTAGCTTGTCCAAATTTTGTTCACTTAGAGAAACATAACGGCAAAAAGTATTTTGGACTTTACATGTGGAGATCATTCAATTGTCCATCAACATATGGAAGAAAGTGAAAATGAATATGAGTAGTTTTGTAGAAATCATATCTTCATATTATGTTTGTTTTAGGACATAATAGAATGGTTGAGTACATTTCCCAGTGGTGTAATCTAAGTAACTGGTTGAGCATACTACCTGTAATCGGTTTAGTGCACTATCAGTGGCAATGGACTAGTGCATAAACATGTTTTGTGTGTGTTTCTTAAAAATCGCAATATGAGCGTGGTGTATTTGAGGTTACTTCATAGTATGGTGTTAGGACTAACTGGTTTGTAACTGTTAATTTTATGATGCAGTAGCATGCAAGAGCACTTATATGATAGTTTGCCAGTGGGGTGAGGGAGGGCTGGACCAGGGGGTATGGATTATTTTTAATAATTTGGAAGACAAATGGTGACTTTCAAATAGCCATAAAAAAATTCCAGCCTGCATGATACACATAAAAATCATTTTCTTGAAAGAAGAACAGCTGAATACACTACATTTTTCCTTCCATTAGTCCTCAGATATAGGCACCGTTGGTGGCACAAATTTTGTTTTGAAGTGATATTGCTCACTGTTCCCCCTTTGTGTTAACGAAGTCTCAGCAGGCAATGCTACATCGGTGTGACGCAATCAACGCAGCCAAGCTGCTCATGGGAAATCTACAATTTCACAATTTGCTGTGGCAAGGGTCAACAGTTGGCAAATCTTTCACTGAGTGGGGCTCTAGTCTGTGATGTGACAAACAGACGATACACTCGACCACACTGCATGAAATGGCTACCCCATCAATGTGCCACAGCAGCCACACAGTGGCAGTGTGTAACAGTCTGGTGATGTCATTTTCAATTTTGGGCACCTATTTACACTGCGCATCAGGTTATTTGCAAAAGCAGTATACCCCACAAGTGCAGTGAATGAGGATAAAAAAACTGCAATGTAAAATGTGTATATTTGGATATTTCGAATTTTAAAGTATTTATGTGATTAAATCTGCACACTACATGCCACCAAAATAAGTCTACCCCTTTCTATTTTCTTTATCCATCTCTGATTTTATTAATTTTTTAACATTAATATATTTAACACAGGTCATTTATCTTTTTGTATGTATATTTTCTTGTTTAGGTGATTACCTTTGTTCTGTTACTAAAGAAGAACTTTATATTTGCATATTATATCATAACAAATGAGGAAATTTGCTCTCCTTGACATGAAGTTTTAAATCTGAATGGATTTTTCTTCATGAATAATGAACAAATTAGAGCACAATGTGCTGACCTATTTTCTTTTGAAAGAGAATAATTTAACTGAGGCTAGATGATACATCATCAGTTAGTACACATGTTTCATTGCTGGTTAACTACATTGCTACTAAAGTCAGGTATACTTTCTTTTGTACATTAACAGTTAGAGATTGTGCAACTCTTCACAGTTATTGACTGATTTACTACAAAGTTTTACACAACACTTTATTATACACAAGGACATGTAAATATATATGATGTATAAATATATATAGTGTATAAAGGGGAAATGTTGTTAGCAAAACTATCGAAATATTTTTGATCAAAGTACTTCAAATTTTTACATAATTCTCTGATAAACAGGTGGATTAACACACACACACACACATATATATATATATATATATATATATATATATATATATATATATATATATATATATATACAGGATGTTACAAAAAGGTATGGCCAAACGTTCAGGAAACATTCCTCACACATATCATATATCACAGAATGTACCTGCAAAATTATATCACTACATGATGCATAGTTAAGGAGACATGACGTCAGAAATACGACATTCTGATCATGGATTTCCTTCAAACTTAGAACACTTTTAGTAGTTCATCATTTGCAAGTAGTAAAGGATACTATTTACGCAGTTTCAGAAAAGTCGCAGGAGAAATTTTATGCGTCGGTGATGTACCGGTGTGTTGACCCTGGGCATGAGATGGCAGCAGTCTTGCAGATACCATTCAAACTGCATAAGAGCTAGGTCATTAAATCAAGTCCCACTCATGCCTTTTTATTCATATTTTTCCAACACTGTTCATATTATTTCATACATATTACATTCGAAAGATGATATGATGAAAAGACGCATCTGTTTGCATGAACTGTCATTGAATTTCCGATGTTAGTGGTTGTTTGCTAATTTTTACTATCACAACAAATATGTTTATAACTATCGAGAAGTCAACGAACAAAGGCATAAAGCTTTTCTGGAAATTTATGCCTGTCGTGATTTTCGAAATCCCTTATACCTGCAATCGGGTAAAGTACCGAGAACTGCTTTGTGCTTGGACACTTCGATCTGCAGACACAAGTTTCAAAATCGAGGGACAAACTTGGAAAGCCCAAGTCAGACATCAATAAATAACGGTTTAAATAACTTTATTCAATAACACTATGAGTTACAATATGCCAGAATATGAGGATAATGGACGATTAATCATCGGATGTGCAGTTGCAGTATGACGCTTTTCGTATAGCCATGGAAAAGATAAATTACAGTGGCGTCTACTACATCGAATGTATGCAGTTTTTCCGCATGCACGAGGAACCTTCAGAATTTCAAGGAAAAACAAGGCTCATTTACACCATTTAACTCTTTTACAGCATTATAAATTATCACTGTCACAGGAAAAAGCCATGTTTAGCATTAAAATGTCCTGTCACACAGAGACAAGTATAACACTGCTCATGTTTAACCTTCTCTTCTGAACGTGACCTACTGCTGGAATGTTCGAATCGGTATCTTCTCTAAGAATTCCTATAAGAGTTACTTCCACAGTAGATTCTAAATCTTACATTCCCTAAGTTAACAGTACCCATTTACAGGAATTGCAAAATTTTGTTTGACCATGCAGCGAATGTCTAATGGATACAAGTATGACGCTATTATCACATATCCTGAAGGGATTCCAGTATGGGACAATATTACAACTAATCAGGGATCGAACCAGAAATCTTTCGGTTCCAGGACTTTTACATGGTCAAGACTATTTATGAACGGTCGCCAGCCTAATTAGACATGGAGTTATCTTCAATGGGATATCCAAAAGTGTAATTGTGATTTGTTATTTTGTATATACCTTACTGTACTTAAAGAAGCAGTACAACACCTAACTTACATTCTTACTTTGTCAGCTCCACAGGAACTATACATTGGCACCCAGATATATTAATACTATCTCTATGCTTTATGTAGATAATATTACTCAAGTGTAGGCAAAGGGAAATCAACTGTGAGGGGTCTCTATAACTGAGATTTGAAGAACCTGCAGTTATTCTAAGTTAGATAAGCAAAATTTTGTGATGTGATACTAACACAATATTAACACATACTTTAAAATTATTCTTTCATTTATGGATCATCTCAGCAATTAAGAACATGGTGGCTCTTAAATTGTTCTTTGAGAATGGTAAAAACTTTCAACTCATGAGATCTTCACTAAACACTGTTTGGAAAATGGGACAACTCTAACTGATTAAGTTTTATTTTGATTATAGCACTGGTTTTAAACAGTTAAATCTTTTATACAACAGCATAGTACCTTTTACTGTAACCACTTTCAGTATACTACTTTACTTTATATGATCAGGATGTGTTACACTCAAAAGTTACTTACCAAAATAGCAAGCTCTTTTGTCTTTAAATAAATAATTTCCTTTCTTATTTTTGTTTTCATCAAGCAGATCTTTCCTTTCATTTTGTAACTAACACGTGGAGTTCAGCAAAATTATGAATGGTTGGAAATGGTCTCCAAGTAGCCGAACATAACAATTTCCTGTCAATGATGGGTTCAGTTGGACCAGAGCACACAGTCAATTCTATATAAACACAGTCCATACTGTTGTGAAGCCACCACCAGCTTGCATAATGCCATGTTGGCAAACAGAGTCCATGGCTTCATGGGATCTGTGCCACTATGGAATCATACCATCTGCTCTTACCAAATGAAATTGGGACTCATCTGAACATGCCACGGTTTTCCAATCGTCTAGGGTCCAATCGATCTGGTCACAAACTCAAGAGATGTGCTGTCAGCAAAGACTCTTGCATAAGTGGTCTGTTGCCACAGCTCTTTAACGACCAATTTCGCCACACTTCCCTAACAGATATGTTCGTCGTATGTCCCACTTTGATTTCTGCGGTCCCACTTTGCTTGTCTCTTAGCACTGACAACTCACCCACAAACGCCGCTGCTCTCGGTCGTCATCGAAGGCCACTGTCCGTGGTGAGAGGTAATGCCTGAAATTTGGTACTCTGAGCACACTCTTAACACTGTGGATCTCGGAATAGTGAATTTCCTAAATATTTCCGAATTGGAATGACCCCTGTGTCTACCGCCAACAACCTTTCCACGTTCAAAGTCTGTTAATTCCCGTTGTGAGGCCATAATCACATTGGAAACCTTGTCACATGCATCACTTGAATACAACGAACAGCTCCATCAATGCACTACCCTTTTGCACCTTGTTTATGCGACACTACCATCATCTGTATATGTTCATATCGCTGTCCCATCACTTCTGTCATCTCACTGTATACCAACACGTTTCTTTGAGGTTGAGTATCTGTTGTTCAAGGGTCAAAAGTTAGGGATCACAGTTTGTGGATGCCACACTGACAAAGGTAAGGAAGTGTCAAACAAAGCTTTTGTAAGTGTGAAAGATTGCAGGAAAAAGTAATCGTAATGTGCAGCCTTTTAACATACTAGTGTGCAAAACTTAATGGCGAAAGTAATTTTCACATGATGTGTCGCTCCCAAGTAACATACCTTGGTTAAACTTGGATCATACATGGAAGGGGATGCCACAGTACAACACAGAATGTAACTGAAAGAAATACCCAACGAGACGAACAGAAATAACGCTCTTATTCACAGACAATAGTTACACTGAAGTCACCATGATTCGTTACGGCCCGCTGGGTGTTACCAAAGGCTGAACATGGTTCTTAATAGGGTGTTTTATCATTACAAATGACAAATGCAAGCTCTGCAACGTGCACCCTTGCTGGCCACAAGGCTGGTAAGGAGCTCTGCGGTCCACCAGTGCGATTGACAATTGCTGGATGGTCATTGGTGCACGTGGATGTGCTGCAATACATCCACGCAATGTATGCCATATGTGCTCCATAAGATTTAAGTCGTAGGAAAGGGAAGGACAATTTTTCCGCCATAGATCCTCACAATCCAATAGCTCCTCCACCTGCGCTGTTTGATGCAGTTGCACATTGTCATCCACAAAAATGAAGTCGTGGCTAAAGACATGCCTGAAAAGCCATGCATGCATGGGGAAAGAGTATGTTGACTAGTGAGAGTACCATGTATAAAGATCTGGAAGTCAGTACACCTGCGCAATGGTATGCCTCCGTAGATCAGCTAGGCCATCAAAATGAACACATTCAACAATGTTCCCTGGTGCATTATGAATTTCCACCTCTCACAATATGAGGGTATATAGTGCACCCAGGAACATTGTCGAACATGATCTTTTTGGTGATCCAGGCGTTATAGTGTGGAGAGACATAACGTTGCACAAGCATACTGACCTCCAGATCTTTGAACATGGTACACTCACCAGACAACGCTATTGGACACTGTACTCCTTCCCCATGGGCGCCTTTTAAGGGGTGCTTCATTTTTATAAATGACAATGCGCGACCACATCAAACAGCGCTGGTGGACAGTTACTAGAACAAGGAGGTATTCAGTAAATGAACTGGCCTGCCCATTCCCCAGACTTAAATCCCACTGATCACATGAGGGATGTCGTGGGTTGACACATTACAACATGTCCACATGCAGCAATGATCATCCACGTGTTGTCAAATGGTCAAAGAATGGGATGCCTTACTATAAGGACTTCTTGCCAACGTTGTGGAAAGCATGGAAACATATTGCAGAGCATGTATTGAAGCCTGTAGTGATCACACGCCTTGTCATAATTATTTATCACGTCTATAAATGTCCAGCGAACCATCATTAACTGTAGTAACTTCAGTGTAATAGTTGTCTTTGAATAAAAGTGTCATTTCTCTTTGTCTCATTGAATATTTCATTCAGTTACGTTCTACGTCAAGGTGACAAAAGCCATAAGATAGTGATATGCACACGTGCAGATGGCGGTATTATTGTGCACACAGGGTATAAAAGGGCAGTGCATTGATAGAGCGGACATTTGTACTCAGGTGGCTCATGTAACAGGTTTCCGACATGATTTTGGCTGCATGACGGGAATTAAAAGACTTTGAACATGGAGTGGTAATTGGAGCTACATGCATGGACATTCCATTTCGGAAATCATTAGGGAACTCAATATTGTGAGACCCACAGTGCCAAGAGTATGACAGGAGTATCAAACGTCAGGCATTACATCTCACTATAAACAACGCAGTGGCCAACAGTTATCACTTAACAGCCAAGAGCAGTGGCGTTTGTGTAGATTTGTCAGTGCTAACAGACAAGCAACAATATGTAAAATAACCGCAGAAGTCAATGTGAGATATACAATGAAAGCATCCATTAGGGAGTGCAGCTATGGCAACAGACGACTGATGTTAAAGCCTTTGCTAACAGCACAACATCACCTGTTCCAACTCTTCCGGGCTTGTGACCATACTGTTTAGACCCTAGACGAGTGGAAAGCTGTGGCCTGGTCAGATGAGTCCTGATTTTAGCTGGTAAGAGAAGATGGTAGGGTTCGAGTGTGGCACAGATCCCCACATAGATATGGACCCAAATTGTCAATAGAATACTGTACAAGCTGGTGGTGGTTCCATGATAGTGTGGGCTGTGCTTACATGGAATGGACTGGGTCCTCTGGTCCAACTGAACTAATCGTTGACTGGAAGTGGTTGTATTCACCTACTTGTTCCCAAACGACGACGAAATTTTTTATGGATGACAATGTATCATGTCACTGGATCACAATTGCTCGTAATTTGTTTGAAGAACATTGAACATTGTGGACAATTCGAGCAAATGATGGCAGCCCCGCCCCCCTCGCGCGACTTGAATCCCATCTAACATTTATCGGAGATCCTGCACCAGCAACACTTTCGCAGTTATGGATGGCTATAGGACAGCATCGCTCCTGCAGGAGAGTTCCAACGACTTGTTGAGTCCATTCCACGTCGAGTTGCTGCTCTACACCAGGAAAAAGAAGATTCAACACTATATTAGGAAATAACCCTCAGTATATACTACACTATAGCAGTTATTGCTATTTATGGTCCTAGTCTGATCGAGCTATTTTACTTGGGAGTGACACATTATGCGGAAGTTATTTTTGTCCTACACACATCAGCATACGTTTAGTCCATTGTGGGTTTTCTGGTTGGCTGATTGTTAGATGAGGCCACCAGGTTACTTTTCAGTCAAGGACTGATCGAAGACAGTTTGGTGTTTTAGTATGGTATATAGGATGCTTATTAATAGTGAGACAGCAGTGAAGAAGATTAAAGTGATGAGTAGTGCATTTTATTATTAGTATTGCCTAGGTTTTGATGGAATTGATTTTGAGATATCAGAGACTGCAGCACGGTGTGGAGATATTGAGGTGGACCATGAAGTATGTTTGGAAGTCTGGTGGTTTGAGCCGTAGTAGGTTGTTTTGGCATACTATCAGTGCACAGGAGATGAAGCATTAGAGGCAAAAACGGTCCTTGTGCCGACCAGCAGATGATGAGAGGTACAGGACAGGATATGAATGATAGTTATTTACGTGGGAATATGTGTCAATGAAAGATACTAGACAGACACAATGGATAGGAAACCATTATACCTAAAAAATTTGTCTCAACTCTCCTGCACCTGATAGGCAAAGAGGTGTTACTAGCTTTTCACTGTGGTTATGCTAATTCTATTTGTAACTTTTTGGTCAGTTTACAAGTGATCTAAATTCACTTTCTTGGTTGATAGACGTTAATTGAAGATGTTCTAAGCAAGAAGTACCTTGTCTTGAAATACAGATCCAGTAATGCACTAAGACTAAATGTAAAATATGGTTTTACACCCTATGCTTGCCGCCCACACCAATTAGATTTTATTAGTAACCAAAATTTTCTGTATGATCTAAAGCACATTCCACATTTATGTCCACCATTTGTGAGGTATGTGCTCAAAAATCTATGTAGCTGCTTAATACATACATGCCTATCATGTCTGGGGGGCATACTTATCATTAATAACAGAAAAGTTCATAAGACTAATGTTCTGTTCTGAACATTTTATGATATAGAACATATCCTTGTGTGTATATCTTGCATTTCATTTTATTTGTGATTAGGCAATTATTAAATGAGATCTCACAAAATTCATTTGACATACTTTCATCATATCATGATCCACACAGCAGTGTACAATGATAACCATATAACTGATTGTAACACACCTGAGGTAGATATGGGCATAAAACCACAGATGTGAAGTCTTATATACAGAGTGAAAAAAAAGTAGCCAAGATACAGGTTTAGTCACCATCCCAGAATACACACCATATTAACGTAGAACAAAATACATTAAGTTGTTGATGAACTTGAATCAATGATTTTGGTACAGTAAGAGAAACTAAGTATTGTGAATAAAGTAATGTGTGTTGACAGGAATTTAGATTACACTAGATTTATTGTTCATTCCAATAGATATATAGGGATGAGATCCTCCAGGATCTAGAAAATGTCAGTGTATGAGAATACAATAATTATTTACGAAGAAAAACAGGTATTCTAATGTAATTTACATTTCACAGACCCCAAGTGAAATGATTCTCATGGATGCGGAATTAGCAAAAAAATCTTAACGTATTTCCATTTGAAATTTGGTACCAAAATTGTGACAAAAGGTGTAAATGTTTGATGTGCTGAAGTGCATGTAATCCTAAGGCTATAGTAGCCATGCACTATCAAATAGAAATATATTTTACATCATTTATTTACAATCATCACATTACTGCACTGAATTTGTATGAAGTTAGATTGTACATAATACTCTCATTATTTGATATTATTAGTAACATAGATATATAAATTGGTCCTACTAAGAAAGTCATCGGTGTAAAAGGAGGAGTATGCCAATATTTAACCCTTTTGGTTCCTTTTGAACTGAACTTTATTTGTAGTGAAACTTTTTATGGCTGCTGGTAAGTTATTGACAATTTATATTCCTGAATAATGGAGACCTTTCTGTACCAAAGTTGGCGAATTTAAATCTTTGTGACGATTATGTTTATTTATAGCACTGATTCCATGAACTCAGCTGTCAGTTTGGATAAAAGATATATTTTGATGACAAACTTTCATTCAGGAATAAATGTGATGGGAAGCAGTAGTTAGAATCCCCAATCCTCTAAACAATCCTCTATAGGAAATGTTCAATTCACACCACAAGTAATTCTTATTTCACAATTTTGGACTTGGAAAACTTTAGCTTCACTTTATTAGTTATCCCAAAAATAATCCTATATGACATTATGGAGTGAATGTAATCATAGTATGCAAGTTTTTTATATTTATATCACCTGCATTAGACAACTTCACATCACAAATAGAGATTTGTTTAAATGCTTCACCAGTTCTGCCGTATGCTCATCCCATTTCAATTTATTAATTTATTATCAAGCTGCAGTCCAAAGAATTTAACATTGTCAACTTCCACCACCTGTATATCAGATATTTACTGGCAAGAAACCTCTTTCAAGTTCTAAACAGCATAAAGTGTGCTTTTCGAAGTTTAGTGACAGAGAACTTTCTTGGAATGCTTTATTAATGTCCATGTAAATCTCATTAACTTATCTTTGTAAGACCCTACTTGATTTGCTATTTCTCCCAGTGTTTGTATCTTCTGCAAACAAATCAATCTTGGAATCTATTACTGTTACAGATGAAAACACAAGAAAAAGTAAGCGCACAAAGATGAAGCCTTATGGGTCGTCACATGTAGTAAGTCTCCAGTTGGATGATGTCTGATAGCTTACTGCATGTCTCTTTCCTATTGACTCTCTTTGTTTCCTGTCAGAGATATCAGATTTGAGCCATTTTGCAGCCTTTCCTGTTACACTGCAATATTATAATTTACTGGAAAGGATATTGTAATTTACCCAGTCAAATGACTTTGACAGATAACAAAATATGCCACTAGCCTGTAATTTATTGTGCAGTGAGTTAAGTATGTTCTTGTTGTACATGTAAATAGCCTTTCAATACCAAAATTCCTTAGAAATTCGAACTGTGACTGACAATATAATATTCCTTGTCACATGGTTAAGTAGGTGGTTGCATAAAGGGCAGTCAAATGAAAACTCAACAGCTGGAAAAAAGGTAAGTAAACTCTTTATTGTTTCAGAAGTAAATGCCATAACTGTTAATTCGTTTATGCTAGTATGAGACAAGATGGTTCATGCCTTCATGGAAAAATGTTTTTGGTTGCCTCCTGAAACCAGCATCCATAGAGTCATCTAAAGCAAATCGACAATTAATGTCTTTCTTCTGGTCTCCAAAAATATGGAAAACACTTGAGAAGAGTGGTTCATAACTACTTCGCAAAAACTGAAGTGTGCCAACAAGTCCAAACGCCCAGCAATGTTGATGGACAGCATCATTCTGTTGCGAGATAATGTGCGCCAACATGTTACCTCGGATGTTTCGACTATTCTGGAGAAGTTTTGCTCAGAAGCCTATAGACATCCTCCAACAGCCCCAGTCTCTCCCCATGCAATTTTCATATTTTTGGACCACTGAAAAAACACATTTGAGGCCACTGATCTCTTTCAGATGAAAAGGGCATGCCTGGGAACAATCATGGCCCTGTAGGTAACTGCAAATATTTTTACATGAAGGCATTGGTCATCTTGTCTCACAGTGAAATAAATGTATTAACAGTTATGGCAATAACTTTTGAAATAATAAAAAGTTTGCTAACATTTCTCCATCTTTCCTGTTTTCATTCTTATTTGACGTTGTCGAGGGGGGGGGGGGGGAGGTCCACAATCGATCGATTTTCAAACATGCATGGATAACAATCCTGTGTCAAGTCTGAAAATTTTCTTTATTAATTACTGGCTTCACATCAGTCTGAAATGTCCAGTGTGCGATGCATAATGAGTGTCACACAGTGCAAAACATTTTAGGTTGATCTGAAGATGACTCAGCAATGGACCAAAACCAGTAATCAACAAAGAAAATTTGTGATCTTGACATATGATTTTTATCCACACATGTTTCTCATTTTCATTTGGCTGTCCCTTATGTATTAACTTTTCTAGAATTTTCGAGAATGCTAGCAAAAGTAAAATTGGACAAAAATTTGACACTATTTATTTTCCCCTTTCTTAAACAAAGGCTTAACTTCATCATATTCCAACCATTCAGGAAATTTTCATATTCATGTATTTGTATGTTTATCTTTGGGAGTATAATACAGTGAAGTTTTCATGTGTGACTAATGTAGGGTCTAACTGTTTGTACAGTTTAGTATGATGGAATCTCTTCATGATATCTGTAACCTATATGTGTGACATAACAACTATTTCTTTTCCAAATAAGATGCTGAGCAAGGTAGTGGAGTGTTGAGATACCTTGGAGAAAAACTGTTTAGGGCACTGCCCCCAGAAGCACTCGCTACTTCATTAAAAACTTCAGAAATGTTCTACAAAATTGGCTTAAAAAGAAGATTTTCTAAGCCATGGAGGAATTTTTTGATTGTGGAACAAAATATCTAAAATTTTATCTTATAGCCAATATTCATTGTGTATTTCTATGAAAATCTACATAATTTAACTCTTTTTTATTATTAATAAAATATGTATCATTATGTGTTATTCAGTTTGTACAAGCTTTTAACATCAATAGCACACGAAATGCTCGAAGATGAAATAAATAAGTAAAAGACGACACTGAACTGTAAATTCGCATTCAGGAGGCACTGAGATCAGAAGTGGACTTTCCATGGTGAATGCCAAGAGGACTGCATCAAAAAGCCAACAACCGATTTACTGCCCCATCCATGTCTAATCCAATCCAAGTTCCCTAAAGCTATCTGAAAAGTAACTCTGCAATGTATTTGAAATGTCATGTACTACTTAATTAAAGAGCAAAGAACAAATAAATAAAACTTGTTTGAAAAATACTCTATGCTGACAGCAAGTTAAGCGTTCTTTTTAACATGTTAAAGTTTACTAAAGATACCAAAAATGCATATTGCGACAGAATATTCGTACTGAAGTATGGAAATATCAGGATACAATGGTCGATACGCAACCTCAACAGGCATTAAAGATTAATTTATAATAAGAGAACTGGACATCGTGCTTGTAATATATTTATTGTCACACAGAAATGACTAGATAGTGTATAAAACTGAAGTCAAATAAAGAAAAAGAACAAAGTTCTACTAATACTGAAATTCTGTGATCAAATCTTGAGAAATCAGTGTTGCCAACTTAGCCATTTTATGACTAGATCTAGCCTTTTTGAACTGGCAACTAGTCACTGTTTTTGAAAAAAGTTACTGCTGGCATTCATAGTATTATTGTGATATGATCTGGCCACTTTTAGTAACCGATAATTTTCTAAATAAAAAGGCAAAATTAATAAAACTATGAAATTTATTGTGGCTGTATTTATTGTTTAACATTCCTTTTCCTCTCTGATACAATACGTACCATGCATGGGTCATGTGTGGACAATGGACAAGTTATAACAGTGTTGTGTTAAATTCCACATTTATATTGTATGTGAGCAGTGAGTGTTAAAAGAATGTACTGCACATTCTAATTGTGATAGTTAACTGTGACATCATGCCAAAACGACAATATATACAAACTTACAAAAAGATATGAGAGAATATGTTGGACTTTAAGGAGTGGATAGTATCAGTCGTACAGACACAACTAAAGCATTTTCTAGGTTTTGCAAAAAAGAAAGAAGGGCAAATTATATGATCAAAAGCATAATTCAAGTGCAAAAAAATACATATAGAATCTGTTCCATCTAACAGCAAATGTCAAACTAAATTCATTTTTAAAAGAACTGATGAAACCATGGGTAGCAAATAAGGCAGGAGATAGATTACTGTTGTACATTGTGACACATTCCACAGTAAAAAACACTGGTCGTCTGTCACAATTATGCAGTAACACATTTTCTTTAAATGACAGTAAAACTGTCGATCTTCGTCTGCACAGGACAAAACATAAGGGAATAATTGTAAGTATAATCGCCCTATGCTGCACTGATCTATTAGTGAGAGATACAGGTGCACAGAAATTCAGTCTTACTGTAAATCAATCTACTGACATTTTAGTATCTACATTTTTAGCAGTTGCATTATAATATTGCAGCAAACGAATGAACAAAAATTTTTGGGTGGTCTTGAACTAGAAAAATGTGACACTGCATCTGTACTTTCAGGAATAAAAAATCTTTTGTTGAATCTAAAAAGTACAGGGCCACAGAACAGACAATGCCAGTAGATGTGCGGTATTAACGATGGAATATATGTTCAGACGAAAAAAAGAATTTGAAAACAATTCTGCTGTTCTCATACACTGCACCCGTCATTCTCTACAGCTCGCACCTGCTTTTGTTACAGAGGAAACTCCCCCAAAACATTTAATTTCTTATTTGTGAAACCAATAAATGGTTTTTGTGTTCTTGTCAGCGGCACTGAGAATATAACCACATATATAACACAATTAACTGTGGAGAAGGTGAACATGATTCACGAAACAGTCCATAAATTTGCAGTACTCGCTGGATTTCCAATGTACCCATTGTTCAATAGTAAAATTTTAAAAATGTACAGAACATTCTGAATTAACCTGCCACAAGACACATTGGTTTACTGCAGAGCTTTCTTACAAAATGTACAAGGCCCCAGCCATGAAATGGAAGACGCTGACTGAACTCAACAAACAAACAAAAATAAAACAAAATAAAAATGTATATGTGTTGACCAAACACTGCCAATCCCACGAAGTAATTAAACAGTTTGGCCAATTTAGTTTGGTCCATAAGAGCCAGAATAATAAATCTCACTTCTTCTCAAGACCAGTACTGATATTATATTGATCCATCTCCATATCTTGGCTATGCAGTCGAAACTGTACTCAAACTATTCTGTCTGTCCAATGATGCCAAGACAATTTTATGAGACATGTGAATGAATTTCACAAAAATAAAGCTTTTTCATGAGCTTCCAAATAGGCTTCCAGATTATTTTGAAGTACTACCCCAAATATCGTTAGTAAGTGTCAAAGAAACAATGAAAATCTGAAGCAACCAAGGGCTTAACCTATCACTGGTCTGATGTTTCTATGGGTTTTGAGCAAAATGCCGACAAAATTGAAAACCAGTGGCGAAATATTAGTTACACAAAATGGGTAAATGAAACATCCACCTCTGAATTCTGGCAAGAAGTGAGTCAGTACAGTGATGCTGGAGGTGTAAATCCTTTTATTGAGTCTCACTCGCATTTTCAATATTAACTCTATCACACTGCAATGCGGAAGTCGAGAGATTTTTAGCCAGGTAAACTTGGTAAAAAATAGACTTAGAAACAGTAGTGTCATATGTCAATGAGGAACTTGAAACTTTCAGCACAAGGCAGGAACATGTAGAGGAAGTGTGTCTTATGTTTAAAAGAATGTTTGACAATACATTGTATAGATATATACCCAGTAGAACAGTTCATAATGATTGGAAACCTCTATGGCATACAGACACTGTGAAGAGACTTCTAAGGAAACAGAGATTACTGCATAATAGATTAAAATAAAGCGTACAGCTATAGACAGCCAAATAAATGCATAGGAAAAGCTGATATACTTCACTACATTTTCAGATGTTCCTTTATAAATGAAAACCCAGAACAATTTCCCCATTTTAATCCTCGTACCACTGAACAGATTAATGAAGTAAGTATTAGGGTCAATTGTGTTGAGAAACAGTTGAAATCGTTAAAATTGAACAAAGCTCCAGGCCCCAATGGAGTCCTGTGAGATTCTATACCAAATTTGTGGCTGGGTTAGCCCATCTTCTAACTATAGTCTATCGTCGATCCCTCAAACAAAAAACTATGTCCATTTCTTGGGAAAAAGCACAGATCACACCTGTATTCAAGATGGGTAATAGAAGTGATCGACAAAATTACTGTTCAGTATCCTTGATATCTACTTGGATTGGAAGATATTCTGAGCTCAAACATAATGAGGTATCTTGAACAAAATGACCTCCTTAATGCCAACCAGCATGAATTTCGAAGACATTGATCATGCAAAACCCAACTCGCACTTTTCTCACATGGCATACTGAAAGCTATGGATCAAGGCTACCAGACAGACACAGTATTTCTTGATTTCCTAATAGCATTTGACGTAGTACCGAACCTACGCTTTTTGTCAAAAGTATGATCATATGGGATATCAAGTGAAATCTGTGAGTGGACTGACGACTTTTTGGAAGGGAGGACACAGCATGTTATCTTGGCTGGAGAGTCATCATCAGATGTAGAGTTAACTACAGATGTGCCCCAGGGAAGTGTATTGGAACCCTTGGTGTTCATATTGTATATTAATAATCCTGCAGACAATGTTAATAGTAAAATCAGGCTTTTTTTCAGATGATGCAGTTTTGTATAGCGACGTGCTATCTGAAAGAAGCTGCAAAAATTTTTAGTCATATCTTGATAAGATTTCAAGGTGGTGTAGAGATTGGTAGCCTGCTCTAAATGTTCCAATACGTTAAAACTTGGCATTTCACAAAATGAAAAAACGTAATATCCATTGATTATAATAACAATGGGTCTTTGTTGGAATAGGCTAACTTGTACAAATACCTGGGTGTAAGGCTTTGTAGGGAAGCTATGGAATGATCACATAGGTTCAATCTTGAGTAAAGCAGATGATAGACCGATTTATTGGTATAATACTGGGGAAGTGCAATCATTCTACAAAGGAGATTGCTTAAAAATCACTCGTGCAACCAGTTCTAGAATATTGCTCAAGTGTGTGGGACCCATACCAGATAGGAGTAACAGTGGATATTGTGTGTATTCAGAGAAGGGTAGCATGAATGCTCACAGGTTTGTTTGATCCATGGGAGAGTCTCACAGATGTACTGAAGGAACTGAACTGGAAGAGAGACATAAACTATCTCGAGAATGTCTATTAAAAACTTTCAAGAACCGGTTTTAAATGATTACTCTAGGAAAATACTACAACCCCCTACGTATCGCTCACATACGGAACGTGAGGATAAGATCAGAACAATTAATGCATGCAGAGAGGCATTCAAACAATCATTCTTCCCGCTCTCTATACGTGAAAGGAACAGAAAGAAACTCTACTGACTGGTATAAGGGGACTTGCCCTTTGCCATGCACCTCATGGTGGTTTGTAAATTATAAATGTTGATGTAGACTTAAAACGGATACACTTTCTGCTATTTTGATTGAAAGGTACAGTTTCAGATGCCATCATAGCCTATGTGTTGTTTTTCATGCGAAGTTACAGAAGCAGTACTGTAATTTGGTGGTACAAACGGTGCATACACGAGGGAGACCAAGGAAATCTACAGCACCAGCAAAGGAAATAATGTAGAAGGGGATGAGTAGGATGATATTTATTTTGGTAACTATCTGACCCGACAGATTTCGTCCTGTCAAAAAGATTTGTAATATGGCAGTTTTTTTGCCTACGTATTTAAAAAAATTCTCCTGAACAGAACCGTCACCCTGGTGATAGGGCGTTGTGAATAAAAAATAATTAAATAAAACATATATAAGGATTTAAAAGTAAGTAATCGCTTTATTGTTAATCATGTGAATCATAATTATTATTATTATCATTGTAGTGCTTTGTGGTATACGATGTTTTTTGTTTGATTACCTGGCGCATAGATAAACAAATCTGATGGTTTTCCAACACGGGAACAGGCAACATACAATTGACCATGTGAGAAACATGGGTTTTCTAGATTAATACCACAAACACTTAATGATTGCCCCTGGGACTTGTTTATAGTCATAGCAAAAGCAAGCCGCACTGGAAACTGTAGTCGTTTAAACTCAAATGGCACATCAGTCGGCATCACTGGGATGCGCGGTATGAGAACATCTTCTCCTTTATACTTTCCTTTGAGTATAGTTGCTTCTATCACATTGTTTAGTAATTTTTTTATCGCTAACCGTGTACCGTTGCAAAGACGCGGTTGGTTGATATTTCGCAACATTATAACCACCGATCCAACCTTTAATTGAAGATTGTGAGGTGGCAATCCTGGCAAATCCAGCGAGTTTAAAAATTCCGGTGGATAGTTGACTACATCATCTTGATTAGTAGCCGAATCAACTGATTTATATATCCTCAATTCGCCTGTAATTTGTTCTTGAATTTTGAAATTTAATTCATTTACATCTATGTTTTTTGCAGCCAGTATAGCTCGTTCGCTCAACCAATCATGGTTTCTGTAATTTTGAGAAACATCTGGAAACACCTTCTGAATAAGTTCATCTTTTGATCGAGTTAACTGACAAAAACTTTGAGGAAAGTTAATGCAGCCAGTCAACATGTCTATAGGAAATTTGCCATTACCAATGTCAATGAGTTGTTTAGAGAATATGTTTCCAGATTGGTCATTTCGCAACTCGACACGCATATTCTTGCTTAAATGAAGTACTTTGACATGTTTCCACAAATTGGAGGACTTTAGACATGCATTGAGTTCATCAGCTGGCGTTGATCGTGGAATCACTGGCAATGTTTGACGAAAATCTCCTGCTAATAAAATCATTGCACCACCAAATCGGTTATTATTGCTCCGTAGATCTTTTAAGGTTCTGTCTAAAGCCTCCAAAGATTTTTTATGTGCCATCATGCATTCATCCCAAACAATCAATTTACATTGCTGCAAAACCTTTGCCATTGCAGAGTTCTTCGAAACGTTGAGGGTTGGAGTTTCATTGCTTTGCATATTTAATGGCAATTTTAGTGCTGAATGGGCTGTTCGACCACCTTCAAGCAAAGTTGCTGCGATTCCCGACGAAGCGAGTGCAAGTGCAATTTTATTTTGTGAGCGAATTGTTGCTAATATTAATGAAATCAAAAAAGTTTTTCCTGTACCACCAGGTGCATCTAAGAAGTAAATCCCTCCAGTTTCATCATTTGTTACTTTCATAAGAGTTTCAAACACATACTTCTGTTGTTCAGTTAACAGTGGAAGATTTGTTTGAATTAATTCTTTCAAAGTGTTGAGATCATACAGTTTTTCTCGATGCAACTCTTGGTTAAAAGCGTCATGCATTGGACGATTGGGCGCGGTCAGGCCTAATTGAATTAATAGTTTGTTTGACATTATCAAGCACATGTCCTCAATTGAAATCAATGCTTCATTGTAAATTTCTTCACTGATTTGTATATTTGGATTTCCCATTCTATTCCGTATTTGATACAAAATATCATCACACATATAATCTTTGTACTTGATCCACAAATCAATTGGGTTTGATGGGAAGCATGTAGATATGATTATAGAAAACAATGTTCGTATTTGATGAGCGTGTGATGATATTACAGCATCATTGAGAGTTTGCTCCCAATGAGCGTCATTTTCAAGCAATTGCAAACGTTGACAGGCTTCTCTGTAGGATCCACACAATTCACCATGAACAGTTCGTAACTGTTGGAATGATGTTGGGCCACGTACATTGACTAATAGCAGTCGTAAATAAAAACATTCATCATTGCTTGGATGTACTGAATAAATCCGGCCAATCGCATCGGTGGAATATACATCTGTATATCCTGGAACTGGTTTTCCTTGTTTCCGTCGTATAAATCTCCTTGAGGATTGATTCCAGGTATAATATTTTGGCATTTCAGAATATAGCAATGTTTGTGCGAAATGATCGTTTCGGCATGTCTCAAAAAAACTGGTTAATGTAGTAGATGGTGGCTTAGCAGCTCTTTGTACTGCGTTCTGTGCTGTAAAATACACTCTTTGTCCATTTTCTAAATGCACAGCTAAGTGAACAACAGAAGGGTGTCTCTCATGAATAGGAAAAGAAAATATTCGCCAAACTGCTTCATTACTACTGACATAGCGGCCCATTTGGTATTGGGTAACTTCATCATTGGAATTCTCTGCACCAATTCCAATCACAGCCATATCACTCCCTTTGGTTACATATTTGCAAATGTATTTAATAGATTTCACTGAATGGCAAGATTCAACGTTGATGTGTGCTATGAATGTCTTTGATAACATGGGTGAATATGGAACAATCCAACGATTATCTATTTCAATATTTTGTTGATTTAATTTGACAATTGTTGATTTTCCATTGTCTGCTGTCGATCTGCGACGATACAATGGATAACCGTCATTACCAGTAATTGTTTCCGATATTAATGTCCGTGGATATCGTTTTGAACATTTACCATCCATCATACACGGTGAATTTTGATTAAGAGTTCCACAGGGACCATGTATCATGTTTTTGATAACTACCTCTTGCAATCCAGGATCTACTTGTACATTAGGGATTTCAGCTGATATCACTGCATCAACTTCATTTGGCCTTATCTTTTCAACCAACCAAATCAAAATGTGTGCATGTGGCAATCCTCGTTTCTGCCACTCCACAGAATACATCCAGCAGCGTGTCTCACCAAACACATTATGTTTTACGATGAAATCCATTAAAGATTTCAACTTTTGTCTAAAGACTCTGGCTGTAATATCATGACGATCAATGGGTGATTGCCCAGGGAATAACTCCTGCTTGATTTCTATCCATTGCGGATTGCATGTAAATGTGATGAACAAATCTGCTGTACCATAATGACGAACATACGACATGGCATCTTGAGCATATTCATGCATATGCCGAGGGCTTCCGATGTATGTTGCTGGAAGAATAGTCATCCGACTGACATTCTGTGCATTTCCATCAGTATTAATCGCATCTCGAAGGTGAATATACTCTTCAGATCGGAGTTTGGTTTGATTCAACCTGATGAATGTTAATCTCTCCGTTTCAATTTTTACATACATGTCAACAACATATTTGTGATATAATCGCTGACATTTCAATATGTGATTTTCTTCATTTTCCCGAATCATTAGGCGGTATGAATAATAGTTCATTGAACTGACTTTTTTGTTGGTTTCAGAACCTGTAAATAGATTTTCTTTTAATAACATTCAAATATAAAATTAAAATACATAATATAATGACTGAGATATTATCGTCATAGCTAAATTAATATTTTAGTTACCTGTAATGGGATTTATCATTTTTATTGAGAAATCGTAGCCATCTTCACCTTGCCAAAATATAATGGGATATTGCAGTGCATCATATGAGCGGTGTGTTTCCTTTATACGTTGTAATTGATCATTCCGACGATGTAAAACAATATCACGGGATTCCAAGTTTTCTCCAACTACAACGATAGCAACTTCATCAATAGTTGGTGCATTAAAACGTCTTGTATGTTGACCTGCAGGTGTTTTATCAGCTCTGATTACAATTTTGTGATTATCGGATGGCATCAGATCTAGGGCAGTTTTAAACAATATAATCAATTGATTGTGTTGATGAAATAAAGTTTGTAATTGTTCTACAATAGACCTCTTTACTAAATTGTTATGTGCACAATGCAGATCAATTTCTTGTGGTGAATTGCCCATAAAATAAATTTGCAGGAATTTGTTGTCGCTATCTGACACTGGTAACAGTGAACCTGCTCTGTGATATATTTGCCCTTGTATCTGTAAATAAAATAAAATATTATGGTGTGGTATAAATTAATGGATTGACAGTGATCAAACTTAAATAATATTTGATCTTAAAAAGTATATATTTAGTTTGAACTAATACCTATCAAATATAAAATATAATAAAAGTGTCACTGAAACTGAATCACCATATAATATGATGACTAAGTGATATATAAGTGATTAAGAAATTGAAGATTAGTGACACATCTTAACTTTTGTGACAGAAAATTTTGTTCGCTAAAATAATTATGAGTAACTGCTATAATACATACCTTGAAAGTTGGCATAAAATTTTCCCGAACTACATTTGTTGCCCCAAATGAAGTCATTTGAAAGCAATTGTTATATTGTTGGATATGTGTCAAAAAGTGTATAGAATCTGTTCCTATTCCTGAAACCAATGAGTACAATGGTTCTGGTGGTGGGTCCAATGGTATCAATTTCACTTTACCATTTGCGCAACACAATCCATTGGCTTCGTTTTTGTATTTTAATGCCTTACAGTGTGAGCAAACCGAGTTCATAGAACCAATAACAACACATTGGTAGTTACTGTAGTCAATTGACACATCGTAACTGAAAGCAGCTCGATTCAAACTTGCGCGATTATTAGTTGAATGTCGCGCTCGCGCTTCACGCGTTTGTGATATCCGAATTCTTTCACGTTCATTTCCGTCGTCACGTTCTTGTGCCGTACGATTAGATCGGTAATTAGCTTGGTTTGTAGCATTTCTGGTTCTTCTACCTAAATTGCTTCGTCTTATAGGAGGCATATCAAATATAAATTAGTTTTTCACTAATCACGAACTAAACAAACACTAACTAAGTAAACACTCTGCACAAAACACGAATTTGTTTCGTGTATCAGTTGACAAAAGCAAACTCAGTAGATTAGGTCACAGACAACTTTTTTTTTTTTTAAATTTTATATGACTTGAAGTCAAATCCTTTTAAGCCGTACGAATTGTAACGCGATTTTTGTTTGACTGATGTAATGACGTGGAAACTGATGCATTTTATCTCGCGTGCCGAAACTAATACAAAAGAAACGCGAGTTTCGGAACGCGACATTAAACTTCTCCAACTATGTATTCTGTGCTCCAACGCACACACGCACATTGTTTTGATAGATATGATCTTTGACGTTAGGAACACACCTACATTGCTTAGACAACAGTGAGTGCTTGTAATTTAATATGAACTTTGTACCATAGCAATAAAGCTCAAATTGACTACTTTTAGTTACAAATCATTTGTATAGGAAAAAGAAAAGGGCTATTTTTAGGGTTTTTTCCAGCAATAATTCTAATTTTTCTCGCCGTAAAAACCATCCTTGAACTTCAACGAACATTTTAAAAAAAGACTTGGCCAAATTGATCGAGGCGTTGTTGAGTTATGCGCTTACCAACACATTTTGCGATTCATTTTAATATGAACTTTATACCATAGCAATAAAGCTCAAATTGGCTACTTTTTAGTTACAAATCATTTGTATAGGAAAAAGAAAAGGGCTATTTTTAGGGTTTTTCCAGCAATAATTCTAATTTTTCTCGCCGTAAAAACCATCCTTGAACTTCAACGAACATTTTAAAAAAAGATTTGGCCAAATTGGTCGAGGCGTTGTTGAGTTACGCGCTTACCAACACATTTTGCGATTCATTTTTATATTATAGATTTCGCGAGGTCCAAACGATACATATCGAACGTGATATTGTAAATCGATCATGCGAATCTGGGGGCGGGCCTTATGAGTATGTTTATGGTGGTCATTACAGCAACGACAAAAGAAGAGCGTTACAAAAATACTTATAATTACAGAGGGAACCACTTACCTTACTCGTCGTTGGTGTTGTGATGTGGAAGTCCATGTGATGTGTACGCTATGGGAACAATTCCCTTTTTGCCAAAGCCTTGGTAAACTCTGCCAATGTCATGCAGGAATATGGGTGGAGTGTGGACGCTCTTCTCTGTTAACGGAAGACTTCATAAATTTCCATAGCCGCTCGATGTTCTGAGTGTGCACACTAGGGCTGTCCTAAGACACGAAATCTACAGTGTGATTGACGAACTCGTGGTCGAATCCTTCTGCTTTGAGTGTCTTGTAGGACTGAAACCTGTCTGTAATGACTTTACTACCAGGCAGTATGAAGTGCTTTATCAGACACACTAATGTGACCTTGTCTCTGGACAATTCTCTGACAGGGACTCTCGTTCTATTCCACCGAATACCCAAATATAATCGATTTCACTTTTTGAAGGTCGTCCTCTCTTGTTCTTTCTTCTTGCTGTGTGAGAGTCGTCCACTTCAACAACTTTACTCGGTCCACTAATCGGTACACTGCCGTTCGGCAATACCACATAACACACTTCTCTGTAAAACCGGAAAGAGTCACGCGCGGTATTAACAGATAAATCAATTTCCGATACTGTTGTTTGTAAGGTGTAGTCTCGAATCCAGAAAGAATTACGCTGGCCTGGATGGATAATTTGGAAGAGTCGATCCACGTATTCTTCCTGATACTTGCTCGTTTTCCACACTGTCCGCAATGAAATTGTAACGGTATTTCAGCATCGAAACTCTCCTTGCGAAGTTGTACACACTTCGCACCACCACAGTCTACACAGTCCCTGCTTTCGTCGGCCAGTAGTACTCCAACATTGGGACAAAAATTCAAACAATTTTCTACGCTGGATTAGCATGGAATAACATTGTTCCATGTGAGAATATCCCCCTTGGAAACGTCAAGAAAACCAGACATCCCACTCATTACCGACAGAAATCGTCTGGGTTTCCCTACTAACTCACAAACAATTCCCGGAGGTATTTATTTTACAACAACTAAAGGAAAGACGAAAAACAAATAAAACTGACGATCACAAATAATTGGTCATAACACACGCCACCAAAGTCGCATGATCGATTTACAATCGCAGGTTCGATATGTATCGTTTGGAACCCACGACTTCGACAGGCAATTATTCTTGGAAATTAGCATTGTTTTTGCTAAATGAGTGTTATTTTCTCAGTTTTTAAATTTTTCATCTATTAAACATATAAATTACAAGTTAGCCGTGTCTATCCTATTTTGCGAGACTGATTTGCTATTTTTATTGACTGTAGTTGGCAACACTGCAAGAAATGTGTGTTCAAATGTTTCGCGGCGTTGGAGTGTTTGTTATTTGTTTATACTTGGTGCTAGAGCTAGGGGAAGGAGAAGGCAAGTACTAAGTAGAGAATCTGATTAATATAGTTGTTACATAGGTTAGTGTTTACGGATACCAATACACGGTGCGACAAACATTCATTGAGTGCATCACAAATGCGTGATCTGCAGTGGTGACAAGATTTAGGCTGTAGGAGAGTTAAGTAGTCTTCATCAAGCGTGTTGTTTTTCTTTAATGTGTACACATCATCGCTTAATCCACAGTGATTCACCATTCAGTGTACCTCTTTTCACATTTGTTAACCATACGATTTTAATAGGAATTCATATAATTCATACTGCCGGCAGTACGGCTAACAATTGCACCAAACTCGGATTCTAACATTAACCGTAATATTCACGTGTACAGTAACTCATGTTTGGTTTCTTCTGTGATATTTGTCAAGGAACACCATTATTATGTTAAAGTAGACAATGATAGCTTTTGCATCACTGATGAGATCTATCTGTAGATTTGTAATTAGTGGTTTATTCACCCGCAGGTTAGTTTAGAGTGATATTAGAAATTTCTGGTACTCCGGTGGTGCTTCACATCGCTTGTTTTAACGGCGCGACAGAAATATGTATTGGGGAATGGGCATGAAATAGCTATTTTTGTGATAAAAAATTGGTTTTTCCACGATGTGTTTGAAATAACAAAACTGTTTCACCAGTATGTAACGTGCCTGTAGTAATTGTAGCTGAGGTGTGAAAAAATTGATCTTTTAGCCCTTTGCTATCTACCTGCTTACAGTTCCCATAGGCTGTCTGCTACCTGCAACATTATACTTTGATTAAAATAACATTATGATTGACATTTATGTTATTCGAGGGGTAATGGTTATGTGCCATTCTATCATGGTTCATTCTTGAGTGCCGCCTGCAGCATGTGTTGCCTTGTTTAGGCGTAGCTGCCTGCTCTCCCCCTTTGTCTCCACTTAAATTTTTCAATCACAGAGTTATCTTTTTAGCAATAATTTGGTTCCCAAATGTGCTGCTGTTTAATCCCAAATTTATGATTTCATTCTTGGTAGTGATGCACACACGAAAAAAATTTAGATTTAGTTATTACTAAAAAACTACAAATCAGACAAATTTGAACAACTGCACCAATTTGAGACAGTCTTTAATATCCCAGTTAAACTCGTAAAATTATTAAAGACCTGTCTGTCTGTGTATAATGATGTATGGCCACATTAACATGAACGAGTGTGAAGAAGTCTCCTATGATTACGATATTTGTAAGTCAAGTGACAATTACAGAAAATTTAAATCCCAAATTAAATTTCCTCTCTTGCTATATATAAGTAGAACTGTTTTAGAGCAATTGATCAGTTGGGCTATGTATCATTTGCATGATACTAGTCATTAATAATTTTATGGTGTGTGGACAATGTTGTTTTTATCATGTTTCAGAATGACACAAACAGCAAAAATATGTCGAAATATTAGGCAATATTGCAGTAAAGCAGACCAGATCAACAACAATGAGATAACTTCATGGTTTTATAACAGGAATCCTCGTAATCTGGAACGATTACGAATTGCATACAAACCAAGAGGGTATGGTCTTGAAGCTCCAGGAAGAGAATACTGGCACAGGTCTGTGTTATTCAGTGTTGCTTGCATTGTACAACTTTTTCACTGAGTTAGAACCTAAAAATATATATATATAAAATATAAAAAATATATATATATAATGTAGACTGGCAATGGCAAGGAAAGCGTTTCTGAAGAAGAGAAATTTGTTAACATCGAGTATAGATTTAAGTGTCAGGAAGCCGTTTCTGAAAGTATTTGTATGGAGTGTAGCCATGTATGGAAGTGAAACATGGTCGATAAATAGTTTGGACAAGAAGATAATAGAAGCTTTCGAAATGTGGTGCTACAGAAGAATGCTGAAGATTGGATGGGTAGATCCATAACTAATGAGGAGGTATTGAATAGAATTGGGGAGAAGAGAAGTTTGTGGCACAACTTGACTAGAAGAAGGGACTGGTTAGTAGGACATTTTCTGTGGCAGCAAGGAATCACAAATTTAGCATTGGAGGGCAGCGTGGAGGGTAAAAATCGTAGAGGGCAACCAAGAGATGAATACACTAAACAGATTCAGAAAGATGTAGGTCGCAGTAAGTACTGGGAGATGAAGAAGCTTTCACAGGATAGAGTAGCATGGAGAGCTGCATCAAACCAGTCTCAAGACTGAAGACCACAACAACAACATAGAACCTAATGACAATCACTTGTGAAACCAGTCTCATTTATGATACAAGTTAAATAATAAGAGTATGTTGTACGAATTGTGTTTTAGTTTCTGTAGATGAACAAAAAATGAAGAACTCATACAGTGCATTTTCAGTTTACTTCTTCCCCAAAAATTTGTCTTCACCTATTCTGTCAACTAATAATATAATTTTGCTGAATCATTCCACCATTGCATAAACATATTCAGAGTTGCATAGATAATTCATGCCTACCAGCTGAATTTTACCAAAAAAAACTATCAAGAAGCACTTTATTTTGTGTAATTAATTGCCGTTTAACACATCCTTGATAAAATTAATTTTTGGCTATCATAGACTTATTTTGAGAGCAAATGTCAGCTGCCTTTTTAAAATAATGTATTAATTCAAATACAGCAGAGTCAAGCATTAACTCTTAACTGGTATCATGATGTCTGTCAGACTCCAGAAGTTTACTATTGAATTGTATAATACTGTATTAACTTATTAGCCATTTATTGATCTCAGCTAATTGCAACATGTAACATAAGTATTATTAATAATCAAGAAGAAAATACAGAAAATATTCAAGTGATGAACCGAAAAAGCAGATTATCAAAAATCTAGAAATTAAACTTTTAATTACTAGTCCTATTCTGCACCTACCTTTCATAAACAACCAAGAAACAGAAACAAAACTGCTGGAAAATTTCAATTGTAAATTTACATTTTCAAGTCACAGTGTAGGCATAATATAAGTTCTGCATCCTGGTGTCAGTCACACACAATCTTGAATGCCTACTTAGCCAGTTTTCTTGGCAGGTACATCCAAACTTTATATAGATTGCGGTAAGTACAAACAGTACATTTGAAGAGTAACACTGCTGATGGTTTCTAGTAAATCTCTTAAAAGTGTTTGATACTGCGGCAGTTGAATCTTACTTTTTCCTTTCTTCCCTATCATCAGTGTTCTCAAACCAAAAAGCCATTGAAATGAACAAAAACTTTTTTTTTACAGTACTTTGAAAAATGTTATGTCTGCTTCCACCCACTGAGGAAAGCTTGGGCTACCTATGGATTCAGTGCCAGATTGAGATTGCTGTGAAGCTTATTAAAGCTTTCAGCTCAAGAACAGCAAATATCATGCACAAGAGATATCAGAGTACTTTTATTTTACCGATTTTTACTGTGTGATCTGTGCAGAATCTTGTCGAAAATCTCGTGAGTGAAAAGTAAACCCCATATTTGTTCAACATCTGGATTGTTACTGAAGGCATTAATCCTAAAGTCACAGATCAGAAATCTGCAACAGAGTGCTGTGTTATGTTGTCTTTTTCTGATATTAGTTGATGGTTGTGCTTTTTTCCATTTGGAGTAGTTTCCATTCACGGCGATGTAAGTGACTTATACTTAGATCATCTTCTACTGTTTGCATGTCCTACGTTCCATCGTTGTTCTTTCTGCTTTGAGTTCGTATCACCATCGCTATCTGTCTCAAAATCTGGATCAGTATTACTGTCATCCAAAAGGTCATTCATCATTTCTTCCAGGGAAGTTTTGATGTTTGCTTCATTTACTCTCAGAACCCATTGAGAATAATAAGTCTGTTTGGACTGTTTTGAATGACTGAGAGGGACCTGGTAGAGGCTCCCTATTGTGCAAATTGATGATACACTGCCACGAAAAACTGTAATACAGGGCTATTACCAATGATTGAAGCGATTTCATAAATTCACTGTAGCTCCATTCATTGACATATGGTCACGACACACTACAGATACGTAGAAAAACTCAAAGTTTTGTTCGGCTGAAGCCGCACTTCCTTTCTGCCGCCAGAGCGCTCGAGAGCGCAGTGAGACAAAATGGCGACAGGAGCCAAGAAAGCGTATGTCGTGCTTGAAATGCACTCGCATCAGTCAGTCATAACAGTGCAACGACACTTCAGGACAAAGTTCAGCAAAGATCCACCAACTGCTAACTCCATTCGGCGATGGTATGCGCAGTTTAAAGCTTCTGGATGCCTCTGTAAGGGGAAATCAATGGGTCGGCCTGCAGTGAGCGAAGAAACGGTTGAACGCGTGCGGGCAAGTTTCACTTGTAGCCCGCGGAAGTCGATGAATAAAGCAAGCATGGAGCTAAACGTACCACAGCCAACGGTTTGGAAAATCTTACGGAAAAGGCTAAAGCAGAAGCCTTACTGTTTACAATTGCTACAAGTCCTGACACCTGATGGCAAAGTCAAACGCTTTGAATTTTCTGCGCGCTTGCAACAGCTCATGGAAGAGGATGCGTTCAGTGTGAAACTTGTTTTCAATGATGAATCAACATTTTTTCTTAATGGTGAAGTGAACAGACACAATGTGCGAATCTGGGCAGTAGAGAATCCTCACGCATTCGTGCAGCAAATTCGCAATTCACCAAAAGTTAACGTGTTTTGTGCAATCTCACGGTTTAAAGTTTACGGCCCCCTTTTTCTTCTGCGAAAAAAACGTTACAGGACACGTGTATCTGGACATGCTGGAAAATTGGCTCATGCCACAACTGGAGACCGACAGCGCCGACTTCGTATTTCAACAGGATGGTGCTCCACCGCACTTCCATCATGATGTTCAGCATTTCTTAAACAGGAGATTGGAAAACCGATGGATCGGTCGTGGTGGAGATCATGATCAGCAATTCATGTCATGGCCTCCACGCTCTCCCGACTTAACCCCATGCGATTTCCTTCTGTGGGGTTATGTGAAAGATTCAGTGTTTAAACCTCCTCTACCAAGAAACGTGCCAGAACTGCGAGCTCGCATCAACGATGCTTTCGAACTCATTGATGGGGACATGCTGCGCCGAGTGTGGGAGGAACTTGATTATCGGCTTGATGTCTGCCGAATCACTAAAGGGGCACATATCGAATATTTGTGAATGCCTAAAAAAACTTTTTGTGTTTTTTGTATGTGTGTGCAAAGCATTGTGAAAATATCTCAAATAATAAAGTTATTGTAGAGCTGTGAAATCGCTTCAATCATTTGTAATAACCCTGCATATTATACCATAATTATTGTAATAAATACAAAAAGTTTAGAAATGCATCTTGATGAAAAATAATCACACAACTGGTAGCATAAATCTGCCAGACTTTGCACTTTTACTAAAGGTATAACAGTGTGACCAGAACCAAACATTTGCAGCGGGAAGCCAGCACTCCATCTGAAAGGTACGTGGGGGAGAAAATGCAAAACTGCGTCAGAATGGTAGGGGATGGCCACCAGGAAGATACAGCCTTCCAACATGTGTATGATACCAGTTAAAGGTTAAAGAAGAGCTTAAACCTCATTCCTGACCATTTTCACTCTCATAATGCTCTTGGCTTGTTCTGTAAATTTGTGTATAACTTTGATTTTACCAAACAGTGCAGTGGCTGACATCGTTACTTTGAGTTAAATTTTTATGTTAGATATTTTTGTGTACCATGGATCACATAAGTGTGTAATCATGTTGAGACACTACTGTTTGTTTACCTTGCAGCTTAATGCATTGTCTGCAGGAGGATCAAAGAAGTGTACCGTGTATGTCTGGAGACTACACTTCTAATGTTTTCCTTGTGTGTATTTGTGTGGCTGCTGTCATATCATTTGGTCATTTAATAATTAATTATATGCCAATATTTTTCTCTCTGCATTACTACTATACCTGTCATTGCATTCCTGAGGATACAGTTAGGGATAGCTTAAAATTCATATGTATCTTTTTCTTTGCACCAGTCTCCTCCTTTTATGTAGTGTGATTATATTTGTGTTGGTGCACAAAATTCATATTTCCAGACACATTGTTTGCATGTAGTCCTTTTTTTCTGGTGCTGCCATCACAAATGCTTTTTGGTTTTGTCAGTGTGATAAATGCAGTCACTTAAGACCAACACCTACCCATGCACAAAGCTGTAGCTGTCCAAAGATGTAGCAGTGTACACAGATCCTTCATGTTAACATTTTGCTGCATCCATACCAGTTATTATAATTGCTATTTTAACTATCATACTCATTGCAGAAGTTACATGCTGCAGCACATTTTTTGTGATTTTTAGGTCCTTTACATTATGATTCTCTTCTAAGTAAAAATGGATCATCAGATAGTACTAGGTATAAAAGAAGTACCTGTTCGCTAGATAGTGAAAAAATATATGTCTGGAGTGTAGCTGTCAAAAGTGAAAACTAGAGCTGTCAAAACTGAAAACTAGATGAAGCTGTAGCATTTGTGACAGTTATCAAAGTAGTTCCTCTGTTGTGGGGGAGAGGCAGATGTAGAAGAAGAAAATATAAGTAAACATGGTGATCAACAAAAGTTTTGCATCATCCCGGTTCCCAGAACTTCTGAAGAAAGACATTGACTGTGGATATTGTATCACAGACACAGTCCCTTTGACTGTTCAGAGATGTCTCTAAACCCACCCAAAGATGTAAACTACCATGCATGAGCACTGCCTATTAGATGGAGGGGATCCGACAGCTGATCAGTTCCAGTCCTTCCACCAGGAAGGAGGTACGCAGCTTGTGTTGTCTGTAATTCAGCCATGCCTAGACAGTCAATAATGCGGTTCAATTGTGTCCACATTGTTACTTAGTGCCAGGAAGAGCCCTCAACAAGAGAAGTGTCCAGGCGTTTTGGAGTGAACAAAAGTGTTGTTGTTCAGACATGGAGGAGATACAGAGAGACAGGAACTGTTGATGACATGCCTTGCTCAGGTCGCCCAAGGGTCACTACTGCAGTAGGTGACAGCTACCTACTGATTGTGGCTCAGAGAAACCCTAACAGCAACACCACCATGTTGAATAAAGCTTTTCGTGCAGCCGCAAGACGACGTGTTACGACTCAAATTGTGCGCAATAGGCTGCGTGATTTGAACTTCAATCCCGACATCCATGCAGCGAGGTACAGATGGGCTCAGCAACATGCTGAATGGATTGCTCAGTGCATATTCTTCACCGGTGAGTGTTGCACATCCCTTCAACCAGACAGTTGTCAGAGATGTGTTTGGAGGCAATTCGGTCAGGCCGAATGCCTTAGACACACTGTCCAGCAAGTGCAACAAGGTAGAGGTTCCCTGCTGTTCTGGGGTGGCATTATGTGGGGCCGATGTACACCGTGGTGGTCATGGAAGGCGCCGTAACGGCGGTACAATACATGAATGCCATCCTCTGGCCAATAGTGCAACCATATCGGCAGCATATTGGCAAGGCATTAGTCTTCGTGGGCGACAATTCGAGCCCCCATCGTGCACATCTTGTGAATGACTTCCTTCAGGATAATGACAACGCTCGACTAGAACGGCAAGCGTGTTCTCCAGACATGAACCGTATAGAACATGCTTGGGATACATTGAAAAGGACTGTTTTTGGACGACATGACCCACCAACCACTTGAGGGATCTATGCCGAATCGCCGTTGAGGAGTGGGACAATGTGGACCAATAGTGCCTTGATGAATAAAATGGGCGGAAATGATGTTTGTGTTGATCTTTATTCCAGTTTTCTGTACAGGTTCCGAAAGTCTTGGAACCAAGGTGATACGATTTTTTTTTTACTGTGTGTATATCTAGGATGAGTGAGTTTCCATCATAGGTGCACTAAAAAGAATTGGCGGATGAAAAAGAAAGGCTGTAAGATATGTGGGGAGAACAACCGGAAAATACTTCTTTCAGTTACATTGCATAGATATTTTACCAATATGCAATTATCTTTTAAACTGTGAGCTCATTAATAACAATGTTCAAAGCCAATTTGGACAGTTTGATAATAAATTAAATGCTTCTAAAAATTAACCTGTCAGCAACCACAAATACACTGTGGAAAAACACAGTGTTCAAACAGTCTGTTCCCTGTCTCATAGTAATTTTAAGGGTTTAAAATAGGCTTATAAACGTGTCATGAGCAGTCTAACACAAGATGAATATATATATATATTTTTTTAAGTACCATGTTGGCCATCAGAAGTGTCACACATTTATCATATCAAAGACAGGCCCATTTCAATTTATGTCTGCTTGCGCACAGATGCATTGATTTATATTTCTTCCTATGTACTTTATTCTGTTGGCAGATTCCATATTCCTAGATTTTCGTAAAGCGTTTGACATGGTACCACGCTGCCAACTGTTAACAAAGGTATGAGCATATGAATAGGTTCTCATTTGCGATTGGCTCAAAGACTTCCTAAATAACAGAACCCAGTACATTGTTCTCTATAGCAAGTGTTCATCAAAGGCAAGGGTATCGTCAGGAGTGCCCCCAGAAAAGTATGAGAGGACTGCTATTACTTTCTATATTCATAAACAGTCTTGTGATTAGGGTAAGTAGTGGCCCGTCTGGTTAGCCGTGTGGTCTAACACACTGCTTTCCAGGCAGGAAGGTGTGCCAATCCCCAGCACGAATCAGCCCGGTTGATTAGTGTCGAGGTCCGGTGTGCCAGCCAGTCAGTGGATGGTTTTTAGGCAGATTTCTATTTGCCTCAGTGAATGCGGGCTGGTTACCCTTATTCTGCCTTAATTACACTATGTCGGCGATTGCTGCGCAAACACTTTCTCCACGTACGCATACACTATCATTCTCTACCATGCAAACATTGGGCTACACTCGTCTTGTGCGAGACGTTCACAGGGGGGTCCACTGGGGGCTGCACTGCACAGTAATCCTGGGTTCAGTGTGGAGCAGCAGAGGGGTGAGTGGACTGCTGTACCCTATTTTGGGTATGAGGCTACAGTGGGGTCGCAGCCTCTCCATCATTTCTAGGTCCCCAGTTCCATACAATACAACACAGGGTAAGTAGCAGTCTGCAACTGTTAGCTGATGATGCTACAGTGTATAGGAAGTTGTCATTATTGAGTGACTGTGGGAGGACACAAGATGACTTAGACAAAATTTCTAGTTTCTGTAATGAATTGCAACTAGCTCTAAATGTAGAAAATGTAAGTTAATGCAGTTGAGTAGGAAAAACAAACCTATAATATTCGAATACAGTATTAGTAGTGTGTTGCGTACACAGTCATGTTGATTTAATATCTAGGTATAACATTGCAAAGCAATATGAAGTGAAATGAGCAGGTCAGGATTGTTAAAAGGAATGCAAATGATCAACTTTAGCTTATTGGGAGAATTTTAGGAAAGTGGTTCATCTGTAAAGGACACTAGTGCAACCCATTGTTGAGTACTTGAGTGTTTGGGATCTGCACCAGATTGGATCAAAGGAAGGCATTGCAGCAATTCAGGGGCAAGCTGCTGGATTTGTTACCGGTAAGTTCGAACAACATGCAAGTATTATGGAGATGCTTCGGGAAATCAAATGGGAATCACTGGAGGGAAGGTGACATCCTTTTCAAGAAGCATTATTGAGGAAATTCAGAGAACTGGCATTTGATGCTGACTGCCAAACAATTCTACTGCTACCATAGAGAGATTAGGGCTCATATTAAGGCATATAGACAGTTGTTTTCCCCTCACTGTATTTTCAAGTGGAATAGATTAGGAAATGATTGGTAGTAGTACAAGGTACCCTCTGCCAAGCATCATACGCTGGCTTGCAGAATATGTATGTGGATGTAGATTAGCGTTTTCCTTGTATTGGTGTGAGTCACATTGTTTTTCTTTCTGTTAAGTAAATATATTCAAAATGGAGGCCTGAGAAATAGAGGAGTGTCTACTTAACAGCTGAGAAATGTGGACTAAGGCTGACAGAACGATTTCTTCATCAAGAGAAACTATGAAATGGAAAGGGCAAATGCACAATTACTGATGGGAGGGAAAAGTCACTTGATGCCTGTGGTCAGGAGACAAACAGTATACAGGAAATGTTCAGGATGTTATTGTGACCTAAACAACCAGATGGAAATTTCCGAGTATGTATAATAATGAGTTCTAGCTTGTCCAGAATTCAAAGATGGGAGCTAAACTAATGAATAATGCAAGAGAAAAGATTATAATGCAGGTTATGGATAGTATAGATGACAGTGCGAGAAAATCAGTGAAAGAGAAACTAGAGATGAAGAAACATATTAAATTAACATCAGGCGAGTTGTGACAGCCTGATATGAGATGGAGATTTGAAGCCCTAGTTTGTGAGGGTTTGGTGAAATATATTGCAAAAGCTCTGATTTTGTTTCATAGCATGGTTATCATCAGGCTGTTCATGTTACTCAGGCAGCTTTGTAGTTGTCACGCTAATATAAAACACAAGACAAAACTTATGAGGTTAGATGGTTGACTACAAGGAGGTTTTCAGCCTGCAGAGTGTATATCTAGATGCAGAAATGTTACCTATCTTGAGAATTTGTCTTCTTTCAGTCATAAGGCTCTTACATTTGGTACTGATAGGATGCAAAGAACAGATTTTAAAACAAAGTTGCTCACATGGCTGGAAGCCATGAGACCAGTTAGACATGATTTGGGCCTAAAAAATATATTATGAAGTTGTGGTGTGTGGTGGAAGGTACTAAAGAAGGCTTTAGAACAGTTTAAGGAAATATTGATCCTATTTCAATCCTTATATAAGTATCAATAGAACTGCTACACTCATGATATTCTTACTCCACAGTAAGATTATCGCTCTGTAACCCTACTACAAAATCTATTTTGCCTGTGCAGTCATGATGTTTGGATTTTAAAAAAGACACAGTTTTTTGTGTTTTCGGCAGGTACATTTTTACATGTTTAAAGTCATAATTTAGATTGTTTAATGTATTAAGCTTTGAAATTGCATAATAGAACACTGCAACAATACAATAATTGAATATTAAAATGACTTGTGTGTTGATTTTACTATCCTGTGCCCAACTATTATGAATGGTTTTTACATGTTTATGTAAGATTTTTCTTGTAAGTGAAATCAGTTCTAGGAATAGTCCCTTCAATTCAGGGTGTTTTCTTTCCATTGGGAGGAAGTTGTTTTGTATAGCACATACAAGTTATATGCAGATATATCATTGATATCTGTGAACACAACAATAGGCCATCTGTTTGTCTGCCTCTACTGTGTAATTCACCATTATCTTGTCTAGTGTGTTCACCGTTCCTTTCATAGAATTGTAAACTAAACTAATTTCCAGTTTTCTTTTGATCTTATCACTGACTTTTGCATCATGGTGCAGAGTTCTTTACAGAATTACACATCTTTTGTTCTTTGATATGTATGATACAATCTTTGTGTCCTTTGTGAAAGCAAATGTTGATATGCAATTATGAATCTCTTGTCTGCAATAGTTTTGGTGAGATGGAAGGCTTGTTGGGGGTTTTCTTTCCCCACACATTTAAAGAAACATTGTGATATTTCTCTTCCTCAGCATTTACCCTGTTTAGTATGAGGTGAAAAAGTTGTCACAGGTTATGTTATGCCCTTTCAAACTGTAAGACGTGTCAGTTACAAACCTTAGGCCTCGGTAGTTTTGAGTGGTCTTACCTGGTCATTTCCCATTATACAGCTTGAATATTTCACACAACTTATTTTATTGTCATAAAGTATGCAAAACATGATGCCATACTGTGCTGGTTTACTTGGTATATACTGGCTTACCAGGCAATTTCCCCTGAATGCATTAAGTTGCTCATGTACATTTTGGGATTGTATAGCTTAGACCAGGGCTTCCCAACCTTTCCAGTTGGCGGACCCCTTCTTCAGTCGAAAACCCAAGGTGGACCCCTACTCAGTCAAGAGCACAATAACTTTAAATTTCAGAGCGAAACCCATGGGAACTGAAAGCTTAATGCAAGTGCCATGTTCCCAATGCCCCCCCCCCCCCCCCCCCCCCCCGAAGTATCAATAATCTTTGGTTTAGAGACGAATGAAAACAAATTGAAATTAACGACCCAATTTGAATTCCCACTGTATCCAGACACATACTAGTGGATTTACTCCCTTTGTTCAACACATTACAGCCTGATTAAAATTACTTGGTAATTGAAATTTCACACGATAGACCTGTCTTCCTCCAAGAGCAATCAACGTCACGTCCAAACTGTTCACTGTTGACAAGCTGCAGCTTATGGTCTGTTCACTTCCACTATTTGGCTACTGTTGTGTAAGGAGCATGCATATTTTGTAACAGTCGTGTGTGTGTGTGGGGGGGGGGGGGGGGGGGGGTCGTGAAATTTGAAGAAAAATGTTTAAATGGATGTAAAGTCTTCCTTTGGTCGTCCTCCCTCCTCATTCATTTCAGCTGGAAGCTTCTCTTGTTGTGAAGGCGATGGAGAACCCTTCTTCAATGATCCTGACTTCAGCCAACGATCCATGTTAGAAGTAATAAACTGGTCAAAAATCGACTTATGAAATAGGTAGTGCACTGACAAAGCAAGTTTAACATTTAATGATGCCTGGGGCCGCACACGTGCCAGCGAGCACTGTTATTGGTCGACAAAGCTCGCTCCGTGCATGTGTAAAAGGTTTCAGTGCATCTAGCGCCATGAGCCGGGGCACAAACGACCCCGTATTGCTGCGAAACAGTTGATCAGAGAAGCCGCATTCTCCAGCACTAAACAGTGTATACGTTCTCACTTAGGAACTGCAAAGGCTTCTTGGGAATACGACCTGAAGTAAAACTGCACGTTTTTCACACACACAAAAAAAAAGTATTGAATTTGATTTTCACATTTTTATTCAGTAATTTTACTCATTATTTTACACGATTTGGTGAAAGGTGGCCGCGGACCCCCTACAAAGAGCCGGCAGACCCCTAAGTGGTCCGCGGACCACAGGTTGGGAAGCCCTGGCTTAGACAATATCTCTATCCATTGCTCCCACAAATCCCTTATATGTACAAATACATCCTGTTCACATCGTCTTAATCTCATTATCAGGTCAAATAACCTGTGACTCTTTTTGAATGTTTCTTGTGACACTGTAGTTCTGAAAACTGGGCAAAATTTTTATTCATTCCATAAATTTTCAATAGACTCATTATGTGACATAAACTGCTGCTAATAGCAACAGACCTAGGTAAGCATCTAGGTCAAAAACATATTATTATTTCCATTTATCTCCATTTCAATGTGTTCCTTTAACATTAGAATCGGTGAGTATAATGTTTTCAGTTGATGGAGGAAGGAACAATTTGGAAACTGGGTATTCATTTTTAATGTGAGAAGTGGCATACTTTGTTGATCCTGGAGTAAGGTGAACTATATTACGTGCGGTGTAGCTTCCCAGTTGGGATAGGGGTTTTGTCTTCAGTTCAGTTGATTTAGCCTTTGAGATCAGAATTTTGTTACCATTTATTTGCTATTCTGATATATCATCAGTGTCTTCCAGTGAAAATAAAGAGCCACATTACCAAGCAAGGCGGTGCAGTTAATACTCTGGACTTGCATTCGGGAGGATGACAATTCAAACACGCATCCGGCCATCCAGACTTAGACTTTCTGTGATTTCCCTAAATCACTTCAGCTAAATGCCAGGATGGTTCCTGTAAAAGGACATGGCCGATTTCATTCCCCGCCCCTCATTAATCTGAGGGGACTGATGACCTCGCTGTTTGGTCCCCTCGCCCTGAATCAACCAACCAACCAAAGAGCTGCAGTCCAAAACATAATGTTAATTCTCTGAAATTACTTCATCCCTATCAGATACATTCAGCATCGTGTCTGCTGTTTCATTATTTGCAAAGTGGCAGTTACCTTTAGGGGAAAAACTCTTAACAAAATATGTGAATTCAAGAGGTAGAAACAAGTGATCTGAGTAGAAGTGAATCACTTTATAAATAGATTTGGTTACAGTGAAAAACAATTATTTGCTCTCCCCCTTCCCTCCTTTCCACAGAAATAGACATTGCACTGTTCAAAACAGCAATGACCTTACTTATTTATACCCAACTTTCTGTGTTCCATTGCTGACAAATTGAGTACTGTCAAACAATGGGAACTCCAGGTAGGAATATCATCGTGTAGGAGAAGACACGTCAAGTTGCAGACGGGCACAATTAAAAGACACTTACGTAAGATTTCAGCCACAACCTACATCAGTGAAAGACACACACACCATTCACACACACAAGCAAGCGTACTTCGTGCACACACGACTACCTATTCTAGCATCTTGGGCCAAAATGCAACTATCTCTTGGGGTGCAAGCAGGAAAGAAAAAAAATCAAGGCGCCGTGGTCACACGAAATGATGTGCCTATAGAAATTGACCTTCTGATGTCCCCAAAGAAAAAAACGTTAGGGGACCAAAGTCACATAAACTGATGTGCCCCCCCCCCCCCCTTTCACTGCCACCTCCACCTCGCCCCCCCCCCCACCACCACCACCACCCCACCCCCAGAGAACTCGTGCAGCATTATCATGGTGCTATTTGCTGTGTGCACTGTTGCAGCATCTTGCTGTAGCCAGAAGTGTCATTCATCAGCCTGTAATAATACTACGAACTTCATAATTATTTCCTGGTAATGTTCAACTAGTACTGTTTCCAAGGAAAAAAAAATTGGGCCTACTATTCATTCGCACAAAATTGCATACAAGAATGTCCAGCTTCCTATGAATGTAACGTGGGTCTAGTGAAAAATGTGAGTGTTTCTGAGCTCCATCTGTCGTTCTGGCTGTTTACATAGCCATTAGCAAAGCCGTGCTTCATCAGAGTAGAAAACATAAACCAACACTTGAACACTGTTGTGGATAAAATGCAAAACCCATTGACAGTAATGTAGTCTTTACCCTCTCTCAGGTTCTCAAAGTTCATGCACCACGTGAATGCAATACAGATGGTATTTCAGCTTCCTTTTGGCTCTGCAAATGCTCACATAAGACACAGTCTTCATATCGACTTACTTGATGAACCTAGCAAGGATGCATGGATATTTTCCAGTGAGGCATCGCTTAACACCGAAGGTTGGCTGAAATGTTCCCGTTCTTCACACTGTCAGTTTTTCTGAAATGAGCAACTATGCGGGACATAATTGATTTGATAGGCACAGTTGAGGAAAAAGCTACTCTGAAGTATTGCTGACATTTTAAGAAAGTTGAAATAACTTTCAAGAATGAACATGTATTCAGTCAGGTTAAAACATATTTGTTCGTACACAGCTAACTCACTGCTGACATCAAAAGGATGGAAAACAGCTGTGTGATTCCCACAAGGTCATCCTCTGGCAACACAATCATTCCCACTGTTAAGAAACTCAATTTCCCACCACTTTTAAAAAAAAGTTGCATAACTTCTGGCTCACAGAGTAGCGTTTCTGTGAATGCCAAACTAAAGCTACAAAATAACCTTTTTCTGTCTGAATATACTTCAGTTTCAATAAGGGACAAATAAAGTCAATGAAAAGAATTTATTAAAATCAAATATTTTCGAAATGATAGACCACCAAGAATCCTTTAGAGTCAAAATGGACCAGAACCCCTTAGGAAGGTTAAAATCTTCATGACCACCATCCCCTCCAAAAGTGACTTACAAGTAAGGTTCTTAGTTAAAATTTTACTTGTTCAAATCTGGCTACATGTGAACAGTATTTAAGAGCTCAAGCCCTTCCTGTGTGTTTCACAATAGTTGTTAATTGCTTAGCAAAAACAAATACCAGATGAATGGCAGAACAGTGGTGATAATGTCAACAGTAAAGCTTTGCATGCCAGTAATATCATCTTACCTGTTACAAAGGAAGTTGCACACTGCTCAGTGGACCCCACTTTCAGAAGGCTTCCGACAATAATGAAAGATGTGAGCAATAAACATCTGATTTTCAGGTTTAACTTTAAATACTACATGTGGTTAAAAGCATTGGGACTATGTTGGCTGTTGTGCACCAGAAGTACCAACTAACACCACAGAAAATTGTAAAAAGGCGAGAGAAACGATAAGAATTACAGAAAACAAAGCTGTAGTGTTCCTCGATATTATAGGAAATTGTTTTTGTTTCATCACTATCTACCAATTTTTACACCCATGGATGTCTTAAGTTGGCATACAGACTTTTTATAAAATTCAAAACAAATACACTGTTGTAAGTCCGTTTCTTCAACAACAGAGATTTTGTTAAGCATAAATTATTTGTAATTAAGTCACAGAAAGTGATGGTTCCTGAGTCTTCTGGAAATACAAAACACAAAAAACTTCTGGCCAACACAGCACCATGTAAGTTTCTTGAATAACTTACCTATTAGTACAAGAGAACACGATAGGTTCAATTGGGAAGTACTCGACTGTGAACCACAGTCATGGTGAATGAAGACAGCACTGCACAAGACAGACAGGCCAAGTCCATATGCTAGCCAAACATCGATAGTATGTAGTAGAAAAGTTCAAATCAAAGTCCAGGAGGAAACAATGTAGTGCAGGGCCTTCTCAATAGGTATACCAAAGAACTTGTTAACATCGACTGGTTGCAATGTGAAGCCACTGCAGTCCACAGCAGCCTTTGAATGTGCTGTGGGCATTTTGCCTGGTGCCAGTGTGTGTAATGTTACACATCCACATCTATACTCCGTAAGCCACCTTGTGGTATGTGGTGGAGGGTACTTCGTGTACCACTGTAACTTCTGCGTTTCTTGTTTCAACCACAAAGGTTTGTGGGAAGAACGATTGGTGGTGATCCCTCATGTGAGCACAAATCTCTCTAATTTCATCTTCATGATCCTTTCACTCTCGCAGTAATTCAGACTGTGATGCAGAATGACTTCCTACAACGTCTCCCACTGGAGTTGGTTGATCATCTGTGCAACACTTGCGTGCTTTCTAGATGAACCTATAATAAAATCCGCTGTTCCACTTAGGATCTTCTCTATTTCCTCTGTCAATCCTATCTTGTACGGACGACCAATATTCAAGTACTGGTAGAATTAGGGTTTTGTAAATTGCTTCCTTTGGTGGCAGACTACATTATCCTCGGTAAGGCCATTTTTATACTGGATGGTTGCGAGAACTCATCTGTTCAATATAATGTTGTTGTTGTGGTCTTCAGTCCTGAGACTGGTTTGATGCAGCTCTCCATGCTACTCTATCCTGTGCAAGCTTCTTCATCTCCCAGTACCTACTGCATCCTACATCCTTCTGAATCTGCTTAGTGTATTCATCTCTTGGTCTCCCTCTACGATTTTTACCCTCCACACTGCCCTCCAATGCTAAATTTGTGATCCCTTGATGCCTCAGAACATGTACTACCAATCGGTCCCTTCTTTTTGTTGTGCCACAAACTCCTCTTCTCCCTAATTCTATTCAATACCTCCTCATTAGTTATGTGATCTACCCATCTAATCTTCAACATTCTTCTGTAGCACCACATTTCGAAAGCTTTTATTCTCTTCTTGTCTAAGCTATTTATCGTCCACATTTCACTTCCATACATGACTACACTCCATACAAATATGTTCAGAAATGACTTCCTGACATTTAAATCTATACTCGATGTTAACAAATTTTTCTTCTTCAGAAACGCTTTCCTTGCCATTGCCAGTCTACATTTTATATCCTCTCTACTTCGACCATCATCAGTTATTTTGCTCCCCACCTTTCAAGACATTGTCCATTCCATTCAACTGCTCTTCCAAGTCCTTTGCTGTCTCTGGTAGAATTACAATATCATCGGCAAACCTCAAAGTTTTTATTTGTTCTCCATGGATTTTAATACCTACTCCGAACTTTTCTTTTGCTTCCTTTATTGCTTGCTCAATATACAGATTGAATAACATCGGGGATAGGCTACAACCCTGTCTCACTCCCTTCCCAACCACTGCTTCCCTTTCATACCCCTAGACTCGTATGACTGCCATCTGCTTTCTGTACAAATTCTAAATAGCCTTTCACTCCCTGTATTTTACCCCTGCCATCTTCAGAATTTGAAAGAGAGTATTCCAATCAACATTGTCAAAAGCTTTCTCTAAGTCTACAAATGCTAGAAACGTAGGTTTGCTCTTCCTTAATCGTTCTTCTAAGATAAGGCGTAAGGTCAGTATTGCTTCTCGTGTTCCAACATTTCTACGGAATCCAAACTGATCTTCCCCGAGGTCGGCTACTACCAGTTTTTCAATTCGTCTGTAAAGAATTCGCATTAGTATGTTGCAGCTGTGACTTATTAAACTGATAGTTCAGTAATTTTCACATCTGTCAACACCTGCTTTCTTTGGGATTGGGATTATTATATTGTTCTTGAAGTCTGAGGGTATTTCGCCTGTCTCATACATCTTGCTCACCAGATGGTAGAGTTTTGTCAGGACTGGCTCTCCGAAGGCTGTCAGTAGTTCTAATGGAATGTTGTCTACTCCGGGGGCCTTGTTTCTACTTTTGTCTTTCAGTGCTCTGTCAAACTCTTCACGCAAAATCATATCTCCCATTTCATCTTCATCTACATCCTCTTCCATTTCCATAATATTGTCCTCAAGTACATCGCCCTTGTATAGACCCTCTATATACTCCTTCCACCTTTCCGCTTTCCCTTCTTCGCTTAGAACTGGGTTTCCATCAAATCTCTTGATATTCATGCAAGTGGTTCTCCTTTCTCCAAAGGTCTCTCTAATTTTCCTGTAGGCAGTATCTATCGTACCCCTAGTGAGATAAGCCTCTACATGCTTACATTTGTCCTCTAGCCATCCCTGCTTAGCCATTTTGCACTTCCTGTCGATATCATTTTTTAGACGTTTGTATTCCTTTTTGCCTGCTTCATTTACCGCATTTTTATATTTTCTCCTTTCATCAATCAAATTCAATATTTCTTGTGTTACCCAACGGTTTCTGCTAGCCCTCATCTTTTTACCTATTTGATCCTCTGCTGCCTTCACTATTTCATCCCTCAAAGCTACCCATTCTTCTTCTACTGTATTTCTTTCCTCCATTCCTGGCAATTGTTCCCTTATGCTCTCCCTGAAACTCTGTACAACTCCTGGTTCTTTCGGTTTATCCAGGTCCCATCTCCTTAATTTCCCACCTTTTCGCAGTTTCTTCATTTTTAATCTACAGTTCATAACCAATAGATTGTGGTCAGAGTCCACATCTGCCCCTGGAAATGTCTTACAATTTAAAACCTGGTTCCTAAATCTCTGTCTTACCATTATATAATCTATCTGATACCTTTTAGTATCTCCAGGGTTCTTTCCTGATTCTTAAACCAAGTGTTAGCTATGATTAAGTTATGCTCTGCGCAAAATTCTACCAGGCGGCTTTCTCTTTCATTTCTTAGCCCCAATCCATATTCACCTTCTACGTTTCCTTCTCTCCCTTTTCCTACTCTTGAATTCCAGTCACCCATGACTATTAAATTTTCATCTCCCTTTACTACCTGAATAATTTCTTTTATCTCATCATACATTTCATCAATTTCTTCGTCATCTGCAGAGCTAGTTGGCATATAAACTTGTACTACTGTAGTAGGCGTGGGCTTCGTGTCTATCTTGGCTACAATAATGCGTTCACTATGCTGTTTGTAGTAGCTTACCCGCACTCCTATTTTTTCAATGTAATATGTCAAATAAAAGCACGTCCAACCATATAAATTTCCAGTTTTATTGTATTTTTGCTACCAGTCTCAGCGTTACACGACACCATCTTCAGGCCACCTGATGATGAGTCAGAAGAACCCCACCTCTTGCACAGTCAAAATAGGGGCCAGCTTGCAGTCACTGGTATCTGTAGATTTCTTTTTAACCATGTCCCTTCAATCATCACATGCAAACTGTTAGACAAACATACCCCGTTGCCTTTTGTGCTGTGCCTAGTGACCTTGCCAGATTTATGCATAATTATACTGATATGTCCAGCAGGATTACAAGATACACCTCATATCAAATACACTAACAAATTTCAAATTGAATAATTATTGGACAGATAATTCTGTTGTGTAGTTTTAAAAAATCGAGAAATTTCAATTTTATGATAGCACTGAAATAAATTTTCAGTGAGAATTAGATGTCATCTTCATGAAGTTATAGCCAACTTTAAATCTATGACCCCCCTTTTTCAGAAAATATGCTACAAGCCAAACATTCTGAAAGAGCAATGCCAGGCTGTTAAGCCAAAACTCATCTTCTGAACCCCTACAATTTTGACTCGGTGTCAGATGAAATACCACTAATAGTGATGATGTTTACAAAATTTAATGAATCGTAACATATTTTCTTTGCTGGAGAAAATATGAAATAAATTATTACAGTGGAGAATGTAAGGTAACTTAGTATTGGGATGTGTTATACCTGGTTAATGTCATGGTAATGGATTAAAAAATAATGATGTACTGCAAATGCAATTTCTCCGTCCACAAGATCCAAGGTACTTTAGTGATGATTTTGAAGTACTGCTGTCTATATTTTTTTCTTTATGAAGTCCTGATCCCTGACTAGCACTATTCAATCCCTATAAAGAAAGTATGGATCCTGCTTGCAGGCGTTTCAGGATTTTCCTTTTTTTTCTTGATCAATAGTGCCAAGTCAAGCGAAGGAGAAAACCATGAAGTTAAAATAAACATGACAAACATAAAGACATTGCAGTCCATTGAAGTACACTTTGTTATGGAAATTCCTGACAAAATTAAAACTATATGCTGATCAATATTCAGGTCCCAGTCTACCATACAATTCTAAACTATCAGACAGATTAATAAAAGATAATTTGTATTATTGTCCTTGTCAGTTGATCAGGAAAAAGAGGTTGGAAGACTGATAGTTTTTTTTTTTTTTTTTTTCCCAGAGCTTTAGCAGCTGTCAGCGTCTTTTGCATTTATGTTTTATTAGCTTGTATATTTATAGTTCCAAGGCTGTTTTTCTCAGATTTTTATGCGCAAACTGTGTCTTATTACAGATTGTCACTGGAGCAGAAGAATAGGTATGTTGTTGCAAGTATTGTACATAATACAGGAGTGATCGCTGTGACAGCATCTACAGCTGAAAATGCAATCCGTCGCCATTTGTACAGGTAATTGCTACAGTGTGTCACACTTTTTCATTAAGAAATATTAGCTGGCTTCATATATACTTTACTTAGTTTCCATCAGTAAAGCTTTTCCTAGGGAGTTTAGTAAAGGATATTTTTCAGCACCCTCTTCTATATACTTCCCTTCATTAATTTTTACTCCATTCTTGCTGTTAGTTTCAGAATTTATAATGGGACATAAGTATTAGTTTGATGAACACTTTGCATGTGAATAAATTTGTGTGATTTCAGTAACAAAAGTTTACTGATTCTGCATTTAAGACATTTTATATCGTAGAAAAGCACATTCTTCAGTAACACTGTCACAATAGTTTAATACGAGAAACACCATATTGGTCATTTGATATGTTTAATTCAGATTGTACTTATTTCCCACTCATGAGAGAGAATAAACTGATAGAACATCAACAATAGTAGGAAATGCTGAGTTGAATGAGAACGGTGATATAAGCAGAGAGGGAGCTTGGTAGTTAGTCTGACATTTCTTAAGCGTACAATTTGTTAATGTGATAGTACTAAGCAAATGTCCCCAAATCCAGTGCCACTTGCACATTGCCTATCTAACTGCTGCCAGGGGCAAAAGAAATTTGATTTTAAAAATTCTGTGTAATCATTGACTGAATTTAAGAAATTAAAATGCTGTCATAATATACTCATTAAGAGGTATAGTTGTACGTCAAAAGCCTAGGACAAGTATTACAGTTATAAATAGTGTGTTTATATTGAGGTGGCTGCATAACTGATGGTGTGGAAATACCTGGACTTTATTCATCCAGTATTTGAGAAAAAGTGCAGTCAGTGACTTTAAACAAAATTTGCATGTAATTTCAAACCTTTTGACCCTTTTCCCACTACCACTCCCGACAAAGTGACAAAAGGAAAAAAGTTTATCGCATACTACACTTTCACTGGTCATGCAATGAAACTTCAGCATCAGACATGATGTTTTAATTTATTACTTCTGTACTACTGATTCTATTCGTAAGATAGTTTGCAGGCAGTATTCACATGCATCACTACCTGCAAAATTATAATTAAGGAAGTATGCCATCATAAACATTGAACTACATGAAAAACTTGGTTTTGCGCAAAGTGAAGTGCAATTCCCTGGACTATATTCATGCAGTGTTTCTTAATGAAATCACTTAGCAACTTCCAACAAACCTTAAACATACTTTCTATCCTTTTCTCAACTTTTTCATGTTGGTATGCTTAATGTAAAATATTTAAATACATTAATTAATTTGTAAAATAATCATACGTTTGAATGTTTTATACATGGGAGTTCTGTTCTTTAAAGAATCATGGGTATATCAGTTGGCGCACTAATACAATAGATGCGGATGAGATGAAATATCAACCAATATCTCTCTCTCTTTGTGACAGGCCTACAGATGTCTCAGCATACCATAATCTAGGTCGTGTTCTGGCACAGAGATGTTTGGAGTCTGGTATTGCAGAAATCTACTCCAGTCTTTCACCAGATCAAGGTGAAAAGGTTAGTATGAACTTCACATACTTAAGTTCTTTAGATTTCATGGAAAAATGTAAATACCATTCCCAGGCAGAGAAAACATTGTAGCTAAGCATGGAGTGGTGTGTCTTTGCAAATTCTTCCATAAGCATGTTTCGTATTAACTTGCATTTTATTAGGTAGTATTGAACTTCATTGTATTGTTGTGTTGGTATTAGTCCAATGATTTACAAGTGATTGCGCCACTGATTGTAGTATGACTACATACCAAGGTTGTTAATACAATAAAGGTTAAACGGGTGGTATCTTCTTGTCTTCATATATCTTTTAGGCAATAGTCATTCAAATGTTTCTTTTATGTATCTTTATGTTTAAACATCCATTGATTGCAGCAGCAACAATCTGTTGTCTCCTTTGTCTCATAACCAGTGGTGGAATGTCTTATAATATACACACAAGTAATGAAAGGATTCATAGCAAAAAAGACAGAACTTAGACTTACCAAGGTTTATAAAATTGTGATGTTAACTCAGTGGAGTAAACAGAAAAGCAAATTATAATTAATAGAAGTAACAATCTCTTATGCGGGGAGGTCCCCAGGAGTGCGAGCAGCTTTTTGAAACCATCTATGTGGTGATCCAGGTTAGAGTCCCAAGTATCGCATCCTGCAGTCATTCATCCAAGTGGGCCCTCATTTGCGAGTGATGAACAAAAAATAATTTCATGCAATCCTCTAGAGTCTTAAAATTAATATTGTTTTTCAGAACAATGGTGTAGCATAATGATTTAAGATACTGTTCTTAAATGCCGAAAGTTGTGAATTTGAATCTCCCCAGGTGCTATTAATTTTTTATTTTTAAATCTTTATCAAAAGAGCTTTGATCATAATTTTCTTTCAGTTAATTGGTTTAAATGTAATTGTTTGCCATGTCATTTTAATAATTGTATTAATCTTTTTTAATTTGTGCCAGTTTTTCTTCCTATCATTCTTTTTTTTCTATCAGGAATCAGTATTCATATTATTTTAATTATTTTATACATTACATTTGATTTAATTTATTTCATTTTATCATATTTTTTTTTATTTTCTTCCATGTTACCTCATTCATTATTTCTGTGTCTCTTTTTGCTTGAATTTAATTTTATTTATGATTCTGTCTTTGTTTTAAATCATTGTGTGCATTTCTTAGACCATATTGCAACAAGAATTTATGTTGTAAATGCTTGTATAATTACCATCTGAAGAAATCCTACATCTTATAATGAAAAATATAGGAAAGGCAACCAACCACTTGCTTAATAATTCACTGTGTCTGTGGTAGTGTAGCTTCGGGTGTCTGTATGGTTGTGTTTTGTGTATTTTCTGCTAGAAGAAGAGGCGGACCTCAAAAGCTAGTAAATATTTTATTCTGTTACGTGTGTCAATGACCCACACTTCAGTGTGCTACAGATGAATAATTCATTTTTTGTCTTCTGACTCATAGAGAAATATCCTAAATGAAAAAATAATGATAGGAAGAAAAAATGGGAGCAAATAACAAAATTAATAATGTCTCTTAGAAGAAGGTGTAATTGGTGAATGACGAACACTAACTTCACGTAACGAATTTTTATTCAGCACTTGAACATACAGGAGCACGGAGTGAACTACCTCTGGCCAGAACACATACAGTATATATAGAGCTATAGAACATTCCAGTACAGTGATTCATGTCATTTGTGGCTACTTCTAGAATGTACCCGAACCAAATACAGAAAATAAAATTGTACAGTCCATGTGAATTTTGAACTCACGACCCTCCGTGCAACAGTTTAGTAACATAACCACTACACCACAGTGCTACTCAGCTTCTTCTGCAACATTGCTCCCTCCTTAAGAGAACAGCATCTCGTTGTTACGTCCTCCTAGTCCGGGAATGAGTCTCCTAGTCCGGGAATGAGTCATCGGTCCTGCATACTCCAACTCCTGATGACTGATTCTCACCCTGGTGGTGATCATCTTAGAACTTCTTTTGCCGCTATTCTTTTCGTCACCTTTCCACTTGTTGCCTGTCGCCGAAGCTTCAAATTCACCCTGGGTTGCAGGATCCTTATAGGGCTTCATTCAAAGGACGTGGACTGTATCTCTGATATTTCGTCACCTTGTGTTTGGGGTAGAAATCTTCAACTTCATAAGTAATATCAGACACCTTCATTTGACACAAGGTGTCCAATTACTTTGATTTCTTTTGCTCCAAAGAGACACTTGAGAACGGCCCTCAGTCTTTTGTTATGTGCATCAAATGCTTCTGAGAACACTATAATGTCATCTAAATAACAAAGACATATCGTCCACTTCAGGTGCCTTAGAAGATTGTCCATCACCCATTCAGAAGTTGCTGGTGCATTACACAAACCAAACGGCATTACCTTAAACTCATACAGGCCCTCAGGATTAGCGAATGCAGTTTTCTCATGATAAGCCTCATCTACTTCGATTTGCCAATATCCCGAGTACATGTCCATGGTTGAGAAAAACTTAGCCCCCTTCAGACAATCTAGTGTATAGTCAATTCATGGAAGAGGGTAAACATTCCTTTTAGTTACCTTATTAAGCTTACTGTTGACAACCATGGGCTCTGCGAAGGCTGAATGATGTCATTCTTCATCATTTTCTCTACTGCTTCACGAATTATTTGACATTCCATTGCTGACATACAGTATGCTCTCTGGCTTATTGGTTAATGGTCTCCGGTGCTAATCTGGTGCTTCACCATCGATTTGTCTAATTTTCTCTTCACCTGTGGATTGAAGCATTCAGAGAGCTCTTGAAGAAGGGCAATTAGCTTCCTCTGTTTTCCTTAGTGAGATCTGGTGATAGTTGAGCTAAAAGATCTTGTCTCATAATGGTAGCACTAATTTCGCCCACAGACTTGGCATAGGAGGTTTCTATGACACTCAGCTGTTCTTCAATTAACGGCTCAGCATTTGCTACGCACATGCGTCTTGGAAGGATCTGTGGTTCTCTGTGACAGTTAACTATCCACAATTCACCGAATCCGTTCTTAAACAAGATGACAGAGGCTGGGATGCCCAAGTTATTCTTCAGTGGTATGCTTCTCTTATATTCCTCTACAAGATCCGTGGGTTGATGCAAGGCATGACATGTGACAGTTACCTTTCTAGCACTGACTGCAGGAATGATCTCTTCATCCAGCACACAGTCTCCACACACTTGGATGCACATCTTCCTGTCCATAGTATCTCATCTCGTCTAGCATACTCTTCGAATGACCACAATCTATAATTGCCTGAGAAGATTTCAAAAAGTACCATCCAAGAATGACGTCATGACTACACTCTTGTGAGACGATGAATTTTAAGGGCTGTGTCTCGCCACTTATACCCACACGAATGGTACATCTTCCTGTACGTATTTCCCATTACCCACTTTTAGCAGAGGTGTTCTGTTGTCAATGAATACGGTTTTCTGCAACTGGTGACGGTACTTCTCCAAAATGACTGAATACGATGCTCCAGAGTCCATCCATGAAGATATCAACGTAGTTTCTTTTCATTTTTGTAGTGATCGACGACGGAGGATTTTTCTTTTTGGCTTCCTCACCTCCAAGGAAGGTCACATCGTTCAGTTTTCCAGGTTGCGGTAGCTAGGTGATCGGCTGGAGCTTCTAATCAGCGATGGAGACCTCGATTGGTGTGTTGGGGAATGTCCTCTCCAGCAGCTAGCTTGCAGCGATGGTGACCTACATCGTCCTGCACCCACGTCTTCTTGTTCATCACAGTCGTCCCAGAGTTAGTGTCGACTAAGATTGGTCTGTTGTCTGCTGGCATGGGTGTCATCAAATATCCGCCGCCTTTCTCGACAATAGCGCACCACATGCCCCGGTCATCCGCAGTGGAAACATACTGGTTGGTTATCCTGGGTCCTCCAGACATCACTGTTCCTTGGTGCCCAAACAGGTTCCTCATGCGGCATTGTAGGGACATAACTCCGCCTGGGTCTCGACTTTTTCACCATTTAAAAGGGAAATGAAGGATGAGAGATTGGGTTCAGTGTCTGTTCTACTTCCTCCCTTATGACCTCTTGAAGGATCTCGATTTTTTGCTCCATCACAGACATCGATACGATGTTTGGAAGCCGTTCAAACTCCTTGCGTATAATTCTTTTTTGATGCGTTGTCTTGATATACTGGCAGTATTTTATGAAGTTGTCTGCTGTCGAAACCTCCTTCAGGAGTAGGGCGTGATACATGTCCTCAGCAACACCCTTCATGAGATGTGCAACCTTATCTTCCTCCTTCATTCTAGGATCCACTATTTTACACAGCTCCGAGACATCTTGAATGTAGGATGGTGTAGTTTCTGCTGGACACTGTGCTCTGCATTTTAACTTATCTTCTGCCTTCGTTTCTGTCATTGTGTACTGCCGAAATACTTGTGCAGCTCTGCCTGGAATACTTCCCAGCTTGTGAACTTCTCCTCATTGTTCTCGTACCATTGCTTGGCAGTGCCCTCCAAGTAGAAAAATACATTAGCCAAACACACGGTGTCATCTCTGTTAAATTTGATGATATGCTCATATTCATTCAGCCGCTTGTTTGGATCTTGCCCATCGTCACCAGAGAACCAGGAAGGATGTCTCATGCGGTGGCACACAGTTGCTGTCATCGTAACGTCATCTACTTCTTCTCTCTCCGATGGATTGCGATCTGTTGAATATGGCTCAAACTCGGGTTTCTCGCCACATAAACTGCGGCTCTGTCGTGGCCTGATGGGAGCCACTGTGTTGTCAATAATGTGCGCTACCACAAGTTCCAATACCCAGTGCCTCCACCAGAATAATGTCATGTAGAAGAAGGTGTAATTAGATAAATGATGAACACTAACTTCACTTAATAAAGGTTTATTCAGCACTTGCACATACTAGAGTGCGAAGTGAGTGGCCTCTGGCCAGAACACATACAATATATATACAGCTACATAACATTCCAATACAGTGATTCTTGACATTTGTGGATACTTCTAGAATGTATTCAACCCGAATATAGAAATTAAAATTGTACAGTCCATGTGAGTATTGAACTCACAACCCTCCATGCAACAGTTTAGTATCATAACAACTGTTGTGTCGGTAGCTGGGCCGACACCGTGAAGTTGAGATTGCTGAAAATGAACTCTAGACTAACGCTGTAGCCGATAGTGCACGCACGGCTAAAGCAGACGGACGTGAAGTCTGGAACATGAGAACTTATAAATGAATAAGAAGAAAAGTATGTAGATGCTTATTACTTATCTTTTAATTAGTCCTTGGAATACATCTCTCTTGAATACTCGTAAGCTATAGGCACTGATACAAATGGCGCCTTGCTAGTTCGTAGCCATTAACTTAGCTGATGGCTATTCTGTCTCTCGGCTAATGAGAGAGAAAGGCTTCGTACAACTGGTCGGTAGCTAGGTTCTCGTACAACTGGGCGGTAGCTAGGTTCTCGTACAACTGGGCGGTAGCTAAGTTCTCGTACAACTGGGCGAGTGCTCTCTCGTATCACGAGACCTGCCTTGGTGGTGGCGCTAGGTCTGCGATTACACAGTGGCGACACGCGGGTCCGACATGTACTAAATGGACCGCGGCCGATTTAAGCTACCACCTAGCAAGTGTGGTGTCTGGCGGTGACACCACAACAACTATGCCACAATGCTACTCAGCTTCTTCTGCAACAATATGATGATTAAAATGATACAGTGGAGGATTAGAAGTTTAAAAAATACATGTGAGCCCATCAGGATTTGTGGACTGTGTGTACATTACATTTAAATCAGGTAAATGAATAAAAATAATGAAGTCCTTTCGATAAAGATTTAAAAATAAAAATTTAATAATACCTGAGAAGACTCTAACCCCAAACTTTCACCCTCTCGCATCTTAACCACTATGCTATGCTGCTGAATTGGGTAGTACTACAATTTTTAAGGAGATAGAACTAAACTCTGTTTAGATGATTACTCACAAATGACATCCCAGCTGGATGAATGGCTGCAGGGTGTCATACTTGTGGCCCTAACCTAACCACCACACACATAGAGGTGACAATAGTCATGGGATACCTCCCAATGTCATGTTGGATCTCCTTTTGCTAAGCATAGTGCAGTAACTTGATGTTGCATGAACTCAACAAGTTGTTGGAAGTCCCCTGCAGAAATATTGAGCCATGCTGCCTCTATAGCCATCCATTATTGCAAAAGTGTTGCTGGTGCAGGATTTTGTGCACAAATTGACCTCACAGTCATGTCCCATAAATGTTCAATGGGAATCACGTCGGGCAATATGGTTGGCCAAATTATTCGCTCGAATTGACCAGAATGTTCTTCAAACTAATCATGAACAGCTATGGCCCAGTGACATTGTGCATAGTTGTTTGGGAACCTGAAGTTCGTGAATGGCTGCAAATGGTCTCCAGGTAGGCATAGGTAACCATTTCCAGCCAATGTTAGGTTCAGTTGAACAAGAGGACCCAGTCCATTCCATGTAAACGCAGCCCACACCATTATGAATCCATTACCAGCTTACACAGTGCCTTGTTGATAACTTGTGTCCGTGGCTTTGTGTGGTCTGTGCCACACTCGAACCCTACCACCGATCTCACCAACTGAAATTGGGACTCACATGAATGGATCACAGTTTTTTAGTCGTCTAGGGTCCAACCAATATGGTCACAAGCCCAGGAGAGACTGCAGGCAATGTCATGCTGTTAGCAAAGGTACTTGCATGAGTTGCCTTTTGCCATAGCCCATTAATGTGAAATTTCTCCATGCTGACCTAATGGATATGTTTGTCGTACATCTCACATTGATTTCTGTTGTTATTTCATCCAGTGTTGCTTGTCTGTTAGTGCTGACAACTCTGTGCAAACACTGCTGCTGTTGGTTAAGTGAAGGCAGTTGGCCATTTCGTTGTCTGTGGGGGGAGATAATGCTTGAAATTTGGTATTCTAGGTATATTCTTAACACAGTGGATCTCAGAATATTGAATTCCATCACAGTTTCCGAAATGGAATGTCCGGTGCATCTAGCTTCAACTATCATTCCAAATTCAGAGTCTGTTGATTCCCGGCATGCAGCCATAATCACGTTTGAAAGCTCTTCACATGAATCACCAGAGCACAAATGAAGGCTCCACCAGTGTACTTCCCTCTTATACCTTATGTACATGATACTACCACCATCTGTATATGTGCATATCACTATCCCATGACCATTGTAACACCATTGTGCTGTAGTGTGCAAATTAATTGGGACAAAATGGTTAAAATTCAGTGGCACACATTTGTACCGTTGTATAATACAATGAGTAACTTACCAAATATTAATACCTAATGTGCCCTCCTTTAGCTTTAACCAGCTTGTGAACACATTTTGGCATAGATTTGACCATTTGGAGGAAACCATACTTTTATCACATTTACTAACATACATTCTTTTGTTGAACAGTCCATTTTACCAAGACTACTTTTCACAATACTTCATAAATTCTAGATGTGATTTAAGTCTGTTTATTTACCAGCTCATCAAAGCAAGTTAATGATATTTTCTTTCCTGAAAGTCTGAACTGCTGTGGAATTGTGAAAAGGGCCAGTTCATGTTGAAATGTTTCTCCACCTTCTGCGAAGGTCTGCAAATATAGCACAATCCTGTGCCAAAGGATTTCTGTTATTAGGTTGAATTCATCATGCTGCCAACTTGAACTAGTGCCCTGTCCAATTGCTGTGAAGAAACCCCAAAACATATTTTTGAGAGCCCTCACAGCCTCATGGGTGCTTGATTTGATAACCATTGCTCTGTAACCTTGAACAATAAAGTGTGACTCTTCTCTGAAAATTACACATTTCTGGTCATTGGAGATCCAAGATTTATGTATTTTGGCTCATATCATCTGTTTTTTCTTCATGACGGATGTTACTTCTTTACTGGCTATTGTGCTTCCACCCTCAATCAGAAGGCCTGTGCCATGCCATTGAAGAGTCAGTTTCAACCCCAGTAGCCAGTGAATCTCACAGAAGGTCCTTACGTGTCTTGTGAAGATGAATTCTACTGTCTCCAAGTAAAGTTTCATCAGTTTTATGGGTGGGTGGTCCCCCCCCCCCCCCCCCCCCCCCCCACTTCTGCCTTTTCTCTTTGGAGACAATGAGGAAGTATCATTGTATAGCCTAATAAGTCTTGAAACACTACATTTTTCCACACCAACAACAGAGGTAATATCTTCTATAGTCATAGCTGTGCGTTCATGAAGAGCAACTATTTTGCCCGCTTTTTAGGTAAATGTCCATTGTAACACAAACATAATGTTTTCCTGTTGAGAACACAGACATAACACTTGCTGTTGCCACACATGCAAGCACTCAGCTGAACTCAAGAGAACCTGAAGTTGTTGTTCATAGTCGAGGCAGTAGTAGTCTGCCAAGAGTCCAACAGTTGGGCAGATAAAGTCGGTTACAGCTAACCAACTTAAATTCCTTGTAAAATGAGCTTGCCCCACTTAATTGGCACATTATGCAGATGGTTTGATAAAGTCTATCTCACTCCTGAGTATCTCCCTTTCTTAGAATGCGTGGTATGGGAAGTATAGACTGTGAAGAAAGAAAGGAATTTTTTAGCTATTTTGGAGAACTTTGTTGTCTTTACTGATTGGTGAGACTTTTCAAATTAAAGGTTTTAGTGCCATTCATACAGTCTCTTCATGACAGTTCATTTGAACCTCAGTGTTTGATGATACCCAGTTGTGCCCCACAGTGGCTCCTGTTTGTACTGGGAGATACTGACCACACAATGTCTGTGACTGCCTTGTGATCCTCAATGTACTCTCGTTTAAACTGCTACATTTTCAGAAACATGGTTAATTATCCGTCTGCTCCCTTCTTACATGTGACTCTACAAGCCCTCCATGTTCAGTTCATGGGTGATGGATATGAAGATAGATCATCAGTATCTCTCTATACATACAGTACCTTAATTTTTCCATCTTTGCACTGATGGTTATTACACAAGATATGAGTTGGAGGAAGCAATGCGTATCTTGTCTATTATTGTAAGAGAGCTTACTGAATTTTGAGAGTGAAAACCTCGGTAGCACACAGTATCTTTATGGGAGTGTCTTTCATTGAATTTTGTTGTGCATTTGTCTGACCACTGAGTGAAAAAAGTGTGTCACTCGTCTTTGTCTCCTCCATTAATCGAACTTGGTAAGCATCTCATACTTTCCAACTGTACTTAAGAATTAGTCAAAAGAAGGTTAAGTGATCTTCGTGGGTGGACTACAGTTTCTTAGAATTCTTCTTATAATTCTCACTACACCCTCCCCATGACTTACTTATGGTCATGTTGGTTAGATATCCCAACATATCTGATGATCGTGGCTTCCTGTGAAAGTTCAGTGACTGTATAGTCAGGCAGTGTCAGGTCTTTTCACCTATTTATGTGCATCACATTATATTTGTTTGTAAAAATAAAATATTATAGATAAAAGTCTATTCACTGACTGGTAGCAGAACACACAAATAAAATACTGTTGTAATTTGCAAGTTTTCGGAGCCAGTGTCTCCTTCTTCAGGCAGAAGGGTTAAAGGGGAAGGAAGAAGGGAAGGAAAAGGACTGGAGAGGTCTAGGAAAAGGAGTAGATTTTGGGAAAGTCACCCAGAACCGTGGGTCAGGGCAGACTTACTGTATGGGACGAGAAGGAAAGGCTGATTGTTGGGAACTGCATTGGACGAGATTTGAAAACCGGAGAGCTTAAAGGTGGAAGACAGGGTAATATGCAAGACAGAGATTACTACTGAAACATCATGCATGAGTTAAAAAGAATGAAAAGCTAAGTGCAGTGTATGTAACAGAGGTGGGAGGTGGGGCCATGAAAAATAGATAGGAAAGACAATGAAAGATGTAGAAAACTAAAATGGAATGAAGTAAAGAGTAGTTACAATGAAGAAATGCTGAGATGCAATAAATTAAAGTAAATAAGGCGAGGTGGGTGGTGAGAAGCCAGTGAGTTGCCAGTATAAACCCTTTGCCTATGCCCAGTCTTCCTAATTGATAATTTGGTGGTAGTCATGCCGATGTAGAAGGCCGAACAGTGTTTACATAATAGCTGGTATATGAAATGTGTCATTTCGCAGGTGGCTCTCCCTTTGATAGTATATGTTTCACCAGTTACAGGGTGGTAGGCGCGTGCAAAGGGAAGTCTTGCAGTGGGGGACAGTTACTGGGGTAGAACCCATAGGGTAGAGATATGGGTGCAGAGGGAGCATAGGGTCTGACAAGAATATTGAGATTGGGTGGGTGATGGAAAGCTATTCTAGGTATGGTGGGCAAAAATTTCAGACAGAGTGGATCTCATTTACGGACATACAAACAGATCAGGGGTACGACCACGGGAACCAGGACGGCTTCTTCCTATGCCAGCCTTTTCATACCTAGAATAGCTTTCCATCACGCTCCCAATCTCCACAATATTCTTATCAGACCCTGTGCTCCCTCTGCACCCATCTTCCTACCCTATGGCTCTTACTCCTGTACTGTCCTTGCTGCAAGACTTGCCCTATGCACCCACCTAACACCACCTATAATAGCCTTGTAACTGGCAAAACATATACTATCAAAGGGAGAGCCACCTGCGAAATGACATACGTCGTATACCCGCTATTATGTAAACACTGTTCGGCCTTCTACATCGGCTTGACTACCACCAAATTATCAATTGGGATGAATTGACATAGGCAGACGGTGTATACTGGCAACTCGCAATATCCTGTTGCAGAGCATGCTCTACAACATGACATTCATGACCTCGGCACCTGTTTCATCCCACGCGCCATGTGGATTCTTCTCTCAGACACCAGTTTCTCAGAACTCTGCAGGTGGGAACTAGCACTACAACACGACCTCAGTTCTCACCACCCACTTGGCCTTAATTTACATTAATTTACTGCATCTCAGCATTTCTTTACTGTAACTACTCTTCACTTCACTCCATTTTAGTTTTCTACATCTTTCATTGTCTTTCCTATCTATTTCTCACGGCCCCCCTCCCACGTCTGTTACATATAATGCACTTAGCTTTTCATTCTTTTTAACTCATGCACGATGATTAAGTAGTAATCTCTGCCTTGCATATTACCCTGTCTTCCACCTTTAAGCTCTTAGGTTTTCAAATCTTGTCCAATGCGGTCCCCAACAATCAGTCTTTTCTTCTCGTCCCATACAGTAAGTCTCCCCTGACCCACGGTTCTGGGTGACTTTCCCAAAATCTACCCCTTTTCCAAGACCTCTCCAGTCCTTTTCCTTCACCCTTCTTCCTTTCCCTTCAATCCTTCTGCCTGAAGAAGGAGCCATTGGCTCTGAAAGCTTGCAAATTTTTAATCCATCCAATTAAATTATTTTGTCAATAATTGTTTGTTTTCATTGTTACATTTTATTGTAAGAGTGATTAATTTTTCTCTGTAGGTTGCAGCTTTTGTTGGCGCCCTGGAAGCAGCAGGAATTTCTCTGGCTGAACCAAAAAGGTTTTTTGCCCCTCGACCTTGGGACATGCACAGGAAAGAAAAGCCATGGGAAGTAACTGAATAGTTTGCACATGCCATTTGGTGTATATTTTGCAATCTACTGTGACAGAGACAAAATCTCAAAACTGCTATTGAATGTCACGTTGTGAAAATAGTGGATTAAGTGTGCTGGCATTTCAGATGATGTTTTGACATGTGTAAATATGGGTTTGGTAATCATATCATCAAGCAGTGCATAAAGTTGTGATAAAAGATATTGTTGTAGTGTGATTAAAAATAAAAGTATGAAAATATACAGTTGTTTGTTGTTGGGGTTTGGTAATTTTAATCTATGCAGTAATTTTGTTTGATGTTGGAAATTATTTGAAAGATCTAAACTGCTCAGTATTTGCGCAGTTACATGGTGAAATAATGACTTTATTGAAAAGAAATCTGTAGAATTTATCATTCCTCTTTTCATAATCTAATTTAATTTCTCGTGTTTAAACCTACCAATAAAAATAACAGAGGAAAAAAGCAGTTAAGTCTCTTAGAAATGACTGTGTCGTTCTTCATTCTGTCATCTCATCCCACAACATTTCTTCAAGACAGTTACTTGACCCTTTCAGGTGCTTAACACTGCTCTTGCCAGTGACATATGTGCTAACTATGTATTCAACAGAGGTCTCAGGAAAGGCTAAAGTGTAAAAACTCTTATGCTTGTGGATACGTTGGGAACAAAATGTGTCACAGTGTTAGTGTGTGAGTGTGGGGGGTTGCACTTGCACTATGTGCCTAGTCTTTCTGCCACATGAAATGTACACCTCGACCAAATTCTCCATTTATATCATCCAGCACAACGGTCAGTGATGAAGTCATTTTAAGCTCAATCTCTTATTCTGATCTGCCTTGGAAACAGAACAGAGAATATTTTGTACACTTTTATGTCCCTTATGTATATTTGATATTGAACTCTGTTCACAAAATTTCACCATTTCTGACATTCATAACAGCTACATTTTCAGAGCATTATTTCTCACCCATCATTTTGCATGTTCAATTTGGTGTGACTGAAACATCCAGTAAATCCTGCAAATTGCTATTGCTGTTGCCATTGCCATGCGTTCAGAATTGTGTGTTGAGACTTACATCCAGCTTGTACATAAATAAGAACATTTTTCACCTGATTGTTTTATTTTCCATTATTTTTGAATATTCAATTTGACCAATGTGAAGTCGTTGCAGTAATAATTGACTAGTGTTTTAGATAACCAAATAGAAATTTTCGATCTTCTCCAGGTTTGTGTGTCAGCGGTCAGCATGGTGCTTGTTTGACAGCTAGGAGTTAAAGAAAGACATTTGTGAAATAATCATTGCTAAATTTCTATCTTTCATTGCACATTAGTGGAATCTTCTCCAGCGATGATCCACTTCACTGTGTCTCAGCCTTCGCAATCAGTGTCAACATAGGCAGCACCTAAGACAGCAGATCAGAGGCAAGTTTGTTTGTAGTAGGACCTACTTCCAGATAAAAGTAATTTGTGAAGAGGGTTATGGTTTGTCTTCTTTCCTGAATCATTGTATTTTCAAATAATGGGTCTAGAGCCTTATCATGAATATACTTGATTGAAATGCAATTGTGGCTACATTTTCTTCACTGTCATTTCCTAGCACGTATTACTGATGAATTTGATTTATTTCCTTCTGAAGACAATCAAATTCTGAAGATACAGAAACCTGTGGTTTCTGTGATGAAGTAAGTGTTCTACCCTGATGAGGTCCTGTAAACTCTCTTCACACTTTTCAGTATCCTGTGTAACAAGAGAATTACCCAGTAGATGTTGTGAACCTTATTTTCCTGCCAACAGCAATATTCTGTAATGAATGCCAGATCAGGTGTGTAAAGCCATTGAGGATATGAAGAAAGGAAAGATACCAGGAGATGAGGTGCTTCAGTAAAAATGGTTAATGCTGGAGGCAAAGTAGTAAAATAAATTTTTTAAAAAAAACTTGCAAAATGGTTACATGTGCTTGCAGAAGATGTTCCAGTGTAAAGTCAAATGCCGGAACACCAGTAGCGAATGTTATAGCATAGAGGGCTGTGAAGAAGACGTCAGATAGTTGCATGTAGACCGACCCCTCTCTACGATGACAACCCAATGACAGTGCCCTCCGCATGAAGAGGACATACGCGCCACGCCTCCTGGCCGCAGCCCAGTTGAAGACTAGCAGTTCTGCAACTTCCACAGCGGCATCAAGAATAGGCACTTGTATAGCAGTGACTTAGGAACTGTATTACTTCTCTTGTATTACAAATTGTATATACTGAAGGGATTTTTTCTTTGTCTGTCACCCTTTGCACGTGACATGTCTGTATCTCACAAAGTTAAGTATGAGATAATTTTAGAAAATCAGGAGAATGCTGTAATTCTTCTACTTCACAAAAAACAAATTTGAACTTTTGTAAGATTACTGCCCTTAAAGTCCTTCACACAGTGTTTTCTGTGCAATTAAGTTGAAGAATAAATAGATATGGTCAGTGTTTTAATGGCAATCATTGAATGTTTGATTTTGATTTTTACGCCAAGACGTATAGTGTGTCCCAGGAAAAATGATAATATTCAGAGATGTGACTGGTATGCTAATTTGAAACAAAAAGCTTCACATGGGCATATGCCCCATTTTGAATGATTTCTGAGATAGAACACATTTAATGTGCTTTTTTGTATGGGTTAGTGGTGCACATATTTGTCTTATCCATCCCATCTCTTTGGCATTTTGTTCTAGTCCAATCTACCTCACTGCTTTTGGCCTATTTGCCCAGGATGTCTTTATGGTGTTACAATGGCCTGTTGAATACACAGTTGTCCACGTGTGTCATGAGTGAAGTAGTGCAAGTGCAAGTATATCAGAGAGAAGCAAGTTGAACTGTGTTTGCACTTGTATTGGATAGAATGTCGCACACCTACACCAATTAAGAATATGCAGGTATGGTGTATGTTTATGGCTTCTGCGATAATAGTGCTGCTGCTGCTGAAGAATATTGATGGCAGTTTCCAACACATTGAATTCCTGATCGTAGATAGTATACCAGAGTTTTCTGAACATTGTGTGAAACACAATTCCCATTTTTCTTCTGAATGTGTAGTTCAAGAATCTTTGCAGGAACAGCAACACATTGTTGAAATTGTGGAGTGTAGTCCTATGACCAGCACACATTGACTTTTTGCATGTATCAGTGTCCCACATAGCGAACACTATGTGTGAAAAACTTGTACCCATTTCACGTACGGCATGTCCACAGTCTTCACATTGGTGTCAATGCCACATGACTTGAATTTTTTCACTGGCTAAATGACAATAGTCATTAGGATCCTTTAATACCATACGTTCACACTGTATGGAATCAGAAACACACATAATAATTGTCAGTGGTTGCAGTAAAATCCACTTGCTTCCGTGGAAACCAATTTCAGAGATTGTTTTTTGAACGATGTTTGATGCGGCATGATGAATAACATGGCGATTGGTCCAGTCATTTTAGAACACTTTTTTTGAAGACTTTGAAGATATTCCTCTGCCGCACAGACTGCGATGTACTCCCAGCATGACGGAGCTCCTCCACATTTTGTCAGATATTGGAAGGAACATTTCAACCACACTTACCCTAATTACTAGATTGGTCATAGTAGTACAATTAACTGGCCGCCAATGCCAAAGATACACCATTACATTTTGCTTTATGGAGCTGGTTTAAGTCTGAGGTGTACAAACAAAAGGTGAATATGTGTATTTTTTTCGCGTCATGCACACTCCTGTCCTCCTCAGTGAACCTACAGAGGCACTCTTGGTAAGCAACACAACATATTCTCTGAAGAGTGTACAAATGCACTGAAGATGAGAGTGGGATATTCGAAAGTTTATTGTGAACCTTACAATAACTGTAATGTTACATGTACGATAATGCGTTGAGCAGAATGTATTACAAATGTGTATATTTCAATTGATATTTTGTGAAACACTTGTAGTTAAATAATAGTTGTACATGTAGAAATCTGACAATGTTATGGATAACACAGAAAATAAATAACAGTGTACGTTAAATGTGTTATGTCTTGGAAACTATTCGGAATAGGGCATGTATCCATATCAACGTTTTTTACTTCAACTCATGATTCATGTCATATCACTGAATAATGACCATGCCATAGAATATGCTAACATCTGCATCTATATAAATAAAATGTAAATGTTCCTTTGCTCAAAATCTTAAATCTACAAAAGTTCTTCAGCAGTGACTTCAGTCATTATCTTAAATTTTGATACAATGTTGCATTCAAATATGCACTTTTTTTATATATCTACTAGAGCACCAAATATAATATAGAAATATAATGCAATAATTATAGGGTAACTCTGTATAAAAATGTAAATTTTCATTTGTTCAAAATCTTAAATATCCTAAAGTTGTTCACCAATTGCTTCAAAATTTTTACACAATGTTGCATCCGAATATATACCTATTTTTAAATATATACACTGAAGCATCAAAGAAACTGTTATAGGCACACATATTCAAATACAGACACGTTAGCAGTCAGAATATGGCGCCATGGTCGGCAGCACCTATATAAGATGACAACCGCCTGGCGCAGTTGTTAGAACGGTTACTGCTGCTATAATAGCAGGTTATCAAGATTTACGTGAGTCTGAATGTGGTGTTATAGTTGGCGCACGAGTGATGGGACACAGCATCTCCGAGGTAGAAATGAAGTGGGCCTTTACCCGTACAACCATTTCACGAGTTTACTGTGAATATCGGGTATCTGGTAAAACATAAAATCTCTGACATCACTGCAGCTGGAAAAAGATCCTGTAAGAATGGGACCAACAACGACTGAAGCGAATTGTTCATCCTGATAGAAGTGCAATCCTTCTGCAAATTGCTGCAGATTTCAATGCTGGGCTATCAGCAAGTGTCAGCATGCGAAACATTCAATGAAATATCATTGATACGGGCTTTTGGAGCCAAAGGCCCCCTTGTGTATCCATGGTAACAGCACGACACAAAGCTTCACACTTCGCCTGAGCCTGTCAACACTGACATTAGACTGTTTGGACTGATGTTACCTGGTCAGACGAGTCTCATTTCAAATTGTGATATTAGGGAAGTGGACCAGTTTCTTTGGCTGTTCAGTTTATAATACATAAACAAATGTATGAAGGGAAAATGTTATTACCAAGAATCTCGAAACGTTTTTGACTGATTTACCTCAAATGTTACACAATACTCTTTAAAAAAGTAGTAAAACATTGTTAGTGCACAGGAAAGTTGTGTGTATGATTAGAATACCACTACCGAATGTGATTTTGCAATAACAGTAAACAAGGCTGAAGGTCAAATGGGGGGGGGGGGGGGATGGTCACAGTGGAGTGAGATAAAATGGACGTTGAAAGTGGTTAGGAGAAGATGGAAAGAAGGGCGGGGGGGGGGGCGGAGGTGGACACAGAGAGAGAGGAGGTGGAGGGGGGGGCGGAGGTGATGGACAGAGGGAGGAGGAGATGAATGAAGGGAAAGGAGGGAGGAGGAGGTGGTGGTCAGGGGGAGGGGGGAGAAGGAGATTAGAACATATATCCAATTCCCATACATATTAGAAATGTGTGCATTCTCTTTTCTTTCTTTTCCATTCAATCAGACTGAGCTACAGCAATGTGTGGCCAGGAAGAGCTAGTGTTTAATAATAACATAAACTGCTAGTATTTTGCATGTAACTCAAAAAGGATTCATTTAAAATCTAGCAAAGTTGTCAGTCTTGCTTATGTCAATGTGACTTTTAATAACCCAACTAGTCTTTAAATTATTTCAGTGTGCAATTTGCAGGGGGGGATGGGGGCGATTTCCCCCCCTCTGCATCAGACCATCCCCTCCTCTGGTTTTAGTTTATGCATCCCAACCTGGGATGTTTATTTCCCACACACTGGAGTAAAACTGTACATATAATTTAAATTTGTGGAGCCGAACACTGAAAGTTTTTAGTAAGTCTTACTATTAATATGTTTCAGTTCATCAGAATAAGTACAGCTTTTCACAAATGTGCCTCTACTTTTTGAATTCCTCTCGTATACCTGTATGTAGATGATTTTGTAAATAAACTTTACCTATAATGTACTTTTAAAGATATAACAAGGCATGACTTTTCTGATAGTGCATAGGCGTGAATAGTGAGTTTCGGCATTAACATCTATTTATAAATAGCTGTTTAACCATGCGTAACACCACGGTCCAAGCTAGTAACACATATAATTCTACTAATCCCCTAAGACATCCCCCCCATTGGTAAAAGCACAAATCGCACCCTGAATTATTTACATTCTGTGAGGACTTTCCAGTGCAATCCAGATGATAATACTGGGTCTTTTGAATAATTTGAACAACTTGTGTTTCTTATGACAACAATATTTTTCTATAATATAACTTCCTAACTTATAACATTTTGAAAGATGATGTATTAAAAAAATAGGTCTTTAAAATGATGTATGTCAATCCTGAAACAAGCACTTATTAGTGGAATTGTATTTTTGATTTCACAGGATTTAGTAGCTGTTAAATCTCAAATATTTCGACAACAAAAATGTTCCTACTCTACCATATGCAGAAAATGCAGTGACTTAAATGCAAAGAACAGAAGCCAAAATAAATAAGTTTGGTCCCCAGACTCCTGCAGTCGTCAGGAGAGAGCCAGGCAGGATGAGGTTTGAAGACCTAGTTATGCTTGAGAGGACCTAGAAAACATTATTTACAATAACACTTTTATTAGACAGTGATACAGGGTTGTCTTTCAAAGGGTCACGCCATAGCCGGGCCAGCGGAGCAGTGTCCTGTCAGCAGTGGAAGGCCAGTATGCACTCGACCTGCAGTACCACCAGCGCAGCAAAGTGTCAGGTGGCAGCTGTTACGTCATGGGGCTGCCAGTCATCCGTGGACTCCAGCGGCCTCCAGCACTATGTATCAATCTCCAAAGTGTACTTGTTGACATCAAAAATTTGCACTCAGGAGTCAGGCCCCAGGTCCCCCTGAAGTATTTGCTGGCTCCTAGGGGTCAGCTCTCGGACCCCATTCAGGAGACAGGAGCAGCCAGCAGCATCAGTGTCTGCTACAGGAATGGGATGAGCTGCAGTAGTCAACCCCCCTCTCAAAGACAAATGACTGAGAGCATTCAGATCATGGAGGTGAAGCCTCCAGCAGTGATGGTGGCCTCTGCAGCCCATCAGTGTTGCCTTGGATGCTGGCAGTGCAGCAGCATCCTTCCAGATGGACTCAGAGATGATTCAAGATAGCTAAGTGTGCTGAGGGTCGACCTCCATAGCCTCCCTTCACACTGTAAAGCAGCAAAAGACACAATGGGTGAGATTACACACTGGGCATTCGGTTATCAGTGCTCAGCAAGCGAGCATTTGCTAAGAAGGGTGGGGTATTTGTGTTGGCACTTCCTGTGTGCTCTGCGGCAGTGTGGATGGCTAGGACATCCTGTGTCCTCATATTCGCTGTCAGCTCTCCTAGTGACTTCAGACTCTGACAACTTCACCTTTCATAGGCTCTTTTCTGCTGGTTCAGCATCTGAATACTTATTGTTGCATTGTACTTGTCCTTCCTTGCAACACTCTGCTTTTTTTCCTGTATGATGGTATCATTCTACTTCCATGATGTCATCACATTTCACTTGCTGACGTGGGCTCTCAGTTGCTCCTATGAGCTGCGATAGCTTCCTGCTGTGATGGCTTCCATGTTTGCTGGGACTCACTTGGCATTTCCCCCTTGTTGGCCGTCTACTGGTCATTGACACAGATGGTTTGGCTTCCAGAAGTTGGAAAGATCCTAAGACCCAAAGTAGACCTAGTTATGTCTATAGTAAAATGCCTTTTACATTGTATACTCGCTCTTGTCGTAAAGTTAGTAATGATGAAAAAATTCATGTGTTGATGAAAGGACTTCGTGTATTCATCGTGCCGCACTACCCGCTGAGCGCCAAGCGAGTCGGTGGCGCAGCCCACTCATGCCAGCGTCGGCCTGATGAAAGATTGTCATTTGAGACGGGGTGCAGCGTAGTGCAATGAAAAGAAGACCACCAAGTACTTCACAAGTGGTAAGCTGTTTGTATCAGGAAATGGCAGGAAAACGGACAGGTAGTGGGTCGTGAGGTGGTGAAGTCACAGAGACCCATGTGACAAGATGGAGGCCATGGCATGTTTTAAATGCAACTGAACTGGTCACTATGTGACAGACTGCCCACTGAGTGCTTGCCATGTCCAGAACGCGGATAGGAAAAGGAAAAGCCAGGAAAACTAAGTAAGGGTGTAAGAAAGCAGCAACCTTATGCTCTGCTTGGAAAGATGTTAATAGTACACTGTGAAAGAAATGAATCTATAGAACTGGAGTGCCAAGGAGAATCGCCTAAGATTTCTTGTGGATACTGGGGAGCAGATAAGCCTAGTTTGGTGAAGTAGCTTACAGAATGTCAGAAAGTATAATCTAGCAGAATGTATTAGGATACCGCTACCGTAGCTTACACATTTACCAGAAAAGAGAAATCTCTTTCGAGAAAGGGTTGAGCCTGAAGCAAGAAACATGTAGAAAGGTGACAGCAAGTAGGAGCAGAAAGCAAACTCTTGATACGCAGCAGTGGCAGGTAACTAGGGCTCGAGACAAGCAAAAAGGTCGTAAGCCCAGTGAAACAAGGCTAGCAATAGGACTCCAAGAGGAACAGGTGAGCCAAATTAAAAAAAAAGGGGCGATCACTAAGGGTGTGTATCTTCCTGTGGCATTCATTAAGGTAGAATTAGGAGAATGCGTAACAAGTGTGCTGAACACTACAGACATGAGTGTATCAGTGAAGTGCCCACAGGTGGTGGCAGAAGCAGTTCCAGAATGGGCATTGTTGCAGGAATTGCTCAGTAAAAACAAACCGCAGTTGAAAATGAGAATAAGTACACTAACAAAGAATATTTGCGTGAATAATTTGAAAACAGCCACTATAGAGCTAAGCGCCATTAAAGCGATGTTTCTGTTTGCCAGGAGACAAATTATCTTATACAAATAGTATCAGGCATAAAATTAAACGTATCAGAGGCAGAATGTAGGGCCATATGCTATAGAATACTGCAACTACCAAAAGAGGTGTTCCAGCAAGAGGTAGAAAAGATTTTAGAGGATGTTGTCATAGTACCAAGCAAATGTGGTTGGGACTTTAAATTAATTATGATTCTGAAGAAGATAGATGCCAGTGGAAATCAAAATTAGTATACGGTCACTGACTATAGGCGACTAAATGAGATCTCCCTGGATTCAGTTTATCCTTTTGTCAAAGATAATAAAATTCTTGACGGTCTAGGACAGGCAAAGGGCTTCTTGACCCTCGATTTAGCGAAGGGCTACTGTCAGGTCGTAATAGACAAACAGGATCAAGAAAAAACAGCATTCAGTACACTGTAAGGGCATTACAAGTACAAATGGATGCACATAGCTCTTCAAACAGCGCCAAGTGAGTCTTCAGCTGAACTCTATTTTGACATTGTTACAACGTGGATCCACGATTTGTAGCTACAGGCAGACAAGTGCAAATTTTTGCTAAAAGAGGTATGTTATTTAGGCCCAGTCGGTCGACAAGGGCTTGAGGCCAGACCCATAGAAGGTCAAAGTGATACAGGAGTATTAACAGCCCAAAGCAACTAAAAGTGTATCTAGGCATTGTGGCTTGCTACAGGCATAGTATAACCAACTTCACCAAAGTCACGAAGCCACTACATGAGTTATTGAAAAAGGAAGTACCTTATACATAGGGTGTCAAGCACGAAAACATTTTATTGCATCTGAAAGAGAAGCTGATTGATCCACCGATATTGCAGTATCCACACTTTGAAAAGGACTTCATAATCACCATGGTTGTCAGTCAGACAACTATTGGACCAGTCGTCAGTCGGAAAAATTGGAAGGGCATCCCATGCCAGGATCTCGAATTGATGGCACCTTCTGTGACCGTCGGATCGCGTTGCCTAGCGTAGTCATTCAATTTGACGTCCGTTGCGCAGAATTTTGAGTTGATGGCACCTTCTGTGACCGTCAGACAGTAGATAGTGTTGCCTAGTGAAGTTTCTGTTTCCCATGTTTAATATGGTGCACTGGGTAGATAGAGTACATTCGCCTTGCTGGTGCCTATACATAGTACTAATATTTAATTGTTGTATGTGTGTATTTTTTATTTTTTATTTGGCCTTTGAGTGTGTACTCAATTTAGCTATCGGCAACACATAGTGACAATGTACACAGAATTGAATAAACAAATACAGAAATGCATATTTACAAGAATAAAAAGCTTAAATGTTACAGTTTTGTACATAATGTTTTAAAAATTGAATTGAATTGGAAAATAATTAAAAGTGTCGTGGCTTACAATTCACACCAATTCTGAAATATCTTCATCAGCAAGACATATTTATAATTTACGTGTACCATTAAAACCTACAGATCGTAACCAGTACTATTGATGAAGTGAACTATCACTTTATATAGACAAACGTCTTTAGTACACAAAAGAGAAGAAGCTGATTGAGGAAGATGGTAGCCCATACTCAGCAATGTCTTCAGAAAGACCAACCGTTCACGGTCAAATTTGGGGCACATAAATAAGATGTGGTTGACATCAGCTTCCGACTCAGGATCCGACTCACATGCTGGTGAACTATAAACGTTGATCCAATGTAGATGCTGTGGGAAAGAGGCATGATTGAAGCGGAGTCTTATGATGGTTGAAATGGTGGATTGGTCCAGATGTGTCCTCATGAACCACGGCTGTGAAGGAATCCGAGGTTGTAGCACTGTGTAATAACCGCCTTTTGTCTGGTGAGAAACGTTCCACATTTCCTGCCATTGTTGTCTTGCGTGCTCCTTGACTTCACGTAAGTGGTCTGTATAAGGAAGGTGCAGATCCAGGATGGTGCCTACAGTTGCCGCTTGTTTGCCTAAAGCATTTGTGTGTATTTTCATGTTGTGGTTGTGACTTCTGTGTCACTCGATTGTTTGTTTCTGACGGCAAACGGCGTTGTGCTGATTTGTTAGGATAGATTGAGAATTTTTCGTTGTCACGAACTAGAAATCAGTAGCTCACAGGAGTATAATTTAGAGTAGAATCTGTGTGGCATAGGAATGTGTAGTGTTTATCTTCGTTTGGGTCAGAATTAGAGAGCATGCATGCAAGAAGCAAGGCACGTTTGCTATAGAGTAGTGGAAGTAATTGTGTTTTGTTAACGTTAGATCCACGCCAGATTAGTAGAGTGACCAGGCAGATATTACACAGGATTCTCAGGTAAATGCAGCTTCAGACCGGGCAGAAATGTTGAACTTAGAATCTGCATAGTATGACGACATGTCTCAGTAAGGTGACGAAAGTGAACGGGAGAGCGCCGCAGAACGGAATGTAGACACTGCTGGTATGAGACGCACCGTCAGTGAGACTGGCAGACGAGAATCACGAACGAAACGTCCCAGAATGATGGAATCTTGTTCATCTAGTCCTGGAGGTGTTAGCAGTGGATCTCAGTTTGAGGCTCTCGTGCAAGAGGCAGAAAGGAAGTGACAGGCAGAGAAAAAGAGATGGGAGGAAGAGGTGGAAAGAGACAAATTAGTCATAAGAACGGTTACAGTCGGTATAGGTGGAGCCAAGAAAGAGATCGTAGGAATCAAGAAGAGCGAGAGAAAATCAAGAAAACGACAGCAGAAACGCGTGAGGTCGCGGACCAGGCGAAGCACGATGCCAAAACAGCGCGATTGGTAGCGGAAGTAGCACGAAAGGACGCATCATTGGCCAAAGAACAAATTAAACTGGCAAGAACTGAGCTGTGTAAAACAAAAAAGGCACTCGCATTCGGGAGGACGACGGCTCAATTCCGCGTCCGGGCATCCTGATTTACGTTTCCATGATTTCCCTACGTCGCTCCAGGCAAATGCCGGGATGGTTCTTTTGAAAGGGCACGGCGGCCTTCCTTCCCTGTCCTTCTCTAATCCGATGAGACCAATGACCTCGTAGTTTGGTCTTCTCCCGTAAACAACCCAACCCAAACACTGTAAAAAAAAGAGGCTGCGAAGAGAATCGAACAGATAGAAATCAAACAGGCCAAAATCTCTGAAGTTAAAGGTCAGCAGACCCGAGTCGCCGCGCAACAAAACGACGTTCGGCAGGCAAATGAGTGGGTCGCGCAATTGCAAACACAATCTCGTCCGGTAGAGCGACATAGAGAGCATCGCAGAAGTGAAGAAAATGTTTTGCGACTCTCCAAACTGCTATATGAGAACACAACCCCTACACTTGGGCGAATGCAGTGGAATATGCTCCTGCCGCGGCAGAAAGAACGCATAACAGAACTCGCTCCGTCGGAAACACACAGCATGTCAGAGACCGAGCCGGAAAACAATTGTACACATCTACGAAGGTCAGAAACGTTATTACGTGAATCTGACAACACAAGGGAAAAACCACAACAATGCTTGAGGATCGTTTGGGCGCAGATACATGCAATCACGCGCTGCAGATGAGAGGGAAAATTCGTACGGGGGATACGTCGAACCTTTGGACCACAAACTTTTCTTTACCACCAGAATTTTCAAATATACAAGGAGACGTCCAAAGACCTGGATGGCACAGTACGATCACGTGCTACCCGAATCTTGGCCACTGAAGTACAAGCTCCAGCTTATCTGTGGTTTCTTTGAAGGATCGATTGCAGAACATATGCGCGGAGTTGCGGAGAGTTGTCGTTCCTACCAAGAATTTATTTAAGGACGCATTCCTTAGTGCATACTGGTCACAAGACACAGAGAAAGAGATACAACAGGAGATCATGTTAGGAAAGGACTTAGAAGCGTCAGGATTCCGCAGTCCTGACAAATTCTTCTAATTGCTGGTCATGACGATTCTTGGACCAACTGTACAGTCCCAAGGAAATTATAAGGCACTGCTACATTAAATTATCTTTACGTTACCAGCAAGTTCTCATCGGTAGATGCAACGATTCAATCGAAGCTTTCAAGAATACATTGTGCGAACTCAATTACATGAATGAAATTCACAGCTCGCGGGAAGAAGTAGAAATAGTGACCGTAACTGGCCAGATTCGCCAGAGAGGAATGACGATGGACGAAATGGGGGAAAACATCGATCGAATCGAAACCAAAATTCTAGGGAAAACAGAAAAAGACGAGAAAATTATAATCATAACAACAACAGCATCAACCGATGAAACGGAAACTGGAGAGAGCAACAGAACTCGAACTAGGGCCAACAGGATTCTAGGGACCAACAGCAAAGCAATAGCAGGACATACAACGGTCAAGGTCAATGGACTGACCAACGTAGCGAAGATGGGGAATTGAGGCCACCTAACCCATCGCAGTGGTAAAGGCAAAAAAAAAAAAAAAAAAAAAAAAAAATCAAATATCAAATAGAAATTGATACACAGCCGCTGCGGACTCAGCTCAAAACAATGCCGCAGAAACCGCCGGGAGAAGCGATATAAACCTGTTAGAGTACGAAGATACAAGAGAACTGCTACGGGCAGAGAAGGAGATCTGTGACACATCCGGATTTACACTCCATTATTCACATCACAGGCTGTAAGGTCAATCTAACCGGGATTGTGGACAGTGGAAGTCAAGTGACGGCGATATCAGATTCGGCGTACATGAAATCCACTGCGAATCATTCTTGGTCGGCACTCACGCTGCAGAAAACCAAAATCACCTTCGCTCTGAGAGGGAAGCATACGGAAGTGCAGTTACAAACCAGGTTGACGTTCAGCTGGCAAGGGCGCACCTTAGAAGCGAACCTTCTGGTGGTCCCTTCTTTGGTAATTGAGATAATATTTGGCATAGATTTCCTAAATCAACAACAGGCAGTATTGGACGTAGAGCGAGGAGAACTGACTTTACATAAAGACGGCGCCAGGAAGATTTCCTTTTCTGGCCACGCAACACGTGCGCAAATCCCTGCCAAATGCTTCAATCTAAACTACGCAGAAAAAGAGGGGAAGAAAATATCAATCTTGACACCATGAGTTTAGCCGCAACAAGATGTTGAGCAAATTTGACGAGAGGTGCGCGATGCTATTGACCATATGCTAGGGAATTTAGCAAACATCCCGACACAGGTAAAAGAAGAGCTAGAAAGAATAGTAAAGGAAAACGCAGATGTCTTTCTACCGAAAATCGGAGCAACCCGAAATTTCATGTATGCATTTAGAGTGCCGGGACACTAAATTCTTCGTGCCTCCCCACCAAATCCCACACGCCTACAGACAGAAGGTTTTTCTCGAGATCAAGACTATGCTTGACAAAGACATCATTGAACCAACAAGCTCCACGTACAACAACCCACTCACAGTGGCAGAGAAGGCTGACGGCTCGATATATTTGGTGCTGGATTCACGACAAATCAATACATTCATTAAACCAGAGACAGATCGTCCGGAAAATCTGGAGAAACTACTGCCAAATTTCCATGGTGTTATGGTTTTCTCATCTCTTGACTTGCGGTCCAATTTCTGGCAAATTACGCTCCACCCAGACCGCAGGAAATACACAGTGTTCCTTGCATTCAAGAAATGCTATTGATTTAAACGTTTAGCATTCGGGCTAAACGTGTCTTCATCTGCCTTCATCAGAGGACTCGATAGCATCTTAAAGGATACCAGTAAGCAAAGAATCACCATCTACGTGGACGACCTCTTGATAGTGGAACCGACGTGGAGAGGACACAATGCGATCCTCAGAGAAATCCTACAGACCTTCAAAGAACATGATGTAGCCTCCAACATCACGAAGTCGTTCATAGGAACCTCACGAGTAAAACTCCTCGGACATATCATCACTGCGGAAGGAATCACACCAGACCCGGACAAAATAGGGTCAATTACGAAATTTGCCACGTCAACAACCAAGAAACAACTACGTGGCTTCCTTGGTATTGCAAATTTCTATAAACGACTCATCCATGTGAAAAAATTAGCGACAACGGGACTATGCCAGCTCACAAGAAAAAAAGACGCCGTGGGAATGGGACAAGGTGGCGGAAGATGAATTCTGAGGCCTCAAAACCGTGCAGATTAATGCGTCAATTCTTTCGCACCTCAACCTGGAGGAGGATTTTTGTATGGCGTCAGACAGCTCCTACTCTAGGATTGCTGTAGTGATTTTCCAACGATATCAGGAAGGGGGAAACATGGTGCACAGAACCATTGCTTTGGGAAGCCGAGTCCCCAGCAAGTGTGAAAGAAATTATTCAGTGACTGGGTTAGAAGCTTTGGCGGTTGTTTTCGGCTTTGAGAAATTTCGTTTTTTCTTGTATGGGAGTAGAACAAGAGAACACACCGAACACAAAGCCTTGGAATTCCTACTCACAGCGAAACTCCGAAACAAATGTCTAACGAGATGGGCACTCTTGCTCCAGGAGTATGACTTTTCGATCACACACATAGCAGGGAAGGAGCACATCACTGCAGATGCGCTGTCACGTTCACCTTTGGGGCTAGAAATAAGTGAGGCCAACGTACTGGAAGACGAACACTACAGATTGTTCTATATTGAAGAAGGTTGCATTAGAGAATTATGTAACCTCGAGCCTCAAGGACATCAGCAAGAAGCAGGACAAGGCTCAAGGTCTATTTGCTCTAAAACAGAGGGTAAAAGACGAGAGGGATTCAAAACTGAGGCAGTTTTACTTGGTATGAAAAGACATTCTGTTCTTTTGAAGTGAGGGAGAAGGAGCGCCCTGGCGCGTTTGCATTCCAGATGAACTGGTGAACAAGATCATCTGTTACACATACCTGAGTTACGCACATTTTGGACCCAGGATGTGCTACTTAAAATTACCCACACTGTGCCATTTCAAGAATATGGACAGAAGAATCTGGAGGGTTTTGACTGTCTGCAAAGTTGTCAGAAGTCAAAGCACATCACTGTGGCAACCCAAGCATCTCTATATCCCATCAAAGTTTAAACACTTTGCAGCAACAGATTTAATGGGCACACTAGTGCAAACAAATAGAGGGTACTGCTACATCATTGTGGTAGTAGAGCTGACATCCAAGTATGTCACTTTAACCCTGCACCAGAAAGCAACTGCACAGTTAGTATGTAGAGCATTCTGCCAGGATTTCCCGACGCACGTCGGCCATGTTGACAGGATCATCTCTGACAGTTGATTTCAGTTCTGGTCAGAGATGTTGAGGAAACACAGAATCAAACCAATATTCACTTCCATACGTCATCCACAATCGTCGCCAGCAGAGAGAGTGATGAAAAGTCTGGGAAACCTCTGCCGTTATGTACTGCGTGAATCGTCACACCACCTGGGATGTTTTCCTACGTGACTTCCAGGACGTGATGAAAGAGTTGCCACACGGTGTCACCAAAACAGCACTAGTAACAGTTATCAAGAACAGGCAACCCACAGATCTCATCCGTGAAGTTGTAAATTTTCCCCTGCGATCTCGAGAACAACACAAACAAGTTGTTGACCTTGCACTCAGGAGATTGCGTGAAGCAGGAAAGAAACGGAAAGAGAGTTGGGATAGAAATGCAGGCAAGGGTGAGTACCAAATTGGCCAAAAAGTGCTCATCAGAAGTTTCCGTCTATCTAACAAACAGAAGACTTGTCCATGTCCGGAGAATCACTCACTGCAACTCTCTGGAGCTAGAGACCTTAAAATCAAGGAAATCTCCTGGCATCCACCATGTCTGTCATGTAAAGTCGTTCATAGAATAAGTGTACATAGTAGATTTATTGATCAGGGAAAGTACAGTATGTAAATAGTCTCCATGGGTGAACTCAATAATTGGCACTTTTGGTGGCATGCCAAACCAGGCACGTTGCAATACTGACTACTCCAAACAACTGAGTGCTGCTATTATTTCTTTGGACCTCACAATTGTTGTCAGATTTCCACTCCCAGGAGAGCAGGGAGATCTGTCGTAATTTGACCGAAATCGAGCATCTTACTCTGTCGTAGCATTCTCGTAGAAGAGTCTTCACAAGTATCACAATGGCCAATGAAATTGTTTCTGTTTACTTTCCGTGGTTTCTTGTACACTGCCCAAGGGACGGATGTACATCACTTTATGTTTTTTTGTGGTGTCAAGATGGTAAATCGTGCCATAGAGCATGTGCCTTTTGATTTTTGGAAGTGTTTCATATGGTGTTAGCAGTCCACGCTTTGGGCGCGCGTCGACTCTTAAGACTCGGTGTGTGATGAGCCATCGCCTGACGTGCAGTGTAGCCTGTCTCGTGGTGGAATTCTGCCAGCGCCATCGGTGAAATATTGTGTATGGGGAATTAGCACAGACAAATGCAATTCACAGTAGAGTGGCGAACCCCAGACCCAGAAATAGGAAGCAGAAACGAAATGATGGACCATGGATGAGACTTTAATGCAGTATGCTTGCGTTTTATTTTGGCTGCAGCGATCCTGACAGAGGGGACAGGAGGCATCCTTGTACTATGTAAAATTACGTCTACATGATCATAAATGCCACTTCAAATATTTCAGGTATCTCACCAGCAACTGAGTGAGTAGACGCACTCCTTGACCACTTCAGCGTCAGCAGACAACACTGCCAGACATCCAAAAATAAAAGAGGAGTATACAAGGAATAAAATGCATGAAATTTCGCTTTGGTAGTATTAGCGAAGGCATAGGGTAGAACAATAAGTTAGTATTTGGAGAAGTCTGCACGTTTGTTGGAGGTATAGAGATAGTGCCAGCGTAAAATTAAGTTGCATGTCAGGAGTATAACTAACCAAAAACACGTACACACACAAACAATGACACCTCACACCACATAATTTACGTCCATACAACATTAACAGGGCCCTGCTTTTGTTAAAGTTTCGAGAACATACCTTCACCGAAGAGTCAAGCAGTATATTGCTCCCTCCTACGTATATCTCGCGAAGAGACCATGAGGATAAAATCAGAGAGATTAGAGCCCACATAGAAGCATACCGACAATCCTTCTTTCCACAAACAATACGAGACTGGAATAGAAGGGAGAACCGATAGAGGTACTCAGGGTACCCTCCGCCACACACCGTCAGGTGGCTTACGGAGTATGGATGTAGATGTACATGTAGATTAAATTTATTTTTGGATATTGCATCCTTAGTAATATTGTATTGTATTGTATTGTATGTTAACCGGGGACCTAGAAATGATGGAGAGGCTCCATCCCCGCCACAGGCGCAGTGGTCCACAACCCCACGATGACTACCACAGTCCACTTCACCCCTCCGCCTCTCCACACCGAACCCAGGGTTATTGTGTGGTTCAGCCCCCGGTGGACTCCCCAGGGAACATCTCTCACCAGACGAATGTAACCCCTATGTTTGTATGGTAGAGTAATGGTGGTGTACGCATACGTGGAGAACTTCTTTGTGCAGTAATCGCCAACATAGTGTAACTGAGGCGGAATAAAGGGAACCAGCCCGCATTCACTGAGGCAGATGGAAAACCGTCTAAAAACCATCCACAGACTGGCTGGTTCACTGGACCTCGACACAAATCCACTGGGCGGATTCGTGCAGGGGACCAGGCGCTCCTTCCCACCCAGAAAGTCATGCGTTAGGCTGCACAGCCAACCGGACGGGCTTAGTAATATTACAAATGGCAAAAAATAAATAAATAAATAAATAAAAAAAATAAAAATAAAAAGAATTAAGAAGAAAAGTTTTACTTTTCAGTATTTTTTCTGTAAATTGATTATATCGATGTAATGACATTTGTGAGAGAATATGGCATTTGACAACACCTGAGGATTGTGCAGATCCACCGTTGCACTCCGGAACCAACACGGCAGACAGCACATGACGGCAGACGCCAGCCAGCAAGGGGAGCAGGCAGCCATAACTAGTCAGCTGTAGCAGGCCAGGTGAGGGGGACCAACCACAGCGACAAAACTGGCCACTGCCAGCTGATGTGCCCACATCATGCAGCCTGGTTGTCTACCAGTGAAGGCAGCACGTCTCAAGCTAGCGCAGACAGTGGGACACTACCACATGTTTGCAAGAACCCCCTAGCAGCCAATGATCTGCCACGCCACTAATCGAAGAACAAGCATGTCACATGGCACCACAGTCGACATGCGTGCCGAGCCTAACTGACTCAGTGGTGTGCCGAGAGTGATGTGTCCCATCGACAAAAGGTGAGCTAATCCAATGTCCCGTGTTGGCAGGCACACATTCTGATGCAGAGGCGAATGGGAAGAGTAAGGCTGTCCCATGTCCTGCTAATGCTGAATGGATTTCTACGCCCAGGGGCGGGTTGCACATCAAATGCAATGCTGTCATGCCTGTCCCTGATGACTGACTGCAGCCTGACCAGGATGATGCCAAGGGTCCAGCTGTAGTCCAGAAGCTGCCAAAGGTGCCAGATGCTGCCAGAGACAAGAGGGAATGCCAGAGACATCTGCCACCACTTCTGCCACGTCATGCGCTGAGTGAGAGGCCATTCCACTCTGGTGCAAATTGCTGCTCTTCAGTCCTACCAGTCATGGTTTGTGTGTATGCATAAGTGCCATGTTCTCAGTTCGTGTGACATTTTCAGTTGTAAAATTTGTCTCCCCAGGGATCATTGCAAAGGGAGCGATAGGATACCTTTCTGTAATATCAGTATGTAATATCTTTTTGTGTTTTTGTATGTATCAATTGAACTGTTTTGATTGTGAGATCTATGTTTTTCTGTACATTTATTAATGCTCTTGACAGTGATTATGTGCCTGTATTTGTTTTCATGTCATAGAAAATAATACACAGTTTTACACAACTTAGGTAATAAGACAAACAGATTACACATGTTATTTCCTTATTCATTGAGGATTTGAGAATGTATGTGTTTGACAATTGAGACCAAATGGGTGATAGAGCAGTGGTAAATCAATGAGCAGAGGGCAATTCATACTCCAGGACACTGTAGTTGATTAGGGACATTAGACATCTCTGACCTCAGGATATGGTGTGAATGGGTATATTTCTTTGCTGCAAGGCCTTTTAACCATATATCAAATGTTTAACGGAAGTCTGTGATGTAGCAATGACTCCTGGATCTAACATAATTCGTACTACTCACAGCAATGTTTACATGTACTCTTGCTGGCTTGAAGCTTCATATATGACCCCTGGAATGAACGAGGTCAAGCTAGGATGTGTTTTAGCCATGGGCAATCCTGATTGGCAAAGTTACCTTTTTCACATATATATTGGTTATCAGGATGAGGTCCTCCTACTATTTTCAGTGATTTCCTCAAGTTCATGTCACACAAAACAATGCTGAAGTGAGACACTATCTATGCAGAAATCAATGACAGGTAGGGCGCAATGAGAGAGGACAAGTTATTCTCTCACCTATTTTTTGCATAAAAAAATTATTATGGATTTTATTACAACCTGACAACCTTGAGTGAGACTCCAGAAAGTTAACGGCCTGAGCAGGTGTTGATGGAGCCTGGTAGGGTGCTAAAAGCATGAGGTATTTTCATGATTCTTAGCTCACAGAAACATATTGCTAGGAGTTGAAAGCAATTGTTGGCGAGCCCATCCCTTAGTAAATTTTGCTGGACAGGTCCACAGCCATACAGGGCAGCCCCTCGGTGGGACAGACCTCCAGCAGAACAATGCCGTGATACCTGCCACTGTGCCAGCAGAAGCCTGGGCAGGGCAATGGTCTAAAGGAATGCATCTACATGGGGGAGTTGTAAACCAGGCATTGTGTGCAGAGCCATGCGTAATAAAAATTCATGTTTGCCGATATTTCAAGGAGGCCAGTGAGCCACTTCCCTTGGCTGCCCCTGTTGTATAAGAAAACTCCGGCATCTGAGAAACGTAAAGCTGGAATCTTTATTCCACCTCATAGCTAGGACTAACAAGCTCCAAGGCACAGGTGATTTCGATAAAGACATTTGAGATTGTATCTGTTTGCTTGTTGCCATGGGAAGAGACACGACTTTGGAGAATATCACCATTTCCCCCTATATGAAAACTTGCAAAAGACAGTAATTGGCGGTTTCTTTTTTTTACAGAGACGTAGGTTTCTTAACGCTTGCCCTGGTTTGACATGAGTTTGTGCTGTCATGTGGGAGGGGAGATTTAGCACCTCTAGAGCCTTGTGATTGGCTCAAGATTCTGTGAAGCCAGTGTCGTTCATGCACTTTGTGGGAAAACAGAATTTTTTTCTGGATAGGTGGGAAGCTCTCGGGCGTGGGGACCTTTGGGCTGGTAATCTCTTCTGGTTGAAGCTCTGGCATGTGTGGTTGGTACTTGGGACTTCTCCTGAGACTGACTTCACTTGCAAGTAGTGTAGACTGGAGAGCCTGTGGTGAAGTTCTTACTGTACCGACAGTGTGACTTCCAGCATCTCAGACTACTCGTTAGCTGAGGGCACACTTACTCAATTTTGGTTTACCAGTCTTGACGTTTGGTATCCATGTGCACTCTGTTGTATAAATGAGCCAAATTGGTCCTTGGTACGACCAGTAAATGGGTGTGTCACACACTGAAATCTACCATGATTTCAGAGATCTGATGGAGAGTAAATTGCAACCCATCTGCCTGGTCACTAGATTATGAGATATTTGCATTTCTTGCATGGCCACAACTGATTCACAGGTGCCGCCTCCACATCTCACGTCCTCCGCCGCACACATCTCACCAGCTACAAGTCACATTGCTGCACGAAGTAAACAGGGTAATGTACTGCCGCTCCGGCATTGTCAGGACATACGGGTCTCAATCACCACTTGCTCTCAGCTGCACCTGTGTAGAGAAACTTCATTAGATTTGATCAGTCAAAGTCTGCTCAGTGTCAGATCAATTCAGCTTGCGTTACCATAACTGTCACTGTCAGCTACACTTCACAGACACTGACTAAGATCGAAAGGGGGTAGTTACAGCACATTTTAGAGGGGCATGTCATTCATTTACTGGACAGTAAAAGACTTTAGACCATATGTATTTGATAGAAAGTTCCTCACAGGTACTGACCATATATCCCTAACTTGGGCAGGTTGCATATCAGATCCGTCATCCAGATTGATGAAGTTTAGGTTAAAGCTGGAGGAATATAATAGGAGCATAGAAGTGGCAAATGAATCCAGCAATTGATGCACTTTTGTGTGTGAGAGAGGTCAGGGCAGCTAGTGCACTACCAGAAGGCAACAGTAGTCTAGGTCAGGACACAGGAGGAGAGGAAGCCATAGTATGGGTCAGGGACCCACAGGTGGGAGGGGACAGCAGGTGCGTTGACATACACAAGCCAGTGGCGGCCACAACCACCAAGGACACAGACACTACTTGCAAGTGAAGTCAGTCTCAGTAGAAGTCCCAAGTACCAACCATACATGCCTGAGCTTCAGCCAGAAGAGATTACCAGCCCAAAGGTCCCCACACCCGAGAGCTTCCCACCTATCCAGAAAAAAATTCTGTTTTCCCTTAAAGTGCATGAACGACACTGGCTTCACAGAATCTTGAGCCAATCACAGGGCTCTAGAGGTGCTAAATCTCCCCTCCCACATGACAGCACAAACTCATGTCAGACCAGGGCAAGTGTTAAGAAACCTACGTCTCTGTAAAAAAAAAGAAACATGTTCTCCTAAATCTTTCTCCATACCATTCCATTCTTTATTCATTTGTAAATTCTTTCTGTGATCTGGTGTCCTCCAGTAGAATCATGCAACTTTTAATATTGCAGCTTTTTCATTTTAACTTGTTACTTCACCATTCTCGGAAATCCAAAAACTGTCAAAAAAATATACTCATTAGGAAACACACAAAAGTGCTTTCAGAGATTACAAAGACACCTGAACATGTTTTCAGAAGGCTTGATATTAACATACCAGGTCCATTAAACCATGTGGACTGAGGGAACAAGTGCACCCTTACATTTCAGGATGCACTGACTGAGTTTATGGTAGCTGAATCCATTGAACAGCAAGATTCCGACACAGTGGTGCAGGTGCTAGCTAAGAAAATTATACTGAGGTATGTAACACAGTCAGTGTTGCTATGTGACATGGAAAATAATTTCCTGAACAAAACCATGAAAAGAGTATGTAAACTGCTGTAGATTGAGAAAATATAGACTAACAGCTACCACTCTCAAACGAATGGAGCATTACAGAGGTCACATCGAACATTAACAGAGATTTTGCAACATTATTTAAACAGAGGACAGACTTACTGGGACTGTTGGGTTCCATATACAATTTTTATGTATAATATGACACTGCACAGTGCGACATAATATGCACCCCATTAATTATTCCTTGGAAGAGCATGTAACATCCCAGATACATAACAGAAAGATGTGGCTGGTCTGAGGTATAATTTTGACAATTATGTGCTAGAGCGAAAAGAGTGCATGCAAGAGATGCACCAATGTGGGAGAAAGCAGAATTCGCACTGTAGAACAGGGGATATGGAATCCTATGATAGAACACAGAATCCGGAGCAATTCCGATGTGGAGATAAGGTTTTGTCGCATGATGAGAGCAGATCGTGTAACTAAAATATGTAGTGGTGAAGTCTGTACAGAGTAGTACAGCAAAGGACCTAGTGTTGTAATCTGTGTAAAAAGAAACAAGTATCTTACATCTCATTCCAACAGACAGAAGGAATTTATCTAATTCTAGACATTGGTGTCATACTACATCATCAGCACTATTATTTGTTTATTGGAGCTGAGCACACAGATGAAGTACAAACACTCAGTTAATACACACATCAAAAAAAGTTTTGCATCACCCTGGTTCTGAGAACTCCTGAAGATAGATGTTGACTGTCCCTTTGAATGTTCAGAAATGTCACTAAACCTGCCCAAAGATGTAAACAACCATGCATGAGCAGCTCCTATTTGACAGAGGGGGTCCAACAGCCAATCAGTTCCAGTCATTCCACCAGGGAGGAGGTACACGTCTCGTGTTGTCTATAGTCCAATCATGCCTAGACAGTCAATACCATGGTTTGACTGTGTCCGCATTGTTACTTTGTGCCAGGAAGGGCTCCCAAAAAGGGAAGTGTCCAGGCATCTCGGAGTGAACCAAAGCAATGTTGTTAGGACAAGGAGGAGATACAGAGAGACAGAAACTCGATGACATGCTTCGCTCAGGCTGCTCAAGGGCTACTACTGCAGTGGATGACTGCTAGGGACTATGGCTTGGAGGAACCCTGACAGCAACGCCACCATGTTGAATAATGCTCTTCGTGCAGCCACAGTACTTCATGTTATGACTCAAACTGTGCACAATAGGCTGCATGATGTGCAACTTCACTCCCGAAGTCCATGGCGAGGTCAATCTTTGCAACCACAACACCATGCATCATGGTACAGATGGGCCCAACAACATGCCAAATGGCCTACTCAGGATTGGCATCACGTTCTTATCACTAATGACTGTCGCATATGCCTTCAACCAGAGAATCATTGGAGACTTGTTTGGAGGCAACCCAGTCAGGCTGGACGCCTTAGACACACTTTCCAGCGAGTGCAGCAAGGTGGAGGTTCCCTGCTGTTTTGGGGTGGCATTATGTGGGGCTGACATACGCCGCTGGTGGTCATGGAAGGTGCCACAATGGCTGTACAATATGTGAATACCATCCTCCGACCGATAGTGCAACCATATCGGCAGCATATTGGCGAGGCATTCGTCTTCATGGATGACAATTCGCAGCCCCATCATGCACACCTTGTGAATGACTTCCTTCAGGATAATGACATTGCTCAACTAGAGTGGCCAGCATGTTCTCCAGACATGAACCCTATCAAACATGTCTGGGATAGACTTGAAAGGGCTGTTTATGGGCGAAGTGACCCACCAACCACTCTGAGGGATCTACGCCGAATCGCCGTTGAGGAGTGGACAATCTGGACCAGCAGTGCCTTGATGAACTTGTGGATAGTATGCCACGATGAACATAAGCATGCATCAATGCAAGAGGATGTGCTACTGGGTATTAGAGGTACTGGTGTGCACAGCAATCTGGACCACCACCCATGAAGGTCTCGCTGTATGGTGGTACAACATGTAATGCGTGGTTTTCATGAGCAATAAAAAGGGCGGAAATAATGTTTATGTTGATCTCTATTCCAATTTTATGTACAGGTTCCAGAACTCTCAGAACTGAGGTGATTCGAAACGTTTTTTGATGTGTGTAAAATTCCAGCCATCACCAGGATTGTATTATGATAACTTACAGTGTAACTTGGAGAACTGTGAATTATTTCAGTTTGATGGAACTGAAAGAAAAGTTTTAGTACACTGAGGTTCTCTTGAGGTGAGTGATAGGATATTGTTAAGATAGGTTCGCATTATTGACTATTAGTGCAGCACAGTGTAAAGTTCAGAACTTGGGTTGCATTGGCAGTAGAAAAAATTGAAAAAGCACAACATACAATTAGCATGACATGAATCTCATATGAAGCAGCAAGGAATCTTAAATTTTGTGGGCAAGATCAGTAAAATATTGTTTGGAACATTAAATGAAGGTGATGCAACATATTTCAGGGTGAAGACAGATGTCTTAGAAGGAGAGCACAAACAGCTACTCAGCCTTTTGAAGCAGTAAGTGACCATAGTTAAAGCAACATTAACTAGGTTTAATCAAATGCTAAGATACATTGCAAAAAATGAAGAGATTATCACCCAGGGAATGAAACAACTCAGCTGGCACATATCTACATCTACATCTACATCCATACTCCGCAAGCCACCTGACGGTGTGTGGCGGAGGGTACCTTGAGTACCTCTATCGGTTCTCCCTTCTATTCCAGTCTCGTATTGTTCGTGGAAAGAAGGATTGTCGGTATGCCTCTGTGTGGGCTCTAATCTCTCTGATTTTATCCTCATGGTCTCTTCGCGAGATATACATAGGAGGGAGCAATATACTGCTTGACTCTTCGGTGAAGGTATGTTCTCAAAACTTTGACAAAAGCCCGTACCGAGCTACTGAGCGTCTCTCCTGCAGAGTCTTCCACTGGAGTTTATCTATCATCTCCGTAACGCTTTCGCGATTACTAAATGATCCTGTAACGAAGCGCGCTGCTCTCCGTTGGATCTTCTCTATATCTTCTATCAACCCTATCTGGTACGGATCCCACACTGCTGAGCAGTATTCAAGCAGTGGGCGAACAAGCGTACTGTAACCTACTTCCTTTGTTTTCAGATTGCATTTCCTTAGGATTCTTCCAATGAATCTCAGTCTGGCATCTGCTTTACCGACGATCAACATTATATGATCATTCCATTTTAAATCACTCCTAATGCGTACTCCCAGATAATTTATGGTATTAACTGCTTCCAGTTGCTGACCTGCTATTTTGTAGCTAAATGATAAAGGATCTATCTTTCTGTGTATTTGCAGCACATTACACTTGTCTACATTGAGATTCAATTGCCATTCCCTGCACCATGCGTCAATTCGCTGCAGGTCCTCCTGCATTTCAGTACAATTTTCCATTGTTACAACCTCTCGATACACCACAGCATCATCTGCAAAAAGCCTCAGTGAACTTCCAATGTCATCCACAAGGTCATTTATGTATATTGTGAATAGCAACGGTCCTATGACACTCCCCTGCGGCACACCTGAAATCACTCTTACTTCGGAAGACTTCTCTCCATTGAGAATGACATGCTGCATCCTGTTATCTAGGAACTCCTCAATCCAATCACACAATTGGTCTGATAGTCCATATGCTCTTACTTTGTTCATTAAACGACTGTGGGGAACTGTATCGAACATAGCAGAATATGAGAACAGCATATGCAGCCAGTTGCAGAGGGCAATAATTTTGATCACTGTTAATGAACAGCTAATACAGCTCATGGGTATTTTCAATGAATTAGAGTGGGAATATGATATGCTAATATCAGCAACTACCAATCCTCTTAAAGGTATTCTAGAGCCACATTTGATCAATCCAGTACAGACTGTAAAGTATTTAGAACTGATAAAAGACAACATCAAGGACAAGTGGTTCCCTGTCACGATTATGGCAGATATTGGTTACCAATTGATCACAATTATTGATCTGCATGTTTTCATTCCTGTAAACATCTTAAGTGAAGTGTTAAATATCCCACTAGTAGAAGACTATTTGTACAACCTGTGTAGAATAATACTCTTGCCATCAGAAGTTGACAGAACAAGGCTACTACTAATTGATGCTGTGAAACGGCAGTATGCGAAGTTAAGTAGTGAGCAGCTACAGTGTAAAACAGTAGATCAGAGTCTCAAAATAAGCAAGTAAGCATTTATACTTTTGTTCACATATGATGATGAGAGGTGTGTAGCTAACATGCTACTATCAGTCTGAGAAGTTCCAAAGGACAGCATGCAGAAGCTGATAATGTTGAATGAAAGTCTATGGACACCCGAAAGTAATAATGAATGGCTGGTTGTTGTCCCTGTGGACAAGGGCATTACTGTCATCTGTCATGAAGGGCAAATAATGGCTATCTTATTATGAAGCTAAATTTTTTAGATAAAAGCTATGGATATACTGCTCAAATGATGATCAATCTGAGCATATAATACGAACAAATGTTCCCAGTAGCGACATTGTGCCGAACTTGAACATGGAAATAGACTGCTGCATAGTAAAGACTGAGAGGAAAAATACAAATGAATTCAAGCTAGATTTGCCAATACAGCCTGCAGTTAGGGAGTTGGGTGACTTACCAGCTGCAGGATGTAAGCTGGATGAACTGCAAACTGAGACTGAATATTGGGAGAGAAGTGCCTTTAGCAGCTTCTCAGTAAGTAATTTCTCTTTCAGGAGTTACAAGGGCTCTGGTGTAATGATTGCAGTAGTTGTATATTGTCTATGTAAATGCAATAAATGTTGTAGAAGGCACTTTAAATTTCTGTTCAAAGCAATGTGTAATGACTGCTGTGGGAAAATATTTGTTAATGATACTATTGTAAGTCAGTTCCCCGACATGAGTGTAGTCAGATCTCGTTCTACTAGAAGGACATCTAGAGACAGTGACAAAATAAGTTTTGGTAGGTTTCTAGTGCCTGCTAGACATGTGCAAAGTGATGTTAGAGGAGATGTTTCTCAAAGCAAAAATGGACAGATACTGAACATTGGATTTGTAGCATAGATAGGAAATGTAAAAACTGTTGTAAAGGTTTATCATGTTGATTCCACGGGGAACCAGTAAAATGTTTTCTGTTTCAGGTATTAAAAATTGCAATCATGTTATTCATTGAATGAAGTGTACATCATTGTAAAAATTGTAAAATAAATTGTACATTCATACTACCAGAAAACAGAATTGTAATGGTGATATGAAATGTCTCATAATATAAAATAAAATGTGTCTAAATTTTAGGTGTCAGAATTGCAACGATGATAGGAAATGTAAGAACGTAAATGTGTTTCTCTTCCATGAAAAGATTTGTTTATATGTATTTCTTTAGTTGACTATTGTAAATCATTTATGTATGTGTTTTGAGTATATTATAAAGCAATTGAGTACTTTTCCAACTAACTGAATAAAGCTAGGGCAAAAATTTTTAGTCGCTGAGGGCAGTGCCTGCAGATTTTTCCCCAACAGTGGCAGGTGTCATGTATTTAGAAATGAAACATCAGGAACGCCAAGAACAGGAGTCAGAATGAATAAGCTTGTTAGCAGAGTGCAGTTTGGTATGGCAGGCGGTGACCATACACAACTGCATGTGCTGCCTCGTAGAGTCATGGGAGGAAACCAGCATGGAAGGCATGGTGCAGTCTACCACACAGTATAAAGATGGAGGTGGCAGTGCCTGTCAGAGTTCAGTTTAGACAGTCATTCTGAGAGGGGCTTCAATGTAGGCCAGGCCTGGGACATAGACTTGGCAATATTTGCTCTGGCTGTGCTCGCGTTCATATTTAGCCATGTATTTCCCTACTGGGGAACTTGATAGGCCAAAACAGTGCAATTTCGTGGAGTAATTCATTCAATTTCTGCTCAGACAAGCATTTTGAATTGCTGTTGTTCAAGTCTTGCCTTCTGTTCATTTATTTCCCAACCAAGTTCCACAATTCCTTCAAAATATTCAGCTAGCTATCTCCATGTCAGGGAAACGGACGGACCTTTCTGACTCTGTGTGTCATTAAGTGTCTAACCTGCTCACTGGATGTGACACTATGCAGAATATTTATATCATTATAATCAGTCTAATATAAATTACACTTCATATATTTGCACCATTGAAAGGCATATAAACAAGACAGAAAAAATTGCTAGCTTTTGGACAAATAATTTCTCACAGTTAATGGAATACACATATACATCTGCACAGCTACTTTGTTCCCACTAACTACTTTGTGCCAGAACTGCAGCTGAACTGGAATCAAGGGTTGTGTTGGGTGAAATGGGTGAGGGTAAAAAGAAGGCAAGGAGGGCTGGGGAAGGCCTGTTGATGGATAGGAGGGAGAGGCAGTCAGCACATGGGATTTTAAAGTGGCACCAGTGAGCTCGTTCCAGCCACAGACAGGGAAGTTGTACATAACACACAATGCCTTGAAGGAGTGGATTGGGAAACGGGAGACATTGAAGAGAAGGGTATGAGGGCAGAGTGAGTGAATTCTGGCATTGTTGTAGGGCAGGGAGGGGCTAGCAGAGATTGAGGGTAGAATGATAATGAGATCAAAGGATTTGTTGTAAGTACAACTCCTACATATGTAAGTCAAAGAAGCTGGTATTGGAGGAAGAATCCAGATGATACAGACCAGGAAGCGGCCCTTGTAATCAAGCATATTATGCTCAGCATTATGTTCTGTCACTGGGTAGTCAATATTACTCTTGGCCACTGTCTGGTGGTGACCGTAATTTGGGTGAACAACTGGTTATTGGTCATGCCCATATAAAATTCTGTGCACAAGTTACAGCAGTGCTGGTGTATGATATGGCTGCTTTCACAGTGTCTCTAATAAGATGGGATAGGTCTGTGACAGGACTGGTGTAGGATGAGCTGGGTGGGAGAATCAGACAGGTCTTGTGTTTGGGGTAAGAGGTTGGGTGTATGCGTTGCATAAAGATGAACTACAATGATGGTTTTATGCTTCTTATCTGTACATCACCAGCATCGTTACTGGTAGTGAACATTAAATACTTTTGTGGAGCACAATATGTTGCAATATTTTTGGTGGCATTAGTGAATACGGCAGGGGCAGTGTCACCTGAAATGTGGTAGTTTGACTTGCTGCTCTTGGACCTAACAACCTCAGGTTCAGCTGCACTTCTCTGAAGTTTACTTAATGTCAGAGTTGTAAATACTGTTTTGTGCCTTTTGATTTCAAGTGATACATTATATAACGCACTGTGTTCTGTCAGGCAAGTTGTGCTTTCTGTTTATATCAGAAGATTCACATTTATTTTATGATGGGTTGAATACTCAACATTTATATTTCATTGTTTATAGTGGACTCAACTGTATGTATCTGATATCCTTGCCTTCACTGCATTTTCTTGGCCAGTGCACAGTGCTTCACATCCAAAACTCCTGGTCGAGTAGATATAGTCCCAAAACAATTAATCAGTGTCAAGAAAACACCTGTCATCTATTGAAACCATTGTTCTCTTCAGAGTAATGAAAGTGACTTATTAGTTTAGTCCTTGCACATACAATTTATATTATTAATTATTGACATTATCTGATTACTTTTGAAGGTACAAGTAAACCTTCATATATATGTAATGGGTATGTTCAGCAAGAACACCATGAGTAACATAATTGTATAAAATTAGAATAATTTTCTTAGGCCACTATTTACAATGATTTCGCACAGTTTTTAGTCTGAACAGAACCACTGTTACCTCTTTGTAAGCAATTTTGACTTAGAAAAAAGTCCTCATTTAGCATTTGGCAGCTGTAACACATAATAATGACAACCTTCGACCACAGAGATCCACGTCAGTTTTAACATCATGAATATTTCGTACCTGGCACACATGTCAGTTGATATAAATGTATGCAACATATGCTCCAAATGGGGAGCTATATGCTTGAATACTTGTTTGGTAATTAAATATTTTTACATGCAGCTCATGGTGTACTGCAAGATGTTTACAACAAGTACTTGCAAGCTGTGGAGCACAAACCATACAAGATTTTCTGTAAGTCATCTGCACATGCAACTAATCCATTTACATTTTTGTTGTGTACCCTCTGTAGTGCAAGGTCCACTACTACATTCAAAGACCATGGATCACAACTGACCCATGGTAATAACCTTTCCGAGTGGCCTCTGTCAATTCCTGCACAATTAATTACGTAGTTTTTTTGTGATCCATCTTATAAGCAATTCCGTTGGGGTCTCCAAGTTCATCCAATTACTAAAAGACAGGCATAAGAAATTCCCTAAACACCCTGTAAGATTAACCTTTGTTGTCATATACTTCCCTACATTGTATGTACTGTAACTAGTACATTCAGTAAGGATTGCTACAAATAAAGGAATTTGTAGGTTTAGGTGATGTTGGCCCAACACTGAAACATTTCTTGCCACTACTGAACTCATCTAGCAAACAAAACTGTCTGCAGTAACACTGCAGTATCCACTGTTGAATCCCTTGTTTCATTCTCTAAGCATAACTTGTAACAATAAGTATCATCTTTGAAGGCAGTTTTAGTTTTAATTTTGATTATACAAAACATTTAATCACTAATTATTTTCATATGTCATTTCCACCTTCATAATTCATCTTTTGATAAATTACCACGAGTTGTGGTGTGGTGTAGTAGTTAGCATCGCCAGACGGCATGCTGTGGGTACCCAGTTAAAATGCAAATACCAGCAATTATTTGTTATTTAGTACGTATCATTTATAGGTTCTTAAAATGTCTTACATTTGTATAAATACCAGTATCGTGGAGTATTCTATGTTTGTAAAAATAGCATCACTCTGCATTCCAGAATTCTGTTCTGGCTGTACGTTGGTGTTCCTAATAAACTTGTTGCTAGTGTTAAATGTGTATTTCATTGAAGAATCTACTTTTGTATTTGGACTTGAGTGTGGTAATAACATGGCAGGTTGCAAGAAAGAGGATGTACTTGTTTCCTCCTCACTGTTTCTTTCCATATGACACTGTGGGAAGCTTTCAACTGCTGTCAGCCACAGTGCCAAGTTCAGTGAGGTTACATTTATTGTGTATTTTGTGGATGTGCCTCTTCTCAATGTATAATGATAAGAATCCAGTTTGTGCAATAGGTAGTGAAGGGAGATGGTCAGTTTGAGGGGCCAGCAATAATTATATGAGTAGGGAGAATGTGGGTGGGAGATGGGTTGCTGGTTTTCAAGTCATTCATTATCTTTTAGCTGGATTATTTATGTGAAATCCCTCTTAGATGTTTCTGTTCCTTATTATAATTACTGCTGAGTTATTCAATTGTCATTAGTCAAATGTAAGGTGTTCTTGCAGAAAATCAATTCATCATAGGTGTTCGTGCCTCCTTCACTGTTAGATCGGTCTCTGTCGCTTCCTTAACTTTTACATCTGCCTTGCGACAAAGGGATCTTTCAAGTGAACTTTTACGATGAGTTAGTTTGTTCTATAAGCCACGATTTCTATCCTCCCTTAGCATATGACTCTTGGAACGCACATCAATTTATGACCCTCATACAGTACTCTGTTTTTCTTTTGTCCCTCTCTCTTTCTATTGATACTTTGTGTGTACCAAATAGTCTGCCTATACCTGTCAGTAACCTGATGTTTCTAAGCTATAAAGGTCATTTCTTCTTTTAAGAAAACTATTTCAAAGTATTCCCAGCTTATCTATGGGCAGACTCATTCTTTTGAGTTGCAATATGTCAGAAGAAGTACAAGGGGAAAAGCATCTATTCCATTTTCGGTATGTCTGTATATTCTACAATTACAGTAAGAGTTACAAAGTCTAGTAACCTAATGAGTCACATTACCTCTTCACAAACCATTCAAGAATTGATTTGAAGTTGTGTTACAATCATATTTCTCTGATGGGAGGTCTTTATTTTGTCTTGTTAGCTGACTGCTGTCAGCCTCATACTCCTTTTCTCACTAATTTTCCTGCAGTGAAAGCTAATGACAGGTGTCGTCTTCAAGCTGCACACTGGCACGTTCCACATTAGATCTGTATTCCACAAGCCACAGTACAGCATGCGGCAGATAATATTCATGCATTTTTACTATCCTGTCTTGTTTCATTATAATGTGTATATCCTCTATGCCCATCAAGATGGCATCGAGTGAACATTTTTCGTGTAGTGATGTCCCAGTTTCTTTAAAAAGTGATAGTGAGATTTGTAAAATTTGCGTGAAGAAGGTCAAAAGAGGTATCCTGTGTGCCGACTGCAAGTGACTCATAGTCACAGGCAGGTGGCATCTGCATCAGTGACACTGCAAGGCCACTGACTGCAGTAGCCTCGGGAGTAGGCGGCCAGGGCGAGCATGATCACGATGTAGACTGCGGACAAAGGAAGCGCTGCCCGCAGTGGAGTATGTCCACAAGGACAGTGCAGGCAGCTGGAAATTTGTCCACATAAGTGGAACCACATGAGCAGCTCCATGTCCCTGATCACACCCAGCAATTTGAGGATATACTCTTTTCAAACGGAATTACCAAAGGAATGAAATGTGTATTGCTACCTCCAGCAGTGCTAGACAATCTGGAGTGGATCAATTCTTTCTGTGTCCTTGGGATAGCTGAAGGTGTTTCTTGTTTTCAGGATCCAAAATGACATCTTACATTGTGCGCTAGGAGCCAGGCAGTTTGTGAGAACTGTGTTACGATAACTGCTTGTATTCTTTCCTGGTCTTGAGAGAGTGGCCCAGATATTTTCTCTATAGAGTTACAGTATTGACTTCCAGACAAAATTTTGCTAAAACAAAGGCAAATAGGATTACCTTGGATGGCATACACAACATTTTTTTGTGACTTAATGAATCATATATGTTCCTGCAGTGATGTGTTGAGAGGAAGTCAGTGCAGTATGAAGTTGTAATATGTAAAAGGGTTGTTTGTCTATTTAGTCATTTTTGGAATTCCAGTTTGTTCTCCTCTTTGGCTTGGCAGTTTGTGCGAAAGAAACAAACTCTGACTCTCAGAAAACTTAATAATGCAGAAAAATTGTGCCTTTATTTTAACTTCCTCTTGCCATGCCTTTGTGAAAATACCTTTATTCAATACTACTGTATAGTGGAATGATCTATCTTTACAGGAAGCCCTCCTTACTGACTACTATAAGTTGGAATGGTTGCTGGAATTCAGAAACTAATACATGACTTTGTTCTGCTTTTTAAATTATCTCCTGGCGGTTATCTCTCAGTATTCAATATGTTGTGATTTTCCATTCATGAACTTTCTTGACCTCCACAGCACTGCGTGCATGAGAGATGGCCTCCTTATTGCAGCGTAACTCTACTCATTCCGCCATGGGACAAGTTTTCTTCTAAGGTGTTCTGAAGACCATGGTTTAGGTATCTTCATGGCTGTACAAAACTGCATTGGATTTACGTTTCGTACTGTTCTGAAAACTTGTCTTGCCACTCAAATATAGCAAAATTTAACAATAATCCAATTTTGTCATCTGCTTCCACCTACTTCTCTCCAGGAAGGTGCATTCAGTTTGGTGAAGGGTTACTGAACACTATCTGCATGTTCTGGAGAGCAGGAGATGAAGTTAACAGCAAAAAATTACTCTGATGATGTGTCAAAAGTGCATTAGGCTCCCTTTAGTAAGAAGGCGTATTTCTCCTACTAGCAAGAGGCTTCCAAATCTTAGGGCATTGTTTTTTCTGTGATGCCTATAGCCCTGGAACGCAAGTGTTTAGGACTGTATAAAGTAAGTTTCTTTCGAATGCATAAAAATGGGTATTTCTTCACAAGTCTTAAAGCCATTTTTATTCAGCTGTACAACTGAAGCCATTTTTTGTTTGTTGCCTCTCATATAGTCATATCTTTCAATATCAATAGAAAAACAATCGAGATGGTTGATTTAGCCGGACTTAGTGGTCAACTCATTACGACTTCATCAGGTATTGAAGTACCAAGATCAGTTGCCACTGTTGTAATGTAGGCCTCAGTAAATGTTACATTCTTCCATTAAGTTCATTACAATTGCATCCTATATGCTTAAGAGGAGATGGTACACTGGATGTCACTGATTGCACAGTTCATGTCAGATACAGTGTTGTGCTCAGCCAGTGACCTATACCTTGGATGTGACCGCAGATTCAATTGTTGGTCTCCTTTTACAAAAGGCACAAGTGCTAGGGAACATATTCCATCTTATGACTATGTCTGCATGGTAGTAGATTTTTCTCTACCCACCAATGAGCATTGTCTGCTCCAATGCAGATGATTATATGAACAGTTCAGACATACCAGAGGATGTACTTGTGGTACGAGGCTCACGAGCAGCCATAGTGGACTATCCACAAGTTTGATTGCCTTATATTTTGAAGTTAATTGATCAAAGTTCTGACCCCTGCAATATGTGTTTGGGTTTGGGATGTACGGCTGCAGGTGTAGAGATGGAAACACTAAAACCTACCTTGATATATTCAGCTTGAACAGGATATCTAGTCATGGTAAAGTCACTAGACTTTTCTAATTTGCCCTTTATCATTCTTATTATATTTTTCACTTCTATGAATCCACCCTCACCACTTTCTTTCAGGTGTTATGAAGTGTTCTATTCCATAACGTCAATATAAGATGCAACACTTTACCAGGTGTACCAGTCCGAAATGAGCGTTAAGATACAAATGTGTCGATAGGGAACATTTGTTGTGAATGAGCGTTAATTTTTTTTTTATGTGGTTGGTACGACATCTGTCAAAGATATTTAGTATACATCAAGTCATGGAACAAAGAACATCATATGTTTTCATCATGTTAATAATGTTGCATTTTGTGCCAGAAAGTGATGATTTGCGGAAAGCATTAATTGTTTGTTTTTATTTGAAAAAAAGTGCTGCTGAGTCGCATCGAATGCTTGTCGAGGCATATGGTGATCATGCTCTATCAGAAGCAACATGCAAAAGATGGTTTCAACAGTTCAGAAATAATGATTTTGATGTAAGAAATGAAGAACGTGGAAGACCACCAAAAAAAGTTCTAAGACGCCCAATTGCAAGCAATATTGGATGAAGATGATACTTTGAGTCAGAAGCAAATGGCAGCAATGCTAAATGTTGCACAACAAACAATTTCTGACCGTTTGAAAGCTATGGGAAAGATCCAAAAGTGTGCAAAATGGGTACCACATGAATTGAATGAAAGACAGATGGAAAACCGAAAAACCATTTGTCATATTTTGCTTCAAAGGCATGAAAGAAAATCAATTTTGCAACGAATTGTTACTGGTGATGAAAAATGGATTTATTTTAAGAATTCTAAACAGGAAAAATCATGGGTTAATCCGGGACAACCATCAACATCGACTTCAAAACCAGATCGATTCGGCAAGAAGACAATGCTCTGCGTTTGGTGGGATCAGAAAGGTGTGGTGTATCATGAGCTTCTAAAACCCAGTGAAACTGTGAATATTAATCGCTACAGACAACAAATGATCAATTTGAACTATGCATTGATCGAAAAAAGACCAGAATGGGCCAGAAGACATGGCAAAGTAATTTTTTTACACGACAATGCACCTGCACACAAAGCAAAACTGGTTGAGGATACAATCAAAACACTTGGCTGGGAGCTGCTACCCCACCCGCCGTACTCACCGGACTTGGCCCCTTCTGACTACCATTTGTTTTCATCAATGGGACATGCATTGGCTGAGGAACACTTCGATTCGTACGAAGAAGTCAAAAATTGGGTGTCTGATTGGTTTGCTTCAAAAGACGAACATTTCTATTGGTGTGGTGTCCACAAATTGCCAGAAAGGTTGTCAAAATGTATAGAAAGCAATGGTCAGTACTTTGAATAAAATGTGTTTACTTTTCAATTCAAAATTAGTGTTTCATTTTCACAAAAAAACGCTCATTTCATACCGGTACTCCTGGTAGTTACAAATGAGAGACTTATGCACGTTCGTTTTACTGCTTATTCACGGACACTATTAATTCTGAGATTACTGTCCTGACTCGAGGCAAATGTTTCCAGTACCATAGTAGAACGATGTATCTACATCTCTGCTCCACAAGCCACTTTCCAGTGTGTGCCACCATCTCCATGTCCTTTTGCACTTACTTACTAAACAAACCTAAGACAAAATGCACGACTCTTCTTTGGATCCCTTCTATATCTTCAATCTGGTAAGGGTTGCACAGTAGTACTCAAGAATCAATCAACAAGGATTTTGTAAACTAACTCTTTCATGAGCGGACTAGACTTTCTGAGAATTCTTCCATTAAATCTGTCTGGCATCTGGCTTTTCTCCAATTAGTTTCATGTGGTTGCACTTAAAACCACTTTGTACACGTACTCCCAGATATTGAATAGATGTGAGTGCGTCCAGTGATTGTTTGATAATCATATAATAACAGGTTTTCTTACCTATTAATGCACATATGTTACATTTGAGCATGTAAAAGGTCGATTGCCAATCCCTGCACCAAGGTGTCAGTCCTTTGCAGGTCATTCTTGATTTCTGTACAGCTTTCTGGCACTGTGATTTCCAGAGTTCAAAATATTTTATATCAATATCTACAAGAAGCCTGGGGAGTTTCTTTACCCCCTTTTGTGTGTGCATTTTTTGTAGTGACTCAGTGAAGTTAATTTTTTTGGTATTGTATTACAATATTGTAATCAAATGACTATATTTCTTTTTTTTTATAATTTTTTAAATTGTGGTTCAGGACCAAAAACTATGGTGGTATGTATATCACCACAGCACCTTTGTGGCTCTTATTTTGGTGGCATGTGTATTTCTCGTTGTAGAAACAAAGCAATTTTTTCCAAATTCACAAGTGACCAAAGTTGTTATATCGTGACAAACAAAAACTGATTGTTGTGTAAGTTTTCATACTCTTGGCAACAGTATGCTACCACAAGATGTCAGCCACATCCGAAGGTGGTACACCATATTCCCAAAAACTATGTAAAACTACTAAGTTGGTCTACATTCTTTGAGAAACTACCTTGGTGGTAATCATACTGCTCAAGAGCCTTCCGAACAATTTTATTCCGTGGGAAGTATAATTCCCACAACCCTAAAAGCTATATTTCACAACAAACAGAAACTACAGCTGGTGCAGCAGACTATAGTAACAATAAATGCCAAGAGTATGCAGAAGTGGTATGATGTATCTCTAGCTATAAATGCAGTTAAGAAATACAGTTGTTGTTAAGTATATCCCCCATGACCCGTGAAAAGCCATCCACCTCATTAGCACATAGCACATATTGATGTAAAGAGATATTAATTTTTTTTATTTGACTGTAATCCTGGTCGGTGTTTCAGTTAAACTAATATTAGCAGGATTAAGAAGTTTTAATTAGATAAGAAAATCTGGATGATTACCAGTCCTATTGATGACATTGATACATGGCATTTCAGGCTTGCACCTTCTCAAAATGTTTGAATTTCCATATGGCACTTATGCATTTGGTCCCATTGTTGGAAATGACAATGCTTAGGTGTAGCCTGTACTTAAAAAGTGAGCACTACATACCTCAACTGATATTTCTGTATTTCGTGAAGTATTGCATAATGGTATTTATGAACTTTTTCATGTGCCATTATTTTAAATGCTGTAAGTTGTCAAAAAACACACATGTGTGGCTGGTTTAGCACTGACCTAAAAAAGAATGAGCCAATTACTCTACAACACATTAAATTCTTCAGTCAAATACTTTGGCTGGAGTCCATACAGAACAGAAACTTTTTAAAGATTTATCACACTTGCTTCAGCTAAAGCACAGAGAGCCACCACTCACTTCAATCTGTAGTGATCCTCTGGTCAGGTAAAAAGTTACGTAACTCTACTGAAATATGGCATACCAACTATGTACACTGTTGTAGTTGTGGTCTTCAGTCCTGAGACTGGTTTGATGCAGCTCCCCATGCTACTCTATCCTGTGCAAGCCTCTTCATCTCCCAGTACTTACTGCAACCTACATCCTTCTAAATCTGCTTAGTGTATTCATCTCTTGGTCTCCATCTACGATTTTTACCCTCCACGCTGCCATCCAATGCTAAATTTGTGATCCCTTGATGCCTCAGAACATGTACTACCAATTGGTCCCTTCTTTTTGTTGTGCCACAAACTCCTCTTCTCCCTAATTCTATTCAATACCTCCTCATTATTTATGTGATATACCCATATAATCTTCAGCAGTCTTCTGTAGCACCACATTTCAAAAGCTTCTATTTTCTTCTTGTCCAAACTATTTATCGTCCATTTTTCACTTCCATACATGGCTACACTCCATACAAATACTTTCAGAAACGACTTCCTGACACTTAAATCTATACTTGATGCAAACAAATTTCTCTTCTTCAGAAATGCTTTCCTTGCCATTGTCAGTCTACATTTTATATCCTCTCTACTTCAACCATCATCAGTTATTTTACTCCCCAAATAGCAAAACTCCTTAACTACTTTAAGTGTCTCATTTCCTAATCTAATTCCCTCAGCATCACCCGACTTAATTCGGCTACATTCCATTATCCTCGTTTTGCTTTTGTTGATGTTCATGTTATATCCTCCTTTCAAGACACTGTCCATTCCGTTCAACTGCTCTTCCAAGTCCTTTGATGTCTCTGACAGAATTACAACGTCATAGGCAAACCTCAAAGTTTTTATTTCTTCTCCATGGATTTTAATTCCTCCTCCGAATTTTTTTTCGTTTCCTTTCATGCTTGCTCAATGTACACATTGAATAACATCGGGGAGAGGCTACAACCCTGTCTCACTCCCTTCCCAATCACTGCTTCCCTTTCATGTCCCTTGACTCTTATAACTGCCATCTGGTTTCTGTACAAATTGTAAATAGCCTTTTGCTCCCTGTATTTTACCCCTGCCACCTTTAGAATTTGAAAGAGAGTATTCCAGGCAACATTGTCAAAAGTTTTTTCTAAGTCTACAAATGCTAGAATCATAGGTTTGCCGTTCCTTAATCTATCTTCTAAGTTAAGTTGTATGGTCAGTATTGCCTCACATGTTTAAATATTTCTATGGAATCCAAACTGATCTTCCTCGAGGTCAGCTTCTACCAGTTTTTCCATTCATCTGTAAAGAATTCGTGTTTGTATTTTGCTGCCATGACTTATTAAACTGGTAGTTTGGTAATTTTCACACCTGTCAACACCTGCTTTCTTTGGGATTGGAATTATTATATTCTTCTTGAAGTCTGAGAGTATTTCGCCTGTCTCATACATCTTGCTCACCAGATGGAAGAGATTTGTGATGACTGGCTCTGCTAAGGCTATCAGTAGTTCTAATGGAATGTTGTCTACTCCCGGGGCCTTATTTCGACTAAGGTCTTTCAGTGCTCTGTCAAACTCTTCACGCAGTATTGTATCTCCCATTTCATCTTCATCTACATCCTCTTCCATTTCCATAATATTGTCCTCAAGTACATCGCCCTTGTATAGACCCTCTATATACCCCTTCCACCTTTCTGCTTTCCCTTCTTTGCTTAGAACTGGGTTTCCATCTGAGCTCTTGATATTCATACAAGTGGTTCTCTTTTCTCCAAAGGTATATTTAATTTTCCTGTAATGAGATAAGCCCCTACATCCTTACACTTGTTCTCTAGCCATCCCTGCTTAGCCATTTTGCACTTCCTGTCGATCTCATTTTTGAGACGTTTGTAATTCTTTTTGCCTGCTTCATTTACTGCATTTTTACATTTTCTCCTTTCATCAGTTAAATTCAATATTTCTTCTGTTACCCAAGGATTTCTACTAGCCCTCGTCTTTTTACCTACTTCATCGTCTGCTGCCTTCACTACTTCATCCCTCAAAGCTACCCAATTTTCTTCTACTGTATTTCTTTCCCCCATTCCTGTCAATCGTTCCCTTATGCTCTCCCTGAAACTCTGTACAACCTCTGGTTCTTTCAGTTTATCCAGGTCCCATCTCCTTAAATTCCCACCTTTTTGCAGTTTCTTCAGTTTTAACCTACAGTTCATAACCAATAGAATGTGGTCGAAGTCCACATCTGCTCCTGGAAATGTCTTACAATTTAAAACCTGGTTCCTAAATCTCTGTCTTACCATTATATAATCTATCTGATACCTTTTAGTATCTCCAGGATTCCTCCATGTATACAACCTTCTTTTATGATTCTTGAACCAAGTGTTAGCTATGATTAAGTTATGCTCCGTGCAAAATTCTACCAGGCGGCTTCCTCTTTTATTTCTTAGCCCTAATCCATATTCACCTACTACGTTTCCTTCTCTTCCTTTTCCTACTGTTGAATTCCAATCACCCATGACTATTAAATTTTCATCTCCATTCACTACCTGAATGATTTCTTTTATCTCATCATACATTTCATCAATTTCTTCGTCATCTGCAGAGCTAGTTGGCATATAAACTTGTACTACTGTAGTAGGCGTGGGCTTCGTGTCTATCTCTGCCACAATAACGCGTTCACTTTCTCCCCTCCCTCCCCCCTCAAAAGAGCTGTTTTTCTTCTAATGTACATATACATGTATAAGGTAATCAAGTAGTTCCAATAATTATCACTGTGAACCGATTAGCACTAAAGTGGCATGCACGTAAAAAGGCGACAATACATGTTCTACTCATATGCGACTCAACTGCGCATTCACAAGAGTCCGCCCGCAACTGCTCAAACGAATCTAATGTAAGCTGCTGTCACGTCACGCTCATCAGAGACAATTTGTTGTTAGGAAGCATTGCATAGTCTTCCTAAAGCCTTTGATACACTTTGCTGTTGGCAGACGCTTGTATGAGCACTGTGTTTTATTGTTGTATATGGCATATTTCCTTTGCGACTTAAGTTTTGTTTTCGTTTTTTTCTCTCGTTCATGTTTTGTTGTTGCAGTATTATTCTGCAGAAGCGGGATACAGTAATATCCTTCTCAGAGTGTTAGTTCTTACCAGTCAAAATCACAAAAAGTTAACTGAAAACTAAAACAATGAAAAATTCCCGGAATTCAAAAAAAAATCCCGGGTTTTTCCCAGATCTCCCGGGTCGTATACACCCTAGTCTGCAGTAGTTGCTTCTGCATGTTAATGTATAACTTAACTTGTTCCATATCACTGATAGCTCTCCTTCATGATGTGTTAATGAATGACTCAACCAACCAACATATTCTGGTAACAACAGTGTGTTTACACAAGTATAAATGTAGCTGTCTCAAACTTGCAATTGACCCACATAAACATTTTTACACTATGGTTCATCGGGTAAGTGTCAGACAACAAATCCTCAAGGTCCAGTCATCAATCCATCCTAGGAATTTTTCCTGTCACTTTTTAATTCTTTTACTTCTGTCAATGACCTGTAATGATGAAAAAATCAAGTTGTTCTGTAGTTTGCAGAAACATAGGCCCACTTTAAAACTCTTCTCAACCAAAGGTTTTCTTCTGTACACCGCAAAGCACTTTCAATATGGAATAGCAAGACAATGAGCACCTCTTGTGACATTTCAATATGAACAAAACATTCTGCGATACTGTACATGTTCTGTTAGTTAATCTCTTCAGTGCTGTCATTCTTGGCGTAGTCCCCCCACCCTCAAGATATCTTTTGGTTGGCAGGCAGGGAGGGGGGGGGGGGGGTTTAACACTTGGTAGTCATTCAGAATTCCCTCAAACCTGAGTAATCAATACTTAAGAAACTTGCTCATACCTCCATTCACCACCTCAGGAACTGGGCCAGAAAAAATAGCCTATAAAGGGTCAGACCCTCTGAAAGGGATCATTTTTAGCCAAGTCAACAGTAGAAAATTCAACCACCGCACCAGCAGTGTCGCTGAAATTGGCCAGACATACTCACTCCAATTTCCAGCAAATACCTGTGGTGCTTGTGTTGCCAATATTTCTGTTATTATATTTTGCAAATTGCTTACACGTTATCTTTACATCATGTTTGCAATTTACATAAAATTTTTTAGTCCACAGACAAATATATGGTAGAAGACTGTACAGTCTGCCCATTTGGCTTTGTTGTAGTTTTTTGATACTTGTGGAGGTAGACATCTCAAATGGCTGCCCCCGAGGTTGAGGGCAAGAGAGAATAAGTAATACATTTGCAGTTATCACTTATCATTCCCTGCTGTCTAATCCCTGGCATATTATCTGATATGTTGTCCCTATTTAATTCCTGCCTCAATACTATTCATTGTCTTTTTCTTAGCAAAGCAAAACAAATACAAAAAGTTTATCATCTTTTGAGTAGTTGCCACTTTATGTCCTACCAATAAAAAATAAAGGGAGTTGTGTATACAATGGACCCTTTTTCATTAGTTTTTGTTTCATTTTTACTTCTGGAGCTGAAGAGGACAGAAATAATTTTTTGCAGTCTACGCAAAAATGTTATCTTTAATAAAAAGTGTAATTATAATCACAAAATATTACAACACTATTACAATCTATTAAGTAGTATAATTTCTAGAGTCAGTATCACAAACATAAAAGCATACCAAAACTGTTATACAGGTGGAAAAAGATCTTACTTTTTTTGTCCAGCCTTTAACTAATAAGAGACTTCCTTTAGGGCCACATTTTATCAATTAATGAGCAATTCAGTCATTTCGGTTGCATATGTGTCATTCCTGAGCAATCTACTTTGAGCTCTCTGAAGGTGGCAAGGCTTAAACTAAAGCCTTTGCTTTTTGTTGTAGAGACTATTAGTTAGTTACATCCTCTCTGCATAGTCTAAACTGAAACAGTTTTTGGCTACAGTTGGTTCATACCGCTGTGGCATCAGTACCATAAGCAAGTGGGAAATTCACTGTGTTCAATGCTTACATGATTAATGGCAACTGTAAAAATTACCACTAAATCATTTATTATATCTGCTGCTATGCTTTAAAATTTGATGAAGAATGTTGAAATTACTGAATTTAGAATTCTTGACTCTGACATGGCATATCACGGGTTAATAAATAGACACAACATAGATGTCAAACAAGGCATGAGGGAGCAGATACTTCTACTGATTGTAATTTCTCAGAGAAAATGACATGGCATATCATGGGTTAATAAATAGACACAACATAGATGTCAAACAAGGCATGAGGGAGCAGATACTTCTACTGATTGTAATTTCTCAGAGAAAATCCGTATTATGCCAGTAATTTAGTGTTTTGTTTCTGAATGCTAGAGAGCATAGTAACTGACTAGGTTTGCATGTCTCATAACTAAATGTTACTTTTTTTAAAAAAAAATTGGCTTCAATTTTAACAAATTTTGAAGAAGTAATTGTAATAAATACCTAATAAATGTACTCTATCTTAACTGCAACAGACAGTCGATAACTAATTACAAATAAATGGCACATGCAATTTGTTTTTAGTAAATTCCACATTTTTCAGAATACATTATGGCATCATTCTTACATGAATAAGTTTTAGACTAGCTCAATAATCTGGGTAACCAGGCAGAGAAAATTTTCTGGCAAAGGTTTCCACTTCTTCTCGTAGTGCCTTCACCTTAGGCACAATGTTGGTATCTGTCGCCAAAACTCGCTTGAAGTCTACCATCTTTGGCCCAGATATGGTGGTTATGTCTTTTGCAAGCTTCAGTCCTGTTTTAGAAAATTACAATGACACTTTAAACATATTTGGTGGTCGTGACAATTACACACAGTAACACAAACATTAAAAACTCAACTACTCAGGTATTACCTTTTACTTACGGATAATAAAGTGCACAAATTTTTGGTATACAAGATACTTTGGTGGACATGGAGGGACAGGTAAGATTAAATGGAGTAGAACAGAGTAAACTGAAGTGTGGAGAAAAAATAAAGATCAGAAAGAGTTACAATCAGAGGGTTTACTACGAATGAACAGAACAGGGAGGAAATTAATGTGTAGGCATTATTGTAGACAAGAAATTGAAAATAATACTACCGATACTGAAGGAATCTCAGACAGAATAAATAGCAAGACTTTATTTTCAAAAGATATACAGTCTGTGCACCTACGTTCTCTTACTTTGAGAAGGATGCACAAAATATCTACAAAGAGCTGTAGAAAGTCACAAACGAAATCACATCCGACAACAAGATGATAATTCGGGTAAAAACTTTGTGTATGATACCAGAAATGGCAGAATTTGCCAATAGGAACAACATATTTGTTCCCAGCACATTCCTCCCAAATAAATATAGAAAACGAGCTTAGCTAGAACTGAAACTCAAAGGAATTCTGCTCAGTGGCACAAGAGTTAGGGACCAGACACACTCAGAATATTTACCTGGACTTGCAAGGGACCTATGCTAGTAACTGAAGAAACCATGACAGCTGTTCATCTTGATGTCTTCCCTTATGGTGGACATCTTCCGGCAGGATAACTGCCCATGTTAGAAGGCCAGAATCGTGTTTTGGTGGTTTGAGGAGCACGACAATGAACTCACATTGACATTTTGGCCACCAAATTCACTTGATCTGGGCTTGATGTAATACATCTGGGATGATACTGGGCACCAGCTCCGCACCCAAAAACGACCGGCCTATAATTTATAGCAGTTATGCGACTTGCTTGTAGACATGGTGTGCCACATACCTCTGAAAACACATCAAGGACTTGTCAAATCCATGATGTGCAGAATCACTGTGCGTTGTCTTCCAAGGGTGGACAAATACACAGATAGTAGTAATGTTTTGACTCATTGCATACACTTACCATGTGTAAAAGTGTGTCATGTAGCTAGGAGGACTTATTCTACCAACTAGAACATTTCAGGTTATACATTTGCACATACTTCTGAACTCTGTGGCTAACTTCAGACAACCTCTGATCAGAGTTAACACTTACCATAAACTGCAAATATTTGTGTAAGTTTATAAAATAGTTTGACATTTCTCACAAAAAATGTCAGCTTGCAATGGAAACATACCTCTGTCTATAAACTCCACCACTTTGTCAATATCACTCTCCACTAGGCCTCTGGTGGTAAGAGCAGGAGTGCCAAGACGAATGCCACTTGGGTTGAAGGCACTTTTGTCACCTGGAACTGTGGCAAAACAGATTTACAGCTGCAGAGATTTAGATAGAATAAGAGATCTCCACCTTAATAACTTAAATGAAATTTAACACAGACCTAAATTAGAAGGATAAGAAGCAAGATTGGGGTTTTATACCCCATTTATGAGAATGTAATTATCAGCAGAGCACAAGCCAGGGGAGGAATTGGGCAGGAAATCAGCTTTCTACTTTTCATGGGAACTACCCCAACAGTTATTTTAAAACGATTTAACTGACTACAAAACTCTTAACTTAGTAAGCCTGAAAGGGAAATGGAGCCCAGTCTTTCTGAATAAGAGTCCAGTGCCTTTAAAACTGTGACAGCTTGCTCGTGGTCACAGGACTTGCATACTACAGCAACATTTTATACTTCAAAACGCTGCCTTCATTCGTAAGATACATCAACATGAAGCACCCTACATCCACTGCCAGATGATGGTTGCCTCAACTTCTCCGTGTGTTACAGTCTTCTTGTATACGCATCCCTCTTGCCCCTACATCCTTTCTAGTTGTCACCTCTGCCTTTCCCTATCTACTGGCTGTCAGCAAAGAACATTCTTCTACCATCAACCAACATAAACCATCCATCCACTTCCACTGCATTTTTCTTACAGTACTGCTGTTTTCCTTTTGAGAGACATCAAAAGCTATGCCTTGAACATTACTTGTTAAGTCAAAAATATGCCACACCAGTTTTATTCCTCGAAGTATCTCTCTTCCTGCCCTTCAACAGCCGAAAATACAAAATCTGTTCAGTCAGTGCTATGACCTCATTGTTAATACGTACTACTATCTTCTTGATGTGTTGTTTATACATTATTTTAGAATTATTTTCATATATTGTGGGACCTACTGTCAAACTTGGGTAATCATGCTCTTGAACTCTATCTGTACTAAAGGAGAATCACACATTGTAGTCTGCATCTGCAAAATACAGATTCGTTCAGTATCTTCCACTAACACACAGTCGTAGAGGTGCTGAGACTAGACCTGGTGATCCCCTTACCTGGCTAATTCCAATTCTGACCTATTTACTATACTTATGCACCAATAACTCTAATGGAAGCTACAGTATTCATTGAGAAGCTTTTCAATGCATTAATGTAAGTTGAATCGTCATTGGTTGTCGAGGGCTATTTTTGTATAAATGATGTTGAAAGTATGCCTACCAGATTAGGTGAGTGAAACTACTTGGAAGACAGGCACAGTGTGCAGGATGAAGATTCATGCCTGGGATCTTCTCCTTTCACAGAGAACTGCTCTACTGACTGAGGTATTCAGGAATGATTCTTGAATTACACTCTACCACAAAGTTTTGACACTGCTCTCATTCAGCTCCATAATGCAGATTTATTTTAGATGGTAATTCTCTGTTGCATTCTACAATTCTATTCATGATTTGCAAATAGTCAACTGTGTTATATCCACTTTTAAAGCCCGCTTATTACTTTACCTGATGAAAATCAGGTGTTCTTTCAACATGGTTTGTGATACTTTTAGTTGTGTATTTTACATTGTTGAGAGAATGATGAAACCTATAATCTTTTGTGTCTTGCCTATGTATTTTCTTTTGAAGTAAAATAACTGTTCCAATTTTGAGGAACTATCTTCTTCTGCAGATGCATAAAAAAAGAATTTGCAAATTTTTCTATATTATTTTACTCCAATTTTAATCACTGATATTGAAGTTCCGCCATCTCTTGGCACTTATACTCAAGGTGGGTGTAAGGAACTTGCTTCGATGATATGAGCTTGAGTACCATTCTTTCTGCCCTCCATGTTGCTTCCATTGTCTTAAGATTGACCCTGACAATCAGCAAGTGGTATACCACAGTAATGTAGTATTTTAAGCCACAACGGTGTAAGACATGTTCTGGTAATGTCTCTCATGCACATAAAAAAGAAAGTTACACACCTAACACTCTTAAAACCACACTAATCTCATGTATAGTCCAATATTATTGAAAACCATATATTTTTGATTATGGTATTCTTCATGATAGATACAATCTCTATAACGATTTCATTTTGTTTGCCCTTACTTAAGTAACAAACTGGTCTTGCAGATTTAGTCACACAATTAATATGATAATTTAATATGGGATCGAACTTCGCCATTAATTCTCTTCACCCTAGAAAGTTTCTATTACATAGATGTCTAAAAATTTCATAATTGCCTTTTAATGGAAGATTTCTTTTGGCAAGGAAATCTACTGTGGAAAACAACATTAAGAAAACTGATCTCCACCTCTTTTCTTCCTATTCAGTTTGGTCTTGAATTGCTTGATCCATTAATTTTGAATTTTTAACTCTCTGTGGAAGCTCTTTCCACTTACACATTTCAGTAATATGGTTGTGGGGCAGTTCATGGTTGGAGACTTGCAACCAAAGCAATACACAGCATTTTTTTCTTTTCTTCTTTTTCTTATAAGTAGGCAGAAAACATCATTCCGACTATAGAAAGGTTTTTTTTCTTAAATCCACAATCTGTTTCACACCAATTTAGGTGCATCCTCAGGTGATATAAATTATTTTATGCTGTCCTGAAGCCTCTCTCCATCCTTCACATCACAGATATATTGAAACCCACTAGATGCATCAGTCAAATTGATACAAGGTGGGTGTCCCATATTATCAGCTGGAGGCAATGCAGGCACAGCCATACGAAACCATTAACTCAGTTCTTGGTGATGTCGGCTTGCTCCAGTTTCTTCCGTAGTGACACTATTGCACACTATTTCTGTTAGTGGAACTGTTTCATCACCCACTGGTTCTAGTTTGCACGAAGCATATGATTCTTCAATATTATCGAATGATGAAGCTGCAGTAACATTAAATTCTTTCACATACACTGTACAGTCACAGAAACACTTTCAGTTCGATTCACAAATTTATTTAATGAACCCTTTTGGCAGAACTGCTCTTTCACAATATCCCACCTAAGTTTCCATTTTTGACATCTGACAAGCACTTGTTATCCATTCTATTCTCTTGAAAAAAAATCACAGGCTCCAATAGCACCAGACATAGACATACAGGCTGCTTGAGTCTTCATGCCTGACTGGGCTGCTGAACCCAATACCAAAAACATTTGGGAGCTTTACTCTAAGATGCCCAGCCTACAGTTTAGCAATGGAAATTCCAAACCAAAGGCCAGTCGCAAGGGTTGAGGGCTGTCACTGCAGGCTACCTGTCTGTCTCAGCCTAAAAAATTGTACTTTGTCTAGAATCAAAGACAACTGCACATTTACTTAACCTTTACGTATGTTCTCTCCTGGCAATTCTTGGCGAGTAGATTTTTTTATAAACCCAATACATTGCTTTTTCAAAAACTGATTATTTTCGCTGTTTTACTGTAGGCAAAATCGTTTACCGCACCGATCAGCAACATCGAACATTTCCGGTATTTCAGCACAAGCCAGCAGCTGACTGGGAAAGAAATGGAAATCCGTATTGTCATCAGTTCACATGGAGAATGACTGCTGCAGTATTTATCAATGCCGACTGGTTTGAGGGAAAATAGAATCAATAATAAAGGAGTTCTCAACAGGGGGCTAGTGTAAATATAGCCTATTAACATTCTAAATTTGAAGATTTTTTTTTCTTTTACCAGGAAACCAGACTGTTTGCTAAGAAAGGGCAAATTCTGACAAGAACAAGAGGTAACCCACTCACCTGTATTTTTATTGCATGCAATAGATATTTCCTCAAGAATGTGTTCTGCCTTGCTTCCTGTCAGCCCAGCTGAACGAAGATCTACCAAGACCAAATGAACGTCAGTTCCATCAGTTGTTATCTTGTAGCCAGCTGACTTTAAGCGATCACTTAGTCTTTTTGCATTTTTTATAACCTGGAACAGATATCCTGCCTTGAATTTCACAAGTACTGTCCACCATGATGACAGCTTCCATTAAATTCAAGTTTTGCGCATAAAGAATTATAGCAAAATGGCAGCCATATATTCTACCGTTCAGAAACAACGATAACCAAATAATTGTGTCATGTTCTAGTTTGAGAAAGCATGATAAGTAGAAAATTTTAGGATCAGAGCTTTTGCTGTCATTTCCAAATGGAAAGCAAGGACCATTTTTACAAAAATTTTAAAACAGATAGGTAATATATATATTCTAGTGACTAGGTGAGTCCCTTCTATGCCGAGGCACAAGTGATCCGCCCCTAATTTGTAACCTTCCCCCAACAAAAACAGCAGTAATAATACAATTTTTTGGAATTGGATTTACTTCAGTAATTAACTCATATGCAGTTGCAACAGACATCATTTAATATTATGTGGAATTACAATAACTAATAATGCATACTGGAACTAAGTACGATCATTTCACACAAATATATATTTTTTGTACAATTTTAGTTCTGCGATTCATGGAGAATGTATAGTCTTTCTGATCCAAAACTTGCACACACATGCACACCCACACAATAGGCAGGCTTGGAAAGCAATGCTTCAACCTCCCTGCAAACAGCCTGCCAAGAATATGAACATGTTCCGAACCTGTGCATTGTAACATCCTTGTATCCTCAATGGCACGCTGTCCATAAGGTGGTAGACACACTGCCTCCTGAGCCTATCCCACTCTTCAATGACGGCCCTCCTGGGTCGTCCAGTGAACAAGGAGGCTGCCTCTTATGACACACTTTAAATTTTAACCGGGTGGTTCATGTCAGCAGAAACCACATGCCATTTTGTTATATAGATTCCAGCCTTTGGAGGAAGGTGTTCAGGAGATGGGCATAGTGTGTTCATGGGTTACTCTCTTCACTTAAATGTTGATGGTAAGGTTAGCTGTTACCTTTGCTCTCAAATTACTCTCTAGAGCAATGAGACACATCTGATACCTGCACACAATATCAACTCACACCAAGACTGACCTACTTCAATCCTGAAACCATGGGATCTACAGTGTAAGATTACAATGGCCCTTTGAGATATGCGGACAGATTGTACAGTGTGCACAAGTTGCTCTGTCCTGTTCATGAGTAGAGACAGTGTGTATCATCATCTTCAGTCTTGTGTAGCCAGAATTAAATAAAAATAGAATAGGCAACACAAAACAGCAAACTATAAACAGTATAATACTTTCATGGAAGTACCATGGGAAATAACTGAGCACGTGGCAGAAGAATACATTCACAAACCTGAAGAATGACCTACTAACACAATTAATGATAGTTAAAAACTTTTCGATAACATTATCCACTACATTACCTGTTCTTGATACTTCTTGAATTCTGGTGTGGTAGCCTGCTTCATTGCAGTTGCAATACCTGCAATAGCATTATTATGTGGCCCGCCTTGGAGTCCGGGGAACACAGCCTGGTTAATTTTCGATTCCAAGTCGTACATAATGTTTTCACCATTCTTGCCCACACTGCGAATACCTTTTCAGAAGAAAAGCAAACAAAGAAGCATTGATTTAGAAAAATAAAATTAATCCAGTGTGCGCTGATACACTGTCCAGTGACATTAATGTAACCATCTGTTGAAAGCCTGAATAACCCCATTTTTGCAATGCAGACCGCTGTGAGAGATGCAGAAAGCTAGTCAGTGAGGTTCTGAAATGTACCTACAGGCTTGTGGAGCCATGCTAATTCCAGTGCAGTGGCCAGCTGTGCTTGATTTCTCGGTAGAGGGACCATGGTGTGAACAGCACAGTTGAAGTGGTACCATAGATTCTCAACTGGATTCAAATCATGGGAGTTTGGTGACCAGGAGAGTACAATAAACTCAATGTGGTTCTCTTCAAACTTTGTATATACACTGTGAGCTGTGTGATACATTGCATTATCCTGCTCGTAGATGCCATCATGCTGAGAAAAAACCAACTGCATGTAGGGGTGGATGTGGCCCCTAAGGATAGCTGCATACTTGTGTTGATCCACTGTGTCTTCCAGAATAACACAATCACCCAGGGAACGCCCTCCAGCATGGAACCTCCCACCTGTAGTTGCAGGGTGTTTGCTTTCAGACATTTCACACTGTACATGCCAACAGCCACCTGTCCAATGGAGCACAAAACAGAGTTCATCTAAAAAGACCAGTGGACATCCAGTTGCAGTATTGGCATGCAAATTCTAGCCTTTGTTGCTGATGAACAGCAGTCAGCACGTATGCCACGAACAGGTACCTGCTGAGGTGGTCCATATGCAGCAACATTCAATGAATGGTCATTAAGCAGACGTTGTTAGTGGCCCTTTGGTTCATATGGGCAGTCATCTGTTGAACAGTTACACATCTATTGTCCCATACACATCACCATAGCCGTTGTTCACCCAGCCATCTATGGCCCGTAATGCACCACAGTTGCCTTGGTGCTGGTTTTCGATAGCGCCATTCTGCCATCCACGGTATACTTCAACCACAGCATAACATGAACAGTTTAAAACTTTGCCATTTTGGACATTATTCCACCTTTGGCCCGAAAGCCAATGACCATACCATTTTTGACATCAGATAAATTGCTCTGTTTCTGCATTATGACAAAGACAGCACTGTTGTCCACGCACTGATCCAACATACTTTATACAACCTCCATTGCTTGTGCTGCCATCTGCTG